>NC_139397.1:111349953-112588167 GCF_054392235.1 Sus scrofa | reverse complement strand
TCATGGAGAAGTAGAGTACCAAAAGAGGAATTAAATGTCACCTGCTTTCTCTTTGGCCTATAGCTTGAACTTTCATCATATCGGAGCCTAATATGGCTCTTGCATTAATATTTCCAAGTCAAACTCAAAATTAACAGGGATTTAGTTTTAAAAACCACAGAATATAACATACCTTTACTTTTAGTTTACTTTTAAAGTTCTTAAATAATATTTTAGTCAAATGATTATTAATCTATGTGAATTTATTCTGAATTCTATGAGGTGTAAAGTACTCTGTATTTTGGGGGGACAATTCTTTAGAGAAGTTTCAAAGGACAGGAAACACGTCCACTATTAACTAGAAATAAATAATTTTGTATTTTTAGCCAGCCTAGAAGAGAACACTTTTAAAAGAGTTTGGGAATTTCACTAGGAAAGTAAAACAGATCTTCTTGGGGCAGTGGAGTAGATAATTCATAGTCAACTAGGCGCTATGGCAAGATAACATTTTAAAAGCGAAAAATTGAAGAAAATCCCATGAGATGATTGACATGTGAGAAATAAGTCACGAAAATTTTGAGACAATGCATCTATGGCACACATTTAGAGATTTTACATGAGTAAAAAAGGAGTGTGTTTTTATAGAGTTTAATTTATATTCAATATTTTTTGTAGTTATAAACACCACTATATACTTTTTCCCCCAAGAATCTATATCACTCACTTTCTCTAAAAAGCTGTTACCAATTGAGCTTCTTTGTTTGCCAGGAAATCTCTCATGTATTGATACAGAGCTCAATAAGCCATGGCTG
Organism: Sus scrofa; assembly: GCF_054392235.1. Taxonomy (NCBI): domain Eukaryota; kingdom Metazoa; phylum Chordata; class Mammalia; order Artiodactyla; family Suidae; genus Sus; species Sus scrofa. The sequence goes on along the minus strand of NC_139397.1, from coordinate 112,587,376 downwards.
CCTCTGACCTCCTTTTCCCTAACAAACCTTTCCATCCCAACCCCTGTCCCCTCTCTCTCACACTCACAGATAACATCTCATACTTGTTTCTACACAAATTAATTTTATATCATTGTGGTTTTAAGTAAATTATCTTCCATGCTTAGAGATATGCCATATTATCATTCTAGTTTTTATAATAATTATGATATACTACACATTTTGCTTCTTCATTTTTTAATCACTCTCAACTAATGAAAGTTACATGAACACGGATCTTGTTTGTTTTACTGATCGTAGTAGGAACTCATTAAATAAATGTTGAAAATAATATAAAACTATAAATATACCACTTACAAAAAAGGAGAATGAACTTTCAATATTCCATTTCATCAAAAGTTCACAGGTATGGGTGTTATTTGGCCTCACAAAATGGATATTGTGCTGATAAAGATATATTTAAATAGAACAAATCTTTATAAATATTGAATCCAAGATTAACTTATGTATGTTTAACTGAAGCAAGACTGTGTTATTCTCTTGAAGATATTTCACAGCAGAATATCATGTGACAGAAGATTAAAAATAATAGTAAAATAAAACCGTAAGCATTTCTGCCACTGAACATATTAGTTGTTGGCAGAAAGTAAAAGAACACAAATTCTTTGTCCTCTGCTTTCCCATTCAGTATAATATGTTACTAATGCCAGTAATGGCATGCCTTTTGAAGTGTGCCTTTAACGGCCAGTTGGAAGGGAATTTGAAACAAAACCCTGAGAAATGAAAAGAGTAAAAAACAACATGGGCAAATCTGTCAGCCTTCTGGGCAATCATCAGGTTGAAATCTGAGTTGACAGAGTCTCCAGTTAGAAGGTACAGCCTTCCTTGAGGACTACTAATCATGAAAAAAATTGTAAAAGCAGATGATGAGAGAAATGAAGTCATGGCCAAAGAAAGCTTGAATAGAAAAATTATATATTTTTAAATTTCGCAAAAATTTTATGGGTAAGTGATATAAGAGGTGAAATAAAGATGTCGGGTGTAAGGAAAATTATTTCTTAATTTACCTTCGTGAGAGAGATGGGGCAATAAAAATTTTTGAAAGGATGGTATAAAACTCAAAATTTTACTTTCCTTGAAGTTTAATATTAATGAAACTCATAGTCCACCATGAATAGAAACTGAAAGAGGAAATTATACATAATCTGAAAAAATAATGATATAATCTATGTAATGTTCCTAATATTCCAAACATTTGCTTTATTTAACCAAGAAAGGAAACATGAGAAATCCCTTCCGTATGGCTAGCCGTAGAAACAGTTTATTAGGAAGATTGAGCAATGTTCATCATTTGTTAAACCTGTACTGAGCAGATAGAAGAAAAATCACATTTCAGTTTTTTTAACCACTAAATCTAATCTATTGATTAGAACATTATATTTTTATTTACAAGCGGTATCTTCAGAAATAATGTTTTAAGGAGTATTAGAACAATGGAATATCTTTCTTTATTCCTCTCCTTTTGCATGTGTATACTTGACTATTTACCCATATAAAAGTTACTTCCTGTAGTTACTCAAATCAATTACATTTAAACATATCAATACAAATAATAATATACATTTTTCTTTCTTTATATTTCCACTGGAAAAAGAAAACTGAATGTTCAAGAGCATGGACAGTTTAGATTCATATTGATTGTTAATAAAAAGTGAATCAGATTTGTAACAAAAAGAAGCAAATAGGCTTATGCAATTAAGAAGTTCTTTAGGAAAAAAATGCATTTCAAATTACACATTCAAAATCAATGAGATAAAATCAGTATATTAAAAATATTATTTTCTGGCAAAGTAAATACTATGTATATTTTTCATGAACATGTTAAATAAGAATTTATTATATTGAACCTTCTTTATAATCTTTAAAATCTACAAATTATATAATTTTCAATAGATTTGCAAAGTATAGTATGTTAGTAGAATAAATATTTTTCTCTATTTCATGGCTGTCAGATGAGATAATACATGTAAAGGAATTTCATTTTCTATTTCACTCATTATTCATGATATAAATAAGCCCCATGTAATATTAGCTTTTATAGTGAAATTATATTCTCAAATTTAAATTTTATGTATGCATATGTATTTGTTCAGTTTAGTTATTGAGATATAATTCACATATGAAAAAAATCTACCCATTTAAAATGAACTGTTTAGTATTTTTAAATATATTACGTAGTTGTGCAATCATTACACAACTCCAGTTTTTAAATATTTTCATTATCATCCCTGTCAGGTACTATACCTATTAGTAATTACTTTCTATTATCCCCTCCCACCCTAGATCATCACTAGCTTATTTACATAAACATTTTCCTATTCTGAGTATACCATGTGTTTGGAATCATACAATGTGTGGTCTATATTGGGCTGGATTCTTTCATTTAACATAATGTTTTCAAGATTCATCCATTGTAGCAACTAACAGTACTTCACTACCTTTTATCACACAATAATATTCAATTTTATGGATATACAGCACTTTATTATTCCTCAGTTGATGGGCATTGCTATAAAGTTACCATTTGCTGGCTATTATAAATAATGCTGTTATGAACATTCACATACAATTTTTTGTGTGGATATATATTTTCATTTCTCTTGGATAAATATCTAGGGGTTAAATTGCTATGGCCCTTTGTAATTCTATGTTTGATATTTTAAGGAATAGCCAAACTATTTGCCAACACATTTATACTAATTTTCATATACAAATAAATGTAGTAGGATTCATCTGCTCACTGGTTATTGTCTCTCTCTCTCTTTTTTTAAATCTTTTCAGGGTTGCAGCCCTGGCATATGGAGGTTCCCAGGCTAGGGGTTGAATCGGAGCTGTAGCCACTGGCCTACCCCACAGCCACAGCAATGCAGGATCCAAGCCATGTCTGTGACCTACACCACAGCTCACACAATGCTAGATCCTTAACCCACTGAGTGAGACCAGGGATTGAACCTGTGTCCTCATGGATGCTAGTCAGATTCGTTGCCACTGAGCCCTGACGGGAGCTCCTGTTGTCTCTTTTTTTGAAGATAGTCATCCTAGTAGGTAGGAAGTGATATCCCATTGTTATTTTGATTTTCACTCCTCAAATATCTACAAATATTGAGTGTCTTCATGCACTTATTTGCCATTTTTGTATCATCTTTGGAGACATGTACATTCTAATCCTCTGATCACTTTCAAGTTAGAATTTTGTCTTTTTATTATGGAGTTGCAGGGGTTCTTTAAATAGTCCAGATGTAAGTCTCTTATCAGATATGAGATATGCAAATATTTCCTCCAGTAATCCTATATGATATTTCAATTTCTTGGTATTTATCCTTTGAAACAGATAGGTTTTAAATCTCAATGGAACACAATCTGGTTTTTTTTTGTTGTTGTTTTATTTACTTGATTTGGGGTGTCATATCTAAAATAATATTGCCTGAATGACAGTAGTAAGATTAACACCTAAGGTTTTTTTCTAAGAGATTTATATTTTCATTTAGGTCAATAATTAATTCTGAGTTAATTTTATGTATGTTGTGAGGAATAGGTGCAACAACATTATTTGCATGTGGATATCCACTTGTTTATGCACAATTTATTAAATCAGGCATCGTTTATCCACTGAATAGTCTTAGCATCCTTTTTGAAAATCAAATGACAATGAATATAAGGATTAAAATAGAATGGAATAGGTACATTCTACTGAATCATCCAGAAACAATTCTGAAGTTCAAGTTTTTTGGTCTTTAGCATACAAGACATCTGTTTTCTTAAAAACTTAGGCAAAGGAGTTTCTGTTGTGGCTCAGCAGTAATGAAGATTACTAGTATCCATGAGGACATGGGTTCAGTCCCTGGCCCTGCTCAGTGGCTTAAAGATCCAGCATTGCTACGAGCTGTGGCATAGGTCATAGATGTGGCTTGGATCCTGTGTTCCTGTGGCTGTGGTATAGGTGGGCAGCTGCAGCTCCAATCGGACTCCTAGCCTGGGAACTCCCATATGCTGCACCCGTGGTCCTAAAAAAAAGACTCAGGTAAAACTAAATTTTCACCAGATATGAACTTGAAGATTTGGTATTTATATATTTTAGAATCTCTTGTTCAAGCCAAGCTGGAAGTTAGCCAGCCAATTGGTATATAGCCCTAGACCATTCTGAAAAACAGTAACACTGACTTATTTCTCAGCTCTAATCACTAAAGGTTTTCTTGGAATTCCCAAAGTGGATATTCCTATTTGAAGAGAAAGTATGTCTCAAAAGCCATTTAAATTAATATCCTATCAAGTCCTTCTGACAAACTTTATTATACTGGGGATAATTGGAAATAACTTATAAATTCAGAGTTTAGAAATAGTAAAATACAGTGCTGTAACTTCTATTCCTATCTCTGGCTTCCTTTAAGATATTTATTTATTAATTTATTCTGTTTTTTGCCTTTTCTAGGGCCGCGCCCGCGGCATATGGAAGTTCCCAGGCTAGGGGTCAAATCGGAGCTGTAGCCGCTGGCCGGCCTACGCCAGAGCCACAGCAATGCAGAATCTGAGCTGAGTCTGTAACCTACACCACAGCTCACAGCAACACCGGATCCTTAACCCATTGAGCAAGGCCAGGGATCAAACCCAAAACCTCGTGGTTCCCAGTTGGATTCGCTAACCATTGAGCCATGACGGGAATTGCCCTTTTAAGATATTTAACAGTAATAGAATTACTAGCACAGGGCTTAGTTGGCAGTAGCAAAATAAAATTCGTTAGGCAAAATGATTGTCATTCATGATGGTCATGGAGTGGAAAATTATGCTTGCTAATTTTCATATGAGGCAGAGTGACACACAAAATATATTTCCTTAAAATATAGTTTTCTTATTAATGGATTGCCATTGTTATTTCACAACTAATGATTTTCTTTTTTTTTTACTTTTTGTTTGTTTTTGCCTTTTAGGGCCGCACCAGCGGTATATGGAGGTTCCCAGGCTAGGGGTTGAATCAGAGCTCAGCCAAGCCACATCTGCCAGCCAAGCCACATCTACCAGTCAAGCCACATCTGCAACCTACACCACAGCTCACAGCAACACTGGATCCTTAACCCACTGAGTATGGACAGCGATTGAACCTGCAACTTCATGGTTTCTAGTCAGATTTGTTTGCACTGTGCCATGACAGGAACTCCTAATGATCCTCTTCTAATTGAAGCTACTACCACTCTGAAGCAAAAATTTAGAAAATAAGTATCTTTGAGTAGATGAACAATTAATTCCAAAAATTAAGTGAGCCTAATTTATGAGATTCCATTCTGCTTTTCTCTCTTTTACATTTCACATTAATTTCTTTTAGTTTACATGGTTTGAATATTTATGAATATATTTCACCTATAATATAAAAATGAAGCAACAACAATATGATTCGTAGCTGCATGATCCCAACTAACCCTCTTAAGGATGATTAAAGTATAGTTAGCAGCAGTGTTCTGTATTGGTACACTTGTATAACTAATACATTGGGGTAGAACTGTCTGATTACTTTTAAATATATCAGTGAAGCATTGTAAAAATTATTGTGTGCTGGTTTATACATAATAATAAAATATGCATCACTTTAGGTAAATCACCAAGTTATTTTTTCTCATTGTTTTCTATGTATCATTTTAGTAACAAAGTCAGCTAAAGGTCAAATTAAAGACCATGTAATTTATAGATCAGAGAATAAAACTGGGTCTAATTATTCTAGTGTGACCACATTAAACCCACAAGATTAAAAATTTACTTTGAAGAAGTTTATTTTGCTTCTGAAAGCCAGGGGTTTGCAAATTAAGACAGAATTTATTTTCTAAAGGCCATTTTATTAATTACAATTTAGTATCAATAATTATACTTTATTATCCTTTTCAGCAAATGGATCACTTTGCCTACCCTTTCAGCAGCCAACCTTTCAACCACGCTGTTTAAAGACTGCCCCCATTTGTCAGCCCACTGGCTTCACTGTCATTAACCATGTCTGCTTTTATGCCAAGCTGCCACATTTCTTCAGCTTGCAAAAGTACAGTTTGAACTAGAGGCATCACTTCCCTCATTGCAAACACCTATGTAACAAGTGGGAGGATCCAACCTGTCATGTTTTGTCAAGTTGTTTAAGTGTGTATTTAGGTGGGACTTGTGAGAATTTATCCATAATCACCAGCCAGCAAAATGGTTCAAATTCAGATGAAGGCAATTTATTACTCTCAAAAATGCTGTCTTCATTTCTCTCTGCCACCCTCCACCCTGCCATATCCATTCCTTCTTCCCCCTCCTCCCTTTCTTTCTTTCCTTCCTTCCTTTTTTCTTTCTTTCCTTTTTTCTTGTTTTTTTTTTTTCCACTTCTTTTTTTTTTCTTCCTCCTTTCTTCTTTTTCTGGTCTTAAGTCATACTTTTTTCATTTTATTTCTCCTCCAACTATAAAGAAATGATATAATAAAGGAGAATATTCCATCATAAGCTATTCACACAATTGTATTAATTGTGGAGGGATAGATTTTTACAAAACATGAAGAATTTTTATGTTTTACATTCTTTCTTATATCATACCTTAAATTGAACAAACTTAAGCTTTAAACAAATCCTTAGACTAGGAGCAAAGTAATTTTCTTTTAGTAACAAATTTTCACAACAAAAAAGAGAGAGGAGGAAATTCCTGTTGTGGCTCAGCCATAGCAAACTGGACTAACATCCCTGAGGACACAGGTTCGATCCCTGGCCTCGATCCGTGGGTTAAAGATCCCTCATTGCTGTGAGCTGTGGTATGGGTCACAGATGCAGCTTGGATTGGGCGTTGCTGTGGCTGTGATGTAGGCCGGCATATGCAGCTCTGATTTGACCCCTAGCCTGGGAACTTCCATATGCCTCAGGCCCTAAAAAAATCAAAATCAAAAGAAAAAAAGAAAAGAAAAAAAGAAAAAGAAAGAGGAGGAGATTGTATCTCAGAGATGGTTGAAATCTTACAAGGAGAGAATGTCAATTATTTCATTACTGATCCTCCAAACAAACAAATGGCAACAAAAGCCTACCACTTTAATAAATATCTCTTAAATGAATAAATAAACATAAGTTCATTAATCAGCCTCTCATATACTTTTATTTCTCAATAACCTGAAAACTGATCATTGTTTGCCTTTACTTCATAACCTAGCAAACCTAAGGAACTTGACCGATGTCATACCATATTTTGATATGTTCAGTGTTATTGCAACAGTAACAAAATTGTATTTTAGAAGGATACTCAATTTTACATCACTTATTGAGAATTCTTAGAAAATCAAGCCTGAAAATTAAATAACCGTATGGCAACATTAAAAATATATTATACACATCATTTATGTTTTCAAAACAAAATGAATTACAAAATATAGAGAAGTTAATTGAAGCACAGCTTATTTTTGTTAAGTGGAAATATATTAATCTATTCTTAATTTTTTATTGGATCTGATCCCATTTATTTTGAACCTTTGGATTTTGTTAAGTGACTCATTTCTAACAATTCATAAGCTTATTATACACTAGGCGTTATACTAGTACATATGCTTATACATGAGGAGTTGTTGAATAGAAGATTGCAAAGAAAATTTTCTTTCTTTATGAAGGCAATGGGTACATAATGTAAAAGTTGCAAAACATATATACTTTAATTACGATAAAATATGAAAGCATAGAGTAGCGCTAGTTTATGGTTAGCATTTTAATTAATTTTATTTCACTTATCAAACAACTTCTACTTTCAGTAGGATAGAAATATCTAATAGCATGGAAATATGATAGTGGAAATGTTTTATTTCTGTGCATCCAGGAGAGTAGCCAATAGCTCTGATGGCTATTGAGTGCTTGGAGTGTGACTTGTGCAACTGAAGGGCTGACTTTTACATTTTATTTACTTTTAATTAATTTTAATCCAAATAGCTACATGTGGCTAGCAGCTACCTTATTAAAAAGTGGTTTTCTAGAATATGTCACATGTCAGATAGCATGGGAGAATAAAGAAATTGAAAAACCCTTTCTAGTCTGTGGAGCCTTTTCCCCATGTGAACGGGAGTTCTTTTCAAGACTTTCATTTAGTACTTTCCTTTGTGCTTTCTCAGTCAGCAAAATTTCCATCTTGAAAATGTACTTATTTGAGGTCACAGAAAAATTTTAGGTTCTCATCAGCATGATAAGTGAATGCCACATTCATATTGTAATTGTGAAGATAGCAGGAATTTTTTTTTTTTTGAATCTCAAATCCATCTTTCAAAAGAAGAAATGACATTCTAGAAGTATAAATGGATTTATATAATCTATTAACTCCAATGTCCTTAAAGTCTTCACTGTTTGAATACAGAAACTATCATCACAAATGATAAATAAAGAAATAAAGGCATAATTACATTACGGTGAAAACGCTACACTTAACATTGGCAAGAAACTACATTTACACAAAAAAATGGTTAAGTGTAAAAATGTTTGCATGTAAATACGGTGTTTTTTTGGTCTTACTTCACTAATATATATTCATCTCTTTTAGATGCTGGTTACTTACTGTGACTCCATCCATTTAATTTATATATTAATTTTTTAAAAAAATATTTGGAGTTGACCTACTGCTTAGCAGTGACTGTGCTATATTCTGGGATATGAAAGTGAAAGATACTCTCTTTACTACAATGCACCTTGGAATTTAATGGAGATTCTTACAAGTAGATGAGTATTATAGTTAAGGAATTAAGTCCTGCCATAGTAACATTAGAGGTTATTTTGAGGGAACAGAAGAAGTGTGTCTGTCACAAACTGAAAAGTTGAAAGATTTACCAGTGAATAACCACTTGAGGGCAGAGACTATTTTGATTCGTTGCCATATCCCTAGTGCTGTGCAATTATTTACATAAATAAACTCTATTAGTATTATCTTGCAATGAATTTACTTCTGTGTGGACATTTGAAAGGACAGCAAAAATTATCCAAGTGGGATAAAAGTTGGGAGAGACATTCTTGGTAGAGGGGAGGATTGCGCAAAGCACAGACACATGGACTTCCAAGAGTATCAGAGAATTTTACTTGATTTAAGACTAGACCAGAGGGAAAGAAAATTGAAAGAGACAAAGTTAGACAGATAGGGTTGAAGTCATGAGGCCACTTCTGCAAAGAGTTTTGACTTTATGAATGCTGTCTGCAACCACTGAAGGACTTCAAATTGCTGACTAATTTTCTTAAGACTCAGATTTATTTCCCTTAGGCCTTGAGTACATAATAATTTGCATGGCTGCTGTAATGATATTCTGGGGCACTGTATAAATTCAAGTTCATAGATGTCAATGAGTAATATCCTTATTAATGATGGCAGTATCAAAAGCATGTGTGTCTGATTTACAGCGACATTCAAAAGACTTATTGTTGAATAATGAAACACTATTTAATGGGGAATAGAAGTGGAGAGAAAAGTTAATATAAGTCAGTGAAGGATTTAAAGATCAAAGAGGAAGCACATGGAAGTCTCTTCACACTAACTAGTGTCCAAGTCTTTGATGATAGGTTTTAAAAGACTTAACTTTGTAATGAATAGATATGAGGCTTTTTCCTTCTGAAAAGCATATGTAATATAATAAAATAAAACAAGAAAATCAAATTCCACAAGAGCAGCTTGTTATATGCAAGACCATATCATTCTTACAATTATACAGATTAAAATAAAAAATGTATGCATGTTTATATATTGGAAAGACAAAGAATAAATGTTGTAGTGTGTTGTCTGTCTACTTGTTTTCAATTTTTGGAAGAAAATAAATAATATTATTTTATTATTTTCATTATTTCATTATATAAGATATAAATAACATAAAGCAGTATAACTTTTCAAGCTGAAACTAAATATTAATCACATTTTATTCAGAACAATCTGCTCTCAGAAAATGTATAAGCACATTTTATTTATGACTATTGATCAATACCACCCAAGATCTAGGCTTGTAGGTTTCAGATAAAATGTGAGCCATGTATCAATCTCAAAAAATATGACAATCAATTTTACCAGTATGCATATAATGTTGATATGCTTGGCAAATTAAATTATAATATTCAAGTTAACTATACACTTTTAAACATCAAAATGGCACTATTTAAGAATGCTGCTTTCTGAAAGGATTTGAATGTCCATTAATGCTAAATTGTAAAAGATACTTATGGAAACATGCAAGAACCATTAAAAATAATTGAATTTAAAGTAATACAATGCTTAGAGTGTCCAAGATAAATCAATAAACCAAGATACATGGAAAAACAAAGAAAACACCTACTTTCATGTTGTCGTAATAGATTATTTTTTGAAGGAGAAATGCCAAGTCATAGAAAATTAATAGGTACTAACACAGTCATTTCAGAATTCTTGTAGTGGAACTAACAATATAATAAATCTACTGGAAGTTACATATTGAATGAGAATGAATGGGGAGGATTAATGGCATTTTCAAGAAATAAGTGTTCCCAGTCTCTGTTACCTCTCACTTGGACAACTAAATCAAATGTGTTTTTACTTTCCCTCTCATCAGCCTGTTTCCTTTAATATTTCACCAATTATCAAAATAATCCATCTAAAACTCAAATCTGGTTTGTCAGTCCTCTTTTTAAAACTCTACATTTTTCCCCTTGCCCAAGAAGTACATCCAAGATTCTTATTGTGACGCAAGATGCTTTCCATAATCCAGCTCATGTTCAGGGTTCCTGCCTCAAGTTTCTCCATAAGCAACCTGGATGTTTACATTCCAGCCCTTCAAATGATGTATATTTCTCTGTATGTCTAGTCTGAGACTGTTCATTCAATTCACCTATCTTAGATCCTTCTATGATCATTCCACACATCCTTTGAGACTTGATTTAAATATCAACTCCTCAAAACATCTTTCATGGCAGTCTAAGGTAAAGCCTGGAGCATTTAAGCTGTTTTATAATCGATTTAAAGTGCATTCTTATGGATTGGAATGCAAAGTTTTGACTGCAGGCAAAGAGCCTGATTTTTCTTTCTCTTTTCTCTCCTTTCCTCTTGTGTTAATCCTCCTCCTCTTACTTCTCTCTTTGTGTGTGTGTGTGTGTGTTTAGGGCCACACCCATGGCACATGGAGGTTCCCAGACCAGGGGTCAAATTGGAGCTGCAGCTGCCAGCCTGTGCCACAGCCACAGCAACACAGGATCTGAGCCGCATCTTCGACCTACACCACAGCTCACAGCAACGCAGAATCCTTAACCCACTGAGCAAGGCCAGGGATCGACTGAACCTATATTCTCATGGATGCTAGTCAGATCGTTTCAGCTGAGCCATGACGGGAACTCCTTACTTCTCTTTCTACAATTCTCCTACTTCACCTTCTTAGAATCCCTTTAGATAGCACGTGAGATGCTCAATAAGCATTTGTGGAAGAAATGGATTTGGCAAACTGACAAAGAATACATAATATGTATTATGGTGTGTAGATCATTAACAATCTATAGCTATTTTCTCTTTTCATCAAATGATAGAAAATATATTAAAAAAATCTGCAACAGGAAGTTCCCCACGTGGCGCAGTGGCTAAGGAATCCGACTAAGAACCATGAGGTTGCGGGTTTGATCCCTGGCCTTGCTCAGTGGGTTAAGGATCTGGTGTTGCCATGAGCTGCGGTGTAGGTTGCAGACACGGCTTGGATCCCATGTTGCTGGGGCTCTGGCGTAGGTCAGTGGCTACAGCTCTGATTAGACCCCTAGCTTGGGAACCTCCGTATGCCGTGGGATTGGCCCAAGAAATGGCAAAAAAAGACCAAAAAAAAAAAAAAAAATCTGTAACATGAAGATACCTTCTTACTCACTTCAGTCTTTACTGAGCTTCTTCCAGTTCTTTCTATTCAGACTTGGTTCTTTGATCAGTTTGTTGATAACTAATGTATAATCTCATGTATCTCTTGAAATTCTAAAATCCCACTATAGACCATGCACAATAAATATTCATTAATTGAATGAGTACATTACTGTCATTTTTTTACCTTTAAGTATAACAAATCATTGCTTTTGCGATTCCAAAGTGTCTATTTTTGTACAGGCACCAATCACCTCTCGATTATTATAATTGCTTCTCTTTTTAAAAAACTATGGTAGGTAGTATGCCCAGAATAATTTTTGTTAAACACTGCAACACCAGGGTTATTTCAATGCTGAAAATCTTCAGTAAAATCCAATGCCATATTAAAACTTCCAATCAAAGAGAATTAATTACAAAGCATATATCTGCTTCTATTCTAAGCATTTGTATATAGAAATATAAATAAATGTATAGTATCCTTTAGGAGCCTGTAACCTTGTTGAATATGTAGACCCATAAATCTATCAATTCAGTATTACCTTCTAAATATAGTTATATAACAATATACAATTAGTGAGTCTTCCAATTTCAACTCAGACATGTACAGGGCTCAGAATTCATCATACCTGATCTTACAATAAGAAAAATCTGGAGAAACTGAAAATCGATGACTTTTCTGGGACCCATTTAAGAACCAAGTTGCAGGGTAAAAGACTGCTGTGAAATCTGGAGACAAGTTCATCAAGCTCACCTAGAGACAAGTTTATCTAGAGTGATACGGCAACTGAGATCTGCTCAGAAGGAACAGAAGCTGCTGAGGTCATAAATTGGTAGGAACATCAGGTGGTAATTTAAACAATTACATTGCAATGGCATTTAAGGCCATTTCCTCACTGGAAGCGAATTTAGTCTAACATTATACAGAGAAATTCCTGCAGGGCCACTGTTCAAAAAATCAGAGTATTAAATGTGGCTTGGCTCCTGTGTTGCTGTGGCTGTGGTGTAGGCCAGCAGCTGACAACTGGACCCTAGCCAGGGTCCATATGCAGCAGGTGCAGCTGTAAAAAGAAAAAAAGAAAAAGAAAAAAAGAAAAAGAAAAAAAACATCATCATAGTATGTTGGTCTTTTTCTTCTGGGAAAAAGTATAGTGAGACAGCTCAAGATAGGAATGTCAAAAGAAACTCTATTTTTGTCATGTCACTACAAGAAATACTCTAGGAGTTCATTTACAAATGAGTAAACTGAGACTTTGGGATAGGTCTCGCCTATCCCTCTTAGGTGCTAGAATGGTGCTAGCTTTTGCATAGGAAAAGAATAAATGTTAAATTAATAAATTTTTTGCATGAATGCTGCTTAAGAGTAGAAATGCTCCAGAGTTCCCTGGTGGCCTAGTGGTTAAGGATTCGGTGTTGCCACTGCTGTGGCTGGGATTCAGTATCTGCCTAGACAAACCACTAGCATGGCCAAAAAAAATTAGAAGTGCTCCATATTCTGAAGCATGCTTGGAAACTGTCAAACATTTGTGCAACACTCAGTCTTTTAGGCCAATTAGTCTACTTCCCCAAACACTCACAGGAAAAAATAGCATTAAAAGTGGCCTACTTTTATTGTTCTTTGCTTCTGTAGACAACAGCATTAACCTATAAATAGCACCAGGTACATCATAAGGAACACCTTTTTTTTTTCTAAGTTTTATAATCAACAAACAGATTGTAAACTATAAATGTTCTAAAAGTCATTGTAACCAAACTGACATTTAACAAGTTTATTCAAAAATATTTTAATGGAATATATTATCAATACACGATACTGAAATTCAAGGTCATTTCACATCAGACTCATTAAAAAAATAAGATATAAAATAGCATTATGTATTTCTGAGACAATATATGCCATCAGTGACATTTTGGATCACATCACATGCCTGGAATCCATAGTTCTCTTTATTATTCCTGGGACATGTGCATATGCATATGCAATCTTTTGAAATTCCATGATTTTTGTTATGCTTCAGTTAACTTTTTTAACTTAAATATGATAAGTAATAAATTACATTTCCAGTGGAAAAATTGACTACTATTAAATATTTCCATTTCAGTATTATTGTGCTTAAAAGTATGATGAAAAATATGCTTAAAAGTTTAATAATCTTTCACAGATTCTAAAAAACAGCTTTAAAAAGCAGAATAATATGTCATTGTTTTTATACAAAATAAATACATAAAACAAATATGAGAATGGATTAATTAAGGTTTATGTCTACCCAGTTTTTAGACTAACATTAAAATTTAAAACTTACAGGGAAAACAAGGATTTTCATTGGCATTTTAATCATTATTTTCCTAATTTTAAAATGACAGACTATGTATAAATAGATCAACATACTGCATTTAATGCATTCATACTTTGATAAACCGTCTGTTGAATCATCAGTTTTATCATCAAAAACAATTTAGTCACTGTGCTGTTGGGTGTCTAGTTATTGTTTCTCTGCATTGCAATGGCAATTAAGGCCACTTCCTCACTGGAAGCTGCTATGCTTTATTCATTTGACATTAAAATTATTAGCTCCGTTAAGGCTGTAAGATGGCTTAATCAATATAAATGCTGTTTATGTTACTCTGATAATGATTCACTGTCTAAAAAAATATTATTCTGAAGAAAATTTTAAAGGTATAAAAATGTTTTTTGTTTGTTTTTCAGAAATGAAAATCATGCCCAGAGTAATTGTCTTTATGTGGGAATTTTATTTATGACTTTAACTTAGTTTTCTAAACTGTAATTTAATATATTTCAGAAGTGTTTACTCATTAAAAGACATATCTTTCACCTCACCAAATACAGTAAAACATACACTTTTGCTAAATAATTCTTAAAATATTCATATTTGTATTTTGACAATGTTGCTTATTGACTTATTAATTATAATATATTTTTAGAAAGCTTGATTGTATATGCTTTATTCCTTTTACTAAGATACTATTAAGAAAAGTTTTGTCTGGATATATGCCCAAAGGTGGGGTTGCTGGGTCATAAGGTAGTTCTATGTATAGATTTCTAAGGTAACTCCATACTGTTCTCCATAGTGGTTGTACCAGCTTACATTCCCACCAACAGTGCAGGAGGGTTCCCTTTTCTCCACACCCCCTCCAGCACTTGTTACTTGTGGACTTATTAATGATGGCCTTAAAAAAGACACATGCACCCGCATGCTCATTGCAGCTCTATTCACAATAGCTAAGACTTGGAAACAACCCAAATGTTCATCAAGAGATGATTGGATTAGGAAGATGTAGTATATATACACAATGGAATACTACTCAGCCATAAAAAAGACCAAAATAATGCCATTTGCAGCAACATTGATGGAACTAGAGACTCACAAACTGAGTGAAGTAAGTCAGAAAGAGAAAGACAAATAGTATATGATATCACTCATAGCTGGTATCTAATATATAGCACAAATAAATGAACCTTTCCACAGAAAAGATAATCATGGACTTGGAGAATAGATTTGTGGTTGCCCAGGGGGAGGGGGAGGTAGTGGGAGAGATTGGGATCTTGGGGTTAAGGATGCAAACTACCGTTTTTGGAATGGATTAACAATGAAATCCTGCTGTATAACACTGAGGACTATGTCTAGATACTTACAACAGAGCATGACAATGGGAGAAAAAATTATGTATACATGTATGTGTAACTGGGTCCCCACACTGTAAAGTGGAAAAAAAAAAGTGTGTTGGGGGAAATAACAATAAAAAATTTAAAAAAAAATTTTTAAAAATAAAAATAAGAAAAAAGATACTATTAAGAAATAATGTTTAAGCTTTCATTAAGAAACAACATTTAATTATTTAAATAATAATTGTTTAAATGAAATTTTAGACCTAATAGAACTATTAATCAGCATGTATGACACATAATAAGTGATAAACCAATAATTGTCATACATGTGTTGAAAAATTTTTTCAGGATAAAGCTTATATAATTTCCCAACAGTTTTTATAAGCATTGGAGTGGGTGAAGAATGTATTTCAAAGTGATAAATGCAAAGTGATTCTAGTCCTTCCCAACTATATTATGCCATCTAGAGCAGCACTGCTTAGGCTTATTTATTTAATTATTTTGGCAGTGCCTGAAGCATACAGAAGTTCCTGGGCAGAGATCAAATCTGCACCACAGCAGCAACCTGAACCACAGCAGTGACAATGCCAGATTCTTAATCGGTTGAGCCACAAGGAAACTCCTACTAGGTCTACTTAATACACTAGGATCTGTTCAATTTTATTTTAGGAAAAAAATTAATATATGTAAAATTTATGATCTAATTTTAAAAAATTCTCATTTCAAAGAATAGAGGGATTATGGGCCAAAATGATATTTTTTTTCCAAAAAGAACACAACTATATCAGTACAGAAACTGGGTGTCCAGATAAATATTACATATATATATATATTTACATTTATCCAAGTTGCCCCCTTGTAATTGCTCCATTTTCTCCACCAGTTTTCTCATGAAGTTTGAGGGGAGGTAAGAGAGAAGTACACTTGGGAGCTAGACATCTACAAAGGAATCATTAACAAAATTAACCTATTATATTTATTTTGGAGTATGGAAAGTTGAAAGTATCTCAGGGTTCTGACTGGGAAATTAATGTTACTGTTTATGATTCCAATTTATCATAAAGAATCAGTGAATTTTTTTTTTTCACATGTAAGTTCCCAGGCTAGGGGTCATATCAGAGTTACAGCTGCTGGCCTACACCATTGCCAGAGCAATGCTGGATCCAAGCCATGTCTGGCAACCTACACCATAGCTCACAGCAATGCCGGATCCCCGACCCAATGAGGAAAGCCAAGGATTGAACACTCATCTTCATGAATACTATAGTCAGATTCATTTCCCCTGTGCCACAACAGGAACTCCAAGAAGCAGTGATTTTTATTTAATTAAAATGTTATGAGGCTATATCATACATTACTTAAATGCTATTGTATGTATTAAAATAATACATATCAAATGGATGAGTAAAATGAAGGAAATTCTTTTTGGAAAGATTCTGTCTTTTACCATCTCAGTGGCAATCAAGACAAATATATCCAGGAAAAAATCCTTGCTTTTATAAACAAGAAATCATTATATATGACATTGAGATTTTAATCACTTTCCCTCCATATGTATACATAAGAGTAGGTGCTCAAAATTAGAACAAGTACAGCTCTCAATTTCTTTAATCAGCAATGGCCTTCATAGGTTTGGATGACTGTTGTAGATAATCATTTTGTTACTTCCATTGGCTATGATAATGATAATTGTCTGCCATAATTTATTCTAAGTCTTTATACTGTCATCTCCCCAAAATTCACCACCCACTCCCAACGCTCTCTTTCCCTCTGTTTTTCTTCAAAGTGGTATCCCTTACTGCCTGATCTCTGATTAGACCTCTGTCCATGAGGACAGGGACTCTTGTCCTTTATTCAACACTGCATTCCCATAATCAAGAACAATGAGCGACCTGGGTAAGCATGTAAGGATTTAATATGTATTATTTAAGTGAACAAATTTTCAAAAGAATCAATCATAAATTAATAAGATGAATTTGGTAAACAGATAATATCCAATATCTCTATTGTTTCTGCAGGAGCTGGTTAGATATTTAACCTTGTAAAAAAAAATAACCAACGTCACTTAAAACTGCTTGTATTATTTAAGAGTCCAAACAAAATGCAAAGTAAAAAGGTTAGAGTCTATGGTTTTTTTGGACTCACTGTTATAACCAACAAATCTTTACTTACAAATAAATGTGTATTTGTTATGCCCAAGCAATGGAATAGTTTTAAGTGTAACATAATTCTTAAGTCTTCAGGATTATTATTAATATTTTTCACACAAAATATACCAATGAAATGTTTTCTTTAAGACTGAAGGATAGATGATTAGTAATTTCAAATGCGTAAAAGAAAAAGTATTTCAACTCTGTTTTCAAAGGTTCAGACAGTTATCAAAGTTCTGAAAGAATAACATACTAATACTTAAAATTTGTTTTGGTTTGCTATGCTAAATTTATGGAATCACATATTATTTAGTTTTCCAGTGCATAAATTACTTTGAGCTATATCTTAGGGACTTCTTACTCTATGTCAGAACTCTAAGATCAACCAGGAAAGTTACTTAATCTCATTAGCAGCTTGAAAACAGAATCTCTTCTCCTTTGGGGACACCAGAGTATCCAATTAATTAGCTGAACAAATGATTTTTCTAATTAATCTACCTTCCTCTTCTTTCCTTCTTTCCTTCTTTCCTATTTTTTTTTTTCAGAGAAGAAAAGATGGCAAGCAGTTTATAATTCTTGGAGCAAAATCCACTTGTGTGCTTGTGCGGTAGGTATTTTAATTTAGGGCTTTTAAACTGATCATCACTTTGAACCCTTTCTCAATACATGGTCTCATGAGGCCATACTGTCAGCACATATAATGTGAGAGTATACATTATCCGACCTTTTTCTGAATATCCACTAAATTTCCATGTCGTAGTTCCATTGTACAGAAGAATAATTTCCTCCAATATGTTACACAATTACCTTGAAATGTCAACCTCATCTTCAGCTCAGATAGCAAAAGAATTGGATGCGTGATAATTCTTTATTACACCTTATTTAATTTTTATGGTGTTTAAATCAATAAGAAAAGTACAACAGAGATTAAGGGGACTGTAAGAGGTGTTTAAGGCATCAGTATCAAATTGATATAAAATGAGTAATAATAATTGTGTATAATCAGTTCAAAACATGTGGATTCAAATATCTCACTACCTGGTAACTGTTCCAATATCACATTAAAGAATGTGCAACCAGGGAATTTCCTTCATGGCCCAGTGGTTAACAAACCTGACTAGGATCCATGAGGATGTGGGTTCGATCCCTGGCCTCACTTAGTGGGTTAAGGATCCGGCATTGCTGTGAGCTGTGGTGTAGGTTCTAGAGGCGGCTCAGATCCTGCGTTGCTGTGGGTCTGGCATAGGTCAGCAGCTGTGGCTCTAATTTGACCTCTGGCCTGGGAACTTACATATGCCACAGGTGTGGACCTTAAAAAAAAAGAATGTGCAACCACTGGGAACTATATATCTAGTCGCTTGTGATGGGACATGATGGAGGATAATGTGAGAAAAAGAATGTGTATATATATATATATGTATATATAATGTATGTATATGTATGACTGGGTCACTTTGCTGTATAACAGAAATGGACAAAAAATTGTAAGTCATTCATAATAAAAATTTAAAAAAAGAATGTACAACCCAAACCAAAATCATTTGCAACACTGAGGTCCTACATCTATGCTTAACAAGTCGTAACTCCTTAAATCATGCAACAGCAGATTCAGATAAAACCAGCGAATATGTGAGTGCAATCCAGTTAACTCCTCATAAACCTGACACTGATTTACTATTTTGAAAACTAATTAATCCATTTCAATATTCTGTCATTCTTTTTGTTGCCTTTTTTATAATTTTATCTGTTTACTTGTATTAATAAAAGAAGTAAAGGGAAAAATTCAACATAAGTCATTCAACATTCTTCTCTAGAGCAGGATCAAATACAATATAGAAAAGTACAATTAATATCTAAATAAAATTTTTACTTCAACTTTATACTTAGTAAAACTATTCACTAAATACAGTGGAAACTGTGAAGAACAATAATGCCACTGATATCTCAAAACACATATAATTTGCACAATTATATAATATGCATACAATTATACAGTCTCCATGCATAATTCTATATGTGATGTATAAAATTGTTTTTATTTATATTTGTATCAGTTCCATGAGGTTGTCAGAATAGATGTTAGCCCCAATTCATAGATAAGAGGGCAGTGGCCAGAGAAGACAGATGTGTTACTCAAACTGCTATCTTGGCTAATTTTTGGAGCCATGGTCAATACCAGTTCCTCCAATTCCTTGTCTAGTATTCTTCTCCTTTAACAAAACTGTAAGTATAGTGATAAAGAAATCTTTATATTTTATAATGACTACATTCTCATGGGTCAATAGTCACTATTAAAGAATCTCTGAATGCAAAATTATAACCTCTCATAATGGTTTTAACGGAACTTTTGGTTATAGAGTCAATACATTCCCTCTGAATAAACTTCCATTAGACATAGAATGTAATTTTGTGGGGAAAAAATGACTGTAATAGCACCTGCTGGTCTTCACTTCCAGCCAAGTTATTCTGTAACATAAATTTAATGAGATCCAATGAAATCTCCAGATATTGAACTTTTATATAGCCATTAATTGCAAATTTCTACAGTGTATTCAAGGCTGTGGGTGCTTAAGCCATCATTTTTTTGTTTGTTTAACTAATTACATTTTGGAAACACTAAGATTATATTTTTTATTTTTTCTTAACATACTCTGTACAAAAAAAAAATGGAACTTTTTAATGAACATTTGTTTTACCAATACTTCCTGCAACCCCATCCCAGCTTCTAAAAATATAGTTGCCTTTTGAGAAATGACCTTCTAAATTCTTGGATTCTACTACTATATCAATCAATACACCTTCAATGAAGAAAAATTCTCTCTATGACAGATGGCATAGATCTATCCTATAGTTGCAAATAAAATTCTTGTTGCCTTAGTTTCATCATTTGTAAAATAAGCAGATTGGATATCAAGTGTTCAAGCTTCTTCAATTCTAAACAGTCCACCAGATTTATGTTCCCTGTAAGAATTAACTGCGTTTTTTTTTTTTTTTTTTTTTTTTCCTCATGACAGGTGGCATAGCCCTTGATGAAAATGACTTTACACATTTTGGAAAAATTTCAGAAACCACTCAACCTAACGAAAGGCATTTAATAGAGAAAATTGTTTACACAGTTGATAAAAAATCCAAACAAGGTCTTTGTGATCCACAACAATAGCATCCCTACCAAGCCTAGGACAAACTGAAGGGGCACTGTGACTGGAGCTCAGGATTGGCCATCTGTGATGGGTTGGAACCAGGTCAGGTCTGCTCTGATGAATCTAAGAGTGAAGCAAGTGGGAGGAGTGAAGCCGAGGAGGCCAAGCTATTGACAGATTTCTTTTCAAAAATAGAGTTTCAAAAACTCATAGGTTTGGGATGAGGAGGCAGGAGGGACATGTTCCAAACAGTTTCCAGGCAGCTTTCTTCAATCAGACAAAGGGAATCCTTTGATAATCCTTTGTGTTTTGGAATTTCTTACAAAGAGGAAGCAATTGGGGATGCTCTGAAGTAGCTGCAGAGAGGTACAAAAATTTCTGGAGGTAAGTGTGTTCTCATAAGCCATAGGAAGAAAATGTTTCCAGAAGGAAAATACTGATTAATGGAGCCCAAACTACCAACATTATTCCATCTCCTTAAGTACCCATTTTGATTTCACAAGTGGCAATATTAAATCTACATGGCTCTTCTCATGTAGGTAACCTTATACTTCCTGATTCTGATTTTGCCCTTCCTACCATTTAAAAGACCAAGATCTGTCTTTACATTCACTCTGGAATTCTATGCTCTTCCTCTTCCTCCAAATCATTTAATATTCACTGTGAAATATCAAGTTATCCCTGAATATTCCTTCTTAATCATCTCTTCATTAATACATTCTATAGTTTCTTTCCACCAACTCACATCTGTCACTTTCTATTTGCTTTATGACCCGGATAGCTGTAATAAGATTCTGACTATACTTGATGTTTCCAGATTTTTCATCTTCAAACTACAGTGCAAAGACATTTTTCCAAATTCTCGAACTGAATATTGAATTCCATTTATAAACAAAACTAACAAGCAAAAACAATAGTTCTCCATTACCACTGGTCAAAAATATAGCTTGGCTATCCCAAAATTCATCGCCAAATTATTTTCCTGTAACCTTGTGCTTAACACTACTCGAGTGACTGTATTTCTCCAGAATTGTCGCTGTCTTCTGGAATTAAATTGTTTTGAAGACCTTTTCCCATGCCAAAGATGAAAGTTTTGCTTCCTCCTCTATCATATTTTCTTCAGTTCCAGCAAAGAAAGTAATGTCTTCCTACACTTTAATTTTATAATGGTTTCTTTATCTCATCTTAAAAGAACTTCTCTATTTTGTCTTATGATAATTTGAGCAAAATTTTTGCTTATCCTGCTATAAAGCAAGCTTCTTGAGTATTAAGTATGTGCTATTTTGTGTGTCTGAATTTACTACTGTGGCCACCCTGTATTTCATAGACACTCGATCTATGTGTATTGAATATACTTTTAGTAAATGTTTAGGATATCTTTTCTCCTTTGCTTGATACAAAGAAGTAATAGCACTTTTTGCATGAAACATGTAAAATAAAATGCAGATACAAATGCATTTTTTGTAAACTGGTCACATATTACAGTGAAAGTGCATAATTCAAAAGATGCATGAGTCATCATTTCTCAATTGACAGAGGCTGTTAAAAATTTCAGTTTTCTGCTTCAAATTTGCTGTCAAGTACTTAATAGTCTGTAAACAAGTAGCTATATTAATTATGGATAATTACACACAAATGTAATTGCAAATATTTTAATGTATTTACATTTAAAAGAGATGGCCATATACTAAATCTAAATAATCACTTTCTCATAAACATTTCATACACTTCCTGTGCTTCCTAAACACATGATGTGACCACGTCCTAATCAAAGTCCAATTTTAAAATAGATAAGAGAAACAAATATTTTTCCATATATCTCATTGACAATGCATGCACAATTGCTTTCATAGTTTAAAATTGATTACAGAAACACAATTTGTAGGCTATGTGATTATGGTCTGTGGAAGCCAGAGTTCCTAATACAAACTCACTTCCCTTGATGAGTGTCTATAAGGTGAAGGTCAATGTCATTTTATGTGCACACACCCCATTGTATATAAAAAGGAGACAAAATTCTTTTGAGGGAAACATAGTTTGTGCTACAGTTAAATTTTGTAGAAATTTACTGGTAGAAACTACTGCAAAGCTTTTGAGACCCTCTAAAATGAAAACCCTTAGAAATTTTGTCTTGAGATATAGAAATATGAAAAAAAAACTTAGATTTGTGATAGGTACCCCAACTTAATATTACCTCGTTTAGGAACTTCAGAGGTAATTTTTTACATTTCACATAAAGCTATCCTTTACCTTCAGGTGTAAAGACAAGAACTGTCAGTGCTGCTGTCCTGTTTATGTGTGTTGATGTGACTGATTTGTTACCTGAGGCTTCTTCCACCCAGTTTACACATGTAGTCTGTACTCAGCTACAATAGCCTCTACTGTAAGACCAAGATCAATTGCAGCTTTAGAAGCAGCATTTTGCCTCACAGATTGAATGATTCATAGGCTCAAAAGGAACCATCCCATTTGAGATGACCATATGACAGCATGGTATGTCTGCTCGTTCCTTTTCCTAGAGTTGATGCTTAAACCTGCGTTTTGTTTCAGTGTTTATCTGCATGTATTTTTCTTCTCTGCCTGATTGTAGTCTGCCTCAACTATTCACAAGGACTTTATCATCATCTATTCACTTCCCGCCACCAACTCAGAAAAAAGTGAGTTGCCAGAAGTCTATCTTTGGTATTGGTACACTGGATACACAGATTTCTCTTCAAAAGCAACCACCTTAATTTTCTATGCTATGATTTATTCTAATGTGATTATATAGTTCTTAAAATTATATTATCCTTCATAAATACATCCAAGACCTCATACAAACAATATATGCCCAATAGCAAAATCTCAAATCTAGATTCATAAATTTGTAATTTAAAACAGCTATTATGGGAGATTAGCTAAACTTTATACTTATACATATGTGAGTTTTATTGTTAAAAAACACTAGCACAGAGGAAAAATGCTTACTCTATTTAGAAGAAAAGCATTTTGAAACATACAACAATTAAACATGTACAAGCTAATATAGTTAATAGAAGTAGATTGATCATAAAAACATATTTAAAGAATCTATTTCATAACACTGTGTTAATATCATCCATGTGACCAGAATATTTTTAAATAATTTTTTTCATCAAATACTCAGTAGCTGTTTAGTTTTCAGGACTCATCTCTACTACCATCACTTGAAAGTCATTGTCTAGGTTATTATTTCTAAATGTTATTATGGGAACAGAAGATTAGATGATTAAATATTATTAAATATTAAGTATTATTATGATAAATGGATTAAGTGATAAAAATAACTAAAAATGACCAAAAACTTGAGAGGAAAAACCTCAATGAAGAAAAAAGTTAGGATAATATAAATAAAGGTTCACTCCTAGGAAAAGTTTAGCAAATACTAAATGAGCACCTTCAGACACTAGATGCATAAACATAAATCAGCATATTCTGTACTTAGGGACCCTGTAGGCTAGAGGAGACCACACATAATCTTAAAATACCAGTGTATAAGGTAAGAACAGTAAGACGTAAGCGCAATTGCAGCTATACTTATGTTTTCAAGGATTAGAGGAGAGGAAGGGAAGGAATCTTGCAATAGAAACAATAACATCTGAGGCAGGTTTAATTTTGTGTCCATGGTGCAACAGAGTGAACAAGTGGAGTGTTCAAAAATTGGCACTTGAGCAAATAAAATTTTGGAGGCACAATGCAGAATTGTGTACAGGAAGCAGAGTTTCATAATTCTGAGTTTAAAGTATCAGATACAGAGAGACTGGAGGGACAGAAGTTAGGCTGGTCATGCAATGTCAGATCATTTTAGGAAAATCTGACGTAGGCAAAGGAGGACCATTAAAGAGCAAAAGGAGTTAATGACATTTTCATCATTATTTTAAAGTAAGGACTCTAAAGACGTCAATTGTTAGGTAACCCACCATTTGGGAAGTTTATAAGTAGTCAATTTTTTGTGATGCATGTGGTCATAAAAAAGACTGCTAATCCCTAATAGCTTTATAATTAGCCTCTACCTCTTGATACTTCAAAAGAATCAATAACTGTGTTTATGTTTAAATAACTTTTATGATGAATTCCAATCTGCTTGAAAATTTCTCTTTCAAATTGTCAATTTACCAGATATGAACTTTTTTTTTTTTTCTAGAATGCTTTCCGCAGTACATGAGATCTACTCTTACCATTGTTTTCAGTACATGGATTTCTCTGCATCACAAATGTCACTGAAGTTGACTGAAACATCAAGAGATTCATTAATATATGCTACCAGGTAACAACATAAGTGAGGAATAATAGAATAGACTACCTCCTCAATTGATAGAGCTAAATTCTTTCCAGCTACCTGAAGAATCCAAATAGCTGGATCTAAAAAAAAAAAAAAAAAAAAAAAAAAATTAGGAGTTCCTATCGTGGTGCAGTGGTTAACGAATCCGACTAGGAACCATGAGGTTGCGGGTTCGATCCCTGGCCTCGCTCAGTGGGTTAAGGATCTGGTGTTGCCGTGAGCTGTGGTGTAGGTCGCAGATTCGGCTCGGATCCCACATTGCTGTGGCTGTGGTGTAGGCTGGTGGCTATAGCTCCGATTCAACCCCTAGCCTGGGAACCTCCATATGCCTCAGGAATGGCCCTAGAAAAGGCAAAAAGGCAAAAAAAAAAAAAAAAAATTAAAAGTAAGAATATGTTTATTTTTTAATTTATTTTTTGCTTTTTAGGGCTGCACCCATGGCATATGGAAATTCACAGGCTAGGCTTTGAATCATAGCTCCAGCTGCTGGCCTACGCCACAGCCACAGCAATGCCAGATCCAAGCTCTTTCTGTGATTTACACCACAGCTCATGGCAATGCCAGATCCTTAACCCACTGAGCTAGGCCCAGGATAGAACCTACATCCTCATGGATACTAGTCGGATTTGTTTCTGCTGTGCCATAACGGGAACTCCCAAGAATATGTTTAGATAAGATATAGCTAAGGTCTAAATAACTATATGGATGTTTCCAATTACAATGTAACATAACTCCTTTAAGATAATAACTATGGATATTTAACTAGATCCTTAGGAAACTATCTGATCACACTATTACAAAAATATTTATTGTTGTCTTTTCCACTATATTTACCTTTATAAATAACATCACTGTGTACATATTGGTGTTTGTATTATTTCAATTTTGCTTCTTCTACATCTGCACTCTCAGCAAAATACCTGTGTTTGTACATTTTATCCATTCTATTTGGAATTTACACATGGTAAAAGTGCTAATGGATGGGACACAATTCTACACAAATTCATTGTATTACTTGTTTTACATATATTGAAAATCAAACATTGAGTCAAATATTTATTTACCACAGTGACTATTCTCTTACTTCAGCATTGATGTCTTGTTAGATATTGTTTCTGGAAGTGTCCTATCCCACTGAATGATTAAACTGGAGCTTACTTTGCATTGTAATATATTTAAATCCTTAGGGTAGAGTTCTTAGAGCTTATAATTGGAAAACATTTCCTGGATGCACTTTATATCCATTACGTATAGATTACAATGGATTTCCAATAAAGGAAGATAAGCCAACCATTAAACTCATGTATGACAAATATAAAGCAACTGTGCTTATTCTAGTTGTAAACCATCACCATTTATCAAATGTGGGTGATAGGCAGTGCAAATTCCTTGTGTGGCACACACTAATTACAGTAACCCTGAGCTCAAGAATTTTGAGGATAAACTTATTTAAACCCTATGTACATTACAAAAATACCTGTTCATATTACATCAAGTGTTTATGTTGGCATATTTATCACTAAGATAGATTTTCCCATAACTCATAAATTTACAGCATTTTGCAGGTCTTTTTTTTTGAAAATATCAAAATTTTGTATAAATCAGTTATAAAAAGGTGGTCATAATCTAAATGTATATACATGCATATAAAATCTTCTCAGCCAAATCTAATAAGACAAATCCTGTAATTCTGATTTCTGAGGAAGTTATTTAAATCAGCAGATTTTGTATCTTTTGAGGATTATTCCTAGGATAATGTAGTGGTAACATTTACAGTCTTTTTAATTCTCCCTAACACTATTGCAATTATCTCACTTTTAATAGATGCATAGTTAAAAAGTTAAGGTTGAAAGATTAAGCAGGCTGTTGAAAATCACACAACTGGTGACTGACAGCCATGTTTCAAATCAATGTCTGCTAATATCAATGTTTTTTTAGTCCTCTCCATGAACCTTCCTCTCTGAACTAAAGATATAACCTGGAATTCATTCACATCAGTGCTGAAGTACAAATTACCAAAAACTTGCCAACACTAGTGCTTTGTGTATATTTAAATAATTGTTCCCATGGCATCCTGGCTTATTGCTGGGTTTCTCTCCTTTACACACAAAGATCTATGCTCCTTGGCTGTGAGAGATTTTTTTACAAAACAATCAGTAAAGACATCATGATGTCCCATCTGGTATTAAAGAGGACTGAAGGGAAGAAATGAGGAAAGGTTAAAAAACACCCAAATCGATGCAGTGTAGGGAAAAAAATTGCTTGAGGTGAGATGTAATTGAATAAAGACATACATGGTGTAGATAATGTCAATGCAAGTTATTGCTTTTTGCACAACGTGTGTGATAGTTGAGAAGCCACATACAGAGAGTAAATATAAGTTCGGTGTGACAAATTCTAGACAGGGGTGACTTTTAGTCCTTCTGGGTTAATCTGTTTTTTAGACTAGTTTCCCAAGTGCTAAAGAGCAATTAGGATTTCAGTTTGCCTATATAATAAAGTCTAATCTTTTATAGAAATGAAAACCACCACCTTAAGCAACTATAACCATTTCATAGAATATTTTCATATTAGTGTATCAGTCACTAAATGTAAAATTTTAACAAACTATTATTTAATGAAAATTTTAAAATCATTATATTTAAAGCCTTTCAGTTCTATCTTGTAAATATGTTAAAATGTAATAGTAACAGTAATTTTTGTTGTTGTTTTAACCACTTAAGGAAGTACATAGAAACTCTTATAGGTGATCTAATTTTACTGCTTACTTTTAACTTCATGATGACTTGAAAAAGTTGGTATTATTATCTCCACTTTAAGATAACAATAGAGAAACTCAGGAATTTTGGTAATTAGTCCAAGGTCAGATAAATATATGTTAATAATGCTATTTGAATCCAGCGGATCCCACGTTGCTATGGCTGTGGCTGTGGCTGGTAGGCAGCTGCAGCTCCGATCCTACCTTCAGCCCCTAGCCTGGGAACTTCCATATGTCCCACATGTGGCCCTAAAAAGCAAAAAAGAAAAAAAAGGCTATTATCTACATAGTCATAAAGGAGGAAGTAGTGCTTTTACAGGAACCTGGTGGAGAGAGCTATTACAGATAAATGAGAGATGACAGAGGTGAGAGTAAGGAGGACTTAAATGCTACATGGTAATTTGAACTTTTATTGTGATGCATATTCATTAATATACTTTTTTATAGAGGGTTGATAACAACTGCAGTATTTGTAAGCCATGTTCAAGAGAGATTGGGCTGAGGGAGACCTTTAGAAAGCATAAAGTAATGCAGACAGTGTCGAGTGGTAAATGGATATAGATATATGTAGCATAGTAAATATATATCTAGTCCCTCTTTTTTTACGCCTCATAATGGTTGCCATGGGGACATTATAGGGGGCAAATCTGGGGGAAAAATCCTTACGTTCAAGGAGGATTAGCGATGAAAGGGACATTTACAAGGAAGAGGGAAGAACGATCATTCTAGGTTTTGAAGCCGTCTTGGAGAAGTACTACATAGAAAGATTCTATTTTCTGTTTCTAGTGGTTTGACTATTTTAGATACCTCATATAACAACAAATAAATTATAGATGTCTCGTATAATATTGTGCTTATGTTTAACAGCTATATTGTGTGCTTAAAAATTTGTGAAGAAGACAGATTTGAAGCTAAATGTTCTTACCACAATTTTAATAAAAGAGAAAGACTATTCTTCAAATTATTAGAGTCATCATGAATTTTAAATAACATTGAATTTCAGGTGAAATATTGTGGAAAAACAACAAAAAACAGGTTCATTTTTATGACCAGCAATTTATAAGTAATAATTCTGGAATTAAATACTTGTCAATGACTAGACTGATTTCATTTTATTATACTTCATAAAAAAGATCAGAGAAGCAGCCTATTTTGTATTTGATGTACTCATGTGTTTTATATATATACTGACTTTTATGTAATATAGTTGTATAGTTATTTTTTTAGAATAGCATATGCAATTTACTTACTATATAAAGCATCATATTAGAGTTTGGGGATGAGATGCTTAAGACATTCCCTGCTTGATGAAGGACACAGTACATTGTTGAAGAGCTGTGTAGAAGTATACATTTACAGAGCAATAGAATGGATAGTATAGTAGTTCTGGGCATAGAGCTATGGGACTTCCCAAAAAAGGTTGATTCACCCAGGTAAAAGTGGAAATGTGATAGATCAAACTTCCTAACATTACAGTCTATAAATTAAATGTGCAAAATGGTTGTATACACACATATGTATTATATATTTACACTTTATAAGATAGATATTTTTAAACAGCTGCTGTGGGACTGAAAACATGCCAAGACTTAAAATGGTGATGAAGACAAAACTCCTACTTCACCAGCTTATCTTGGGTCAGTCCTGTTCTCATGCTTCAAAAATGCCCTGCACAAATGTAGTTTTTGAGATTATGTGTTTAATTGATCTTTTCTTCTTATTCTCACAGGTCTCCCAGGAAGAATAAGCTGTTAAGCAGGGGCAGAGCAATTGTTGTAATATTTTATGGAACCCAGTGAAAAGATCTCATAAGCTATGACCTTATTACTTAATTATAAGAGAATTATGCTTGAACCCATTCTCTAGGCCTAAAAGAGCCATATTTTATTCATTATTCTAGCTAGAATAGATAAAGAGTTAATTTTTAAGAGTCACTGCTTAGCACCTAAGGGGATAATGCTCATAAATTTTTCACTCCGTAGAGGGAATACTCATCATGCTCTTGTACATGACTTTATTAGAGATGCTCAGGAGTCAGAAAAGCTACTGATCTCTATGTCCATAAGTATAGATGTGTGTGCATGTATGTGTATGTATATGCATGTACATATGTGGTGTGGTGTGAGTGTGTGTATGATGAGATTTGGGCAAAAAGCTTAGATTCATTTGATGACTCATAGGAAAAACAGGATGTTAAATATTACTACATGCAAACAAAGGTCATTTATCTTCAGATGTCATTTACTATCCTCTTGATTGCAATTTCAGCCACCATTTTATTCATGCTGTCAGTTATTTTGAGGCTAATAGTCACACCTGTAAATTATTTCATCTTGCCTTTGTTCTACAAATATCTGCCATTTGTCCTTTTTGCTGCCTATTAGCACCTGTACCAAAAAGTGGTAAGAAACAAAATGAAAGTTAAATCCGACAATTTGTTACTTAATATCTCTCCTAGTAAATGATGTAAAGTAATTGGCTAAATTGATATTTCTGATTATCTTATGATTTAATTTTTCTTAATAGCTTCTGACCAAGGCTGGAGCTATGCAGGTGGAAGAACACACAGCTTATGCTCATGGAGTACCATCACAGAAAAAAAAAATTAGCAGTTCCCAGTGCAGCTCAGCGGCAATGAATCTAACGAGCATCCATGACGATGCAGGTTCGATCCCTGGCCTTTCTCAGTGGGTTAAGGATCCAATGTTGCTGTGAGCTGTGGTATAGGTCGCAAACACAGCTCTGATTTGGGGTTGCTGTGGCTGTGGTGTAGGCCAGTGGCTAGAGCTCCGATTGGAACCCTAGCCTAGGAACCTCCATATGCCACAGGTGCAGCCCTAAAAAGACAAAAAAAAAAAAAAAAAAATTAACAGTGCTGTATGTCAATTATATCTCAACAACACTGGGGAAAACTATTATTTTTTAAAGACTGTCCTGTGATAGGCAGACTATGTTGGAAAGGAGAGAAGGAAGTAGAAAAAAAGAAAAATAACTAAATAAACTATGCTATTAATGTAATGGTAAAAATTTGAATTACATTTTCATGCTAAGTAGTCATAGATTCACTGCTGTATTTCAATCTGAGTGACCATCTTAATGAAAAACATAGGGGAAAAATAAAAATAATAGTACTCATGAGATCACTAGTGTACTGTAGGATGAAGTGGAAAGTAGTTTAGCACCTAATCATAGCAGCTGTTGTTTGTTGGAATGAGGAAATTAAGTTTATTTAAATTTTTTTTTTTTTTTTTTTTTTTTTTTGTCTTTGCCTTTTGTCTTTTGTAGGGCCACACCCACAGCATAGGGTGGTTCCCAGGCTAGGGATCGAATACGAGCTGTTACTGCCGGCCTATGCCAGAGCCACAGCAACTCGGGGATCCAAGCCATATCTTTGACCTACACCACAGCTCATGGCAATGCCAGATCCTTAACCACTGAGCAAGGAGAGGGATTGAACCCGCAACCTCATGGTTCCCAGTTGGACTCGGTTTCGCTGTACCACTATAGGAACTCTCAGGAAATTGAGTTTATTTAATCATTAGTTGGTACATCTTGAAACATATATCTCCACAGTGACTTATTTCCACTGAAATTCTGAGAAAAAATTTTTTCTCTCTCAATTCTAATTCCTATAATGCCTAGATTTAATGGATACAATTAAGACAATCTGTAACACTCAATGTGTTCAATAAATTGTTAGCATGTTAGCAATAATTATTAGTAGCAATCGTAAGGACCCCTAGTAGGATAGAAAAATGAAATTAAAAGAAAGAAGACAAATATAAGATACATTTTGCAAATAGAACCTGAGCATTATCAATTGATTGGATGTGGAAGTGATAAAGAAGTATGTTTTGAGCATATTCCAATATTTTGTGTTCAGTTTTCTAAAAATTATTAATATAGGGAGAAATATCAAGAAAATAATTATTATAGGTAAGAATTAAATTAAATTAATATAATTAATTAAAGGAGGAAAATGTTTGCATTTCTTAGATTAGGCTAAATTTCAGTGGCCTACTACAGTAGAGATGGACCTAACACATGGGTTCCAGCAGTTCTCTAAGACAGCTGTTTACTATACAGTTGAGCCTGGTGCAATCTTATACCTCCATGATACAAACACAAGGTCTTTCCACAATTATAGAACACACTATGGAAGTTTTTATTATTTTAATTCAATTTGTATGCCCTCTCCTTTCCTCCTGTGAAATACAGACCATTTGGCCCTACTAATACTGGGCTTGGCAATATGACTTGATTTAGCCAAAAGAATGTTGGCAGAGTATATAAAATAGGGGCTTACATGTATTTTTGTGGTTTGGCAAGGCCCCTTGTTCTCCTGCCATTTTTATTAGAAAGCTGTTGTCCGTTTAGAATATGGTCTCAGACCAAAAGCAAAGAGCATGTAAGCCAAGCTGATCTCATACTAGTTCACTAGTTTACTTTGATATTTTTCTAAGAGTTTTATAGGTTTAATTTTATATTTATGCCTGTGATCCATTTTGAGTTAATTCTAGTAAATGGACTGAGGAAGGGGTGCAAATTCTTTCTTTTGCATTAGGGATATAATTTTTAAAGCATCATTTATTAGAAAGATTATTCTTCATATTGAGTAGCCATAGCATCCTTGTCAAAAATTTATTTTCAGTAAATGTGAGTTTATTTCCAAATGTTCCATTCCATTTTATTAATCTATTCTTATGCCAGTATCATATTATTTAGATTGCTATAGCTGTGTAGTGAATTTTGAAATGAAGAAATATGAGTCATCCAACTTTGCTTTTTTTCATGATTATTTTAGTTATTTATAGTGTCTTGCAATGACATTTATATTTTATAACAATTTAGCCTTCTCATTTCTGTGAAGAAGCCAGTTGAGATTTTGATAGAGATCACATTGAATCTGTAGACCTATTTATGGACATTCTTTTCTTAACAATATTGTCTTTTGTTCCAGAACAAAGTGTGTCCTCCATTTATTTAGGTCTTCTATAATTTCTTTCAGCAAAGTATTGTGATTGTCACAGCGTAAATGTTCACTTTTGTTAAATTTATTCCTGATTATTTGATTATTTTTGATGTTATTGAAAACAGGAATATTTTCTTAATTTTTTTTTTTTTTTTTTTGTCTTTTTTGCCATTTCTTGGGCTGTTCCTGCGGCATATGGAGGTTCCCAGGCTAGGGGTCCAATCAGAGCTGTAGCCGCCAGCCTACACCACAGCCACAGCAATGTGGGATCCGAGCCTCGTCTGCAACCTACACCACAGGTCATGGCAATACCAGATCCTTAACCCACTGAGCAAGGCCAGAGATCAAACCCACAACCTCATGGTTCCTAGTCGGATTTGTTAACCACTGAGCCACGACGGGAACTCCTAATTTCATTTTTTGGATTGTTCATTCCTCATGTATAGAAATGCAAGTCATTTCATAATCTTATATTCTTCAAACTTATTGAATTTGCTATTTAGTTCTAATAGTACTTTAGTGGATTCCTTACAGTTTTCTATATATAAAATCATTTCATTAGTAAATAGAGATAGTTTTATTTCTTCCTTTCCAATTTGGCTGTCTTATATTTCATTTTTCTTTGCCTAACTAATCTGGATAAAACCTAGAGTACAGTGTGGAATAGAAGTGGCAAGAGAGCACATCTTGTTTTGTTATGATATTAGGGAAAATGATTCAGTTTTTCATCAACTAGTGTGATGTTAGCCTTGCAAATTTCACATAATTTGTATCATATTAATTGATTTTCTAGTGGTAAACCAATCTTGTATTTCTTATATAAATCTCATATGCTTATAGAGTTTTTATATATTTCTGAACTTGCTTGATTTTGTTTGCTAGTTGTTTGTTGCAAATTTTTGTCTTTAGTCATAAGAGATATTGGTGTGTACTTTGTCTTTTGTGTCTGTGGTGTGTTTTTCTGACTTGGTATCAGTATAATAATGGCCCCATAGAATGGATTGGGAAGTGCTTCCTTCTTCTATTCTGGGGGAAGAACTTGTGGTTAATTGGTATTAAAACTTCCTTAAGTGTTTGGCAAAGTTCACAGGTGAAGCCACCTTGGCCTTGGCTTTTCTTTGTGAGCACTTTTTAATTACCAGCACATTTTCTTTTCTTGTTATAGTTCTATTTACCTTTTCTTTTTTTTTCCAGTTTGAGCTGGTAGTCTGTGTTTTTAAGAATTTGGCTGTTATGGAGTTCCTGTTATGGTTCAGTGGGTTAAGAATCCGTCTGCAGTGGCTCAGGTCATTGCAGAGAAGGTTTGATTCCCCACCCAGCTCAGTGGGTTAAGAGATCAACCATTGCCACAAGTGCAGTGTAGGTCACAGCTATAGCTTAGATTAAATCCCTGGCCCGGGAACTTCCATATGCTGGAGGAGTTGCAGCCATAACAATTTTTAAAAATATAAATAAATTAATCAATCAATAAATAAAATTGATCATTTCCTCCAGAACAAATCAAACAAGTTAAACTAGTAAGTTTGATATAAATCTAATTGGTTCACATACAGTTGTTCAGAGTACCCCTTGTAATCATGTTATTTCTGTAGGTATATGGTGAATTCTTCCTCTCAAATTACTGATTTTAATACTTTGTCTTCTCTCTTCTTTTCATGGATTAATCTAGCTAAAATTCTGTCATTTTGTTGACTTTTACAAAGAATTAACATTTGGTTTTGCAAATTTTTAGGATAGAGTTTACAATCCCCAGGATAGGCTGAATGGATTTTTACCAAAAGAGAGAGAGAGGAAATATAGTCCATGAATAAAGCAACTACAGGTTCTCCATCCAAAGCTCACTGTAACTGGTGACCAAATAGGCAAAGCATTTCCGATGTACTATGGGAAGCACAAAGTAATTTTGGAACACTTTAGACACAGATAATAGATAATATCTGATAAAGCACAAACATTCCTGTGAGAAGGTAAATGGAACTACAACATCAGATGAGAAAACACATTTTAAGAAAATGAGGCAGTAAGCAAGATAAAGGTGACAAATTTCATGTTCATTTTGATAAGATATCTCAAAATTTTCATTTACTCTTAACCACAGGCTATGAAATATATGGAATATAATTTATAAAATACTGAAGTTTCTAGAGCTTTCCTCTTCCTTCTGTCCTTTCTCTTAATGGTCGCAGCAATGGAAACACAAAGATGTCTTAAGTCAAAGATTTTTAAAAAAATCAATTAATAAAAATTGTGTTTTCCTTTTTTGTAGTTATAATTTAAAAAATAAATCGCTGCTGAAAAAGAAATAAAACGTGCCAAAACATTAAAAGATCATAAAGAAAACGAATTTTATCAGGGGAAGAGTGTGGTACTGTTTTCGTCTTTTTTTTTTTTTTTTTAGGGCCTCACCCGCAGCACATGGAGGTTCCCAGGCTAGGGGTCTAATTGGAGCTGTAGCTGCCAGCCTACACCACAGCCACAGCAACGCCAGATCCGAGCTATATCTGCAACCTACACCACAGCTCACGGCAATACCAGATCCTTAACCCACTGAGTGAGGCCAGGGATTGAACCAAAACCTCATGGTTCCTAGTTGGATTCGTTTCTGCTGCACCATGACAGGAACTCTGGGTATGGCTTTTAAGAAAGCATAGTGGATAAATGTATCTCAGTGGTTTATAGCTTTACTATAAACATTTAATTTATCAAATTTGAACTGAAGAGGCAAATGAATATTCCTTCAGAGTATACACAACAATCATAATATATAGAAAAACTTAAATTATCAGTATTTAGGTCAAATTTGAATGAGACAGTAAATTCGGAAGATATTTCTGTCTACATATCCTGTTATTGGTTAGAGCTCTTTATTGAACTAAGACATTTTAGAAATAGCAAATTACTCTGAAACATATGTTTGAAGTACACAGAAGTCCTTAAATTTTTTTTTTTTTTTCTCTTTTTGTCTTTTTTGTTGTTGTTGTTGTTGTTGTTGTTGTTGCTATATCTTGGGCTGCTCCCGCGGCATATGGAGGTTCCCAGGTTAGGGGTCGAATGGGAGCTGCAGCCTCCGGCCTACGCCAGAGCCACAGCAACGTGGGATCCGAGCCACGTCTGCAACCTACACCACAGCTCACGGCAACGCCGGATCGTTAACCCACTGAGCAAGGGCAGGGACCGAACCCGCAACCTCATGGTTCCTAGTCGGATTCGTTAACCACTGCGCCACGACGGGAACTCCGTCCTTAAATTTTAAAACATGTTTTTTTTTTTTTTTTTTTTTTTCCTGCCTTGTCTGTAGTTTTAAAAATCAGTTGAGGAATTCCTGTCATGGCTCAGTGGTTAACGAATCCGACTAGGAACCATGAGGTTGCAGGTTTGATCCCTGGCCTTGCTCAGTGGGTTAAGGATCTGGCATTGCTGTGAGCTGTGGTGTAGGTCGCAGACATGGCTCAGATCCTGTGTTGCTGTGGCTGTGGTGTAGGCTGGCGGCTACAGCTCTGATTGGACCCCTAGCCTGGGAACCTCCATATGCTGCAGGAGCGGCCCTAGAAAAGGCAAAAAGACAAATAAATAAATAAATAAATAAAAACCAGTTGAGCTTTGGAGAGTTTTTAATGTGACTGCTGGATTTTCAAATCACAACTCACTGTTGATAAACTTGATTCTTTTCTCGAAGCACTGGCTTTTCAAGTAGTTGATATTTATTGAAAACACAAACACTAGACATGAAAATAGTCCTTCTCTAGAATGAGACAAGTGTGAGCTTGCAATGCACTGTATACACAGGCTTGATCACCCACCCACACCTTGTCAAGAGATTCTTTCCCTGCTCTCATCAGCAAGACTCTGAAATGTGGGAATTTGGCTGAAACTGATTTCCTGTTTTTTTGCCAGCATGTCTCTGAGATTCACTGTCGAGAGAGTGATGTAAAAGAACAGACAGCTGTCCCCAGTCTTGAAGACTCATCTGCTGTATTAGTTTAGAAAACCAGCTTAACAGCCATTTAACCTTTAAAGAGCGTATTTAAAAATAAATTCCTTGTGCAGTTGTCTATTACAAGAATATGAGTTATTTTCCTACTAGAAGGAAAAAAAAAAAAAGAAAGAAAGAAATCTGTGCTGCAAAATTAGCCCTGTATCAGGTCCATGTCCTAAGGGAGAACCAGTTGTTTCTTAGGTTATCTGCACCACTGGGCTTCAACTAATTAATTTTATTTTCTAATAGTATACCTCAAGGAGGTCATATTATTAAACTTTGATTGAATGAAGCAGCAAGGCCAGAAAGCTTTGACAAGCAATGAAAATTACCTACTATTCATAGAAACCCAGAAAATCAAATACTACTTATTCATTATTGAAAATGGGAGGCTGATGTGCTTTGCTAGAAGAGCACTGAACTTAGAGGTAGGGAAAAATATGCATGTCATTTGCTACCATTGGATTTGAGCAAGTGAGTTGATTCTTCAAGCTGCTTTCATCTGTAAAATGGAGGTAATAAGAATACTTAGTTCATAAAGTATTTTGGGAATTAAAAGAAATAATAAAAGTGACATAAATATTGATAACTACAAAAATATAATATACTATCATCATCATATATAAACATATGCTTTTTAGGGCCACACCCACAGCGCATGGAAGTTCCCAGGCTAGGGGTCGAATCAGAGCTATAGATGCTGGCCTACGCCACAGCCAAGAGAACAGGGGATCCAAGCTGACTCTGCAACCTACACCACAGCTGGTGGCAACACCATCCCTGATACACTGAGTGAGGCCAGGGATTGAACCTGCATCCTCAGGTTGAACAAACAAATTTGTTTCCTTGTTTCCGCTGGGCCACAATGGGAACTCCAATTTTAAATAGAAGAGTTAAGTACTTCCTTTAATATTCCGTGCCTTTGGACATTACCATACCCAGTTCCTTCTAATAAAATAAATTTTTATAAATATTATTCATCCAGAAATAATCAAGATACCACAGGATAAGTCTAGAGGGCTATATTTCAATGAGGGGAAAATCTCATAATGAAATGTAATTGTACCAAGAGGTTTCAGTAATTCTTGATAGAACTTGCTATGAAGCATTTCCCCTTTCTGTAATTATGTACTTTGTTCATATACTCACTGACTTTTCAAAGAGATTTATCTGTTCATACCCATCAGATTGAATGTAGAAGAGTTGCCCTTACACTCTCATTGAGCAGGAAGACCTCTGAAATCTAGGATTTTCCTAACCCATGAAGGGAAGGAGGACTCCAAATGTTTAATCACTATGAGGATCTGCTGCCCAACTGGGAAAGTTCTTTGACAATAAGAGCCTTACTAAAGATTTCCATTCTTGTTCTTATCTGTGATGTCTGATATGCCACATCTCCTATCCTATTCTTTCCCCTACTCTTATCTCCTCTTGTCTCCTGACAGGGGCCAAGCCAGAGCCAAAAGCAAATCTTATCATACATACTTTGCATTTATGAGGTTAGCTAGCTAAAACTCTCCAATGTTGCAGTGTTTCTAAAGCATAGCCTGAAATTGAATCAATGAATCCTTCTCTTCATTTAGTAGGACAGTGTTTCTAAAGCATAGCCTGAAATTGAATCAATGAATCCTTCTCTTCATTTAGTAGGACATTGTCCTACTAAAAATACTTGTAGACATATTGTGGCATTAACTGAGATTCTGATACAAATTTAACCATGCCATTGTCCCATATACAGATAGTTGGGGATACAGCTTGACTGAGATGACTGACTGTAATGGAAAAAAATGGAATTTTCTTTCACATAGCAGTCCAGAGCAGAGCCAGAAGAGTAGCACACAGAAAGAAGTAGAAATGCCTGGTCTTGAGCACTGCCAATCAGAAGTATCCCTTTAAACACTTCCCTCTCTCTGTGTTTAAAAGCAATGTAATGACATTTTTAAGTTAACATGTACACAAGTGGTCGAAAAGATGTTGAAACTATCTTACCTGTTATAGGAAGTGGGACTATAGATTAGAGTCAGAAATGGGACTTCATTGTACAAATGACCGAGTTCTTCTGGGCATCCTAAGTCAGAGTTTCCAGAGATGAAGCCAATGCATATCTGTCTTTACAGTGTTCTCCCGGTTATTCTAATACGAACCTATAGTTAAATATCAATCTGTAGAACGTGGCCTCAGTTTTGTAGGAACTGTGACCTTTAAGAGAAGATTCGTATTAACTTCCTGACTCCTAAACACTGGTCTTCAGTAGGAACTGCCATTGCGCTGAGCTGGGGAGGAAGAATGAGGGATGTGGGCTTAGAGAATTATCAACATCCTCAGGTCACAGTACTTTGTGAGATAAAGACTTGGTGTAGCCTGCAGAGTCAGTAAAATCTCAGGACGTGATGAAAAAATCTGACTCTGCTGGAACTCTGTTTTCATAATAAAATAAATAATCTTATTAAAAAATAATAAAGGCACACAATAAAAAATCAAATGATGTAAGTATTCGTTTTCTTATCAACTTATACTCTCAGTTCCTATAGTTAACTAGGAAGTTAGTAGCTTCTAAAGTAAATTTACAGAATAAAAATAAAATTTACAATTCAGTGCATATTCCTTTGTTGTTTAAAAGGGAAAGATTGTTTTTTCCTTTTATTTTTCTTTGTAAAGTAATGTATTTGGGTGATCTTTTAAAATTAGCACAATATAGATATTTAATACACTTATATGGCATGGTTATTTAACGATATGTTTCAATGTATTACAACATTCTCACATTACTTGATTTTGATGTGATGCTCCTTCTTAAGAACTTTATAAAGCTGGATTTAATCTTCTACCAACTATGCAAGTGATAGGGGTCAGGCTATTTCTAAGATTTTGCTATGGCAGAAAATACTGCAATAATTTCTCTTTATACTTTTAGTAATATATCTGTAAATATATTCCTGGAAGAGAGATTTTCAGGTCAAAGAGTATAGCTATTATTTATTTTGACTTGTTCTATATATCCACTCCTGGTCCAAAAAAATTGTACTTGTTGAAAAGGTTGAAACTCCCTTCAAAATTGTGATGGTGCTTGTTCTCTCATCCTCAACAACAGTGGCTTTTATCATCCCTTTAACTTCTTTTTTTTTTAAAGGATTTAGATTTTTTACTATTTAGTTATCATTATCACCAACAGTCCTGTGTTCAACATCAAAGTGTTACCTCAGAACTACCATCTAATCACTCATTCACCCATTTGTTTACACAATAGGAAAATCCTATGGCCACACAGCCATTAAAAAGGCATCAATTCCATTAAATGTACTTCCTCCTCTATGAGTCATGCATGTATAATGGGAAATGCATATATTCTGGCTATTTGCCAAAAGGAAAAAATAACACATATTGCCCATGTAATTGAAAATATGTTCATTTTTGAAATTCATAAAATCTGCAGCTTGGTTGTGAAGATTCTTGACTCATTGGGGATTTCAAATTTCTAATTTAATTAGACATAGGTTATACTTCCGAGAGACTGAATTTTGGTGTGTAGAAAGGAGATATGAAGATATAATTTATTATGTGAATAGCCTCATATATAGGCTTTT
The DNA here is from genome assembly GCF_054392235.1 of Sus scrofa. NCBI lineage: Eukaryota > Metazoa > Chordata > Mammalia > Artiodactyla > Suidae > Sus > Sus scrofa. Next base: position 112,547,023 of record NC_139397.1, on the reverse strand, counting down.
AAGTAGCTGTTTGTCTAATCTATAGCTCTCTCTATACATGAAATAAGAGATTAAAAAATATGTTGTAGGAGAACATAAGAAACTTAAAGCTTGAAATAGATTATTTTAGTCCTCCCCCCAACAAAGGCTGCTTTTCTTTATAATGTTCCTGTCTGTGGTTATTGAATGGCAAAAGGCTGAGGCCAAATATACCCTTAAAGACAAACTCTGATTAACGGTTGGCAGGTCTCAATCTGTAATTGAAGTATAATTAACTATCCCATCATTGGCCTTGTTTAAAACTTATGGACATGGTAGCAATAGCCATCTTTTCTGATAATAGATAACATAATGATGAAATGCTTTCTTATATTACTGAAAATGTACTTAATTGATGCGCTTTAACTTGATAGTCTGAAATTTTATCCAATCATTTGCATATTCTGTGCAAAGAGAGGTTTGCTACTTTCTCATGGAATCATTTCAAATCAAAGTGTTGTTCAGCTTAGAGGACACTCAGTTACTGGCACTTGAGATATATGTACAAAACTATTGAAAAATGGGAGCACAAATATGAGACTTATCTAACTTGTTTTTCTAAATATGGAAAACTTATTTAAAAAACTTGACTTCTCAAATAGATCTCCAAGGGGAAAAATGCACATACTACTTCTTTTTTTTCCAATTATTTTGGTATTTGGATGCATAGGTAGTAAGTAAATAGATGAATGGAGGTCTGAAATGATGATGCCAAATTTTTAGCAATTGAAAAATGGAAATAAGGTAGGAGAGACAAAAATCTTTTGCTTTTTACTTTCTTAATTCTTGGTTATTTCATTCGATTTTTTGTTTGCCTCTTTGTTTTTCAAAGTGAGCATGGATTTTTTTAACTTTGGAAATTTAAAGTTGTAATTCAAAATAAACAATTCTAAGCACATAATTTTTAAAAATTTTGTTATTTGATCCTTTGGCACACATAGTAGTAGTTGCAGGGTTGTAATTATTATTGGTTATACCTCAGTCCCTGGGATAATCTATCTGAGTGGATGAGATGTTATTATGAGATATTACTATGAGATGAGTGAATTCCTAGATAAGCATGTTCACTACAAATTTTTGCAATATGGAAATGTTCTATTAACCATTCTGTCACTAGTCTCACATGACCAGTTAGTACATAAAATGTACTAGTGAGACTGAAAAACGGAATTTTTAAATTCTACTTAATATACCCACATATATATAATTACTACCCTACTTGACAGCATAGCTATAGATCATAATCAAAGATTTTGGTTCTAAGGAAAACTAAAGGAGAAAAATGATGTCTTCTTGTATCCTCTGAAACAGGAAGTTCCTTATGAAGGCAAGTTTCAATCTTTGACATCTGCTCCTGGCATTAGAAACCAAGTATAAAGGAGTTCCCTATGTGGCTAGAAGGGATTGGTGGTATCTTGGGAGTGCTGGGACACAGGTTTGATCCCTGGTCCCGCACAGTGGGTTAAGGACCTGTCATTGCCGCAGCCGTGGCTTAGGTTTCAACTGCAGCTGGGATCTGATCCTTGGCCTGGGAACTTCGTTAAAAAGAAAAAAGAGAAAGTATACACTTCACTGACCACTCCCGGGCCTATTTATTATTACAACTCAACCATTAGCAGTGGGAACAACATATTATTGGCTCAAGTGCTTGATTTTAATAAGGAAGATGACATATTACTCTATGAAAAAAATCAGGACTGTAGTATCTAAGATGAAGTTATTGTAATGCTTGCTATGGTACATGCAGTTTATAAACAAACTTAGTCTTCTCTTCCTCTCTCAAGTTTAGATAATTACAAACAGGATATTATGGGATTATTCTCTACCATTCCATAGTGTAATCTATGAACGCATTGTTAGAATATAATTTATGAATAAGACTATGTAAAGTGTTGATTCTTTTGATTCTGTTCTCCCAAGACAAGATGTTCAGCTTAAAAATACATTTATATTAACTCACAGCTCAAGCACAAAGAGTTTCCTCCCAGGAAATTCAAATCAATTAAATAAAAATACCTGATATGTACAACTGGTGTACGACAGGCTATGAATTAAGGAATGATTTTTTTTTAAAGAAGCATTTATGATCAATTTCTATAGTCAATCAGATAACAAGCCTATGTTAGAAGGGTATGGACAGACGTACGTTTTAGGGTTTTATTTACAAATAAAGCATATCTTAATTTCCCCTTACAACTAAGCTTTATTCTTGCCATGTAACTACATAATTAAGCCTTAAAATATGTCTTATATCTCATAATTTCAAAAATCAGGTTTAGATATGGATTTGAGTATTTAATACAAACAGATACTAAATAGAGAGAGATGGGTGGTACATAGATTAATTTAAACTAACTTTTGAAACCCTAAAGCATTAAATGAGTTGTACAGGTTTAAAAAAAAAAAATCACATACAAAGATTTGCTTCTTTTCTTTTAATTCATAACAGATAAAATTAAAATGAAGATACCATGTTCCATTTCTGGTTTTATTGGTATAGCTATTTTTACTTGATTATTTATTTCAGCTTCAGGATTTTTTTCCTTGCAGGTTAGATCTTGCAAAATTAGAGTGGGTGGGAGTTTTCATTGTCTCCCTGCATTTTTTTCACCGTTCATGCCAATAGAGTTTATACTAAAATTCCATGAGAAAAATGTTCTGAAGAAACTTCAATCAGTTAAACAGAAAAATAGAAATTAACCTAACAATATCCTATATTGATTTGATGCATTTAAACTAATTACTGGAAAGTGTATCCCTCTCTCTGAAGAACAATATCCGGTATGTCAAGATTGTATCATCTAACATATAAATAACCTAAGCTAACACAAATATATACTTAATTTTCCATTCAGAATTGCCACTGCAGGGTGTTAAACTGTTATTACTGTAATGAAAGTGTTCCAATAATGAATTAAACAGTTTAATGTTTTCCATAGTGCATTAAAAGGATCCAATCTTTAGAAATACTGAAAATGTGCAACCATTTCACGACTATGAACTAACATACTTTAAACATGCTGTTTGGAGTTAACAGAATGTTTATACATGAGTTGGAGAGCTTAATGGCAACAGCAGGGTGATTTTACCTTTAAGATGAAACATTAGAGAGAGAAGGTTTACTTTACTGATAAGTATTTCTACACAGCAATATTCCCAACTGTGCAAATAGTAAAGCTGAAAAATAAGCCTCAGTGTCAAGAATATATTGAGTTGTTTAGATACTTGCTATAAAATTACATCTTTAGGCCACTAGGAATATCTAAACAAACAAGAGATAAGACAGGCAGCAAAGAAAAGGGAAAGAGAAGAGTAAGATAAAACGTGCATTATGTATACATACAAATACAGCTGAGGGACATCTGAGCATACCATTATGCATTATATAAGTATGCAAAACCACAAGGTGGATTTGGGAATGTGGAAAGAGAAGGAGTGGGAGATAATGATAAGGACTAGGCAGTGAGTGATCTCTAAACTTAAAGATTTTTATTCATTTATTTACTATTTTTTCATCATGAAACTATTAAACTAAGGGATGGTGTAACCAAATCTGCAATTGAGAGGATTGCAAGAGGCAATGTGATCACAAAACCCAAGGGAGGAAAAATGTGAAAAAGCGACGAGATCTTAAAAAGAGGGGATGGGTATGGAATGAAGAAGAGTCAGCACAGGAAGACATCCAAAACCACTGGAAAGTATAAGTTGAAAGTTTGTTTCACTAAAACTTTGAATTCATAAGGACTATTTCTGTCCTTAACTAAAATTCAAGAGTCCATATTATGCCCATGGTTCTAGCATCTGTAGTATATATAGCTATATTCTTAGTATTATTTGGATTTTTTTTTTTTCTTTTTTCTTTTTACAGCTGACCTGAAGCATGTGGAAGTTCCAGGCCAGGAGTCAAATCAGAGCTGCACCCGATGCCTACACCACAGCCATGGCCACACCAGATCTAAGCCAGGCCTGTGACCTACCTTTCAGCTTGTGGCAACAACAGATCCTTAACCCACTGAGCGAAGTCAGGGATTGAACCCGAATCCTCAGAGATAATATAGGTCCTTAACCTGCTGAGCTACAGTGGGAACTCCTTGTTTGGATACTAAACTCTATAATAATATCATCTTTTGTCTTCAACTGTGTGGTTTAGTTATACTGGAACTGCTGCTTCTTTATTATAGCCCCTAGAAATTTCACCAAAGTATATGACTCCTGGGAGGGAAGGGAGCAATAAGAAAAAAAAATGAAGTCTTCAAGGAAGTTTACTTAATTCCAAAGAGGAATGAGGTTGTGGCATTTATGAGTCTATTAGATTATTTTAGTACCCAGAATACTTAGAGTTCTGGGTGAATAAAGAGCCCTGATCCTGTTACATTTTAACTTTTCTAAGGATGATACTAAGCTCTAGCTCTCACATTTAAAGATGCTTATACAAATGGAGTGAATTATAAAAAGAAAAACAGAAGAAAAACACAAATATAGCATATTTTTATCTTACATGAACTTTGATTCAACTATAATTGAAACTGGAGGTGTGTGAAGACAGAGAAAAGAGCTAGTGACTGGTCAGCCCTTGGTTCAATGTCTTGTTATTTTTAGTTTTGTTCTGTGTTCTTTGAAAAAGATAACCAAATAAACACCAAGTATGGTACCTCCAAATGACTCAGGTTTATCATTTCCGACTCCCTATTTTTCTTACACATTTAAGAAAGAGAGAAGATTCTAGTAAGTAATAAGCAAGATGGGTATGAATTCTCATTTAAGAAATGGAGAATCTGAAGTTAATTGAATGAGTCTCATGAATTAGTGCTTTTTTTTTGTAACAAAATTACTTTGTAGTGAATATATAATCATTTTACTCCAGATGGTTTTGTCATCACTTGTAAGTTTTAGAGCATTTTAGAAAATCTCCCTTGGGTTCTGTGAAATACTTCTATAATACTTGGTAACATGTGTCACCACATCACTGTTATTTATGACTGTGAATTTCCCCATTACAACTAGTTTCTATTAGTTGAAAAAGAAGAATGCATAAAAGTGATGGTAATAAAAACTATGAAGACATTTATTTTGTGTAACTCCAATGTGGAGAAGGATAGCACATAAATTCATCTTGTCAGGAGCAGAAATATTTTTTTTTGTTCAATTTGTAGCAATAGATTTTTTTGATGAAAGTGGCAGGCATGTCTAAATATGTTCCAGGAAGCTGTCAGTAGTGATAGTTTGAGAAAAGGAACTGTAAATAAAGTGATAACTGCTTTCAAAGATTTGTAGACATTTATGTTCCTTTAATAGTAATTTAATGATTATTTAATGCCTTAAAATAGAATATTGATATTATGTGTCCATTGAAAATTATTCTAAATAAAAACAACAAAAATGTAAAATTGTCAACACACCCTAGGATGAATTCAAGATTTGAAAAATAAAGCAATTTTAAAAGATATTAAACTATAACAACTTAGATACCTAGAACTTATTTATGAGCTGACTATATAAAATTTTAAGAGATTGATGAACTTTGAAGATATAAATGGCTATCACTTTCATTTCAATAAATATTTGCAATACATTTGAACATCATCAATTAGAGCATTGGCTGCATATGTTAGCATGATGCATTTTAAAAAATCATTTTTTCTATTAGACGCCAGAAAAATGTTAGGAAAAATTAAAACCCAAGTATGAGAGATAAAAAAAATAACAATCAATGTAGTAAAAAATATTGGAGACAAGAGATAGATAGAAACACTACACAGGGATTTTGTAAACATTGAATTTTACCCAAAGACTGCAGTGGCATCAGGATAGCAGATGGCAAAGTGCTAACAGCACAGGAAGACATCCAAAACCACTGGAAAGTATAATTCAAGAAGCTATATGAGGTACCAAGGGACCATCTAGATGGGACCAAGTGTGAGGCAATCATCTGCACAGCCATAAAATAACCTTCACCTTTCCTGGCAGAGAAGGAAACTGCAGTAAACAAGTTCAAACTGGGAAAGGCACATGGTACAACACTGCAGATGAACTCATAAATGAGGTGGCAACTGTGCACTAAGTGTCCTTCATAAAACTTGTCAGTGGGCAAATGGGGAACAAGGGACTGGCCGAGTACCAGTGCAAATCAATCCACGTAACACTTCCCCGTGCCAGCCAGACATGAAAGAGAGTGAGAGCTGCTGAACATTATCACTCTCACGTGGAAATGTGAGGCTGCTCATTTCCTGTGAGAGAGAGGCAACTGGGGTCCCAGGGAAGAGGAAGATGAGAAAGAGAGAGAATGATATTTGTTTCTATCAGAGGAGATCACTCAATCAGATTTTCAATTTGGATTTCACTGATGACAAAGGTACCGAGACCACTGAGTGCAAACTGAAAGCACTTATAATAATTTATAAAGATAACTTGATTATAATAGTGCGGTGTCACATTCCAGACACTGAGTACCTTGACCACACGTGATCCAGTAAGTATGATGATTAAATACCATGGTGCATTATGAATTTGGGTAATATTTGAAGTCCTAGCTGTGAGAATTAAAAAAAAAAAATACTAAAAAATAAATTTAAAAACTTGCTTAAAGGAGTTTTTAAAAGATCCAAACTTGTCAATTTCATTTTCAACTGATGAAACCAAAATTCTATGACAAAGTTTTCCCCATGCCTCCATTCTCCTCAAACACTGCAGTTTTGCTTTTTTACTATATGTGCGTGTTTTGGGTAGGGGGAGGTGATGAGGATTGGGAGACATAGAGGTTATCAAAGTTTTGTCAATTCCCTTCAGCCAAAGACCACCTGTGACACCAATTAAACAAGCTGGATTTAATACTCTTTGCAGCAAAGGAGACTGTATACCTCCAGGATCTGTGAGACATCTCATTAAGAAGGTAATAGAACTTGTAAGATTTGGGCTTCTGTTAGGTGATCCGGGGGAAAGTTAAAAGAAGTCAGACTTTGTTCTGGAGGCAAAAGTAATTCTATGATTGGGTATCTTAATAAATCTTATCTAAAGTGAAGACTAGCCCTGTGCTAAAGCTATAATTGAGAAAAAAACAGCAGTCACTCTGACTAGTAGGATAGAAAAAGTTGGTCATTTTTGTGGCTTCGACAATGATCTTATTTGGTCAGTGCTCAGTCATGATTATGCAGTGGCCTTAGTGTTGTTTTAATCCATCATGACCACAGATTGGCCTTGTCTAAGTTTGATGTTCTGTGAAATTATTTCTGTTCACCAGGACAGTACCATAGCCTAACCATGAGTGCCCTCCCAGCTTGTAGCAACAAGGTCTAGTTTACATTGCCAGCTAGCACCTGGATATCAGGGATTGCTTTTCTTGTCTCAGTGTTATGGTAGATCCAGCTATTTTTCCAAATATAGTCCAATATAATAATGATTTCCTACACTCTATTATTGACACAGCCTAATCTCTATTGCATTTTAGATCTGTTTCCTCTGCTTGCTTGCAATGCCAGTGAATACTTTGCATACTCAGTAAGTGTGATGTGTATCTGAAAATGAAAAATGAAGAAAATTCTATTTCCCTTCTTAAACCAACCCTCTTTCAGTGTATCTTATTTGGTTTTATTTCTGAACTAAAATCCTTGGCAATATCTTCCTTGGCAATATCTTTCAGTTCTCTATCTCACCTTTCTCTAACTTGCATATCCAAATATTATCTGATCTAATTGATTTTAACCAATAAAAAAACCTCTTGAATATATCCTAAACTATCCACTTTACTTCCTGCCTAGTTCATACCCTTGGCTTTGAACTGCTTCCAGCATTACACTGTTTCCTATATTTTCCTAACCCCATCCATTCCAACTAGGCAATTTTCATCATCTTTGACTCCTCTTCATCATTTGTCACAACTCCCAGCTGTCTTCTGCTTAAAGGTTACCTTCCACTCATTGCCAAACCAAGTTTTTTTTTTTTTTTTTTTTTTTTGTATTTTATGACAGTTCTCTTACCTTTGTAATACGTGGTTCCCATTCTTTAATCATTATCAGTTTTAAATGTTAGAGTTTCAGGAGCTTCTATTCCCAACTTGTGTCAGTTTGCTCCCCACTCTAAACCTTTTCACCATCCTCTGTCCTGCCCTTGCCCACCGGGCCTGACTCCCCTGCTATAGTCTGCATCACCTAGGCTCTCGCGCAGGCACCCCCTCCCTCTACTCACTAGAAAGTCAGTCAAGAACCTCCACCTCCACAATCTTGGTATCACTTGCCCTCCTCTAACTCTCAACCTTTCAGGACTAGTACTGGTAAGAGTTTCACACTGTTGTGATTCTCCTGGTGCCCCCACATCACCTATTGATCCTACAAAACCCTGCTCATACTTAGAACATGAAACTCTCTTCAAAATCCTGGTTCATGGGATTGGGACAGTATGAGATTGTCAGGACACTGGGTAACTCATAAATATTGGTTCATTTCCCCTCTGCATAGTTCCTATATTTGTGTCTCAATACCTTTATCTTCAACTTTCTTGATTTTCATCTATGTCTTTATTGATTTTTCAACTACTCATTTCTAACTGCTTCCTCTATATCTTCACCCATATGCTTCACAAGCACTTCAAATGCACTGTTTTAAAAACATTTTCCTTCAAAGTTGCCCCACTCCCATCTTTGCTGTCTCCCTAGGTAACAACCCCATTTACCTAATTGGCTGAGGTGGAAACCTAGGAGTCATTCTAAGTCATCTCTTTCCCTCCAACTGCAACCAAATTCTACCAGTATCCCTAAATTTTTGTTGATTTGTAAATTGTTTGTATTAAATACCAATACAAAAGAATGTTTTATATATACATGAAAATTTGTAAACAGCATGGTCTCCTGAGTCTGAAAAAATATGTCTCTTGTCTTTCCTTATCTAATCACATTCTCTTCCCCCTTCAGAAGTAACCACTATCCTGATATTTGTATTAATCTATTAGAGAAGTCTAATGTGTATTTTCCAATTTTTTTTATATTTCGTATTTGTAGTTGTTTTTTTTTTAAAGTAGCTTAGTCATCCTCTGACTTTTGCCTAATTTATCTTCTTTTTAAAAATTTTTATTAGATCTATTTATTTTATATTCCATGTGTGATAATTCCAATATTTGAGTCTTTGCAGGTTCTGCTCTGTATTGCATATGGGATTTGTTTATTTGTCATTTTCTGGTAATTTGCTATAAGACTGTATTTCCTAAAATTTATCAGTGTGCTGAGACCAGCTCAGCAGGCAAGGGCTGAAGAACAGGTGCTGTGAAACTTAAGGAAAAAAGTTAACGTAAAACAAGGCCTCACACCAGTCAGAATGGCCATCATTATTAAGTCCACAAATAACAAGTGCTGGAAGGGATGTGGAAAAAAGGGAAGCATCCTACACTGTTGGTGAGAATGTAAGCTGGTACAACCACTATGGAGACCAGTATGGAGATACCTTAGAAATCTATAAATAGAACTACCATATGACCCAGCAATCCCACTCTTGGGCATATATCTGGACAAAACTTTCCATAAAAAAGATATATGCACCTGCATGTTCATTGCAGCTCTATTCACAATAGCCAAGACATGGAAACAACCCAAATGCCCAACTCTATTCACAATAGCCAAGACATGGAAACAACCCAAATGTCCATTGACAGATGATTGGATTAGGAAGATGTGGTATATATACACACAATGGAATACTACTCAGCCATAAAAAAGAACAAAATAATGTCATTTGCAGCAACATGGATGGAACTACAGACTCCCATACTGAGTGAAGTAAGTCAGAAAGAGAAAGACAAATACTATATGATATTGCTTGTATCTGGAATCTAATATAAGGCACAAATGAATCTCTGCACAGAAAAGAAAATCATGGACTTGCAGAATAGACCTGTGGTTGCCAAGGGGGAGGGGGGGAAGGGGGGGTGGGGAGCTTGGGGTTAATAGACAAACTATTCTCTTTGGAATGGATTAGCAATGAGATCCTACTGTGTAGCACTGGGAACTAGGTCTAGTCTCTTATGATGGAGCATGATAATGTGCGAAAATAGGATGTGTGCATGTATGTGTAACAGGATCACCATGCTGTACAGTAGAAAAAAAATTGTACTGGGGAAATAGCTATTAAAATAATAATAATAATGAAAAGACACAGAGCCGTTTATCTTAATTAAATGTGGGAACCAGGGGACTCAAGATCTCAGGGACCAAGAGCACTGCCTCAAGAAATCACACTGCTTTTATTGTGCACTTTAGGATTACCTCAAGTGAGGAAGGGGTTGTAGGTGTAGCATATAGGCTTTTTAAAAATTATTTTAAAAGTTCCTTTATTATTTTAAAAGTCACATAGCTGGTAGATGGCTAAGCTTTTACCCTGACCTTTAGGCATTTAACAATCATTCGTATTTGAGGAAGCTTGGCATTAGCTATCTATGCATAAGATCTAGAGAATCATCACTGTGCTTCTGCAATTGGCATGCCTATCTGCAGCAACCCAGCTTGCCTAGGTTTGCACCTCCATTCTCCTTGCTGATACATATTCTGCTAACAACAGCTCATATACCACTTGGGGCCATGAGGTTCCTCTTTGTCTTATTCTTAACAGGACTTATCATGCTGTGCAAAGGGCGTGTCAATCTGCAAAGGTCCTGCATGCCTAGACCAATGCATTATGTCCTCATTCAGCTGACCCTATGAATAACTTATGCCTTTTGGTCTTTGTTCTTAAACTTAAGTCATTTACCAGCACTGTGACTGTTTTTCAAGCAGGAATATGGGGTAAAGTAAAGCAGGGAAAGATGGAGTTTTCAGCATAGAATATAGAAGCAACGAGGCTAAGAATATATTTTAGAAACATGTCTCCTAGCACCAGTGAGAATGTTTTGAGGCTTCTTTTGGAGAAGATTTGTGTCTACCTCTCTTACATGCCTGTGTCCACTTCTAGGAAGGAATCATTTTAACTACACATTTACCTTGAGTTTTTTCACATCATGAAATGGTTTTATTCCATACCACAAACCTATATGAGCCTTGCTCTGTTTGCCAAATACCTGGGAAGACTTTTTATTTCTATTTTTATAATTCTTCATGAACTGTGGAGGTGTCAGGGGATGGATTTATATATCATTTATCTTTGTATGCTATGTTGAAGTTCATATATTTGTGGTTTTATATATAAGCAGAAAGTCTCCTATTAAATTTCTACCCTTGACTAGCCTTATGTCTTTCCTGAGCTTTATTCCTTTGTTTTGATTTTTTAAAAAACAAGATTATAATTGGCTTAAGTTCAATATGCCTATCAAATGTTTGGAAATCAATGACCTGCTTACCTCTTATCTTCACTTTTTTATACTTTTTGGACTCAAGATTCCTTGCTTAAACATACACACATATGTAATATCTCAAATATATTCATATATTTGACATATATGTATTATATTATGAAGATATATCATACATATAATTATATATATATGTCCTTATTTATATACACACAAATTTTTTATCCAAAAATGTTTGTTGTTCTTGGTGTGATCATCAATCAATTAGGAAACAGCAGTTTTATATCCCTAATAGATTTTAAACCTCTTCTGTCTTCTGCTGAATTCTGGCCCTCATCATTCTTCATCTGCAGGATTGAAATATAATTCATTCTTCATGCTGATGACAGAGTGATCTTTCTCTAGTGCATTTTGGTTATTTCTTCAATCATTAGTCATAAATATGTCCTCTAATCTAGCATAATGTCTGTTACATAGTAGGAACCACATGAAAATATTGGGTAGGTTTAGTGAAATCTGACTCATCAATCCTAAGACAGTCTAATACCTCTTTTTCTTTTCTGAATAAAACTCCAACTCCTTATCTTGACATACAAAGCCCTTCCTAATTTAGCCTACTCCTGCCTACTCTGCCTACTCAGCCTCAGCAAGCACAAGTCCCACACTTACTGCTCTCTTTAGTTCCCTTATCTAGAAGGATATCTGTAGAATGCTATGAGTTTATAACAGAGTTTGGGTGGGAAGGAATATAAAAACTATTGTGCAAGTATGATTGTCTTCTCATGACCTTTCAAAACTGCTCTTGCCACAGTGATATTTTAATATTGTATTTATCATTTTACATCTCTAAACAAAAAATTGATTGGTTTCCCATTGTAATTAGATTAAAATTGATAATACTCAAAATGCCTTTTAAGGACTTAAATTTCCTGCATAAACCAACACATACTATTTCAACTTTTCCTGCCATTTTCTCTTTGAAGCCAGCATTTCCTTCAGAGTGAACGTATTCATTTCTTGCCATTAGTATGTTTCTCATTATTTTAGTGCTTTTGCAAATTTTGTTTCTTTTGTCTGAAAGGCTTTACAACTTTTCCCCTGGTTAGACTCCTGTCTTAGTTGGCCCAGGCTACTATAGCTAAATGTCAAGACTGGTCGGCTTAGACATTTATTTCTCACAGTTGTGGGGGCTGGGAAGTCCAAGTTCAAGGTGCCAGCAGATTCAGTGTCAGGTGAGAGCCCTGTTCCTGGTTTACAGATGGTTATCTACTCATTGTGTCCTCACATGTTATAAGGTATCAAATCAGCTCTCTAGCGTCTCTTCTTAGAAAGGCACTAATCCCCTTCAAGAGCATTCTAGCCACATAACCTAATTACCTCCCAAGGTCTCACTTCCAAATATTTCACCTTGAGGGTTAGGGCTCCAACCCTAGATGCTGGGAGGACATAATCAGTCCTTAGCACCACCTCTGCCTGGATTTTCATAAAACTACTAACAGTTTATATCCATTAATATTGGACTGGATGGAGTTAACAGATGCTGAGGCTTCTTGTAATGTTTATTTGGGGGGTACTTATTGTTTGTAAAATTATATTTGTATCATTATCTGATTAATGTATTTCTTTCCCATCAGAAAAGTCCACTTACAAATTCCACTAGGAAAGACCATATTTGTTTGTTCACTAGTGCCCAGTAGAGTCCCTGGTACATAGTCAACTAACTAATACCAGCTGAAAGAGCATTCATGTCTGTCTTGCTCTGTAGAGTGGGTCCATACTTTCATCAGGCTCATAAAGGAATATGTTAGCCAGAAAAGTTAAGGTGTATGGGACTAGGTGTTCTCTAAGTTTTCTTCAAAATCTAGAATCTCATGATATTCTTATACACCCTGATTAATAGTTTTCCCTACAGTTGAAAAATTTGATGTTTTCAACTGTAAATGGAAAAATTCAGTACCTAATAAGTATACTTACTATCAAATCATGTTTGATGCTATTGCATATTTATGTAGGTGGAGAGGAGGAGCATTACAAAGAATGCAGTTTATGCAGTTGTCTTTAAATAAAAACTCCGAATATAGCACAGGCACAGAAATTTATTATTATCATATAGAGATAAAAACTTAAATCTTTACAGTTGTCTCTTTTTTGTTTAAAACTTTAGGTTTTCAGAGTTCCCTGGTGGCTCCATGGGTTAAGGACCTGACGTTTTCATTGCAGTGGCTCTAAGAAAAATTTGATGTTTTCAACTGTCAATGGAAAAGTTCACTACAAGCATACTAATATACAGTCATGTTTGGATGTTAACTAAAATCCTACTAGAAACCTTAACAGAAAAAGAAATGTTGAAACTATAATTATTTGCCAACCATATCCATATTAGTAGTAAAAGCACAATTTTTGTAATATTTTTAAATATTAAAAATAAGATAATGATATCCTTTACTATCATAAGAAATTAAGTCAAAATACTAATGTGTTAATCAGTAAAAAAGAAATTTGGAAGTTGGAAGAAAACATCCATGAATAGGTCAATGTATATTTGTTTCATTCACCTTATAATTGCTTTTTTGTCTTTCACTGCTTGGCATGAAGGTGAAAGAAAGAGAACAGATTCAACAAGGAAAAAAAACAGGAATCTTATACAAATACACAAAGTCAAGAAACCATAAATAATTTCTTCCTTTTTCAACTACATAAGCAATATGTTCTTGAAAAATGCATTTTGGCACACTAGTGTGAAAAATCCCTGTAAGACTTTTATTTTCTATTGTTTACATTTTAAGTAAATCTGGTATATATTTATTGGTCTCAGAAAAATTTAAAGTCAAAATAATTTAAGATACTTTGATAGAAATATTGCTCTCAAAACTAGGTAAAATCCCAGAAAACCTATGATAGTGGCAAGAAATATTTCAAACACAGTAAATTTAAAATCCAATCCATTGCTTCAGATATGCAGGGTTACAGATGCTAGTGTTAGCACTGATTTTTGTTCTTGATTTTAATAAGTTAGCCAGAAAATGGGGAAATGTTTCCACTTATTAACCACTGACACTAACAAGGGCTAAATGGCAGTTACTAAGAAATTTGGTAGATGGGCACCACTGACAACTTTTATAATTATCCAGAAAGATCATATAATATGATCTGCCTCTTGTAAAGGTGAAAAAAGTCCAAATGTCATCCAAAACATGTGGATGAGGAGTTCCCTGGTGGCTCAGTGGACTAAGGATCTGGAATTGTTGGGTCACTGCTGTGGTGTGAGTTCAGTCTCTTGCCCAGGAACTAATGTATGCTGTGGGCACAGCCAAAAACAAACAAAAAACCAAAACCCATGTGAATAAACTTCAACTGCTATCACATTAATAAAAGATGTGTTAATTGCATATTTAATCTTATGATTTTTGTAGATGATTTAGTTCATAGCATTTAATTCTTATTCCCAACAGTCTTAATAAAGTTGTCTACTTTAATGGAAAGCAACAAAACTAAAAGAGAAAGTTATGATTTCTTCTTTGGTTTAATTAAACATACCTATGAGGAGTCAGGCTATTCGAAACATGAGGCTTTTATTAAGTACCTATTACTTACTTGTAGGCATCATGCCCTAATTACAGATGTAAAAAGAAAATGAGAAAATAAATGGAGTTCTGAGCATTGGTGTTATGAGCCTGGCCTGATAAATGAGAGCAAATCTGCAATTATTTGTTCTCAATTCTCATTCTAAACATTCCGGTTAGATTTTAAAGCAAGACGTATTGCAATTTACCTGCTAATCAAGTGGCATACACATCCTAGTTTTTAAATAAAATAGTGTATTGTCTTTTAAAAAAGCAAACACACAGCTCTGAAATTAAAATAAAAAACACTCGATCGTTCTATTTTTTCCATTGTAGTTGATTTACAGTATTCTGACAATTTCTACATACAGCAAAGTGACACAGTCATACATATATACATACATTCTTTTTCTCACTACTCAATCATAGTACTAATGCTATATAAAATTTGTATTTCTTTCTCTCAGATAAGGAAACACTATAAACTAGAATGTTAGTGACTATTGTTCTATTTTGTTACCATAATGCAAGTGAATTTGCACTGTAGCAATACACTAATTTTATTCCCCCTTCACAGTTTCCACTTAAAAACAAAAACATAAAAAAAAAAAAATGAAGAGAACTAAATTTAAAAGAATAACAAATCTAACTTTTGCTTTCAGAGAATTTTAGTTTACAAAGTCCTCTCATGAACATTATTTTTCTTGATGAAGTTAAAAAATGAAATCTTTTGGCAGGATATGAACCTGAGTGTATTAAACCCACTTAATTTGCATTTGATTCCTCTCTTTTTTTAAATTAACTTTTACTGGAGTACAGTTGACTTATAATGCTGTATTAGTTTCGAGTGCTTTGAATCTCTTTTTTTCTGTACATTTTCATTTCCATCCTCTTTTACACATTTTACTATTTTTTGTTGTTGCTGTTTGGTTTTGTTTTGCCCATGCCTGTGGCATGTGGAAGTTCCTGGACCAGGGCTCGAATGCATGCCATAGCATCAACCCAAGCCACTACAGTGATGATACTGGATCCTTAACCTGCTGCACCACAAGAGAACATTTTACTGTTTTAGAAAGTCTTTTCAGTTTTTTTCTGAATTGCTAGTTTGTTTCCTATCCTTTTTCCTAGGTAGTCATATCAACAGAAATTATTTTTAGGCATTTAAAATGAATTATACAGGAGTTCCCGTTGTGGCGCAGTGGTTAACGAATCCTACTAGAAACCATGAGGTTGCGGGTTCGGCCCCTGGCTTTGCTTAGTGGGTTAAAGGATCCGGCCTTGCCATGACCTGTGGTGTAGGTTGCAGACGCGGCTCGGATCCCACGTTGCTGTGGCTCTGGCATAGGCTGGTGGCTACAGCTCCTATTAGACCCCTAGCCTGGGAACCTCCATATGCCACAGGAGCGGCCCAAGAAATGGCAAAAAGACAAAAATAATAATAATAATAAAATGAATTATACAAAGGTAATAATTTCTTATTTATATTATAAAATATATATGCAATTATAAATTTTAAAACAGAATCATTTAAGTAGCTCTTCCTTTATTCCTGATGTTCCAAGTTTCCTTCTACTATTACTTTTTTCACCTGAAGAACTTCTTTTAGCATGCTTTTTAAATCAGATTTTCTTGATTCTCCCTCATCAAAGGATTACTTTTTCTCTTTCATTACCCCTGAAAGATATTTTTGTTGAACAAAGTATTCTGTGTTAATAGTTCTTTTCTTTCAGCCTTTACATTTGGTTCACCACTTTCTTCTGGCTTCTTATCATTCCTGATGAGAAATTTACATTCATTTAAATAATTATCCTCCACTATATATATGATGATTTTCTTTGGTTGTTTTCAAGACCTTTCTTTTTCTTTGATATTCAGCAATTTGATTGTTATGTGTCTGAATGCACTGTTTATTTGATTTGTTTGCAGTTCATTGAACTTCTTAGATCTATATATTTATATCTCATTAAAATCAGCCATTGTTTTTAAAAATATTTTCCTGTATCTGTCCCTTTTTCCTCTCCTTAAACTCCTAAGGCATGAATAGTGACCTTTTGATATTGTCCCATAAGTACCTGAGGTTCTGTTCCTTTCATATTTTTAATTTTTTTAATATGATGTTCAGAATGGGAAGTTTCTATGATCAATCTTCAAATTTACTTTTTTCCTCTATCATCTCTATTCATATATTAATCCCTTCTCCTATTCCAGTTAATTTTATTTCTGTTGTGATTTTCACTTAAAGAATTTCTAGTGGTTATTCTTTATGACTCCATTTCTTGGCTTAGAACATCTAAAATTTCATTTTTTTTCCCCAAGAAAGTGTGCCCTTTTCCAACTCTGGTAATTATAGATGTTCTACAAACTTTGTCTGATAATTTAAATTTTTTGATCACCTTGGTGTTGGTGTATGTTGATTTGCTGTTTCCTTGAGAATTGTTTGGATTTTTCTTGTTCCATGTACATCAGATAATCATGGTTTGAGTCACAGGCATTTTGAATACTATATTTTGAGACTCAGGGAACTGTAAAAATTTTCCAGGAAAAAATGATATAGTTTAGTTTTGTTATTTTTTTTGTCTTTTGTCTTTTTATGGCTGCACCTGCAGCATATGGAAGTTCTCAGGCTAGCAGTCAAATTGGAGCTGCAGCTTCTGGTCTAAACCACAGCCACAGCAGCACAGGATCTGAGCCATATCTGTGACCTACACTACAGCTCACGGCAACACTAGATCCTCAACCCACTGAACAAGGCCAGGGATCAAACTCAAGTCCTCGTGGTTACTAGTCGGGTTTGTTATTGTTGAGCTACCATGGGAACTCCAGTTTTGTTATATTTTAGAAGGCAGTCCACCTGGTAGGGTTTAGACTTATTCAAATTCCAACCTAGATTCTGTGGACACAAAATTCACTCTGGGACCTGGGCTGTGATATATACCATTACTCAGTTCTCCAAATCGTTGATGTACTGATTCTACCCATCTTCATGCACGTGTAGCTTGAGGATGAGCCACAAAATAATGCAGTGATTTAATGTTTGCCTTTATTCAACTCTATCACTTCTGATGTTCTCTCTCCAGTTTCAGATCCCTAAGGCTGTCCTTTCTGGTGTTCAGGCCAGAGTCAGAGCCTTACCCATACCTGGTGGTCATGTACTTCCTGCAACTGGTAATACTTCTTTCAGAGCAGCAAGAGAAAAGAACATGCATGGCTACCACTTCCTCTACTTGACACAGAGCAAGGAGTATTTAAAAAGGGCTCCTTCACTCCATGGGAGCTGCATTTGAAAGTATGATAAGATTCAGCATTGTCTGTGCAATAAATGGATGCTAATTGGATATCTATAAAAAATAACTTGTCCTATAATTTGCACCATACATTTGTATAAGAAAGATGGATGATAGAACTAATTGTGAAAAATGAGCAAGACACTTCTAAAATAAAAGAAAATGAAGGAGTTCCCATTGTGACTCAGGAGGTTACCAATCTGACTTGTATCCATGAGGATGAGGGTTCAATCCCTGGCCTCACTCATTGGGTTAAGGATCTGGCATTGCTGTGAGCTGTGGTGTAGGTTGCAGACGTAGCTTTGAGCTGGTGTTGCTGTGGCTGTGGCATAGGCTGGCAGCTGTAGCTCCAATTCAACCGGTAGCCTGGGAACTTCCATATGCCACAGATGTGGCCCTAAAAAACAAAAAACAAACAAACAAAAAAAAACAAACAAAAAAAAAATAGAGAGAGAGACTATCTCCATGAACCTAGAATGAGCACTTTCTTTAAAAACGCACAAAAAGCACTAACCGTAAAGAAAAACAAACTATAACTTCATTAAAAATAAGAATTTCTACTTATTAAAAGATATGCATGAGAGACCAGGTGGGAAGAATAAATCTGTAATGCATGTATATATAATAAAGGACTAGTACCCAAAACATGTTATGAATGCCTAGAAATCAAAAAGGAACATATAAGAAGCCAAATATTAAAAAATGATTAAAAGACTTGTCAAGCACCTCAAAAAGAGTAAGGCCAAACAACCAAATGGAAATGTGCTCAATTGCTTGGTCATCATGGAAATGCAAAAATCACACCATAATGACAAACAACTACATTTACGCTAGAACAAATAAAATTAAAACAGCTGATGATACAAGTGTGAGTGAGAATGTGGAACTGGAACTCTCATTACTGCTAGTGAGAGGGTAAAATTATTACAATTACTTGGAAATATTTTGGGCATTTTCTATTAAAGCCAAATGTATATTTACCCAAATACCCAGCAATTCCACTCCTAGGTATATATGTAATAGAAATGAATGTTTATGCCTACCAAAAATACATCTAAGAATGTTTTTAGCACTTTTATTCATTGGATAAAAAAAAGCTGGAAACAACACAAATGGTCATCTACTGCAGAGGAATATAGTTGCAGGAACAGTAAAGGCTGTAATTGTTCATGCCATTATGTCCTCCTGGAACACGGGGCTGGCTCTGTAAGTCCTTTGGCCAAATGACAATATGGTAATAACATGTCTTAAATAGTGGCTTAAAAAGTGCTTGAACATTGGGGCATCCTTCTCTTTTTGTTCTCTGCAATCCTAGGTCTCCTCCTTGGTAAAGTTTGGGATAAATTGCTGAATACTTAATATGCATGGCATGTGCCATTTATCATTTTTTTAAACTTTCAGTTCAAATCTACTTTTTTTTTTTTTTTTTTTTTGCCCTGATTTGTAAGGCTTGAATTGAATTCTATAACTATTTCTTCTTCAGCTGCCACAGTATTAGGGCTTGTTCGTAGAGGTGATAGATGAAAACAGCTCTTTCTGATTCTGGCACATTTTTATCGCTGTTGATGTTTTTTCCTTCTGAGAACTGGCCCACTGGCAGGTAACTTCTGTGCCAGTGGTGCAGTAGCATTGGAGACACTCAAGATACACATGCTCTAGTGAGTATCACTGGTATTCTGATAGACAGCATCCTAGCTAATGCCCTCTAGCACCTCAGTGAGTGGTATCTTTTTTGCCAGCCTAAATCTCCTGTACTTCTGTAAATGTTTCTTGCCCTCAAGTTGGGCATAGCCATCTCTCTCTAATGTGATCTTATTTTGAGGCAGAACTACTCTATGGTGATAGGATATCTGTAGGGTGAAAATGACTAAAAGAAGAAAAGAGAAAATATTCTGTGTCTTAATACAAATTCTTAGTGCATAAATGTGAACATGTACAAAATTCATTGAGCTGTGCATTTAATATTATGTACTCCATTGAATGTAAATTGTCTCAATAAAAGACTATATCTATGTGTATATGAATGGATGGAAGGATGGGATGGATGGATGGATGGAGAGATGATAGGTAGATAGACTTTTAGTTATCTGCACAAACTGCCAATCTCTCTAGTTCATATGATGCTACCAAATGTCAAAACCACAGTTTCTCTTAATTTAGATCAGTGTCTCAGCTCTTCTTTTTCTTTTTGACATTGGTATTTTAGATGTATATAGGACAGTCATTGCGTGGTTTCCTTCTCAATTTGACTTTTCTTGTTTCCTCATAAATAACTTCAATGCATGCATTTTGGGCAGGAACATCACTTAGCAAAATACATTTTGACTGGTCAAAAAAGGTAAATTTTGAGAAGACATCACCAGCAGAGACAAAAGAAGAGTGAGTAAAATATAAACCTATAACTCACTCTAGAAATACTTTTATAAATTATAGTTTTTTTATACATACTTAGAGTGATAAATTATTTTATCATGAACACTTCACCTTTTGTTGTGATGTTTTGGCAGGAACAGTCTCAATATATCAAATATATACTGTCACAGAGTAGTTTTTGAACAATGGTGTAAACTCTTAAAGGATTATAATAATTCCTTGTACTTAGAATCATAGTGATTTATAAGTTGTTGTTACAAAAGGCAAACTTATAAATAAGGAAATTAATCTTGGAGAAAGCCAAGCACTTAGGGTCAGAAACTTCAACCTCAATAGTCAGTCAATGTGAGAAATAAAGTCCCAGATTAATTTGAAGCTAGGTAATGCTCAGGTAAGTTATTATACAAATAAGATTATAAAGAACTCTCTATTTATAGTTTTGCAGTCATAATATTTAAACTTAATTTTTAAAATTTTTGATTCATGATAGGAGCACAGAGGCCCTTCTTACAAAGCCATCTGATATTCCCTGCGGGTGAGGGGAGATTCTGATTATCTATTGTTTCATTTCAAAGTGCCTCAAAACTAGGTTGCCTAAAACAACTTTTATTTTGCTCACAATTTTGAGGCTATTTTAAAATAAATTTTATTGGAGTATAGTTGACTTAGAAAGCTGTGTTAGTTTCACGTGTACAGCAAAGTAAATCAGTTATACATATACATCTATCCATTCCTTTTCAGAGTTTTCGTGAGAAGTGCTTGTCTGAGTGGCTCACCTCTGATACATACATATGGAGTGGCTAGGGTTGGGATGGCTAGGATTCACTTCCAAGATGACATCTTCCCCTCATGTGTGGTGCCTCACATGTGTGGTTACAGACCCCATTTTTTCCCTACATGTGTACCTCATCTTTCAGAGGGTTTCAGTATGGCTTGGGTTTCTCACAGTATGTTAGCTTTAGTATGGCTCCACTTACAGGAACTGGCTTCCTAACACAAGAATCAGAAGCTGCTGTGCCAAATAAAGGCTATATGGTGAAAAAATACACTGAGACTCAGTGTCTAAGAGGAGTTAAATAGGCATGGTCACATCTGCCACAAAGATCACTTGGAATGGGAGGTACCTTCTGTTTCAGGCATGGTTCATTCAGAAGAGAAACTATGGTGGATTTTGTGGACTAAGAGATTGGCTATACAAATGGGATCTTACACCACATTATGTGTGCTGGTGTAGTTAATATCAAAAATGAGGGGCATTGACCTCCTGGACCAGGTAAGTGAGTTGAAGCATGCAAGAAAATCTAAAAGTTAGGCATGTCCAAGTGCAAGACAAGGACTACAAAAAGAAGCCAGTATAGATGTCTCTGGGGGGTTAGTGGTCTCCAGAGATAAAACTGCCTCTGTGAGCTCACAGTGAAGCATCTGAAGATGAACATGGGGTCTTTGCTGGTCACAAAACTAGCAATTAGGAAAGAGAACTAAACATAGAATTGGCAGGTCATGGAATTCCAGAACAAACTGGAATCTGACTGCACCCTGGCTTATGTTTCACTCTATCTGTGCATATGTAACATTACCACCTTTCTTCATTGAATAATGGTAGTTTAAAAAGACTGTTTAGGGAGTTTACTAGAGGACAACAGCTTACAGAAAAATCCTCACCTCACTTTATCAAACTGATCTATGAAAAAAAAATTTATTATCATTGAGTTAAAAAAAAAAAAGGAATAAAGTTTTGGAGAAATATTTAGGAATCAAAACTAAAATAGATTCAGTTCCAGGGAGAGAAGGTCAAAAGAGGGATGTGAATGGGAATTGTGGTGTGCAGAAGACTGGAGAGCTATCCTACTTATGATAGCTATTTCTCAGTTACTGTCTATTATTTATAGGTATTTCACAAAGCTAGAAAATATTTTCTAAAATGTGAAATATTTCAATTTCTAATTCAGCAGCATTTTAAATATTATTTGTCTAACAATATACATCTCTGTTGCAAACTGTCTTCTGGAAAATAAGTTTGCCCCTTTGGTGTAAACATTGATCAAAGCCCTACTGCTAGAAATTTCATAGGTTAAAAACTGCACGTCAAATCCTCCATCTCTACTCATTTTTTTTTTCTTTTTTTCTTTTTAGGGCCATACCTGCAGCATATAGAAGTTCCCAGGCTAGGGGCTGAATCTAAGCTACAAGCTAGGTCAAATCTGAACTGTAGCTGCTGGCCTACACCACAGCCATAGGCATAGCCATGCCAGATCCAAGCCTCATCTGTAACCTACACGTCAGCTTTCAGCAATGCCAAATCTTTAACCCACTGAGAGGCCAGGGATAGAACCTGCATCCTCATGGATACTAGTCAGGTTCTTAACCTACTGAGCCACAACAGGAACTCCCTCCATTTTGACTCTTAACAGCACCCAAACTATACTGTGTGTTGCCTTTGTTCTCATTGCTTTATACTAAAATCAAACAAAATTTTTGATAAAACATTATATAATTACTCTATTTCTTCTAGATGGCCAGATCATTTAGTCCTCTGGTTAATATAAAATTTGTAAATAGGCAAGATGCATAACATTATCTTAAAATGAAATTCATAAAATATATAATTTGTAGTTATATTAAAGTGATAAAATTAAAATCTTAAATTAAAAATACACAATATAAGTTATTTTAAGTTTGTTGTTTCTCAACACTCTTGTTATTATCAATTGTTTATCAAAGATCTATTTCAGAGTTTCTTAACAGGAACTCTAGTTAACACTGTCAATTATCTAATTTTATTATATGTGACTATATTGAGAACTACAATTACATTTCATCATTAAAGAAAATAATTTAAGTTGATGGAAGTAGGTATAGCTTCCTCTGTAATTATGTAAGAATTTGCATTGAGTTTCAAGCATAGAAATATGTCATTTCCATTTCAAATAATCATGTGGAACTGTCTAAACATTTAATGCTTTGCCATGCCTGTTTGATTTGGTACTTTCACTGATGCCAACTTATTCAAAGCATCTGAAGAAATAATTTGTTGATTTTCACTCATTTCACTCCTATGACAAGAAGCATAATAAATGAGATTAAATAATACAAATTTTCATAATGAATGAAATATTCATCAAGATACTAAAGTGTAATTATAAAGTAGATTTATTTCTTTAAACACTCTCCAGTCTGTATATTTATTCAGTTATTTATAGGTTATAAATAATAAGCCATTTAGAAATATGAATGTTTCCACTGGTTACTATACAGTTTTAAAACTCAGTGAGATTTTCTCACTCATGAAATGCCCAGAAGTTCAAGTTTCTGGAATATTTGTTTTCTGAGAAGAGGTAATGACTTTTTTCAATACCAAAGAGGTTTCTTAAATTGCCACCAATAAAATCAGTGAGACTTGGTAGAGACCAAAACCAAATGTGTAATTCTAGTTGTGTACCCAAACTGAGATGAGTCATCACCATGGAGAACACTGAGGAACAGGTTAAGTCACAATGAAAAGGCAGATGTATCACCAACTAGAGAAAAAACATTTAGGTAAAGATGTGAAGTTATTCATTTTTAGAAAATTATTCAAGTCCAGTTGATTGTGAAATTGCTGAAATCAATAAACGAAGTGAATGTCAACACCTGCTTACCAAATGGTTTTCCAAGAAAGTAAGATATGACAAATTTTTTAAAATTATTTTTCAGTTGAACATAGCTGAAATGATACTCTTTCATAGTTGAAAGACTTAGCCTTTGAATACTGAGCATATTCAATTATCTAGAATTGAGAATATTATCTATCATTCCACTTGAGATCAGAACAAACAAGACATCAACCACATTAATAATAAGAAAATCAAGCCTTCTATATTTTTTAAAATATGTACAAGAGGGAATAAACTTTAAAGGAAAAAAATCATTTGGAGTCCCATAAATTTTATAACCTAAATAAAATGGACTAAATCTTTGAAAGACAAAATCTAGGAAAATTCACATGAGAAATGCATATACAACTAAACTTTTATCTATTAGGGAATTTATTTCAATAATTTATAACCTCCTAAAACAGAAAGCATCAGGTCCACATAGGTTTACTGGTGAATCCTAGCAAACATTTATGTAAGAAATTATATGTATTTTCTACAAAATCTTCCAGAAAACAGAGCATGGTGAATACTCCTTAACTCATTCTATGACACAAACATTGTCCTAATACTTAAGCCAGATAAAGACATTATAGGGATGGCAATCTGCAGACTGATAGCTCATGAACATAGATGTAAAATACTTCACTAAATATTAGCAAATAAAAAACAATGTATAAAAGGGATTATACACCACAGTGGAGTAAGATTTACTCCAAATATGTAAGGCTGATTCAACATGGGAAAATTAATGTAGTCCATTACATTAACAGGCCAAATATTTTCAAAAAACATATGCTCTTATCAATAAATGTAGAAAAACACTTGACAAAATTCAACACTCACCCATGATAAAAACCCTCAAAAAACTAGGTACACTGGGGAACTCCCTCAACTTGATAAAGAACATCTACAAAAATACCTACAGTCAACCTTATGCTTAA
Source organism: Sus scrofa (assembly GCF_054392235.1). Classification (NCBI taxonomy): domain Eukaryota; kingdom Metazoa; phylum Chordata; class Mammalia; order Artiodactyla; family Suidae; genus Sus; species Sus scrofa. Next base: position 112,521,944 of record NC_139397.1, on the reverse strand, counting down.
TGGCAAGGAACTAGATGCATTCTTGCTAAGATAAGGAAGAAAACAAGGATGTCACTCTATTTAAAATTATCTGGAAGTCTAGCTAATGCAACAAGACAAGAAAAGGAAGTAAAAATAAAGAAAGTATGAAATTGTCTCTGTCTGCAGATGTCATGATGGTTTACAAACAATATTACAAAAATTCAAAAACAAAAAAAAAAAACCTCCTGGTACTAAGTGATTATAGCAAGGTAGCAGGATAAATTAGCATAAGAAGAGATTCTCAACATCTTATGCTAGAGAATTGCAAATTTAAACAACAAGTTACCTGCACACCTATTAGAATGGTTAAAATAAGAAAATTGACAGCACCAAATGTTGGTGAGGATGTGAAGTAGCAGGATCTCTTACTTATTGCTGGTAGGAATGCAAAATGGAGAAGCCACTTTGGAAGACATTTTGGCAGTTTCTGACACAACTAAGCATACCTTTACCATACAACCCAACAATTTTACTCTTGATATTTACCCAAAGTGGTTGAAAACTTAGGTCCACAAAAAAAGTTACATAAGAATGTTCATCACAGCTTTATTTATAATTGCCAGAACTTGGAAACAAGGAAGATAAGTGTATGCATAAACAAACTATGATATACACTCACAACTGGATATTATCAAGCAATAAAAAGTGGACAATCGAGTCATTAAAATGTATGGAAGAACCTGAAATACGTATTGTTCAGTGAAAAAAGTTGCTTTGAAAAGGCTATATACTGTATGATTCCAAATATATAATGCTCTGGAAAAGGCAAAAATATGGAGACAGTAAAAAGATCACTGACTATCAGGGGCTTGAGGGGATGGAAGGAGAGATAAATAGGTTTATCCTGGGGTGTTTTTAGTGCAGTGCAACTCTTCTGTATGACACTATAGTGGAGGATTTTTGTCATTTTACATTTGTGAAAAACCCACAAATGCAAAATAAAAAGTGTGAAAACTAATTAAACTATAGAAATCAATTAATAATATGTACCAATATTGGCTCATAATTTCAGCCACACTGATGAAACATGTTATTAGGGAAACTATGTGTGGCAGGTAGTGGGGACTAAGTGAGTTAAATTCACTTGGATGATGCTATTTTATTATGAAGTGAAATGCGTTACTAACACATTAACTGTTAAAAAACAGTTAAATGCAAATTCAAATTAAGCAAACACACAAAACACATACACACACCCACTTTACTTTTACTGCAACATGTTCTTGTTACTAATCTATTAAAATGTTATTTTAATTTATTCTTCTATATTGCAAAATGTGCAAAAACTCATCTATAAATACTTTTATATGAACCCCGGAAGAGTTGTTCCATTTTGCTATTTAGGTTTGATTCATTACCTTATTTATAGTACTTCTTATTTGATCAAATCATTCTCATTAAAAATGCTCTTGAGAGTTTTCTTTTCCCCTTTTTATGATGACTGTATAATGGATAAACATTTTATAATTAATTTACAACACAGTAGAGAAAGTATAGTAGGAAAATAATAGTATAATTATATTGTTAGTGTAGATTATTCATAAATTTCAACCTGGAATATCACCTTATATTTGGCATAAAATATTTCTAAAAATTTAATCCTATGGGAAGAATAACCAGCTTTTTAAGGACTTTATTGAGGAGAGGAGCATTATTTCATTCTACATTATCAAAGGAGGAATGAGAATATATTCATATAATTCTCATCACAGTATATGTGAAAAAAGGATATAGCTTGAATTTCAATATAAGCCTCTAACATATGTATTAAATCACAAAATAATTTTTATTTCCTTCTGTAGCGGGGGTTGCTCCCTGAGCATATGGAAGTTTCAGGGCTAGGGATTGAACTAGTGTTAGGCTTCAGGTCCCCTTCAAGGAGATTGAACACTAACCCTCTGGCCAAGACAAGAATTACCAGATCCTTAATGCCCCACAAGTCTCATTGTAATGCCCTTTCCCCCACCTTGAGCAACCAGGCCTGCTCCTTCAATACCCCCTATGTGGCCCACTCCTCACCCCGCCTCTATAGGGGCAATAGGAATGTGCAGACACAACATCAGGGGACTCTGGGGAACATCCGAATAACCAGTCCCCCATGCAAATAAGGCATCCTGCCAGAGACCAATCAGATCAAATATGAAGCGTACAGAGCCCAATCAATCAAGCCCTTACACATGTGTAGTGGGCCAGGGCAGGAAGTGGGCCTGGGGCAGGAGAAGTCGAGTCCCCACTCAGGTCTGCAGTATGGGGCTATAAGGGAAAGCCAATTGTAAAGCAGGGCCAGTCTCTACTCACAAGGTGGCCGCTCTTCCTCTGAGGGTGTGCTTTTGCTTTAATAAGTTTGCTGTAATGCACCCTTGCCCTTTCAGTTCTTTGCCACTCATGGGCAGGGACTGAGGAAACAATGCAACCCTAACACTAGCACCATAACAACAACCAAGCCATTGACAACACTGGATTCTTAATCTGCTGAGCCACTAGGGAACTCCAAAATTTTTTATTCTTGATAGATACTGTTTCTTTCTTACATTATAGTAGAAAATATGAGTTGTATTATTAAAAGTTCTAAGAATTTATTTAGAGTGTGACATTTATTAAATTAATCATAAAGATTTCTAGGAATCTTATAAGTTTCATGTTTCCGGGAACATTTTTAATATTTTATACAGAACTTTGGTCATCATCTTAAGTTTGCAGCCATACGGGGGTGGGGGAAAAGTGGGGCTCTCCAATAATTCTGCAGATGAATTTCAATATTAATTAGAATGTTTAATAAATATTTCGCTTTTATTAAACCAATTTATTTTGCTTGATCCTACAAACAAATTTCTTGTGCTTACACTGGAAATTATGTAGTGAATCTTGAGTCAAATCTTTGTGTATTTCTCCATTTACTTTACTAAGTACTAATAGCTAAAAGTGGGGAGAAAAAGCAAATAATCATAAATAGAGAAACTGAGATAAGTCAACATATTCCTTAATCTGCACCACACTTCTGTGAAACACTAATTTGTTAGTAAATAACAACATAATGTGTCCATAATTTTGACCAAGGAAGAATAAAATAGTCTCAAATAAATATCCAGCCTCTAAATGCAATACAGATTTTTTTAAAAGAAGAACAAGAAATAATACTTGCCATCAGTATTTAATTCTGTGGTATATTTGATGTCCTTAATTATTACTAGCATTATTATTATATAGTTACTATTGCCTTTTAAGTGTTAAAATATCCACTTTCTAGTTTTTGGTAAGAGCAGAAGGGTTCAGAAAGTTTGGTGCAAACTGCAACTTATTTCAATATATGAGTATTAGTCAGGTTCTAATCAGGAGATAAAAGGACAAAATTATTACAGAGTTTTTAACTAATAAAAGGTAACAACTTTTATTAGAAGAAGCTTCTAAAAAAATTAAGAAATAGCAAATGAGAGAAGTGGCTTTAACCTCTGGGATGCACAAGGGTAAACATGCGAGAAACTTAGAACTTAACACACTGCTCCCCAGGCTGAGTTGCAGAGAGTGCTGGAGAGAGTGTGGCTGCTGCAGGAGCAAGCACACATATGGCAAAGACATTTGCCAGTTGTGTGAATGGAACTACTCAGGCAGAGCAGTGACCACTGTATGGCTTGCACCATTGTAAAACAGTACAGGTAGGCCAGACTGGTCCACAGAAACTGTGTATTGTGTGGCCAAGAAGTTCACGTGAAAATTCCAGTGTGCCAGAGGTGGTTCACGAGAACTGGTGTGCTGGGCACCTAGTAAGACCCACTAGAAAGTGAGCACCACTCGGCCTCCCTGGTACCCATTCTCTGGCCTACACACCAAAGGAGGAAAGGGAACTGCCTACCAGAGCACGTTTCTTTGGCCTACAGTATTTTATTCGCTCCCTCTACTGACAACGTTTAGTATTGCACCAAAGAAAAATGAATTTATGAGTCAGCTCTGGAATCACACACTAAACAAAGAAAAGTGGATTTGGTACTGAGAGATAATGAATTAATAGCTAGCCCAGTGTTGCGAGACATGTTTTTATAATATTTTCTTAGCCTCTTTGCTGAAAACTCCATCTTACCCTTCCTTACTTTGTCCCGTTTTCCTGCTTGAGAAACAGTCACAGTGATGGTAAATGACTTAAGCTTAAGAACAAAGACCTAAGGGCATGGGTTATTCGCGGAGTCAGCTGAATGTAGATATAATACAATGCGCCGGACCTGTGCAGATTGGACCGCCTTTTGCACAAGCATGATAGGTCCTCTAAAGAATAAGAGAAAGAGGAACCTCATGACCAAGTGGTTTATGAGTGGTCGTTAACAGAATATGCATTAGAAAAGAGAAACAAGGTGCAAACCTAGGCACCCAGGGTTGCCACAACTAAGCATGCCCACACACACACAGTGAGGAGTCTCTGAAATGCTATGCATAGACAGCTAACTCAAATGCTAATGATTTTCGCTTGAAGTAATCCTCGAGAGCACAATAAAAGCAGTGTGGTTTCTTCAGGCAGGGCTCTTGGTCCCTGAGACCTGGAGTCCCCAGGTTCTCACCTTTACTTAAGTTAAATGTCTCTGTGTCTTGTTTTGTTAACTTTTTTTCCTTAAGTTCCATAGCGCCCGTTCTTCAGCCTGAGCTGGTCTCGGCAGCCCAGTCCATCCCTTTGGCTATTCAATGTTCACATTCATTTTTTACACACATTAGGATTTCTATGACAAAACAAAATAGCAAGATGCAGCTATTCTCAGTACAAGTAAAAAAAAAACCTCAAAAACTTTTCTGAAAGTCAGCAGGCACAGACTTTTTAAGTCATTTTATCAATAGTTAGCTATATCGATCACTCATCAAATTCCTCCCACAGTCCCACTAAATACTCTGTTACCTAAATACTAATACTAGAAAACAAATCTTCAACAACAGGAATATCAAATATTAATGGAAAGAAGGAGAGAGAAGAAGGAAATATTTTAAAATGCAAAGAAATATTTAAACATAGGAAGAAAAAGAAAATACACAAAGCTTCTACACTCCTAGTTTCCGTAATTGGTCTCAAGACTAGTTGTTATCTGTGACATCCTTCTTCCTCTACCCAGGAGGAATATCCTTTAGACAAAACTTTAATTCTTTACCCAGTGCATTGATCCAAGCTTTCGTTCCATAAGATTCTGAGTCCTCAATTGTCCTGCATAAAATATGAGCTCTGCCATGTAAAGCTGTAGTATTTTTTGAACAATTTCTTAACAACTTAGATCCAATATTATCACCTCTATTGGGAAGTCATTTCTTTAAAAAGTGACTGACGTAACAATGATATCTTTCTGCATGCCACTCTGAGCTTTGTTACATACCCAGTGAAAGCAGCCAGCACTTAAAAATCATTTCCTATATAGTTATTTTTCTAAAAAGCTGAAAACATTTGTCAAGACAAGTGAAAGAGAAGTAACTGCACTTTCTTCTTTTGTCATTTGAGAAAAGAACATTGAATCAAAAAATGAAGATTTATAGATAATATGTCAGGGTGTTATTTCTGAGATTATTTTAAAGAATTATGCAGAAAAAAGGAGAATTACTTTGTTTTCCAGAATAAGTAGGCCATTTATGAAGACTGCATTAAATTCTTCTGAACAAAAGCCAGAGAACAAGTCAAGAATGTCTTTAAAACAAAAGGCAGGTAGATATATGGATCAGTAAAACAAAATTGAGAGGCAAGAAATAAGCCCATATATTTATTGTAAATTGATATTTGACAAAGGTGTTAAGAGCATTCAATGAGGGAAAAAACCGTCTTCTCAAGAAATGATGCTGGGATAATTAGGCCACATGCCAAAGAATGAAATTAGACTCTTAACTCTCACCATAACAAACTTTAACTGACAATGAATCAAAATCCTGTATATAAAAGCCAAAACTATAAATTTTGTAGGAGAAAACTTAGGCGTACAACTGCATGATATTGGACATGTCACTGGATTATTAGATATGGTGTCAAAATCATGAGCAATAAAAAAAAGATAAGTTGGACTTCACCATATTTTAAGATATACATGTTTCAACAGACACTATCAAGAAAACGAAAAGATAACCCATGAAATAAGGAAAATATTAGCAAATCATGTATTTGATAAGGGGCTTAAACTATATAAAGAACTCTTACCACAAACAATAAAAATAGTGATACTCCTTTTTTTTTTCTTTTCTTTCTTTTTTGGTCACACTGCAGCATATGGAAGTTCCTGCACCAGGGATCATATCTAAGCTGCAGTTGTGACCTATTCCGCAGCTGTGACCTATTCCACAGCTGTCGCAACCCTGAATCCTAACCTGCTGTACCACAGCTAGAACTGCAAGAGAAGTGTTAATTGACACTCCTCTGTTTGAAAATAGTTTGATGGTACCTATCAAAGTTCTACAGGTGCATATCTTTACGTAGTAGTGCTAATATTAGAATTTATCTGAAAAAGTTTTCCATAATTTTCAAATATATAACATGTTTTATATATTTAAATATAAATGTATATCACTACTGACAACATAACAAGGTATTGTAAGCAAAATTGATATCCATGTACAGGGGATTGATTAATAAATCATGGTCCACACATACAAGTGAATAGTATGAGCTGCTAAAGTGAGTGTGTTGGATTTATGCCTGTTGACATGGAAAAGCTTCAAAGGATACTTATATGAAGAAACATGATGATGATTATTCTGTATCTAGAACTCTGTTTGCAAGTAAGAACCACAAACACATGATATCAGCATGCATACACACACATACATAAGTGCATTTGTGTGTATGTGTGAGAGAGATACATATTGAGAGAAACTAATATATATTTGAATTATGATTGGAGAATCAGATGGTCTCATTTACTAATGCCTTAACACCAAATAAATGAACAAAGCTTAGAAATGAACTCTGAGAAGGATTGGAGGTACCAAATTTACCATGCCATGTTGGCATTACTCTATTGGAATTATACCCGAAGTGAGAACATAAAATTATATTTCTTTTACACCTGAGAGTGTGGAGAATGATTTACTCATTACACCTAAAAAATATAACATGTAAAAAAGAAGAGAAATTTATAAATGACAGTAGCTTTGAGAAATTTTTGTTGCAAATCTAATATTCATTATAGAAATGCTTCCTTCAGGAGACACAGTGATGATTCCAACTGTGACTTAAGACTTAAGATGGTCTTCTGGCCATTAGTTCTCATTCCATTAAACAACAGGTCAAGAAGTTAAGTTATTGATATAGCTAAGATGGCTGTTCCTATTTATTGAGTAAATAGGTTTGAAAACAATAATGGAATTTTTATGAAACCCAAAAGGACCTGTAATTCTGTTGTATTTGTTGACTCATTGCGTAACAAATTACTTCAAAATTTAGTGGCCCCCCAAAAAATAATCTCATAATTTTACGTCAGGCATTTAAACATGACTTAAAGTGATGTGGCTTGGAGTTGTTCATCAAGGCTGCAATCAAGTTCCCAGCTAGGGATGCAGTTATCTTAACGCTTCACTAGGAGCTTCACCTCCAAATCCCCACACATGGTTGGCTGTTGGCTGACCTCGGGTCTTCAATGGATGTTGATTGGAGATTTCATTTCCTTACCATGTGGTTGTCTCCATACCCATAGGGCTCCTTGCAACATGGGAGCTGAATTCTCCCAGAGGTAATGGAGGAAAGCATGTGTGGGGGGCGGGGCGGTGAGAGAGTGAGAAAGAGAAAGATGAAAGCCATAGTGTATTTGTTACCTAACTTAGATAGGCATTCCTTAATTTTTTTTTCTTTCTTTCTTTCTTTTCTTTTTTTTTTTTTTTTTTTTTTTTTTTTGGTCTTTTTGCTATTTCTTGGGCTGCTCCCGTGGCATATGGAGGTTCCCAGGCTAGGGGTCTAATCGGAGCTGCAGCCGCTGGCCTACACCAGAGCCACAGCAACACGGGATCCGAGCCACGTCTGCAACCTACACCACAGCTCACGGCAACGCCAGATCCTTAACCCACTGAGCAAGGGCATGGATCGAACCCGCAACCTCACGGTTCCTAGTCGGATTCGTGAACCACTGCGCCACGACGTGAACTCCCCTTAATTTTTCTATATTCTATTTGTTAGAAATGATTCACTAAGTCCAGCCAACCCTCAAGGGGAGGAGATTACATAAGGGAGTAGTAAATAATGGAAGGACAGTCTTTGGGAAGCATTTTTGAAGCTGTCTACTACAATTGCCATGTGCAGTAATAAAAATTAGTATAATATTGTGGGAACCTCAAAGAGGCAGAAGTATCAATGTTTTCTCAGGAATGGTGTTTTAGTCAATACATCAGGTGAATAACCACAACCAGAGAAGGACTGGTTAAGGGTAAAGGAAATATGGAAAAAATGGAAAAAAAAAATTATAGATACTAAAATTTTATATATAATGTTTTATAATATTATAATCTTATAATTCTTGTGACATCATAGAAATGATAATAACTTTTATCCATATTCAGACATATTTATATATGAAATAGGATGAAGATCATAATTTTACCACTTCTGTCCTTCTACTAGAAAGCACCTTCACCTTCTACAGGAAAGCACTTCCACCTTCTACTGTAAAACAGGATTTCCTGTAACAATATCTAATAACCATTCACCACAATTGTGAGATGTAAGTGTGAGCCATTCATGTTCTGGAAGTGAAAATCTATCAGAAATAGCAAGTTTCTAGAGCCAACAAGTACAGTAGAGGCAGCTTCCAAATCTCTGGATCAGAGGTAAAGAAATGTGTTTCTTCAGTCAACAATTCCTATAGTTTTCAGATGATTTGCCAGCTTCCTAATATTGGCAGAAAGTCAGTGATCCCTTTGTGTTGTCATAGTTTTTTTTCTTGGAGATCCAGATTAGAGGCTACTCTTCCATCTCTTCCAACTTTATTGTAAGCATTCATTTTCCTTTATTTAATCTGTTTAAATACAGTGATTTTGGTTATCTGCAACCAAATCCTGACCAATGCACTGAGACTTAATTGAAATGACTGAGGAATGTGGAGTCTAAAGGAGACAAGGACATTAAAAGAAAATCATATTATATTGATAGATTATCAAGAAGATGATATCCTAATGAAATGTTCCTTCCTTCTCCAAAATTATCTTTTCATTTTTATGCAGCCTCACTGTCAGAACACTCATGGCCAATTTTAAAACACAATTTCAGTATATTAAAATGATTTGCTTTATTTTAATAATGACAGGACAAATATCAGTCAAAAAGAGTTAAGATCTCAATCAGCTACTGAATGATTTATTCAGGCACTTGAAAGTTAATCACAGGAGTTCCCTGGTGGCTCAGCAATTTAAGAATCTGGCATTGTCACTGCTGTGGCTCTGGTTACTGCTGTGGTATGGGTTCAATTCCTGACCCGAGAACTTCTGTATGACACAGGTGCAGCCAAAAAAGAAGAGTTAATCACTAAAGCTAAAATCTGCAATATGTGTCAAGGCTTAGAACTTTTAAAAAGTTTTTCTATATTCTCTTAGATGTCTTTAATAAAAATAAATATATTTTTCATGATATTATATTTATAACTATCAATGATTTATTCCTATAAATTAATAAGCTTTAAATATTTTATTAAAGGCAACTTCAAATACAATAATAATATAATAATTCCCCATGTACCCATTCCCCAGATTCAACAGTTACCAACACTCTTCTGATATTGTCTCATCTATCCCTATTCCCTACATTTTTATTTTTTTGTTTAAAATAAAATCTTTACTATATAAATTCACTTTTCTCTAAGAGATAGGTCACTTTTAAATGTGAACCATGGGAGTTCCCACTTAAAGATCCAATGTTGTCTCTGCAGTGGCTTGGGTCACTGCTGAGGGGTAAGAGGTGGGTTTGATCTCTGGCCTGGCTCGTGGGTTAAAGATCTGGTATTGCTGCAGCTGTGGTGTGGTTTGCAGCTGCAGTTTAGATTTGATCCCTGGCCCAGGAACTTCCATATGCCCCAAGTGTGGACAAACAAAAAAGAACCACAATAGCATTATCATAATCAGCAAAACTAATAATATGAAGTCCTTGTCATATTCAGTTTTCTCCAATTAACTCTAAAATGTCTTTTTACTACTTTTTTTTGAGGGGGGGTTCAGGATCCAAAGTTCACACAGTGAACTTCCTTGTTATATTAGTTTTCCAATATAATTATACCACTACTGGTTTTCTAATAAAATGTATTTTTTAATATTGTTGCTATAATAATTACTAGACAGTTGGCTTAAAAGGACCCGGTTTTATTATCTTACAGTTCTTTAGGTTAAAAATATGACAGGGGTCTTATCAGGCTAAAATCAAGATATAGTTTTACTTTCTGGAAGCTCTCAGAAAAATGTTTTCTTGTTTTTCCAGTTCTAGCACCTATACCTATTCTTTGAGCATAGCCTCCTTCATCTTCAAAGCCAGCAATGATGCATCTCTGACTTTGCAACTCTCTGCCTACAGTTTAGAAAAGTTCTCCACTTTTAGGGCTCATATGATTAGACTGGACACACCCTAATATTACAGGATAATCTCATTACGAGGTAATCTCGATCACCTTTCCCAAGATACTTTTGCTGTGTGAAGAATACATTCCTAGCTTCCAAGGATGAGGACTGGAGTGTCAATATCTTTGGGGGCTCATGCTTCTGTTTACTAGAAGTGTATCTCTTAAATAATTTGTTTTTCGTTACAGTTTTTAGTCATTTGAGTTTTATAGATTCTTTGGAAGTTGCAAAAATAATATGTAACGTCTGAGGAAGACTTTATCCAGTTTCCTTAATGATGATATCTTACGTAAACATAGATCAACATCAAAACCAGAAAACTGACATTGATACAATTCCATTTTTAGACTACAAACCTCATCTAGTTTTCATCAGTGTTTATATGCACTCATTTATTTGCATATGTGTATGTGTGCATAGCCCTATTTAATTTGATCTCATGCATGTAAGCGCATGACCACCAATCAAAATACCGAACTATTCTATTACCACTGCAGAGAAATTTCTGCACTGCCCCTTTGTAGTTGTCCTCACTTGCCCCACCACTGTCCTTATCCTTTGGCAATTGTTAATATGTACTTCATCTCCATAATTTTGTCATTACAATGGTGTTATGTTTGTTTTTCGTTTAGGGCCCCACATGTGGCTAGGGGTCCAATGGAGATGCAGCTGCTAGCCTCTGCTTCAGTCACACCAACAGCGGATTGGAGCCACATCTGTGATCTGCCACGGCTTGTGGCAATACCAGAGCCTTAACCCTCTAAGTGAGGCCAGGGATTGAACCTGCATCCTCATGAACTAATTGGGTTCTTAGCCCACTGAGCCACAACAGAAACTCCTCAGTAGTATCCTGTAAATGAAATTGTACAATATATAAACTTTCAAGTGGATGCTTTTTTTTTTCCCCTAAGTATAATGCTCTTGAAATACATTCAGTTGTTATGCTTACCATTAATTAGTTCCTTTTTGTTACTGAGTAGCATTTCATTTTACTGATGTACCAGCATTTGCTTAACCATCTGTTGAAGGACATTAGAGGTATTTCCATTTTTGAGTTATTAAAAATGAAGCCGTTACAAACCTCGATGTTCAAGTTTTTGTGCAAACACTCAAGTTCCATTTTTCTGGGTTAAATGCCCAAGAAAAACATTGCTAGGTCATATGCTAAGTACCTATTTAATTTTATAAGAAGCTACCAAAGTATTTTCCACAGTGTCTGTACCATTTTACATCCACACCAGCAATGTACATGAGATATAGCTTCACTTTCTTGCCAACATTTGGCATTTTCATTATTTTTTTTAAACTAAGTCACTCTAATATGAATGTAGTTATAACTCATTGTGGTTTTAATTTGCATTCCCCTAATGGCTAATGATGTTAAACACATTTTCATGTGCCTGTAAGATTTTAGAGACAGCCTTACTTCATAATTCAGTGAATGCTGAATATGACTATGTAGTCTCTACTTAGTAATTCTGATTACTAGTCAAAATAAAAGCTTTTGTGATGTTCCCTTCTGATTTATGCACATTTATGAGCTTTATGGAATACAAATCACATAAAGGAAAATACAGTTAGAACAAAACCTCATTAATTTATTTTCATAATATGCTATAAATTCAGGCAAATGTTGCTGTTATTTTTTCTAAATGAACTCTTTTTCATTTTTTTCTCCTAAATGAACTCTTCTTTTTAGATGCTAAATTAACAGTGAGAAAGGAAGTGGAAAAGAATACAGACTTTTATTTACATTTTGTTTACATTTCAATACACACAAAAAATAGTATTTACTAATTTGAAATATAGATATCCCACTTTTATAATTGTATCAGATACATGTGTATATAGTGAAAAAAATATAAAAGTTTCATATATACCAACTCAAGGAGTAGAAGGTCAGTCCTGATCAGGGAGGGAAGGAAGGGAAAGAGGTTTCCCTTGTATTCAGCACTATTGTTATTTTGTTCCATCAGACAGCTGATTGTTCCCCTTTCTCTCCCTCCACCTGCACGCCTTCTCATCCCAGCAATCTTAGTCATTGGTGTGATTATGATATCACCAGAGGCCAAATACTTCCTATGCCCCTTTATCTCTAGCAAGGTGGATAATTTTAATAATCCTCAAGTATGTGAGTAACCTCATTCCAGAACCACAAGAGGGCATTTCCTAGGGCTACACCTGGAAAAAAGTCACCAATATGATCAGGGTTCAGGTAGAGCAGGGTTAACACACACAAATATGGGTAAACGTTCAGTAAAGCAACTGTATGGAATAATGTGATAAAGCAGTAGGAGCAGGTACCACAGAAAACTTAGCCACTAACGCTGCAATTTACTGAGGCCTTCTTGACCTGACAGGCACAGTTGGTAGGTAAACACTGTTGCCATTTTTACGGTGGAACCCTGCTGAGAATGTTCAATTTCACCTTTACCTGAGTGATGCATGGAGGGATGAAACAACAATTTGCAGAAATAATAGTGATCTATTTCCTCACTTAGGGAAAAAAAAACCACATCCTTGCTCTGTTTTCTTCTTTATCAAACATAAAAATCATCATATTAATAAAAATGTATATAAGCTAAATAGGCTGATAAGCCATAATATAGGAAATCTACTGGGCATTAAAAGAAGAAATATTAAGAAAACTTTATTTATTTAATGCCTTTCTACCCCATGGCATACACACAAATACATAATGACAATGACTTCAGCTTGTATTGTTCTCTACTTAGAACAATATTACTAATAATTAATTAATTCTTGCCTAGTGCTTATGATATGCCCCAAACTATTTTAATCACCTTATTTGTGGTCAGGTCTAGTCTTGTTTTGGAGACTCTGCCCTCAACCATTATAATAAATATTGCAATACCATTGTACAAAACAAATTGGGACAAAATAAAAACCTTACCACTAAGATGATTTTCTAAAATAAAAATAATTATCTTTGAAAATGTCTTACTTGCTGGAAAGTATTCTTCAAATGTTAGATAAAGGGCAAACTATCAATAGCTCTAACCTCACAAATATTTGCATTGTTTTTTTTTATCATATTCAAGCAAAGCTTCGTAAGAAAAACAAATAGGCTGCCTAATAGCATCATGCAAAGAAGAAATAAAATGAGAAGAGGTACATTATTCAAGCTAACAGCCCCATCCATGAGGACAAATAAAGGTTACCTGTCTGTCCCCTGGAAATACTTGTTATATATGAGTAAAATTTAATAAAGTAATTGACTCTATCCTTTGATGCTTTCTCCATGCTCTGTACCTAAGAGGGAAAGTTACTTTTCAGGGTAAGCTCTTTAAGGATAACTTGAAAGAAAATATCCATTGAATTTGAGCTTATTTAAAAAGATCTTCTTTCAATAGGATCTAAAACTTGAATGGTCATGTACTGAAGCTTGAAGAAGTATTGATGCTCAACATAGTATTTATTAATGAGAAAATAAATAAAAATTCAGTTGTCTTTCTTACTAATCTGGATTAAATTGAACTAATATTGTTTACTATCATTTTTTTTTTCTTTTTAGAGCCATGCCTGTGGCATATGGAATTTCCCAGGCCAGTGATAAAATTGGAACTGTAGCTGCTGGCCTAGGCCACAGCCACAGCCACAGCAATGCCAGATCCAAGATGCATCTGCTGCTACCCATGCTGCAGCTTGTGGCAACCCTGGATCCTTAACCCACTGAGTGAGGCCAAGGATTGAACCTGCATCCTCATGGATACTAGTCAGTTTCCTAACCTGTTGAGACACAAGAGGAACTCTTGTTTACTAGTATTGATAAAAAAATCCTTCATTATTATGACTCATAGGTAGACATTTATATATTCAGGTTATAAAAGCACCATGGAAATAATTCATGATCATTGAATTAAATGATCTGGTAAGGAATTAGTAAACAGATATTACCAGATCCAGAGCATCTAGAATTTTATTCGAGAACACATTTGCACTTTATCTGTCAACAAGGAATACAGGAGTTCCTGTCATGGCTCAGCAGAAATGAATCTGACTAGCATCCATGAGGATACAGGTTTGATCCCTGGCCTCACTCAGTGGGTTAAGGATCCAGTGTTGCTGTGAGCTGTGGTGTAGGTCACAGATATGACTCTGATCCAGTGTTGCTATGGCTGTGGTATAGGCCAGCAATTGTAGCTCAGATTTTACCCCTAGCCTGTGAACTTCCATGTGCCCTGGGTGCAGCCCAAAAAAGACAAAAAAAAAAAAAAAAAGAAATAAGTAAAAAACAAATTCAACTGGGAATATAGTATAGCATGGCATGTTTTGTTTTCTGAAGTGAATCTTGGATGTGGTTTATGAAGACATTATACAGACAGGAAGGAGAATTTAGGGTGATGGGGAAGGGCCTGAATTAAAAAATACAGAAGGGACCTTATAGTGGCATCCATTCTCCCCCCTGCACCTGACCTGGGGTGAAGTCTCTTTGTTAGGAACATGACATACCCAGATAGTAGAATTATTTAATACAGGAATTTTGAGACTTGGGGCACAGTCCATCCTTGAATTCCATCTGCCAGTATCCCACTATTTGCATTCCACTTGACAAAACATTGAGGATATAAACCATTTCCTTCTTCTGCCTCAAACCCTCTGGAGTTCTGGAACCCCAGAGCTTGGAGATATGAAATTTTATCACTTCATCAGTAATTTGACTTGGGTGTTAGCATTCTCAAGAGTCACTGATACCACAGAGGCTGCCCTTTGAGACAGAGTCCTGTTAGAGTTGTGCATTTTGAGTACTGCATAAAGATAATAACACTTTAGAATTATTTGGACTTACTGGTTGCTTTGTTCTTGCTCTAGTTAATTTTTAATATGGGAGAAACTGAACATGTTTCAATGATAATAGGAAGGGGTAATCAAGGATTAGATTTTGAAGATATAGGCCATAGTAGAATATATTTGTGCAAACTTACCAAAAAGTTAAAAAACAATGGGATGTGGAAACTTCATAAAGGGACTAATTTTATTTTTATCATAAGAGAACCAAAAGACAGGAATAAACATTATGGAGATTACCAGGAGGAAACTGGGGTCATGCATATATGAAGTGTTTAGAAGAACAAAGTGCAAATAAGGTAGGTGCTCTTTTTAGGACAATTGGCTGGTCAGCAAAATACACAGGGGAAGGGTCGAGAGAAATTAGAGTACTGAACAAAAAACTTTTAGAATGATCACCCAGGAAAGCTGTAAAAGAATCATTAGGAGCTAACTCTAAGATGTATTTTCCTAATATAATTTTATGAACTAATATTACCAAAATGAAAAATAATGATTTGAATTACTTATTAAATATCAGCCATATTAAATAGTTAACTCTATAAACACTATAACTTCTAAGTCTATCTTTTTTTACTTAATATAAACATTTTCCCTAGGAAAAAAAATCAAACTATGACCTATCTTTAATCTCTTTTAATTTGGGGACTATAACTGCCAGGTGTAAAACCATTATTCAAACTAGGCACCTGTTATGGACTGAATTGTCCCACCACCCAAAATTAATTCATAGGATTCCCTTGTGGCCTAGTGAGTTAAGGATCCAGCATTGTTGGAGTATGGGATTAACGTGGTGGAACAGAAGGACTGGAGCTCAGCTTCTCTCCTAAATACAAAAAAACTCACAGCTAAAGGCTGAGCAATCTTTAACAAAATGGACCAGAAACCTTCAAAAAGATATCCTACTCCAGAAGACAAAGAGAAGGCCACATCAAGAGGTAGGAGGTTTGGTTACACAATATAAGCAACCCCATACCTCCCAAGTGGGAAGCCCCACAGACTGGAAAGTAACTGGTTCACAGAGACTCACCTACAAGGTTGAGAGTTCAGAGCCCCACATCAACCTGCCACGTGTGGAGATCTGGCACTGGGAGAAAGAGCCCCCAGAGTATCTGGCACTGAAGGCCAGTGGAGCTTGTGTGCAGGAGCTCCATGGGACTGGGGGAAACAGAGACCCCATTCTTAAAAGGTGCACATAGACTTTCATGTGCACTGGGTCCCAGGGCAAAGCAAAGTCTCCATAAGAATCTGGGTCAAACTTGACTGCAGTTCTTGGAAGCCTCCTGTGAAAACAGGGGTGAATGTGGCTTGTTTTGAGGGAAGGACATTGGAAGCAAAGCTCTCGGGAATATTCAGCAGCGTGCCTTTCTTTGGAGGTGGCCATTTTGGGAAAATCTGACCCCACCCATCAGCACTGAGAAGCCCCAGGGCAAACAATTCAGTGGGATCACAGCCCCACCCATAAGTAAATAGGCCGCCTAAAGACCCCCCAGGAACACAGCTTCCTCTAATCCCATCCAGAGACAAAGCCCCATCCACCTGAGGGACAGGAATCAGCTCCACCTACCAGTTGGCCAGCATCAGTCCCTCCCATTAGGAAGCATACAGCAAGCCCTCCCTGCCATACCAAATTTAGCCACAAGGGGGGCAGACACCAGAAATAAGAGAGGCTACAACTCTATTGTCTGCAAAAACGACACCATACTAAAAAGCTATAAAAATGAAAAGACAGAGAACTATAACTCAGATGAGGGAGAAAGAAAAAAAAAACAGAAAAGCAGCTAAGCAAGGAGGAGATTCTCAGCCTCCAGGACAAAGACTTTAGACTGTTGATGCTGAAGATGATGCAAGACATTGGAAATAAACTGGAGGCAAAGATGGATAACTTACAGGAAACACTGTCCAAAGAGACACAAGATATAAAACTTAAAAAAGAAGAGATGCAAAATACAGTAACTGAAATAAAAAATTCACTAGAAGCAGCTAACAGCAGAATACAGGAGGCAGAAGAATGAATAAGCGAGTTGGAGGACAGATTAGTAGATATTACGGATGCAGAACAGAAAAGAGAAAAAGATTGAAAACAAATGAAGAGAGTCTCAGAGAACTCTTGGACAATGTCAAATGCACCAACATCTGTATTATAGGGGTGCCAGAGGAGAAGAGAGAGAAGGGAACAGAGGAAATATTCCAAGATAAAATAGCCGAAAACTTCCCTAACATGGGAAAGGAACCACTCACTCAAATCCAGGAAGCACAATGAGTACCATATAAAATAAAACCAAGGAGGAACACATCGAGACACATATTAATCAAACTGACCAAAATTAAAGACAAAGAGAAAATATTGAACTCAGCTAGGGAAAAGAAACAAATAACATACAAGGGAACCCCAATAAGGTTATCGGAAGATTTTTCAGCAGAAACTCTGCAGTCCAGAAGGGAATGGCATGATATACTTAACATAATGAAAGGAAAAAAATCTCCAACCAAGATTACTTTACCCAGCAAGGTGCTCATTCAGATTTGAAGGAGAAATCAAAAGCTTCACAGGTAAGCAAAAGCTAAGAGAATTCAGCAACACTAAACCAGCTTTACAACAAATACTAAAGGAACTTCTCTAGGCAGAAGAGAAAAGACAGCAACAGGAAACAAAAATTCCACAACTGACAAAGCTCACCAGTAAAGGTATTTATACAGTAAAAATACGAAATCATCCACGCACAATTATACCACCAAAATCAGAAATCATGAGAAGAGGTGGGTACAAATGCTGGACACGGGAGATGCACTTGCAATTAAGAGACCAACAACTTAAAACAATCTCATGTATATATAGATTCTTATATCAAAACTTCAGAATAACTGCAAACAAAAAATCTACAATTGATACACAAACAAATAAGTAAAATCAACTCAAATACAACACTAAAAATTGTCATCAAACCAGAAGAGGAGAGAACCAGAAAGAAGGGAAGAAAAAAGAGCAACAAAAGCAAATCCCAAGCAATTAATAAAATGGCAATAAGAACATACATATCAATAATTACCTTAAATGTCAATGGACTAAATGCTCCAACCAAAAGACATAGACTGGCTGAATGGATACAAAAAAAAAGATCCATGTATATGCTGTCTATAAGAGATCGACTTCATTTCTAGGGACACATACAAATTGAAAGTGAGAGGATGGAAAGACATATTCCATGCAAATGGGAATCAAAAGAAAACTAGAGTATCAATACTCGTAACAGACAAAATAGACTATAAAATGATGAATATTTTAAGAGACACGGAAGGACACTGCATAATGATCAAAGGATCAATCCAAGAAGAAGATATAACAATTTGAAATATCTACACACCCAACATAGGATCACTGCAACATATTAGGCAACTACTAACAACCTTAAAAGGAGAAACTGACAATAACACAATAATAGTGGGGGACTTTAACACCCCATTTACAGCAATGGACAGATCACCCAGACAGAAAATTAGTAAGGAAACACCAGCCCTGAATGAAGCATTGAACCAGATAGACTTAATAGACATTTATAGGACATTCCATCCAAAAGCAACAGAATACACATTCTTCTCAGGTGCACATGGAACATTCACTAAGATTGATCACATCCTGGGCGAAAAATCCAACCTCGGTAACTTTAAGAAAATTGAAATCATATCAAGCATCTTTTCCGACCACAGCGGTATATGACTAGAAATCAACAACAAGAAAAAAACTGCAAAAACCACAAACACGTGGAGACTCAACCACGTGGCTACTAAACAACCAATGAATCACTGAAGAAATCAAAGAGGAAGTTAAAAAATACCTAGAAGCAAATGACAACAAAGATAAGACACTCCAAAACCCATGGGATGCAGCAAAAGCCGTTCTAAGGGGAAAGTTTACAGCAATACAAGCCCACCTCAGAAAACAAGAAAAAGCTCAAATAAACAAGTTAACTCTACATCTAAAGCCGCTCTAGTGAGAAGAACTGACAAGACATAAAGTTAGTAGAAGGAAAGAAATCATAAAGATCAGAGGAGAAATCAATGAAATAGAAACAAAGAAAAACATTGAAAAGATCAATGAAATGAAAAGCTGGTTCTTTGAAAAGATCAATGAAATTGATAAACCCTTAGCCAGGCATACCAGGAAAAAAAGAGAGAGGACTCAAATCAATAAAATTAGAAATGAGGAGTTCCCGTCGTGGCGCAGTGGTTAACGAATCCGACTAGGAACCATGAGGTTGTGGGTTCAATCCCTGCCCCTGCTCAGTGGGTTAAGGATCTGGCGTTGCAGTGAGCTGTGGTGTAGGTTGCAGACGCGGCTGGGATCCCGCATTGCTGTGGCTCTGGCGTAGGCCAGCGGCTACAGCTCCGATTCGACCCCTAGCCTGGGAACCTCCATATGCCGCGGGAGCGGCCCAAGAAATAGCAAAAAGACAAAAAAAAAAAAAAATGAAATGAAAAAGGAGAAATAACAACAGACATCACAGTAATACAAAGGATCCTAAGAGACTACTACATGCAACTATACGCCAATTAAATGGAAAACCTAGAAGAAATGGACAAATTCTTAGAAAAGTACAACCTTCCAAGACTAAACCAAGATGAAATAGAAAAAAATGAATGGACTCATCACAAGAACTGAAATTGAAACTGTGATTAAAAAAGTTCCAACAAACAAACGTCCAGGACCAGATGGCTTCACAGGCAAATTATATCAAACATTTAGAGAAGAGCTAACACCTCTCCTTCTGAAACTATTTCAAAAAATTGCAGAGGAAGGGATACTTCCAAACTCATTCTATGAGGCCACCATCACCCTGATACCAAAACCAGACAAAGATACCACAAAAAAAGAAAACTATAGGCCAATTTCACTGATGAACACAGATGCAAAAATCCTCAACAACATACTCGCAAACCACATCCAACAATACATTAAAAGGATTGTATATCATGATCAAGTGGGATTGATCCCAGGGATGAAAGGGTTCTGCAATATCCACTAATCCATCAGTGTGATACACCACATTAACCACTGAAGAATAAAAACCATATGATCCTTTCAATAGACACGGAAAAAGCCTTTGACAAAATCCAACACCCATTTCTGATAAAAACCCTTCAGAAAGTGGGCATAACGGGAACATTCCTCAACATGATAAAGGCCATATATGACAAACCCACAGCAAACATCATTCTCAATGGTGAAAAGCCGAAAAAATTTCCGCTGAGATCAGGAACAAGACAAGGATGTCCACTCTCGCCACTGCTCTTCAACATAGTTTTGGAAGTCCTAGCCACAGCAATCAGAGAAGTAAAAGAGAATAGAGGAATTCAAATTGGAAAGGAAGAAGTAAAACTATCACTATTTGCAGATGACATGATACTATACCTAGAGAATCCTAAAGACTCTACCAGAAAACTGTTAGAGCTCATCCACGAATTTGGCAAAGTTGCAGGATACAAAATTAATACACAGAAATCGACAGCATTTCTATACACTAACAATGAAAGATCAGAAAGAGAAATTCGGGAAGCAATCACGTTTACCATTGCATCCAAAAGAATAAAATACCTAGGAGTAAACCTACCTAAAGAGACAAAAGACCTGTACTCTGAAAACTTTAAGACACTGATGAAAGAAATCAAAGATGACACAAACAGATGGAAAGACATCCCATGCTCTTGGATTGGAAGAGTTAATATTATCAAAATGACTATACTACGCAAGGCAATCTACAGACTCAATGCAATCCCTATTCAAGTACCAAGGACATTTTTCACAGAACTCGAACAAAATATTTTAAAGTTTGTTTGGAAGTGCAAAAGACCCAGAACAGCCAAATACATCCTGAAAAAGAAAAATGGAGCCAGAGGAATCAGGCTCCTGGACTTCAGACTATATTACAAAGCAACAATCATCAAAACCATATACTATGGGCACAAAGACAGAAATATGGATCAGAGGAACAGGATAGAAAGCCCAGAATTAAACCCACGCACCTACAGGCAACTCATCTATGACAAAGGATTCAAGAACATACAATGGAGAAAGGACAGCTTGTTCAATAAGTGGTTCTGAGAAAACTGGACAGGCACATGTAAAAAAATGAAATTAGAACACTCCCTAACACCACAGACAAAGATAAACTCCAAATGGATTAAAGACCTAGATATAAAACTAGACAGTATAAAACTCTTAGAGGAAAACATAGGTTGAACACTCTCTGACATAAGTGATGGCAACATCTTCTCAGATCCACCTCTTAGAGTAATGACAGTAAAAACAAAAATAAACAAATGGGACCTTATCAAACTTCAAAGTTTCTGCACAGCAAAGGAAACCCTAAACAAAATGAAAAGACAACCCGCAGAATGGGAGAAAATCTTTGCAAATGAATCAACTGACAAGGGATTCATCTCCAAAATTTATAAACACCTCCTACCACTCAATACCAAAAAAACAAACAACCCCATCAAAAAATGGGCAGAAGATCTAAACAGACAGTTCTCCAAAGAAGACATACAGATGGCCAAGAAACACATGAAAAGATGTTCAACATCGCTCATTATTAGAGAAATGCAAATCAAAACCACTCTGAGGTACCACCTTACACCAGCCAGAATGGCCATCATCCAAAAGTCTACAAACGATAAGTGCTGGAGAGGATGTGGAGAAAAAGGAACCCTAGTGCACTGCTGGGGGGATTGTAAATTGGTGCAACCACTGTGGACAACAGTATGCAGATGCCTCAGAAAACTAAACATAGAACTACCATTTGATCCAGCAATCCCACTCCTGGGCATCTATCCAGAGAAAACCACAACTCGCAAAGATACATGTACTCCAATGTTCATTGCAGCACTATCTAATAGCTAACACATGGAAACAACCTAAATGTCCATTGGCAGAGGAGTGGCTAAAGAAGATGTGGTACATATACACAATATTATATTACTCAGCATTTTTTGCAACATGGATGGACCTAGAAATTATCATGCTGAGTGAAGTCAGTCAGACAATGAGACGCCAACATCAAGTGCTTTCACTGACATGTGGAATCTGAAAAAAGGACAGACGGAACTTCTTTGCAGAACAGAAGTCTGACTCACAGACTTTGAAAAACTTACAGTTTCCAAAGGAGACAGTTTGGGGTGTGGGGCGATGCACTGAGGTGGTGAGATGGAAATCCTATAAAATGGATTGTGATGATCATTGTACAACTATAAATGTAATAAATTCATTGAGTAATTAAAAAAAAAAAAAAAGGATCCAGCATTGTCAGTGCTGTGGTTTGGATTGCTGCTGTGACTCAGTTTTGATCCCTGGCCTGGGAACTTCCATATGCTACAGGGACAGACAAAAAATAAGTAATTCATAATTGAAGTTCTAACTCCCAGCAGATTATGTTATATTAGGAGATATGGCCTTGAAGGAGTTAATTAAGGTTGAATGAGGTCTTATGGGTGGGGCTTTAATGACTGGTGTCTTTGTAAGAAGAGTAAGAGAGAGCAAAGATGTGCACACACAGAAGCAAGGCCATATGAAGGCACAGCAAGAAGGCCACTGTTCCATAGCCTAGGAGAGAGGCTTCAGGAGAAACCAAACCTGCAGTCACACTGAGGTTGGACAGCCTCCATAACTATAAGAAATACATATTTGTTGCTTAAGCCCCTCAGTCTGGACCTTTTGTTATGACAGCCCTAGTAGACTATACAGTGCCTTAAAGATTAAGAAATTATAATAAATCACCTAAATCCACCAGCTAAATAGTGAAAAATATATGGCTTATAGGTTCCATAAAGTAGGTGCAATATTTTATCAAGCAACTTGAAAGGTCAGTGAACATAAGTAACTTTTAAATTAGAAGATATAAAGAATCAGTGTAAAATGGTGAAAAACAAAACAATCCGACACCTAGAGTCTCTATTTCTATTGGCAGAATTTGCTTTACAAGCACATATGCACACGTGTACACCACCAACATTTCAGGAAATAATTCTGATCTCCAAGACTGTAAGACCTAACCTCCTTTCGTTGTGCTTCCACTTACTTGCCTACTAACAGTGTACATGATTCCTAGCTTACAAAAACATTATTTGGCCTTTCAAAACTTTAGTTCCATTTCTCTAAAATATTCATAATAACATCTTCCTTGGCTCCCTTACAGTGGTGAGGATCAAATGATATAATGATCATAAAGGCCCTTTTTGAACACTCCAAAGACTGATAAAAGTGTTAGAAGTTAGAACATTGGCTTTAATGAAGTTTAATTGCTTTACCTCAATTAATCTTTTTGTGTGTGTTCATGTGAAGAAATTGAAGCATCAAATCTTTTACAAGTTCAATACTGTGCAAGAATAAGGACACTCTATGACCTAAGTAGCATTCTTCTGTGATGTGGTAAATATATTTTAGTTACTCATCAAGCTTAAAATGTGTTTGATTATGTAGGAGTTAGATTTTCATTTGATGGAATGCCTGCTAAAGGGAAGATTTTCTTAAATTTAATCCAAATTAATCTGCAAGGTTTTAAATATGATTAAAGAGACTGGAAAATATCCTCATTATACATGTTTTTCATGTCACACAAAGGATAATGCTTTCAAACAGTAGTTTTCATTATTTTAATTTACTTTTTCTTCTAAATGGATTCTTGTAGAGACTTCAATTTACTCTTTGTGTTCTAAAAGGCTTCAATTGACATAAACTTTTTCAGACTAAACATCTATATCAAGTAAGCTTGATTATTTCAAACAATGTGATTCTATTTTAATCACTATCTTTCCTAAATAATTAAATTATCATACTTGAACAAACTATATCCATATTTGATAAGGAAAACAAAAAGAATTCACCAATTAGAGGCCAAGACACTAAATAAATATTTAGAAAAATATTTTAACAATTGAAGAATGACTATAACTTGTTTCACAGATTTGTGCATATGTAGTTATGAAAAGGGAGTGTATTTAAATTACTCAAAAGTTATAAACTTAGCTTTCAACTACTTATTTTAATGTTTACGTTAAAATATATGAGAAACATATAAGAATAATTAAAATAGCACTTGAAAAGGAGTGATAACAATTCAAGAATCCTTGGGAGTTCCCATTGTGGCTCAGCAGGTTACAAACCAACTAGTATCCATAAAGATGCGGGTTCGATTTCTTCCCCAGCTCAGTGCATTAAGGATTAGGCATTGCTGTGAGCTGTGGTGTAGGTCACAGACACAGCTCAGATCTGGTGTTACTGTGGCTGTGGTGTAGGCCAGCAGCTGCAGCTCTGATTTGACCCCTAGCCCGGAAATTCCATATGCTGCGGGTGCAGCCCTAAAAAGCAAAAAAGCCCCCTAAAACCCCCCCAAATTTAAGAATCCTCTTGTATTTATTATACCTACACTCACATTTATTCACATGCTGTGTAATATTATCTGCCAAAATAGAAGGTAGAAAATAAAATAAAATAATAATTATGCTAATAATACCACCACAGTGATCATATCTCCCTCAATGGAACTGAAGCAGTAGAATCATTTTCTTTGACTCTCCTGATCATCATCATCTTTTAAATAAATCTCTTCTGTCTATTTTGCTGAGAGCACAGCCATAGCCTGAGCAGCAGTGTATTGATTTCCATGTAATTACTATGAACGCTAAGTTGCTATTACTGATGCATATAGTACTAATGCTTTATTATTCATCTCTAGAAAAGGAGAAATGTTCTTTGCTTCAGAGATATGCACATGAATGATGAAAAGGAGATTTTCACCTGCATAAGAAAATGAAGAGGCTCTCTCACAATGAGATATGCAGTGTTTCCAGCACACACCTGCACTGTTGAGCACCATCAGATAGAAAGATCCTTCAAGTGCTGTGCAGACTTCTCTAGTGTATGAGATTTGAAATGCAGTGTTCATGCCACAGGGAGATTATTCCTGTTCAACAATTTAAAAGTAAGAATTGGGAAAAAGAAATATGTGCTTTCTCTAATCCAGAGATTAAATAGCAAGCAATTAAACATTAGCCAACAATTTAAATACAGTAGAAATGTGTTCCTTCTTTTCTTCTCAGTTAATATCTATAATCACATTGTAGCTTATAGTAAAGATTTTGAAGGAAATGCACCTCAGATTGCCATCACGGATAACATCACACATTAAACAACACTTAAATTGCTTATAGAAGCCAATTTTAAAAGATTTCTGCATAGAAAACAGTTCATGGAACACAAGACTGCAATTATTAGAAAGGACTGTTTGGGAGGTGGCCCCTGACTGATGCCTGGGAACTTGAATTTGGGGGGTGATTCTCACCATTTCCTAACAAATAAAAGGATCTCACAGTGCCTGATCTGTTTGTACAAACAACATGGTTTATGCTAAACACATGCTTTCCTTCTGAGAATTTGTAATCTTGGTATGTGCTGAGCAGACGGTGTCAGTTGACAAGCCTCCAGTAAAAACCTTGGGCCTGAGTCTTCTTTTTTTTAATTGCCACACCCTCAGCATATGCAAGTTCCCAGGACAGGGACTGAATCCCAGCTGCAGCTGTGACCTACACTGAAGCTAAAGCAACACTGGATTCTTTAACCCACTGTACTGGGCCAGGGATCCAACCCCCCTCTGCAGTGACTGGAGCCACTGCATTTGAATTCTTAAGCCACTGCACTGTAGCAGAAACCCTCCTAGATATTTCATGAGTGGTCACAATTCTATCCTGGAAGAAAACAGGTACATCCTGTGTGACTATGCGGGGAAAGGACTCTTGGAAGTTTGCCCCTGGTTTCCTCCAGATTTCACCCCATGTGCCACCTTCTTTTGTTGATTTTGCTGTGTCTTCTTTCTCTTTTATAAACCATGGTCACACATATAACAAAATACTAAGTCCTGTGTGTCCTAGCAAGTCACTGAAACCGCGGGTGGTTTAAAGACCCCCAACACAATTCTTTTTCTGTTTTTGAACAAAGCAAAGAGTATTATTTTCAGAAAACCATAATTTTTTCAAATTTCTAAGTTGGGCATAACACTCATGTTGCTAATTATAAAGTTACTTTACCTCTAGATATTTTATTTATTTTTTTGCTTGTTGCTTCCAAATTTGGAAATTGTAAATATTATATTGGGAGACTAACATAGTACTTACTATCCAAAATTTGTTCTTTGAAATATCTTAATGTTTATTCCCAAAAAAAGGATCCTAAAAATTTACCTGAGGTATGACTATATCTACATACACAAAATTGTATGTATTTTAAAATAAAACTGATTTTCCTAGTGGAGAGAATTTCTAGTTTTTCTTGATCTTGGATGATTTGATTTTTTTCAGAATTATGTCTTTTATATTAAATATGCACAGAAAATGATTCTAAGATTTGCTGTCTACCTTCCCACCCACCTCTACCTCCTAAAAGTCTAACTTTAAAATATTCTAGTTCTAGTAAGAACAATGGATCTCACATTTTCACATAAAGAATTAAATATTATGAGAGCAGTTAAAAGGAAATAGAAAACCATACACACAGTTTTGTTTAACACTTTGATGATAAGACACCATGAAATTAGAAAGTTTCTAAACAAATTACTAAAGTAAACAGTATAAGGGAAGAAATACTTTTAGATAGATGAAAAGTGGCTAGAATTCTTGACAGTGCAAATATAGTGATAAAAGGTAATGAAAGTGAATTTTATGATGAAACCATAGCCACAAACTCAAAGTTCATAGTGAAGAGGCAAGTGAAATGAATGAATGAAGCAGGCTGGGTGGTGATACTGCTTCACAAGAAAGGACAAGCACTTTGCTGTGCAATTGTTTTCATGGAGAAAAGTGGCCATTGTTTTACAATGTTTTCTACTTTGTAAGAAGAAAACATGCAGATGTGTTCGTGATATTTCTAATACCTTTAATTTTTACAAACAACTCATTTTTAAGCCTGATGTGGCATGAACAAAGCATGTGTAAATGCCAGATGAGACATATAACTACAACCTCTATTAAAATGTATGAATTTTTTTTTTTGTTTGTTTGTTTTAGGGTTGCATCCACCCTAAGGTTCGCAGGCTAGGGGTCGAATCGTACGTAGCTCGTAGCTACGGCTGCCGGCCTTTGCGACAGCGACAGCACCACCAGATCTGAGCCTTATCTGGGACCTACACCACAGCTCACAGCAACACCAGATCCTTAACCCAATGAGTGAAGACCGGGATTGAACTCTCATCCTCAGGGATCCTAGTCAGGTTTGTAAACCTCCGAGCCACAAAGGAACTCCCAGTAGGGACATTTTAAATGAAGGCTTTTATACAAAACTCCAGATTATTAGGAAAAGGACATATACACACACAGAGTTTGCAATGCGAATTTTTGTAATGTGTATTTTATCCTGGCTAGAAAGCATATGGTTTGCCCCGAAAATATACTAGTCACAAATGTTTATTCATGCATACATTCAATAAATAAACTGGCAGGGAGCATGCTGAGCCTGGGTAAGAGGACATGGACTACACCTCAAACCAAATGCAAAGCTAGTCAATGTGCCCTGGCATATATGAGTCAGCAGAATACATGTAGGACCAAACTGTGAGGAAGATGGGTCAAGGAGGGGTGGCAAAAAACTTTGGATGAGGGAAAGTATAGTGATGTGGGAGAACTCTCCTGGCATCAGTGAAAAATCGATTATCTTGGCCCCAGTAAAGACCCCAGTAAATTGTGTAAACATGATTCTAGGAAGAAACATGGAAAAGTGAAAACCTATAGTGATTAGAAGGTTCAAAGAATTGGGCATGCTAGAGCGAATACTACATGAGGCAGAAAATGCACCAGAAGATTATGTTTTACAGGAGATCCCAGCAAATACACCATTTCCTAAACTCTAAGGAATGCACTGCTGGAGGTCTGTGCATCACTAAGAAGTTCAGTGGAGGTGCTCTCTGCAGTTCAGAACTAAATGTACAAGATGCTGTTACAGTGCTGGGAGCACTCAGAGCAATAGGAATGATAAAACTCTAAAAAAAAAAAAAAAAAAAAAAAAAAAAGAAAGAAAAAGAAAAAGAGGAGTTCCCATGTGGCTCAGTGGTAATGAACTCTGCTAGTATCCATGAGGATGCAGGCTCCATCCCTG
Organism: Sus scrofa; assembly: GCF_054392235.1. NCBI lineage: Eukaryota > Metazoa > Chordata > Mammalia > Artiodactyla > Suidae > Sus > Sus scrofa. The sequence continues at coordinate 112,493,443 of NC_139397.1, read as the reverse complement.
GGCTCACTCAGTGGGTTAAAGATCTGCCGTAGGTCAGAGTCACAGTGCAGGTCCCATGTTGCTGTGGCTGTGGTATAGAACAGCAGCTGCAGCTCTGATTCGACCACTAGTCTGGGAACTTCCATATGCCACAGGTATGGCCCTAAAAAGCAAAAACACCAACAAAAAATAGTTTAAAAAAAAGAGGAGAGGAAAAATGAAGGTGCTTAAGTATTCTAATCAAGTGGAAAAAGAGGAAGGAGATCAATTTCAGTGGAGAGGCTCATGGAACTTTATTATTCTGTTTTCTCCCAAGATCTTTCAGAATTTTGGAAAAGATGTTTCCAAAACTTATATGAAGATATAGATCCAGTTGGCATAATGAGTGGGCTAGAATGAATGCTGTATTGTGCTGCTCAAATTTCTTCACAGGTATACAATACTAATTCCTCTAACTGCCGAGAATGTTGCTAGTTCTCAATACATTGATTTTCATAAAACCTATATGCTCTTATTGATCCATGAATTTACAGACCATGTAAAGAGAACATGTTTCATGTTTTTTGAGGTGGCATTGGATTTGGAACTCTGTTCTATTTATAACAAACCATGCTAGTAAAAATATGAGTACCATTTCAAGGAATCTAACACAGTACAGAGTAAGGGCGTAAGTACAGGTCAATTTAATTTTAACAAAATTGATTTTTTAATGAGATTATGTCATGAAAACTGAATGTAGATACACATATATTTCCGATAACCAAACTACAAATAAAACAACCAAAAATCTCATAACAAACAAAAGCCAAAACATTAGTAAATACAGATGAGAAACATTAAAAATGTCAGTGTACTAAACACCATCATAAGTGGAGTAGCATTGCACAGTGTTACAAACAAATTGTGCTTGTGAAAATGAATTTTCTTTCTCATAGCTTTATATACATGTCCTAGAAAAATTAAAAATTTTTTCTCATTACGCTTTTGCTCTTCTGGACATATCTACCCTGTCCAGATCCCAGGACAGCTAACCCATAAGTTCTCACCATTCCCATCACTCTGAAGTCTTGCTCTTAGATAAACTACAGACAATAATGTAACCACTGCTAGGGACATATGGGACAATTTTTAAGACATTAAATCTTCATATTGATACCCCCAGTTTATGACAGGACTCCTGAAAATGAAAAGCCTTTTAGACAAAAGTGAATGGAGATCTTCAACATACAACTGAATGTTTGCAAACCTACCTAGAAGCTCCATTAAAACTTTACTTTTCAGAGTTCCAGTCATGGCTCAGCGGTTAACGATCCTGACTAGCATCCTTGAGGTCATGGGTTCAACCCCTGGCCTCACTGAGTGGGTAAAGGATCTGGCATTGCCGAGAACTGTTGGTGTAGGTCGCGGACTCAGCTTGGATCCAGCGTTGCTGTGTCTGTGGCGTAGACCAGCCGCTACAGCTCTGGTTGGACCCCTAGCCTGGGAACCTCCATATGCTGGTGAAGCACTAAAAAAAAGAAAAAGAAAAAAACTTTATTTTTCTTCTCCTCTTCCTGGCTTTCAAAAGAGAATCTAGCAATCTACTTCCATTTAAACTCTCCACTTGGATTTTGCCATGACTCATTCAGTATACAGTATCTGATAAGACTATGTATGGGTTATTAAATAGAAACAAACAGACTTGCAGCTCAATCCTGTTATGGTTCTTATCAGTATGTGATCCTTGGGCCAGTTTCATCAACTCTCCAATGTTTTTCCTTCTTCAGCAATCCTATTGTTACCTACTTCATAGGGATGTTATAAGCATTAAATGTGATTTCTATTTTTATATTTTTATCACAAAGACTTAACTAAGCATTGGTCCTAGTATGCATATAAAAAGGAAATTACCCATTTCTACTTCTCTTTGCTTTGACCACCTGGAGTCAGTTTCTTTAGCCTCTTTCTAATGACCTCACAGGAACCTGGGGCCACATCTAGATGTTAACTACCTCTGTGAACCACATTTGGCAGTGGAGAGTGGTATTTGAGGAAAAATTCTTCAAATCACACTGCAAAATGTTGTCACACTACATGAATTAAAACCAAATCTGTAATACAAAGTTCTCAAATTCTGAAATATTTAGATATTATCTCTCTCAAAATTTTTTTGAAAGAGTTCCCATCATGGCTCAGTGGTTAACGAATTCGACTAGGAACCATGAGGTTGCAGGTTCAATCCCTGGCCTCACTCAGTGGGTTAAGGTTCCGGCGTTGCTGTGAGCTGTGGTGTAGGTTGCAGACATGGCTCAGATCTGGAGTTGCTGTGGCTGCAGTGTAGGCTGGCAGCAACAGCTCCAATGAGACCCCTAGCCTGGGAACATCCATATGCTGCGGCTGTGGCTTTTAAAAGACAAAAGAAAAAAAAATTCTTTTTTGAAAAAATACTGTATTAGGGACTCAATGTATATACCACCAAACTAGCATTAAGATTTGTTTGTAACCAAGTTATAAGACCAGAATATTTTAATAGATTCTGTTGACACAATTGTGGTTTTCCTTCCAATCAGGACAGTATAATCCAGAGGATACCAACATTGTAAAGCACATTTAATTTCAAAATAGTTTTATATATTAGATCTTTGCATTTATAATCTTTACCTCTATAAATGTATAATTTTGATAAATTAAGCTTTACATTTACTTTTTTTGTATTTATAAATTTGATTTTGGAGTCCTCGTTGTGGCTCAGTGGTAACAAACCTGATTAGTATCCATGAGGATGTGGGTTCAATCTCTGGCCTTGCTCAGTAGGTTAAGGATCCAGTGTTGCCATGACCTGTGGTGTAGGTCGAAGACATGGCTTGGATCCCACATTGCTGTGGCTGTGGTGTAGGCCAGCAGATGCAGCTCTGATTCAACCCCTAGCCTGGGAACTTCCATATGCCATGGGTGAGGCCCTAAAAAGACAAAAAAAATTTTTGATCTTTACAACCTACCAAGATATTACTACATGATTGACCTGTTAGAGATGGGAGAGCAAAAGTCTTAATTAAATGACTGAACCCTCCACAATGGTGGATATAAGATTGGATCCATACAAATTATTGTGTCCTGATATGGTTTATAGGTCTTATTTCCAAATGAATTGACTTTTTTGAAGAGAATAAAAATGATGTATTGATAATAAGTAATGAAATGTGAGTATTGGACTACAAATGTTATAATTTTGCTTTCAGAGTAAGGAATTTGAGGTTTATTCTCCATGTGTTAATACATTATGCTTTATGTTTTAAAGAGTGCAGAGTGGCTGCAGTAGGGAAGATAGATTACTGGAGGGACAACAGGGAAAATGCATATAAGACTTTTATAGTATTCCTAAGAGAAATGGGTGAGGGAGAAGGAAAATTGGGATACTGAGTTGTAATAGGAGCCATGATCCCTGACAGTAACAACTTATGTGATGTTTGCAGCCAGAAACACAACTGGAGGGAGGCAAGAGCAGAACACAAAGTCCACGCAGAGACATGTGCCTGGACGTTAGTGGACAAGGTATGCTGGGTTCAGGTGTACGTGGGGAGAGATATGCCTAATGTAAAAGAAGGACTTTACAATGGAAATAAAAATAATCACATAGAGATTACTAAACAATACTGCAGAACAGAAATGGTATTCAATTCAGACATAAGCATAGCAAGCTCTACAGGATACTGTTATATTGGTAATAATTTCCATTACCTTCCTCTATCGAAGTTTCTTTTAATGGCTCCTTCTGTATTAATTTGCACTTGTTTTTCTTTTCTGTCATCTTAATTTCTCTTTTTTGCTTTTCAGGGCTGCACCTGCGGCATATGGAGGTTCCCAGGCCAGGGGTCAAATTGGAGCTACAGCCGCCAGCCTACGACACAGCCACAGCAACACAGGATCCAAACCCAGTCTGTGACCTACGCCACAGCTCCTGGCAATGCCAGATCCTTAACCCACTGAGCAAGACCAGGGATCGAACCCTCAACCTCATGGTTCCTAGTCAGATTCATTTCTATTGTGCCACACTTGGAATTCCTGTCATCTTAATTTCTGATGAGCCTCTTCAATGAGGGCCGCTCTTATTGTGCGTTACAGTGTGTGCCAGCACGGTCACTTCCAGTTACCACTGTTCTTAGTAGTCACTACAGAAAATCCTCCATTGATCAAAATCCACCTTATTGAAGTATCTTTATCTAATGCATTGCTAATGAACATTGCTTCCTCAAACAAACTCTGAAAATTACTATTGCTACTCCTTATTGATTAAGCAGAAATGACTTTTCTCCTTCCCTGTGTAACTCTAAACCATTCATTCTGCTTTGTGTCCCTGAAGTTTCTCTCCCCCTGGAAATCCTGGAGCTCATTGTATGTACCTCAACTCCTGTCCAAACACATACCTTCTGAAATTAAAGGTTTTATCTGTGCCATTGTATGTAAAAGAGTGACTCCTCAACTGAGATCTATCTGGAAGTTATCTTAATATTCAAGAAAAAAAAGATATTTCTAAAAATAATAAATATTCTCCTCTGGCCCTGGAGCAGATCTGGAGTTTTACATTTTTTCTGCCACAGACTTGTATTTTCATATAAAAACAAAATCTTGACTCATACCTACACAAAAGTAGTGTTACACTTTAGTTATTTTGTTTACCTATTAATTTCACTTAAATCGTAAAAGATATAATAATCTAAAATGTTACATAATTTGTATTACCAAAGGGGACATATATGCGTTTTTTTTTTTTAATTTTGGAAAAATACTATCTATAAGAGTTCTTTTTTTTTTGTATTTTTAGGGCCCTACCCACAGCATATGGAAGTTCCCAGGCTAGGAGTCGAATTGGAGCTCTAGCTGCCTGCCTATACCATAGCTCACAGCAACACTGGATCCTTGAACCCACTGAGGAAGGCCAGGTATCGAACCTGAGTCCTCATGGATACTAGTCGGGTTTGTTATCCCTACGTTGTCATGGGAACACAAGTTCTATTTTTCGAAAGCCAATTGTTGATGCTGTTTCTTTATAAGTATAAATTTACTTATATCACTTCTTATGGTATAGGCAAGTTTCGAGTGACTGAAATAATACTTGATACTCATGAATAAAATAAATGTATTTTTATTTAAAATATTATCATCTATTATGTGTGTCAGTAAATAATATATTGGCTATAATCACAAATTAATCTTTTCAAGAAAATAGTTATAAATTTGATTATATATTAATTACAATGTAAACTGTACAGCTACCATTTAATAATATTTGACAATCTTACATTTTATTACAACTACTTTTGGGTACACAGTGTGCAAAGAAGTCACATGTATTTTAAAGTCAAATATAAAAAAAGCTTTTACAAAACAATTCTGGAGAAGATGCTACTATTTATTTTCACTCAACCTTTATTCAAGACAAGGCTTAAAGCTTCTCTTTCTCTTTTCTACTTTGAATAGCCTCTTTAGTTTAAATTCTATCATTACCTTGAGGAAAATATGGAAATATGCAAGTGTTATCTAATACTTTTCTGAGAATGTTTTCATCCTCCTGGAAATGGGTAGACTTCAATGACCACTTGTAAATGCATTGCATTTTCTTAACCACTGTTGAGCTACATGCTACAAATAGTGCAGAAGGAAATATCCTATGGCTCTCTTAAAACTACAGAGATAATCATCGCATTTTTGACAATGTAAAAAACCCTCAGGAGCGTTTGTGGGTTTTTTTCTCTCAGACGTTCTTATACTTATGACTTTCAGCTTTAAACATAAAAAAAAAAAAAAAAAAAAGACAAACCATGATCTTTCTTGCTTCAAAGTACTAAGAAAAAAATGTGTTAAATGCTAACAACTGCTCATGTCAAAAAGTGAAGTTAGTCATCCTTTAGCTTTTAAAGTGAAAAGCTAAAACTGCCACAGGATTTGCTGAGATTAGGAATCAAATAGTGAGCTAAAGTCATATGGAGGACTAGGTACAAACACAACACAGGAGTGTGCAACCACAAACTTGCAGAGAAAATGCCATGCAATAATGAATGCTCTGGTAGGAGGTAAGGGAAACTACAGAGAAAAAGAGAAGTACTCTCTTAATAAATCAGCCTGTATGTTCCCAGTCATGAAATGTACACCTTTTGATAGCCTGATTCATTGTTGATTCTTCTTTCTCTTTTCTGATTTTGTTAAACAACCATCCAACTCAATGTACATGCTTGACTATTTAGCTCAAGTAGAACAAGCATTTTGGAAGACACAGTCTTTCTTATCTCTGTCTCTCTAAACTTTCTGTCTTTTGTGCTATTTCATAAAATGTGGTTATTTTGTATCTTGATTCCCATAACAATCTCCTGTTACTCCATTTTTCTTTATATACATTACGTTATTGAGTTTTCTTTTTTCTTTTTTTTTTTTTTTTTGGTCTTTTTAGCTATTTCTTGGGCTGCTCCCGCGGCATATGGAGGTTCCCAGGCTAGGGGTCAAATCGGAGCTGTAGCCACCGGCCTACGCCAGAGCCACGGCAACGCGGGATCCCAGCCGCGTCTGCGACCTACGCCACAGCTCACGGCAACGCCGGATCGTTAACCCACTGAGCAAGGGCAGGGACCGAACCCAAAATCTCATGGTTCCTAGTCGGATTCGTTAACCACTGCACCACGACGGGAACTCCTTATTGAGTTTTCTTACTTTCAAACTAGTGATATTCTCATATCACTAAAATAAGATCCAACAAGCCTCAAATATTCAACATCATTTAGTGATTGGCTGTATTTTCCTGGATACAAGTGTGAAGTAAAAAAAAAAAGTTTGTTGTTAAATATATGAGGTTGTTGGGCAGACATTGGTTCCTTGCCAAAATATTCATTTTAAGAATGCTAAGTAGGGATAGATCTGGAATTTCAATAGCAAACAAAGGCTTAACATTACATATTTAATATGGCCCAAATTTCTACAGGATGAGAGAAAAACCAAAATAAATATGGTGAATATGTTACTATACATTCTTATCTTTCATTGCTATTCAATGAAAGGAAGATACTCAACAGTTTTAGTTAAATATTAATGCAAGGACCACTATAAGTGAAAATACTGCTTTAAAGGCTTTTTTTCCACCTAATGTTTATTTTCTAGTGAGATATAACTTGATTTTCAAATCTACCAGTTTCTGGAACAGAAATTTTCAGTACTTTATCTCATTTTCAAAAGAAAATTCTCCGTCACTGTTTTTCTCTAAGGGGTTTTAACCAACAGAATTTAGCAATTGAAGTTGCTAATACTTTTCTCTTAATTAGAAAGAAAAAACCTTATTCCACTCAGCATAAATCACTTTTAATTTTTACTGTCCCAAAGTAAATTTTCTAAAAATATTTGTTTAATGATAAATTACTTTAATACATAAATGAATGCATAATCTTTGTAAGGGTTTTTCTTCACCCTTAATGTTAAGCTTTGATCTTGAATATAGTTCTGAAGTTTGGGTTTTTTTGTTATTTCACTATGAACTATGATATTTCACTTAAATCCTTTACATATAGGGTGGTGTAAAAATAATAACTGACATTTATTAAGCATTTTCTACATGCTAGATATGAAATAGAGTTTTAACTAAAGAACAACCCCCCTTGGCTAAGAAGGCAGCTGCAGGACTTTCCAGCTATGCTCATCTCTATACCACCCTTCTTGTAATAATGTAACAACTGTGTGCTCTCTGTCCAAGCCAGCAGCCCTGCTAATCAGGTACCCAGCATTGCTTATCAGTTCTGCTTCTGTAACCTTGCTTGCTCAGTTTCTTAGAGAGGAACACTGTCTGCTTGGGGATGGGGGAGGTCCAGGATGCTTACATGGGAAAATCAAGACCTTGTAGTATATAAAAGTTACTGAGAACAAAGACCTGGTGCTCAGACTCTGGAGGTGACTCCTCTGAGCCTGCACCGGTGCTGAATAAACCTTGCTTTTCCACATCTCCGAGTGCTATTTGTCTCCTTCCGTTGTCACGGTTTTTGCGGTTTCCGCAAAAGATAGAAGTCTGATTACTTACCAAGAACTGATTCACTTAATCTCAAATTTTAATGTCAATACCATTATTTTCTAACTATACTGATAAAAGTTTAAGAAGAGTATGATCATGATGAGCCTACATAAATTTGATGAAAATGAAGAAATTTGATTCATTATTTTCTAATTGGTGGTTTCATTTTAAATTTGACTTCCTTTCTGATCCTTAAAACAACAGAGTTACACATTATTTCCAAATGAGCTAAACTATTACTGTCAAGTAAATATCTACAGAGAGATGTACTTAGCAATTTTAAGGCTGAATTTATGGCCTTTTGAAATTGAAATAGGCCATCCAATCAAAGTATCACTCTCCAGTACTCATGGTCTAGACAGACAAAGGGTCGCCTTCCAAAAAACAATGTGTAAATACATCACTTTGTGGGACAATTCTTGAACTAATACTCACCTCCTGAGAAGTATAGAAATTTATTGTGAATATCAAAACAATGGATTAGTGTGTCATAAAGACATTTTAGTCTCTAAAATAGATCTTAGGCCAACAAAGGTGAATGTCCAACTAACTCAACCTCCTTCATAGCATGCATTATGTCCATGCATCATCCAGGTCTGTGCCATGCAAGCTGAGTCTGTACTCCTCAGCATCATTCCAGGTGTTTCTTTCCATCATACTATCAAGATATACTTGACTTGAGTGATATTAATATTCTCATGCTGTTTTTCTTTCTTTTCAAAGATAATGCTTTGTCCAAGAGGAAATCTAATGATGAAAATTTTAGACTCTTGAATTCAGGCAATAGATAATGCACTTAGAATATTGGATAATCTTTAAGTAATATCCTTTTTTTGCACCTCAAATTCCTGTCATCTGGTCCTGAGATGCTTCTGGTAGATTCCTGCTTGTGACCTGGAACACAGCAGCATGGTAAAGTTCTAAATATGTTTTTGAAATTCCTAAATACTCTCATTCAGCGCTAATGAATTAGAATTAAAAAATAAAAATAAAATGCTGTGGGATTGGATTGAAAATCTTTAAACTTTAAATAGCAAAGGAAACCAATGTGTTGTTCTAATACAGAAGAATGTAAAGTCCTTATGACATTCTTCTATTGGCAACAAATCAATTTTCCCAAATACCTGTTGCCTTCATTGTATAATTATAAGGACTGGCCTCAATTTCTATCACCACAGCGTAACTACTCTCTCTGTATAGAATTAGGTTGAAGATAATTATAAACTGGGAAAAGTGTAGGAGATATTTTCTCTCCCTAAAAGAACAAACAAATAAGAATTGATCAAGTGGTATTTATTTATTGGTCAACTTGTTATTAAGATTTAAACTTCTCATTATTTTCTATTTTTTATTAGAAATTATGAGAAAATAAATAATAACACCTTTGCTCTCTTAAACCCATTATATTCTCTTTGATCAATAAATATTTTTGGAGACTATAATAATTTGAAAGATAATTTTTTGAAAGTATGCTTTAAAAACAAAGTACCCCTTCTATATTTCAAAATTTTCAATCAAAATAAGAAGCCTGAAATAGTCCTTACCAGTACCTTAATATAATTTCCAAAATGCAAATCTACCTCCAATGGAGAAAACTAGCTGTAAAGGTGCAATTTGTTGACAGACAGTGATTTCAGCAAGGTAATTTAGTGCTGTTCAGTTTTAGTGAACTTTTATTATTTAGGGCTTTTTTTTTTTTGGTCGTTTTGCCATTTTCTTGGGCCGCTCCTGTGGCATATGGAGTTTCCCAGGCTAGGGGTCTAATCGGAGCTGTAGCCACTGGTCTATGCCAGAGCCACAGCAACGCGGGATTCGAGCCGCGTCTGCAACCTACACCACAGCTCACAGAAATGCCAGATCCTTAACCCACTGAGCAAGGCCAGGGATCAAACCTGCAACCTCATGGTTCCTAGTCAGATTTGTTAACCACTGAGCCACAATGGGAACTCCAGTTTTAGTGAACTTTTAAAGACTAAAATAAAAACATTATTCTCTGTGGTCTGAAACATTTCAGCTGCTTCAGCTCTTATACTTTACAATAGAAACACTTCAAAACAAAGAAAGTCAGTGGAAATACAAGGTGAAAGAAAATTTTAATAATTATATTGCCATAACCTAGGCTGTAATAATTTGCCAGTGTGAAGAACTATTCAAGTCATTTTTTCTTCCCATATCACCTACTCTGATTATTGCATAAAAGTTTATTTTATTTACATCTTTAAAGTATAGTTACCACCTTACACCAGCCATCATCCAAAAGTCTACAAACAATAAGTGCTGGAGAGGGTGTGGAGAAAAAGGAACCCTAGTACACTGTTGGTGGGATTGTAAATTGGTGCAACCACTGTGGACAACAGTATGGAGATGCCTCAGAAAACTAAACATAGAACTACCATTTGATCCAGCAATCCCACTCCTGGGCATCTATCCAGAGAAAACCATGACTCACAAAGACACATGTACTCCATGTTCATTGCAGCACTATTTACAATAGCCAAGACATGGAAACTACCTAAATGTCCATCGGCAGAGGAGTGGATCCAGAAGATGTGGTGCATGTACACAATGGAATATTACTCAGCCATCAAAAAGAACGAAATACCAGCATTTTTAGCAACATGGATGGACCTAGAAACTATCATGCTAAGTGAAGTCAGCCATACAATGAGACACCAACATCAAATGCTTTCACTGACATGTGGAATCTGAAAAAAGGACAGACAGAACTTCTTTGCAGAACAGATGCTGACTCACAGACATTGAAAAACTTATGGTCTCTGGAGGAGACAGTTTGGGGGGTGGGGGGATGTGCCTGGGCTGTGGGATGGAAATCCTGTGAAATCAGACTGTTATGATCATTATACAACTACAGATGTGATAAATTCATTTGAGTAATAAAAAAATGGAAAAAAAACAACAAAAACAAGAATAAATATTGGGCACTTGTCAGTCTGGGAAAAAAAAATAAAGTATAGTTTTTTGAGCTGACATAAAAGTTGCCCATATATCTGCAAAGTGTAGGGCATAAGAGAGGCAACACTGAGGCAAACCATCTGGGTTCAGTTTTTGGCTACATCACTTATTATATTGATTATCCTTAGTCAGATAAGGAGTTATGTAATTTATTTCTGTTGCAGTTTCTCATCTCTAATAAATCATATGATTGTTGATATGATTAAATCAATAACATTACCAAAGTTCTTAGTTCTTTGTTGCCAGACACAGAATAAGCACTATATATACATATATTTAAATATTTTTTCTCATTATTAACCAAGAAATCAGATCCTAAACACACATTTTATGAACTTACCAAGCTGACCATACATACCTAATTTTTAGAATTTTAAATGGTTAAGGGTGACTTATTTAGATAGCTTAATTTCTCTGCAACAAACAATGCCATGGTTTTGAAGATAAATATTTTTGATATTACAAAGTCATATTGAAATGTGTATGTTTTTTATGTTTATGGTAATGGCCTCACCACATGGGTGTGAATATCAGGGAAAATATCAAAAAACAAATTAAAAAAAACCCCACTAGTGGTAACATTATTTCTTGTAACATTATGTCCTGTCAGTAAATTTATTTCATGTCTCTTCCTGTCATAAGCACCTACAGTTTTTCTCTCCTGTGACTCACACTGTTAGCTCAGTGCCAGATAAAAAGTCACAGTTTTGGTTTATCACTTGAAAAAACATTGAGATGGAAAAACAACAGTGTCTCATGAGATGATTGCCTTTTACATTATGCCAAGAAGATAAAGGCTTGCATGCTTATGATAAGTTAGTATAGATTTTGGGACTGTATTTTTAGAATGTGGGGGGTGAAAGAGCCAATTAAAAATGCTGTAAACTCACATGTGTTTGTATAGTTTCCTAAGCTGAAAGAGTTCACTATTGATCAAAAGCAAATGTGAACAGAATACTACTTCTTCATTTGAAAACATCACTTCAGTTATACTGTCCCCTTTTTAATAACTAGGAAATAATAGAAAATAATAAACACCTTACATATATGGGGAAGACAATTTGAATAACAGTGAAATTCTAATCTGAAACAAAAAAGACAGTGGCACTGCATCTTTCAAGAGCTGAAATAAAAGTGCTCGAAACAAATCCCTAAAAGAAATAGTTTGGCAACCTCTTAAAACAAAATAAAAACCTAAACTAAACATACACTTACCATATGGCCTGCCAATTACACTCCTTATTTATTTCAGATAAATGAAAATTTATGTCCACATAAAAAACCTTTACACAACTGTTAAGTTGTTCACAGAACCTACTTATTAGAATCAACAACTAAAATTTCCCTCAATAGATGAATAGCTAAACTGTGCTGCATATATACCATGATATACTACTTGGCAATATAAAGGAATAAAATATTGATATCCTTAACAACTTGGATGGATCTCAAGGGCATTCACTTAAGGCAGGGGAAATAGTCTCCAAAGATCACAGATTGCATGACTTCATTTACACAATATTTCAAAATGACAAAATTATAGAGATGGTAAATAGATTAGTGTTTGCATGGATACAGATGTTGGAAAGGAGCAGGGGAGGTGTGGCAGTAAAAGGGCAACAGAGAAAGCTCTTCACTGTAATGGAATTGTTTTGTATTTTAATTGCAATGGTGGCAACACAAATCTGCACAGGTGATAAAATTCATAAATCTACATACACGCACAAGCTTTTTGGAGCCAATTAATAAGAATCATAGTAAATTATTCACTTTGTGGTCTTTTGAGTTTTATTTAACTATTTCTTTTTTAAAATAACAAATCGAACTTTTTATACATCATGCATACTTTTTATTGTATCATGAGAAGACTACTCTGATAATTAGATTACCCTAATGAATTGATGTTAGAACTATTTTACAATTAAGGATTTCTTTACAAAATTTTTAAAAATTTGGTGAGTGTTATAATAAAAAACACCAAAGACCTGAGTCTCTATTTGCCTTATTTGTAAACAAATTTAATCAATAATATTAATAAAATTGAATAATGAAACTGATATTACATACTAAACTTTGTCTACCACTTTTTAAAGAAACAATAAGTTTAAAATACATCTTTTAAAGTACTGATATTTAATTAATTAATTAATTAAATCATGGAGTCACCCTACATTACTTTAGGCACCCCAGGCAGAGAGGTTACTATAAATAGTTATTTTCCTCTCAAGCATCTCACATATCTGCAGACTATTATGGAAAATCTAAAATAAATTGGAGGAATGATAGGAGTTGGAAAAAGTTTGCTTTTAAAATACCACGTAAAAATTCCTTGCCCTTTGGATCATTCACTTGGTTTGACTTCTGTGAAATAATTCATGCCTAGTTTTCCACTGACCGCTTTTTCTTAGACTTCTCTTCAGGCTGGCTGTGATACTTCGTTACACAGCATTCTATTGCCTTTTCTTTTCCCTCTTCCACACAATCCCCCTGGGAAATATATTCCACTTCTGTGGCTTTGATTGCGAGCCGCAGGTTGATGACTCCTAAATACATGTTATGGCTTACAACTTTTCGTTGATTTTTAGTTGGATAAATTCAATCCATATTGGGTTATGTGGAAGCATTGCAAGCACAATACAATTAAATCAAATTTAATTTTCCCATGCATTCTCCCACAGTCTAAATAAGCTCCTTTTATGGCATTCCCCCTTCTGTGAAGAATAACACTATCCTCCTAGGTGTCTATGCCAGAAACTATGAAACCCTCCTCGCCTATCTCCCATCCCTGAAGCTTTCTAGTATGTCAAATAAGATCTATGCACTATCGAACCCTCCTTCTTGAAGCAATCACTTTATCTCCATTCTCACTGCTATTATAGCAGCTGAGACACTGACAATCATCTTTTGATAGAATTTTTGAAAAAAAAATTCTAATTGGTTTCAATTCTTTCCTCTAATTTATTATTCACACCACATTAGACTTTCTTAATGTATTTGTGAGAAAGTCACTATCCTCATAAATAATGCTTCAATGACTTTCTAATTCCTGCTAGTAATGCTTTATGATGCTCTGTAAGTACTGGCTTCCGTCTTCCACTCCCTTATTATTTCTTCTATTTCCTCATTTTATATTTTATGATCTAGCCATGTTATTTAAAAAAAGAATTCTCCAGTGGGTCAATCTATCTCCAGCTTCTGTGTAAATAATACAGCCTTATCTTACCTTCTCAATCCTCATTTGGAGGACTCTTACCTATCATGGTTTTCAACTAAAACATGACTTCCTCTAGGAAATTTGCCCTCCACCTCTGTTATGTGCTCCCTATATTTTGTCCAGTATTTCTCTTCTCACCCTTTGCCTTTCCAATTTCCAAAACTTTGCTATGGTCTCTTTTGTTCTTCTCTTTGTCCTTTCCAGTTTGTGCTTTCAGTTTACTATATTTTTACCTCAGTTTGAGAGATAATGAAATAAAATATGTGTTCAACCTATAACTTTATGACTATAATCTCACTTAAACTTCATAATAACCCTATGAAATTAGCATTATTTTCATCCCCCTTTACACTCGAAAGAAGAGGGGGACATCCTTAATTTTCTTAGGGTTCCAAAGCTAGTAGTTGGAAATTCAAGGTATAGTAAGTAATTGAATTTGCATTCATGGATCTTAGCCTTTACCAGAGGAATGAAAAGTACCTTCCCCTATCTCTGATCACAGAAAGCATAGATACTTTATCTTGACACTCTAGCCTGTAGAGAAGGCTTAACTGGTCATCCTAGAAACTACTACTGATAAAGGTTAGCACTCAAGATGCAATCTATTTGCCATCTGTGAAGGTTGCTTAGAGGCCAGAGAAAAATATATAGCTAAAATTTGTTAGGTGCTCTAGTGTGCTGGATAATTTGCATATAATTTGAAAATTTCAAAATACTGCAATACAGATATGTCCCTTTAAGTAAGGGAAGGTTAAATAACTCATGATTAGTTTGAGTAACGTAAATCTATAGTTTGTGATATAATATAGCACTTAACATTCAGGTTCTAGAGTCAAATATAACTGTGTCTGAATCATAGCTTTGATATTTTCTCTCTGATCTGTCTCCAATTCCTTTTTTTTTTTTTTTTTTGGCTTTTTAGGGCTGCACCTGCTGCATATGGAGGTTCCCAGGCTAGGGGTTGAATCAGAGCTACAGCTGCCAGCCTATGCCACAGCCAAAGCCACATCAGATATGAGCCACATCTGAAACCTACACCAGAGCTCATGGCAATACCAGATCCTTAACCCACGGAGCGAGGCCAGGGATCAAACCCACAACCTCGTGGTTCCTAGTCAGATTCATTTCCGCTGCGCCACGACTGGAACTCCTCCAATCCTTATTGTCCTTATGAGTTAGTGTTCTCAAATATAAAATGAGGATTATTGAATTGAATATGAAAATGATAGCTATTCTAAATGGAAATTAAGTCACTTTGTGATATTTTTCCATCTTATTCACTGAGCTATCACAATACTTAGGAATAGTGTCTGGCAAATTGTAGCAAGTCTGCACACACACGTGTATACATAAAAAAGGCATGTACGATATATACATATTATTTTGACTTAATACATTTAAGTGATTGCTATTGCTATTGAAATGTTTCTCTTTTCTGTTATATAAGAATGGAGAAATGGTAGTTTTAAAAACTGTTAGATTCTCAGAATAAGCATTCATGACTCTGAAATGCCATCCTCTTAAATATTGTACCACATCCAGAATTTCAGTCATTCAGTGAATGGTGATCAGTGAGTGAGGAAAGCATTATCTTTATTGCTAGCCATATAGCACAGTGAGGCAGGTGGCAAAGCACCTGTCACCAGGGCTTTCCAGCATGTCCCCCTCACACTTGTGAGGCTTATCAAAATTAACCAAAACACAAATGTTTCAGCAAAAATGCACTTGTACTCTATTTAAAGACACTTTTAGCAACAAGCCTCTAAGAATTTTTTTTTAAATAACCATAATGAAAATGTAAAATAAAGATCCTTGAGCCTTGTCACATATTCACTCATGTTTAAATTCTTTATAATAGTCTTGGCATGCAGACTTTAGTAAGATATTTGTTACCAAAATACATGTAATACTTATGTATGTGTGCACATATGTATTACATATATATACCGTTTCCCTTTGGAGTAATAAAAGGAAATTATTTATTTGGAAATATGGAATCACTACTTTTCGTTACTTTTGCTACCTATGCAGAAAACTATAGATTTTGCCATTTATATCCATATTAGCAGGTAATTCTATTAAAGAGAAAGTATTAACAGTGAAGGATTAAACAATTATAAAGGAAAAATAAAAAGTTAGAGAGAAAGAATCTTATATTAAAGAGATGTTTTTTCTCTTCTAGAAACACATAACATTATAACATTCCTTCAATGGAACAGTACAGAATAGAAATAATTTGGAGAAATTCTCCAAAGAAGACAAGCAGATGGCCAAAAGGTACATGAAAAGATGTTCAACATTACTAATTATTAGAGAAATACCAACCAAAACTACAATGAAGTGTCATCTCAAACCAGTCAAAAGGGCCATCATCAAAAAGTTTACAAACAATAAATGCTGGAAAAGCTGTGGAGAGAGGTAGCCTTCCTATGTTGTTGGTGGGAATGTAAATTTGTGCAACCACTTTGAAGGACAGTATGGAGTTTCCTCAAAAACTTTAGAACTACCATATGATGCAGCAATCCTACTCCTGGGAATATATGCAGAGAAAACCAAAATTTAAAAAGATACATGCACCCCAATGTTCACTGCAGAACTATTTACAGTACCCAAGACAAGGAAGCAACCTAAATGTCCATCAACAGAGGAATGGATAAAGAAGATGTGGTACATATATATGATGGAATATTACTCAGCTATAAAAATGAGTGAAATAATGCCATTTGCAGCAACATGGATGGACCTAAAGATTATCATATTAATGAAGTAAGTCAGATGAAGACAAATGTATGATATTACTTATATGTGGAATCTAAAAAAAATGATACAGATGAACTTATTTACAAATCAGAGATAGATTCAAAGACTTAGAAAACAAACTATGGTTACCAAAGGAGAAATGTTGGGGGAAGGGATAAATTAGGAGTTCGGGATTAAAATATACACATTAGAATGTGTAAAACAGATAATCAACAAGGACCTACTGTATATCAGAGGGAACTCTATTCAATATTCTGCAATAACCTATGTGGAAAAATAATCTGAAAAATGTTTGATATATGTATATGTATATTAAATCACTTTTCTATACACCTGAAACTTAAAATAAAACAACATTGTAAATCAACTATTTTCCAATATAAAATAATTTTTTAAAAAAGAAAACTTTATAAGGCAAATAAGATTTAAAAAAGCATATAAAATAAAATACTAAGATAATGTTATGATTGGCAAAAAAGATAAAAAATAAAAATTTTGTAAATTAATAAAAATACCTAAAACTCCCAAATGAAAATAAATATATTTTTAGATTGTGTTTTTAAAAGATAGTTAAATTAAACACAAATGAAATAGGTCTACTTTGTTTATAGCCAAATCAGAGTTTTAACAAAAATATTTGACAAATTGGATTCAGTTCATAAGCCAATCTGGAAAACCTTAATTATATCATCAATAAAATGTACAAAACTCTATAGAATTATAGTGGTAATAAACTGTAATGTACTGCTTACTAGTAACAACTATGTAATAAAATCACTGTAATAAAAGCATTTAAATCACTGTAATAAAAGCATTTAAATTAAATGTTTAATGTTATTAGAAAAAATTATGGGGAAAACAAACAAAAATAGAATAGAATTCACCAACATTTGAAGATATTTGGTCATAGCAATTTTAAATAAAAGGGATGTCAGTGCTGGATATCTTTCTGGATCCTGAAGCCTCAGCACATACAGACCATGAGACTGAGAGAACTCTACCCTCAGCTATAAACAATGCAGTCACCTGGAGAAGCAGAGGTGGACAAAGCTGAAGAGGGACAGAGATCTAGAACAGAGAAAGAGGGTTATTGACACCCCTCAAGATCTTCAGCTTCTCCTGGATATAAATTTGCCACTTCTCTAATGATAAAGGAATGTATATTGAAGAAACGCAACAGTTATGTATAGCATACAATTTCCAATTTATAAGTAATTTTGTGTATTACCACTTCCTTCTAATCAGATGAGGAAACTGAAACTAGTATCTACCCCAACATTAAGTGGCAAATCGTGATTTTAGTCTACTTCTTGTCTCTGAAATACCTGTTCTTTCTGAACATGTTCTGCTTTTTCATCTCACAAATGTAAATAACCCAGAGCAATTTTCAGGCACTTTTTTTTTTGACTGTGCCTATGGCACACGAAAGTTCCCATGCCATAGCAGTGAAGAGCAACTGTAGAGACAAGGCTGGATCTTTAACCCACTGCACAACAAGGGAACTCTCTTGGATAACATTTAAATAGAAAATTTTGGATCCTTAATATTACACCGCAATTCTGAGTTTGAGGAAAACTAATTTAAGAAATCGTCTTTTCGGGGAGTTCCTGTCGTGGCGCAGTGGTTAACGAATCCGACTAGGAACCATGTGGTTGCGGGTTCAGTCCCTGCCCTTGCTCAGTGGGTTAACGATCCGGCGTTGCCGTGAGCTGTGGTGTAGGTTGCAGACGCGGCTCGGATCCTGCGTTGCTGTGGCTCTGGCGTAGGCCGGGGGCCTGGGAACCTCCATATGCCGCGGGAGCGGCCCAAGAAATGGCAAAAAGACAAAAAAAAAAAAAAAAAGAAAAAAGAAAAAGAAATCATCTTTTCCTAAAAATGTCTTAACTTTAACTTATAAAAACATGTTTCATTTTATATGTTAAAAACAAATGACATAAAGACCAAAATTAAATATATATGTGTATATGTGTAAGAAATATGTATATCGTGTGTGTGTGTGTCTTTTCTCTAAATCTATGAGTTTGGAAGGGGGATTAAGATGGTAGAATAGAAGTACTGGAGCTCAACTTCTCTCTTAAAAACAATAAAATCAGAGCCAAATGAACAACCTCCAACCAAATGGACTGGAAACTTTCAAAAAGATAACCTACTCCAGAAGACAAAGAGAAGGCCACATCAAGACGCAGGAGGGGAGATTACATGATATAAGCAACCACATACCTGCTGGGTGGGAAGCCCACAGACTGGAAAGCAACTGTATCACAGAGACTCACCTATAGGAGTGAGAGTTCTGAGCCCCACATCAGGTCCCCATGCCTGGGGATCTGGCACTGGGAGAAAGAGCCCCCAGGGCATCTGGGATTGAGGTCCAGTGGGGTTTGTGTGCAGGAACCCCATGGGACTAGGGGAAATGAAGACCCCATTCTTGAGGGGCACATGCAGACTTTCATGTTTATTGGGTCCTAGGGTAAAGCAGAGGCTTCAAAAGAGTTTGGGTTGCACCTGACTGCAGTTCTTAGAGGATCTCCTGGGACAATGGGGGTGACTGTGGCTCATTGTAGGGGAAGGACATTGCAGGCAAAGCTCTTGGGAATATTTGTCAGCAGTGTGTTTCTCTGGAGGTGGCCATTTGGGAAAATCTGGCCCCATCCATCAGCACTGAGAAGCCCCAGGGCCAAACAATAATCCAGGTGGGATCACAGCCCCTCCATCAGTAAACAGGCTACCTAATGACCCCCCAGGCACACAGCCATCTCTAATCTCACCTAGTCCTACCGACCAGTGGACAGGCATCAGTCCCTCCCATCAGGAAGCCTACAGCTGGCCACAGTACCAACTTCAGCCACAAGGGGGGCAGACACCTGAAGTAAGAGAGGCTACAGCTCTATTGTCTGCAAAAATGACACCACATCAAAAACCTATAAAAATGAAAAGGCAGAGAACTATAATTCAGATAAGGGAGAAAGGAAAAAACCCAGAAAGACAGTTAAGTAATCTGGAAATTATCGGCCTCCAGGAAAAAGACTTTAGACTGAAGATGCTGAAGATGATGCTAGACATTGGAAATAAACTGGAGGCAAAGACTGATAATTTAGAGGAAACACTGAGCAAAGAAATAACAAGATTTAAAACTTAAGCACGCAGAGATGCAAAATACAATAACTGAAATAAAAAACTCATTAGAAGCAACCAACAGCAGAATATAGGAGGCAGAAGAATGAAGAAGCGAGGTGGAGGACAGGCTAGTGGAAATCACTGATGCGGAACAGAAAAGAGAAAAAAGATTGAAAAGAAATGAAGAGTCTCAGAGAACTCTGGGACAACATTAAGTACACCAACATCTGTATTATAGGGGTGCCGGAAAAAGAGAGAAAGGGACAGAAAAAATATTTGAAGAGATAATAGCCAAAAACTTCCTCTAACATGGGAAAGGAACCACTCACTCAAATCCAGGAAGCACAACAATACCATATAAAACAAACCCAAGGAGGAATACCCTGAGACACATGTTAATCAACCTAACCCAAATTAAATCTATGAGTTTGTTCTTTGTTTTTAGAGTCCACATATATGTGACAGCATATGGTATTTGTCTTTCTTACTCTTATTTCACTTAGCATAATGCCCTCAAGGTGCATAACACAACACTATTTTTTTGACTTTGACTTGTTCTTAGGAAAAAAAACAAGTTACTTGTGTGTGATTAACTGCATTATTATGTTGTTATTTAATCAGCTTATGATCAAGAAAGTAAATTTACTTTTTGAAAATCTGAGTACAACTCATCACACAAATTTAGCTGCAAAACATTTCTGAGAACCATATACTTTCTTAACTGGTTAATTTACATTAATAAGTATTTGCTGGGGGGAGTTAGTATTTTCTGGGAAAGAGCGAAAGAACTCTTAAGTGAAGGATGCTACAATGCTGAGGAGTTAAAATGACCTCAATTGCTAGGGCCTCTGGCCAGCATGTACAACAGGATTCCTAAAATCCCCATCAAACCTCACTTCTCTTTGGATGGCACTGTATTTAAACACTTTCCCTTTTATTCTTATTTACTCATATCAGATTGTCATGTCTTAATTTTATTTCCTTTATAGATACTTCTCTTATCCGCTTATGCTTCTAGCTTTATAGGTTTAATATTACTTCCTTCCAGTAGAAAAATAAAATAATATAATATAATGACATAAAAATAGGTGCCTCTAGATAAAATTTATGGAACATATCAGGTTCCGTGCTGTAAAGAACTATATAGACAGAGAACTGCATAAGCTCTTTCATAATCTACTTTCACTGGAGTTTGAAAAGTAGAGTTTTTGGAGGGAAGAAGCTCTGTCAGCTCTACAGTACAATGAAGGGAACATAGACTAAATTTTTTTTTACTTGAATTTTAACTTAAAAACCTTTAAAGTTTAAAAATATGTAATTTCTTACACACAAAAAAATGTGTCACAGAGACATATCATATTTGAAACTCAGATTTATACATGGTGACTCTTTGGCCCTAACTCTAATTTAAGCATTTAATCAATGTTGGTTTTACTTATTTTATTAAATTCCCCTTGCTTCCAGAACAAGAATTACTTTTTCAACTCTCTTTATTCTCCCCAATAATAGAGATCAGCTCAACTAGACAAAGTTTGTCTCCTATGTGTTGTCTGGATGTCCCTTAAATGACACTTTTCTTATTCTTTAGGCTCTAATAGCCAAAGGAATGTATTCTCTTTCTTTTCAGCATCTTAATAATCTGAATTAATTCACTTAGAATGACTAGCAAATGATTTTCTCCTTTCTCTCTGTAAGAATAATGCATTAAAAGAAAAGTTCGACTGCTTTGAAAGCTTGAACAGTTTCTGACTCTGCTCAAACAGTATATTGTAGGCGAACCTTTCTATCTTTTAGGATGAAGTCTCTTTAAATGGCCTCCTGGCATGTTCATCAAAAAATACACAATTAAAATTAATTTAATGACTGGAATTAGTTTTACAGGTCTCAAGGCAGTCTAGAAGTGATAGGCATGTTCACCAGGCTAATTCCTTCAGCAGGATCTCTAATTCTCATAAGAATTTTATATAAAATGTGTACTTTAATTCAGAAAATTTTTTAGAGTAAGTAAATACATACTTCTTCTGAAATGTATGTTCTCTGAATCTTTCAAAGGGAATAATTAGCATAATTTGCATTATGAGACTATTAATTACAATTTGAACGTAATCCAAATGTATTTGCATCTGTAATTAAATATTTTTAAAAACTCACTAGCTGAGCTAATCATCGTAAGTATGACCCAAGCTTTATTTCTAATACTTCAATAAGAATCATTTTAATTAGTTGTATACAATTTAAAATACTGCTATACTTTGTATATTTCCAATAATATATTATAAAATAACCATATACTTTTGCTCAAAAAAGTGGTTATTTCTACAATTATGAATTCTAATGCTTCCCTTGAATTGATTAAACCATAATATTACATAATCATTCATACTCTGTGACAATTCCAGTTACTTAATATTGTGGATACATAGGTAACATAAAAATATATATTTCTCCTCCATACAATGTGCATCTGAGTGAGCATTCTTTTATTGCCATTCAGCGGTTCTGCAATACATAATTCATTCTCTGTGTCCCATCAATTCCCATATAGATTCACTATGGCCAGATTTATGACATGAGTTTAATGGCTTCTAGAAGCTAGTTTGCCAATGCCATGATTATAGGAATGGCTTCATGGGAATTTTATGCTACCTAACCACCTACTAATACACTGGAAAATGCAGTCCACACTAAGTTTGTTTCTTGACAAGTGGGAAGAAACAATATAGAGTAATAAAAGAACTTATACGAAAAATGTATTCCTTGGTCATTCTGGGAAATGTCTCAATTGTATTAAAACTAATATAGAGATTAGGGAAGACCTTTGAGTTCTACATTAACTTATACTTCAAAGAAGTAAAGTTGGTGAGTAGAAATAAACAGACATACAGACAATGAAAAATGCAGTCCACTTGAATTTATAAAATTTGCTTCTCTTTTATAATTTTACTTGAAGTTTCATATAACAGAGGGTACAATGGGTCCCAAGCTTGATTTTATTTTAATGATGTTTGTGTGTGTAAATGTGTGTGTTTGTGTGGGCATGTGCATGTGTGTGTGCTTTGCAGATACATCCAGAGCTGTAGTTCTAAGGATATAGAAACTGGATATGATTCCCCCTATAGCTCTTGATTTTCTCAAAAGGAGTAGTCACCTTTGGACAGGCAATATAAATCGAAATGATAACCCGAAAAACCTGACTGGCTACTGTATACATCATCACAACTCCATTCTCCAACTCATCTATACCATTCCTTTTGAAATCTCACTTTTTCTCATTTCAAATTGTTAATGATCATCATAATCTTAGCTGTGACATGATGTTGTAAGTATAATTAATCAGTGTCATAGGGAAGGCTAAACAAGCTTTATTGTGGCTCAAATTGGACATTCTGTGCCTTGCAAAATTTGACAAGTATAAAACCACCTGATCCTTGAGTGCATCTATAGCATTTATTTCCTTTGCTTTCCTGTAATTCACAAACACTTCTCTGATATCACTGATAAATCTCTCATTGATCATTAAATTACACAACTTCCTACAAGTTCCAAGAACTGAATTTTAGGCTATATACTCATATATAATATTTCCAAAATATATTTTTAATCATTTCCTTCATAATCACCAATTTAAATTTACAGATAATTTACAAATTTATATTCCAAATCCCCCAATTATTGAAATTGTATTATTTTCTTTGATATTAAATCTTGGACAAGACCACAATTCTATGAGTTTGCAGAACTTTTCTTTTTTGCTACACTTCATTGGATGCTCATGTTCATCAAAAGTATTATAAAAAAGTAGACAAAAACAACTTTAACTTAGAAAACCATAAGAAAAAGAAGATAGACCAATATTAATATTAACATTATTATTAATTAAACTGATAGTTTTATTATTAAATAATCAAATAGATATTACTTGCTGAGTATTTCATTATGAACCAGGTTGTAAGTTAAGCACTTTAAAAACAATATCTTATTAACCATCATGTCAACCCTATCAGTTAGACACTGCAATCTTTAAGTTAGCAAAGCATAAATTAAAACTCAGGCTAAATTATTTGCCCAATTCATATGGCTGGTAAAAAGGAAAGCTAATGAAAGCAGGCAGGCTCTTTCTTCCCATCCAATTCACTTTCTCATCTAATAATACACATGATTCAACATTAAGAGGACATGTCTCTGACACTGTCTTTCAAAATAGGGGTTGTGGGAAGAACGATTAAGCACACAGTGAAATCAATTCTTAAAAAAAAATAGGGAATGGGCTTAATGTTGATTTCAAAGTACCCTTTAATCTGCATTTGGAAAAAAATTGCCTGAACTTCTGAACACTCACTGCTCCTCCCATTATTTAGATCTTGAGACTGCTTCTTTTTTGATTTCTGCCCTCTGGCTCTCTGGTATTAGATTTCTTGACTCGAGCTTTACTTACATCAGTAGATGTATTTTTTTCCACATCTACTAGTCATTCCTTTCTTCCATATCACCCTTGTCAATGTGATCCTTGCACCAGGTGCTGGCAAGGAAGTAGTGAACCACACTGAGATGCTAGGTCTCTTGTTTGTTAGCACAGAGTAATTTAAAAGACAGAATGATGTTTCTAGGAGAGAGTAGTAGAATGGCAGGAGGGAAAACAGGGTGACTGCATAGTGAATGGAGAGCCAGATTGGAAGATTACCTATGAGTAGATTATGTTATCATGGTGCTTCTCCTCCCCACTGTGCGCCTTTCCATAATACAACTTTACTTTTTCTCTTACTACATTTTCTTTAGTTATTCTCTGGGTTTTTAGTTTCCAAATTTCCACATAATATTAGTACTAATCACTGGGGTTTATTAAACATTGCAAAGAACATGCCTCTATAGTGTTTATAGTAACTGGTCTTACCAAATTTTTTTCCATATTCGATAGCTCCAGATGGACCTAATTTTCCTATATTTTATTTTGAAGAATTTTAAAAGCAGTCTTAGGAGGTGTTATATAGAAGGCTTTAAGTTTCTAGATCCTAAAAGTAAACACATGTATGTCCCACAAGGCAATGTTAGAAAATTACATATTCTGAGTGTCATTCGCATGCTGTCAAATTCAGCCAGTTTTCAAAATATCGCATATGTTCTCTTCTAGTAAGAAATACACTGACATTAAAGTCATGTCAGACTCTCCAGAAAGATAACAAGAAAAAATACAAAATAATCCAGTTCTTTGGCATAAAATGATAAATGAGTCACGCTGAAAAGTGGGCAGTTACATCACATAAAAAGATAATGACTAAAAGCTTCCAAACAGCCATCTGACTCAAGCCAAGTAGGTGGTCAGCATGCTGGTTTGGCAGAATGCATAGTTGATTGCCAGAGTATTTTTGAGCAAAGCAGCTATTCATTTCACCTGTAAAATCGGCAGTTCACTTTGACACTGCACATAATGGAAAACACTTCAATGGCTATTTTTAGGCTAAACTAATAAAGAAAGACTACAAGGAAAGTAATAGCACCTTTTCTTCCTCATGAAGAACACCTTAACAGACAACATTTCTGTTTACATTTTTTGCTATTCATTGCATGTTTTTCTATTCAAATTATATTAGACAAATGGCATGTAGCTTCCTGAATTACTGTTATGATCATTTTGAGGTCTGGTGAGGTTTTAGGCATGGGATAAATTATTTATCCAAAATATTTATATTATTTTATATGCATGTGTAGATGTACCTAATATTTTTTCCATTTAAATTAACCGATCTTATTTAATACTTATTACCAGTCATATAATATCTACACTTACTAGTCGAGAGAAGATAGAATGAGAAAATGATATTTAAAGAAAAAAAACAAAAATTTTTTGTGAATAATTTACTGCATTGTAATGCACATATATATGCAAGGATGGATGTAAAACTAGCATAAATATTAGAGTAATATTTCAAATACATCTTAGCACTTTAAAAAAAATTTGTTGATGATAAAAGTGAATATATTGCACATAAAAATAATCATAATTATAAAACACACAAAAAATAATATTTGAGAGTGAAAATGACTCCTATTCCTATTTGGAATATGTGTGTGTGGGGGTGTACATATAAATATAAAATATTATTAGCATTCATATTTTATACTAACACATGAAGTCAATATATATTAAAATACAAATCCTAATATAGCCCAGACTTATCCATTAAATTTGTTTTAATGTGCATAATATATATTTCTAATAGACACATGTTGAGGTGTAGCAAAAACTGTCATCACAAAAAGGCATTTGTAAAAGTTTACATATGAAGGGGAAGGTGATTTAACCAATTAACACAGACACTTAAAAAATCACTCTGTTTATATATAGAAACATGTTTGTTTCTTATTATTACACTGACAATTTTTTTTTATTTATTTTTTTTCCACTGTTACAGCATGGGGACCAAGTTACACATACATGTATACATATGTTTTCCTATCATTGCTGTGTTGTGATGTAAGTATCTAGACAGTTCTCAATGCTACACAGCAGAATCTCATTGTAAATCCATTCCAGGAGCAATAGTTTGCATCCATTAAGCCCAAGCTCCCAATCCCCCCCACTCCCACCCTCTCCCCTTGGGCAGCCAGCCACAAGTCTATTCTCCAAGTCCATGATTTCTTTCCCATGGAAAGGTTCATTTGTGTCCTATATTAGATTCCAGTTATAAGCGATACTGTATGGTATTTGTCTTTCTGACTTATTTCACTCAATGAGAGTCTGTAGTTCCATCCATGTTGCTGCAAATGGCTTTATTTTGTTCTTTTTTATGGCTGAGTAGTATTCCATTGTGTATATATACCACATCTTCTTAATCCAACCATCTGTCAACGGACAATTGGGTTGTTTCCATGTCTTGGCTATTGTGAATAGTGCTGCAAGGAAAATGCAGGTGCATGTGTCTTTTTTAAGGAAAGTTTTGTCTGGATATATGCCCAAGAGTGGGAATGCTGGGTCATATGGTAGTTCTATATATAGATTTTCTAAGGTACCTCCATATCTTCTCCACAAAGTTCTACATAAAGGAATTATATCCAGAGAACTATAAAACATTAATCAAGGAAATTAAACAAGATGTAAAGAAATGGAAAGATATTCCATATTCATGGATTGGAAAAATTAATATTGTAAAAATGACCATACTACCCAAAGCAATCTACAGATTCAATGCAATCCCTATCAAATTACCCATGACATTTTTCACAGAATTAGAACAAACAATCCAAACATTTATATGGAACCACAAAAGACCCAGAATTGCCAAAGCAATCCTGAGAAATAAAAACCAAGCAGGAGGCATCACTCTCCCAGACTTCAAGAAATACTACAAAGCCACAGTCATCAAAACAGTGTGGTACTGGCATCAAAACAGACAGACAGACCAATGGAACAGAATAGAGAACCTGGAAATAAACCCTGACACCTATGGTCAATTAATCTTTGACAAGGGAGGCAAGAACATAAAATGGGAAAAAGAAAGTCTAATCAGCAAGCATTGCTGGGAAACCTGGACAGCTGCATGCAAAGCAATGAAACTAGAACACACCCTCACACCATGCACAAAAATAAACTCCAAATGGCTGAAAGACTTAAATATACGACAGGACACCATCAAACTCCTAGAAGAAAACATAGGCAAAACACTCTCTGACATCAACCTCATGAATATTTTCTCAGGTCAGTCTCCCAAAGCAATAGAAATAAGAGCAAAAATATAACCCATGGGACCTAACCAAACTGATAAACTTTTGCAAGGCAAAGGAAACCCAAAAGAAAACAAAAAGACAACTTACAGAATGGGAGAAAATAGTTTCAAATGATGCAACTGACAAGGGCTTAATCTCTAGAATATATAAGCAACTTATACAACTCAACAGCAAAAAAGCCAACCACCCAATTGAAAAATGGGCAAAAGACCTGAATAGACCATTCTCCAAGGAAGATATACAGATGGCCAACAAGCACATGAAAAAATGCTCAACATCCCTGATTTTTAGAGAAATGCAAATCAAAACGACCATGAGATACCACCTCACACCAGTCAGAATGGCCATCATTAATAAGTTCACAAATAACAAGTGCTGGAGGAGGTGTGGAGAATAGAGAACCCTCCTGCACTGTTGGTGGAATGTAAGATGGTATGCTGACAATTTTTGAATTATCTCAAATAGAAAATCCAAGGCACCATACCTGTAATACATATAATACGGTAGATACAAACACTGTTCTAAATATGCGTTTCCTTGTATGTGTTGGTATAAATTTTTATATTCCTTGGAGTATTAGTATAATTTATGAGAATGTAAAGTCAAACATTTAAAATTTACTTATAAATAAGCGTTGAGTCAATGCTCTATAGTAAAAATAACAAAAAAATATTAATTTAATCAGTAGTAGAGAAAACTTAAGCTTCTTATGCCCTGAAAAGCACAAATAATTTTCCATATGTAAAAATTTTATTTTAGAAATCCAAGCCTTTATCTGTTACAACAAATAAATGAAATACAAATTTATGGCTTTTTAACATGTGTACACATCCTAATAGAATAATTGTTAACATTCCAGTGAAGATACCATTATTGTTTTTATATCAGAACTGAGGTATAGTGTGGAATAAAATGTACTGAGCACTTACTAAGTGATATGGTATGAATTGAAATTTTACATGAAATTTACAATGACTCAATTGCATTGGTTTCCAACAACTTTTATGATCAGTTCTTTTCCCTTGAGTCCAGCCATTATCTTTAGTCATCACTCCCTATACCACTAAAAATATTATCATGTATATATGGTTATTTGGTTTACAACATGAGGAATAAATACAAGAGCATGTTTCCATAAAATTTAAGGCATATATATATACATAATTTGATACATTTGATTTCTCTTAATTTCTACATACTAATTATTCTGTAGCTGTGACTTTTTTTTTTCAGGGTAGCAATAAATCTAAAAGGAATTAGAAGGGCTTCAACAAAAGTCCTTGATTGAGTAAAACTATACTTCAAAGGAACATGCTACATCATACACATCAGTACTTTTTATTAATGTTTAAAAAAAAAGTGATGAGTTAAGAGATAGCTTTTTACAATGATATCTCTGATTTATACTAGGAAGTGTTGGAATACAGTGTGACCTCACTTTAGTAGTGATGATTGTCAAAGAAGTGTTATTGATTCATGTCTTGGTTGAAGCAGAAAAATCAATACCAGACAGCTCTAGGGGAGATGTTTCTAATAGTTTTACTGTTTTAGAGTCACCTGGGAGATGCCTTTCAAATATGATCAACATGGCCAAATAAGATCAGTCCATCTATACTGTGAACCAAATCTAGGGGCTTCAAAATTCAGTTTGGAAGGAATCCATTTTGGGTCATTATTCCTAGCAAAAATAAGCATTGTACATAACCTGTATATGTATAAAAGTAGACTCACCATAATTCAAACACTTTTGTTCTTAAAATTCATCAGAAAAAAAGCATATGTAGTTTTCAAATATTGCCTCGTTTATAATTTAACAAGAATTCCTCTTGTCAATAAGTCAGAATGACATGGTAAGCAATAACATTTTGCACAATTTATCTGCCATCCTCTTTTTCCAACAATCAGCTTTAGCTTTTTGTCTATCTTTGTGGTTTTCCTAAATGGCTGGTGCTGATAGAAATAATTTTGTTAAAGTTCCTATTTGGCAGAATTCATAAAAAAGCAATGTGTGTCTTAAAAGAGCTGCCAAAGCATTAATTTTTTGCATCAAAGAATTGAGATTAATCTAATAGTGGTTTGAAACACCTTAAAAGAAATATTACACAATCAGACTATTACCCTGGAAACTGTTTTGCAAAATCAAAACTAATACCTTACAAATTTTCTATCAGCTGATTATAATGGGAAAACTCTGGAGACATATCCCAGATAATCTGGCATGTTTTAAAACACCTTTCTTTCTTTCTCTTTCTCTTTCTTTCTTCCTTCCTTCCTTCCTTCCTTCTTTCTTTCTTTCTTTCTTTCTTTCTTTCTTTCATCTTTTTTGGGCTGCACCATGGCACATGGAAGTTCCCAGGCTAGGGGTCAAATCAGAGCTTTAGCTGCCGGCCTACACCACAGCTACAGCAGTGCAGGACCCAAGTCATGTCTGTGACCTACACCACAGCTCATGGCAACACCAAATCTTTAACCCACTGAGCAAAGCCAAGGATCAAACTCATGTCCTCACAGATACTAGTAGGGTTCATTACCACTGAGCCACAATGGGAACTCAAAACACTTAACATATTATTCAACATATAAATATATTCTAGGCCAAAAAGATACCCTTTCTTATGATTATTTTTCTCAAAACTGTCCCTGGACATGTTGCAGATTCTGTGGGGGGAGAAAATAAAAGGAAAAATATTCATTAGTTAGCAGTGTTTGCATGTTGAGGGCCGTAAACCCAATTCAAACCGGCTAAAGAGAGATGGAAAAGCATTGAAGTATGTAGTTGGAAAATTCAAGGAATAGTTGGATAAAGGGAATCAAATGATACTATCAAGAATCTCCTTTTCTGTTTGCCTGTTTTTTTTTGTTTTTGTTTTGTTTTTTTTCCTGGAATAAGCTATCAAGTTCTCTATATGAGAATGTATTTCTGCCCACCCCCTCCCTTTCCTCCGGCTTAACATCCAAATAGCCTAAGTTTATATCATGTTTACAGTGCAAAACCTGAAAAAAGCACCATCCTCTCTCTCTGTCCTAGGTTTTATTTAAATCTCTGGCTAATTTTTTCTTTTCTTTTCTTTTTTTACTTGAGCCATATACTATTGCTTTGTGTCCTGTAGTACACCTATGGTGAGTGAGATTGGTCCATATGCTTGACAGCCCTTAATAAAAGGGACAAGAAATTAGGCTCAAGATTCTAAAAAAGAAAAAGACTGTCCATTTCATCTGGAATAACTACATAATGTACTCCATTTCACCAGTATACTGTTAATTCTGGTAAAGCTTTCCCGCTCAACTAATCCTTCTCAGAATTGTTTTGTCTTTGAATATTATCTTCTTACTGACATAACCATAAGATACTTGTGCCTACATTTTAGTATCAGTCATTCTCCCATTGGGAGTTGGTTTATATTTCTTTTGTTGTTGTTGTTCCTTCATTTATTTTTCTCTATTTTTAAAATTTGTCCTTTATGTATTTTTTATCCATTATATACTTAGCTGATTCATCAACACATCTGTATTTCAACTCCCTATTTTAAAATTCTTGTGTTTGCTATTCTCATAATAATCCGAAACTTAAATGTAAAGACTTTTTAAAGAAAATACTTCATTGTACTTTTTCAAATCCTGGAACAATCCAGAATTTATTATTTTGTGTAAGAATGTAATCTCTTTTAGGAAAAATAATATGCAATTTGTTTTTATATTCTCAGTTGTAGCAAAGTGATAAGCATTTACTAGATAAGTGACAGGTGTGTTGAGGTTTTGCTCATCATTATCTTACTTTAAACTAGCTTAAATAAAAAGCAACTTACAAAAGGCCGAATAAGAATCAGTGGATTCATGTAATTGTAAAAATGAAAAAGACATTGCCTATGAAAGTGAGTGGGGGAGGACCAAGGACTTGGACTTACAGGCCTGAGATTATGGTCATAGTTGAAACAGACGTTTTCCTAGTTGAGACTGTGAACATATAAAAGAGGTCAAAGAGGGCCAAGCCCTGATCAACTCTACTTTCCCACACTGACACAGGTCCATTGGCAGCTGATTGACTTTATGGTTCTTGGCTCTTTGAGCACAGCCTCTATCTAATGTTGGCTACAATTAAGCTATTTAGACACAGAAGCAATCACTAGGAAGGAAGCTAGGTTTAAAAAATTTGTAAAAGAATATTCAAAATAAAAATTGAGCTGAGACATTGGTGGCTGCACACTGCTATTATAATCTATATTAATTAAAACAAGGTGGATAGACCTATTGGTTGATGCTACCAAATGGAAGACTCAGAAATTGGTCTACATATACATGAAAAATTTAATATGTGAGAGAAGAAGCAATGAAAACCAATAGGGAAAGGATATCATAATAAAATGTGCTAGGACTACTTAATATCCATGCAGAAATGTAATAAAATTGGATCTCCTGTCCAAAATCATTTCCAAGTAGCTTAAAATTTTTAAACTGAAAAGTCAAATTTTTTATAGGAAGAAATAATTTTAAAACATTGTGATACAAAAAAGTCTTATGCTAAAATAGCTACACTTATAAATCCACTACACTAAATGTAATAGCCTCTTGAAAATAAATTTTGTGATACATGAAAGCAAACAATGATCATGTAGATAGTTATAGATATGGTCATATATACGCATGTACATATAAAATATGTACACATGCAAACATCCATTAAAATCAAACACATTAAAAATAGAAAATAAGAAAAGACTTGTGGCTGCCTGATGGGAGAGGGAGGGAGTGGGAGGGATCGGGAGCTTGGGGTTATCAGATACAACTTAGAATAGATTTACAAGGAGATCCTGCTGAGTAGCATTGAGAACTATGTCTAGATACTCATGTTGCAACAGAACAAAGGGTGGGGGAAAAAAAATGTAAATGTAATGTATACATGTAAGGATAACTTGATCCCCTTGCTGTACAGTGGGAAAATAAAATAAATTAAAAATAAAAAGAAAATTAAGTGGCTCACAGAAAACAAAAATGGCCAATTAACATATTTAAAAACTCCTATCTTGGGAGTTCCCATTGTGTCGCAGTGGAAAGGAATTCATCTGGGAACCATGAGGTTCCGGGTTCTATTCCTGGCCTTGTTCAGTGGATTAAGGATCCAGCATTGCCATAAGCTGTGTTGTATTTTGCAGATGCAGCTCAGATCCTGCGTTGCTCTGGCTGGACATAGGCTGGCAGCTGTAGCTCTGATTTGACCCCTAGCCTGAGAACTTCCATATGCCACAGGTGGGGCCCTAAAATGCCAAAGAGAACCCCAAAACCAAAAAAACCCTCCTATCTCACCAATAATAACTGAAATGCAAACCAAAGACAAAATGAGATCTGACCACTCTGAACATTTGGCAAGCATTTATAAAACTTGCCAACACCAAAAACTGTTTGAGAATGTGGATCAATGGAAATCTTATACACTGCTTATAAAGATATAAATTGGTATAAAGAGTTTTGAAATTAACTTGGCATTATCTTTTAAATTTGAAGATGTACATACTATTTTATGCAGTAAGTCTATTCATTAGCATTTTTATGATATAAACAACCTAAAAACTACATGAAAGGAGACGTTTAGGAAAACTAAGAATAGAAAGTCAAGATGTGACAGACAGAAATTAGGAAATAAAAAGGTACAAGAAAAGGTTTAATGGAGAAAATTAAATGAAAGGCTTAAAAATATATATATATATATTTTCGTCAAAAAGCATAAGATTCCACAAATACTTTAGAGTTGAAAGTGTCTTAGATACAATTTCAAGGATATATGTAGATATGTAATGGCTTAAGTTAAATAGAAGAAAAGGTAATTAAAATTAAGGAATCAAATTACTGTGAAAGAATGCTTTTGTGGATATTGAATTTAAATGGAATAATGGATACATTTGAACTGGAAAAGGTTATGACCAAAACATAGTGTCAAAATCACTAGTATCTGCAAAAAATGATTTGGAGGTTGCTAAATGAAAATGATGAAAGCAGTAAAACATGACCATGCTTGAAGACCTGAATATTCATTGATTTAATGAGGGTCACAGATAAGTCTGGAATAATAATAGACTTTTGCAGAATATTTTGTTATGACATTGTAGGTATTGCTAACACATTCAGCAGTATCACAGTTAAGAATCAAACAGCTGTTCTCCAAAATCTTTTTTCAAACAGAGATCATAATCAAAATAGTTCCAATTTTATAGAAATTTTGTATGTGTTGTACAGGTACAGTTTTGCATATTGCTAAAATCATGCAGATTAACTATTAAAATATTTAAATATTTTCACATCTATTAGTAGGGAGTTGCTTTGTCCCCTACCTGCAAGATAACACTTCAACCCAACAACTAGTGTATAGATGTCTACACAGCAGGTGGCCTTCAAGACCCTGTTTTGCTTTGATGTGGCACCAGCTGTTAAATATTCTGATGGTCACCCCGTGTATATATACATTTACATATTACAAGTCATATGCATGTATTTTGATATCAAAGGCACATCCTGACTACACTAACTATCCTCTAACTACTTTCACCATGACCATTCTTCAATCTAATTAGGAACTTCAAGTAGCTTCAGTTGTTTCATCCCTCTAATGCTGCATGGTCACGACCCCTGTCTTTCTTTCCTCCCACTCTATCCTGTGTACAATGTATAGTCAAAATTTTAGTACCTCTATTGCCAATACCTTTCATCTCTTTACCACCACATCTGTCTGGCTTTTATACCCAGAATCTCCACTCAGGAATATCATTAGCCCCTTATTCTCAAAATTTTATAAGCTAAACATAAAACCCTCTTATCCTATATTACTTTACCCTTATTGACTTTTTTACTTTTTTCTTTTCTTTTTCTTTTTTCTTTTGCTTTTTTGTAAATGAAAGTTGATATCATATACTGAAATATTGACAAACAAGAACCCCGAGAGTTTCTGAAAACTCCTTGTCTTCATATCTTATTTATAAATAGTATATTTAATTTCTCCATCCACAGTATTTACTTTAGAAGTTACCTGTGTCCTAAGCCAATTCATTAAAAATGAATTTTATTGTCATTTGTCATTTTTCAGAACAACAAAGCATGAAACAAGGCTAGTGAAAGCAGAGAAGGGACACAAATAAAACTGGGTTCTCTAGCAATGAATTTTTTTTTTTTTCTTTTGCTTTTTAGGGCCAAACCTACAGCATATGGAATTTCCAAGGCTAGGGAACTTGAATTGGAGCTGCAGCTGCTGACCTATGTCACAACTTACAGCAATGCAGGATCCAAGCCACATCTGTGACCAATAGCACAGCTCACAGTAATGCTAGATCCTTAACCCACTAAGCAAGGCCAGGGATGGAATCCACATCCTTATGGCCAGGAGCCGCCAGGGGAGCTGTCTGAATTTTTGATCGTGTAATCTTCTTGGGTAAGTTTTGTCAATGGATTCTTCTTTATTTGCTTATCTGTTATAAAATCTGCCTCTGGAATAGGTCAAGTTCTCTTCTTATACACTCCTATAGCATCTCTTATTTTCCTCAGAGTTCTTATGTCAATTTGTCATTCCATATTTGAGGAACTATTGGATATGTATTTATGGTTTTCATTAGAATGTAAGATTCAAGTAGAAAGAATAATTTTCTTACCATTCAATCCCCAATGTTGCCATACTTTAAGAGCTCAATGTTATTTTTAAATAAATAAATATAGAGACTTGAACAGGATATACATGAGTTAACTCAATGTTCAAAGGGTCAATGGATGGAATTTTTTAAAAAAGGATCTTTTTAAAAAGATATTCTTTAGCTCTAGAGACAAAGTTATCATGTTTTCCTCTGAGCAGAATTAAGTTCTCCATTACTAATTAAAATGAAAAGACTGCTGAGAAATGTTTGTTTTACTAGAGGTGATTTATGGCTGTCCCTTCTCAGTGCACAAGGACAATATAATTTGACTAAGCATTTCTCTAACAGGATGAATTTAGTTAAGCAAAATATTTTTAAAGGCCATCATCAGTATACCAATGTCAAAGCATCAATGACAATTTGTATTCATAGATTTAACATTTGGAACAGGTGGCATTTAGACATAAAGTACACAGGGAACTTATTTCTCCATTTTCTTTTACAATTTTGACAAAATTTTAAAAGTATTTTCTCAAGCTATACCTTTTTCCCTTACATTTTTAGCAACATTTAGAATATTGATTCTCTAACTTTTCTGAATTAAGGACTATTGTGAGAATGTAATAGAGCCTCATCACAATTAAAGACACATATACATAGGCATATATAAATTTATATGTAATTTTAAAGAGTTCATGAGCCAGTTAATCCAAATTATAGTTTAGAATAACTTATTTACAAGAAAAAATGAAATTAAAAGTTTATATTTTATACATATATAAATATATATATAAATATTTATTTCTGCCAAAATTTACTCTGAAGTTTGAATTATTAATTTAACTGTAAAATGTTCTCATAAGTAAAAAAGCTATGTGGTTATTTGAAACTGATTAAAAACTGCCATCACACTAGACAAAATGTGCTATAAATAAAAACAAACAAAAACCAACCAAGCCGGCGCATGAAGTGTTGTGTGCTTCAGTCTTAACACAGCTCTTTTTTCACGAATAATTCTGAAGAAGACCAAAGACACAGGTCTCCAGGGCCTAGCATACTATACAACATCACAAACAAACTTAATGTAACTCTTGCTATTACCACAAATTCTTATTTTATAGTTTATTTTGTAAAATATTACCCCAGTAAATGTTAATTTTTTATTGCATATAAAGAGAAAAAAAATTCTGGTAATCTGACTAATAATAGAATCTCCTGAGGAATTTTTATATTAAAAAAGTGCTTGTTTAATTTCATCTTCTACTACAGATTCTGTAAATTTCAATGGAAAGCTTATATTCTCCATCATTTTAGTAATACTGTGGTATCAGAAAGCATTTCTCCAGGTCTCTCTGATGCATGAACAAAGAGAAAACCCTTGTAAAGACCGATAAGCAGGCTATGTCGAGACTATTATCTGTTAGAAACTTTGAAGATAAGTTTGCCTTTGCCTTTATCTAAAATATTAAAGTATTAATTGCCAATCATTCAATGGGTGGACCTTTGGTGAAGATCAAAATCAAGGTCAAAGATCTACTTTAACATCTTGTTTCGTGTCACTTGTTCTCTTGACAACAAATATACATAAAGTAAACCTTGTCATTGAACACTGAAATAACATCTTAATTAAAAACAATTGCATATACCCTTTAGCAATTCCTAAGAATATGACTCTGCCCTTTTATTTCTAGACCAGATCCATTTTGCTGACACCACACATTTTCAAATCTAACTGTGGAAAAATGTCATCTCTGTTTTTAGTTAAAGTAAGAACTCTTTTAACTGTTTTTAGTTTAAGAATTCTTTAAATTGTTGAGACTTCCATTATTTAGTCATTATTAAGAACCAATTTTTTTATTAGCTTCACACATGCTCTTGTGTAAAATAGCTGAGGTTCAATAGCTGTGGTTCTAGACTAGAAGATCTTGATGAGATGGTATTGTCTAGCTTTGTCTTCCCCTCATAGAGCAATGAATATTGCAGAAAGACTTCCCTAAACAAATTATATATAGTTGCTCTTCAGTTTATACTTCCTCCTGTTATACCTTATATCTGACTTTATCTTTTACTTTCTATAATTGTTTGACTACTAACACTAACATTTTCATTTTTATTTTGGTTACCAAGTCCTCCAGGGTCCATCATCATTCCAGGCATGGGTTTCCAAACCTCCTCAGGCTTACATACCATTATTGCCACACCTTAGCAGAGACTCATTACTTTCCATTCTAGGCTATGCACTATCTCCAACCCAGAGCACCTCCACAGTCAGATCTTCATTTCATTGACAGTCTTTTGCATTAAATTATAGCTTTTTGTCACCTTTTTTTTTTTTTTTTTGTCTTCTTGCCATTTTCTTGGGCCACTCCCGTGGCATATGGAGGTTCCCAGGCCAGGGGTCTAATTGGAGCTGTAGCCACAGGTCTACACCAGAGCCACAGCAACACCGGATCCAAGTGGCGTCTGCGACCTACACCACAGCTCATGGCAACGCCAGATCCTTAACCCACTGAGCAAAGTCAGGGATCGAACCTGCAACCTCATGGTTGCTAGTCGGATTCATTAACCACTGAGCCACGATGGGAACTCCTCTGTCACCATTTTTGTTTACTAACAGTTCTGTTGTTAGTAAGAACGAGCACTTTCCAATACTCTGTCAAATTTAAAGGCAACTTATGAGGTCTTTCATTAAAAAAAATCAAATTTGGGACAAAGTAAGTAGAATTTGGAAGCAGAAAGTCACCAGTAACCTAAAGAATAATTCATTGATTCTTTCTCTTTCTGTCAGTCTCTCTGCCCGCCACCCCCACAACCATTGGCTTGTTATCTCTGCTTATCCCTGCATGTTTGCTCAATGCTTATGCTTTTGGGGGGCAAATTATTTTCTTGCATAATAATGAGCCTGAATTTGTATTTAAAAATGGCTTTTCTAGCTCCAATTCAACATGAACTTACTATTTAAGTAGGTATACTTAATTGGAAATCATATGTATATCAATTGAAACTTTCAAGAAAACTACTCTGCTTGGTTTTCCATCAGTGAACTCTCCATAGATCAGGTATCAATCCCTGACTTAATCAATTGGTGGCATCTAAAGACAGAGTTACTAAGTTGAAATATCTCTTTGGCATTTCTTTGGTATGAGTTTTCCCTGAAGAGGCTATTATAAGGAATGAGACATGAACATCAGAAACTGCAATGTATGTCTATTATAGTTTACTTATGTAGACATTTCAATGCTAATTCTACTGATCTGATATTCAGTGTTAACTTCCGTCTGCCTGCTCCTGGTTCACAGAGGCTTATTTCTCAGTGTTTGACCAAAGGTTTGTTTTAAGCCTCGTGTACTAATGTGGTTTCTTGTCTGTGCTGGTGGGATTTTGTGCTCTCAAGTATAACCCCACGTCCTTTTCTGACTGTTCCTAAAGAGGTCCAGTTTAGAACATCTGCACAGTCTTCCACGTCCCCAGGAGGGCTCTTCTTGGCTCCTGTTTCTCTGATTCTCTATATTAAACTTTTAGCTACTCTGCCATTTTGCTTGTATCGGAGAGTCGTCAGCCTTCTATTAACTGCTCTCCATCAATATCTCTACTGCTTTAGACAACAACTGGTGGAAGAAATGTTCACATAGTGAGGTACAGGGAGGTCATTCTGGCTTATACATGATTTGATTTGAACTTTATGCTAACTGGAAAAGCCTGTCAAAAAAACACTGTCCATTTGCCTTTAAAAAAAAGAAAAAAGAAAAGAAAAGAACGCATTTACAGATTGTTTAGAATGTCCACTTTGCAGACAGGTATAGTTGACCCCTCTTCCTGTGACACCCATGCTAGTACTCCTTCAAGGATGAGGTTCCTTTCCCAAATAACAAGTTCATGCTGACTTACTATGTATGCATTCATATGTCTCTTTTGAAACCCTGAAGGAATGTACCCCTGTCATGTCTGATGTTCTAACAATATATAAAACTGCAGTTTGGGCATCCAAAATGAAGCTAGGTAGCCATCATGAATGTGGTTTCAGACAGGTTCCTACATCACTAAGAACTTGAATTTTCTGAACTGTATCAAACTCAAGGACATCACCAACCATTCTCAATCAGTTTCTGCTAGCAACTGCCAGCTGCAACCTTATGGTTTCAAGTGTCCCCTTATAACTATGCAACTACTTCAAAAACCAATCAGTTGCTTAACAGGCAGCTCCCTTACTTCCTGCCAGCTCCATTTCTAATTTTTGACAAATAACTTATGTAACTTGGCAGGTTTTGTCTATGTAACTCTTTCCCATTTTGCAGTCCGGCAGAACACAATTCAAGTGCTTCTTGAATCTGTGTCTCCTGGACTATAATTCTCAGTTTGGCTTAAGTAAAACACTTTCCTATTCCTATCACAGATTATTTATTAATTATTTGTATTGACACACCCTAATCATGAAGTTCCCAGTCTTTGTTGTAAATCACTTCAGTCCCTTCAGGCAGACCCAAATAGTTTGCACATTTATGGCTGCTTTCTCCCTGGTCAATACCCTTGTGCCACTGCACTGGACCTGGGGGTTGAGTAGAGTGGAGTGACACTCTCTATGAGTGGGCACTGGTGGGAGTGGGGAGTGGTAGCATGTGGTCTTCTTGGCTTTCCCTTTCCAGAATGGAACCTCTGGCCTATGAATAAGCTGGGGCAGGGGAGATGATTTCAGGCAAAAAGATAGTGGACCAGACTTTTCCTTTACCTTGAAGAATAGCCATGCTTTCTAAAATTCTATAATTTTTCAATCTCATAATAGGATCTCTACACATATTTATAATTGCTTAATATCTTATGGTTTATAAAAATTATAATAAAATAAACATCTCTTTGAATGTCCAAAGACTACTATGAGGTAGGTTAATATTTTTATTTTATTTTATTTATTTATTTATTTATTTTTGTCTTTTTGCCTTTTCTAGGGCCGCCTCCACGGCGTATGGAGGTTCCCAGGCTAGAGGTCCAATCGGAGCTGTAGCCGCCAGCCTACACCACAGCCACAGCAATGTGGGATCCGAGCCTCATCTGCAACCTACACCACAGCTCACGGCAACGCCGGATCCTTAACCCACTGAGCAAGGGCAGGGATCGAACCCACAACCTCATGGTTCCTAGTCAGATTCGTTAACCACTGCGCCATGACGGGAACTCCAATATTTTTATTTTAAAAGTCGTAAAACTGAGAGATATCTGAACTAGTTTTCCTAAAACCATTTGATAAGAAACTTCCATGAATTAAAATATTAGGTTTTCTATATCCAAGATTTGTCTTTTTTCACACATTATAATTTTGTTCATATTGAAAAGTTATGGATAGTATATTAGGCAATAATGCTCAATAAAAATAAGCACTCAATAAATATTATGACACATTGTCATTTTCTAATCAATAATAATTGCATAGGTCTCTTGGTTTCTAAAAAGTCTGACTTTAACAAAGTAGGGCAGTGATTTTTGACATGGTTGTGTGCTCTTCTATTTAATATCAAATTCAAATAAAATGAGAAACTTACAGCATGAAATCAGTTGCTAGTTTCAAGGAAGACCCCTTTCACCTTTGAAAATGTTATCATATTTAAAAAGAAAGAGACCATATTTAATACTTTGAAGTTGCACTTTTTTCTTGACTCTGTGAATAATGTCATTGGAGAAACATCTGAATGCTGATAGATTAAACACAACAGCAGCTGAAGTATGACTTTATTCTTTCACAGATCATTTTAGATGCAAAGACCAAAAATGAGAAAAGAAGAACAGTGGAAAATGGGAAGTTTTTAGAGCTCTGGTTTTATAAGAATCTAATTTTATAGTGTAAGGTTAGGAGGATAAGTCAAGAAAGGAATATAAACCCTGTTCTCATACACTGATGCAGAACTTCCATTTGGAAAGTCTATCGCTTCTGACGGTAGACATCTTTCATGATGATAGTCCTGGTTTTATGTATTTATTTTTTACTAGAGTGTTTCTCATTTGTCATGTATCTTGGCCAAAGTTAAGAAAAATGTACCATCATACATTACAAAATGCTAGACCTTCCACAAATTTTTGAAAATCATCATGTTTAAAATGAAATCTATATTTGTATGGGATTAGAAAGTAATATTTCAAAGTGCTTTGTTACATAGTCAACTAAAGGAATGATTTCTTACTATTTGTAATTTTGCCATATTATTTATGTTCATGAAAGATAAATCCCAATCTTAAGAATGGGATTTACATACTCACAGACTCAAATGTCTAATTGCTTTTTTTTTTTAAGAAAAAGAAAGATGATTATCTATTGGACACTTTA
Source organism: Sus scrofa (assembly GCF_054392235.1). Taxonomy (NCBI): domain Eukaryota; kingdom Metazoa; phylum Chordata; class Mammalia; order Artiodactyla; family Suidae; genus Sus; species Sus scrofa. The sequence continues at coordinate 112,451,735 of NC_139397.1, read as the reverse complement.
AACGTTAGTCTATCTTAACATAGATGACAAAGGCTTATATACTATCCTAATTCTGTTTTCAGAATTGTGCAATTGTGATTCAGTAATGTAAAAAAGTAAAACACATTAGGATAGCCCTATTCTTTTATCTGAGTTAATATTTATGTTTTATTGTATCAGTAAAGTGACTGTATTTTATTCTTTGTACCAATTAGAAAGATATAAGAAAAAGTAAGTTTAATTTGAGAGGAAAGATCTTAAAAGCAAAGAATATATAAAGACAGGATCTCGCAAATGTTGACCAGTAAGGAGAGTGAAGAGTAAATTAATCAGATTAATCTTAGATCCCAGTATAGTGAGGTGGGCAGTATTAGAATTCCAAATCAGTCCCTTTGAATGGGCCCTTCCCTGTCAGATATTATTTTTAGATATTTGTTTGCTCATTTTATAAAAAATATGGTACAAATCGAAACGTCTGCTGTAGGCTCTTTTTTCAGTAAACAGATTGTAATGAGAATCAGTAAATTGGATCTATTTGTTTTTGAAAGATGGCATGCAGGATTTGCACAGCCCACATATATGAATATATATATATATATATATATGTATATATGTATTTTAAATGCTATGTGCTTAAGTATCAAAATAATCTCAAATTGTCAAGAGTAATTCTGGAAGTTCATCCTGTAATTTTATGATAAAAGCATTCTAATAAAGGAACAAAACTGAATCCACTGAATTCTTAAAAAGAGGGAAACATGAGACACTGGCTTTGGGAAATCTTTTTTCAGATTCTTACTGAATGTGGAGACTTATGGGAGTATGGGCCAACAAAAGCACCAGGAACCTTCGGGAGTTCCCTTGAAGCACAGCTGGTTAAGGATCTGGTGTTCATGGCTTGTGTAGCTGCTGTGGCATGGGTTTAATCCCTGGCTCCAAAAATTCTGCACACAGTGGGCATGGTCAAAAATAACAAAAAGCAAAAACAAACAAAAAATTGTGAATTTTCATCACATAAATGCAATGTTCATCAATTTCTTACATCTCATTTGTAATTCTGTACTACACTTTTGTATTGTTTGGTATTCCCCCTGGAATTTACTATCATTTATATGTTTTGTAGCTTTTGTTCTTCTCTCGATTCCTCATAAAATTCTGATTTCTCAATCCTTCTGGGAATGCCAGAAGACTTTTTTTTTTTTTTAACTTTTTATGGCAGGACCTGTGACTGAGCCACAATGGGAATTCCTATCCATAATCCAAAAGCTAAAAATAATCTAATAACTCAAAAATATATTAACTGCTAAAAACCTCATTTATATAATATTAAAATAACATTAAACAGAGTTACCATCATGGCTCAGTGGTTAAAGAACCCAACTAGTATCCATGATAATGTGGGTTCAATCCCTGGACTTGCTCAGTGGGTTAAGGATCTGGCATTGCCCTGAACTGTGGTGTAGGTCACAGATGCGGCTCTGATCCCATATTGCTGTGGCTGTGGTGTAGGCTGGCAGGTGTAGCTCTGATAAGACCTCTAGCCTGGGAAGCTCCATATGCTAAGGGTTCAGCCATAAAAAAGACCAAAAAAAAAAAAAAGAAAAAATTGAGCAAGTACTGAAAATAACCAGTATAGCTTTCCTCATAATCCAATAATTATAAAATTGCTTGATAACTCTAGTCTTCATTACATCTTTATGATATTTAAACTATAGTTAATTTACTGATGGAATTTTACAGATATTAACAAGCCAACAAGAATAATACAAAGTGAAAATGAGAGAGGAGAAATTAGTAAAGAGAATTATGTATTTTTCAAAACTCAAATCCTAGCTTGTAATGAAAGCAAAAATATAGAAATAAAGTTGCAATTTATAGAGTATAATTTATCAGTTGCTTAGTGTTAGTGACTCTCTTCACCACTTAAAATATGTATGGTACAGATTTATACAGCGAGGATTTTACTATTTCCCTTAATTGAAACAATGTAATATTATTTATACTTCACTTTACTAACCACCCTCCCAAAAGAGACTCCAGACTCTAAAACAGTAAAATAACGGAATTCTATTTCTCATTTAAAAAGTGCAATCTATATATTTATATATATACATATAAATGTACATAACCATATGTAGTAAATAATGAGACAAATGTAGAAAGCTTATTGGACTACCTCTTTCAAAATTCACATAGAATCAGAGAGTGCATCTTTTTCTTTTTTTAGGGCCGCATCCATATGGAAGTTTAAACCAGACATAATTCTATGGGGGTCCTGGATGCAAGAGCCTTTCTGTGTCCCCCATTTCTTGTTCTTAGGAAATGGGCCTCATTCAGCCACCATGGCCTTTCCTGATTTCCTAGAGACAGGTTCTGACAGTCACTGATCAGGAAAGGGAGGGAATGCAAAGACAAGGGAGGGTGGAGCAGTCAAGCGCAGCTTAGACTCCTCCCTTGTCCTTCTCCCTGGTTTAATTGCACCCTGAACACAATCACCTGAAAGTGAAAGATTAGGCATTCTGAGCATAGTTGCCTGAGGGTTAAAGATTATTAGCATATGATGTTTTTTCAAGAACTTTCCTAGTTTGTTCTAATCTCTGATCAATATGCCCTTTTTGCAAGTACTATTTTTTTAAATTACTCAATGAATTTGTTACATTTATAGTTGTACAATGATCATCACAATCCTAGGCAATAACCCAGAAGACAACCATCATGATCATACAGAGATCTCTCTCCAGCTTTGATGACTAAGATCTCCCCAAAAGAAAAAAGAAGGCATTTTTGTCCCTATCCTGATTCCTATCTGAAAATCTATTTTTCTCCTTTTTACTATAAAACTCTTTGCAATTCTATCTAATGGGGGACACAGTCTTTAGGGAATTAGTCTGCTGTGACCCTCCTTAGCCTGGCAAAGCAATAAAGCTATTTTTTTCTCTTTTACCCAAAACCTTGTCTCTGTGTTTCAATTCAGCAGCAGCAGACAGAGGCCAAATTGTGGCAAAAAAAAGTTCCTAGGCTAGGGATCTAATCAGAGCTGCAGCTGCCAGCCTATACCACAGCCATGGCAACGTGGGATCTGAGCTGTGTCTGCGACCCACACCACAGCTCATGGCAATACCAGAACCTTAACCCACTAAGTGATGCCAGGGATTGAACCTGCATCCTCATGGATACTAGTCGGGTTTTCTTCCTCTGAGCCATAACAGGAACTCCCAGACATTGAATCCTTAATGCCTTTTTCAGATGGAAGAGGTTTTCTTTACTTTTTGGTACGCATAGTTTCAATTTTCTGTACACATAGTTTCAATTTTCTGTAAATATATTAATATATTTCTGTAATATATTAATATATTACTTCAATAGGCTCTGAAGTTTACTATAGAATTTAGTATTTGTAAAGTGTCATTTTTATAACAATTTAATATTCTAGTTCTGTCCAAATTTAACCAAAACATGAATACTAAAAATGTAAGATGTTTAAAATTATTCACTAATAAATTTGAAATAAAATTTTTAGCAAAATTTTTGTAAATTATATTATTGAAAAATTTCTGAAATTGGACCTGTTATGTCCAAGAGCCTAATATTTTAGCTTTTTAAATACTTTCCCCCTTAATTAAATTTTTATCAAGTTATAATTGACATACTATAAACTAAAAATAGTTAAACTGTATAATTTGTTACATTTTGACATGTACATATATGTAGACACACCCACCAAATTATCACTAAAATCAGGCTAATGAACATATTCAATAGACATATGTAACTTACAGAAATCAACAAATATTGATATTTTACTACTTCAAGTGAAATATAAAAAACTCACCAACACATACTTTCCTTTACTCTCATCCTTTATCACTATCATAAATATTTCCCCTACATATAATAAGACATATATGATATAATATTATAAATTTTACTTTTAACTATCATGTATAATAACAAAGACACAAGAAGAGAAGATCATTCTATTTACCCATCTATTTGCCTTTTGCTGTTCTTTCTCCATTCATATTCTAAGTATCATTATACTTTCATTTCCTCTGCTTAAAGGGCTTCCTTTAGCAATTTTTTTTTTCTAGTTACAAATTATCTTAGTTTTTGTTCATCAAAAATGTCTTATTTCACCTTTAATTCTTAATAATATTTTCAATACATATGCAATTTTGAGGTCAGTGGGCTTGTTTGTTTGTTTTCTTTCAGCTCTTTAAAAATATTGTTCCACCTCTGCTAGGCCTGCATGGATTAGTGAGCAATCCATTGTTATTCAAATCATTGTTCTCTAAATGTAATACACTGTTTCTGTCAGCTTTTAGGATATTTTCCTCATTTATCTTTAATTTCAGACATTATGATATCTTAAAATGGGTTTCTTTGGTTTTACCCTATGTGTTTAGATTCTCTTCTTGAATCTACTGGTTTAAATCATTCAAGAAATCAGGAAAGATTCAACCATTATTATTCTATTAAGTTTTCAGTATCTTACTCCTCTCTTCCTCCAACTCCAATGATGTGGATACTAGATTTTTATTTATTGAACCCACAGATTCTATAGATTTATTTAAAATATTTTAATTAAAAATAATTTAAAGATTTTACTTCTTAAAAACACTTTTCAATTTATAGCAAAATTGAAAGAAGTTGTAGTGTGCCATAAACCTGCTGCCACACACAGGCATAGTCTCCTTTGTTTTAACATCTCCTCCATAGAGGTTCATTGGTTCATTTTTTTAAAATTGGAAGTTCCTGCTGAAGTGCTGCAGGTTAAGGATCCAGCACTGTCTCTGCAGTGGCTCAGGTCACTGCTGAGGCACATTTGATCCCCCACCCAGTACAGTGGGTTAAGGATCCGGCATTGCTGCAACCGTGGCATAGGTTACAGCTACATCTAGGATTCAGCTGCTGGCTCAGCTACTTCCATATGCCTTGGCTGCAGCCAAAATACATAAATAAATTTTAAATTTTTAAAAAAATTTTTAAATTAAAAAATCTATTTTCTCTCTGCTATTCAGATAATTTCTATTACTTTATTTCCTATTTTGCAGATTTTATTCCCCTTATCATCTCCATTTGTGTTTGAGCCCACACAATGGATATTATATTTCAGTTATTGTATTTTCAATTCTAAAATCTGTATTCTTCTTTACATTTTTTTATTTGTTGAGACATTATTTTTTCCTTTGTTTTACAAGTAATCACAATCGCTTGTAGAGGAATTTTTATAATTGCTTATTTAAAATTCTTGTCAGGTAATGCCACCTTATATATCACCTTAGCATTAGTGCTTTTCATTTGTTTGTTTTTTCTTTTAGTTTAGTTGAGATTTAAATGATGCTTGGTGAGAGAGAGAGAGGAAAAGATAGTGATTCATTGGAACGTAAACAAAATCTGATAGTTGTGGTTGCTTCAGAATATCTGGAGAAACTGAAACAATAATTATTTTATTCATAACTTTTTGAACTTTTTGAATAAGTTGCTTACTCAGAAAATAAGATTTACTTTTTAAAAAGAAGTTAAACGTTTGACATTTTATTTTTTATAAATGCTGTAGTCTTTAATGTGCTGATAGGTATTAAAACCTCTAATGAGACTTAGAGGAGAATGAAATATGCAATATTTATAAAATGCTATTGACAAGAAATATTTTTGAGCTATAATTTACAGAATTAGTATGGTTAACATAATTAAATTTAAATCCATACAAACTTATTTCTTTTGAACATTTAACAAAAATTAATCTCTTCCTTGTATTTTCTCATTATTGCTTACACACCATAATTAGCATACCATTAAATCCTATCCTATGTCACACTGTATGAACTTCATAGTTTAGTAATGTCAGTACATAATATTTTCTATGCATAAAATTTTGCTTACTTAGTCCTTGGTGATCCTACTCTTTTTTTTTTTCCCACAATAACTGTGGGTAGTGACTGTTTCTTGAAATTCATAATAACCCTACCAAACAAAATTATTGCAAAGTTGATAGATATTTACTGATTTTTAGTAATAAGTTCTTAACATTATCATCATCCCTATTTCAATCATCAGCAAAATCGAACATCTGCCTATGCAGTGGTAATTATGATAATGATTAAGAAATTTAGCAAAGTAAACATTAAAATAGCTTCAATATAATTCTAAAAATCTACATACTTCTTAGCCTAAAGAAGACTGACTTTAAAATAATAAATGATTCTTTAAGCCAATAAGCAAAGCAAAAATGTTCCTGTGCTTGAATACCCTTCATGCTGTTCCATTTCTTTATTCAAAAAAATTATTGAAAGATGTTTAACATTTATTCCCTTTTCATTGAAGTATACCATTCACTCTTTTTATTATATGCTTGGGTTTTATGTTTATGATAGGTTTCATTATTTCCATTCTGTCACATTTTTAACTTTTTCAAATATTATTATTATTTTTTCCTTTCAAATATAATTCTTTTGGATGCAATAAACAAATTTACTTTTGGTCCAAGAAAGCAAACAGTACTATCAAAAATGAAAATATTTTCCTTTGTCTCTATTCTGCCATCTTCAGTGTTGGCCCCATCCTATCACTGATTCTCCTATGATTGGAGCATGACAGCTAAAAGCAACTGGGATGTTAATACTCCTCACTCATTTCACATAAAAGAGAGGAAAAGAGAGTCTGTTTTGATTTCTGTTGCTTTCTCTTTAAATAGTAAATGTTTCCTTGTAAGGGAAATTGATTTGTTTGCAGCCAACTTCTGAATCACTCAATGTCAAAGAAAATGGAAATATGATTGGTTTAGACTCTGGTTCCTTCCAGAGACCCCTGGAGCTCTGGTCAATGTCTTGATTTTAATTCCTGCAGGAGAAAGGCTAATGACTGTTAGTCCTATTGAGGATCCAATTTAAAATGCCCTTGTCACCTTCCTTCTTTTATTCAAAACACATTATATTTTTTTAATTTTTTTGTTTTTTTAGGGCCTCACCCATGGCATATGGAGGTACCCAGTCTAGGGGTCTAATCCGAGCTGTAGCTGCTGGCCTACACCACAGCCACAGCAACACCAGATCCTTAACCCACTGAGCAAGGCCAGGGATTGAACCTACCACCTCATGGTTCCTATTCAGATTTGTTTCCACTGCGCCATGACAGGAACATTATTTTGATTGCCTACTCGGTTCTAAAATATTTTGGAAGGGGTACCGAAATTAGTGTAATTGGTTCTGTCATTTTATATGAGCATCATGAGTTGTAAATCAGCTCTTCTTTATTAATCTTTGTGTCATTTAAGCATAGAAAATAATTTCAAAATAAAATATCATCAAAATCCCCAAAGAGAGAAAACATTATATGTGTATATAAGGTATATATTTTCTATTAACTATACTTTTATTTATTTTATGCTTGAAACACATCAATATATTATACTTTTCTTAAATGTATATCTAAATCAAACTGGAAAATTATTTTTCTTAATTATGAAAATCATTAGTACTGCTTATTCCTAGTTTCTAGAAGGAAAATACTTGTGATTATAAAGTATTATTTTTGCAAGCAATACTGTATCAAGATAACATTAAAGGAAGGAAAATATGCAGTCTTTAGATTAATACTAGAAAGAAATTGCTGGCTGAGGAGAGAGTATTAACAAAATGGTCTCATTAGAGATGAACTCAATTTAATTAGCTAGGTCTTCTACTGAACAAATACTGGAGGAAAGAAAGAAAGTTTTCTTCCTAGTTGAACTCTTGTTCTGCCAAACTCTCCAAGGTTACATTAACCTAGAACTGTCAAAAAGTGCTGCTAATATAGCTTAAACAGGCTTAAATAAGTTATTTTTCAAGAATGGGCGTTTTATAGAAAACCAGAGTATTCCATAGATAGCACTTCCACTTGCTCTCTGAGGGAAGATAAGAGAGAACAAAATAAAATACCTTGAAATGATAAAAACAAAATCATGTGTATAAGCAAATTTATTATTTCACTTCTGAATATCAGTCTGGCTGTTTAATATAGACTATCAGTGAGTAAAAAAAAAAACAAAAAAAAACAAAAAAAACACTGCAGTAAATATATAGGAAGAATGTAATATAATGAAGATAGAATTTAATGAGATGTTAAGCCAAAGAAAATTATAATGAATTCTTTTGTGGCACAGGGGGTTAAGGATCTGGCTTTGTCATTGCTGTGGCTTGGGTCCCTGCTGTGGCATGGGTTTTATCTTTGACCCGAGAACTTCCAAATGCTGCAGGTATGGCCAAAAAAAAAATTATAATAAAATTAATAGATACACTATCTTTAGATTTAACATAGTAATCTGGCTCTATTTTTTCCACAATGAATAAAATAAAGTTTAATAGTATTAAAGATATATATGCATGTTAACATAAATAATATCACTTTAAAGTATGTTAATTTTTAAATATAGCAAATTTAAATATAATTATTTTATGTACATTTGATATAACTCTAGGAAACATAAAATTAGATAAATTTTTATCCTATATATTATTTTTAGCTTATTATAACTTCCTTGTAAAATAGTGTATAAACATGTGAATATTATTTTATATAATTTCTTTGAATTATGCTCTAAACATAATATAAATGAAGTAAAGAGTTTCATTGTCTACAAACACATCAGACGTAAACTTTGTAAAGTTTATTTTTACAGTTTAATTATCTGGGCTTTTTCCCCATGTTGTTTACATTTTATAATGATTCACTTGCTTTTTCCTTTTTCTGATATTGTTTAATTACCTTTTTTTAAAAAATAATTATGTATCATAACATAATAAATTAAAATAAGATATAGGAACCAAATATCAAAATAGAACCTATTATCTTATCTAATTGTCCCTAGATACTTGGTAGGAAAAAATAATCAAAATACCTGCAGAAAATAATCACTATTAAAAAAGCTATTTTCTCTTTTTAACTTTTTATGTAACAATCAAAATCACATAAACAAATCATCAAAACAAAATCCATATGCTTCACATTTTGGGGCTAGTTACAGCCTCCCTAACTTAACATTCCATGTAATCATCATCACCATTATATTTAACTGTTAACTACTTTTAATTCTTTTTTTAAAGACTACTTATAAGTTTCGATGAACATCATTTATCTGGAATTTGTCTGGCACTAGCTTATAAATATTCATATGTTAAATGTTTGCATTTTGTCTACTCAAAATTGAAGGTGATTACTTTGTTATATACCAGCATGTTACTTTGCCTCAGATGAGATTATAGGCCCAAGCAAAAACCTCAGTTTCAGCCAAATGGGATGCTGAGCAAAGGGCCCAACTATTCTATGTCTATATTCCTGTTTCACGGAAACTAGGATATAATCAATTCTTTACATAACAACAGAAAACAAATACATCTGTCTATAACGTAAAGATTACTTGGCTATAATCTTTTCTCTCTTTCCAGAAAACATGTGGGAGAATTTGGTTCATCGACATGGTGTACCTAAATTTAAAGAAGTCCATATATGTTTTTGCCTTGTTCCCAAGAAGTATATTTTAAGTGGATCCCTTCGCAGTATACTGATTTTGTGGAAGTGACTCTGGATCCACTCTAATTCAAGAATTTGCTATAGTGGACATTCTGCAATTTATATATAGGCATAGAAGAAGGATGTCATAATTAAATAATTAAACAGTGAAAGAAAAAAAAATATATAAACATATACAGTTATCCCTCAGTATCCTCAGTGGATTGGTTCCAGGAGCCCCCTCCCCCAGTACACCAAATATCTGCAGCTTCTCAAGTCCATTTTATATATATATGGCATAGTACAGTCAGATTATCCATGGGTTTCACAGCCCTGGACATGAAGGAACTACCATATAATTATGGAATTATTGAATGAAAAAATTTCATGTATCAATTGGCCCACACAGTTCAAACTTATGTTGTTCAAAGGTTGACTGTATTTATAAGCCCATATAAACACATGCACATTATACAATATATAAACATATGTATATATAAAATGTATATATATTTATACACATGTATTTTATATCTTGTATATGTTTGTGCTTGATTGTTTAATCTGAACAAGTATTTAGTTTCCAGAGAACTTTGTGGTTTAGCCTTCCTTAAAGATCATCTTCTTTGAAGAGGACATATTAGTTAATTTGACCACACTGATTATTTTTTACTTGGCAAAAAAATAAGAGCAATTAAAAATTATATAGACAGGCTTACTCCTGAGGAATAAATATTCTCTCCGTTTTCTTTTCTTTCTTTTTTTCTTTTTTGTCTTTTTAAGGCTGCACATGCAGCATATAGAGGTTCCCAGAATAGGGGTCTAATTCTCCATTTTCTAAATATGAAATGAAATGACGGTTTGGTAAGCTAGTAATTTTGGAGTATGATTTAGTTGACTCTTACTGCATTCCAGTATGACATCTAATCACATTCAGGGTCTAATCATATAGGTAGGTCAATCATCAACATAGCATGCTTGCTGCTAATTAATAATAATTTATCGAATGAAAATATATTTTCCTCTTAATGGTTATAAAATAAACTAATGAGAAATTTTTTTTTTAAATTAAAGATATTAAGAGGAGTGATTTGTGATAATTTTTAATAAAAGGATGTGATTAATAAATACCTTGTAATGAAAAAGAACCATTGAATTGATGCCTTTTCACAATCTGTATAATTAAAAAATAATTAAGATCAATCAGAAAAATATATCTCATATTTTAAAATTGTATTTTGTTAACATAAAATAAAACACACTAAAATGGCTGATACACTCCCTTCACTTCTATGTTCTATGGGTTAAATCTACATTTTTTTTTTTTTTATTTTACAATTTAAGTGTAAGTTCCACAGACTTTGCTGCAAATCACCTGGAATAACTCAAGCATTCACCTACTCCAAGATTTATGTTTATGTTTTTGCTGTCTAGTATTCTCTACCTTACTCTTTAGGGTAAATCAGAGACTTGGAGAAACATTTTCTGAACATTCTACCAAAAATAATGGTACTCCATTGTCATTTTATCACCTTACCATTTTTAAAATTTTATTTATTTTTTTGCTTTTTAGGGCCATGCCCAAGGCATATGGAAGTTCCCACGCTAGGGGTTGAATCAGAACCACAGTCACAGCAACACAGGATCTGAGCCACCAGTGTCTGAGACCTACACCACAGCTCGCGGCAATGCTGGATCCTTAACCCACTGAGCGAGGCCTGGGATTGAACCCTCATCCTCATGGATCCTAGTTGGGTTCGTCAGCTGATGAGCCGCAAAGAGAATGTCTCTCTCACTTTTTTTTTTTTTAAACATGTATTACTACTTGCCCTTATTTCCTTTACTTTTTTGCTGGTATGCTTATTGTCTCTCTTCATCAACACAACACTGCAGGTGTTACAATACTTAGAGCAAAACACTCCAATTGAAAATTTAGTTATTCCATAACATAAACATACTACACAGTTTTTTTAACTTAATTATTCATTGAATATGAATATATCTTTAGATACAGAAGAAAGAATAAATTATATTAATTCACAGAAAACACCAGACAGTAAATCAGGATTCTATACCAAGAGAAATATCTTTTTTACAAGAGGCAAAATAGTTTTTTCGACATAAAAAGTGGCAAGACTCCATTGTCATCAAATTAGCACTACAAAAATGCTAAAGGAAATCCTTCAGGGAGAGAGAAGTGATACTCAAGAGAAATTTGTCTATACAAAAGTAAATGATAAGTGCTGGAGATGGTAAATGCATGATTAAGTACAAAGTACTCTCTCTTTTTTTTTTAACACTTCAAAAGTGTTTAAAAACTGAAAATAAAAAACAATTAAACATAAGAATTCATTTTAGGGCTTATAACAAGCAGAGTAAAATGAATGGCAACAATAGCACAAAGGCTAGGAAAGGGGAAATGGAATTTACTCCTGTAAGCTTCTTACACTTTATGTGGATGGTATAATATCATTTGAAGTTATACTATAACCACTTATAGGTTAATAATGTGAATCTCTTTAGTTTCTAGACTTCTAAACTCGTGATAGTTTTCTAAACTCAAATATTTGTCTTTGTCCTTCTATTTGAAGGAAAACTTGGCTAGATATAATATTCTTGGCTCCCATGACCTTTCTTTAAGTATCTTGCTACCAGCTCTCAACTGCTTTCTGATGAGTACAGCTCTCAAGAAGTTTGATGCCAACTTGACTTAGTATTTTTAAATAGATATCCAAATGATTGTTGATTTTTACCGACGTTATTTAGATTTTAAAGTATTTTTTAAGATTATGAGTTACTTTACAAATCATTCTTTTTTTTTTTTTTTTTTGGTCTTTTTAGGGCCGCACCGGTGGCAAATGGAGGTTCCCAAGCTAGGGGTTGAATTGGAGCTGTTGCTGCTGGCCTTGGCCACAGAACTAAACTGAGCCGCATCTGCGATCTACACCATAGCTCATGGCCAGATTCTTAACCCATTGAGCGAGGCCAGGGATCGAACCCGCAACCTCATGGTTCCTCGTCAGATTCGTTTCCACTGTACCACGATGGGAACTCATTCTTTTTTCTACCATCATCTCTTGTTGTTTGTCTGTCTTCTATGAGTGTTTCTTTGTGTGTGTATTCTCTTGCTCTCTCAAGGCTATCTAGGCTTGCCTCATTCACTTTTTATTAGTTTCTCCACCAACATTAGGTAGGTAATTTTAAAAACTCTGTATAGGTCTTGTAAAAACATTTTATATTTTATTATTGTTGTAACAAAGGATTTAAAAATAAGGCTCTCCGTGTTTTCTTGTGCTTTCCCAGCTTCAACTCATTTTTTACAAGTTGTATCTCATTGGTGATCTATGGGATCTGCAGCCTTTGTTATCCCAGATTAGTTCAAAGCAACTTTCTCTGTCACTACCAGCATTCTGCTTTTGTCAATGGTGCTTGCTTACAGCAGCTGCTTCTCAATGAATATGTTGAAGATTTATGAGATTTGTCTGCAATGGTTATCTCAAAAGCTTCAAATCTTCCTTGTAGCATTTTTACAGCTTCCTGTGTGAATTGTCTTAGAAAGCTCTCACACATAGTATTAACTTCATGGTCCCAAAGGAAATATATGGCACACTCAAATTAGGAAATTTAATTGTGAATTCTTTACAATGAGAATATTCACAAGGTGTGAGGGTGTTTCAAACCACAAAGAATAGTGTCAGAATCCACAAGCTACTGCAGAAAATATTTTATTCTTCTGATAGCAGAGGAATTCTAAATATTCCAGGCAAGAAACAGCATAAGAAGGAAGTGGCTAGCAGAACCTAGAAAGAGATATGAATAGATAAATTTGTATTGAAAGAAGTAGAGGCACTTATTTGAGGGACACACGCAGAGAAATAACCTCTCTGGGAGAAAAACACTGGAGTAAATGTATTTACATCAGTGTAATTATTCCTCTTGATTTCCTGCCAGGACTATGCATTACTTATATAGAACCAGAAGCCAAGGAGTTCAGCTTCCCAGGGAAGAGACCGCATAAGAATGATGAAGAGTTGATTTAGAGCCACAAATGGAAGATCCACCACTTTGCCCCCTCAGCTCTTCACTCTTATCCTTCCTACAGGTAAAAGTTTGTGTCTCCATCTCAGGGTACACACAAAGTACACTCATCTGTTTGTAAATGTATCGTCATGGCTGCTATCAATTTGTTGTGGAGAAATAGGGAGAAAAAAAATACATAATGTAAAATATGTAGGTGCTATAGTGGTCCTGGGCTTCCAAGCTGGTCATGAAGTATAAGTAAAAATAAACACCTTTATGTATCTAAATAATTATGAACACTACCCATTCCATACATCTCTTACCCTTTTCTACATCACAGATAAACTGGGTTCTTGGTTTGGTGAAATAACTCAAAGTGTTATTCCTACAGATTTTGAGTTACTGCTGACCATGTTTTTGGTAAAAACAACAGCTTTTCATTGATCAGAATTATTAGGAAATAAAGATCTAGGAAAAATCCTTATTTCCAAATAGTCTTCCTATCCCCTGTGAGGTATCAACAACAAAAATTTCTTTAGTTACTAAGATTGATCAACTTTGTAGGTTCCCTGTTGATTTGTTATTTAACTTAAATGATGAATGTCAAATTATGAGGGGTATTTTTCAGTTTCCAATTCACTGGAACCATTTTGGGGCTCCCTAGTGGAAGCAGACTTCCCTTGGGCACAATGATCTACAAGCACAAGATCAAGGTCATAATAAGAGGGACAAACATTTTTCCAAATAGATTATTAGGAATAATAATGACAGAATCCACTCCTATCTCTGCTGTTGGTTTCAGGATTTGTTTCTGGCTACAGGGGAGATGGCATCATGCATTGATTATTGATTTTAGGCAAATGTCTCATACAATAGGCTGAGATCCCAATGCAAGAGGTTCACATAAGCCACCTGTTACATAACTAAGCCTTCTGAGAATCATTACACTGTTCTTCCAAGCCAAGTGATTCTGATTGATGGATCACATATAAGACCAGTGAATTCCACGCAGAAATTATAGTGCCATATTTTCTTTGTCATAATACTTCTGGTATAAAGTTTTACTGGCATATCATGATGATGAAAACAATATTCTATAAATCTATGAGTAATAGTACTGACAAAAGTGCTTTATGCAAAGAAAGCAGTTCTATATCCAAAATATAAGTCTATCACTCTGAGAATGATTGTTGCCATGATAAAAAGGGTCTCATGTGATGAATCTACCATGATGATACCAGTCTGTACTCTATAAAATGGAGACATTGATTTGGGTTTATTTGATATTTCTACAGAGATAAACTAAAATCATTCAGAAATAAAGAAATCTATGATTAAATACATCTCACTATTTTATCTGTGAGATGGTCTTCCTTTTTCATTCTCTATCCTAATCAATTACATTCTAATCTATTTACATATTCAGCTAGAAACCTTAGAAACACTCTTGGCTCATTCTTCTATTTTACCCTCCATGTTCTCAGTAACCAAGTTTTCAAAGTTCTATTCAAAATGCCTCACAAATATGCATTGTCCTCATTCTCTGTATCACAGCCCATTCCAGAGACTTTCCTAACGCTCTTTCCACAGCAAGAATAGTTTCATCTGCTCTTTCCACAGCAAGAATAGTTTCATCTCCATCTATCCTGTTTCCAGTCCCTTCCCACACTGTCCCCAAATATATTTCTAAAAATGCAAATATATCACTTATTTTACTTTAGTTAATAAAATTTTCCATAGGGTACATTATGGTATATAAGACCCATTCAAATCTATCCTCATCCTACGTTTTTTTTCACTCCTTGCCCTCTATGTGTCCCCACTCCATAGGTTTTATGTTCTAACCACAATGCACTAGAATATTTAGTGTTTAAGACTGTAAGGATTATATATAATATGCTCTGGCATTCTGTTCTATGCATTGTAATTTTTATTATACCTCAGAACAAATGTGGCCAGGTATATATAAATGTAACTTGAAGGTAAAGTAAAAATAGATTCAAAAATAATATATTTAATCTGCAGTATAGTATCAGGATCAGCAATTTTCTGTCAATCTAAGGAGCCTCAAGAGCACTTCATGGTTTTCTTCAATTTGGCAAAATAAATTGGAAGAAAAGTCATCTTCCTATCTGAATATTTGTTTGGTCTCATTTAGTCAATTACTATTTATTCCTTGAATGTTTGAATACCTATATCCACACACACACACACACACACACACACACATACACACATACACACACAGATAAAGATTATAAATAAAGGTATTAACTTTCACATAAAATGTATGGCTGTTTATTTTTTTTAACAAACAATTTAATGCAACAACAGTTTTTATAGTCTCTGTACCATGTATAAATTGATCTTTTGAGAGGCACATAACAATGTCAATTAACAAGGTATATATGTCCACTATTTATTTTCACACAGCATATACAACATGACTTTTAGTATCCAGTCACCTTGTATAAAGGATTTTGCTTTGTTTGGCCTTGCTTTGCTTTCCATTGATTAGATGGGTAGGGAAGCAGAACTTCTTTGTCACTTCAGAGGAAACTGTCTGGATAGCAATGGAGTGTATCATAAATCAATTCTACCAGGAGAACCGCTCACAACCAAAGTCAATATCATAGTATAAATTGCCTATAACAGGAATCAGAATGCTCTTGTTTCATCAGAGAACTCTAAATCTTTTAAAATGTGTGCAATAAAATGATAAGGCTTTATTTTTTTATGCTTATTATTTTTAAATCTATATTTAACAGGGTATATGATAAACATATTTTATGACAGTGAGAAATACAGAATAAAATAATTGATTATGGTCTTAAAGGTTTTGTTATAATATAAGATGTGTAAGCATGCCCAAACATAAATTCTGTAAAATCAAATCTGAATTATTCAGGACTCCATCCTCCATTTACAGGTCTACTGACTTTTTAAATTTCTATAAACTACTCTGATTCTTATTGGTAAATACTGAACCAATTTTGTGCCATGTATCTCTCTCCTCTATCTCTCCCTCTCTCATTTTACTTGAAACCTTGAATTATTAATTTCTCTACAAAATCTAAAATTTAAAGAAAACTGTCATTCCACCTTGTTGCAACTATTTATATTTTGAAAGTATCACACAAATATTTCAAGGATAAACATTGGCTATGCAAGAAAAACAAAACTGAAATGATCTAGTAATATATTCTTTAAATGAAAAGAAGTTCCCACTTGTTAAGCATTATTAAGTATTCAGTGATTGCAGTATTTTGGCATACCAAAGAGAAGTAGAGATAGGTCATAATCTTAAAGAGAAATATTTTGGTCATTACAATCGCTATAATGATTAGTAATATATATTTTTGGAGTGCAGAACAATGCATTTATAGGGTTAAGTAAAAATAGAGTTGAGATGTTAGTAGAAATACCAAGAAGAATTTCTTCTTGTTTGTTTGTTTTTTTTTTTTTTGGGGCCCATACCTGTGGCATATGGAAGCTCCTACAGGCTCTCAGGTAACGTGGGATCCAAGCTGCATCTGTGGCCTACACCACAGCTCACAGCAATGGATCCTTAACCCACTAAGTGAGGCAGAGATCAAACCCACATCATCGTGGATACTAGTTGGTTTTGTAACCTGTTGAGCCACAACAGGAACTCCTGTCAATTTTCTTTTGTGTATACTTTTCTTATAAAATAATTTACTTATTCGTTGGCTGCTTGTCTTTCAATAAATGCTCAGCAACCCATTAGTGCCCAATATTTCTTAATGCTAAGGCAGAACTTGTTTATAATATTGAAGATGGTTCCTACTGATAAAATAGCACTGATTGCCAAGAGCTTGCAATAACTCATGGTGAAATCATTTAAATTAAGAAGGATTTTTATATTATGAGTGTTATTTCTGTACTTTCTGCTTCTGCTCCTTCTAGTTTTAATACTACTATTGGTGGTTATTATTACTGTTATTGGTGGTATTATTATTGCTGTTGTTGCCATCATTATAAACAGGCAGCCTTGGACGTTTAGTGAACAAAGTTAAGTTTTAAATTCAATGTGAATCTAAGCACATACAAAAATATTATTTTAGAATAAAGTAAAAAAGCAGCATAAGACTCATATTAGACTTCAGATGGCATTTGCTGGAGGTCATTGCTCTTTATGTACTGCTAATATAAAAGTAAATTGGCATATTTATTGCTAGTCTAAAGCTCTTTTTGATGATACATTTTATGTATATGTGTATCAAAATAAAAAAATATATATGCTTTAGCCCACAATTCTACCTCTACTACAGATGATTAAGTACATTTATAAATAAATAGAACATATGAATAACTTGCTCATTGCAACTTTGTTTAAAATTGTTATTAAGATAACTGCCTATATTCAAGCAGAAACTGCTCAATAAAGTATAGTGAAAACATGCAATAGGATATGTTTTCTAATATAAAAATATATCTCAAATTTATAATAATCAATCTTTTAAAATAATATTAATTTGGTCTTCAAATATTTACTGGTTAAAAATAAATCGGTAAATAATAAAATTACATAACACTGTAATTAAGATGCTAGTTAGACTGAAGAGACTAAAATATGTTATATCAAGTTTATATATTCAAGAGAATTATAATGAGACTTTATCTGAAGGATTAAGGAAGTCATGTAAAGTTAAAGTCGAGGTGAAAAGTTCCCCTTGTGTCTCAGGGGTTAACAAACCCAACTAGTATCCATGAGGACATGGGTTCGATCCCTGGCCTTGCTCAGTGAGTTAAGGATCCACCACTGCCGTGAGCTGTGGTGTAGGTCACAAACATGGCTCAGATCAGCGATTGAGATCTATTGCTGTGGCTGTGGTATAAACCACCTGCTACAGCTCAGATTCAACCCCTAGCCTGGGAACTTCCATATGTTTGCATGTGTGGCCCTAAAAAGCAAAAAAAAAAAAAAAAAAAAAAAAAAAAAAAAAAAAAAAAAGTCGAGATGAAATGCACAGAATAAAAAAGAATTAGGAATTAGGTCAGTAAATTTGACATGTTGCATGGAGAACATTTCAAACACATCCACCATCCATCTCAGTGCTGGATCACTCTGAAGAGCTTGTCTGGGTTGTTGTCCAGTTTAATGAAAGAAAAGTCATGGTTTGAGAGGCAAAGGAAGACCCTAGAGCTGGGCAGGCCATGTTAGGCTATTTTAAGAATTTCAGATTTGATCAAAAGTAAAAGGTCATGGCAATGAAGTTTTTAATCTGGGGAGTAACATAATCTTCTTTTCTTTTTTGAAAAGATCTCTTGGGTGGAAAAGAGATGAATGGATTAGAGTGAGACAAGAATAGATACAGGGAACAGGGTTATGAGAGGATGCAGTAAAGGCTAGAGTTGAAAGTGGCCTACCTAAGAAACAGGGCAGCAACAAAGAACAAGATATTTAGTAGATACATGTGATAAGACCTAGAAAAGTTAAAAAAAAAAATTTACAGTAGTGAAACCAAGGAGCATATCTAAATGTGTAATAAATGAATGGAATATCTCTGAACCAATATACACAAAAATGTTAATAGATCAATCACTGGTAGTTATGATACTGGATAACTTTGGTTTTGTTTTTTATATTTTGACTCTTTATATGATATTTTTTTCAAATAGTACTTATGACTTTTCGAATCCAAACAATGAATGTTGTTAGAGCAAGCAACGCAAGCTGTACCATAATCCATATCTTGATTTGCTGATTGGTAAATTCTGGCTATGGTGCATGTATTTAAGATGTTCCTTAATTAGACTGTCATAGTTTTCTCCACTTTCAGGCTGTAGAGTTGAAAATGTGCTAGAGTGGGATCAGAGTGTATATAATCGAGAGAGAAGAATGTGGACTTAATCTTAGCATTCCTGACTCTACACTTATGAAAATATGGAACTTATTTGTTTTATTTAGTATTTTCATCCTCATATTGCTTTGCAATCAGTAAACAGGCAAAATGTTTTAAATAAGACTAACTAAACCATTACTTGTTTTGTTGTCAATGCTACCCATTTAAGATTTTCTCAATATCTTACCCTAATTCTACTAGCCTTAAAAAAGCATAGTAACTTGGTATCATTCTTGGGACTGTTTTCCATAATTCTGTCCATGATTACTGAGAGCATAGTTCTCCGTGATATTTCAAGACAACCTTGGAGGTCTCCTTGCTAACTTGATTCATAATTTTCCATCAGTTCACTTCACACCTGGGCCATGCACCACTTACTTCTCAAATGACAAATTGCATGCTAGAAGCAGTTGTCTGAGATTGACAAAAAGAACTTTTTCAGCCATAAAACTATATTTAGTCCAAAGACTAAGATAGTTTTTAAATAAAAAGTGGACTTCTTATGTAGCCTTAAAATAATACAGAATATTGAAATCCTGGAGCTATTTTAAATATATGTGTGGAAACATTATAAGTACTATGGTGAAGTTAGCTATTTCCAAAATTAGTATAATCTCAGCATTATTGAATAGAGATTTAAAAATAAGAATTTCCAGTTTTTGACACTAATTCTAAAATAATTGCTATTAATTTCCATGATTAGAGGCAGAATTCTATCACTCTAATGAAATATACATGTATATAGACATAAAAACTTATGTACCCATTATTTTCCCAAGAGTTGGAAAGCATTTAGGACCAAAGTTGTAGAATTATGTAAAAAAAAAAAAAAAAAATCTAAAATTTGTAAGATATTTTAATATGGGAAAAATGCCTTTATAAATAAATTACTGGTAAAATCAAATAATACATAAATCAAGTAATAAATTAAAATATTCTGGTAAAAAAATAAAACTGAAGAGGCAGATTAATAACTAGCAAATTTTATTATTAAGAACAGCACATTGGTTCTATATGTCTCAGGGAAGATTTTTTTTTCCATTTGGCATTTAATAAGAAAATAGTAATGAGATTTCTTATTAAATTATACAAAGGCTAAGTATGCTTTTGGCTAGATATTTAGAACAAAACCAAAATACTAACATATCTACCCTCACAATCTCAAAACCACTCCTCAATTAACTCAATTGGTCACTCAATCTCAATTAACTAAAATTATATAACTTTAAATCAAAGAACTTCCATAAATTAAAGGAAATTCTTCTTTGTTTGTTTTTCAGTCAAAGAAAACTTGCCCCAGATAAGATTTTAAATATGTCAAAGAAATTTTAAACATTTAAAATCAAGAAAAATTAGATAGCACATGATAATAATTCAAAATATATCCAATAGAAACTATGTATCATTTTGTCTCTATCCTATCACAAATTTACATTTATCATGTTTCAAGTTAGGAAAAAAATTAATATTATATATAAGAAATCAAGAATACAAAATCTAGGAATTCTCATCGTGGCTCAGCAGTAGCAAATCCAACTAGTATCCATGAGGACTCAGTTTCAATGCCTGGCCTTGCTCAGTGAATTTAAGATCCAGCGTTGCTGTGTGCTGTGGTGTAGGTCACAGACAAGGCTTGGATCTCGTGTTGCTTGGGTTGTGGTGTAGGCTGGACGATTTGACCCCTAGCCTGGTAACTGCCATATGCTGCACCTGCAGCCCAAATAAATAAATAAATAAATAAAGTACCCTTATCCTTTATGGAAAGACTGGGAATTATTGCCGAGTGGGTCCGGGTTGATCTCTACCACCCTAGGCTTTGGAAAGCCCCAATCTTATAAAAGGCTGCTGGCAAAATGGCTCATTTTTGCTACAAGTAGACATTTTCTCTATTACCCTGTAAGGTAAGCAAACTTCCAAGCAGAGAAGGGAGAGATTTATTATTCTGAAATGTAAATAAATTTACTCCCTTACTTGGATGGAGACATATTAATTCAGTAGACTTTCTGCTGTACAAAAGTCCTTGAAAAGAGAGCCTGAGATATATAGACACACCATGGAAAACTGCCTCCCCACAGGTATCAGACTGAATAAAATAATGCAGGTCTATGTTATTTACAACAGATATTATTTTTAAATGGCATTTGGTGAGATAAAATTAAAGAGAGAGGAAATAAATAGTGCTATGGACCAAATGTTTGTGTCCCTCAAAATTTAGATATTGAAGCCTAATCCCCTGTGTGATGGTATTTTGAGGTGGGACCTTTGGGAGGTAATTAGGTTGTGAGGGCAGAGCCTTCATGGTGAATGGGGGTAGTGTTCTTATAAGAATAGAACAAGAGATTTGATCTTTCTTGGCCATGTGAGGATACAATGAGGATATGACCATCTGAAAACCAGGCAGTGGTCCTCACCAGACATGGAGATGTGCCAGCACCTTAATCTTAGGCAGACTCCCAAACCTCCAGAACTGTGAGAAATAATTGTTACTGGTTAAGCCACCTAGTCTATGTTATTTTTGCTTTTGCAACCTGGACTGACACCAAGTAAATCAAAATTGTAAAAACCATGGGTAGCAATATAAATATTATTTCAAAATAGTATCAAGACCGTCTAAGGCCAAAAGTTTCAGTAGAGTTTTTAGGATCTCTGTGCTGGTAAAATGAGCAAATCTACTTAGAAAACATAATAACAATCATTAACTGGAATAAAGCTAGCAATACATCCCTGAAACATAATTAAATCTGATGGAATTAATAGAATATATTGTCAAATCCACACATACAATGGATGTTGTAAAACATCGGTATAAGAAATCTATAGGTCAAAGGAACAAAAAAATAGGTTGGATATAGGAAACATGAATAACAAGATTTATGTGATGCTATAAGAGTGTATATTTTCTCAAATATTTACTACCCTTTCTTATAAGAGGTGAATTCTCCCACACTCACTGATATCTGATTTAGCCATATGACTTGCTTTGTTCAAAGATCTGTGAGTCAGGTGTAATAGGCAATATCCAAGTATGAAATTTAAGAGCTGTCACATGGTTCCAACATTGCTTTTTTCTCTCTGTCACAGTAGTGGCAATGGTATGTCTCAGAATTTACTAGAATGAAGAAGACTTGGAAAAGAGAAGTATTTGAATTGTATGACATGAATATGAATATATATATATATGCATAATATATATATATATGTTTCTGTTGCATTAAACTACTGAGATTGTTCCCACTATGTAATATATCATAGGCTGACAAACAGAAGAAGATTTACAGAACTCTCCTAGAAAGGTAAAAATAATAAACAAGAATTTCAAACACACATAGAAAGTTTTCTAAGGTGACAGAATCAAGCCACAATTCTATAGAACTAGAAATACATAATAAAATACATCTTAGGAAATATATTTGAAAACTATGCTATCCCAAATAACTCACATTTTAAATAAACAAATCACAATGGAAATGACACCATATTTAAAGCTAAACAACAACACTATTTATATTTTGAAAGTTGGGAGATAAACCCAAAGAAGATTTATTCAATTTTAAAAAGATAAGACCAAGTAAAACCTGAGAAAGAAAAGAGATGTATTTATCATGTTATATTACAATCCAATTTAACATTCTCCTACAAGTGAGTCAGGAATCCCAGTTACTCTTGTTTTTCAAATCTAACATTTCAGGGTCCTTTGCTTCCAGGAGCCTAGTTAGAAGGTTGGAGGGGAGTGAGAGAAAAGAGACACAGAAACATATAGGAAGAGAGTGAGAGAGCGAGAGAGGGAGAGGGAGAGAGAGAGATCTATGCTAAGAGCTTCAAACTGAAAGTTGCATATTATTTTCGTCCATGTTCTATTTACAAGCATTAATCACCGGGCCACACCTAAATGCTTGGGCTCTGGGAAGTGTTGTGAAGTACATGAATCTCGAGAGGGTACAAAGTTTCTTCCATAGCAGAATAAACAGGCAAATAGCAGACTCTCATGATTCTTTACTTGGGTGGCAAAAGCCAAAGAAGCCAGAAATTTTAGGTTATTGAGAAAAAAGAAAGAGGGCTGTAGCTTATTGGAAGAGGAATGTTTTTAGAGGTATAAATGGAGAAAAAAAAAACAGTAAAAGAGTGAGAAGTCAGTTTTTGGTTTTGTTTTGGGAGGATTACTGTACAAAGTTTGTGCATTTGGATTTATAACTATGACAGTAGAATAGACATAGAGTGTGGTTTTTGTTTTAGTCAGGAATCATTGCTTGGATTAGGAGTATACAGCCAAAGTTTTGATATTCACGTTTTTTTTGTAATGTCTCCTATTTGGAAGCAAAGATTTAAGGAGTAAAAAAATTGAAATTCATTAAATCAACATCACAGCTGATCTTTAATATTGCCTATATTGCCTATATATTTTCTGGTGTGTTTCTGAAAAACCAAAGACCTGACTCTCTATTAGTGAATAGAATTGATCATGATGATGATCTTGGAGGAATTTTTATATTATAGCTTCTTGGATTTCTATAACCTTCAAATCATTTTCCAGTATGTATTTGGTTAATGAGTATCTAGTTATGTCTGTTTTGAGCAGGAGGAATCATCTCCTCTTAGAGTCTTCTTTTCCTTTATATCTAAATTCAAAGTGCTCGCAACTCTAGTGACCCTGTTGAGAATCATACTGAAGCACTTTTCTGTAAAAATGTCACAAGAGAATAAAATCATTTTATATTACCAAAAAACACCCCAAACTGAAGACCCTTCTTAACCACTAAAACTCATACTACAGTGGAATAAACAGTTTAAAGGGTACAAAACTGAAACAAGGAAAAAGAAAATATTCTCACCTTTGCCTAGGAGATTATTTCATAGAAAAAGATATAAAGGAAAAACGTTTTAAATAGTTTCATTCTGACAATAATGCAAAGAGTACGGTTTAAGTTTTTTTAAATGAATTTTTAACACTACACATAATTCCTTCAAATAGTTGAAGAAGATAGAATCATCTAGACATTTCCTAACTTGTGATGAACTTACTATTCCTTTCTCAAAGTCACTTGATACATATATTTAACTTTTTTTTTTAATGGCTGCGCCTGCACCCATGGCATATGGAAGTTCCCGAGCCAGGGACTGAATCCGAGTCACAGCTGCATCCTATGCCACAGCTGCTGCAGTGCTGGATCCCTGGGCCAGGCTGGCAGTGACCTGAGCCACTACAGTCAGATTCTAAACCCCCCACACCACAGTGGGAACTCCTACGTGTAACTTTTTGTAAACTCTAACAATAACACTTTCTGTAAATAAGTTGTGTTCTGTGACAATTCAGACTAGTCAGAAAATCTAGTCATAGTAATTAAATACCCTTAGAATATGAAATGACATACCTTATAGTGGATGGGGGAATAGTTTTAATACCAAAAGATAGGAGATTGAATTTATTCATACACTTCTGTCATTTTATTTTATTTTACTTTATGGTGGAAAGGGAGAGAAGAGGGGTGGGTTGTTGAGATTGGAAAGAAGGTAACCAGGGGTACAACTCTGAGGTATTAGAAATAATAGAGGCTGAGAAAGTGAAATGAGGATATATGCCATTTGAAACACGGTTACAAAGATTATTGCACAGGATTCAAAATATTGAAGACTTGGAAGGAGGACTCTTGCTTTTAGAGCAGAGTGGTGAACTTCCTCTATTATATGCATAATCTCATTGAGTTCTGGTAACAGTGTCTAGCATATCTAAGAACACAACTCCTGGAGGTAGACGGCCTCAGTTTAAATCCAGATCCTGAATTTTAAGTGCATGTGTGTCCAAAGTATATGACTTGTATAATTTTATTTTCTCTGCCTCAATATCCTCATCTTTAAAATGGGGATGACAATAATATCTACATCAAAAGGAGTTATGAATATTAAACACACTTTTAAACAGTATCTGGCACATTGTACCATGTAATAATTGTTTAATAGAACAACCTTATCAAATATATAATAGCTTTAGCCTCAATGCCTGCTGGCCTGGGAACTTCCATGTGCCATGAATGCGCCATAAAAATAAAAAACGAACAAAAAACAGTAACTTTTCTAGTTCTTTATAGCAAAAATGTTTTATAAAAATCTGAATAACCCACTTTGGAATATCACCACTATATACAATTACTAAAAGAATAAAACAACATTTGCTAACAAAATGAATTTAGGAAAAATTAACTGGGGGGAAATTTTACGTGTCATTATCTTAAGACTTTGGTCAGTTATTCTTTCTCATTTTGACTCTTCAAAAGGAAAATGCAAAGAGTGAGTGCTTTAAAAATAGGATTTTTAAAATTCTATGGGTTTACTTTCTGAATAATGAATTATGTTACTTCTGAATATAATACAGGGTGGGAAGCTTCAATAATATGCTGTCCTCGTGCCTCAGACATAGAATGATGGTAATGGTGTAACTTAGAGATATTTTAAGACTATTTTTGTTGATTCCACTTGAAGATTGGCCCATTACTTTTGGCACGCATTTCAACATTCTACCATTGTCCTACAATTTTCTGCTGTTCATTTGTCACACTGACAGAAACCAGTTTAAAATTTAAATCCGTATCCCTCCTGAATCTCCTAAAAGAGTTTGCAGGCCAAAGCCCGTGCGATGACTGATGATGCTCCTGTCAGGTGCCAGAAGATCCAGCAGAATTGCTCAACAAGTATCTTAACAAGATAAACAATAAGGCAGATTACAGAAAAACAAATGACTTATCATAAGGTTGCTTCCATGTCATTCTTCATATTTGTCCCCTAAAGTCATTTTTACTAATAAAGCATTTCAAAAGTAGGAAGTATTCCTACAAGTCTACTGATATTTAATTCTCTCCTAGCTCATTCATTCATTATTTGTAAAGAAAAGGCACACAATTGAAGCATATGGTAAAAGATTCTGAAAAAATACACTTTTAACTTAAAAACTACTTTTCTTCTGCAAAGATATAAATTGACAGGATTTGATTTTGCACTAATTTTAATATAACTTTATTCATTATAATCCAATTCCTAATGTTTGCAGATTTTGCATCTAGATCATTGCTTATTAAAATATTCTTCCTTTAAATCAGTGTTTCTCAAAACATGAGTCATGGAGGATTATTTCTACATCTCAACACAAGCCATGGTAAAATGTGTGTAATTCAAAAAGACTTTTTTTTTCAACTGCATATTTAAACCTACAATGAATGTCAACAATTGTACCATTAAAAAAGAGTTAAATTAATGATTTTAGCCAGACACATGAAGTTCTTGTGTTCACTCTCTTCCTCTTATGGCAGAATGTATGTATTCACAGTCTAAGTTATTTGTCACATGCATTTTTATATGGCCTATGTGATCTAAAGTTTGAAATATGTGACAGCTTGATGATTTTACCTGCTTACCTGTTATAATAACTTCTGTGAAAAATTAAACTTACTACATACCACTTATGTGTTCATGTCTACTACATTTGTCTATTCAACTAAGTATAGCCATTAAGACAAGAAATTAAGGGCTTGCATTTCTGAGAACTGCTACCAGTTTCTGATATAAGGCAGTATGTGGAGTTCTAATGATAGAATTATGTGGGAGTTCCCGTCTGGCGCAGTGGTTAACGAATCCGACTAGGGACCATGAGGTTGTGGGTTCAATCCCTGGCCTTGCTCAGTGGGTTAACGATCTGACATTGTCATGAGCTGTGGTGTAGGTTGCAGATGCGGCTCGGATCTCGCTTTGCTGTGGCTCTGGCGTAGGCCGGTGGCTACAGCTCCGATTCGACCCCTAGCGTGGGAACCTCCATATGCTGCGAGAGCGGCCCAAGAAAATGGCAAAAAGACAAAAAAAAAAAAAAAAAAAAGAAGAAGAAGAATTCTGCAATAATATGAATGTAATTGTTTTAATTTTTGTAAAACAAATTATAAAATTAGATTAGTTCAAGGTTCTGGATATTTTTGCTCTTGAATTATCAAAAAATATCAGTTGTATCGACTTAGATAAACTGAAAACTTTTTAAAAGTTTCAATGCCTATAATTCATATGAAATAGTATCAAAAGGAAGTATATACTGCAAAGGTCTAGGTTAATATAATATTATGACCCATGTGTTACAGAAAAGAACAGCAAGTGATTACTGAAAGCATTTTTGGGAATAACACTTAAGAGGAACAATTGGTCATTAATTAATATTAGAAGCACATTTTATGTTCATCCATAAAACGCATTAAAATTGCACAGGAAAAGAGACATGATTAGAAGTGCAATTATATTGATTCACTTAACTTGAATACACAACTAACTCACAGAGATAGCAAATACTTATACTATAATATCCCTAATGGAATGAGGTTGAACTGTGTTGAACTCAGTTTTTAAGACAAAAAGAGATATCCTCTAGAACACATACTCAAAACATGTTACAAAGATTTCATTTTTCACAGAACTAGAGCAAACAATCCAGAAATTTATATGGAACCACAAAAGACCCAGAATTGCCAAAACAATTCTGAAGAACAAAAACCAAGCAGGAGGCATAACTTTCCCAGACGTCAGGAAATATTACAAAGCCACAATCATCAGGAGAGTGTGGTACTGGTACCAAAACAGAGAGACAGACAAATGGAAAAGAATAGAGAACCCGGAAATAAACCCTGACACCTATGGTCAATTAATCAAAGGAGGCAAGAGCAAAAAATGGGAAAAAGATAATCTTTTTAGCAAGTATTGCTGGGTAACCTGGACAGCTGCATGCAAAGCAATGAAACTAGAACACACCCTCACACCATGCACAAAAATAAACTCCAAATGGCTGAAAGACAAGACACTATCAAACTCCTGGAAGAGAACATAGGCAAAACATTCTGTGACATCAACCTCATGAATATTTTCTCAGGTCAGTCTCCCAAAGCAACAGAAATAAGAACAAAAATGAACTAATGGGACCTAATCAAACTGATAAGCTTTTGCACAGCAAAGGAAACCCAAAAGAAAATAAAAAGACAACTTACGGAATGGGAGAAAATAGTTTCAAATGATGCAAATGACAAGGGCTTAATCTCTAAAATATACAAACAACTTATCAACTCAACAGCAAAAAAGCCAACTACCCAATGGAAAAATGACCAAAAGACCTCAATAGACATTTTTCCAAAGAAGATGTACAGATGGCCAACAAGCACATGAAAAAATGCTCAACATCCCTGATTATTACAGAAATGCAAATCAAAATGACCATGCGATACCACCTCACATCAGTCAGAATAGCCATCATTAATAAGTCCACAAATAACAAATGCTGGAGGGGATGTGGAGAAAAGGGAACCCTCCTTCACTGTGGGTGGGAATGTAAGCTGGTACAACCACTATGGAGATCGGTATGGAGATACCTTAGAAAACTATACATAGAACTACCATATGACCAGTAATCCCACTTGTGGGCATATATCGAGACAAAACTTTCCTTAAAAAAGACACATGCACCTGCATGTTCATTGCAGCACTATTCACAATAGTCAAGACATGGAAACAACCCAAATGTCCATCGACAGATGATTGGATTCAGAAGAGGTGGTATATATACACAACGGAGTACTACCCAGCCATAAAAAAGAACAAAACAATGGCATTTGCAGCAACATGGATGGAACGAGAGACTCTCATACTGAGGGAAGGAAGTCAGAAAGAGAAAGACAAATACCATATGATATCACTCATATCTGGTATCTAATATACAGCACAAATGAACCTTTCCACAGAAAAGAAAATCATGGACTTGTAGAATAGACCTGTGGTTGCCAAGGGGGAGGGGGAGGTAGTGGGGGGAGTTGGGGAGCTTGGGGTTAATAGATGGAGACTATTGCCTTTGGAATGGATTAGCAATGGGATCCTGCTGTGTAGCACTGGGAACTCTGTCTAGTCACTTATGATGGAGCATGATGTGTGAAAATAGAATGCATACATGTATGTGTAACTGGGTCATCATGCTGTACAGTAGAAAAAAATTGTATTGGGGAAATAACTTTAAAAATAATAATAATAAAAAAAATATTTCAGAGGGCAAGTGGCTGTGAAGTTTTGATGCTACTTGTCACAATTAAAGTTCCTAAAAATAATGACACAGTTAAAAATGTGTAAAGACTTCGTAAGATAAACATCATACTTGTGCAGAAAAATAGTGTCATTAAGTAAGTAAGACCAGGGATAAACAAGTGGTTACTAATGGAAAGAACATAAGTATAATTTACCCAGGATCAATATAGCCCAGTGTCCCGGCAGTGACACTCTAGAGTATTGCACTTTTCCACATGGCTCTTCTATCAATTAAGACATAACACTTCCTAGTGAGTTTTCTATTCCCACCTAATCTAACATTTTCTTTTGACATTAATTACACTTAAAGATTAAAAAAAAAATGCCCTACTGCTTAAGTATTAGTAATTTCAGCTTTTCATTATACCCATACTTTCAAACTAGAGTATCAACTCTCCCTAAAAATGTCTCCTGCTTTAAACACCTTCTTTTTTATTACTTTCACAGCTGCTCTGGCTCATGAATGTATCATCTTATCCCTGGATTATTGCAATATTCTCCAATGTATTTTCCCAGTTTTCTGTTTTTCCACATTAATGTTTGGAACCAATTGCTGTTGAAATAACCATCATAAAGTATCACTGTGGACACACTCCTGCTCAAGAAATTTTGATGGTCCCCCTTAATAAAAGAATATGGTTTATATACTTAGACAATCAATTAAAGATCTCCATATAAGAACATATGTGTATTGTGTAATGCAAAAATTATGTTCCTAAGCAATAAAAACCATTGGGTAAAAAGAGAAGCCAGGATCATGCAAGATTAAAACTAAGGGACCTATGACAGAACGCATTATTCAGCTGTGAATTTTGTTACTTACCCGAATTTATTGTTTCCAGTGTTGAATTATTGTGAGATTTGACTTTCCTTTCATTAAGGATTTTTTTTTTTAATGAGGGAGAAAACACTATTTGAGGTCATTGTCTTTCTTTATCTATTCTGAAACATTTAATATTATTGAAAAAAAGTATGCTAGGACAATAGGAGGGAAGAGAATATTGTTAATTTAAGCGCAATAGTTTGAATAAGGGAGTGGAGTCTTAGAATTTAGATAAAGTATTACTAACCATCAGTGGAAGTTCCCCATGTTTGGGGAAAAAAAAATGCTCCTTGAATATTTTCCCGTTTCTGCAAAGCCAGAGCTTTCAGAGCAAAGAGCACTGGTACTTGGGATTAAGGAGTATCAAGGCCATTGATTGTTCCAAAGTATTCTCTCCTCTGAATCCCTTGGTTTACATTTTAAAGACAATGAATCCTGAGTCAATTGTTTACATTTCAGGAGAATAAAAACAGAATTTCTCCCCTCTCCTCACCCCCAAGAAATATGTTTATATTCCAAAACAAAGGTCTGCTTCCTTCTATTCCCAGAGGGAGAATGGTCAGATGTACAAACTGCCCATATGTACTCCAGATGTAAACCAACATCCACTGGTGACATTTTGCTCTCATTTCATTGCCCTGTGAAGAATTGGGACATGGGGAACCAGGGCTGCTAAGATTGCTCTGTGAATAAATAAAAAATATACACACACACAATTCATACATACTCTGTATATATACACATATATACATGTATACACCTATCTCACATATATGTATATATATATGCACCCATATATATGAATGTGTATATAACCATATTTGGTTGCATCCATGTATATGCATATGTGTGTGTGCCTATATGTACATATAAAACTGCAGCAGGATATCATATTAACAGGGTAACACCTAAGATCTTGCACAGTTTTAGATTTAACAGCTGTTACCAAGAACTGCCTGAGGAAAGAAAAAAACT
The DNA here is from genome assembly GCF_054392235.1 of Sus scrofa. Taxonomy (NCBI): domain Eukaryota; kingdom Metazoa; phylum Chordata; class Mammalia; order Artiodactyla; family Suidae; genus Sus; species Sus scrofa. The sequence goes on along the minus strand of NC_139397.1, from coordinate 112,420,496 downwards.
GTAGGCCCTGAGATATAGAAAGAACACAATAGAGGCCAAAGGAAGAAGCAATTAAGGTGGTAAACGTGAATTCTTGGTACGTAATGGTAAGAAATTCTCCAATATTTGGCTATTTAATGCCCTCTGGCTATTGGAGTTGCTAATTTTTTAAAAAGATGAAATTTTAAATTTCCTTGGGATTGCCTGGGGTTAAGGTTGAAGAAACTTTGAATTGAATTGAATTTTTCACAGTGACGTTACCTGCCACTTCTATGCCACTCCTCAATGGGGTGGTGTGTAGCTCATCTATGGAGATTAAAAGAGTTAAGTGAAATAGGTATGAGAAGTAGAGGGAGGAGGATAGGGAAGGGATACAAAAAACTTTAGTGTTCATGTTCAAAATTAAGTACGTAACTATAGTTCTCATGTTGATCCTAAAATAATAATGCTGCTATATTTTAAGCAACAGTTTCAAGCTGAGCTATGCATCCATGCCTCCTGTTGCGGTTCTGTCCTCAATGTGAGTGAACACAAACTCAGCAACCTTGTTAGAATCACAAAAAGAAAGCACTTAAAGAATAAACATAACAAAGGGACTGATGAAAGATATGAGACAGCCATGTATAAACTCTGATATTTTAAACATAATGACACTGCATAAAGGTCTAGTCCCCAGTTATGTTCTTGTTTGGAACAGCACCTTGCTGGAACTCTTTGGCTAACCTTGGAGAAGACAAAACTGTGGTTGATAGGGAGAAAACCGAACATCATCCACTTTTCAAAGGTTGGTTGGGTAACTTGAGCCAAGAGGCTGTGCTGGTTTAGAGAAAATTGTGTGACATCATACATGGCTTTCATATACCTAACAGGGAATGAATGAAATAATTTACAATAAATATGAAATGGATGCCTTTTTAATGTCACTTCCAGAAATTTTGTATTTTTTCCCCACCACACATACTACGGCTGCACATCGTGCTGTTTTTGGTCTTTAATCCATGCTGTCTGATGCATGTTTAAGAGAACTGCATGTTCAGCAATTTTTTATTTTTATTTTTTGTCTTTTTGTCTTTTTAAGGCCACATCCACAGCGTATGGAGGTTCCTAGGCTAGGTGCCCAGTTGGAGCTGTGGCCGCCAGCCTACACCACAGTCACAGCAACACAGTTTCTGAGCCACATCTGCAGACTACATACACCACAGCTCACAGGCAACACTGAATCCTTAACCCACTGAGCAAGGCCAGGGATCGAACCCTCATGTTCATGGATGCCAGTCAGGTTTGCCAACTGCTGAGCCATGACAGGAGCTCCCATGTTCAGCAATTTTAAGATCCCTAAATATGCGTAAGTAGTATCAGTAGAGGTTAATTATTTATAGCTACCCATAAAGCTTTATTGTAATCTATCAGATAATAAAACCAATCTGAATATTTTAATTATTGTATAAATTATAATTATCTAGTCAGAGGTATAGTCCTGTAAATAGGGTTGGACTAGTCTTCTGAAATAGGATTTTTGACAATCATTCCTTTCATAAATAAAGCAGTAAGCTTTAAGTAAGGAGCATACAGCTTCAATATTAATAATTTAGGTGAAACTCCAGTCACTGTTTTGAATATCATGTAAAATGGATAAAGAGTACATTTTACTTTGTCTTATGGATCTTGGTGGACAAAATGAAATTAATCTTAATTCTTGTTACTTTACATCAGGAGCCCACACATGACTTTTATATACATCTTTTTTTTTAATTCAACCTTATTTATACATTTATCTGTGTCTTTTTTAGGACCACACCCATGGCATTATGGAAGTTCCCAGGCTAGGGTCTTACTGGAGCTGTAGCTGCTGGCCTATAGCACAGCCACAGCAACACGGGATCCATAACCCACTGAGCAAGCCCAGGTATCGAGCCTGTGTCCTCATGGATGCTAGTCAGGTTTGTTACCACTGAACCGTGATGGGAACTCCCTATATTTCTTTTTAACACCAAACTAATTCTCTTAGACATCCAATAATTAGAATATTATCTAATATTTTCTAATCAGTTTACATGCTCCTTGAAGGAGGGGATTTGTAAGTATTTCAGACTTTTGATAAATGTTCAATAAAGAGTATAAGCACTAAGAGTTAAGAGTCACCTACTGATAAAAATAAAGATAAAATATTTTGATTAAGAAATGTCTCAGGAAGATTCCTTAGGAAAAGCAATAGACATTGGATTATTGATAACTATTGGCAGTTACAGTGCAGTTTGAGGTATAATAGAAAGAGATGGCCTCAAGGTAGCAGGGAATAATTGACAATATTTTTAGAACTATGTCACAGAAAATTTTCACATCCAACTAAACTGCTTGTTTCTATGCCTAAGATTAAAATTTCCGAATAAGAGCTTCTAAATGAATTCTTGGGTCATATGGCCCTTGCATGTTCAGGGAAGGATAAATAAAGTAGACATTATGTCAACTAAAATCTCTTGCCAGCTCCCAGTTTTTTCCTTTGGTAAAACAATGCCAATTCTGTTCAAATATTAGAAAAAATATTTTTCAAAGCCAATAATGGTAATTTACCTTTGACATAATTGGTTTAGGTACAGACATGCTAAGTATGATAGATTGTTAAAATGGCTACAATCCCAGTATGCACACCTCTTTTTCTGTAATTTGACTTTGCAGTACCTTCCATCAAATATCTATTTCTAAATCTCTTGAATCTAGGCTTGGCTAAGGAATTCACTTTGGCAAATAGTACAGTAGTATTCTTGATGTAAGCAGACACAGCAAACATACCTGTGTGTTGAGGCTTGCCTTTCTTTGCTATTTTTGAAATAACTCTGTGACCACCTTTATGTGAAATTCCATTAATAAACTGCTGGAGGTACGTGGCCCAGTGACTTTCATCAACCATCCTGAAAGCAAGGAAGTCATCACATATATGCAACTGACCATAAACTACCAGCTCACTAGAGATGAAAGCTCAGCTTGCAATAAATAAATGGAGTTAGACACACATCATGCAAGTTTAGCCCAGCCCAAGTTGCCATCCCATATATGTCGTGAGCAAATAAATTTGGGTATTATTTTTTAATTGCAGCAAAAGATAACTGACATATTATTCAATCTACATATTAGGATGAAAAAAGTGGAGGCCTCCTTACAGGCTGAAAATATTTTCTCACTCCTTTTCACCTCTGGATGCAGCTATGTAAGGAAATAATACTTGAGGTGACTGTAATGGTGTGAGAAAGAAGTTGTAGGTCATTGATGATGTTGTATTATTTCATCAATGAACTAACTGACTCCAGAACCACTTTATATCCAGACTTTATTTTTTGTGTTAAAAGTAAATGTATACTCTATTGTTTAGTTTACTGTTGTTTGATCTTCTCCACTTGCAGCAAAAAAGTATGGTAACTGATAAAGGACTCTGAGAAAACACATGACCTAGGGAGAGCTAGAGCCTGAGAATCTATGTCCCACTTCTACTTGGAGAGAATAAATCATCTGAACATTTCATGGTTGCTTCAGCTCTTGAGTGGACAAACAAATAAACAAAAAATGAAACAAAACAACAACAACAAAAAAAACGGACATGAGAGTTTCAGACACATAGCTCAGTGTCCACTACAAGACGTTTCCAAAATAAAGAATTATATGGATCTGTGAGTTTAAAATCTATGCTAAAAACCATTGAATAATGAAAAAGTTCTAGATCAACATGGTGGAGTAGGAAGATCCTGCTCTCATTTCCTTCCACAGGCACATCAAACTACACTACATGTAGAAAAACTCTCTGAGAATGATCTGAAGTCTAGCAGAACAGAACTTCTACAACAAAGGATAAGAAGAAAGGGCCCACAGAGATGGGTTGGAAGAGTAAATATGTAGCCTACTTAGAACTCAAACCATCAGGTCAGTGGCCCACAAGCAGGAGGGATATTTCGCCCCTCCTTGGGAGCAAGAGGTTTGAGCCCCACATTGGGCACACCAGCCCAGGGACCCTGAGTTGGGAAAATAAATCCCCTTAATGTCTGGCTTTGAGAATCTGTGGGGCATAAGACCAGAAAGCCAGAGGACTGTGAGAAAACTAGACCCCACTCTTGAAGAGCTCATGTACAGTCTCACTTGTTCCGAGTCCCTGAACAGAAGCAGCAGCTTGAAAAGCACTCGGGTCCTACAAGAGGGAGATTCATTGACTAATTTGGGATTAGTGGAACCAGAGGAGCAGGGATCTGGTGGAATTTCTCCAGAGATGGAAGTGCTGGTGGGTGTCTTTTTTATTTTATTTTATTTATTTTATTTTATTTTATTTTATTTTATTTTATTTTATTTTATTTTATTTTATTTTATTTTTATCTTATTTTATTTTACTATCCCACCTAGCTGACTCAGTACCAGTGGGGCCATTTTTGTCACTCTCTATTAACCTAGCTAACATTACATACCTAGTTTTGAGGTTCCCCTGAAGACCTGCCCTACCCAATCTGCCAGGCCAAAGATTGGCCTCTCTAAAGAAGCTCACATCCAACACCCACCTGGCAGGTTGCCCAGCCCAGCAATATCACAATTTCCAAAGCATCTCCCACCCCATCCCACCTAATGGACAACTCTGGCCAGCCCCAGGATCTCTCCATATCAGCTCTCTGAGAAGTCAGCACTGCAATCAGTATTCCCACAAGAGTCATAGGTGGAACTCACAGCCAGATGCACTTGGCGACAGCCCTGCATATTGGCAAGCCCCCAGCAGTCACTACCAGCCCTGTCTCTGAGCACACCTGATGCAGTCTCAGGGGCCTTGACTACAGCCAGACTAGGGGCCAGCCCTATCCTGTCCACCAGCACACCCACAGCAGTTACAACCAGGCCTCAGAGACAATGGGCCAGGGATCAGCCCTATCCACCAGTACGGTGTCAACTGGCCTGGGGACCACTCCCACCCACCAGCATGTAGCAGCAACCACAACAGATTGTACACTCAGTCCACATAGGGGATAACTCTGGAATTCTCAGCTCTGGTAAACAGGGGAAACTGTGCTACTGGGCTATGCAGGACACTTCCTAGACAAAACCAGTCTTTTAAGACTGAGAGACATGGCTTATATATGTTACACATTGAAACAAACACAGAGAGTTGGGCAAAAGTGTATATTGTATGCAAATTTTACTTCTGTAATAATTTTAAAGAGAAAGAAAATATAGTGAAAAGTCTCATACTCTCTGGTTTGGGGAGAAAAAGATCCACCAAATGGCATCTGCCATAGAAGCAGGAACGAAGCAAAGATAGATTGAGTTTTAACAAAACTGCAATTATTCTTGACAAAATTCAGTCCATGTTTGATTAAGAGCATCATCCCTTTACTTTAGCAGATGAATTATTTGGCTCTTTCTGACGGAATACAAAATCTTAAGTCTTTATAGTTTTATATATATATATATATATATATATATATATGATTTATATATATATGATTTATACATATATTTTTACATATAAAGGATTTTTTTTATATATGTAAAGGATTCAACATTCAATCCATGAACAGGACTGTATGACCAGGAAACAAGAGAAACAATAAAAGAAGCCTCCCAGACATTTGAGATAATGTGATTACCTGCAAAATCTTTAAAATCCCTAACATTAAAATATCCAGTTAAATATAGTAAGCTTGAAGATTCAAGTGCAATAAATCCAATGCAGAATAAATATAACGCATTCCTCAAATAAAAATACATGCATGTTTACATATCATAGACAAACCATCAAAAGCCAACATAAAAGAAAGCCTTAAAAGCACTCAGGGAAAAAAATATTACACTACATTAAATTACATTACACTAAAATGCAGCAAAATGTATAGCTGACCTCTGAACAGAAAGGAAAGAAGTAAGGGCATGGTGGATATTGCCAAACCAGAATTCCACAAGTAGCAAAACTACTTGAAAAACAAAAGTCAGTTTAAAAAATAAATTTAAAAATTAGACTTGCATTAAAACATCACTGAAAGTAGTTCTTCAGACAGAAGGAAAAAATCCCAGGAAAAGAAATAAATGCAGGACAGTAATTCTAACAGAAAAGATAAATATATGGATATACAAGTGGATTTTGCACAAACAATACTACTCATGTTTTTTATAGTTTAAAAAAAAAGTATAGATTACCTATTCTTGACAACCCTAATACAAAAGCTTGGATATTGGATGAAAGTAACAGGAGTTAAAGTGTTTTAGGATCCCAAAAGGAAACTCTGTGATTTGTACTTTATAATCCCTGTAGACAAACTAATCAAAAGTCTCTCTTTTACTTTCCCAAGGATGGTATGTCTTATTATGTTTTGAGGCAAATGCTGTCCTTGGTTCCTAGTCAGTTGGTTAACATTTGGGACTTTTTCCTGGTTGTCTGTTTCAGAAGAGAGCAGTCTCCTTCATAAACCAAGATGACAAGCCCACTAACTTTGATTCCAAGTTGTCTCACCAGATATAACTTAGAAGGGTTAACATTTAAGAGCTTCTTTCCACATATTTTACTTAGTTTTGACTGCTTAATAATAATTGAATTCTGGAATTTTTTTTCATTTGCTTAATTTACTTAAACCAATTTAGAAATATCATAGAATTAAACAAAACTTCTGATATGTAAACAGATTGCCATGCTCCTGAAACACATGTTAAAACCTGATAGAAATTAATAATCACTTATTAGGAAAGTTGTCCACTAATAAGGCCAGTCTTCAGCAAAATTAAGAAACAAGCCTAAAATCTAATGCAGTTCAGATCCAAGGCCAACGTAATTTAATACCACTTGGTTTTATTTTTCCAAGTTTTCTGATATTAATCAATTTTTTTTCCTCAGATTTTCTGAAGTATTGGTTTTGCTAATAATCAAGCTCTGATTGACTTCAAATGAAGGAATTTCTAAATCAGTGTCAGACTCTTCTAACTCTGGGAGCATGTTCACTTATATTTTATTCATTTTGTCATAACTGATGTAATTTATACATTAATTTGTCTGTTTTAATGACAGTTTACATAGTTATTATTTGTTTCTTCTAATATCATGATTTCAGGTTATGAAAGAAAACTTTGCTCTCTCATCTAAATTTAAGTACTTAATGTCTTAAACACTTCTTAAAAAAATAAGGCTTGAACGTATGCAATATGATGAAATACTATACTATTGGTAATTATCATGTTATAGCATTAAAATAAATACCTAATAAGTAAAAGTTAAGGCATGAGTAAAATTCAATTATTGATAGACTTTCAATTATAATGTTCCTATATACAATCCAAATAAGTATAATTTTACTATATTAATACTTAATATTAAGTCTAATATTAAGAACTTATAGTAGGCTATATAATGACCTCCATTTCATACAAGATGTCCATGTCCTAATCCATACAGACTGTGAATGGTACCTTATAGGACAAAAAAATAATTTCAGATGTTATTGGATTAAGGATTTTGAGGTGAGGACTTTATCCTGAATTATATGGGTGATTTCGAATGAAAGGAATCCTAATAAAAGGAAAGCAACTGGTCAGAGAAATAGAAGAGGATGTGAAAACAAGCACAGAGAGGTTTGAAGGTGTTACACTGGTGACTTTGAAAATGGAGAAAAAGGGGAGTTCCCGTCGTGGCTCAGTGGTTAACGAATCCGACTAGGAACCATGAGGTTGCAGGTTTGATCCCTGGCCTTGCTTAGTGGGTTAGGGATCCGGCGTTGCTGTGAGCTGTGGTGTAGGTTGCAGACGCGGCTCGGATCCCGCGTTGCTGTGGCTGTGGTGTAGGCCGGTGGTTACAGCTCCGATTCGACCCCTAGCCTGGGAACCTCCATATGCCATGGGAGTGGCCCAAGAAATGGCAAAAAGACAAAAAAAAAAAAAAAAAAAAAAAAAAAAAAGAAGAAAAAAAAAGAAAATGAAGAAAAAGGGAAGCTAAAGAATGTAAGCAATGCAGCTCTACAAGACAGAAAAGGCAAATGAAAGAATTCTCCCCTCAGATCTTCCACAAGGAAATAGCTTTGCCATTAGCCTGGTGAAACTGCTTTAGGATTTCTGAACTCCAGAAGAGTAAGAGAACATATTTGCAATGTTTAAGTCACCATGTTTATGGTAATTACTTACAATAGCAATAGGAAACTTTTCAAATGTATGAGCTAAAATGTTTCATTTTAGCTGTATGTATTTTGTTGCTGTTTGATTTTTAATTCTTATGGAACTCAATTTTAATTTGTAATATTGATTTCATATGTAGTTTTTTCCAACACCCTTAATATGGCAGTATGCTTCCTTTTTGGCATTTTTAAAAAAGGAAATTATGTATCAAAGAAGTCCCATGGTGTATTTCACTCTCAGTCTAGATTTTCTCAATGGGAGAGCATTATGAAAGATTGTCAGTTATAGGTCAATAATATCTACCCAATGGCAGAAATGATCGGTACACTAATGTCTATAAACTTCATATTCTTAGACAAGAGAAACTGCATTTAGAGTCTTACATACCTGCAGGAAATATCACTGAAAGTCAATGCAAATCAGAGGGCTGATTCTGTTGTAGCAATTACCTGCAGGGATCTTTTTCAACAGAAATTGGGAAATAAGCTGCCATGCGACAGAGTTTCTGTTAGAGCATATACCTGATGCACTAAACTGGGGCCTAGGATTTTTACACTACAAAAGATAGTAAGTAGGTAAAATAATAAAATTTACTACTCAGATTGTAATATCCTTAACATAAGAAATGTGTTACTTCAAGTCACCAGTGGAATGTGCCTTTCAGCCAAAGGAAAATGAAAAAGTATATAATGAGTCTCAAAATTTTGTACTAAGCACTAGGAATTCACCTTTTTTTTTTCTTAATTATTGTCAGTTTTATTTTCTATGAAATTTTTTTTGAAAAAAGTAATAGCAGGAGCCATACCCTTCTGGAGCAGACTCACTCTTTTGGAGAACAAGAATTAAAACTTGTATCATGAAGTACTAGAAAAAATCTTGGACATTTTCCTAAAAATTAATATATTTACACCATTTAATTTTGTTTTTTGTGCTGATATTTTCTCCAAAGTCATATTTTAATTCTGAATATTTAACTATCTTGTAGATGTGCAAAGTGAAAAAACATCTGTTAATATGTCATTCAGATGAGGAAAAAGTCCCAATAACTCCCATAAACCCTTTGCCCAAAGAGGAAGAGCTGGTCTTCCCTTTACACTCTTGTGTTTTACTCCACTCACCATCACTGATACAGTCAACAAACATTAATTATCCTATGTAAGGCACTAACAGAGGCTTGGAATAAAAATAACCATAAGAGGGGGTAGAACAAATAATGAGGTGGACAGATAACTTAGCATATAATTTGTTATATATTTTAATAAAATTTGAACCATATTCTGGAAAATCTAAAGGTTCTTTATTCCAGTAAGTCTACTACATTCTGTGTGAAAACTGCTTTTACTTATAAATGTCCTTAGTTCTGGAATAGCCTAAAAATCTTTTAATGTCAACTTTTGATACTAACTCATTTTGAAACTTATTTTGTAAATTTTTATCAACTGGTTGATAAATCTTGATGTTGGTGTTGTCAGGCAGGGACATGGTAAACAATCCTTTCCCAAAAAAGGGGACTTGATATTAATTAATGGAATACAGGTGATATAAATGATTAATTTTTGGTTTTTCAAATGTCATTATAAAATTTTAACTACTGTATTTAAGTTAATGCAGTGTGGTGCTCAAAGAAATGGTTTTATTGACTCCTAATTTAAGGTGTAAAGGTTACTATATAATTGAAGAAGTGAGTAATCCACAGTTATCCACCATTCTGTCATAATTCACTGTGTGGGATAATCCTGAGGCAGCAGTGGTGCATTGCTCAGATCTCCCTCATTTGCAACTTTTAGTTGCTAGAAGTGCAGTTACCTGAGAGCTTGCAACCACAAACTCCAATGTCAGGTTCTGCTGCAGTATTAGCATCAAAGCTGTGCTCTTCTCCGCAGGTTACAGAATTTAGTGAAGCAAGGAGTGGTAACAAAGTATAAAAATAATTCAACAAAGTATAAAAATAATTCTACTGCTTCCCAATGCATTGTAGCATACTACATTCCTGAATCGTATTGTAAACACAAACAAAAAACTTCATTTGGTGGCAATAATTTCTGAGCCACTTTAACCAAAGCAATGAGAGTGCCCAGTGTTTAAATTGCTGGGTGGAATGTTTCTGAATTCTTATTAAGCACTGCATTTAAGTATGTAGCTGGCCATTGAATTTGCAGGCATTCTGCAGTTGTCTTTGGAAGGACATGAAATTAATGGACTATAAATTTTACAAGTACAGCAATAAAGTTCATGTTATTATTTTTCCTGCATACACCTTTAAGTCATGACAGTATGGCTAGAACTTAAAGACCATCCATAGACACATATTGAAGGAGAGTCCCTTACTAAAAGTAATTATGCTATTATTAAAATATAAATTATTAAGAACAATAATGATAGGGAGCACTTTCTATGGGCCAACTTACTGATTTGAATATTACATTTTTAATCTCATTTAATTATTAGAACATACCTAAAGAATGTTAGTATACACATTTAACATGTGAAGAGGAATTGCAGATTACTTAAATAATTCAGGGAAATTCAATTTCTACTTCTTAGGTGCAAAATCAAGATTCAAATTCAGTTAAACACTTTAGGTTTTTTTTTTCTTCTATCATGTTACACTAATTCTCAACAAATTTATTCAAGTACAATAGCTATAAAGTTTTACACATGATAACAGTTTTATTCTAATATTAACCTTAAGTTTTCACTAAAATGTTGCTTTCTACCTAACATTAAATCATATTTCATGATTACATTGATTCCATGTTTTCTCTGATGACAGTCCTGCAGGCTAGTTTGGTATCAAGGCTTTGCTTGACCATTCTTCTTGCCCCGTCTCATTCAACTACCCTTTGACATCTACAACTATTTTAATCAGCTAAGAATAAAACTTTCATGATTAATACCCTCTCCATGATCAGGAAAAGGACTCCTCCATTTGAGTCAAAAAACAAAAGAAAACAAAAAATAAAATTAAAAAAAAATATTGCCATTCACCTGGTATGTACTACTGATCATAAAAAAAAAAAAAAATAGCATGCACTCAGTGTTCCTCAGTATTTACTTTACTTAGCACTGTTTTGTTCTTCTCCTCCCACAAACACATATATTGTTGAAATTATATCCAACAAGGGTAAAAAGGAATTCATTCTGAGAAGAGTCATTTAGTAGACATTTTGGTAATGTAAATACGAGAGAGAAATAAGAAAAGGGGCTCGCAAAGTAAAACACTTGCGTCAGGAATTATCTTGCTACTATTCTGAAAATGAATTAGAAACTGGTTAAGCGAGTAGAGGCAAAATATTTTATTTATTTTTGATATTAATAGGTCATTATCTCAGGAACTGATTTTGCAAAAAGAATATGTATATTTTATGCTTAAATTTGGATATTAATGTAGTCACATTCCCAGTAGACACATGGATCATATCACATCTGAAAATATATAATTTCTGTTTTCCCAAGTCTTTGGGTTATAAGCTTCTTGCAGGCAAATGCATATTGAAAAGACCTTTTAAAATTATTAATTATCTTGACAGAAAAAAAGGTTTTTCCTAAAGGGTATTTAGCAATGAAATTTAAATGAATTTAAAATTTAAATAATTTTTCCTCACCGCATTTAGCAGAAACATTGAAGAGTCAGAAGACAAACTTAGATTTTTTTTTCTTTGCCAAAAGGTGAAAAACATTCATCCAGAATGAAGTCATCTTAATGAAAGTTTACAATCACATGGACTTCACAGAGATATTTCATGAAATTTAGAAGCAAGATAAAAATGTGTGGTTACTGGATAATTTAACAACAATTTCAGTTTTAAAAATATACTCACAATTTTGGAATTCTCCTATAATATTGCCAGCAGGTAAGAAGGAAGTACCATGTCTGCTAATTATATGCAACTTTAAAATTTAGGTGTTCCATATTTTGAAGTAGTAAACATTTTTTATCCAAATCATAAAACCACCATTCATCTTCTGTTTCAAGTTAGTAATCTATTAGACCATTTTAGAAGTATATATCATATGTACTCAGCTAAGTATCTTCAAATATATGAGGTTTCTTTTGTTCAGAATATAAGAATAGCAGTCAGAATGATAAGCTTCATAGTATTTCATAAGACAAGCCTTTTTGTATTAGAGCAAAACCTAATTCATGTCAGATTCCAGAAAATAGCCAGTTTTGTTGTCCTCAAATATACATTGGTAAGAAACTTCATTATAAAAGATATATCTATTACATCTGCTGTGACCCAGGATGAAAAACAAATACGTATGTTAATTAATAATCAAAGTTTCTTGTCTTCATTTTGTTTCATTTTATTATAGGCCAAAATTATCTTTAAAAGTTTGTATACAATTATGGCAGAGTAAATTTCATTTAATTTAATGAGGAGTTATCCTAGAAAACATAACTTAATAACTATTATGATTCTTAATTTGCCATAATAAAAATGACGTAAAGCCACAAAATAATTCAAACACCGGAAGAAGTAAAACTAAATCTTTTCTTTCCCTTCCCCAGTTTCCAGATCTTCATTGTAACATGTAGCAGTCTCTTTGCATTAATGCACAGTTTTTATGTGAACACCAATACATACACATATAATTTTCTGAACAATGAGGAAATCTAAATAGAATACTTTTTCTGTATTTTGCTTGCTTTCCCCTTACTATGTCTTAAATATAGTTTATATCTGTCTATCATCTATCTCTATATCTATACTATTTATCTGTCTTAAAGATCAATACACCAAAACTAAATACTCTTCACTAAGCAAAATTCTCTCCTTATTTGGGCCAATTTTAAATTCATTTTAGTGCATTTATTGTCCATATATGCAAATATTCCATCTATACTCCTTTGGAGTAAAAAAATTCTTTACTATCAAAGTTTGAAAAAAGTAGTTTGTTGAAATCTATTTTTTTGAAAAAAGACAATAGCGATCATACATAAATATATCTATTTCACATATACTCTGGAGTCCTTCTGGTACACTTTCTTGTATTCAAGGAACACTGGGTAAGGTATTCTGAAATCAAGTTCAGAGAATCACTTTTATTGTGCCATAGGTTGATATTCCAATTGGTAAGTATTATTTCCAGTTTTAAGAAAATAAAATTACAATTGTTTTCAAATATATTATTGCTTGGAGACACATAAAGAAAGTGTTACTCCTTAACTCTTCTCTTTACATTCCAGATCACTGCAATGTGGGACGTGTAAATATTTCAGAATTTTATCTTTCAAAAATTGTGCTATTCCTCACATCCCTACTAAAGGAATTCTATAATTCACTCCCATTGGTCTGCTATGAGATGATTTTGGGGGGGGCAGTGATTATATCTGACCTGGAAGGAAACACCAATAGTAACTTTAACACATTTTCACTAAGGTCCTTGGTAAATATAGATTTACTAATATTATTTATGTATGTAATTTTATGTGGTGAGCATTGAGATGATAGATAATATGCTTATGAGTGAGCAACACAGTTAAGACCTTCATTTCATCCTTTGTTTTAGCCACAAATTATATTATTTAACTAATTTACTCATAGAGCTTTAATTTTATCTATTCTAAGTGACAGAGATTTCAGATACACCAAATCATTAGTATACATGAAGATGGCTTGTGTAATAAGCATAACTTATTTACTATAGTCTTACTATATTTGCTTCCTAATTTTACATACTTTAAAAAATTGTGGTTATCACCTGTCACATCCTCCTGCTTAGAGTTTTGTGATGGCAAAGTCCACAAATAAACTGTCTTTTTGGTTTGCTGGATAGTGAAGTATCTCACATATTGAAATAGAGAAAAAAATTTGAATACTTTTTCCCTGTACAACTAAAAAGAAAGATCACTGTTTGTATCTTCCATGGCCATTCTCATTGAATTTGTTCATATTTGAAAGAGACAAAAATCTGTAGCCATAGCATGTTTTTTTTTTTCCTGTGGATTTTCCTTTGGGGTGCTGGCAGTGTTTAAGAAGACAAAATAAACCTTGGAGTTCCCTGGTGGCTCAGCAGGTTAAGGATCCAGTATTGTCACTGCTGAGGCTCAGTTTCAACTCATGGCCTAGGAACTTTTGCATGCCATGGGTGTGACCCCCCAAAATAAATGATTGAATCTTATAATAAGAAAGTTCAAAGCAGCAGGGTTATGGAGCTCTTCATCTATATCTTTACAAACCTGTCAGAAGGTCATTTAGATTATACCCTGCTGTTTAAAAATGATCTTTCTTCATTTACATTTTATCTCATTTCTACCATTCTGCCTTAGTACTTATCACCATAATTGCATTGTAATGATTTTTGACACCTTCAGGAAGGAAAGAGGAGAAGGGTTGGAGTGCTGATAGAGACATAAATTCTCTAATGGTGCCATTTGAAGTTGACATGTTAATGGCAGTTTTAGATATTTTTTAGAATTTTTTTTTTTGTCAGAATCATCTAAAAATATACAGGAACTTCAGGTGAAAATACCAAGAATAGCTGAAACTCTCATCTTTGAGAGCTCATTTAGTTTTTTCTATATTAAATAGACATCATTAAGAAATCTTTGATACTGTTACAAGCCATTGTTTTCTTATGAAAAGCTTAAGAAAACAATACTACCTGATCAGGATAGACCATTCTTTGAGGCTTAATGCTTTGGTAATTTCAATGTTAATGAGTCAGATCATTCCTTCTCTGGGAATTGCTCCTAAAATAAGTTACTTATTTTATTTTATTTTACTTATTTTTATTTTATTGCTTTTTAGGGCCACACTCACAGCATATGGAGTTTCCCAGGCTGGGGGTTAAATTGGAGCTGTAGCTGCTGGCCTACACCACAGTCACACAGGATCTAAGCCTCGTCTGTGATCCACACCACAACTTACGGCAATGCCGGATCCATAACCCACTGAGCAAGGTGAGGGATTGAACCTGTGTTCTCAGAGATGCTAGTCAGATTTGCTAACTGCTGAGCCACATGGGAACTCCAAGTTATTTATCTTTTTTTAAACAAAAGTCTATCTCTGTAAATTTTACCCAAAATTTCAATATATATATATCTTGGAAATATGCCAAGTCATAAGGAAGCCATTTTATGAGATAATGTCTCAAATATTTAAAGAGAACTATCAAACTCTCTGGTTTAACCTCTTCTCTAAATTCAGCATCTCCATTTCCACTTTGGTCTTCATCCTCTAAATAATTCTCCATATTATCTCCACATTCCTCCAATTTCCAGACTGAAATACACTATGAAGTTTTTGTTTTTTATTTTACTTTTATGGCTGCACCCACAGCATATGGATTCCTGGGCCACCAACCTATGTCACGGATGTTGCAACACTGGATCCTTTAACCCACTGCACAGGGTCAGAGATCAAACCCACATCTATGCAGTGACCCAAGATGCAGTCAGATTCTTAACCCGCACCATGGCCAGAACCCAGATGAAGTTTTACTATAATGTTCTTTACCTAAATATTCTATATGTACTTGTTGAGTATAATATTGGCTTCTTGGTAAGTTTTTGGACATGTTCAGTACAGCATTATACACTTGCAAAACATATACTCCCCAAAGGATATTTTTTATTCAAACTTTTCATTTTCCTTACAGTAATTGTATTTATATAACATCATCATTTCTGTCCAAATTTTAAAATGTGTACTTTGAAGCAAACCATAAGGAAAATGAACCAGTTTCCTTTAAAACAAAAGATAGGAATTCCAGTCATCACTCAGCAGAAAACAAATCTGACTAGCATCCATGAGGACACGGTTTCAATCCTGGCCTGCTCAGTGGCTTAAGGATCTGGCATTGCCATGAGCTGTGGTGTAGGTTTCAGATGCAGCTCCGTTCTCGTGCTGCTATGGCTGTGGCATAGGCCAGCAGCTACAACTCTGATTCAACCCCTAGCCTGGGAACCTCCATATGCCGTGGGTGTGGCCCTAAAATAAATAAATAAATAAATATAAATAAAACAAAAGATATAAAGATCATGAAGAAAAATAAAATATAGGAATTTTTTTTTTTCAGAGACAAGTAGAGTGTTGGAAGAAGGGACGTAAAAATCAATCTAAAGAGGTAAAATTATATTTTGTCAACTATGGCACATTATTCTTTGAATGGTTTCATGGATTTTTAATAAAAAAAAAAAAAGAATTACCAGAGACATTTGGAACATGAACAAAAAACATTAGACACTACAATGTGCAGTTCTAAATTCAAATCTATATTTTGTTTTTTCAGAAAACACCAGCAAATAAATGAAATTCAACAAGCTTCATCTTCTCAAATACAAAGCCTTAGATCTGTGTTGATCTTCTTTCCTGACCTAACCTTGGAATAAAGTTCCCCCCAAAGCAATAGTAATGAGGTAAGATAGTATTGGAGGAGATCATCAAGAGGACATGACTGCCAGCTGATCCATGAGCTGGACCCAAGCAATCAGAGGTTCCTTACCCCCACCACACACATACACTCTGTCCTTGGAATGTACATTCTGCCTACCCTTTCCATCCTGGGAGCATTTTCAAAGATGTAGCCTTCAGAAAGTAAGGTGTTGCTGAGACCATCTGGATGGTATGAGACTGAACCCCCTTAAGGCCTTTATATAAACATTTTAAGATTCTAACCAGTGTGTACAGAGATTTACTCTTCCTATGGAAACCCGTGACAAGCCTCCTATGTATGTTTCCTGGCTTGTTAAACCTGTCACCTGCCAATCTGGAGTTGTCTGCTTCTTTTTCAGTCTTTTCTTCCCTCTGTGCACAGGGGCCAGTTTGTGAACCAATAACTGGTGAGCCAGCAGAAGTCTGAAGAAATGAGCCTTAGGAAAGAGGTATCCACAGGGTAACATCAATATCCTACAAGATCAAACTCTGGAAACATCTCTCAGTGAATTCTGCCTCTGAGTTAAGGAGTGATACTGTCAAATGACAGTTACCTGGGGGTATAAAGCAATAAGAGAAATCCACAAGCACTGCACTTTGTGGGTATTGTACACCCTGCATGGAGTGCTTTCCACAGCCCAGCATGGCCAGTAAAAAAGCCAGATGCCCCATAGCAGATGACCGAGAATTTAAAATATTAGTGCTCCCTTTATCCACACAGCTGTGGCCACCGCTACCATCATCTTAGGTAACTTGGCCAAGGGTCCTAGGACTGTACTTTGCTGTACTGGACTTAGCAAATGCTTTATTTAAGTATCCACCTAGATTTTGGGTCACATGATCAATTTGTTTTCATGCGGCAGTGGCAAAAATGGACTAAGTGCTTCTCCAAGACTACCTGCACAGCCCCACAATATGCTATGGGATGGTGGTCTGAGACCTGTCCCTGTTCTCCTTCCCCACATCAGTACAACAGGCCCATTGCACTGATGGTATAATATTAATATATGAAGACTTTCCTCTGCTGCAGAACATTGCAGACTTTGCATATACATCTACAAAAAAATAAATAAATAAAAAACAACAAAAATAATTTTCTAAAAAAAGATGGGCACTGAACCCAGAGAAAACTCATGGCTCAGGCACCACCATAAAGTTTTTGGGAGTTGTTTGCTCAGGTAAGACTTGCCTTATTCTAGAAATTGTGATTTATAAGATGTAAGCCTATCCAACTTCTATGTGTATGAAAGAGGTACAAGCTTTGGAGGGATTTGGGCTTTCAAAAGACTTATTCCCCACCTGGCACAGTGTCACTGTCTTTTATACTATCTGATAAAGAAAGGGTATGAAAGAGACTGGGAATCAGAGTAGCAAGCCAGTCGCCTTTGAGAATGAAAAAATACTGATGAGGCAGATTAAAGCTCTGGGAATCTCCCAAGAAAGGCTACTATTTAAGTTGGATGTAATTGTGACTTCAGAAGGAACGGGCTGGGGCACTGTGGCAGAGACAACTGAAGGAGAGACTTCTAGAAGGGGGCAGGAACATGACATGCCCCCCAAAAGCGACAGTTCCTAGCAGTATACACAATGCTCCTTCATGTAGTGCCTCTGATAAAGGAAGCACATACCATGATAAAAACTTCCCTTCCTATTTAGGAGTGGGTCGAGAATATGTTCCATCCTTATATCCTGCCATGGCTCCAACCCTCACCATGACTAAGTGAATTGCCTATTTGTGGCTGAAGGGCACCCTGTCCTCCCTAAGCGTGGGTGCAACCAGGCCCTGTAGAATTTATAAATACTTCAAATTCCCCAGCCCCTGTTCCTGTGATGGCCTCCGTGGGTTGTAGAGAGGGTGTGGGGAAATTCTCGCTGATACCTGGTGTACAGATGGGCCAAGTCAGGGCAACATGGATTGCAGCTGCCATTCAGCCCAACACTGACACTATCTGGATGGAAATGGGAATGAACCACAGCAGCCATGGGCTGAACTTGGAGTGATTTTGTTGATTACTTCTGAACCCTGACCATTAACCCTTGTAATGGCTGTTGGCTATTCTACAGGAATTAACCCTGTATCTTAGACAATGAGAATTTGAGGGGTGGATAATCACCAATAAGCCCTTCTGGAATTGAGATATGTGGAAAGGCATTTGGGATCACCTGTAAGAGCATGAAGAAGTCCTTACTGTTTTCCATGTCCTGGCTCATAAGATTCTGACACCCCCTGGCAATCACAAAATCAATGCGCTAGCCCAAGTACAAGCCCTGGCAACCAACCCTTCAGTAGATACAGCAGATTGGGTGCATAGAAACAGCAGCCACTAGACCGCCCATGAAGGATCGCCTATAGTCAAGGATGCTGAATTTCCCTTGAAATACAGTGACTTGTTAATGTAGTAACAGCATATCCCTTGTGTTCTAAACAATACCCAAGGCCAAAGGAATCTAAGGCTTCCTTTTAGAGTCCCTAACTGGTGAGAGGATTGACAAATTGATTATATTGTATCTCTCCCTCTGAGTGAGGGTCCCAAACACGCTTTGGTTTGTGTGGACACTGAGCTTGGCCTAACCTAAAGTTTCCCTTGTTACTGTGCAAGCTGGGCTGCCACCATTAGCAGATCAGAGAAGCTTAGTACCATGCAGAGATATGCTTACTGAATAGAGAGTGATGAGGAGCCATATATCAAAGGTCATGATGTGTAAGATTTGGCAAAAGAACACAGCATTGAATGGAAGTTCTAGCTCCCCTCTAACTGACAAATGGGGTTGATAGGAAAAAAAAATGAAACATTAAAGCAGTGGATCAAACTGTTAAGGAGTAAAGTCACCTTGGCCATGGGGAATAAAGCACTACCTCAGGCTTTAATACATTTGAAGGGTGAGCCATATGCCAGAGTGGGGACTCCTCACAAGACACCCAATACTGTAAAGGTATGGAAGTTGTGGGAAAATTATTGCCCTAACTCTCACCATAGATCACAGTGCTATGCTGTTGAGAATACCAAGTGCCTTCATGCTTGAGAAAGGCATTTTCTACTGGATTTTGCAATGGGAGGTCCCACTGATAAGAGTGGGCTATTTCATACTCAGTCTCCACTGGTATCCTTTGGGTTTGCTGTAAGCTGGTCCTATTGTAACATATTATATACGAAATGGAACACATGCAATTGGAAAATGGAAGAAAATGGAGGTCTTAGTCTGTCCTATGCCACCCCTTGTCCATCTCCTCATGCTTGACAGTACTGCCTCCCCACGACCAACATGTATAATATCCACAGCCAAGTTAAGTTACTGAAGCTGCCCACTTCTCTCTCCTCAAGGCCAGGTTGTCATAGTCTATTTTCAACTGGGAAAATTATTTGGCTGCCATCTTTGTTCCTCATTTGGCCTGGAGGATGTTATAGTCCTTACTAAATTCACCCAACAAGACTTAAATGATAGCCAACCAAGCCTGTCTTTACTGAACACTGAAATCTTTTTAATGAGGAAAACTGTCCTCCATAATATAATGACCTTGGACATTATTATTGCCCTTAAAGGAGGCAGCTGTACGATTATTCAAACAGAATGCTGTGTGTTCATAGCTGATGAGTATCCTCATGTATCATCTTTAAGTCACATGAGGACACAAGTGAATGACTTGAGTGATCTGACCTCCAGCCTAGGATACTTCATAAATAATGGTTTGGATCTCAGGGTTCTTGTTAAAAAAAAATTGTTACTTGATAGTTATCCAAATCTCTGTTTTTTCTTGCATGTGCCTATATTGTTTCTGTGGTGTGTGTCTCCAGCACAGGCCAAGAATCATTGCCATACTAATGAAACCCTTTGTTGATGGGTAGGGGCGTACTGCAGGAAATAGGATGCGGGTAAAAGGGGCATATAAGATTGTAAGAGCCAGTAAGGAGGGATGGAGTGTTGAAGGAGGTCATCCAGAGGAGCACTGTCTGTTGACGCTTGAGGAACCCCCAGGAGTTAGAGGCTCCTCACCCTCTCCTCTGTCCTTGGCATGTGTGCTGTGTTCATCATTTCCAAGTGGGAACCGTCTGCAAGGATGAAGCCTTGAGGGCAATATGTTGTTCAGACCACCTGGATGATATAGGTAACTGAGCCCAGTGAAACCACTATATAAAATTTGAGGATTCTGTTGGGCAAGTACAAATATCAACTCATCTTGGGGCTGCCCAAGACCACCTAAATATGTAAGCTCTCTTGCTTTTTAAGCCTACTACCTACAATCTAGAGTGGCTTGTTTATTTATTTGGTCTCTCTGGACCTTTATTGTACTGGGGCCAATTTGCAAATCAACACACATTTGTTGTAATATTTTAAAGAACTTAATTCTTATAGCATTTTGATAATATAACAAAAAGTAAAATAGTTATTACAATTCAAATATCCCACACATGATTGATAATTTACAGTTGTTCTCTGGATTGAAGGACACATTCCAAAGACACTGAAAGGCAAGTTAGTATGCCCACGGGATGTGGGTTTTCTTTTTGGATTTCATTAAATTGGAATATGATATTAATATTCTGTATGTCTTCATTTATTCTTAGAAATTTGAATTGTGTGCTTGCATGCTAAATGGACTGGAAACAATGAGACAGGTAATTTCCAAATATACAATATTTGTTTGTGGGCATAAAGACCACTTGGTTATGCTAATTTAATTATTCTTCACCTAAAGCATACACAGTGCCCTGGTACTTAATGTACTGGAAAAATATACATAGCATTTTGACACCATCCTGTTCTACTGAGAGGTAACATTGTACTCTGACATTGTATTAATAAGGCAGTAGACAGCTTCCAACAGGGATACAAGATCACACTTTCCAGTTTTATTTTTAATGGGATTTAATTCCCAGTGTAGAACAGTCTAGGATTTGCATTTGCTATCATTCTTTCTTTCAGTATTCTATGATACAATTTATGAATACATACTTTAAAGAAACAGATCATTAGAAACAAAATATTGAATGTATAGGCAGTAGAATTACCATCAGACTGTCTTATATGATGCAACTATCTAATATCTTCATTTATATTTTTATAAACTTGATGGAATTCTGACACTCTCCCTTAGCTAAGGAGACAGAACAACTAATTGCTTTGCATTCACTATCTTGGCTGAAGGGTGAAAAGCTAAAACCCAATTTATCCTGTAATTGCTACATTTGATGTGTTTTACTGTGGTCTCTTGGGAGGCTCATGTCTAATTTTTATGCTCATATGGCTCATAATATAGTCCTCTGACTCTTCTATTTGCTCTTGCAATTACAACGTTTCTTATTCCATTGTGAATATTGCTCTGAACTAAGATTAGCTTAACTGAGCTTCCTTTGAAAACTTGCCTACCCATCAAATGTGTCAGGCCTAATGCATTCAGTAGCCAAAGAAAATCAATGAACAGCACACTTTTCTGCTTCCTGCAATGATCAATAGGATTCACATAATGGGTGGAAAATTTTTAATCGTGACAACTCAGAATCTTCTTAGCATTAATTTCCCCTGCATTATAAACTCTCCATTTCCCACTTCCTGAATTTACAGGCATTGAGTTATATCTATATAGAAGATATATTATTAAAAGTAATGCAATTAGAACTTCACACTTTGATGATAATGAGTTTAGATCCCAAAAGCCTATTTTCTAGATGTGAAGTCTTCTATATTTTGCATTTGTAATCTGCAGACTGAAGGTATTCTGTTAGAATGTGAAAACTTATTTAGATGCAACTTAATTCAAGTAGGAATAATGAAGGAAGTAGATATTGCTTTGATTTTTTTATAAATTAAAATTGAGTCATATTTGTGGTTTTTAAAACTGAAATTAATTTTTAGGTTTTCAAAATTGTTTTAAAGAATGTGTGTCTCAGAGATGAAGATCAAGACTCAAGAGTTGTTATCCTCAACAATGAGGTTTGAGAAAATATGAAGTGAACTAAAGCAATACAATCAAGGCAAACAAAATTCACTTAGAATTTAGGTTTTCTGTCATTAATTTATTATCTGTAAATCATTAGTTGATTGATAATTAAACACAAACAACAATTTCCTTCTGTGTGACATGTGTTTTGTTAGATGTGTTTAAGTGATAGGAATTCAGAGATAAAGTCAATCCCTGCATTTGAAAAGTTAACAGCACACTTATTTAAGTAGGAAACTTCAATTAAGTGAAGCTATCTTAAGTGTGCATTTGTGTGTATGTTTGTATATAACAATCATGTATCAAATAATCAAAATAAAAACATGGTTTTAAAAATATATTTGAAACTGTATTTCAAGAACATTAAAGAATCATAATACTAAGTGGTATATTTACATATAAAAATTGTTTAGTAAGTGAGTGAAAGGACAGGCTCATATTTTACTCATTTTTGTACCTAGCACTTGCACTGTACATGACACATTGTGTATGTGTGTGTGTGGGAGTGTGAGTGCTCTGATTTTTCTTCTCTTTTTTTCCTTAACCAATTTTCTTCCTGATTTTGCAGGATCATAACATAATCATTAACTTGGAATATATTCCATTTCTCATAATTGTCCATTCTACGTTCCTCATGATGAAAACAAGCATTTCCAAATAGCTAAGCTTACCACTGTTTTCCTGAAAACAAATTAATAAAAACATTCTATGCTGTTTTCTTTTTTTTATTATTTTATTTTATGCATTTTTTCTGCTGTATAGCATGGGGACCAAGTTACACTTACATGTATACATTTCTTTTCCTCCCTTTGTTCTGCTGAGACATAAGTATCTAAACATAGTTCTCAATGCTACACAGCAGGAACTCATTGTAAGTCCACTCCAAGAGCAATAGTTTGCATCTGATAACCCCAAGCTTATGTTTTCTTATGTTTTAGAAATAACTGCTCTTCCTGGTCATAATATTTCTTAGGTTATAAAGTTCTTTTCTGGGTCAGATTATATTGTAATTATGTCAACATCTAATGGATTCATACACTTGAGAACAGTCATAGATGACATATACAATTCACTGTATAAAATATTTTAAATTTACTATTAAACCTAAACAGCCATAAAATAATAAGGTCAAGACCCTTTACCGTATATATTTGGTATCAATGATTATCTTTAGTGCAACAAATTACCATATTATTTCATAGACATTTATATACCTAAATAGAGATATAGATTATGGAATGCATATACATTTATAAAAATTTGCATTATATTAGTTAACATATAAAACCTCTAATGCCTTACCATTGATATTAAATAACATCTCAATTTTTAAATTTGTGACCATTCCCAAGGCATGCGGAAGTTCCTGTGCCAGGGATTGAACCCGGGCCATAGTTGTAACCAGAACCACAGCAGTGACAACACTACAATCCTTAACTTGCTAAGCCACCAGGGAACTCCCATCCCAATTTTTTAATAGTTGACATTCCAAAGTAGATTGTCAATATATGGATTTTATTAAATCGCTGTTGCATAAATTCTTGTTTTACGTTTTTTCCTCATAGCAACTTATTTCTTTCCTTTAGAGAATATTTTACAAATCCAAATATGTGTATACATAGTTGTATAGGTTTTGTGTAATAATTCCTCCCCCTGACAGAATATATGATCTAAGAGATAATGGCTATTTTGAAATATTTGGTGCATAGTTTCCTGTTGTTCTCAACACATAAAGAATGTGCAAATTATGCTACATATAAACTTTATCAATTTTACCAGCCAAATATTGTATTGATATTTCTTCTATTTTGTTTTGTCCTGTTATGTAAATTTTTTTTACAAATATGACTCAAATACCTAAGTCACATAAATGAATGAATGAATGAATGAATGAATATGTTAAGTCCTTATTAAGAAGTTAGCTAAATACTTCCACATAAGCACACACTTTAAAATACTACATGGAATCCTTTCACTTTTGGTACTGATGAGGGGGCAGATGATCAATGTAGTAGGGATTTTTTTTGTGTGTGGGATTTTTTTTTTTTTGTCTTATATGTGAAAAAGTAGGAACAAAAATTACTGCCTTAACCAGAATAAATCAGTTAATATATGCCCCAATACAGTCCCTCCTACTTTATGTCACCTCAAGTTGGCTTCTGTCACTGCTACTGAACAATCTCTACAGGGTAGCATTCATCAAAGTTGACTACTCTGCATCACAAGAGAGACAGGAGTTTTATCAGCAGTCTCCTGAATGGCCCTCATCTTTGTTTCTAATCCTGGATTACTGGAATGTAAAACATCATTTTCAGGTTGAATTCTAAGAGCTTATCAAATCTATTGCTATTATCAAGGATGAAAAAAAATCCCTCTACCTTCCCACATAGTACATATCTTGCCATCCAGATTTTTGATATGTTATACTTTCCATGAATTATGAAGCCAGAGACTTCCTCTTTGGCCTTTTCATATAACGCATCTAATTTGCTAGTTATTCAATTCCCTTCTCTTTTTATGGCCTCGGTAACCTGTGGGGATAGAAAGAATTGCCAACCAATCCTAATGTGAAATAGTGAAAGGTCAAAACTGTAAAAAACTCTACTAAATTTCTAAGAATACTTTAGGTACTTAATTCTGTTACTGTCGAATATCCAAATGTTAAAAATAATAAAAGTAGTTAATTCTTGTCCTAACAACTCAAATGACAAGTAATCAATGGGTGTCTTATTCTTCTAAATATGTAATTTTCATCAAGCTATACAAGTCCTTTAGGAACATTCTTTCTTACTCATATTTGCTTCACTTCTACTATACTTATCTCAAAATTGAACAGTGAATAACGTTAAAAATTTCTTTTTATCTACACTATTATTTAAGCAGACAATAGTAAAATTTCTTAAAAATTGTATAACCTTGGCCAAATCTCTCACTTTCTGTAAGTCTCAGTAACTTTATCTGCAAAATTAGAAATTTTAGGTAAGTTATCTCTAATATCCTTTACAACACTGAAACTCTTAATATCTTTTATCTCTGAAGTAAGCCTGCAATGTCCCTGAAGTCAACATGTGAGATAATGGATGGATATTTGTGTGCCCTCTTTGCCCAAATTATATATTCCCTTTCAAGAATTCAAAAGTTCGAAAGTCAACCCAGTAGCCTGAGCAGCAAGACTAGCTAGCCTCCACCATCCCTTGGCAATAATCTACACTCCATTTCCTATGACCCAGTGCCCTGGAACCTTCTATATTTCACACTTCTCCTTGGGAGAAGACGTCTTCTGTTTTCAAAAGTCCCTTTCTCCAATCTGATACATTAATCTAAGAAAATATATTAATGAATGTAGCATAGACTACTTATATGCTAATGATGTTTATTCATCATAATTTGACTTCCTAAGTAAAATGATGCCAGCTTTATTGTTCAGCAATTTTTCTTTTTTTTAGGGCCGCACCTCCAGCACATGTAAGTTCCCAGTTTAGGGGTTGAATCGGAGCTGCAGACCTATGCCAGCCCAGGGACGAACCTGTATCCTCATGGATACCGGTTCGATTCATAACTTGCTGAGTCACAACGGGGATTCCCCATTCAGCAATTTGGAATGGCTCTACTGTTGTTTATTTAATGTCTTGAAGGAAGTATGATGTAAGAAAAGATATTTGCTATATATGAGGTAATCTGGAAGAATTCTGTAAAACTTACTGCATAGTGTCCTATCACTATTCCTGATTCTTCCAAAGCCAAGTCTGAGTTGCCTTTATAGATCAGTTGACACCTGGTAATGATTTTGTGTGCCCTTTTCATTACTGAAAGTGTCCCTGTTTAAAATACAAATTGTATGATTCTCTACCGACTACCACATTTATACACAATTCTCCCTTAAAATTCTGGGGAGCTGTCACACAGACTAAGGTCATAAAATTAATCTATCAATACAGTTTCATGACAAAAGAGATTTCTGGTTCTTCCTTTGTCATCAAAAAGCAGGTATGAAATGTTCATCATATTAAATAGCTTCTGTATATTTCATATCAATACATGTGTGCTATTGAATTATTTACCCTGATGAAAAAAAAGGCAGATTTCTAACTATAAGTAGCTGAAATGCAGAAGGAAACAAAACATAGCAAGAAGATGGATGAAACAATCAAAGGACAAGCAAATAAACAAAATCATCTTAGTTGGTGATTGAGAGGAAAAGAGTGGTTGAAAGATTATTTGTGTCTTGTATCCCTAAATGAAGGAGGAAGATGCATGCACATATCAACCCCAGATATTCTCTCAAACAATTTTCCTATTTTTTCAGCCCCACTTGGGGAGAAAGTCACCTCCATTCATGCTCCATACATGCCGTCTTACCTTGGCTCCAGAGCTCCAAAAGCCACTGATATTTTCTGTTGCCATTACGTATGTAGGAAAAAATTAATATACCTATGGTCTGCATATTTATATTTATAGCTATATATTCTAAGGGATAAGTTTTGGGTAAGATAAATTAATTTAGAGAGAAACAGAAAAAAATTACAATTTTTTCTATATGTAACTTTTTTTAAACAAAAAAATTTTTCATGTCAGATGAGTTACTTTGTAGGTTTACTGAAGCTTATCTTCCCACATGCATTTCAACACACATTAATAATTTCAATAGTAATAGGGGATGCATATTTTTCAGATTGATCAATTTACTGACAGTTAATCCAATGATGAGCACAATTTCCTTCCTTGTAAAATTGTTTCCTGTGGAAGTCTAGAGTCTCCTAATGGCTAATCTCCAACAGCTACATTTTTCCAATCAAGTTAACATCTCCAGGCATATTCAAGTTTATCAAAGCACAAAGAATCTACTGCACAAATTATTTTAAGTAATATTTGAATTTTCTTTGCCAAGTCTTTATAACATGTTGTTTTTGAAAGTAGATATTGTTAAACCTATACCATATATTTTTCCCCTAGGAAATTGACAATTAACATGAATTTGATCTATAGGAGTCTAGAAGAGAAAAACACAAAACAACAATTTGCAAGCTACTGTACATAATTTGATTTTTTCAGTTATTAATCAGTGAGAAAACTAAAGTAAATGCAATGTAAATCTCCTGGGAAAATAATGATATAAAACTTCTTTCTTACAAAATGCCCCAAATATGGCTCCTGGTTTAGAATTGAAATGTGAATAAGAACTCAGAGCACAAATCCTATGCAAGTTATCCTTTAATAGAACTGCACATAATTAGTACCATAAGTAGCTCAGGGCATAAGGTGCTATGAAGATCTTCATGCTGAAACATGTATCTCTTAACACTTCCTCTTTTGACATTCATTTTAAGAACGTGCATCTCAGATTAAAAAAAAAGAGAGAGAGAGAGAGAGAGGTATTTGCATAAGTGCTAGAAAGAGCAGGAAAGTAGAGATAACTAATGAGAGGAAAATCCCCATTATACCAATCTATGCTTCTTATTTCATCCATTATTAGACCACTCTCTACTTCATTTACTGAGATCTTCCTGAATGTAAAGCCCTGATATTTTTCACTCCCAATATTCTGCTCCACTGGTGTCTCATTAGAATTTGCTTCTCCTTTCTCCTATTTTTCAAGCAACCTCTGGACACCATAGTCTCTGATTCAGTGCAGTCCCATGCAGAGATAGAGTGAGCTAGCTGCCTCCACTGTCTCAGTCCTATCCTTTCCATTCCAAGCTTTTGAGTTCCTCATACTCACTCCAGAGGTTCTTAACTAAATAGTAAGTACCTCCTCCCAGGAACCACGTTTTGTACCATTATCATTCGATGTGAGTTTTTTTTTTTAGAAAATCCTAAGAGAATGAGCCTTATATCATGCATGATATGAAGTGGGAAATCAGAGACATTTTACAGTAGGAAATAGCCCAGTGAAGCTAAAATCAGCCTTTAACCTAAGAAAAGAACTGAAAAGAACAAATGAGAATACTGGGTACCTACCTGGGAAAGACATGTAAAAAGAAAGTAGAAGATAGTAATGGTAACTTTCACTTACCTTGGCACAGTGTTAGAGGCTATTAAATACCTTGACATTGTGTCCAGAAGATTATTTATAGCTTTAGTCATTTGAGGAAACATTTCCACCATTTCTAAGCTAGGAATAATAAAAAAAGGTAAACATTAGTGGTGAGAGCGAATATTATACTTCCTAAGTGATTTCATAATCACTATTTTGTAGAAAAATCATGAATCATATTTTCATCAAAGACTTCAAATGGCCTATCTCAAGGGGTATATCACATGTTCTGTGAATTATCACACTGAAATTAAAGGGGATGTTATTATAGCTTCAAGGTAAATAACAGCCTTTTGAGATGAATATCAGCCATGAGCCTCAAACACATTAAATGATATCAAATTCCTCATCAGTGTAACACCAGACTAATGAAAAGGAAGTGGGCTGAAAAGCAGAATGATGCCAATGGGTCAGTCACTGGGTAGGCATCTTTATGTTGGTCATCACAAATATTGAAACAAAGTATTAAAATATAATGGAAAGATTTACCATCACTTATTTCATGTTACAATATATAGATATAATAAAATATTGTGGTTCTAGGGAAATTATATATGAAATAGATTTCAATATAGACTGAAATATATAAGACTATGGTATACATAAAAATAATTATTGCAAAGCACTGAGGAAAGTTATAATGATTATTTCACAAATAATATGGACATGTTTTACAAAATTTGAGGGGGTTGAATTAAGTTTGTGCACTGATATAGAAATGCCCAAAGGAAATAGTATATCTTACCAACTAAATAAGTAAAAAATGCTTCTTAGAGCTCAAATATGCAGAATAATACTGAGTTGTAAGTTGTTGAATTAGATGTCAAAGTATATTAAATAATTTTCTTTAGTTCCTAATCATTTAACAAAATTTTGTGCAACCAACATAAAGAGTCACCATAAAAGTGGATATTTGGACATTTTTCACAGAACTTGAACAAAATATTTTAAAGTTTGTTTGGAAGCACAAAAGACCCAGAAGCGCCAAAGACATTCTGAAAAAGAAAAATGGAGCTGGAGGAATCAGTCTCCCTGACTTCAGACTATACTACAAAGCAACAGTCATCAAAACTGCATGGTACTGGCACAAAGACAGAAATATAGATCAGTGGAACAGGATAGAAAGCCCAGAATTAAACCCACGCACCTACAGGCAACTAATCTATTTCAAAGGAGGAAAGAACATACAATAGAGAAAGGACAGCTTGTTCAATAAGTGAAGCTGGGAAAATTGGACAGCCACATGGAAAAGAATGAAATTTGAACACTCCCTAACACCATACACTCCAAAAGAAACTCCAAGTGGATTAAAGACCTAGATATAAGACCAGACACTATAAAACTCCTAGAGGAAAACATAGGCCAAACACTCTCTGACATAAACGACAGCAACATCTTCTCAGATCCACCTCTCAGAGTATTGACAACAAAAACAAAAATAAACAAATGAGACCTGATCAAACTTCAAAGTTTCTGCACACTAAAGGAAACCCTAAACAACACAAAAAGACAACTCACAGAATGGGAGAAAATCTTTGCAAGTGAATCAGTATTGATCTCCAAAATTTATAAAAAACTTCTGCAGTTCCATACCAAAAAAACAAAACAACCCCACCAAAAAATGGGCAAAAGATCAAAACAGACAGTTCTCCAAAGAAGACATACAGCTGGCCAAGAAACACATGAAAAGATGTTCAACATCACTCATTATTGGAGAGATGCAAATCAAAAACCACTCTGAGGTACCACCTTACACCAGCCAGAATGACCATCATCCAAAAGTCTACAAACGATAAATGCTGGAGAGGGTGTGGAGAAAAAGGAACACTAGTACACTGTTGGTGGGATTGTAAATTGGTGCAACCACTGTGGACAACAGTATGCAGATGCCTCAGAAAACTAAACATAGAACTACCATTTGATTCAGCAATCCCACTCCTGGGCATCTATCCAGAGAAAACCACAACTCGCAAAGACACACGTACTCCAGTGTTCATTGCAGCACTATTTACAATAGCCAAGACATGGAAACAACCTAAATGTCCATCGATAGAAGAGTGGATCCAGAAGATGTGGTGCATGTACACAATGGAATATTACTCAGCCATTAAAAAGAATGAAATACCAGCATTTTTTGCAGCATGGATGGACCTAGAAACTGTCATGCTAAGTGAAGTCAGCCATACAATGAGACACCAACATCAAATGCTTTCACTGACATGTGGAATCTGAAAAAAGGACAGACGGAACTTCTTTGCAGAACAGATGCTGACTCACAGACATTGAAAAACTTATGGTCTCTGGAGGAGACAGTTTGGGGGGTGGGGGGATGTGCCTGGGCTGTGGGATGGAAATCCTGTGAAATCAGATTGTTATGATCATTATAAAAAAATAATAAAACAAAAACTAGCATTGGAAATTTTAAAAAAAAGTGGGTATTTGGGAGGGGGGCACAATTAAAAGGGAGCCTTCAAGTTCCATATAATAGTTACACTTACATTGCACTTAGTATTTGCATAATTCTTTTAAAAGCATTCTATGCATCAAAACATTTATTTTTTCTCATTAGAATTCTATACATGGATAATAATTTTATCCACATCGTAAGGATAAAAAGATAAGAACAGTTTTACAACAATATGCCCATGGTCATACAGATAGAAATTGAAAGTGCTATTTGAACCAAAGTGGTCTAAGATCTAAACTGTTCTATTATCCTATTGCTTTGAAATCTATACAATTGAGAAAAACAAAGAAATGGGCTATAGGCACTAGTTGAATGATACTGATGATGCATATTCTGTCACACCAACAGAACAGCTTCTGATTTTCTTTCTTTTCTGTGCTGTTGAAGCACAAAGCTGGTTCTATGATGACTACTGTGTTAACAAATAAACAAACAAAAATAAAGTCCTGGAGGATATTGATAATGCACTGAGCTTGCAGCTGGAGCTTATCTTTACTGACAAGCAAGTGTACTATGCACATTATAACCTTACAACTGCTAGTTCCTTTGTTTAAACTATCATATCTCTTTTTATTTAAGAAAGTTGTAAATCTTACTTTTGTGTTTGGTCTATGCATAAAATAATCAACCAACATTGATCTGAATGGGAAAGAATCAATCAAGTATTATGATCAAAATTAAAACTGTTAGCAGATAGGAAGGAGTAGGGACAGGAGGTTCTTGTAGAAACAAACATACAATGGGCCACTTATCTGTGATCTACCTCTGTCATGTGTTATTGGCAAGATTTCTATGAAGGACTGCATATCTTGGGGTGTGAATAAATTGCTGAGTCATTGGCCCTATTGGGATCCACAGGGAAGAGAGTAGAAGCAGAGTTTGTTACGTAAATAATGAGTAGTCAGAGAAGGAAACATTTTATGCTTTGATAAATGAAGAAACACTGCGCCAGAAGTAACCAAAAACCATGGTATAGTTGGAAACTGGGAAATCGAGGAATGTCTCAGTCTAAGGGATGCATTTTATTTTGTCCTTCTCTATTGGAAGGATATGAAACCGAAGAAACTCCACTTCATCTGCAATTTTAGCTACATGAATCTGTTTCATGAAAACCATAGAGATAAATCTATTCTACCCATAAAGATAAATATGAATGACCACTGAAGAAAAAGAGATTCTCATAATATTTGAAAATATGCAATTTAACCCTGTCTTTGTATTATTTTATCTAAAGAAAACCTCAGATTTCCACTGGCTGATACATCTGGTCAAAACACAACCAGCCAGCAAGCAAAAACTGAGCATGTCTAAAGAACTTTCGAAACTGAAATGAAAGAGTAAAATTCTATTCATTTATTTTTGAATTTCTCAATTCATATAATCATGTAAAAATAATCAAAATTTTCAAAAGAATAAATTAGAATTATCACATAATACATGAACTTTGGTCATTTTTTTTAACTGTGGGGAGAAGAAAGATTATTGTAGCCTAGGAGAAAAATTACATTCTATAGTGGACAGATCTAGTCCTTTGTCACACATCCTCTTTGCCTTTACTTAACTCCAGTTTTTACTGGTTGCCATGGTGATCAGCTGTCTTAGGTATAACCTGTAAGCACTTAACCAGGGCTGAACTGCAATCTCTTGCTTTCTCCCCCAGGGCATATCTGGGAACATGGGACTCCTGCAGGAATCAGCTCAAGTCATTCTGGTTAAGGCACAAACCTGAAATTGAAAGGTTTAACAAAACTTGGGACAACCTTTAATCATCAGAAAGAAAGAGTCTGTGTAGATATTGCCATCCTTTCTTGTCAAGGGCACAAGGCTTCAGCTCATTCTACAAGGTTCCCCAAGGGTAGACAACAGAATTTAGGTATTATTGCCCACATAAGTAAACAGTCCAAGAGCATACACTTATATTGGCTTTTCAACTTCTCCTGTTTTATGTTTCCAAGTCTCTCATTATTTTTCCTTAGGATGGCTTCCTAAAATAAACCACTTGCATACAATCCTTTGTTTCAGGTGCTGCTTCTGGTAAGACTAAGGAATATTCTCTGCTAAATTTTGTAGGGATAGCAGTATTTTTATTAGAGAATAATAGAGTTTAATATTTATTATATATTACTATTTAGTACTACTAAGAGTTTTATATAAAAATAATATCAAATCCTTTCTATATTACTAAAATATTGAAACATCATTTATGAAACATAATAAAATTTCTTCTTGTTCATTTAGTCCAATTTGGTATCTTTCTACTTTTTTGTCAAAATAATTATGAAAATTATAAGTGAGACAGTGATTATTTTCTTCCTACCTTAAATGACGACATTTTGATTACTCTGAAATGACAGTAGTAACAACTATAAATGGGATTTGTGCCCTTATAGAAGGGACACCAGAAAGCTATCTCACTCTCTTTCCACCACAAAACGGTGCAATAAGTATGGCAACTTGCACCCCAGAAGAGGACCTTCCTCAGAACTTGACCATGCTAACATCCTGATCCAGGACTTTCAGCCTCCAGAAACATCAGAAATAAATTCCTATTGTTTATAAACCACAAAGTCTATGGTACTTTGTTGTAGCAGTCCTAAATTACTTGGACATGTAGAAAATCATGCATATTTCTGAATTTGCTTTTTTAGTCAATCTTGATTTTATTCAAACTCTAACAGAATAGTCATATCAGAAAATATATTGAATGTTTTGAATAAAGATATGCTTCACACACACACACACATATACACATGCACTCATTGTGGTCTTACTAGTTTCAGATGAGTAATTTCAATCATATATACATGCATGAAATTATTCAAATGTATGTCCACTATTCATCTCAAATCACAAATCTTGTAGGATATTAGATTTTTTGGTAGCAGAAGCTCAATGGATATAACGGTAAAGAAAATAAGAAATGTGATATGTGTATATATATCTATATATATATAACTGAATCACTTTGCTGTACATGTGAAACTAACACAACATTGAAAATCAACTATACTTCAATTTAAAAAAATAAAAAAGAAAGAGCCGTATCTCCTAAATCCCAAGCAGGCCTAAAGAAACTAGAAGTGAAAAACCCAACGCAATTCCAAATTTAACTTTTTTTTTAATTGTATTTTTTTGTCTTGTCTTTTTAAGGCCGCACCTGCAGCATATGGAGGTTCCTAGGTTAGGAGTCCAACCAGAGCTGTAGCCTCCGGCTTACACCACAGCAATGCCGGATCTGAGCTGAGTCTGCAATCTGCACCATAGCTCATGGCAATGTGAGATGCTTAACCCACTGAGCTAGGCCAGGGATTGAACCTGTGCTAGTCAACCACTGAGCCACGACAGGAACTCCCCCAAATTTCACTTTTTATCAATATTTATACTTCTCTTGCTATAACCAGGTAACTCCTATCTGTACCCCAGATGTTTCCAGCTTTGGCTGCACATTAGCATCGCCTGAGAAGATTGCGAAAATCACAATGTTCAAGTCACATCCCAAGTCAATGAATCCCCAAATCTATGAAGGATTTTTTAAAAAAGCTCTACAAATGATCAGCTATTCTACTCAGCGAATACATCCCTGTCCCAAGGTTTCTTGTGTTTCATAGTGATTTATATGTTTAGGTATCTTATGAACTATGGTAATACATGGCCAATTTCTATATTATTTCAGCTTTTTAAACTTACAATTAACAAAATGACATTGTTCTCTGCAAATACCTTCTCCTTTTTTTTTAAATGTCTTTTTTAGGGCTATACCCATGGCATATGGAAGTTCCCAGGCTAGGGCTTGAATTGGAGCTGCATCTGCCAGTCTATGCCATAGCCATAGTACCATGGGATCCAAGCCACATCTGCAACCTATGCCACAGCTCACAGCAACACTGAACCCTTAACCCACTGAGCGAGGCCAGAGACCAAACCTGTATGGATAATAGTCAGGTTTGTTACTGCTGAGCCATGACAGGAACTCCAATATCTTCCAATTCTAAGTCCTGAAATATATGTTTAACTTCAAGACTCTGATTCACTAATTGAAAATGACATCCCCTTAAGGAGTATCAAAATGCATCTTCCCTTTCACTTTATAATAGTATAAAATGTTGATTTTGATATTATATTTTAAAAATTGTTTTGATATTTTCATATATGAGTTTTCAAAAAGAACTTTGAAAAGACTTTGATGAAAAACTTCTACACTAGAATGTTACCTCTCATTAGACATATTCTTCATCCCCTATGATATATGTGCTACACATCTCATGTATATGTAGAAATGATTAAGAAATTCTCTCTCTCTTTGTAT
Source organism: Sus scrofa (assembly GCF_054392235.1). Taxonomy (NCBI): domain Eukaryota; kingdom Metazoa; phylum Chordata; class Mammalia; order Artiodactyla; family Suidae; genus Sus; species Sus scrofa. The sequence goes on along the minus strand of NC_139397.1, from coordinate 112,385,273 downwards.
AAACCTAGATCTAGACTGATATATCTATGTGTACATCTACATCAAGAGATATGGCAGGAATCAATCACTTCCTACAGTTTTTCTTTCAACCCATGAAAACAAGCATGCTTTTCATATTCTGTCACAGACATCAAACTTTAATATTAAACTCAGTTTTTTCTTTTACTATCACTTAAATCTCTCAAGGAAGTAAGCCATTTCTAACTGCAGAGTGCTCTTTGTCACAGTAGTTACAATGAAAATTTTTGCAATAATAACTGTCAGCTGTTCAGTTATTGGACAAAATAGCTGCTGAAGATTTTCATCATGGACACATTGGTTTGGTTTACTTTCTGCTTTAAATTGTACTAATCTTCCTTCTATAAATTTTTTCAAAACTCACCTTTTTGTCTATTCTGAGAATTACTGGAGAAAAATCTGATAATGTGCATTATAGAAAAGGAGAGGTTTTTAATTCCCCACTAATGCTTTTTATTTCCTTGATTTTATTGAAGATTTGCCAACTTAGAAATGTATTATTTATTCCTTCACTGCCAGACTATTCACCCATTGATCTGGAATATTGGTTTCAGGCATCTCCAACAACAGATGACAATACCACTTTAAAATGTTAAGTTGAGAAAAAAAATGAGTGCAGAAGAGAGAGAAAAATATATGAAAAATAAGAAGTAGGGATTCGTGAATTATTGAGCATATCTGGCTTATCCTGCTGGTTCTACATTATCCATATTTATAGTTATCAGTTTATGAGAACTTTAAAATTGAATTTTGTACAAATGTGTTGAAGCAAATATCATTGGCTCGATATCCTTATAGAAACTTAAACAGTTTCTGATTATCTTAAGCACTTTTAATTCTCTGAAACAAGATGTTATCCTGCTTAAGTTCTATACCCTGCAGCTCTTTTGTAAATCAGAAAAAAAGAGGGACAACACACATGAATGAGGAGGAGAGAATTAGCTATGAAGGAACATCAGAGGAAAATTCATAGGTCTGTGTTAAAAGAAGAGTGAGCAGGGACACTGTTCCTGTCTGATTTTGATATTGTTTGTTAATTCTTCCTTACCCTAGTGTTTCATTTTTTCTCCATATATTAAAATATTTTCCAATGAGCTTCATCTGGCTGACATTTTAAAAAGTGTATCAATGCTAAGCACTGTTATAACTATATTCTCAAAGGACCTATCACTGCTCTCCCTACCCCCTTTATGGCCTCATCTTAATATTTATACTCAAACATTTCTTCTATTTCTTCCAACACAATGACAATTTTATTTGATTAATTAATTAATATGCTTAAAAGAGTTTGTTATTTTCATTCCAACCAAGCAACAATTGTGATTTTGACACTATTGTTTACTAAATAATGACACTCATTTGTTCCCTAACTTGGAGCTTTGCTCTAGTGATGGGTAGATGAGTCAGAAATGTGCAAGAACAGCAAGATAGTAGTCCTGTGGGGGAAGCTGTGTTTGGTCACTGAGGGTTTGTTAAGCCCATAAATTATGCCAAGTGCCTGCTTTACTCAACTGTTGAAACTAATCTACGATATTATTCCATCTCACCAATGCTTATCAAAGCTTAATTTCCAATTAGATTTTTTTTAATGCCTTTCTATGGGACTAATGGGAAAGAGGATTTTTCCTTTATAGATAGGCAATAGTGTCTAAGCAATGTACATGAGAAATTATGCTAAATATGGCCTAAATCTAGAGTGGAAAAAGTTAATACAATGGAGCTAAGGCAAATATGTTGAATTTCTTGCCCCAAACCCTTGTGCAAAACTTCTCCAGGATGTTCTCTAAACTGGCTACTCTCCATTGGACGCGCTAATCATGCAAATACAACTGTTCTCTCCCTCATGCAATTACTTGATATAATTAGCAATATTTACACATTTAGCCAAGTGTTTCACATTTCCTGTGTAGGTCTTGGCTTTTTGCAATGTAAAAATTTCAAGGTATTATGCTTCTTAACCCTTTAAAAAATATGCCTTTCAAAGACATGAGATGTCAATTATCCTTAACTGCTCTTTAGTTTTCCATTTCTCTTAAGCATCTATCATTTCAACAGACTGAACTTCTGAATGGACTCTGACTAAAATAAAACTGCACACGTTTTCTTTCCTGTCTAGCAGAAGCAACACGTAAGAAATCAATTCACGACAATAAAATAACTGTGGCATTCTACTTTTTTGTGGAATTCATGTGACTTCTTTGCTCTAATGATAATAGAACAAATATTCTTACTTGAAAATAATAGAAAATTGTTGGAAGTCTAGTATTCGATATATTGTCTTCAAACTTTGGAGTTTTTCCAAATAAGCATTAAATTATTCTGTATTAGATTGTTTAAAGATGTGTTACAAAGTGGAAAATTTTTCATTTGAATCATGAAAGAATTTTTGTCCAAAGAGAATATTATAAGCTCTGTCCCTTTTAAAAATCTGACTTGGGTGATATCTTTTATAATTTTTATCAAAGAAAAGATGTGCATTAAAAATTTGGTGAACACAATGAATATACATCCTTTCAGTTCATTATATTGAGATCTGTTTACTCATATATTAATGAAATGTTACTTTGAAGAAATATTCAAATAAACAATCAGAGAGAAATTATACCAGACAAGTTAGACTTTATAAAGACTATCACAATAGAGGAGACAGAATAAAGCACCAGAACAAAAAGGGTTCTTACATGCTCGAGTGATCTAGTGGAAAATTATTGGAGGACATCAGAGAGGAATGTGGTCAATATAATCAGGTCACATGTGTTGGCTAAGGGTTGCTTATGGAAGTTAGGCTCCTAGCCTCCAACAGAGACAGGGAGGTAAGACAGTGTCTTTCTTGATGTTTACATTTCAAAGAGAAGGCTCCCAGGTCCTTATCAAAGACAGGCCTGGGTTGAAAAATGAGAAAGAACCTGGGCAAAGATTTACATCTCAAAGGGACAGAAAAATGATTTACAATGAAATTTTCTAAAATTAAATGCTCTAAGGAAAGGGAGGTCAGGAACCTACAGTTTGGAAGAAATCTATCTAAAATTTAACCAAGGTGAGGGTTAGGTTAAGGTCATCTTGGTTTAAAAAAAAAAATCTGGAGCCTCTGTAAAGTCTGGCACATCTATAGAACAAATATTCTGAGAATTGGAGAGTTTCAACTTTCAAAGTATTTTCTAGAGTGCACTCATGGAAGATAGGATTTTTATCTTTTTATGGCATAAATGTCATAAAAAGTAGCAGTAGTAGTAGTAGTAGTAGTAGCAGTTGTTGCTAAGAATTCAAACACTTAAAAAAATAGTCTGAGGTATTTCATTCAATGTCTGATGCAATGGATCTCTCCAGGTAAACATTTTTCATCTTATGCAGAGTAATCCATTTGTAATATAATGACCTGAAACTGTTCACAGGTATTCGTAACATTATCACCTTTGTACTTCACACTTGTTAAGAGGAATTAAAATAACAACATTCAAACCATCCAATAGTAGTATCTGAGGCCATCGCAATTTCAGAGATTTCTGGCAGATGTATTGGTTCATTAAGCTTCAATGATATGTTTATTTTAAAAATAAAATATGTGGCCACATAAAGGCATAGAGGAACTTAAATAAGTATTGCTGCATGAAAGAAATCAGTCTGAGTCTGAAATGTGCATATTACTGTATAATGCTAACTATGTAACATTCTGGAAAAGGAAAAACTATAGACAGTGGGAAAAAAAATCAGAGGTTTCAAAGGAAATAGAGGGTAGGATGGAGGGATGAGTACATAGTGCACAGGGGATTTTTGGGGCAGTAAAGTTTTCTGTAAAATACTGTAATGGTCAATAGAGGACATTCCACATTTGTCGAAACCCATAGAATGCACAACACAAAGAGAGCCTTAAGGTATGGACTTTAGCTAGTGATAGTGTATTAATATGGGTTTATTAATTATAACAAATGTACCACATTAAAGCAAGATGTTAATAATAATAAATATTGGGGCGGAGTGAAGTGGATGTGGGAATGATATTTTTCTGTTCAATTTTTCTATAAATCTAAATCTGCTCAATAAATAAAATATCAACTAAAAATCTGATAGATAAAAATTTCATAATACTCACTGATAAAATATTATAAACATTTTTCTGTAACTAAATCTAATGTACAATTACTACAGTCCTAGAAAGAAATAATAACACTTCTGGCTTGATATATCATTTTACTTTTTAGGTGTCAAATAAAAAATGAATAGAAACCGTATTTCAAAGCATTTCTTTTTAGTAATGGTTCTTCCTGATTATCCTAAATATCCATTCTCATTTACTTTGAACTAGAGGAAATATTTCTATAATATCATTGTAATCCTGTAGGCTGCAGAATGTAATAAAAACTGATATCCATGGATAGCCATTTTAATAGAATAAATTAATTTGAGTAGTCTCTCAACTATTCATTTCTTCTTTTTCTTCTCTGATATCCAATGATGGGAAACACATTATTTTGAAATATTGAGTGCCAGAGGGAGTTTTAATAAGCATCATTTAATTATCTACTTTCATGATTATCAAAAAGGAAATGAAGCTAAGTTTACTGACAGATTTTCAATTTTATTGTAAAAAGAGAAAACTTTACTTTGTAATATTTATACAGAGAACTGTGTATATTTCATATTCTCATAATTAAACATGGATATAATTTTATGAATACACTAAGGCCTTTATAGGAAATAAGTGCCAGTAATAAAACATTTTAAAAACTCTTATTTTCCTTATTAACTAATTTGAACTTTCTTTTGTATGTTCATTATAGTTATTAATGACTAGCAGCAGGAGCTAATAAAACTTTATGAGATAATGGAGATGTTCCATATCTGCACTGATCAATACAGTAGCTACTAGCCACGTGTGGCAATTTAGTACATTAATGGTGTGAATGAGGAAAACAGAATTTTTAATCTAAAGTAATTAGTTTAAATTTAAATAGTACAGAAAAGATATAAAATGAAGGGATTAACAATTTTACTGTTCTGTGAGTCATCAGTCCTGAGAAATAAACAATACATGTAAGTTAACAGCATAATTGGTAGTATTCACTTACTGTTACTGTTGTATTTTGAGGTTTGGGTGTTTTAATTATTATTGTTACTCAAGAGCATAGGGCTTTTAGGAGGGGATTTTGAATAAATTATAGCCACTCAATGTTACCAAGAGATAATAAAACAAATAAGAATCAATCTCTCAAAAACAACTTAACACTTAAGTAAATATTTTAGTTGAGTAGAACAGAACTTTTCCCAAAGTAAGCAACATTTTTTTCCATATTAAAAATGGTCAGTGAAATTATTATTTTCAGTTAGTTTGCTATCTGTAAGCTCATTTAATTGCAATTATTCCCATTTATAAATGGGGTTATTGAAATTCAGTGAATTTTAGCAAATCAGGTACTTTTAAGCAGCTTAGTTGAGACTTTTACCTACATTGGTTTGAATGTAAAACCCATTCTCTCCCATACCCTCTGCGATGAAAACATATTCTCTGAGTAAAAAGTATTAACACTCATACCTCAAGAAAATCTACAGCATTTGTTTGCTAGGGCTGCCATACAAAATACTACAGACTGGATGCTTAAATAACTGAAACATTTTCTTACAGTTCTGGAGGCTGGAAGTCCAAGATCAAGGTATTAGCAAGCATGGTTTCTCTTGAGAACTCTCTCCCTGGCTTACAGATGGCCACCCTCCTTCTGCCTCTTCATATGTTATACCTGGTGTCTCTCTGTGTTCTAATCTTGTCTTCTTATGAGGATACCAGTCACATCAGAGGAAGGTGCACTCTAATAGACTCTCTTACTTAATTACCTCTTAAAGGCCCTATCTCCAAATACAGTTACATTGTAAGGTCCTGGGGTTAGGGTTTCAATACATGAATTTTGAGAGGATAAAATTAGCCCATCAGATCTATGTAAAACTAAACCATACTATTATTGTTTGAAATATATTAAAAAACAATATTATAATTTTTATTTTCAATCAATAAAATATTCTATTAAAAACATGAAAATTACTGAACAGAGATGAGAAGAAAATTTATTAGTAAATATGGAGAACAAAACAAACGAACGGAAAGATACACCATATTCTTGAATTGAAAGAATCAGTATTGTTAAAATGACCACACTACCCAAAGTAATCTACAGATTTGAGGCAATCCATGTGAAAAAACCCATGGTATTTTTCACAGAACTAAACCAAAAATTTTTTTAAATTTGTATGGAAATAGAAAATACCACAAATAGCCAAGGAAATCTTGAGAAAGAAAAACAGAGCTAGATGGAATCAAGCTCCCTGACTTCAGATTATACTACAAAGCTATAGTCATCAAAACATTATGGTACTGGTGCAAAAACAGACACATAGATCAATGGAACAGAATAAAGAGCTCAGAAATTAACCAATGCAGTTTTGGTCAATTTATGACAAAAGAGTCAAGAATACACAATGGAGAAAAGATAGTCTCTTAAATAAGTGGTGCCAGGAAAACTGGACAGCTACATGTAAAAGAGTGAAATTAGAACATTATCTTACACCATATACAGAAATAAAATCAAAATGGATTAAGTACCTAAATGTAAGACTGGTGCCTTAATAGTCCTAGAGGGAAATATAGGCAGAACTCTTTGACATAAATTGTAGCTATATATTTTTTGGATCCTTCTCCTAAAACAAAGGAAATAAAAGCAAAAGTAAACTAATGGAATCCCAATTAAACCTAAAATATTTTGCATAGCAAAGGAAACCACCAGCAAAATGAAAAGACAACCTATGGACTGGGAGAAAATATTTGCAAATAATATAACCAATAAGAGGTTAGTATCTAATACATATAAACAAGTCATACAACTCGACGTCAAAAAAGCAAACAACTTGATTAAAAAATAGGAGAACTGAATAGACATTTTTCCAAAGAGGAAATGCAGATGGCCAATAGGCAATTGAAAAGATGTGCAACATCACTAATCATCAGAGAGATGCAAATTAAAACCACAATGAGATATCAAATCACACTGGTCAGAATAGCTATCACAAAAAAGAACACGAATAACAAATTTTTGGCAAGGATGTAGAGAAAAGTAATCCTTACACACTGTTGGTGGGAATGTAAAATGGTGCAGCCACTATGGAAAACAGTATTGAGGTTTCCAAAAAAACTAAAAATAGAACTACCATATGATCTAGTAATTCCATTCCTAGGTATATATAAAACAAACAAACAAACCCAAAAACACTAATTCAAAAAGACACATACACCCTGATATTTATAGCAGCAGTATTTATAATTGCCAAGATACAGAAACAACCTAAATGTCCATAAACAGATGAATGGACAAGAAGGAAGTGGTATACACACACACACACACACACACACACACACACACACGCACACACACGCACACACACACACCTCCACGCTCGTGCGCACCACCCCCCCACACACAAACACTGGAATACTACTCAGCCATAAAAGTGAATGAAATTTTGCTATTTGCAGCAACAACATAGATAGGCTTGTAGGGTATTAGGCAAGTAAAATAAGTCAGATAAAATGCTGTACGTTATCACATGTGGGATCTAAAAAATACAAAAAACTAGCGAATATAACAAAAAGCAGCAGATTTATAGATATCGAAGGGAGGGGAGCAGGCAATATACAGGGGATTAAGAGTTACAAATTATTAGGTATAAAATAAACTGCAAGTATATATTGTGCAGCATGAGGAATATAGCCAGTATTATATAATAACTATGAGATAGTATAATCTTTAAAAATTGTGACACCGTTATTATACAACTGTAACATATAATATTATTGTATGTCAACTATAATTCAATAATAAATATTTTTAATTAATTAAAGTTACAAATTTGTCTAAATTGATAAAATAAATCATTCTCCTAGAATAACTAGATGTTATTAGTCTGATGATCGGATATTTTAATGTAATAAAATATATTTTAAAAACATAAAATAGAGTTCCCTTTGTGGCTCAGTGTGTTAAGAACCCAACTAATATCCATGAGGATGCAGGTTTGATCCCTGGTCTTGTTCAGTAGCTTAGGGATCTGGCATTGTAGTGAGCTGTGGTATAGGTCACAGATGTGCTGGGTTCTGGCGTTGCTATGGCTGTGGTGTAGGCCTGCAGTTTCAGTTCCATTTCTACCCCTAGCCTGGGAATTCCATATGCAGCATGTGAGGCCCTCAAAAGAAAAAATAAATAAATTTCCCCTCGCAAAGATGCTTAGGTGACCTATTTAATGAAAAATAAAATGAAGAAAATGTATTTAAATTGTTTTAATTTGATTGATGTTTTCCAGGGTCTGAGAGTACTTGAAAGCAATTTAGTCTCTTAAACATTTGAGATACGTTCTGTGGAGTGTTTTTATATTGCTTAATAATTGCTAAGAAGAGTGATTTTGTTAGAAAACTGATATACTAACTCATATTTTCTGAATTACTATATATTTTTAAGTGAATTCTATCGACATAATGTAAATTCACCTAGACCAGAAATAAGAAAATGAGTAAAGAGGCAAGAAACTGCAGGTGAATGAGAACAGAACCAATGTGACCCAAAGAAACAGGGGAAAATGGCTGTATACTAACATCATAAATAATTAGAAATAGCTATTGTAAACCTCTGATGAGACAGTCAGTGGGTTCATGAGGCTTAGTTTGCACCTTAAAGAAATTTTATAGGTCTGAACAGACAGCTATAAAACAAGAGCTAATTTTGATTTATTTCATTAAAACATCACCTAACTGATAACATAGTACTAAGGAAAAAGGAAGCATGTACAGACTTTTTATTTATCATTAAGTGTTCTAATTACAAAAAAATGTATTGCAATAATAAAGCCTTCTGAACACTGTGTGTGTCTTAGGGCTCTCTACATTTATGTGAGATCCATTATTTTTTAAAGGCTTTAAAAATAAATTTTTTATAATATTAAGTCCTTAAAATTATTGATTTATAAGTAACATCAGATTGAAGTCTTATCTAATAATAAAATTAAAAAAATGAAAATATTCATGTTTAATAAAATAATCCATAGGTTTAAGTATCCTTTGATAAAAGAAGTCTTTTCATTTTGCTGTAAGTAAATCTTCAACAAATAATATGCAGCACTAGCTTGTGCTACTGCTATTTATACCAAAATACAAATACAAAATATATACATTTTATATCAAAAAAAGAATCTAAGAAATTCCATCAGAAGCAAGCAAATATGTAGCCTGAAGTAGAGAAGATACAGAACACTTACTGTAAGATAAGGGAATATTAATGTTATAATTTTAGCTTTTCATGAATAAAATGCTTTTTTTATTTTCTGGATCAAAAGTGATATTAAATAATTCTATTTTAAATTCCCATTTATATTTCAAATAAACACTTTTAGAGTTCTTGCTAACTGAAATAATACATTTTCTACAAATTAAAAATGCAGCAAACTATCACCTCACACGGGTCAGAATGGCCATTATTGAAAAGTCTACAAATAATAAATGCTGTAGAGGGTATGGAGAAAAGGGAACACTTCTATGCTCTTGGTGGGAATGTAAATTGGTACAACCACCATGGAAAACAATAGGGAGGTTCTTCAAAAACTAAACATAGAGTGGCTGTATAATTAACAATCTCATTCCTGGGCATATATCTACAGAAAAATCTAATTCAAAAAGATACCTGCATCCCTATTTTCACAGCAAGGCTATTGGCAACAGTCAAGACATGAAAGCCAACTAAATGTCCATTGACATATGAATAGATAAAGAAGATGCTGTGTGTGTGTGTGTGTGTGTGTGAGAGAGAGAGAGAGAGAGAGAGAGAGAGAGAGAGAGAGAGAAGTGGAATATTACTCAGCCATAAATAATAAATGAAAAAGAATGAAATGCCATTTGCAGCAACACAGATGGATGTAGAGATTATCATATTAAGTGAAGTAAGCCAGAAATAGAAAGACAAATATAATATGATATCTCTTATATGTAGAATCTGCAATATGACATAAATTAACTTACTTACAAAACAGAAACAGACTCACAGACATAGAGAAAAGACTTCTGGTTGCCAAGGGGTAGGGAGTATAGAGGGGTGGGTTGGGAGTGTGGGGTTAGCAGATGCAAACTTGTATATATAGAATGGATAAACAACAAGGTTCTACTCTATGACACAGGGAACTATAGTCAATATCTTGTAAAAACCATAATGGTAAGGAATTGAAAAAAAATATGTATAACTGAATCACTTTGCTATATACTAGAAACTACCACAACACTGTAAATCAACTATACTGGAATAAAAAATATATAATACATTTCCTAAAATATTATAGGAAAATGTTCACCAAAATTATGATTTCTTAATCATGATTTTAAGATCGCTCTTGCCACTTTTTATTTATCTTTCTGGAAAAAAATCTTTTAAAAATGCATAATTCTATGTTTTGTTCATTTAGTTCCCCAATTTGAACAAACCCTAAATTCTTTTTCAAGAAATCTATTTAGTATCTGCTGAACTCTAGAATCTTTGCTACAGGCTGCCAACAAACAAAAATTAGAATTTTTTTTCTAAATATTGATCTCATAGTAATCTAATGAAAGCACCAGCTCTAAATTAATGTTACACTAAAATGCAGTGAGTGAAATAATAATGAGAAGAAAATGTGGCAGGGAATGGTGGGTAAGGAGAGCAATCATTTCTCCATCTCTTCTCTTGGGAAATGAAAAAAAGTTTTGTATTAAATTTGGGGCTTGAAAAATGAGCAGAAAATTCATTTCAAGTAATAAGAACAGGTAGAAAACATTGAGAAAGTATATGTCCTGAAAGGGAAACATTGGGTGAATTAGTAATGGAAATTGAAGAAGTGATTGAAGATGAGGCTAAAATAGTAATTTGGCGGCAGATTTGTCAGTTTCTTTGAGTCAGTCTAGATTTCATCTCATATCCATTAAATAGGGGTTTTAAACAAGAAAGTAAAAGAGTCACAGTGAGGAAAGTTAAAACATTAGAATAATGGGATGAACCTAGTAGCAAAGACCAGTGAAGGTACTATAGCAGCCAAGGTGAGAGAGAAAGGAGAGACAGCACTTTCATTAAATCGAAAGAAGAAAAGCTGGATTCAAGAAATACCTTTAAGTTAAAAATCAATATGGTATAAACAAGAGCTGAATTGAGGAGTGTGGCAGAATGAGTACTCAAAGTCAAATACAATATTTTCAACTTTGAAAATCGGGTAGAGAGAGATCCCATTAACAGAAATAAGATAGAAAATAATGTAAGTGAGAAAAAAGTTGATACAGTAAAAAGTTGCTGGATTTTTAATGTGATAGCTTTGAGTTACCAAAAACAGAATAAATATGTATTGATATAGCTAGATATTTGGATATAATTTTAATCAAAGAGTAAATTATAAAGTAAAAATAAAATTTTAGGAATACTTTTTTTTTTTTTCCTTTTGATGCCATGTTTTTCCAGTTTTTTTTTTTTTTTTTTTTTTTTTTTTTGTCTTTTTGCTATTTCTTGGGCCGCTCCTGTGGCATATGGAGTTTCCCAGGCTAGGGGTCAAATCAGAGCTGTAGCTGCCAGCCTATGCCAGAGCCACAGCAACGTGGGATCCGAGCCGCGTCTGCAACCTACACCACAGCTCACAGCAACGCCGGATCGTTAACCCACTGAGCAAGGGCAGGGACCAAACCCTCAACCTCATGGTTCCTAGTCGGATTCGTTAACCACTGCGCCACGACGGGAACTCCTAGGAATGCTTTTTAAAATATTCAATAAAATGTTGATTTCTATAAGGAATAATTGTGCCTCATGATTCTTTATTATATATTGCAGTGTTAACAAACCCTTTTTGTTAGAATTATGCAAGAATAAAAACATTTTGATACATGTTCAGATTTTCACAAATTCTGAATTTATGAACTTAAACATTTTAATCAAATTTATCTTCCATTAAAATTCACTTGATGTTTTATTAAAAAATTCTTTATTTTTTATATAATGGAAAATCTACTTATTTTTCAACAGGAAGCCAAGAATTTGACATCTATGATCCTGAAATAACCAAAAAAAATTTTTTTTTTTAAAAATAAGCCTTGTCTTTGCTCTTCTACTAGTTTTAGCTTTACATCATGTTTGGTGAGCAAACTGACCATTCATAGAGCAGATCCTATAATTCATGCTTTTCATAATCAATAATGAGACATTTTTTATAAGCATATGTGTTTCAAACATAAAAAAATGTTCCTTTACATTTTAGCAGGTAACTTTTATCATTTTTATTGAAAGCAGTGATTTTTTTGTCATATTCATAATGAATTATGCCAGCCAAAGTACAAGTTAAATCACTGTCCTTAAACTTTTTTTTTTTTTTCCCCACTGTACAGCAAGGGGATCAAGTTATCCTTACATGTATACATTACAATTACATTTTTTTTCCCCACCCTTTGTTCTGTTGCAACATAAGTATCTAGACAAAGTTCTCAATGCTACTCAGCAGGATCTCCTTGTAAATCTATTCTAAGTTGTGTCTGATAAGCCCAAGCTACCGATCCCTCCCACTCCCTCCCCCTCCCATCAGGCAGCCACAAGTCTTTTCTCCAAGTCCATGATTTTCTTTTCTGAGGAGATGTTTATTTGTGCTGGATATTAGATTCCGGTTATAAGTGATATCATATGGTATTTGTCTTTGTCTTTCTGACTCATTTCACTCAGTATGAGAGTCTCTAGTTCCATCCATGTTGCTGCAAATGGCATTATGGCATTTTTTTATGGCTGAGTAGTATTCCATTGTGTATATATACCACCTCTTCCGAATCCAATCCTCTGTCGATGGACATTTGGGTTGTTTCCATGTCCTGGCTATTATGAATAGTGCTGCAATGAACATGCGGGTGCATGTGTCTCTTTTAAGTAGAGTTTTGTCTGGATATATGCCCAAGAGTGGGATTGTGGGGTCATATGGAAGTTCTATGTATAGATTTCTAAGGTATCTCCAAACTGTTCTCCATAGTGGCTGTACCAGTTTACATTCCCACCAACAGTGCAGGAGGGTTCCCTTTTCTCCACAGCCCCTCCAGCACTTGTTATTTGTGGATTTATTAATGATGGCCATTCTGACTGGTGTGAGGTGGTATCTCATGGTAGTTTTGATTTGCATTTCTCTTATAATCAACGATGTTGAGCATTTTTTCATGTGTTTGCTGGCCATCTGTATATCTTTTTTGGAGAACTGTCTATTCAGGTCTTTTGCCCATTTTTCCATTGCGTTGTTGGCTTTTTTGCTGTTGGGTTGTATGTGTTGTTTATATATTCTAGAGATTAAGCCCTTGTCCATTGCATCATTTGAAACTATTTTCTCCCATTCTAAAAGTTGTCTTTTTGTTTTCTTTTTGGTTTCCTTTGCTGTGCAAAAGCTTTTCAGTTTGATTAGGTCCCATGGGTTTATTTCTGCTCTAATTTCTATTGCTTTGGGAGACTGACTGTCCTTAAACTTTTTAACTCCTTTTCTGTCACAATTTAAATTTTCTAGAAGTAGAAATATAAGAAAAAATGGCTACATCTGTAGGAAACACATCATTTATTCAGCCAATATCTTTTTTGGGCTCATCCTGTTTGAGAGCATAGTGGCTTTTGATACACATTCAGTCTTATTCATTTCCTTTAGCGTTGATGAATCTGAGAGATTGAGCTGCCTGAAGGATTTATTCCCCTTCTGGTAACGAATAAGGTCTTTTAAAATTTTTTTTCTCTGACCTCTAAATTTAGGGATAAAGATCTCACACTACAGAATCTGGCATACATGCCCACTACCACTCTTGACACATGCCCCAAACTGACGCCATATATCTGGGAAAAAAAAATCTTCTTGCCATATATATACTGGAGTAATGGCAGAAGTAATCTTCATGTAAAGAGAGACGATACTGCCATTTGAACTATTCTTTTGAGCTGGTGGCATGGATAACATTTGCTAATCACTTATACTAAAACTAGAGTTGGGAAGCAAAATACCTATATTCATATTCACCAACATTCACAAACTTCATAGGGGAAACTTGCTTTCTTTGCACTCTTTAAGCATTGACTATTGAGATGCTTAATGACCAAAGACTCCAAACGACTTCTGAAAATGTTCTGCTTATCTTCAACTTTCCCATCTCTCCAGATCTTGTTATAATAATAGAAGGCACAAAATTGTCTTTCTCTTTCCTTTGTCTTCCAAGCAAATCATTTACTTCTGATATTAGCAATTTAGGTGGATTCGTCACTGTGTAGCTATGACTGGCTTCAAAGGAAGGAATGCCCTTACATTCAGTAGTCAGCTGGAGGAAATCCAGAAAAGATCGCCAGTTAAAGCAGAAAATGCCATGTCTCTGAAATCACTGAAATGATATTGTTCTAGACTGGAAAGACCATTAGGTCAATAATCAGGAGGACTGTGTACAAGAATGGAGAAACAGGTTGCCTCAATAACAATTGGCAACTGGACTCAATCACCTCAAAAGGCAACTCAAGGTAAAGGTAGTACTTTTATAAGCCAAGATAAAGAGAGTTTTGTTTTTTTTAAATTCTAAAAATGTTAAATTAAAAATAATTTTAAAAGTTAGCAGTTGAGGAATTCCCATCATGGCACAGTGGAAATGAATCCGACTAGGAACCATGAGGTTGTGGGTTCCATCCCTGGCTTCGCTCAGTGGGTTAAGGATCTGGCTTTGCTGTAAGCTGTAGTGTAGGTCACAGATGAGGCTCGGATCCTGTGTTGTTGTGGCTCTGGTGTAGGCCGGTGGCTACAGCTCCGATTAGACCTCTAGCCTGGGAACCTCCATATACTGTGGGTGCGGCCCTAAAAGGACAAAAAGACAATAAATAAATAAATAAAAGTTAGCAGTGGAGTTTTATCTCCAATGACAATTTTAAATCATTGTTAGAGGGCTGTTTATCACATATGGAATAGAATTCCAAAGTCACATTAATTGTTAGAACAAAGAAATGTGACACTTAATTTCTAGTCTTTTCAGGTATATTTATTTTTATTTCATAAAGCAAAAAACTATATTTCCCTCCAGGGCATTTTAAAACTTGCTTCTTGTTTATTCCATGCTCAGAATAACGGTAAAATTAATTTAGATAATTATTTTCTTTTGATTGATGTATGTAAATAGAACACAAACATTTCATGCTTTTAAAGAAAGTCATACAGAGATAAGAATTATATTCTTTATTAAATACAAAATTCATATAAAATGAATTAAAAAAATGAAGTAAAGGGAGAGCATCTAAAGTCATTGTCCTAAAGCAGCAGGAAAATGAAACCAAATGTTTATGTTAATCAGTTAAATTCTGTTTAAATCAACCATTCTAACCAATCTATTCTTTTTGAATACAGATAGTCTATTAAGAAGTGCAAGTTATTTGTGTATTAACAGTTACACCTTTCTCTTTAGAGAGAAGTTAGTTGGCAATATATGGTTAAATGTAGTTTTGAAGAAAAGAGAATAAAAATGGTTTGTTAGGAAGACTAGAAGAATTAGAGCTCATTTTATTTTGGCCTCAAGAAAGTTTTATGAATTCTAAGCGGAAACCCAATTTTCAGATTCCCAATTGAAAGTTTTTTCAAATATAATAATAGCATTCAGTAGATAATATTTACCAGGTTGCACACTTATCAATATATCTCTACAAGGTCCTTTTCCCTTATAGTTTTAGTATCTACCAAAATGCTTTCACTTTCAACCCTAAGCTGTTCTTCAAATTAAAGAGTCCCAAAAACAGACATACAGACCAATGGAACAGAATGGAGAAACCAGAAATAAATCCAGACACCTATGCTCAATTAATCTTTGACAAAGAAGGCAAGAACATAAAATGGGAAAAAGACAGTCTTTTCAGCAAGCATTGCTGGGAAACCTAGACAGCTGCATGCAAATCAATGAAACTAGAGCACACCCTCACACCATGTACAAAAATAAATCAAAATGGTGAAAGACTTAAATATAAGACAAGACAACATCAAACTCCTGGAAGAGAACATAGGCAAAACATTCTCTGACATCAACCTTATTATTTTCTCAGGTCATTCTCCCAAATCAAAAATAAACCAATGGGACCTCATCAAACTGAAAAGCTTTTGCACAGCAAAGGAAACCAAAAGAAAATAAAAAGACAACTTACAGAATGGGAGAAAATAGTTTCAAATGATGCAAATGACAAGGGCTTAATCTCTAAAATATGCAAACAACTTACACAACCCAACACCAAACAAGCCAACAACCCAATTTAAAAGTGGGCAAAATACCTGAGTAGACATTTATCCAAGGAAGATATACAGATGGCCAACAAGCACGTGAAAAAATGCTCAACATCCCTGATTATTAGGGAAATGCAACTCAAAACTACCATGAGGTACCACCTCACACCAGTCAGAATGGCCATCATTAATAAGTCCACAAATAACAAAAGCTGGAGGAGGTGTGGAGAAAAGGGAACTCTCCTGCACTGTGGGTGGGAACGCAAGCTGGTACAACCACTATGGAGATCAGTATGGGGATACCTTAGAAATCTATACATAGAACTACCATATGACCCAGCAATCCCACCCTTGGGCATATATCTGGACAAAACTTTCCTTGAAAAATACACATGAACCTGCATGTTCATTGCAGCACTATTCACAATAGCCAAGACATGTAATCAACCCAAATGTCCATCACCAGATGATTGGATTCAGAAGATGTGGTATATATACACAATGGAGTACTATCCAGCCATAAAAAAGAACAAAATAATGGCATTTGCAGCAACATGGATGGAACTAGAGACTCTCATACTGAGGGAAGGAAGTCAGAAAGAGAAAGACAAATATGATATTTGATATCATATGATATCACTCATATCTGGTATCTAATATACAGCACAAATGAACCTTTCCACAGAAAAGAAAATCATGAACTTGGAGAATAGACCTGTGGTTGCCAAGGGGGAGGGGGAAGGAATGGGATGGACTGGGAGCTTGGGGTTAATAGAGGCAGACTATTGTCTTTGGAATGGATTAGCAATGAGATCCTGCTGTATAGCACTGGGAACTATGTCTAGTCACTTATGATGGAGCATGATAATGTGTGAAAACAGAATTCATACATGTATGTGTAACTGGGTTACCATGCTCTACAGTGGGGAAAAAAAAAGGTAATTAAAAAAAAAAGAGTCCCAGCTGCTAAGGACTAAAGCCCAGGATGCCTTGTGTTCTATGCAAGGGCCCCTTGTCCCTTTGCACTCCATGTATTGAAGCAGTAGTGTAATAATTTGCACCTCTCTTCCTTTGGACAGGCTTTCTGGTCTAGATGACCTTGTCAGAGTCTCTGTGTATCAAATTTATAGTCTTTCTCAAAATCCCAACTCATCCATTATCTCCATGGGTTAGGTATTAGAAGACCAATACCTAATGAGGACTCTCCTTTACCCCATCTTATGAGAGAATAATGAACCTACCTCCATTTTCCAGTTAATCCATGTGCACTTTCATATTCTAACTTATTTTAATACATTTATCTGGCTGCAAGTCTATCTTTCCTATGAGACAATTATTATTTGATATCAAGAACAATGATTTAATTTTTATGTTGCCAGGGTCAAGGACAAGGTCTACATGTTCTTGCTCAATGAATGTTTCTGGAATTAATTCATGTATGTGACCAGTAAAATGTACACTATCACGTTTTTATATAGCACATGTGGTTTCTGAGCTTGATTTTACCCTCTTATTACTGAGGCTTTCTGATTAATTAAAACAAAGAATGTATATTCTTATTTCCCATTTTTCTCTTCCCTCCTTTCCCTTATCTAGCATTCAATTCCCCCAACCTCAGAGAATTACATATACATGAAAATAAAGGGGTGTGTACATGAATATAGGAACAATAATGATTTTATAGAAAAGTTATTTTTCTTGCTTTTTCTAGGCAGATATACATATTTTTATTATGTGGAAAATTTTTCCTAAAATAAATGATTATTTTTTATTTAATACAAAATTAATTTTATAAAAGAATGGTATTTTTGGGCTCAATCACAAATGTAAATTCTTCTATTTTTCATTTATCATTCTTCCTTATGTTGTATTTGTACATCTTTTGCTTAGCTTAAACTGATGATTAATAAATCTTTATTAAATAATAATCTTTCAAAATTTGCCTGCACTTCATTATGGAAATGTCTCCAATGTCCCTTTAGGAAAGGAAGACTAATGATGTGTTGAGAAACTGCTTGGGATGGTTTGAGGTGGGATGATACAAGGTTTACAATCTGAATCATGACAATGAAGTATTGTTCCATTTATTGGACATGTAAGGTGCTTAGTGATTTTGATCATAAAACAGAAAAAGAGAATTGAATCTGTGACATGAAAAGTATTTCACTTCCTTTTTCTATATGTACAATGGCAGGTGTTTATTATTTGGTAAGAATCATTTTCTAATATTATTTTTAGCAGGAGAAGTGCTATTTTGACCTCAAAATGCCATGCTTTAAGGGTAAAACGCCATTCACAATACATTTTAATAAAAGCAATTCACCTTGGAAAAGGCAAGCATCTGTCAAATGTCTGGTCATGCGCACCCTGATCAGTACTTTCAGCAATATTTAAAAGTACAGTTGAAGAGGTGGAAAAGGAACCACATGAGAATGCTAGTTTCCTTGATACTATCCTTACCTTAAACAAAACAAGTAGGAAAAAAGTATGCTTTGCATTGTTTCTCCAGTTAAATATATTATAACTGCTTAACGCTTTTCAATTTTATACTAAGCTGTCTTGCCATCACTTAATTTCTCTGTGACCTATAAACAACTAGAGATGTTCAGTAATTTTTATTAAACATATCATGAAAAACTATACTCTTCACCTTTCATAAAAAGCTTAAATAATTTAATAACTAATGTTTTTTGAGTACTTAGTTGCAGAAAATGTGCTAAGCACTTTGTGAAGAATAGAAAATTTAAAGAATACCACACGAAGTTCACTCCTCCTTCATCTTTTGGTGCTTGGAACTGATGAGACATCCCAAATCCAAAGGGTTGATGGGAAGATACAAAGAGAAACCTAAAAAAACCTGATAACTATTTTCTCTGACTATAAATTTTTATTTTAAAGTTTTTGACTATTAAAATTTATGCAAGTAGCCACACTCATAGAATGAAGTTTTCTCCCAGTACTTTTCCCTAGACTTTTATTTTAGATTGGTGGGGAAAATTACAATCCTATTACATTTATTTGCACCCATAGGCACAGATGTGCCTAATTTCAGCAGAGCAGGGAGAAGGTATGAGAATCAAGAATACACCCTTGGGCGGGGAGGGGCAGGTGAGAGGAACACATGGGTCAGGACACTAAGCTAATTTTTAGCTTCTGTGTCAAAAGTTTTGCTTTTCTCATGAAGTTAAAAAGACAGGGGATTTCCAAAGATGCATTCAGAAAGAAATGAAAATGTCAACAGCCACCATGCATTATTGGGCCATGGCTAGGTCTCCAGGAGTTAGTTAGTAAGTATGAGGATACTTAAAGTTAGGTAGAGGTATTTTGCTTGAATTCATTTATTTGTTTTTTTAACTAGAAACTTCATTGTGCAAAACATAGCATTGCTTCCTATAGTAAAAAAGTATTAAAAGACAGCTTTGTTAACTTTTACTAATTTGGGGAACATAAAACTGGCTGATAAGCACAATGGGATAGTAAGTCATTATTTAACTGTAGAGTACTAAAATGAAAGTATTTAGATAATTAACACCTGGGCAAGATTAATCATTAGCTTATAAAGAGATAGTCTTTGACAGGTAAACACAAAGGAAAACCATGATACTAATAGATTGTAAGAGTATATTTTTTAAAGCATTCTTTCATAATTTGTTAGGGCATAACACAAGTAAAAAACATACTATCTTAAATATGAAAGAGAGCAAAAAGTTAAGTGCTAATTTTCATGTTCCCCTTTTCTCCAAAGAGAGGTATAACTCTATATTTCACAATTTGGGCAGAAAATTAACTTTTAGTAGCAAAGCTTACTAGGAGGAGGACATTTTAAATTTTAAAACCTTAATTATGTTGCTCAAAACTTCTAACAGAACATATTAATAACTGTGACAATAGAGACTTATTAAATATAGTCTTTATATATCTTTTCACATTGGACAAAATCCTGTGCCCCAATAATGAGAGCTTGTCTACAAGATAAGCAACTACCTAGAAGATAATTTATGTTACATATTACATTTTCTGTCTGCAAATTACTTTTTAAGAGGTTGCTCGTTGAAGCATTTGAGAATGTGTTCACAAGTAGCTTGAAAGGACTTGGTCTCAATTTAGGATATCCTCATTTGAGCCAAGGGTATCCATATTTATTATTAACCATATATTTGGCAGAACTTCCCAAATACTACTTCTACCATTGGCTAACATTTTAAAAGTCTCTTCAGGGCTTTAAGTACCATATATGTAAATGGCATGAAACACTTATCACTCTTATTACTCTTCTGACCTTCACTTTGCTTCCTTCCTATGTCAGCCCTGGTAATCTTCCAAAATCTTCAGAAAAAGCCTGAACCGACCTGAATGTTAGACATAGAGGAACTTGTCTACTCTTACCTACAGGAAGACAGAGATATCAGAACTATTCTGCATCTTTAGTGAAATGATCTTTCAATTTGTTCCTTTTAGATCATTATCCTCCTTTTCCTCAATGTCTTTTTTTGTGTTTCCTCAACTGAAACAGGAAAATTCCTCATTATAGTTAATCTTATGGAAGTCCTAAGTGTTACTGCATATAAGATTTTTAACCTTGTCTAAAGTGAAAATGCTAAGCATATTATGAAACAAAATGATTGTGATATGGCTCTGAATTTGGGATTTCTAATAAGTGTGAATTCTGAAAACATGCCTTAGGAACTTAATTTCAGTCAGTTTTCTCATTATATATTTCCCCCAAATGACATGTAAAATAATTTCTTAATACACCTAGAATACCTATGTTAAGTTTTGAAGTTATGTCAGTGTAGCTGAAGCCCTGTGAATTATACAGTTTAAACAATCTGGAGTTCTTTTCACTAATAGTTTAGTTTTTAAATACATTTTACTATTACATCAATTATTGGTTATAAAATTAAGACTAATATTATGTTACACATTTTATCATATGACTTTTCTTAAAATAAAAGATACTTTTCAGCTGAAGTATTTTCATTCTGCTTGACAGTCATTTCTTAATTTATTGATTGAACAAATACTTACTAAATAAATACCATGCTTGATGTAGGTGAACTACAGACAAAACACACGTGAATCTTGTAAGGTTAAACATTTTAAGACAATTATTGTAACAATGAAAAGGAATATAGGTAGAATACAGTTTTGTTTATTTGTTTCTTTTTTGCATTTTTTTAGGGCAGCATCTGTAACATACAGAAGTTTCTAGGTTAGGGGTCAAATCAGAGCTGCAGCTGCTGCCCTATGCCACAGCCACAGCAACATGGGATCCCAGCCACATCTGCTAACTACACCATAGCTCACAGCAATGCCGGATCCCCAACCCACTGAAAAAGGCCAGGGATCAAACTCACATCTTCCTGGATGCTAGTTGGGTTTGTAACCTGCTAAGCCACAATGTGCGCTCCAGAATACAGTTTTTTTGTTTTGCTTTGTTTGTTTTTTAATTTTTCAATTACTCAATGAATTTTATTACATTTACAGTTGTAAAAATCATCACAACCACATTTTATAGCATTTCCATCCCAAACCCTCAGTGCATTCCTCCACCCTCCAACCTGTCTCATTTGGAAATCACAAGTTTTTCAAAATCTGTGAGTCAGTATGTTCTGCAAAGAAGTTCACTGTGTCCTTTTTTTTTTTTGATTCCACATGTAAGTGATAGCATTCGATGTTGGTGTCTCATTTTCTGACTGACTTCCCTTAGCATGATAATTTCTAGGTCCATCCATGTTGCTGCAAAGGCTGTTATTTTTTTCCTTTTAATGGCTGAGTAATATTCCACTGTGTCTATGTACCACATATTCTTTATCCACTCCTCTGTCAATGGACATTTAGGTTGTTTCCATGTTTTGGCTATTGTTTATGCTGCTGCAATGGAATTGGAGTACGTGAGTCAATGAGTCTATTCTATGGATAGATGCCCAGGAGTGGGATTGCTGGATCAAATGGTAATTCTATTTTTAGCTTTCTGAGGCATCTCCATCCTGTTTTCCACAGTGGGTGCACCAATTTACAATCCCACCAACAGTGTAACAGGGTTCCTTTTTCTCCACACCCTCTCCAACACTTATTGTTTGTAGACTTTTTGATGATGGCCATTCTGACTGGTATAAGGTGGTATCTCACAGTGGTTTTAATTTGCATTTCTCTAATAATTAGTGATGTTGAACATATTTTCCTGTGTTTTTTGGCCATCTGTATGTCTTCTTTGGAGAACTGTTTAGATCCTTCTGCAGCTCAATACCAAAATAACGAACAATCCCATCAAAAAATGGGCAGAATACAGTTGTAATATAATCAAAAACGTACCAAATGAAATGAATGTTTTTTCCCCTTATCTGAAAAAGCATTCTAACTTGAAAGTTTCTTCCTTTAGTTATTTATTTTTCTTTTTTGGCTGCATCCTCGGCATATGGAAATTCCTGGGCCAGAGATCAAATCCAAGCCACGACAGGATCCTGAACCTGTGCCAGGCCAGGGATTGAACCTCTGCCACCACAGAGACAATGCTGGATCCTTAACCTGCTGTACCACAGCAGGAACCCAGCTTTCTTTAATTATAATTGTATCTTCGCTGTCTTTAGCCTTGACAAGAAAAGAGATATTTTTTTATACTTTGTTATTAATACAATTATTTTACCCTCTGGCATATTTTAGGCTTTTCTCTTTTCTATGAGCACAGATATTTAATTTTACTGCTTATGTTGTGTTTTCAATTTATATTTATTATGATTGATTTTCATTGAGAAATTTGGATCTATGGGTCTATCATTTTCACTAAAAAATAAAGTTTCTCTGTTACCATTTTTTGAATATTGCTTTTTCTCTGAGACTGCAAACACATGAATGTTAATGTTGCCTTACAGAGTGCTAATGGTCTAGTCATTTTTTTTTTCCTAGCAATTTTTTATTCTTTCAGTTTGAGTAGTTTACTGCTTTCAGTTTACTGATCTGCTGTTCTATCTTATCCAGTCTTTACTTTTTCTTCTGTTCTTGTATAGCATCCAAAAAACATTTTTCCAAACATTTATTATTTTAAAAATTTCTACCTTACATGGATTTCTTTTATAGTTTTCTTTCCTCCTTTCATTTTGTCTACTGCATTTTCCTTTAAATAAGATCATAACTATAAATGCTGTTTTAAAGTCCTTATCTAATAATTCAGTCTCATCTATCACTTCTGTCTATTGCTAGTGACTCATTTCTATTCTGGTTATGGATCTTATGTTCCTGATTCTTCTTAGGTATAGTAATTTTGATTACATGCTGGGCATTTAATTTTCATGCTGTATGTTTTTTTGTTGTAGTCTTCATTCAGTGTATGCTCTCTTTATTCTAAAAGGCATTTAAATTCCTTGAAGCTCTTTTGATCCTAGTTTTTAAGTTTCTTAGAATGATTTGAGTTACCTTTACACTGGCTGTTTTAGACCTACTACTATGATTTACTCCTTTTGGAGTCTCTGCTAAATGCATCAGGTGTTCAACAAGGACTCTTCACTCCAGCTGGAAGTGAACTCAAAACTCAAATGTCTCCTAGCCCCTTGTATGAACTTTAGCATACAGCTTCTTGGTTTTTCTGCATTTGGCTTTATGGAGTGTCACTCTATGCATGTATTTGACACATATACCTTAGACGCTAGAAACCATATATTTCTGTCAAGGGACTTAATAAAGTCTTCTCTCCATCGAAGTCATTTGCTTACATTCTAAGAGTAATAAGACTCAGTGATATCTGTTTATATTCCATGGTGATTAAAGTTAAATTAGATACTTTCCCCTCCCTCCACAGAGATGCATTGTTTATATTTAAGAGCAAAGGCCTACATTGCCAGAGTAGGTAGATGTGCTCTTAGCTCCTATATACGATCAAAGTTTCATAATTTCAGAGTTTCTCTACTGTAACATAAATATATGCAGGTGAGAGGTGGTTCTTATGTCTCATTTCCTATAGGACTGGCACTTGAGGAACTGACACAAGATTTCTGTTCCATCATTCAGAAATCTTGTGTCTGTGTATCTACGGCAAACTATCTTGTTAGCTTACAAGTAAGCTAACATCTCAGATCCATTACAGTTTCTGACTTACATACACTGTACCCAGAAGTTTACTCTCAAAATAATTATGCTTCCTGAAAAAGCCAGATAAAAAAGATAACTATTATTGCATTTCTATAAAATTCTAAATAATTTAATCAAATCTGTAGTGATAGAAAGAAGATCAGTAATTGCTTAGGGACATGGAGTGTTCACAAAGAGCAGGAGGGATGCTTTTGGTGTGACGGGTATATTCACAATCTTGATTGTAGGGATATGATGGTTTCACAAACATACACACACACACACACACACACACACATCAAAACATATTCAATGCTTATGCTTTAAATATAGGCAATTTATTTTATTCCAATTAAACTTCAATAAAGCTGTTTAAAAAAACACTCATAAAATAAAGTTTATTCAGAGAACATGAAACAGATGAATACATATGAGATACGCTTTAGGAGTATATGGAGGTTTTGAGTGGACATTTACTCCAAACCTTTGAAAATGCATTTTGTTTGTTAGTATTTTTTCTCCATCACATAAAGATGTATCAGGCTCATAATGTTGCTTTTGTCTTAATTAGATTTTGGTGTTTGTGAAGCTAGTAGAGTTCTATGTGTTGAGTATTGCAATGACTGCCAAGGAGGACAAGATACCCCAAAGCAATCTAAGTATGCAATAATAAACAAAAGATAACTTGCTTTAATATCTTAATAGACTATTTTTGTACTGTGCTTATCAGCATGTGTATGAAAAACAGCTATAAAAAACACTCTAAGGTCCAAAAATGACTAATAGATCTAATTATAACTCAAGGAACCATATGAACTGCTTAAAAAAGGGGGCAAATATAACAACAAAATAGTAATTATAAGTGTAAGCTTATAGACTATTTTTAGGATTACTCTTAAAAAAGAACCCTGTTTGGCAAACTATAAGTTTCTTTAGATAAATACTTAGATAGAAAGCAAACAATTAAAATCACTACAAGATTTTTATATAAATGTTTATATTATAATTGATCTAAATTTACAGAAAAGTTAGAGAGATAGTACAGAGAGTTCCAATCTACACCACATGCATTTTTCTCTATTACTAATATTTTACATTCATATGATCCATTTGTACCAATTAAAAAATATTGATGTATTGTTAACCAAAGTATGTACTTGACTTTATTTTTTTTTAACCTAATATACTTGTTTGGTCCCAGGATCTCATTTGGTATTTCACATTTTATTTAGTCATCATATTTACTCAGGCTCCTCTAGATTATGACAGTTTCTCAGACATTTCTGTTTTTGATGACCTTGAAAGTTTTGAGGACTACTAGCCAAGTAAGTTTAAATGGTTCCTTCATATTGAATTGTCTGAAGTTATTGTCATGATTAGGCAGCAGTTAAGGGTTTTGGGAGGAAGACAAAAGAGGGTACATAATGCTATTTATGTTATTAAAATCCATTCACTTCCAAATCAGTTAACTCTTGGACTTTCTTGCACATAAAACTTACTCACTTTCTGTCTACAGTAGATGAGGCATGGTGGATAAATACACACATCCATTCTTTTTCAGGTCCTTTCCCATATAGACTATCACAGAATATTGGGTAGCGTTCCTTGTGCTATACAGCAGGTCCCCATTGGCCAGTCATTCCATCTACCTCAGTGTGAATATGCCAATCCCAAATCCCCAGTCCAACCTCCTCCCACTTGTACCCTTTGGTAACCATATGTTTGTTTTCAAAGTCTGTGAGTCTGTTTCCGTTCTGCACGTAAGTTCATTTACATCCTTTTTTTTTTTTTTTTTTTAAGATTCCACATATAAGTGATAGCATAAGAAATTTGTCTTTTACTGTCTAACTTTGCTTACTATGATAATCTCTAGGTCCATCCATGTTGCTGAAAATGGCATTATCTCATTATTTTAATGGCTGAGCAATATTCCATTGTATATATGTACCACATCTTCCTTATTCTTTCCCCTGTCAATGGACATCTAGGTCATTTCCATATCTTGGCTGTTGTAAATAATGCCACAATGAATACTGGAGTGCATGTATATTTTCAAATTATGGTTTTCTTCAGATTTATGCCCAAGAGTCAGATTGCTGGATCATATGGTAGTTAGTTCAATACTCACTTTTTTAAAGAATCACCATATTATTCTCCATAGTGGTTTCATCAAATGTGTATTCCTATCAATAGTTAAGGAGGGTTTGCCTTTTCACCACATCCTCTCCAACATTTATTGTTTGTAGACTTTTTGATGATGGCCATCCTGACTGGTATAAGGTGATACTTCATTGTAGTTTTGATTTACATTTCTCTAATAATTAGTGATATTGTCTTTTAATGTTTTTTTGTCTCTCTGTCTTCTTTGGATACATGTCTATTTAGATCTTCTATCCATTTTTTGATTGAGTTGCATTTTTTTAATATAAAGCTGAATGACATGATTGTATATTTTGGAGATTAATCTCTTGTCAGTCACCTCATTTGAGATTTTCTTCCATTCTTTGGGTTGTCCTTTTGTTTTGGTTATGGCTTAACATAATAAAAGCTATTAAGTTTAATTATGTCCCATTTGTTTATTTTTATTTTTCTAGGAGTTAGATCAAAAAAGATATTGCTGTGATTTATGTCAAGAATCTTTTCTGACCACAATGCTATGAGACTAGAAAACAACCACAAGAGGAAAAAAAAAAAACAATGCAAAAAACACAAACACATGGAGCCTAACCAATATGCTACTAAACAACCAAGGATCACTGAAGAAATCAAAGAGGAAATTAAAAAAATACCTAGAGACAAATGACAACAAAAACACATATAATCCAAAACCTATGGGATGCAGCAAAATCAGTTCTAAGAGAAAAGTTTATAGCAATGCAATCTTACCTCAGGAAATAAGAAAAATATCAAATAAACAACCAAACCTTACAACTAAAGCAATTAGAGGAAGAACAAACAAAACCCACAGTTAGTAGAAGGAACTAAATCACACAGATCAGAGCAGAAATCAATGAGACAATGAAAACAATAGAAAAAAATCAAAGAAACTAAAATCCAGTTCTTTGAAAAGATCAGGAAAATTAATAAGCCTTTAGTTAGACTCATCAATAAAAAAAAAGAAGGGGCTCAAATCAATCAAATTAGAAATGAAAAAGAAATTACAACTGATACCACAGAAATATAAAGGATCCCAAAAGACAGCTATAAGCAATGATAGCCAATAAAAAACACAGCCTAAAAAAGAAATGGACAAATTCTTACAAAGGTATAACTTCCCAAGAATGAACCAGGAAGAAATAGAAAATATGAATAGGCCAGTCACAAGTGAAATTGAAACTCTGATCAAAAATCTTCCAAAAAACAAAAGGCCAGAACCAGATGACTTTGCAGGTGAATTCTATCAAACACTGAGGGATGTGGACTTTCATACAGCATAATAATAAAATTTTATTTTCAGCATATTCTCTTTCATCTTTGGACTTTATAAAGGGATAATCTTTTTTAGTTTCACTTCTCCCTTGGGAATTTTATAAAGAAAGAGTCAGATTTTGGTTATATTCATATCATTGGCACTTTGTTTTTGGAATGTTTATGTTGCCTTTTAATGTCATTCTAGAATCTTTGATGAGCTTACTAGACAATAAGAGTGGGCAAAATTTGGAAAAAATATAAGAAACTGCTGATCTTCATGGAAAGAAAGAGACAGGCCTAGTTAATAGTTAAGAGTAATGAGTCAAGAAAACGACAAAATATTAAGTAGAACCTTAGATTTCTATTTATTTTAGTATGTGTTGAGGGTACGTCTTTAGAATAGCAACCCTCTCTCCACCAACTCTTGCTAAGGAAAAAGGAATAGTTCATCTTATGGGTGAGTTTGAAAGAGAAACACTAAGAATACATGACTGAATCTCTTCCTATTCTTTCTTCTGTTTTGGTATATAACTGTCTGCAGAGAGCATATGATATTGCTACCTCACCAGCGGAACTTTTAAAATCCAGACCAACTCCCATCCCCCTTGGTATATATCCACCTTTGCCTTTACAATAGTATTTATGATTATTCACTTTTGAGTAAAATTTCCCTAAGCCATTTGGCCAAAGCTTAACCATGACAGTCTCTATGGCTCTACCATTAGCAAAGGGGATAACATGATCACCTTTTGCCGGTCTA
The DNA here is from genome assembly GCF_054392235.1 of Sus scrofa. Taxonomy (NCBI): domain Eukaryota; kingdom Metazoa; phylum Chordata; class Mammalia; order Artiodactyla; family Suidae; genus Sus; species Sus scrofa. The sequence goes on along the minus strand of NC_139397.1, from coordinate 112,356,742 downwards.
CTTTGTTCATCCCTCTATTAGTTTCAAATCCATTCAAAGCAAGGAACACAGCTGTTAATTACTGACACCCCTTAACACCCTAAATGGCTAAATAATGTGGCTTGTTGTAAATGTTCTTTGATAATTTAAATTCTTATTCACTCTCACAGAGCCACTTTCCAATGGGTCTTTACTGTTTCATTTTAATGTGTTATATGAATATACCTTAAAAATAATATGAAAACTCCAGAGAGGATGAAGTAGGAATTAACCCCTTAATTTGAAGTTTGTACAGAATTATATCTTCTTTGACCTGGTTCTATGACTATATATATTTATTACACACCACTTTCCCTCCTCTACTTCCATTCTCCATAAAGCAACCAGAGACATTTTTAAGACAAATTTGTATGACTTCCTTGCTTAAAAACACATGCTGTTTTTCCTCTGTATCTATGATAAAGAGCAAAAAACAACAATGGCTACAAAGTGTTAAATAAGCTGATATATAGAAAACCTTGAAAACTTGGCTCTTGCAATCTTCCCTGGTGGTTGTGTATTCCAGCCACACCAGGATTCTTTTCATCTTCCAAGTGTTTCCTGGGCAAGCCTTACCATAGAATTTTTCAATTGTGTTGATTTTTTCCCCCAGAATAATATACTATGTTCTCCCTCCTTCATATACCCTACTCCAATATCACCCCTGTGACACTGGATTTTAATGAAAATATTACTGCTTCAGGGTTACGGTAAGCACAGAATTGTAACCTCCTGGTTTTGGGCTTGTGTATGTGTGTGTTTGTGTGTGTGTCTGAGTATTTCTGCTTCACAGATTGGTAATGTGTATATACATAAAATATGGGATATATACAGATAAACGTGTATATATCTGTGTGTGTGTAGCATTGTTGCTGTTATTCGTTTTTCTGGTATGTTTGATTAATGTCTGCCTTCCTTAGGCAACTGTAAGCTCCATGAGAGCAGGGACCAAGTTAGGTAAGTTACATTTTCTCACTGTTTTCTTTCCAGTACCCAGCAGAACACTTAAAGCTTCTGGACTCCTATTGAATCTTGAATAAGTAAATAAATTGCCTTATCTATTTTATAGTCTTTATGATTCTAAAGGTAATTTTGTATATATGTGCCTGCATACACAGGAGGGTTTTGATGATTTAGACAACCTGCAAATGCTTAAAAAATTAATGAGGGAATAAAATAGATGCCAGATGTTTCTTCCATTTGGCAACTGTCTGGACTCTGAAAAAAAATCCTTTAATATAGGTCTTTGTGCTTTCTTACTCTATATAGTTTTACTCTTTTCTTAAAAAATTGTTCCAAAAAGAGCATGATGAATCTATAGATATCTAGTCCTCAAAGGAAGAAAACAGTCTTAAATTGGATTAAAAGTTAATGAAATATTTTACTACTGCATTTCACCATAGCATTTGCAAATTGTATCTGAGCATCCTAATAATTTAAAAATCACTCTCCTCATCTCAATCAGTTAAGGGCTATGAAAAAGTTTTCATTTTATGATCCAGAAAGTCTCATGCAAAAGAAAAGAAATTAGGTTATAAAAGGAAGGTACTGTATAACTTGCCTAATGGCCTGTAATCTGCTAAAAGTACAGCTGTGATGGACTGTTTAACAGGTGCTATGATTATGGAGCATAACAAACATGTTAGGCTTTGTAGTGCTTTTAATACCTTATAAGCAACTGAGCTAATTTGGACAAGACTAATGGATTAGTTCAAATGACACTCTTATTAAAGGTTTGTGATTATACTGTGCAAATTTGATTGAAAGTCTAATCTTAACCAGTTCAGCTTCAAAATGAGTAGAAATCAATTTTTAATATTCCAGCACTGAATTCTAATGTTATTTCCTCCATACATAACATTGTACTTTGGAATGGGAGATAATCATTTTCATAGTGTTCTGGAAGTCTCCACCAACACAAAACTGTGACTTAGAACATTCCAATAGTTCTACCATAATCATCAATGTACTTTTTGAAAATGGGCACAAATCCCTTCCCTGGAGCTATTAGAGCAAATAATTTGGGATTTTTCCTATAAAGCAATTAACCACACATGTGTTACTTATGTACCTTTGAATAAAGTGACAAAATTTTACACATAGCTCTAAAATCAATTACTTAACATTTGAAGGAAATTTTGTCTGAAATGACCAAATGAATACCAGAATATGTGCATCAAAGGCAGGGATTTTGAGGGAAAAAAATAAACATAAATAATAAAACCAAAATATACTTTAAAAATTCATTAAACTTCAAGAATAGAGAATGGATACAAGGGCTGTTTAGGGGAAATAAGAAAAATAGTAAGTCACCTGGCATGGGCAGTGATACCATAGGCATCCAAATGACAACGTGAAGGGCAGTATCAGCTTGATGAGTCTGCAGTTCAGACTGTAAAACCTGTCAAAAGGGACAAATTTAGAATTATTAACAGATATATTTGGAGCCATTTGAATAGGTAAACTAAATTAAAAATATGTGCATCAAGAGGTAGAAAAAGGCCTCAGATCAAATATTGAAGAGCAGTTAGAACAGATATAGACTGAAGATGCAACAGGGAGGTGAAAAAAGAGAGGATAGAGAAGATAGCCACTTCAACGAAAACAAAAATTGTGGTGTCATGGAAACCCATGGAGTAAGTGTTCTAAGAAACGGAAATAGAGTGTTTTAATGTTCTATTGAGGAAATAATATGTCCATTAGACATGAGCATGTTGGTTGGGTTGAAATGGTAGAAGCATAATTGAAAAGGGTTAAATTGTAAATTGAGACTTATATCATACCCCAGATGGACTAGAAAATCAATTTGCATTTGCTACTAACGACCTAAAATTCAATATATATTAAATAAAACATCAATTAGAGATTAAAAGAAAACTGAAAGTAACATTGGTAAAATAACACTGACTCTCAAATTAAATTTCATCTCATTAAAACACCTAGAGTGATGGTCTGAGGACCTAATCTAAAAAGTTGGAAAAATAATTAGAGATTAAACTTAAAGAAAGGAAATGAAAGAAGTAAAGACAAGCACAAAAATGCATAAACTCACAAAGCAAAGATATTTTAGGGAGAATCAACAGTAAGAAATCTCTATTAAAACTGATGAAGAAAACATAAAGAATTATAAGAAAGTAAAAATAAAAAATTGGTAATGACTGCAGATATATAAAACACATTTAAAATTTAAAATAAAATTTAAAATAAAAATATCCCAATAAAATAGAAAACTTGAATGATTTCATAGAAAAATACAGCTAACCAAACTGATCTGAAAAGAAATAGAATACACAATTACAAATAAAATAACTTGGAAAAATTTGCAACTGTAGGAAACACACACACAAAGCCCTTTAGTTTTAGCGGTCAGTTCTCAACTTTCAAGAACAGTTTTTAATCTATATATCTATATCTATATATCTTATACAAACTATCCTTAAGAAAGAAAAGGAATTCTCCCAACCTGTTTGAAATGCTGGTGTAATCTTGAAGGAAAACCTAACCAAGATTGCCAATATGTAATCTTAGGCTGATCTAATGCCTATGATGCAATCATAAGTTTAAAAACTCCAACATCTTTAAGATGCATTATAATCAACTGAGGCACAGTTTAAGAATGGAAGCATTAACATTATAAAATAAGAATGGTAATTATATTAATAGATTAAATGACAAAAGTATATATGATCACCTCAGTGGATGCAGCAAATAATTTGAAACATTTTATAGCCATCAAAGGACAAATTTAAAAGTAAATAATTATATAGCATAAGTGCTCTCTACAAGAAACCTTATGTAGCATAACATCTAATGATGAAAAAAAGTATTCCCCTTAATATTAAAGAGAATACATGGATTGTTGCTGGAGGCCAGCTCCAGCGGCCAGGGAGTGTACACTTTCCCAAAGAAGATGGACGGACGTCGGTTTTGCATTGGAGACAGCCTCTTTGTCCCTTCTTTCAGGGCACTGGACTGCTCAAATTTTATTGGCAACAGTGGTTGATTATATAGACAGTTTTTCACTACAGATTACATCACAGTGTTAAAAGTACATTGGTTAAGTATTACATGGTATAGCAGCTATGCATCCTGTTTTAAGATCTCTGTCTTAACTAAACTTAGTGAGTACTTTGAAGAGGCCATAGACACAAGAATTTGGCATTCGCAAACCTTGTTTGTAGACTGGTGCTTATCTTCAAAGCTTTATGGCAGGGAGACAGTGTAAGTAAATATAAACCTACTTAACTAAACTAGCTATCACTTAAAAGCTTTTAAAATCAAAGACAAAACTCACAGCTAGGTTTTTTGGATAATATATGTCTAACTTTTATAAACCTTATTAAGATCCTAAATAAAGTTTACTATATAACTAGTTAGTAGATAAACACTATGTTTTAATTAAGTTGGATTAAAATAGGGGAAAGTCCTTCAGGATGAAATTCTTATTATATTATTGTTGTAACTTTGTTAAATCACAAATCACCACAGGAAAATAGGAATGGAAAATAAAAACAATAAGTAAATAATCAGGAAAGACTGAGGAAAACTGATTAACAAATAAAACAGCAGGAAAGACTAGGTCACCAGAGAAACAATCCATGTTCTCCAGCACAAACATGGAAATTGTTTTCCCAGGAAAGCCCCAATTCTTCCCCATCAACATCAAAATGAGAGCTGTGTAACCTGAGGCCTGCCCTCATCTTGTACCACACAGGCAGGCTTTTTATCCTGACCAGAAGCCCACCTTTGGCTTGTACCGTTCAGGTGAGCGCCCATTCTTGGTTAGGAACCTGCCTTTAGGTTTTTCTGCCATCAGGCAAGGTCCTTTTTTTGAGTCCCTGCATCTTCTCGGCTCCCCGCAATGGGTGTTGCTGATACCACTTCTTCACACACACATTCACACACAAAAATACATATGTGTGTGTATATATACACACACACACACACACACACATACATACATACAAGGCATAAGGATTAGAAAGAAATAAAGACATCATTATATGTACTCAATAATATACATTTAAATAAGAAAATTCAGTAAATTTCTAAGAATAAAAACTCTATGCAAAACCAAAATGTTTTCTTATACCCCAGAAGCAGATTTATAGAAAATATTGTAAAGAAATCTCTGTCATTTTAATACCTGAATTTAATAAAATAATAAAGAGGGATGTTGCAGACATTGACAAGTTGATTCTGGGATTTATAAGTAAGAGCCACGGGCTAGAATATTGAATAATACTTTGATGAAAATTCAGATTGGAATAACCCATCCAAACAGGTAGCAAACTGATTAAAAAGTGCTGATGACTCATATTTCCAATCATGATGGAGTAACTGATACCATATTTACCACCCTGCCAGAAACCAACAGGAAAACCAGAAAAGAAAAAGGCAGTGATTTTTAAACATTGGACAAATATAGCACTCAGCCCCACTCAACTTTTCTCCTGCACTGCCATCTCTTTACCAGTCCCTAAACCACACAACTATGAAAGGGAATCTGCAATTTTTAGGGGAAAATCAACAGATATTGGATAAGATAGAAAGAATCGGGGAATCAATTGATGTTGTCATTGTCATCATCAAGATGATCACTATCTTCAAACTCCGGATGTGGCTCATCACAATTATATAAGCAAGATGAAAATGAATAGAGAAGGAATACAATGAGGAATACATTCTACCTTCTACATAATAACTAAAGTAACAAATATAGCATGCTAAGAAGAAATGAAGAACCTAGTCTAGAAAGTAAAGCACAATACAAAGAAAAGAAGGAAATTTCTGCACGAGAGCACCATGCTTTTAGAAGAAATGTAATGATATCATATGCTTAAATATAACAAAAATAATCTAATTTTTGAAGAATCCCTACTCTAAATATATTTAATTTAATGTATGTCAACTCACAAAGATGTTTAAAGTAAAAATTATACTAATTTCACATAAATGAGGCCTGAAATTTAAGTAGATTTCAATAACATGTTGAAAAATACTGCTGAAGTATACTTTTTTATGTTATATTAAAGTTATTCACATGCAGGCAACCTTAATGTTTTTAATTCATTCAGAACTGTTGAATGAATTATTGTTCATCTATGTGGTAGAATAATGTACTTACTAAAATTTTGGTTTTAAAGAATATGTAATAATGATATGAAAGTATTAAGTAAAAAATTATACTATCATATATAAAATAGATATCAAGATATGAGGACATTAAGGTAAATATAAGATCAATATAAAATATAACTTTAACTTGAACATATAATATTTATATATGTGTATATAGCTTTATATGATATGTGCATTTAATAATTACCTTAAGGAAATAAACAAAATCTCTAACACAATATAGAAAACAATTTATTATGGAGTATTTGGCTTTATACTTTCCTATACTTCCCAAATGACTTTTATAATTAAGAAAAACACATTTATAGGTTTAAACAAGGTGGAGATGTTGGAAAAGAAACATTAATATCTTTTTCATCACATTTTTCCCAACCAATAGATGAGCAGTGTTTCCCATGGAAATAAATCTCAAGTCACATTATTAAAGCCCTTTAGGAATTTCATTGTGAAAAAATATAAATTTTAGTCTGTTCAGAATGCTATAGCCAAATACATAGGCCGGGTGACATAACAGACATTTCTTCATCATAGTTCTGGAGGTTGAGAGTCTAAGATCAATGCCAAAATATCCTATTTTTGATGAGGGCTCTTTTCCTGGTGAGCAGATGGCCACCCTTTCACTGTATTCTTGCTGGGCAGAAAGAGAGAGAGGAGGGGGTGGGAGAGAGAGAGGGCTGTGGTCTTTTCCTTTTCTTTTAGAATGCTAACTCCATTGTAGGGGTCTCTCTTTCATGGCCTCATCTAAACTTAAGTACTTCCCAATGGACCCCACATCTAAATAAATCACATTGGTGGCTAGGGCTTCAACAGATAATTTTTGGGGAAATATATTCAATTCCTTACTGAAATACTTACAGATTTCAGCAAATTGAAAACTTGACATTCTATTAGCTGGAAATTGAAATTAGTTGGAAATTAAAAAATTGGCATTCATTAGCTGATGCTTTACTGAGAGACAAAAAGTAGGTGGCACTTTCAGTTTATGATCAAAGAGTTAAGAGTCACATTTGGCAAGCAATGGAAATAAATACCTGGTGTTTCACTAAAAAAAATCAGGAGTCTACAGGGGAGGTGTTAGCAATCACAGTAGAGCAGTAGAGAGAAGCAAAATTTGGACATCAGTGGTAACAACTGATTTAATGGGAAGCAGAAGAGTAAGGAACAGTTAAATAGGTCTGATAACATTTTTTTTTCCTAGCAATAATATCTTTGATGAAATTGCAAGTCTTGTTCTAAGATGTGCCTTCATAGGCTCCATTTCTTCACACAGGGACTTCTTGTACAATATAATATGAAGCTGGTGGAGCCATAGTTATTGTATAAAATTCAAGTAATAGAATTTAGTGAGGCACTAAGACTTTCTCATTGTGGCTCACATCAGGACTTCATTCACTAGATCTACAGTTTTCTTTTTCTGTTGAATAGATCAAAATAGGAGTACATGGTGTATTCAACACTTCGGGTTGTTAAAACCTATAATTTCAATCAGTTCCTGCAAAAACATCCATGCTGCTCACACCATTCTTATGCCTACCTGCCTTGTAGGACACCGTTCTTTGTCGTTGACATGTTGTTACCTAGCCTTGGCAGGCCAGGATGCCAACAGCACCAATAAAACTAAAAAAAATCCCCTATCAAAGAAAGCATATTCTACCTTCATTGCCAAACTCCAGAGAAAAATACCATATCACTTTTCAGATATACTGAATGTCTTCAAAAATGTTTTCCAAATGCCTTGAGTTAAGAAATGAGGAGTCTCCTTTATATTATGTAGCTATTTCCAGAGATATTTTGGCAATTTACACTATATGAAGCCAAGGAATTTCTGGCATCTCAACTTCACTTAAATAGACCACTGAATCCAGGTTACAGGCCACTAATCAAAACAGCTATAGCCATTTATGGCTGTTTGAATTAGTATACTGGTTGAAATAAAAATCCCTGTCCAGTTCACCCATATAAATATGGTTGGCCAATATAAAAACATCTTCCCGTATGTATCTAACACAATAAGTATATATCCTTGTACACATTCTTAAATTGTTACTGTTGTAATTAACAAAATACTTGAAGACTTCTATTATATAATTTTTCTTTTAGTTTTTTTTTTGAGATATAATTGACATATAGCACTGTATATGTTTAAGACATACAGCAAATGATTTTTGCTTATATACATTTATATAAGCCAATGCTTATAAAATGCTTATCATAATAAGTTTAGTGAGTATCCATCATCTCATGCAAATACAAAATTAAAGAAATAGAGAAAATATTTTTCCTTGTGATGAGAACACTCAGGCTTTACTCTCTTAACAACTCATATATATAACATGCATGGTAATTATAATTATATTATGCATTACATCCTTAGTATGTATTTATCTTATTGTATAATCTTTATTCTTCAAGTTTTTGATGCCCTAAAGCATGTAGGAATCTGATTCTAGGCATTGATCTGGAGGCTATGAAGAGTGAAAAGGGAGAGTCATCAGGAGAAATTATATTACTTTACATGGAAACATTTCAGGTATAGTTTTATGGAAGGTAAACACAGCCTCAATATTTCAAGAGGTGGAGAAATTTACTGCTTTTGCTGGCAGGAAGTTTCAGTGAAATTTGAGAGTTTTTATTACTTGAAGTTACTCCAATTCTCCCAAGTTTCTTATGCTTTTAAGCCTACATTTTATCTTGGCTTGGCAAGGACAGGAATTGAAAACCTAAATTTTCATTGAATCAGATCTTCAGCTACAAGATATAAGGTTCATTTGAAGGAGTCATAGAAGATTCTTGATTCTCTGACAAAGATTTACTGATAATTTAAAATATTTAGACTCTCATTTCATTACCCTTCTCATTTAGAAGGAATCAGTCATTCTAATCAGAACTTTACTCTCTCCAAACCCATTCAGGTTAGAAAACCACAAATTCCTTTTTCATCTTCCTTGGACTCTAATGTATTAATTGCTGCCTGAGTTCTTCACTGTGGAAAAAAAGTTCTTGCTAGTTTAAGATGACAAGTTTAAGGTGACAAACATTCTTGCTAGTTTAAAGATATAGACCTGAGAAAAAGATAGCGAGAAGCAGCTGGAAGAAGCAGCTGGAAGAAGCAGCTGGAAGAAGCACCAGTGACATTGTTATAGATCCCATGCTGTGACAACTGACAGTAATTTCCTATGATAATAAAGACCCAAGTTCCAGAATATCTATCATGGCTCTTTCAGAAGATGAAGAACCAAAAGCACAATCTCCCCACACTGGTAGATCTGACCACATGTCTCTCTTTTCCCTGCAAGTCTCATGTGAGTGCATCTACATGAAGAACCTCAGCTTGAAAGGAGTTTGAGAAAAGTCATTTTATTTGTTTTTTTGTAACTTTATATCCTCTAGAGTACATGAAATCAAGCTAGAAGGACAGAAGGAAGATTGAGAAAATTTACGCAAATATTAAATATGTCCAGCTTTCTCACTTTAAGTATGGCTATGACTTCTACGACTTCTTTGACTTGAATGCAAACAATGTCTTAAAAAAATGATGAGGAAGAATATGATTAATGATTTAACGTTTCAGTTTACCAGATAAAGCACTTTCCCCTCAGTTTGCCTCCAGACAGTGTTTGGTATTCATTTTATAACACAGTTGGAACTAAATTATACCAAATGCAAAAGCGTACAAATTTAAAATAGTATGAAATATGTATGATCAACTGCAGCCCAAGAAAAGTTTTGAAAATATAAACTAATTCTGCAATGAATGATGCATTTCATACACAATTAATTATACAGTGTATTTTATTTCAAAATAAATGCTTAACATATTTCTCTATGCCTTGAGATGAGAAAAAAAAATCTTACATTTCATTCAGCTGTCAGTATAAAAGATTCAACAATGACATACCAAAAGTATATACATTGTTTAAGGCAATGGTTTCCTGGCAGGTAATTAATAATGAGCTAATTTAAGAAAGTACTATAAATGATTTAAAGAACTTTGCATTATCTGTGGTACTCTGACACTTTGTTTATAATCCTTTATATATTGTACTAGGACACCAAATATGGAATTATTACTGACTTAATTATGGATGGCCCAAGATAGTTGGACCTTGAAATTATATGAGAAAACATCAGGAATAAGGAAGATTTTAGCTAGACTGACCTAAAAGGATTGTAGTTGAAAGCAGGCCAGGGTGATTGGACATCCCTTAAGGAATAATCAAGGATAAGGAAACCACCTGGATATCCAGGGTGATGGGATATTGAGGGTATGAGTGAGAATCTGCTGAAACTGACTACAAAGTGTTCTTGCTAAAACTGGACAATGCAGATAAACATGGAAGTCCAAAGATTAGACCTAGTTGAAAGAGTTCAGAGGAACCTGAATAGAGTTTGCTCAAATAGAGAATTTTTGTCAGCTCTCACCAGATAACAACCCACCCGGCACCTTAATATTGAACCCCCAGTCTCCAGGATTGTGAGAAATAAATTTCTGTTTTTTAAAATACTCCATCTGTGGTATTTTGTTATGGCAGTATAAGAAGGCTAGTACACGTTTATTGAAAATTTGGTTAGATTTTCTAAAGAGTCTATATTCTAACTCATTAACATAATGTTTGTGTTTGCTCATTTACCAAGAAATTTACTTTACTACCATGCATGTTAATGTATGTAAAAATTCATATTGTGTAAAAATTTCCAAAGGGTCATCTGTTCAGTTGAGAAGTCTCTGTATATAATAAGATTAAAGCAAATTATCAAATGTAAAACAATCTTCTGCTCTTAAAGAACCACTCATGGAAAAAACAGGTCTCCATTTCAGACAAGAGGAGTTAGAAGTGAATATAATATAAATCAGTCTTGATCACAGTCTTGTTCTTAAAATTCATATATTCTGCTAATTGAAATAGTGCCCTCAGATTCAAACTGACTTTTTTATTTTCCCTGGAAACATGGATGCAGTAGTCAAAATAGGACTCCAGGAATATTTATTATAATTGTATCATTTTTATATCATATCCATCCAGTGACATATGGAGAATAACACCATGAATCTATGCTAATTCAAGAGAAGAGGTTAGTCGAGAGAAATTAATGGTTGTTTCCATGAATTTGTGTTTATGCACTACACTTCTAAAAGTAAAACTCTGGGTTAAGACAATAATCAGTGTTTAATTTGATTGACCTACATGAAAGACTTGGTGGAAAAGAAAATGAAGATTATTACTTCCTCACACTGGGATATTTAGCTCGTAACCATTCTAAGATTGCACCTATGGAAAGAGGCTTTGTGGAAACTTAATAGATTCTTACTCTGAATAAAAGAAAGAGACCACAGTGAATCTGAGTAACCCATAAGGTACCAATATTTGTACATGAGAATAAACACATGACCTGGAATAAAAGCAGAAAGCAAGTAAAGCATACTTTATAGATTCAGATGTTTTTGAATGTTTTCTTTAGGAATGATTTGTTGTGCCTGTCTGTCTTGAAAGTTATGTCATCTAAATCAAAAGCAAATCTCTCGTTATCCAATTCAGAACTATCTAGTAGACCACTTATGTTAATAAGCAATAGTCTTTTAGCTCCATGTATTCAAAGCTCCAAGCATTATAAAGCTGGGGTCATGGCTCTTCAAAGCACCAATAGGAGGATAGAGGGCTAATGAAGTCAGAAGGCTGGGAATAAGACCTACCCTTCCTAACTCCCTACTCTTCCTCTCACTGTTGCCCCTTCAGTCCAGCAGACCCAGTTGTTTGTAGACTTAAAGTTCTTTGGGTGTTCTCAGAACTAGCCTGAAGGCAAAACCCTTAGAGATTTTAGCAGATGTGAGAGACCTAGTTCCCTAGACTTTATCTCACAAGACCTCTTCCCTTTGTTCCTCTAGTGCAAGGGTCAGCAAACTTTTCTAAAAAGCCCAGAGAATAAATATTTTGAGTTTGGAAGGCTAAGAGGTAACACTGATGATAGTATGTAAGGACTTATATAAAAACTTAAAATATAAAAGCCACTCTTAGTTTAGCTTAAAAATTAAGTGGCACACTGGATTGGCCCACAGGGCATAGTTTGCTGACACCTGTCTTAGTCCTAGGGATTTAGCTCTTTCCTGCAATGACCATCTGTATGCTGTCATAGTTTTTCTTTTCTTTTTCTTTCTTTTATTTCCCTTTCCTTTTCTTTCTAAATTTGCCCATGTCTACCAAATCAATTCTTTATATTAAATTTTCTTTGTTAAAATATCTACTACATATATTTTTTCATGACCAAACTCTAAGACATGAAATTGAAGTAAAAAATACCTTCAATTTTACCATTCAACTCAAAATACCCAGGAGCCCAAGAAAAGGAAGGGAAAAAAGGAAGGAAACACAAAATTCTATTGTTAGGAAACAAAGTGAATAGAAAACTCACTTATTTTAATTTTAATGAATAGAAATACTGTATGGCATTTAATAAAAAGAAATCTGTCTTATCTTTTCCTTATAGAGAAAAAAATAGAAAGGTCATAAATCATTAAACTGGAAAGAAAGGAGGAAGTTATCTTTATCCATTATTTTCTATGTGCTGAGAAAATAGAAAGGAGGCATGAGATGAGATTTTGATGCTTGAGTCTTAGATTATTGAGAACAATCTTTTGAGAGAAAATTAAGGAATGAAAAGGTATTAATAATTGAAAGGGGCATTGTATAATTTTGAAACTGGATTAAAAGAAGGATAGACAAAATTTCTTTTCAAATTAAGAATTAACAAATACATGTTCAATTTATTTGTTTTAAAATAATTAAACTTTAAAGTTTTGTAAGTGTAATTTTAATTTATAGAGCTTCTGTTGGTAGAAATATAAAAAATTCATAACTTTTTTTTGTTTGTTTGTTTGCCATTTCTTGGGCTGCTCCTGCAGCATATGGAAGTTCCCAGGCTAGGGGTCCAATCGGAGCTGTAGCCACCAGCCTACGCCAGAGCCACAGCAACGTGGGATCCGAGCCGCGTCTGCAACCTACACCACAGCTCACGGCAACGCCAGATCCTTTAACCCACTGAGCAAGGCCAGGGACCGAACCTGCAACCTCATGGTTCTTAGTTGGATTCGTTAACCACTGTGCCACGACGGGAACTCCCATAACTTTAAATATATGCTTTGAATTTGAGTAGTAAATTTATTTTATCTGTAAATTTGTTTTAAAATATGACACTGGCATATTTCCAAAATCTTTTGCCAGTGTATTAATAAAATGAAGTTGAAATAATTGGGGTATAAACTGGTACTACAGAGTTTAAGTAAAAGAACAATTTCCAAAATTGGTTTCATAAAACTAAGGCTTTTTGTGTGTGTGTGTGTGTCAGTTTAAGAATCAAGTGAAGTGACAATGCAATATTGATTTAACATTCTACCTAACACAATGGAACTGTCATTACTTCCATTTAATTACATTGGCTGATCATGTAAAGAAGATAAATACCCACTATCTTTCAAGCTGTTTGGACAGCCATGGACACAGTGAAAAAAAAGCTTTTTAGAGATGATCTATTGAGTTGGCAGTTCTACCTTTTATCTGCAGATAATGCTTCTGAACACAATACAGAGAGTTTCCTGGACACAGTACACACACTTTCTCTCAACTCAGGAAAATGTCATCCAATTTGCTTCAGACACTTCAAAGTACAATTAGACTCAATGATATGGAGACACCTATGGCTATAGCCTATAATAAAATAAAAATAGATATGTCATACAGGCAAGTGTTAGTCCAAATTGGAGTCACCATGTTGCAAACAAGTATATTATGTTTTCCACTAAGTTGAATAGAAAATAACATATTCTTTATTTGTATACTTCTTTAGAAATCACTATAGGCTATTCAGTTATCACTTCAGCCACCCTTGTACAAATACAGTAACAATGTGTGCCATTTTGCTAGGTCTGCTGTAACAAAGTACCACAGACTGGGTGGCTTAGGTAACTGAAATGTGTTGCCTCAGAATTCTAAAGGCTAAAAGTCCAAAATCCAGGTGTTAGAAGATTTAGCTCCTTTTCTCTGAGGGAAGGATCTGTTCCAAGTCTGGCTAGTAGATGGCATTCTCCCTATATGCATGTTTGTATCTAAATGTTCCTCTTTTTTAAAGATACTACGCACATGCCGGAGTTCCCATCGTGGCTCAGTGGTTAACGAATCCGACTAAGAACCATGAGGTTGCTGGTTCCATCCCTGCACTTGCTCAGTGGGTTAACGATCCGGCGTTGCCGTGAGCTGTGGTGTAGGTTGCAGATGCAGCTCGGATCCCGCGTTGCTGAGGCTCTGGCGTAGGCCAATGGCTGCAGCTTCGATTTGACCCCTAGCCTGGGAACCTCCATATGCCGCAGGAGCGGCCCAAAGAAATAACACACACACACACACACACACACACACACACACAAAGATACTACGCACATGACAGCAGGGCCTGTCCTCCTCCAGTATGACCTCATCTTGACTAATTACATCAGCATCGAACCTATTTCCAAGTGGCTCATAGCTCACTTTCTGTGGTAGTGTGAGTTAAAACTTCAACATTTTGTGTGTGTGTGGGGGAGGGTGGAGGGGATCAATTCAGCCCATAACATACTATCTGGTGGCAAATCTTAAATATTATGAACCATAGGGCAGACACTCATTAACTAGATAACATACTACCAGTGATAAAAGCAGATCTCCCATGCTGTTACAATTCTTTACATTTTCCCTATGATGACTGTAATGTTAAGAAAATTATAGTGAAAGTGGAGGTTGAAGAGTGAAAACAAGGATTAACAGTGAATGGGAAAAATAAAATGATAACCCTACATTATGATGAGTTGATAATGCAACATCAGCAGGGAAAGCATACTTTGCAAAATTATTTCAACCTGAAGCTACAAAAATTTATTTTATGGTAGCATGAATAAGTTCACATTATTTTTAGTGTTCTGAGTGATGCAGCTTTGCCAACCTTCATCAACATGTATGAATCAATTTAATAAAGGCTGGATAAATAAAAGCATATTTTCAATTATATTGCAGATGATGCTAGAGATTGTAAACAGATGCACTAAAAGAGAAGTTCAAAGCTAATTTTTAAAAATAGATTCTCTCAGCTGAACCAGTATTTTAAAAGCCTCTAGCTACTTAGTGTTTTGCAATGAGAGAAATTATGGACCCAAGATACCTTTCTCTTTAACAAATCAATAATGTTTTAAGAAATCAACACCCATGACTTATGGAGGTGACTGATTCAATACAATTCAGTGCTTTAAAAACCACATTAAGTATTTATATTTTACAATTGCATATAAATCATTGTGATTTGGCAGTGTATTCTTATTAAAAGTTCATTTGTGAAAATTGTATGCTGCCATCTTTTCTGCTTCTATAGCCCTTGAGGGAAAACCTTTTGTGTTTCCTGGAAGAGATCATATATATATAAATTACTTTTTAAAATATCCTTCATTTAGAAAATGTACCTTAGATACCTAAGTGTATAATATGTACTCCAACAGCAAAGTTATAAAATACAAAATTAATGCTGAATTAGTCCATAAAATTATGAATTGTTCTTAGCATTCCTAAAGATTAGGATAAGAAAAAACACTTGCAGAATGAATCTTTGAGGGAAAAAAGGGAATTTACATGCAGGTTATGGATCTTTAAAATCAGTACGTTTTAATCATTCATTCCAGCTGTGAGTTCACGAACATAAGAAATGGAATCATCACTTTTAAAGATAGCAAAGAAAATGTGTCCTTAAAAAAAAGCTTACCACAGGGAAATGAATTCGAAGTTACAAAGACATAAAATGAAGATTTGCTATTGTGAATATCACCAATATGTTAAAGATACATATTCACAAATAAATTCTTAACATTGTATAACTCACTATGATCCAAGCAAAAGGTATTATTCTTCCTAGAGGGACTGCAACCCTCAAAGGAGGGTAAATTTCCCTGGCAAATCTGGGACAAAGTGAAAATAATGCACTTAGTACAGCACTGACTATAACTGAAAGTAAAATATGAAGTAAATGAATATTGATGTTTTGGTGTGTGAGAGAGAGAAACAAGAAGTAATTTTCCACCACTGGAGATCACTGTTGCAGGAAATTCTTACAATGAAATTTGGCAATTAAGGGGGAAATATGCATGTAAGTATTTAGCTTGCTTTGTTAAATTATAACTTATTCCCACTTGATGAAAAAGAGCCCCCCCCTTTCCCCTTTTCCTATTCCTTCTCCCTGACTTTATCCTCCACATTCTTCTTTTCCTCCTTTTTCCTCTTCTTTTAAACAGGACAATTTCGGGTATTCATTGTAAAAGAAACAATAGTTTAAAACCACCCTTGTCATGCCTCCAAAATAAATGATTCAGGCAAGAATCATCCTCGGATACCAAAAACTAGAATTTAAAAGTGATGAAGACTGACTAATTGAAAGGTGCCAGGCTATTATCATTAGTTTACTTGCTAATTAATTGTGCAGGAGATAAAACTGACCTTTACAATGAGAACATGTAGAGGTTACAACCATAACTGGATGATTAAAGATCACATCATAAAAAGGGGAAGATTTGACATTTTATATAACATAATAGAAGGCAGCATAAGGAACTATTTCATCCTCTATGGACCATCCTTGTGAAAACTTCAACTTGAATCTATTCTAAGCCTTTAAAACTAATTTTTAATTTATAAGAAATACTGGGATGCAGAAGAACAAATTAGATAACGTCATGAGGCAACAATCAGACAAATTCATTCTGTGGCATATTTTATTTTAATACAACTAGCCTACTCCCTTCAAAAAGCCAATGTCGCTAGAAAATAAAAATCTGGGAGATATAGCAATGTTATTGCAAAACCTTACCCTCTTGCATTTACTACTTTCTCATGTTTCAGTGTGACTGGCCCCTACAAGCAGCTTATTAGCTTCTTGAGAAATTTTTCTTGTCATCAGGGCATATTTTCCTGCCTTTCATGTGAGTAAGGTAAGGGCATCAGGGAATTAATGATTGAAGAAGTCCTTAAGCAACAATTAATCAGGGTTTGCGATGTATAAGGGAGCTATCAGAGGTGTGGGCTGTGCTCTGACTCTGGAGTTGCCCTAGAGGGACTAGTTGCCAACCACTCAAAGAGTAATTGGCTTGGTAATGCACCCTTTTTTGGCTCCCTTACCTACTCACTTCTTCCCTTTCTGTGTGTGTGTGTGTGTTTTTAAACTTTCTAATAAATTCTTTGAGCTTGAATCATCTTCTGGTCTATTTCTGGGAGACCCAATATACCACAAGGTCTTTTTCTGCATTAAAATTTATGCAGAAAGAGAAAAAACAAGTGCATGAATATTATTTGAATTTGGTTAAAAATGGCAAGTATAATAGGAAACTTTAGAGAATTCATATTAATTTTATTAGATATGATGATAGTATTTTTTTCAATTTTATAGGAGCAAATTTGACTTAACAATGCTGCATTAGTTTCAGGTTTATAGCAAAGTAAATCAGTAGTACATATACATATACCCATTCTTTTTTCCCATGTAGGTTATTACAAGCTATTTAGTAGATTCCCCTGTGTTATATGGTAGGTTCTTGTTAATTATCTATTTTATACAGTAGTGTGTATATGTTATTCCCATCCTCCTAATTTATCCCTCTCCCCAAAAAAAGTTTTCCCCTCTGGTAACCATAAGTTTGATTTTGAAATCTGTGAGTTTATTTCTGTTTTAGAAATAAGTTCTTTAGTATCAGTGTTTATTAAATTTCACATATAAATGATATCATATTATGTTTGTATGACTTATTCACTGGTATGATAATCTCTAGGTCCATCCATGTTGCTGAAAATGGCATTATTTCATCCTTTTTATGGCTGAGTAATATTCCATTGCATATATGTTCCACATATTCTTTATTCATTCTTCTGTTGATGGACATTTATGTTGCTTCCATGTCTTGGCTATTGTAAATAGTTCTTCTATGAACACTGGGCTGCCCTTACCTTTTTTTTTTCTTTTTTTTGTTTTTTGCCTTTTTTAGGGATGCACCCATGGCATATGGAAGTTCCCAGGCCAGGGGCTGAATTGGATCTACAGCTGCTGGCCTACACCACACCCACAGAAACATGGGATCCAAGCTGAGTCTGCAACCTACACCATGGCTCATGGCAATGCCAAATCCCTAACCCATTGAGTGAGGCCAGGGATCAAACCCACATCCTCATGGATCCTAGTTGGGTTCGCTAACCACTGAGCCATGAAGGGAACTCCATTTATATTTTTGAATTATGGTTTTCTCCAGAAAATGGGATAACTGGATCATATGGTAGTTCTAAATTTAGGTTTTTAAAAAGACTTCCTTACTGTTTTCTGTAGTGGCTGAATCAATTTACATTCTCCTCAACATTGTAGGAAGGTTCACTTTTCACCACAGCCTCTCCAGCATTTATTGTTTGTAGAATTTTTGATGATGCCCATTCTGACTGATGTGAGTTGATAACTCTTTGTAATTCTGATTTGCATTTCTCTAATAATTATTGTTATTGAGTATCTTTTCCTGTGTTTTTTTGGCCATCTGTCTGTCCTCTTTGGAGACATCTCTAAATAGATCTTCTGCCCATTTTTCATTGGATTGTATGCTTTTTTTGATGTGAAACTGCATGAGATGTTTTTATATTTTGGAGATTAACCCCTCATCAGTTGCTTTGTTTGCAAAGATTTTCTCCTACTCTGTGGGTTGTCATTTTTTCTGTTTATGGTTCCTTCTGCTGTACAAAATTTTTAAGTTTAATTAGGTCTGATTTGTTTATTTTTGGCTTTATTTTCATTACTCTAAGAGGTAGATCAAAAAATATTGCTGTGATTTATGTCAAAGAGTTTTCAGCCTGTTTTCCTCTGAGAGTTTTATAGTATCTGGCCTTATGTTTAGGTATTTAATCCATTTTGAGTTTATTTTTGTGTATGGTGTTAGAAAATGTTCTAATTTCATTCTTTTACATGTAGCTATCCAGTTTTCCCAACACCACTTATTGAAAAGACTGTCTTTCCTCTATTTTTATTATTGCCAATTTTGTTATAATTGTTATAATTTGTTATAATAAACCCAAACCCCATTAAGTGTGTGAGTTTATTTCTGGGCTTTCTGTCCTGTTCCACTGATCTATATTTCTGTTTTTGTGCCAGTGCCATGCTATTTTGATGATTGTAGCTTTATAATATAGTCAGAAGTCAAGGAGCTTGATTCCTTCAGTTCCATTTTTCTTTGTCAAAATTGCTTTGGATATTCAGGGTATATTGCGTTTCCTCACAAATTTGATTTTTGTGTATGCTAGTTCTGTGAAAAATACTATTGGTAATTTGATAGGGATTACACTGAATCTGCAGATTGTCTTTGGTAGTATACTCATTTTAGTAGTATTGATTCTTCCAATTCAAGAGCATGGTGTATCTTTCCATCTGTTTTTGTCAAATTTGTTTTCTTTCATCCGTGTCTTAGAGTTTTCAGAGTACAAGTCTTTTGTCTCTTTAGGTAGATTTGTTCCCAGGTATTTTATTCTTTTTGATACCATGGTAACAATGATAGTATTTTGGCTGTGAAAGACACTATTTCTATTTTTAGAAAATGCTTAAGCCTTTTGAAATGCTTAAGGGTGATATATCATGATATCTGCACCTCAATTTCCTGTGGTTCCACAACAAATAAATAAATCATAAGCACACGTATACCTACACAAAGATAAATTAAGCATATATGGTAAAACTTTAATAATATTTGACTTGTATATCAAGAAATTATATAACAAAATTTGCATTAAAAAGAGAGTGCACTGATAATGCTAATGCAGATATAACTTTTCTCACCTTTAGAAAAATTGTTATGTGTTGTGTATTGCATGCTGCATACTGTGCATGTGAGTACAACTGTGTATTATACTAGGAATAAAGAGAATGAAACATTTAGCCCCTGACATAATACAGTATACAATTTGCTATAGGGGTCACCCCTTAAACTAAAAATTACACATTTCATAATTTAATTAGAGTTATGATAGTTCAGTAAAAGCATTTAGGGTGCTAATATATAAAAATGTGGGGGAAGTGGCTTTATAAGAGGGTCTGGAGAGATTACTTTGCAGAATCAACATTTAAGCTGGTAGTTGAGGGACTGTAGATGGTAGCTTGTATAGAGAGTGAGAGAGAGAACACAGAGCTAGAGAGAGAACATGTACACAGAAGCAGAAATCATTTTATGTAAAAAGACTTCAAATTAGGGGGAAAAAAGTATTTTCATGTAGGTACAAAATGGTCACTGTGGGAGTTCCCGTTGTGGCTCAGCAGGTTAAGAATCTGACTAGTATCCATGAGGATGAAGGTTCAGTCCCTGGCCTGCTCAGTGGGTGAAGGATCTTACATTGCAGCATTGCTATGAGCTGTGGTATAAGTCACAGATTTAGCTCAGATCTGGTATTGCTGTGCCTGTGGTGTAGGCGCAGCTGCAGCTCTGATTTGATACCTGGACTGAAAACTTCCATATGCTGTAAGTGTGGTCCTAAAAGGCAAGAAAAAAAAAAAAAGCCGTTGTGACTGAAGTCCAGGAAAAAAAGTCAGAAAAATATAGGGGGAAATGCAAGATAAGTCTCCTTAAGAATGCAGAACGTGGATTATAGATTAAAGAGAGCTTTTTAGACCATGTTGTATATCACTCTAACAGAAAGGTGCAACATAGCCACAGTGCTAAATGAAATTAGATATCTGTGTATATACTAAACATTTTTTTGCTCTGACGATTTGACATCTTGGGGTCTTGTAAACAGTAAGTTGTCTTAGAGTTAGCTGATTCCTAGAGGTCACAAGCAATACATCCAGGAGCATGCCTTTCCAACCAATGAGAAGCATATACCCCAACTACCAACTTTGTCAAGCTTTCACATGAGTATCATACTCAGTCTGCTCTTCTTTGCCCTGATCACCCCAGGACCAATGAACCAGGCAATCTGACATCTCCTATACCCCAGAGCCAACTGAAATTATTCAAAGTATCCAATCATAAACTGAAATGTACTTATTCTATTTGCCCTACTTCTCCCATTTCTTCCAGTGAAAACCCAAATAAGACCTCTTTCCAAACTTTTCCCTAGCTCCATCTTCTTCCTGACCAACCCTGATGCTTCCCCAGGTATTCCTGAATGGAGTGGCATGCCTCTTCCTCTTAATAACTGTGAAAAACAAACTATCTTTTTAATGGGAATTCTCTATTGATATATTAGTCTCACCATATTCGAATAATAATCAAACCTACATTTTAAAAAAGTAGTAGATCCAAGAACAACAACAACAAAAGAGATATTAATGGAAAACAGTGAAAACTGCATAAAGTCTTTGCCTAGTTAATAGTATGGTCTAATGTTAATTTCTTAGTTTTGATAAATATACCCTTCTGAGGGATATTAAAGTAGGGAAATCTGCCTGCAGGATATCAAGGAACTTGTCTCAACTTCTCTATAAATCAAAATAAAAAGTTTATTAAATAAATCCGACTTTACACATAAAAAAGGGCAGAGTGGTTGTGGAAATAAGAGTTCAGAACTACAATAAAAGGAGACAAGTGTGGATCAGATTGGTTTCCTTGAGGAGGGATTTTATCTTAAGTATTCTTGCCAATTCCTTGCTAAGTATTCTTACTCCTCTCTGTAGGTGAGGTTTACTGACTTACTCAGTTGGTGAAGGATTTGTATTTATAGCTTGATAGGCTAACTAAGGCAGAGAGATTTCTTTTCTTTCTCTTTTCTTCCCATGGGCAATTGTGGTGTCTCCTGCTGTATTTACCCTGGAAACTCATTTTTTTTTGGCCAGGATTTCTTGGCAGCCTGTACCAAGTGTACTTGGCTAACACTCCAAAATGGAGTGTAACAGTACAGAAGGTAACACATTTCTATCTGCCTGATTCCTATGTCCATCTTGTACAAGATTCCAAACTCAAGACATGGAAAAGAGGCATGATGTGCTAGCTCATTCAAATCAAAGCAAAGCAGAAAAAAACTGGGAAAGCATAGTCTTTTAAAAATTCAATTTAGATTTCTCATACGCATTTTTACCTAAAATTCCAGGATTGGAGTTCATTATTTTAATAAAGCTTGAAGAGATTCTAAATATGCTAAATCCCACTGGGGTTACATGCCTCATGCTTTCAGTTTACCATGAAAGCATTTTATCCTTTATCTTCACCAACACTTCAGAAGATGTTTTCACAAAGGAAAAGAAAGGAAATCGTTTCCATTTAGCTCATTTTTATGTATGGTTTTCACCGGCTAGGTGCTAACTAAGGTACAATGGAGATGTTGCCACAGAGTTGCTGGTAAGATTTGAGCAAGAGGAAGAGGGCTGTTTGCAGTCACACTTCACCTCCACCATTTTGACCAAAGATTTTAAATCCCAAGTGAGAAAATACAGCCCATATGTCAGCTTACATAAAGATGAGTCAAAAAGACGGCATAGTCTGGAATTTGGAATGCAGGCAGTAAGAAAAGAATGTTTAGGATAACTTCTAAGTTT
Source organism: Sus scrofa (assembly GCF_054392235.1). NCBI lineage: Eukaryota > Metazoa > Chordata > Mammalia > Artiodactyla > Suidae > Sus > Sus scrofa. Next base: position 112,334,035 of record NC_139397.1, on the reverse strand, counting down.
AAAAGACAAGTATTAGAATCCTAATAGAGATCCTCTTTTGCAATTAAAAAAAAAAAAAGATGAGTTGAATAAAATATTTACTACGGATAGTCTGGACTTCGAAGAGTAAGAGGAATTGTACCCATGGTCTTATCCCACATTTACAAATATCTTTATATATTTAATATATATTTGTTGCATATATTCATGAGGAATGTAAGCATTTATTGGGGCCAATTTCCAGATAAAAATGCAGTAATGTTATTCAAAAACTTAAGAAACATTGTCAGTTTTAAAAGTCCCCATATGAAAAAAACTTAGAAAGTAAATAATGCATCATATTCCTTTAGGTCGTGAATTCAAAATCCAAACTATCTCTCTGCAGAGGAGAAATAGCTGCCTTTCAAAGACAGAAAAAGTGCTTGCTTATCTTCAGTGGACAGAAATACTTAACATAATAAACCCTGCTTACCAATATAATGTAGAAGGCAACTCAGCATGCTATTTGATTTTATGATTTATCTCATTATAGTCAAGTATAGTGCTACAAATTTATATATTAGGAAGGCAAATAATTACACAGGTAATATTTTTCACATAAGTTAGCTTTATAATTACCTCACTTCCCTTAAATGAAATTACATTCTAAGTGTCCTTTTCAAAAAAATCTGAATAAGTAAGACATAATCATTTGAGTTTATTTCACAGAGCACCCAAGCAATGCTTCAATTTGAAAATAATTATGTTGTATGAGAAGTGAACACGTTAAAGGTTCTTCACCAGAAACCCTATTAGACAGGGAAGGAAAATTGAATTGGACTTTTGTTCTCTAAAAGCCTTATCCAGGTATATTTCCTACAACATTGTTTATCTGTATGTATTATTATACTTAAAATTATAGTTTGATTTATTTTGCTTTCCAAATAAAACCAAAATGTCCTCAGAGGTTATTAGGCAGAAACATTTTTGCCATATTCCCTATTTTACAGCTTTGTCATATGTTGAGCACTAATTATTGTAACCATAAGTATCTAAAATAGTCTTTTAAGTATAATCTTCCCAGAAATCTTTATGACTTCCATAACCTAGACAAATCCTTCATCACTCAAACAGTATCAGGTACTTCTCTTTCAGTACATTTATTATACCAGAAAGTTTATATCATTTTTATAATAATTTGATTAATCTCTCTCTCCTACCCCAGACTATAAACTCTATTAAGGTAAGGACTATATTTTATGATTATTTTATCTTTAATACCTCATATTATGCCTCGTATATGAGAGATGTTAAAAAAATTCGTAGTGAATAAATGAATATATATGACTTTTACATTTGAAATGTGTCTTTTATTAGTTTAATAAAATTCTAAACATTCCACACAAGCCTAACACAGTCAAAAATTTTGACCCAAATAAGCATTTAGTTTATCACTCCATGCTTGCATGATTTAAAAAACAAAGCAGGGATTTGATGACAGTTAAAAAACAAAACAAGGAGTTCCCATTGTGGTGCAGCGGAAATGAATCTGACTAGGAACCATGAGGTTGTGGGTTCAATCCCTGGCCTTGCTTAGTGGGTTAAGGATCTGGTGTTGCCATGAGCTGTGGTGTAGGTTGCAGACGTGGCTTGGATCATGTGTTGCTATGGCTCTGGTGTAGACCGGTGGCTACAGCTCAGATTAGACCCCTAGCCTGGGAACCTCCATATGAGGCCCTAAAAATACAAAGAGACAAAACAAACAAACAAAAAAACAAAACAAAACTCCATAAAAATGACAATAAACATTTATGCAGTGCTTTATATTTATTAGGTACCTTGTGTTTTGGTATCATTGACAAAATGTGTTGCCTATTCCTCACAGTAACTATGACATTAGGATGCTAATATTAATTTAATAATAAATAAATTGAAATTCAGCTTGATTTTTCCCATTGTTATACAGCATGGGAGGATTGAATTCAAACTCAGGACAGTCTCATTCCAAAACTAATGCTCTTTAATCCAGTATTATATTTTGGTCCTCGAAACTAAGCTAAAGCAGTATTTTTTAATGGTTTTCATTTAAAGTTTGTTAGGTCTCTACATTCAATCTGATCTTTCATATTGAGGTTCAATTTGGTCTTTAACATTTATTTATTTTTTTTACTATTCTGTTTGGAAGCTTGGGAAAATAAAAATAGTATCTATATATATTTAATGCTGATGTTTCATTATGCCTAGATAAAAATTTATATATACATATATATGCATAATGTTTAATTTATTGTATAGAGATCAAATTTTTATTATATACACCTAATACATAATTTTGTGTATATAGACAAAACTTGTCTCATTGTCATGAGCATATACATTATAAAAAATATTTTTAAGAGAAATAAACATGCCAAACTTATAATAATTTGATTGGCATAGTACTTCAATGGTCAAATAACTGCATGCCAACATTTTCTAAAATGATATACATCACTTAAATATTTGCATTGACCCTCCTGTATGTAACTAAAGGAAAAACTTTTCTCTTCCCTGTATGAATCATCTTCTTGGCACAATGATCTAAATACAGTTCAGTTCCTAACTCCTCCATACCTGTCAGTATTCCAACTTGCTGGGTTCTACTTAAAATTTCTTCCCACATAATTAGAATTAAACAAATGTAATGAATTGTGAATTATTCTAGAATTGTGTATTGCTTATATTCTTAATTATAGGCATTGAAACAACTGTACTTTCTCTAATAATGCCTTTTGCTTGGAGGAAAAACAAAACAATGACTTTCACTTTGCACAGCCACAAATTAGAGACCAAAAATAACATTTCACACATTCTGGGCACTGTCTTCTAATTTGTAAATGGGGATCATGAATCATCTAATCAGACAGGCTTCATTTGAGATGACACACACTACACAGCATTCACAATGCAGATCCTGGGTGTACAGGTTCATAGGCCAATTGATTTTTCTCTGTTGCTATTGTTCATGTCAGTCAGTGGATTTTCAGATTTAAAAAACAAAGCAGGGATTATTCTAGCCCTATAATGTTGTTTCTAGGTCACATATATTTACTGATATATATCAAATTAAAGACTAGATAAAATTGATACTTTTATGGAAGTTGAAGGGCAAAGGGCAGGAAGGACATAGGAAGGAGAATGAACGTCTACCCATTTGAATATTCTTGGAGATTTAACAACTCCGTTACTTTGTTTTTTAATTAAGCAGGTTTTTTTTTTTTTTATTGATCGCAATGCCATTCTTTTTACTTTATTGATGGGTAGTTACTTCACCTTCTTTCAACATCATATTAATATAATCTTTGTTGAGTCCTTATGTGGTCTTAGCCTCATGGTGTAAAGGCATGATATAACACCATCCTAAATAAGTCAGTATTGATTCTCCATTTGTGCTTTGCCTTTTTTTCAGAATCTTAAGCCATTTTTAAACTTGTGGTGGTTACCATGCTGACAGATCTACTTTATCATGGTGAATTATAGGGAGAGTTGTCAGTGTGTGTGTATGTGTTGGTAGAGGTGTGTGTGTGTGTGTGTGTGTGTGTGTGTATCTCTTACGTCGTAGAAAATTTTTATTCAGGATGTTAAAGTTGAACTGTTTCCATTTCAATTTTATGGTCTCCAAAACAGAAAAAAGCATAATGAAGACAAAATAATAAAGTTCTGTTCTACTAAGCAGAAACCTTGAAGATGAGAGAGAGAGAGAGAAAAAATGAATAGAAGAAAGAGCAGTTTCTTTTTTCATTTTCCCCTTGCCCATTTCTATAAGGGGTTCTGGGAGTAAGAAAATGCTGAAAGGACAAGGAGAGTATAAAGCGAATGAAATGTTGCCATATCATTCTGCATCGTACCTTTCCCACTCATGCTAAAGGACCCCACTTTGGCATAGAACAAGTGGGAAACAGATAGATGAAGGAAGCATACAGCAAACCATGCACATTTCCTGTCACCCTCCTATGCCAAACCCTATAAACTTACAAGCCTAAGAGGGAAGTAAACTTTAATATATTGTTGGTAAGGTGTAATCATTATAAGGTCTGCAATACATTTTAATATAAAATAGACTTTAAAAGTTACATAGTACATATGAAATTTCATGTGAAAAAAAGGTAGGATTTGGGGAAATAAGCAAATAAAAGGGTTTAAAGGGAAAATGGTAGAAAAATAAAGCTACTTTCTTCTACTGCCTACTGTACATAGTTTGTTCAAAAATATTGGATTTTTTGAGAAATGATTTCTCAAAAGCTTTTATTGTATAAATACAACCTTGATTGTTCCAAGTCACATTAATTTCCAGAGTTCTATAGAAGCTGACTTTTAAAAAATTTGCCAGTGTTTTCCTGCTTCTATGGAGAGCAAATCTGCAGAGATCTTCACTCTGAAATTCCTGAAGTTTCATGATGTACCTTTTAAATAATGAATTGTGTATTTTCTTTCATATATCTTTTTTTTTTCCTATTACTCTAGGGTAGTTGGTGAACTTCTTAAATAAGAAGGAAAACAATTTACGTGGAATCAGTGTAGAACATCAACATCCACAAGCATTTTTATTTTAGATTTTTAGATTCCTTCCTTAAAGTGAGAAGCTGCAATGCAAGTCAAACAGATATTATCTTCCTTGCTTATAAATATGTACGGCTGTGTAATGTAGTTATAGATTTCTCATCTCATGATTATTTTCTTAGTTTTATCTTCCCAAGGCTGACAAAAATCATAATTATGTTCTATGTCTTATATTTTTCTTTTCCTTCTTGGTTGACATGTTAGGTTGACATCACCTAAGATCTGAGAGAACTCCTTAGCCACAAACTGAACCTCCATTATTGAAAAAAGAATGAAATAGAATTTATAGAACTGTACATATAAAAGAAGCATAAATTTCTTTTGGGGGGGAAAAGAGAAACTATTATAAAAACAAACAGCTTACTAAATTTTAATAAATAAGAAAGTTTCAGTAAGGAGGAAGTAGGGGAAAAAGATATAATTATAGCATAGGAAGTGAAGGTCAGGAGACAGCTGTTAAATAATCTGTAGGCAAGGTACTTGTAGTTTATTGAAAAACATGATTTAAAGCAAAATAGAAACTAGATGAATTAAACTAATTTGAACTTTTCTTAGTATTCAATGAACTAAGCTGGCCAAATGGGTTTCAGGGAAGAGTCATGCATTTACAACTTATCAATAACAGAGAGCCATCTGTAAAATAAGGGTAAATACAGCCTCTTTTTCCTTTAATATCTTAATAGATAATGTAATAGAAATAAATGTTTTCACTTAAAAATAAGGATGTGTCACTTGTACCAATCACGGCAGATGTGTATTTTGCATGATTTTGAAGCAGCACAGACCAAGCTAATGACTGGAAAATATTTTGCAATGACGTGTTAGATTAGCAGTTTCTAAAAATATTCTGAAATCAACAATGCAGCAAAATTGCTGAAGTCTTTTAAGAACTATTTGAGTGTATTTTATATATTGTGAAAGAGAAAAATTCCTAAAGAAAAGATACTAGTTATAGTTAATATTTTTGCTCCTTGTTTTCCCATGCTAAGTACTCTTAACTGAGATGACAGAAATTAGCAGAAAAATTAAAATGTTCATTATGGTCACGTGAATTTCAAATAATATTTGTATATTTTAAACATAATTGCTGATCACACATTGACCTGGGAAAATAGTTCACCATTTATCTACTATTGAAATGATGGATAATTGCAAAGTATGCATGCTACTTCAATATGTAGGGTTTTTTTCATTTTTTCATACTAAACATCTATTTTTAAACTTTTCTATGGGTTTTATATTTCAGTTTTCTGTATAAGATGCTTTTTTTTTTCTTTTTTTGCTTTTTCATGGCAATGCCAGAGGATCCTTGACCCACTGATCAAGGCCCCAGGTATCAAACTCACATACTCATGGATATTAGTTGGATTCATTTCTGTGGCGTCACAATGGGAACTCCCTAAAATGCATTTTTAATGACTGTTAAAGACACATCTCTGCTAATTGTTTTCTCTTAGGAAAATCTGGTAACAACAAATAATTTACAAAAAATTAAAGCTATAAGCTAGAACACTCATTCTCAAGCCATTAATAGAGAATAAATGTAATGTATAAATTCATGATAGCTAGACGCTTCTCACAGAGCTGAAGAATAGATTTCTTCATTATAAAAGGGGACTTGAAATAGGTTAACAGACAACCATGTTACATTTCTGCTAAGAAAGAGTATCTGGTTTGCTAAATATAAAAGATTTTATTTTTGATGTTGATCATTTTAGGTTGGGTAATACAGTTTTGGTGTCTGCAGAGTATCACTTGAGATTATCAGCTTTTTATACCTACAGATAATAAATGTGAATTCATATGTCCTCAAAATTGTCAAATTATTAAAAACAGCAATTATAATAAGTAATATTAATTTACTATGAAATTACTTTGTCTTAGTAACTTTATATATAGAAACCAAATGAACTAAATTAAATTTAAACCTTGCTTAAGGTATGTGTGTGTGTGTGTGTGTGTGTGTATACACACACACATATATATACATATATATATAAATATACTATATAAGATATACAGCATATATTTATATATACCAAGAAAGAGAGAGACAGCACTCTATGTCTTTACAGATGATTAAATAAATTTTAAAGTATTGTTAAATGGTAAATATGAATAGAGGAAAAAAGCTTTTATCCTGAAAGTAGTGTTACATTCATTGAATGATAGCTTAGGGAAAACTGTGAATTATTAAAATCAATAGACTAGAAAGTATTTGATGTATTCTCTTATATCATCAATCCTTTAAAATCTATTTCATTTTCCTTTTGAGTTCTTCCAAATTGAAATAGAAACTGTAATATTTGCCTTTTCTTTGAAAGTGATACATTCTTAGTATATTTTATTGGCACTGAAATTTATATCTGAAGTGAAATCTAATATATTGAGGTTTTAAATGAATAATACTGGAGATGAAGATGTGCTTAATGATACTATTTAAAAGGAAATTGAAGAAGATGCCATTGTCAATCATTTATTAAAAACTAGAGTCACTGAAGTTTCATTTTAGAAAGAGAGAAAACAGCAGAGTTTTATTTCATTATTTTTCCTGTACTGTTGTTTATAGTTTTTATAAGTAATATATAACTGAAAATAACTAAATTATATAATAATAAAGACATAGTTATGAAAATATTTATCTGAAGGAAAGACCATAACAGAATTTTCAAACAATAGCTATTTGTGGAGTTCCATTGTGGCACAGTGGAAATGAGTCCAACTAGTATCCAAGGGGATACATGTTCAATCCCTAGCCTCCCTCAGTGGGTAGGTGATCCAGCATTGCTGTGAGCTGTGGTGTAGGTCGCAGATGTGGCTCAGATCCTGCATTGTGTGGCTGTAGTGTAGGCAGGCAGCTGTAGCTCTGATTTGACCCCTAGCCTGGGAACACCCATGTGCTGCTGGCCCTAAAAAGCAAAGCAAACAAACAAACAAATCTATTTAAATTAACTCTTGTTGATGGTCATCAGAGCAAAGTAAACCATCAACCCCCCAAAGCTGAAAATAATAAAAATATGAAAGTTTGCTTTTATAATCAATACATAATGGATCAAAGGAGAAAGATATTAAGAAGGGGAATAGTTATTAGGCTAGCCAGATGTTTGCTAACTTACTGTTCAAATATATTAAGGGAAGGAACCTATCACTCTAAAGTGATCATCAGTCACTGAAGTCCTTGTCCAAGAGCATAAACATTTAGGCATTGGAGGCAGTTTTATCTCTAATGTGAGATGGGTTCATCAGGTTTTACCAAGCTAAGATAATATGGTCTTATTATACATTCAAACTGTGATTAGGCACTATATTTGGTATCTGTGCCAATATGTTTTCAGTGCCAACTAATTAGCATCTTACTTTATGTGTCTTTCCTGAGTTTGGATGTCAAGAGCCAGCCCTGGAGAATCAGCCTCTATAATAGAGATTGTACTGTTCACAAATATTCCCCAATTCATGCAAAACATGCTAATTTTCTACATATCTCAATCCTTCCATTAGCATTTAGGCAGGTCATAAAATTAATGTTTTCCTATTGAATGTGAAGGGTAGTGAGAGGTGATGGTCTCAGGCCAAGACAGCTCAAGTAAGTGTGCCATGTTTACACTCTTTCTATAGGAATGGACACACACAACACGGATGAGATAAATACTGAACACTCCTTTCTTAATTTAGAACTTCTACAGATATACATGGTGAATTCCCTAAGTATTTTTAATATGATGGAAATACATTAGTGATCTATTATGGTTCATCATTTTTCTTCATCACTTATTAAATAAATTGGTTTCTCTCCTCTATCCTTCATGTATTTTACAATGATTTCTGCAACGCTTTATGCATGTTCCTATCCATATAAGAACATATTTTAAATTATGTAATAATACAAAGAAAATTACAAGTGAGAAAAATTAAATGCTATTTAAAATGTGGATAGCTTTTAAAATATCACTGCATCCTAAGCTTATTAAAATTTTGTCGCTGCTTCGCTTATGGCTATATATGCTTCTTGTAAGTCTAATCACATTACTTTTTTTTTTTTTTTTTTTTTTGGATTTTTAGGGCTGTACTTGCAGCACATGTACATGGACAGTCCCAGGCTAGGGGTTGAATCTGAGCTGCGGCTGCCGGCCAATGCCACAGCAACATGGGATCCGAACTGCATCTGCAACCTGCACCACAGCCCATGGCTGCGGGGAGCCTAGAAGATGCAGGACTCAAAAAAAAGGACCTTGCCTGATGGCAGAAAAACCTGAAGGCAAGTTCCTAACCAAGGAAGGGAGCTCACCTGAACGGTACATGCCGAAGGTGGGGCTCTGCACAGAATAAAAGCTCACCTGAACGGTACAAGCCGAAGGTGGGCTTCTGGTCAGGATAAAAAGCCTGTCTGCATGGTACAAGCCGAGGGCAGGCCTCAGGTTACACAGCTCTCATTTTGATGTTGATGGAGAAGAATTAGGGCTTTCCTGGGAAAACAATTTCCAAGTTTGCACCGGAGAACATGGATTGTTTCTTGGGTGACCTAGTCTTTCCTGTTGTTTTATTTGTTATTCAGTTTTCCTCAGTCTTTCCTGATTATTTACTTATTGTTCTTATTTCCCATTCTTATTTTCCTGTGGTGATTTGTGATTTAACAAAGTTACAACAATAATATAATAAGAATTTCATCCTAAAAGACTTTCCCCTATTTAAATCCAACTTAATTAAAACATAGTGTTTATCTACTAACTAGTTATATGGTAAACTTTAGAGTTAGGATTTTAATGAGGTTCATAGAAGTTAGACATATATTATTCTTGATCAAAAGACACCTAGCTATGAGTTATAGAAAGTTTTAAGTGATAGCTAGTTAGGTTGGTTTATATTTTCTTACACTATCTCCCTGCCATAACTCTTTGAAGATAAGCACCAGTCTAAAAACAAGATTTGTGAATGCCCAATTCTTGCATCCGTGACCTTTTTAACTTGTGAAGACTTGCTGGCCATGGGATGATTTGTACTGTCTCCTCCTTTCCACATGATGTATTGTACCTAATTGCCCCTAAATTGTACCCACTAAGTTTAGTTAAAACAAAGATCTTAAAACATGATGTATAGCTGCCATACCATGTAACAGTTAACCAATGTACTTTTAACGCTGTGATGTAATGTGTAGCAAAAAACTGTCTATATAATCAACCACTTATGCCAATAAAATTGGAGCAGTCCAGCGCCCTGAAAGAAGGGACAAAGAAGCTGTCTCTGTGTTGTACATTTGCCGACGCCATGTCCCTCTCAGATAGGGATGTATACTCCCTGGCCGCCAGAGCTGGCCTCCAGCGACACATGGCAACTCCGGATCCCTGAACCACTGAGCGAGGCCAGGGATTGAACCCACATCCCTGGATATTAGTCAGATTCGTTTCCACTGCACCACAATGGGAACTCTGAATCACAATATCTTTTTCAAGCTTTGTTTTATTTTGACCTTAACTCTGGGTTTCAATTCTGTGAATTGAAATGGCCTTTTGATCTTTTTCTTATCCCCACATTATATATCTTCTTGTTTCAGAAATTTACATTCCCTAAATCAAATTATCTGTTGATCTTTTCTTAATTTCAAACCTTCACTAAAATAGGAGTATTTTTATATTTTTCAGGCACTATTATATAATGTAAATTATACATTTTGCATGATATAAGCACTAAATTTTTATCATAGTTGTTCACTGAGATCTTCCCATTCAGCTAATACTTTTAATAACATCTATATTGTAAAATATGTTCCTTGTTTTTTGTTTTTTGTTTTTTTTTTTTTTTTTTTTTTGTCTTTTTGCTATTTCTTGGGCTGCTCCCGCAGCATATGGAGGTTCCCAGGCTAGAGGTCGAATTGGAGCTGTAGCCACTGGCCTACGCCAGACCCACAGCAACGCGGGATCCGAGCCGCGTCTGCAACCTACACCACAGCTCATGGCAATGCCGGATCGTTAACCCACTGAGCAAGGGCGGGGACCGAACCCACAACCTCATGGTTCCTAGTCGGATTCGTTAACCACTGCACCACGACGGGAACTCCAATATTATAAAATATGTTCCTTGGAACATGCTCCCAAAGTGAATGGAGAATTAGAAAATTAGTTTTATATGCTGAATTAAATATATAGAAAATGATTAAATATTCATATAATTCTACAATGCACTCATACATAAGTATATACATTCATGGATATATGAATATCTGCTTATGTTTCTATTGAGAGATAGAAGATACTGAAAATAGCAACATAATTTCAAGCTGATTCTTAGGTTCACTTTCAATCTCTCTTCCACTTAAAAAAAAAAAAAAAAGAAAGAAACTATTTCTATTCTGGCTTTGCCTCGAGTCTCTTCCTTGCCTTGCTACTTATAGTCATCTTTTTTATCTCAGTGTCATTCACCTTAATTTACCTGAGTGATATTCTTTGATAATAGAGCTGCAATATAACAATAGGCATTTCTTACAAGATATCTGAAATTCTCCCCAAATTCAAACTTTAAAGAATAAATTTTACTCACTGTATTTCTTGAAGTAACAAATAGCATTAGTAAATGTTTCTAAATGACTTTGTTCACATTTTCTGATATAACAATGGTATTACTGGTAGTAACATTTTCCCTCAAAAAGTGAGTACACAAAATAGGAATGAATTTCCATTCAAGTAATAATTTCTCTAATGAAAGAAGAGATATATGGAATTCTACTCTTCTATTAAAACAGGAAAAGGAATACCGCAACATTTATCCTACCAGTTATCCTACCATTTATCCTACCAATGTGAAAAATACATAATAATAGTGGCACTTTGGATATTTTATCTCAACTGGCAAGTCTGATATCATGTTCAATTAGGAAGAGTGTCTTAAGGTATTTTAAAGAAGAAATAATTTTAAATTAATTAATGCTTATTCAGATTTTACAAGAAGTCTAATTATAATTTCGGCTATCTTTTATATATGCCAGAAAGGTAGAATTTACCAGTAATGAAAACATGAAGAGTTTAATTGCTGTGACTGTCACAGCCTTATTGGAAAAAAAAATCAATTGAATCCAAATCATGCAACAATGTAGTCATTGTTACTCTCATCTTCAAGAACTTAATCCACAGGAATAAATCAGATTGAGCCACAATGAGTCAAGTGGTTTTACTGTTCAAAGAGCTATAACCAAGATAATGGTGTCATACAGATATGCATTCTGTAAATATTTACTTACTTCATTTACAACTCACTACATAAAAACTGTACTAATTATTAGGAAATTGCTAGTGCTGGTTTTTGATTTTGCATTTAATGCTAATATGGTTTATGATAAGACTGATAAAAATAGTCAATAATCTGTAAGTGATATGTCAAGCATTTTTCAGTTGCAATGCTGTGAGATGAGTTAGAAATGACCAAGATATGCTTCCAATCATTGTTGGTATACTCTAAACCTAGGTAAACAAGAAAAAATGTGTTCTCATATCAGGAGAGATGTCATTAATAAATATGAGCCAAGGGAAAGAAAAATTCAGGGGCCAACTAATATTTCTGAAGGCTAAGGGTTTTTGAAAATGTTTTATAAGCAAAGCATATATCATGTTGCCATTTGAAGAACACTTTGCCCAGGCTGTGTCTATTCTTAAAATATCACTTGGCTTCTCCATTTATTTATTTTCAGGATAGGCACTATGGTAATTATTACTCAAATCCTGAAATAATTATATTGTTTCCTTTGCAATGTCTGTCACTTCAAACTAATCTGAGAAAAGCAGAATTCACCAAGTTTCAGTTTAATGACTTCTGCCTTGGAATCATTTTATTACAGAAAAAAGGACTTTATATACCAAACAGACCAGGAGAGATCTTGTTACAAACTATGGAAAGAGCATTTCTAGGGAATGATTCTGGTAGAATAGACTTGAATTATGAGTGAGACCATTCTTAAACCTATCACTGTACTATGATTGTCCAACTTTAATCACACTCCTACTCCTCAATGCAAGGAGAGGAATATAGAGAATATTTCTTTGTAAAAATCTATTAAAATCACATAATCATAATAAGACAGGGGTAACTGCCCAAAACAAGACTACAGTGATGAACATATCAAAGATTAGCCTCCCACATCCCTACCTCTTTTTTTTTTTTTTTGGTCTTTTTACTTTTTCTTGGGCTGCTCCTGCAGCATATGGAGGTTCCCAGGCTAGGGGTTCAAATCGGAGCTGTAGCCACCGGCCTACACATCTTCAATCTACACCACAGCTCATGGCAATGCCAGATCCTTAACCCAGTGAGCAAGGCCAGGAATCAAAACCGCAACTTCATGGTTCCTAGTTGGATTCGTTAACCACTGAGCCACTAGGGAAGTCCCCACATCCCTACCTCTTGCTGTTCATGCCCATGTGCAGTGCCCTCCCCTTCAGAATGGACATGCCTCATGACTTGCTTTCAAAGAGTAGAATATGACAAAAGCGGCAAAGTGGCTATGGTTATATATTTAAGAGTGTAGTGTCTAGAATTTTGCAATCTGTCTCTTTCCTTTGCTAGCTTTGAGGAATGAAGCAGTCTTGATGGAAAACCCCCTGGTACACAGAATTGTGGGCAGCCTCTAAAAGTGATAGCAGTCTCTGTTTCACAGAAGAAAAAACTAAAGCTCAATCCAAGAAAATATATTCTTCGAGGAACCTGAGTGAACTCAGAAGCAGATTCTTTCCCAGGAGAGCCTTAGAGGAGACTGCAGCCCTGGCTGAGAGCTTGAATGCAAACTTAAGAATCCTCTCACCTGGTAACCCTTTAGCTAAGCCATGCCGAAGTCCTGAACCATAGGAACAATAAATGGTAGCAAATGAGTATGGTTTAAATATGTTAAATTTGTGACAATATTGTTATGCCAAAAGGTAGCTGAAATAAATATTACAGTTTCATAAAAATAATGATTAGCGATAAATACCATGATGGCCATTAACTGGTTATCATTAAAATAAAATTTTGCAATTTCAGATCTTAATTTTGGGTTTATATTCATGAATCTGCCATCCTCTTTATTATTTGGTATATATTTAAATTTTCTGTATAGAAGAGATCCTCTACATTTGAATTGCAATGCTAATAGGATTAAACTGTAATACAACAATCTTGGGAAATATGCCCTTTTGTAATGCAGCAGAGCTCTGTGGGGTTCCTGGGTATGAAGCATTTCTGTGTCCTCCATTTCTTGCTTTTAGGAAATGGGTCTCATTCAGCCCCCATGACCTTCCCTGAGTTCCAAGGTGCAGACTCAGACAGTTGCTGGTCAGGGAAGGAAGGAGATGCAAAGACAAGGGAGGGACAGTCAAGCAACAATAGCACAGATTTGGGGCAGGATCCTGGCTCCCTCTCAAGGGATACACATAATGACCTAGGCATCTTATACATCTAAGGGAAAAGTTACATTCCTTATGCTTCTTTCAGAAATGGACTTTAAAATTGAACAGCTTGGAGCTCTTCCTTATGCTTCTCCCTCATTTGATTGCACCCTAAACACAATAATCTAAGCAAAAGATTAGGCACCCTAAGAATGATTGTCTGTGGGTTAAAGATTATTAGCACATGATGTTTTTCAGGAATTTTCATAGTTTGTTCTAATCTCTGAACAATATGCCCTTTTGTAAGTACTGTTATCTTAAACTATAACCCAGAAGACCACCAACAGGATCAAGCTAAGATCTCCTGACACCAACTTTGATGATTAAAATTTCCCAAAGAAGAAAGACAATCCTGATTGTTATCTGAAATCCTATTTTTCTCCTTTTAGACTATAAAACTCCCACATTTTTTCCCCAAAGGAGAACACAGTCTTTAAGGCTAAAGCACTAGTCTGCTGCGACCTCCTTTGCCTGGAAAAGCAATAAAAGTTATTTTTTTCTCTTTCACCCAAAATCCTGTCTCCACATTTCTGTTTCTATTCAGCCCTAGTGGACAGAGGTCGGGTTTCGGCCAACCCTCCTTTCCTTCCTTCTTTCCTTTCTTTCTTCCTTCCTTCCTCCCTCCTTCCCTTCCTTCCTTCCTTCTTTCCTTTCTTTCTTTCTTCCTTCCTTCCTCCATCCTTCCCTTCCTTCCTTCTTTCCTTTCTTTCTTCCTTCCTTCCTCCCTCCTTCCCTTCCTTCCTTCTTTCCTCCCTCCTTCCTTCCCTCCCTTCTTTCCTTCCTTCCGTCCTTCCTTCTTCCCTTCCTCCTTCTCTCCTTCCTTCCTTCCTTAATTTATTTTTCAGATACTGTGTTACTACATGAACCTGTCAAGTTGTGAGCACATTAATAGTTCTAATTGCTGTGTTTCCATTACTTCAGTTTTAACTAGTTTTCCACTATCAATGCAAGATGGAGTAAAGGGATCCCCTGAAATGGAGCAGGACCCTATGGTCCTTACCTCCTCATCCCATGTCCTCTACCTGCCTTTTGTTTGTAGAAGAACTTAGTCAAAAAATAAGTTTAATCAGAGAAGTAAGAAAATACAGAAGCAAAGGAAAACAGTCAAAACCAAATAATAATTTAGTCATTAAAAATCCAAGGACCTTGAGTTCCTCTTCAAGAGCTGTAGATAATATCCTGAGCCATATTCTTTGAGTTGTCTTATACTGAAACCCCCACCACATGGAAGAAGTTAAGTACATGATGACCAGACTAGAGCCATGACACAAGCTTTCACAATTCCAAGAACTGGCCTCAAAAAATGGGAGTTCCCATTGTGACTCAGTGGGTTACAAACCTGACTAGTATCCATGAGGATGTAGGTTTGATCCCTGGCCTCGCTCACTGGTTTAAGGATCTGGCATTGCTGTGAGGTGTGAGGTAGGTCATACACAGCTTGGAATTTGGCATTACTATGGCTGTGACGTAGTCTGGCAGTTACAGCTCCAATTTGACCCCTAGCCTGGGAACTTCCAGTTGTGGCCCTAAAATAAATAAATAAATAAATAAATAAATAAATAAATAAATAAAAAAAAGGAACAAACTGATCCTGATTGTTGAGCAAACAGAAGACTAACCATACTTGAAACAATCAAGATGATGCTGATCAGACCACACACAGCATGTCCAATTTCAAGATGGCTGTCAGAGCTGACTGGACGTTCTACTTGCAGCCCTCGCCTTTCTGTATATTCCTGAAACTCCCCTTTGCTCACCGATTGTCCATGGGGGAGTTGCCCTTTGGATACAAGTCCACCCTCCCCACCAGTTGCTGGCCTCTGAAATAGAGCAACTTTTCCTTTCCACCAACTGTGCCTCTTTATTCACTTTTGAGCAAGAAGCATCAGACCCCATTTTTGGTAACACTATGATCAGGGCAATTACTGCTTCACTATGAAATTTTAGGAGTTGTTAATCCTGATATTTGGCATATTCTCTAGTATTTTTTAGCCTTTTAAAATTTTCTTTTCCATAGACCAAAATAAGAACATTCTTTCCAGCTTTCCCAAAAATACAGAGCCAAGTGTTGAATTAAATAAGCTAAATGTCTTCTTCTGATAAATGAATGCTCCCTGATACAGAAATTATAAATGGAAATTAATCACTTAAAAATAAAGATTCCTTTCTGGTATCTGATATTGTTCTTTAGGCTAACACTTTAACAGTTCTGCCATTTGTCATCCACAATCACTTAAAAATTGAAAAATGAATGTTTTATAAATGAAACTAATATATCCACACTTAAATTGTACTTTATAGTACTAAAATTTAAAACACTATTATAAGACCTTGTTTTGAAAAAAAATAAATGAATTTTTATTGTTATTTAAGACAAAGTAATGTTCAAAGTTAGGGTTATGGTTCTGTTTGACACCCAAATTATGAAAGATAGAAAAGGACTCTCCCCCAGTGTCTCCAATCAGGTCTTAGAACAAAACAGAGAGAGGTGTGTGTGTGTGTGTGTGTATTTTCACTGTCCAATGAGAACAGGAGAACAGAGTATATCAATGCTGCCTAAAGACAACAAATAATTGTTACCTGCAATCTCAATCTTCTAAGGCAAGGATTGGTATACACTTTCTGTAAAGGGAAAGATAGGAAATAGTTTCATCCTTGTCCATAAGATCTGTGCTGCAACTACTGAACTCTGTCAGTGTAGCATGCAAGCAGCCATAAGCAAGATTTAAATAAATGACAAGGATTGCATTCCAATAAAACTTTACTTATAAAAACAGGAGAAAGGCCAGAATTGGCCCTCAGGGCCATAATGTACTGACACTTGCTCTAAGAGAATTCAACAGTATGGGTTTTAATAACCAAGAGATCTGTTGTTTATTTGACCATCCGATAAACCAAAACACGATAAAAGTCTGAAGATTTGAGATGGATAAGAGCCAAAAATTAAGCTATATATTAACATTGTAAGGAATTTTTTTTTTTTCTTCCCCATACCCCCTTTTTTTTTTTGCTCTTGCTTGATTGGGAAGAATTTAGGAGGAAATAAGAGAGCTGTGAGCTCCGTAAGAAAATATCAGAAAGAAAACTCACCAGTATAGTAAAGACTAAAAAGGAAATGTAAAGACCAAAATATCTAAGATACATTTTTAAAGTCATATGCTATAATGGGCTTGATATAAACTTCCCCCTCGTGCTCCCATAACAATCTGTGGTAGAGTTTGCATTGTTCACTCAAGTTGTTCTGTGAATAGATTCATTTTGAGGACTCTAACAGCACTGGATTTTAGATATACAGGTAGATGTGAGTAGAAAATAGAAAAAGAGCTGGAAAATAAAATAGATTTTATTTGGATTTCTATTACCCTTTTTTATGAGAGATCTGGGCAGGAGGCTTCCATGAGTGGACAAAGGCTAATGTTCTTCAGTGAGACCTAATCTGCTTTTAAAGGTACACACACAAAAAATTACACAGGGTTATTCATGTTACCCTTATTGCTCCTAACAATGTCCCATAAAATGAAGCCAAATAAAATCAGGTCATCTCTCTTAAATTTTCTTAAGTACTCTCTGTGGTCCCATAATACTTTATTTTTCTGTTTTATCCTTTCTTACTGGCCTTCCCCTCAATTTGAAATGTGCATTAGTAAAATTCAGACACAATTTACTCTTTGCTTTCCTCCAAAATCATGCTACCAAAATATTTATTATGCAATCCAGATTGGGTATAATAAGCAAGAGAGACTATAGTAAGCTACATCCTCTGAAATCAATATTTAATGAATGAGAAGATATGTGTTCTTACAAAATTATACATATATTTTGTTTTCTCCATACTGAAAAGAGAAATATAAATAATTATGTACTTTTAATGTTTGGCATCTTTTTAAAAATAAATCAGTGACATGAATAGAAATATGATTCATTTGAACTGATTCTCTGGCTCTAATCTAACATGGGAAAAAAAAAGCAAGTTCAAATTCTAACACCTGTGAAACAGGAGACAAAACCCTGAAATACAGAAAGTTAAGTTACAGGCATTTGTAGGAGACATCTTAAGGTCAGTTGTCTTTCCTGTATCTCACTGCTCATCTCTTTCAAAAACACCACGATAGATAATATTTTATTTTACAATTTTTAACTGATCTTTTTTTTTTTTTTTTTTTTTTTTTTTTGTCTTTGCAATTTCTTGGACCGCTCCTGCGGCATATGGAGGTTCCCAGGCTAGGGGTTGAATCTGAGCTGTAGCCACCAGCCTACGCCAGAGCCACAGCAACGCGGGATCTGAGCCGCGTCTGCAACCTACACCACAGCTCACGGCAACGCTGGATCCTTAACCCACTGAACAAGGCCAGGGATCGAAACCGCAACCTCATGGTTCCTAGTTGGATTCGTTAACCCCTGAGCTACGACGGGAATTCCTAACTGATCATTCTTAACGAAACATTGGCGTCAGAGTAAAAAACTTCAAGATTTTTACCTCCTGTCTTTGTTCATGTAATTTAGCTCCAAGAAATCTCTAAAATTCTAATCTACCAAGAAGATTACTGCCTTCAGAATCTGTTAATCTGCTCTCCCTTCCAGCCTGTCGGAACTTGTCCTTCTTTTCCACTCCTAAGCATCATTGGAGCTACTTCTGTAACATTTTCCTGAGATTCCAAAGATTTTCAATAACTGTCTATGGAAGCTTATAATATTTAATGTGGACCAGCAATTAATTACATGGGCCACAATTTTTAACCGCCTTTGTGTTCAGGCCTTTTGTAATTTGACTAAACAAAAAGGGAGAGTAGGCTTCTCTATCCTTTGAGTGTAGTGTGGTCTTGTGTTTTGCCTTGGACTATGGAAAAGGAGTAAACTTGATGCCATTAGAAACTTGAACAAGTGTCCCTGTATTTCTGTTTCTTCTCCTGGAGAACCTGTCATCACTATGAGAACATGCCCAGGCAACCCGGCTGGAAAGCTGTGGGAAGCATGTGGAGGAAACAGAATTGTCTGAGGTAACACTTTCCTTAGATCAGACAGCGTGGCTAAATCACTAGCATGAGAAGATAAGTTCAAGTAAGATAAGATCAGTGGAATCTGTCCCTCATCAGCAGAATTATACACATAATCTGGGAACTCATAAACTAATAAATTCTTAGTCATATGTTACATGGAAATAACAATAAAACATGCATCATCCGATGGTTATAGGCTGTGTCTTATATTTTTGTAAAGACTGATTCTTTTGAGCTAAGAAGGAGGGGGCAACCATCTTTGCAATCTGTTCTGTCTTTTTGATGTGCTGAATTTAATTCATGATATCTACCCTTTCTAAAACTGATGATTTGGGGTATGGATAGTGATAAACACAGAGCACTTATTACATTTGTTTCATTTTGCTTTAATGATTTAATGTTCATAAGTCAGATATCAAACTATGGTTTGTTCTACTGTCCCCAGGGTAAGAATATTTTTTTCTTTTCCTTTTTTGGGGCCATATCTGTGGCATCTGAAAGTTCCCCAGCTAGGGGTCGAATCAGAGCTGCAGCTGCTGGTCTACACCATAGCCACAGCAACACCAGATCTGAGCTGCATCCAGGACATATGCTGTACTTTTAGCAAGGCCTGGGATAGAATCCACGTCCTCATGAATACTAGTTGGGTTCTTCCGTTTTTTTGTTTTTTTTTTTTTTTTTTTTTGGCTTTTTAGGCCCACATCTGCACTATATGGACGTTCCTAAGCTAGGGGATCTGAGCCATGTCTGTGACCTACAACACAGCTCATGGCAATGCAGAATCCTTAACCCACTGAGCAAGACCAGGGATCAAACCCACATCCTTGTGGAGGCTAGTCAGGTTACCGTTGAGATACAATGAAACTCCACCAGTTAGGTTCTTAACCCATTGAGCCACAATGGGAACTCCCCCAGGATAAGAATTGATAATTGACATAAGGAAAAATAATAGTAAAGAGTATTTTAAATAGCTTCCCCTGAAGTCTTCCAACTTACTTTTTTCTTTTGCCAAGTAACAGTCATCAGCAATCTCCTGACTTCTATTTTTCTACTTCATCTGTGATACTTCATAACCCAGTACTATCTAGTAGTTCTAATTAGGTCAGTTCCCAATCAAATAATGCCTGGCCCTTTGTTTTGTGTGTATATGTCAAGATAAAGAAGGCATTTACAGTATTTCACCTTCTTATGTAATAAACATGCTAAAAAACCTTAGATTCATTGTGCTCTCCTGATAAAGAAGAGACTACATATTTTTCCACTGGATAAACATAATTAAATCACCCCACTGGGAGTTACTGTCATGGCTTAGCAGTAATGAAACCAACCAGTATCCATGAGGCAGCATTAGCGGTAGAGTGGTGAGCACAGCTGCCTTCCAGTATCCATGAGAATGTGGGTCCGATCCATGGCTTCGCTCAAAGGGTTAAGGGTCTGGTGTTGCCTTGAACTGTGGTGTAGGCCACAGGTGCAACTGGGATCCTGCCTTGCTGTGGCAGGCAGGCGGCCACAGCTCCAGTTCAACCCCTAGCCTAGGAACTTCCACATGCAGCAAGTGCGGCTCTAAAAAGCAAAAACAAACAAAGGAACAAACAAACAAAAACTTCCTTCTAATTCTTAATTTCCTGAATATGTCTATAGGTATATTTATTGATACCAGTAATGTCACTCAAACAGGCTGAAGTAAAAAAAAAAAAAGGAAAACTTTCAAAAGTGCTTTTAAACTCTAAAAAGCTATATGAATGTTGAAATGACTATACCAACAAAAAAACTACCTTAAAAATCTACCTAAAATTTATGATATTGAATACCATAAATTCTAAGTTAATTAATAATGATAAGTAGCTGTAATAATTTGAAACAGGTTAAGCCAGAAAGCTAGAGTATTTTTACTGATATTACAAATAAATTTATGAAAGTGAATGATTAGAGATTCGGTCTGGTAAGTTCTATTAACCATACTTGAATTTCCATTTTCTTACTCATCACTGTAAGATCAGAAAGGGGATGAAAAGAATAGAAAAGGACTGAAAGATTAGAAAGTACTTGACAAATGTCAAGTAAATACAATGAAATAATACCTCAGACATAGAAAATATTAGGAATGCAGTCTAGCATAAAAGTAAGAGAGTTTTGAAAATTTATATTGAGTTCCTTCACTGGATTACCTTGCAATGTAAGGAAAAATTATTTACCATCTTTGTCATGTTTCATTATACCCTTTTGGGAAGGGAATGCATCACCTACCCCACAGAAACCTTAATGTCACTGAACTTCTTAAAAGAATGACATTGTTTAGCACAGTAGAATGTGATAACCTAAAATAATATCATTTGGCTTCAGTAAAAGAAAGGGAGTAAAAGTAAACCAGAGCATGAATTCTTGGCAAGTTCTAAAATATATATCAAAAACAGGATGCATTTAATGAATGGAGTTTGCTCCTGTCCCTACTTATTGATTGCCCATACTGTGTTAAGAAATGTGCATGAGATATTTGTTATGCAAAATAAATTTTCATCACTATATTTAAGCACCAATTGAAGTATTTCAATAATGGATGGTGAAGGGGAGGATTATGTAAAAGTGGTCAAATGGTACAAACTTCCAGTTGTAAAATGAATAGTACTTATTGCACTGAAGTTGTAAGGGATGCCAGGCACACCATGATGACAATAGCTCACACTGTTGTATGATATATATATATAAGAATATATATTATAGTTTTTTAAGCCCTTCAAATAACATGAAAAAGTATAACTAGCTGTTCAAATAGTAACAAAGTACATTTCCAATTGAACCTATATTATTCCTTTATTCCCCTCCACATGCTTTAATATTGAATCTTAAACACTCATCTTTGAATTCTGTAGGCCATCTTTTTAATGTCTTTGGAGGACTCATAAGTCCCTAAGATATTAAAAAGTGTAGTGTATTTTCCAGCTTATTCTTTTACAGTTTTTACTTTCAGATGGAAAAGTGACATGCCTAACATTAGTATCAATAACTCTTGCAAGTAGTTTTGTTATGGCCATGGTCTGAATGTTCTGGCTGCATTTGTTTTCTGCATTTTTGCCAGCACACAGCCAAGAATTGAAATGGTGAGTGTGTTTAAAGTGTAAACAAGCTCCTTCATGTGAAAGTGTTACAACCAAAGGGTTACAGTCCTATAGGGCACAGCAAGTTTGCCAAAAGGCAAGTGTTGCAGCCTTGTCAGGGACACCTTGGAAACTTTCCTTTGCAGAAAGGAAAGTGTTTCAAGTTTATTAAAGCGAAAGTACACTCTCAGAGGGAGAGTAGTCCACCCCAGAAGTAGGGACTGGCCCCACTTGACACTTGGGCTTCTCTTGTATCCTCGTGCGGTGGACCTGAGTGGGGACCAGATTTTTCTCCCCAGGCCCACTGTGTGTGTGTGAGGGCTGAGTGTTGGTTGGTCTCTGTATGGGGCATGTTTGATCTTCTGATTGGTCTGGGGTAGGATACCTCAACTGTGTGAGGGACAGGTTACCAGAAAATTCCCTGATGAGTCCCTTGATGTTGTGCCTATACAAGTTCTATACAAGTTTAATTGCAGGCATCCGTTTTTTTGGCCTGTTCTTACTCACTCAGGTCTGATCCTTATCCTATCCTACCTAACAGTTTCACATGCACATTCAGAGAGTCTATTTTTTTTTTAAATGATCAACTGGCAGGTTTTAATTCTATTACTTTTTTTTCTATTTATTTTGACTAGCTCTCTTTGATTCTCATATTTTATTTCTAGTCACTACCAGCTGCAAAAACACTTGTTTCTTATGATAATCATAAGATGAACTCCTATAGAAATGTGAAATGATATTGTTCCCTTCTCATTCTGATCCCCCATCAACAATTTACAATTTCAAAGCAGCATTAGCACAATATAGTAAGAAACAGCTGCTTAATTTACCTTAATTGTTAGGCAATATCTCATTTTATCTCAATAGCAAATTCAGCAGATTCTTGAGAGCATATGTTTATTGTATTCTTAGTGCTCACAAAAAACCATGCTCTTTGCTTTACTCTCTCACACAACAAAGGTTCTAAAGAAACATGCTTTGAGAGTAAAAACCACAACCACAGAATTTCCCCAAATAGGCTTTAGTCAGTCCTTAGATCACACCGTGACAGATGCCTCAGATACAAGCAACTGAAAACAAGAAACAATTCAGTTGACCTGCAACGCTATTGCTTCCAATATATGATAAGATTTAGAGAGCAATAGAACTACCTGATCACATTTGTTTCTATGAATGTGTGTCTGTGGCTCTGAGACTCTGTCCTTAATCAAATAGTGAATTTACTGAGCTTTAAAATCTTCTGGAATAATGAGCAGACATTAAATTGAAAAATGTAACAAAGAAAACTCTACATTTCAAAAGCATCTCTATTCTTCCCACCAGGTAACATATTTTGTGTTGTGAAAGGTGGAAAAGATTGTTGCTGTGGGGTTGCAGGAATGGTCATGATGCATAATAATTTTATTGATACTATTTTATATATGGTTAAATTTGACTTACTAATGTTTTAGTTTGGACATTTTTCCTGTGTTCATAAGTAACACTGTTATATAATTTTCTCTTTTCTTACTGTCCTTGTCAGCTCTGGAACCAGTATTATAAAATGAGTTGCATAATAATGGTCCCTCTTTCTTTTCTAAGGAAGAAGTATAGAAGATTGGATTCATCTGTTCCAGG
The DNA here is from genome assembly GCF_054392235.1 of Sus scrofa. Taxonomy (NCBI): domain Eukaryota; kingdom Metazoa; phylum Chordata; class Mammalia; order Artiodactyla; family Suidae; genus Sus; species Sus scrofa. The sequence continues at coordinate 112,310,368 of NC_139397.1, read as the reverse complement.
AGTTAGCTGTCCCATGAGCTACCCTTTAAAACAACTTGGTTTCTTTGGTGTACCATTTTTTAAATACTGTAAAACTAGTTTACTGGATTCAGAATTAAAAATTTTCAATCTGAGCTGAAGTCATATTTGGTAAATAATTATTTTTCTAAAAATTTATTAATGTTATCCAGTTTTCACATTTATGGCCTATATTTGTTCATATCATTGACAGTTTCTCTTATATCCTCTTTCCCCTTGCATTATTAATTTGTGTCTACTTGGCTTTTTACCTTGAAAAACATAAGTTTATACATTATCTTAATCTTTTCAATTAGCCAGTTGATTTTGTTGACCTTTCCTATTGTGTATAATATATATAGATTACTATTTCATTAATGTTTTAATTTTACTATTTAATTTTATTTAATATTATTGCATTTATTCTATTGTTTATTTTTAAGAGCCTAAAATTCTATATTATCTCATTCATTTTATTTGTTCACTTTCTATTTTCAGTTCCTGCCCTTTGGCAATATGTGCTTTCAAGGCTACACTTTTCCTTCTAAATACTATTTTACCTGCATTAAACAAGTTTTGAACATGTGTATTTTTGTTGTTATTTAATTCCAGGCTTTTTTTTGACCCCTAAGTTATTAAAAGTTTATTTTCCTAAACTATGGAGATTTAAATTATCTTTTTCTTAATTGCATGGTGACTGGTGCCCATTACTGGTATAATATATATTATTTGTTATAATATGTACTGTTGTGAATATCTTACAGTCTGATATGTGAGAAGTTTTAAAATGTTTATATGTGTTTAAAAGAATGTGTCATCTGGAGTTGTAAGAACTATTGTTTGGTAAACGTTCCCTAAGACAAACTCTTTAAGTCATTCGGGATATATATTATCTTTTTAAAGATATTTTTTATTCAAGTATAGTTGATTTACTACTAGTTTCTGGTATATAGCACAAGGAAATATAGTAATTTTGTAATAACTTTATATTGTATTTCCATTGCATGATGTGTTAATTATTATTTATGTGATATTTAATTTTATAATTAAATGAATTAATTTAAATAGGGAATTGCTTACTAGGATGTCAGGTATATGAAGTTTGTCTTGAAAAACTGTAAGTTTTTACATGTGATTTTAGGCTTTTAAATTTGGAATTACCTAACCTGTGACATGGTTATTTTATAAACAAAATTAAACTTTTTTATTTCAAATAAGTTTTACTTCTAAAAGTCTAGTTTATCTAATATTAATGTGATTACATCAACTGTGTTTTTTTGCCATGTTATAAATGGTTATGCCTATAAATATAAATGTATATAAATATGTATAGAAATATTGGTTCTTCCACTTTAATTTTCTGTCTTTACTTTTTATACAGATTATTAGAAAACAGCATTCACTTAGATTCTTAAATTCTAATTTGAATATAAAGTTAGTAAATTTATTTATTCAATGCACTTCGTTTTTTAATAACTGATATATTTGTACTTAGACCCATCATCCTATGTTTTTTATTTTTTTTTATTACTCTCTGCATTTTAAAAACTACTTTTAAAAAATCTTATTCATTCTGTTTTGAGTAAATTTTATTATTCTCATTTTTCTTTTTATTTAAATACTCATAATTCTATCCTTATAATAGTTGTCTATAAAATTTTATGTCACACATATCTTAGAGGATTATCATAATATCTTTTCTTTCCTTCTAAAATTCTAAGAATGCTAAAATAATATAAAGTTTATAATTTCACTATCTGGTTTAGATGTTAATGCTTAATATTTTAGATCTATCTTATATTTATGTATTCCCCAAATGCATACCATTAGGGTGTGTTTTTTTTTTTTTTTTTTTTTGCTTTTCAATAAAATCAATACTGATTTATATATAGTTACATGATTGCCAATTTACATCTTATCAGTTTTCCCTTGCATATCAGTCTTTTGAGATAAATAATATTTTTTAAGAAAGGCTTCATTAAGAAGTTTCTTCAGAGAGGGTTTATGATTGGTTTTAACATTCTTAACTTTTAAGTTTGTCCTTCATTGTATTTTGCCTGCATTATTTCATAGCAACATTGCAGGAATTCTTCCTCTTATTTTTTAGACCAGGGAGTTTTAATTTTTTATCGGGGTCAGAGAACATATAACACGCAAATAAATAGACAAATAATTTAACAAAATAATATGACAGTAAAAATAATAAACATTTTCATAAAGATGTTGACAGTTTGGCACTTACATACATTGCCAATGGATATTTAAAATTATGTAATACCTAGGGAAACCTTCTGGAATTTTATTACAATGTTAATTATGCACCTAAGTGATCTAGCAACTAAGCTTCTAGATAATTACTCAAAAAAACATATCCACAAAAATACTTGTACCCAAATAATTATAACAACTTTATAGCTTTCTGAAACAGGAAACAGTCCAAAAGTTCATAAAGAAGGAAAATGTGTAAACACAGTTGGGATACTAAATATTAATATAACCAAATATAGTTAACAATAACACAAAGGAATGTAATACTGATATATACTAAAACCTGGATGAATTCACAGGTATTATATATGTGGAGCATACAGTATAATACTATACAATTTCATTTACATGAACTTCTAGTAGAGGTAGAATCAATCTATCATAATTCTGTAAAAATCTTTAAGTCACTAGGGATGATTGAGAAGGGGCACAAAAAAGTTTTTTGGAATTTTATGGAAAGGTTTTGTGTATTGATAAGATTGTATTATACTGGTATGTGCCTCGAGATTTGGGCAATTCACTAAATGTAAATTTTACTTAAAAAATGATAAACAAATGATTACTTAAAGCTAGATAGTGAGGTTGCTTTTAATAGTGGTATAGGTTAGCATTTCTGAAACTATTTTCTATATTTCCTGGCCTTGAGTAATTGAGAAAGTACATTGAAGTAATAGTAACTCAAACTCCCCATGTTCCCTCAAATCAGTATTTTTATGCAGGATATCCCTAATCCTTGAATGCCTTTCCCTGCAATGTCTCCCTAACTATTTCTACTTCACTTGTTTTCTCCCCTAATTTCTCAGTGTCACCTTTCTGACCTGGTCTTGGCATTATGTGATATCAAAATTCCTCTTTCTATAATCCTATAGCAACTTATGAAAATTAAATTACAATATATTCTGATTTAATTATAATTATAATTATTATTATTTTGTCATTTTAAGGCTGCACCTTCATCATATAGGCCAGGGATCAAATCAGAGCTGTAGCCACTGGCCTACAACACAGCACAGCAATGCTGGATCCAAGCTTTGTCTGCAACCTACACCACAGCTCACAGCAAAGCCAGATCCTTAACCCACTGAGCAAGGCCAGGGATTGGACCTGCGTTCTCATGGATACTATCAGATTCATTTCTGTTGAGCCATGATAGGAACTTCAAATTATAATTTATTATAGTACTTATTTACCTAATTTGTCTTCCACTATACCATAAGCTTTTGTAAGGCTGGATTTATAGCTTTTCTTTTCTTTTTTCTTAATTATATATTTACAGTACCTGAGATAAAAATTTAAATAAATCAACATAACTTTTTATTTTAATAAGCTAAGGAAATAATATTATGTTCAAATGTCAGGCCCAAACTTACTCAGAGTCCATTTCATTTAACTGAGAGTGTCTTATGTATATTTTTATTATCTTTGTCAAATAAAAACAAACCTATATCTAGTTAAGGAGAGACATTTTCAAAAAAAATTACTGCCACGAGGGGATGAGAGTTATTGTAATTGTATTATCAGCCTCCAACTAGGAGACCTGTAAGTATCTCAGAGGTCAGACAGAAAAGGCTTTTCTTTCATAGAAAAGAGAAAACAAGGCTAGGAAGAATCCAGTATGGGGGAGAGGGTGGTGTAATCAGACCATTGACCAGGAAGTATCCTTGCTTGTGGTCAGCCACAAGTTTTAAGGAGAGGCTATTTTACGTTCCACACTGGCTCAGAGGTGTGGTGGCTGGGAGGGAAGTGAAGAGTTTTAAAGTTCAGAGCCTGAGGGAAGGAGAAAATTCTAATTAAAGTTTGGTCAAGTTAACAGGTATTATGTCCAAATTCGTTAGTGGGTCCAAAGAGTTCAGCTAATCATTTGAGACAAAGAATGGAAATTTGCAGAGTCTGTGTCTGATCTTGTCATAAATAAGCTAGTGGCCATGCAATTAATGTTCACTAAGTCACTGAGGAGGAATTTTTTTGTAGTAAACTTATTCCTGGAAGCCAAAAGGGGTGGGGAGGAGATTTTTTAGCCATTATCCTGTTCAGGTCAAGTTTATTGTTGCCACTTTAGACTATGTTTCCAAAAATTTTTTTGAAAAAAAATACTTAAGAAATTATATTCAAGTAATTCAGGTTAATATTTTTCATAGAAAATATTATTTTAAATTTAAAACAAAAGTAACAAAACACGTTTAATATTCCTATACTTAACACAAATACAAAATAAGGTCACAGATAGTATAAATACATGCTGATGTACAGACATGCTTTAGATATGAGAAAAAATATGAGGTTCTCATTGAACTTTTTCTTTTATTGTTATTTATCACTAGCTGATTTCTCAAAGATTTTTTTTTTTTTTTTAGGTCTGAGATCCAAACTTTAATAAAAAATTAGTTTCGCTTCTCAAAATATCATAAATGAACGCTTGGTGTTACTTGTTAACGTGTCACTACTAAATAGCCTGATCAATATCGATTTTGTCAGAGCAGTGTTATTTAGTAAACTATAGAAATCATAGTAGATACCCATTGGATTTAAAGCCTAAAAAATGATGCAACTGATTGATAAGTATGTTAAGATTCCTTCCAGAAAAAAGGGAACAAAAATGAAGGGAAACACTGACCAAAAGTAAACTGGTAGAAATTAACATCATTAAAAATATACATGTACACTAAAATATCAATCTAGGTTGGACAGTTTCCCTGAGACATTCCAAATAAGATGGTATTTTAGCAAATCCAGGCAGCCAAAGAGACATGTTGCCAAGTAAATGGATCACCTGTAAACTATTTGAATATATTTTGAAACACCGATTACTTAGCTTTGAAATAAGTTGTCGAACTATAAAAAGAAAAATACTTTTAGCTTTTAAAACTTTTCTAAAGACACTAAATTTCAAAATAGATGACCAAATCCTAGCAACGTTTTTCATTACCTATATTTCATATGCTGAAAATGTAATAGTGGAAGGCAATTTAGGAGATAATGATCATGAATTGGAAGTGAATGAAAGAACCAAGAAAATGGACTTTAAAAATGTATGCATCAGCAAGCTCAGACAACTGGTTGGAAAAAATACATTGACAGAAAGTCTATAGCAAAATTGGAAGCTGGCACTTTCTAAGATGCAATAATAAGGGCAAAGAAATAAACTATACCCATGAAAATAAAATATGAAAGAGCAACCAGGTAGATGATTTGAATAAGGTGTGAATTTTTCTAAGAGGATTAGATATGGGGAAATCACAAAGATAAGTATTTCAGTATAGTACAAGAATGTGTGGACAGTATTGGGAAAACCAAAGTCAAAATAAATTACTGCTAGCACAGGATCTTAAAAGTAAAAGGAAATTAAAAAAAAAAGTTAAATTAGGTATGGAAACTTAGTAAATTACCTATGGTGTTAGAAAGGAGGAATTGCAGTTATAAAATAACTAAGTTTTTTATTAAGAGATTTATCCTTCTTCCGTATTAAAATCTTATGATATGTAGGATCATACACATGAAAATGACCTTTTACAAGAAGTATTTAATTATTTATCGTCATTTAAGCTTTACAAAAAATGAGCTTTACAAAATGTTCACATCATGTGTTGTATATTTAAGTGCTAATTTTTAGAACATTAAAAATGTTTGATAAAGAATCTAAGGTATAAGCTGGGATAGAGAATAAAATTAAAACCTAATTAATTAAAGATTACTTCTTAGAATGAATTGTTGTGTGTGGTAATGACATCTTTTAGTTCTAATTAAAACAGAAAATTAATAAATATCATTTAGTATTATATCTCTATATTGTGTAAGTAAAGTTATAAGGACAGCAAATCAAGCTTTGTTAATGTGCAATTTATATCACATTCCTTAGCTGTCTAGCCAATTTCCGAAATTCCATGGACTACTAACATAAAGGCAGCATAGGTCCTAGTAATCAATTAACAAGGCCATTGTTCCCTGGAGAATTAAGAGCTGGACTTTAAGAAAACTAAAGGACTACCTCCTTTACAATAAAGAAAAAAACAAAAACAAAAGCAAGTAATAAATGACACCAAAGAAATTTTTTAGTACTTAAATTGTTTTTATTTTAAAAAAGAACATAATAGGTCAATTCTTATTAGAAACAAAACCCATAAAATTTCAATAGAGATTTTTTAAAAAATGTTAACAACTAAAAGTGAAATATGATCCATCTCCATTGCCATTAGTCAAATTCAAGCTTCTCTGTTACAACAATCCCTAGGGATGCAGTGGTGTCCTAGTGTCCCAGAGTCTAGTGTTGAATTTCTCAAGCCCACTCTTTTTTCATAGGGAATAGCAAATCTGAATTATATTCTTCTCCTTGTTTCTCTAAATTTGTTACTATGCAACATACATCAAACTAATGTTATGGAAATTAGTTTAAAATCAATTCCTGGTTCCCATTCCAGACCTAAAGAATCAGACTCTCTGGGAATAAAGGTCTAGGAGTATGAATTTTCACAAAGCTTCTCAAATGAACTTTAAGCACATAAACATTTAAGAATCACCATCTTTGGGACACAATGAAATATTTAAATGCATCTTACTAGATCCTATATTTTTTCCCTACATTCCACAACAGACTCATCTCTATTACATTCAATTTTACTGATATCTTTAAATCTATAAGACATGTAATATTTCCCTCCTCACCCCCTCCCTTACTTAACTTCATTTTTCCCCCTTTATTTGGCTAACTACTACTCATTCCTAAATAAATCAGAACAAAAAATGCTATATTCCAGAATGCAGTCACTAACTAATCAGTTTCATATTTTGCTAAACATTGGAATCACCAAGAATTTTAAAAAATACTGATGATCAAATCCTAAAATATTCTGATTTAATAGGTTTGGGATGCTATCTGGGAATTGAGGTTACTGAAAATTGCCTGAATTATACAATGAACAGCCAGGATTGAGGACCTCATGTCTCTTCTAAGTCTGATTTTCCTGCTCTTTTTTTTCTACTTGTAATGGTACCTTATACTTATATCTCATGTCATTGAAATTACCATGTTGCTGTATGTATCCTGCAAGGGATAGAAACCTTAGGACTGCCTCAGAATCTGCTATCTGCACCTGTTGCTGAGTACAGAGAAGGAATGTAGAAGTAATTCAAGAATTATCTGTTGAATAACATTGAATTAATGATTTGACTCATCACAAATCATTTAAAATATTATTTTGATTCTTTATTGTTTGCACACTTCTAAAATACGAAATTCTAGAGATACTTGTGTTTCTTTCATTTTTGTATCTTAAGAACCTTGAATTGTATCTTAAGAACCCTGAACTGTATAGAAGCCCTTTGGAAGTTCATTTATAGGCTGATTACCTATTAATGAAGATGCATATTCATTACTTAATTATTAAAAGCGTCTGGAAAATTTTCTTGTAAATAAGGCTGAGGATTAGAATAATTTGCAGGTATTTTCAAGCACAGATTTTTGTGCCACTGGGTTCAAATTTCAAGATGTGTGGCCAAGAAATTAAATATTGGGAAAATACAAACAAAAACTAAAACATTAACAAATTTTTTCAATATTTCTATTGGTTCTGTTCTATGGACATACTTTTTGAAAAGAATGACCCAAGACTCTCTGTAGGAAAACTGTATTAGCATAATTGGATTGGTTAATTCATTGGAAAATAATGCTACTTTATTTTATTTATACTTTCTATATGTTTGCTTTTTAAACTAATTTGATATGTATTTATTCTATCCATATTTCACGTCCCACAAATGAATTTTAGAATATTAAGAGATTTACATCAGGTCTATAATATAATAGTTTTATTTTGATATTAAGCTTTTATATCTAAAGAATACTAGACGTGGGTTTGAAGGAGTTAAGAGTTTGGTAAAGAAAGAAAAAAAATTTCCCACTGGAGAGCAAAGGCTCAAAGTTATGAAAAAGCATATTTTTCAGAGAATGTTGACTTGAAATGCTGTCAGAACACACAACCGAAGGGAAATAGCAAATGAGTATCCAATGCATTTTTGTGTAATCTTCTAATAGTCATTGTTAGACATAATTGAAATTTTTGTTTAAAAGAATATTGCTTATTTATTTGTTTATAAACAAATATAGATATAGGTCTATATCACCAATTTAATACTAGATTGGTCAAAATAAAAATGTCATAATATTTTGTTTAAAGAGCTAATTAATTTTATTATGACATCAGTAAATTCAGCTTTGAATATTTGAGAACCTAATGACTTCCTGTTTCAGAATGAATTTAGCAATTAAAGCTAATTAGAAGGGAATGACTAAAATATCCCCTGTGTGCATAAAAGAAAAGTGTAAAGATTATTAATTGAAATTAAAATTTAATAGTATACTAATATAACATGGTATAAAATTCCATCTGTTACACAGCATCATAAAAACAAAAACACATTTGGAATAGTTCATTTTTCTTGGGTTCTGACTGATTAATTCTTGGTAAATAAGAATGTATTTGTATAAAAAAATGGTGTTGATAGCAAGAAATACAATATATACTGTAGTATAATTTTTCCTTTATCCTCCCCAAAGCCAGTCCCCTTTGGGAAAAGAAATCCAGTTCTTAAGTCTGATAAAAAGACAAGAAGAACTTTAATATCAGAAGTTGCATGTGTTACACATAATATATGCATATAAATGATAGAATATAGTATTTGCATATATATGAATTTTATATAAATTATAGGCATTAATAGTGAAGGTAAAAATGAAATGTAAAATATGGTCAAAATGAGGAGTTCCCACTGTGGCACAGTGATTAAATATCCAGTGTTTCCACAGCTGTGGCATGGGTTGCAGCTGCAGCTCAGATCAGTCTCTGGCCTGGGAATTTCCATATGCCATGGATGTGGCCAAAAAATTAATAAAACAAATAAATACAAAAATATGGTCCAAAAGGAATGTGTGATACTATTCTGTTTACATAACATACATAGATTATTTGAAGTAATAGACCTTCTCATGTTTTTCTAGTCTACATCACATTATGTGAAATGTTAACCTGAAACATAGAGATTGCCAGATATTTCTCCAGCAAAGAATGGTTTACTTGGGCTCAGCAGAGACTTGCAGTTTGGGGTGTGCAAACATAGTGAGCTACATGAAACTCTCCCCATGACAAGGAAAGGAGAATATTTTTATAGAAGGAGAAAAGCTAGGAGAGCTGCAGTAAAAAGAGCCCATGACTGCTCATTGGCTGGCCCTTCAGAAAAAAGGAGACTTTTTTCTTCCTGTGAGGTTCTGTTATTATCTCAGGGTATGAGTGCTGCCCTTTCTGGTCTTCTGATTCTAGTTAGGGCTTTTGTTTGTTTGTTTCAACAGAAATATACTTTATGCTTTTTGAATTTAAAATGTGACTTTAAAGTGGAGAACTTTGGATTGGCTACTTGTCTGACTGCATGTAATACTAAACACTAGAGCAACAATTACATCTTTATATAAACCATTAATGGAAAATAATTCAATCACATTTAGATTCAATAATAAATTGCTATGAGATCTGGTGTTACCATGAAGCATTCACATTACATTTATTTATTTTTTTGTCTCTTTTTTTTTTGCTATTTCTTGGGCCGCTCCCGCGGCATATGGAGGTTCCCAGGCTAGGGGTCTAATCTGAGCTGTAGCCACCAGCCTACGCCAGAGCCACAGCAACACAGGATCCGAGCCGCGTCTGCAATCTACACCACAGCTCATGGCAACGCCGGATCGTTAACCCACTGAGCAAGGGCAGGGACCGAACCTGCAACCTCATGGTTCCTAGTCGGATTCGCTAACCACTGCGCCACGACGGGAACTCCCACATTACATTTATTTAAGGAGGATAAATAATCTTTGTAACCCTATGCTTTCTGTATATAAGCAAAGTACATGTTTTAAAATATTAGGTCACATAAATTGGCACTTATTACAAAATATGGCATGATGTTTTAGAACAAAAGATTCAAAGGAAGGGAAAAGCTCCATGAACAAACATAGTTTGGCCTGTTGGAGAACATCTAGTCACCCTGGGCAATCTAGCCAACAATCAGAAAAAAAGCAGCCAACACACCCCAAATACTAAATGTGTGTGAGAGTGCATCTAAGATCAAAACAACTGTACCCCTGAGTCTAGTCTGAAATCTAGGCAACCAACATACACATATGTAAAAGATTTATGTAAATGAAGAGTAAAAAATTATCAAATATCTCAGTGTTTCTGAGGGATTAGGAAAGTACCCTAAAATAAAAATCATCTGTTCTAAAAGTGAGATAGTGAGCTATAGGGTAGCAGACAGTGCGAAATGAATATTCACATGAAAAATGAAATACATGCTGCTTAGTTACTGCTCATTTTCTTGTTCTAACTGCAGACATTAATTCAACCTTTACTTTTCACTGCTGAGTTTAGTTTCATTGGGCAGTTAAATTCAAATGAATATTCTTGGTGTAAATGACTTTCAAGCATTCAACTACTACGCTTTTCAAATTTGGACTAACAAGGCTTGCAACGTTGGTCTTTGTAAATATTCTTCAAAACATTTTGCAATTTACTAGGTTTGTTAACATTCCATTTCCATAGAGTAATATTTTTCTTATATTATGCTAATTGGTAAAATCATCTAGGGTGGGGGGAAAAGGCTAATACTCTTTACCCATTTAAAGTGATTTTAATTAGCCTACATTTGGCTGATAGAATTATCTACCTAAAGATTAAATCTGTCTGTATTACTAACCAAATTCAAAGAGTTCATCCTTTGCACTTTTCTTAGCCTTTCAACAATTTGGTTTTGGTTTTGGTTTTGGCTTTTTTACCTTTCACTATTCTTAAATCTCTGGATTTTCTAGCACACTGACATCTCCAGAGACATTGTGCTAATGGGACTTGCTGTCCACCAAAAGGAAAGTGTTGAAGCTACATGAAAGACCAACTGAGGAACACTAGTATAAGGAGGAAAAAAAATAGCTACAGTTTCATCATACTAGTTCATGTTTATTTTCAGAACAAAGGAGCAAGGCTAATGCTAGGACACAGAAACTAAAGCTGCAAGTGCAGCCATTATTACAATTATGGCTTAAAGGCAACTAGTTGATGTTCAAGCTATGCCTCAAGTCTCCTAGTGCCAGCCACTTGACCTCTGGGGACCTCGGTGTCTTCATCATTATAATGAGCTGTTTGGACTAAATGATCACTAAAATCCTTTCAGTTATTATGCAGAGAAAATGAGCATTCTTCAAAAGGATGTACATTTCAAAGACAGAAATTTAAATCTTGGCTACTTCATTTAACCAGCTATGTGACCTTGTATATGTTTTTTTTTTCACCTGGAGCTTCAATCTTGTCATCAGCCAAATAGATCAGAAAGTTGTTAAAACAATTATATAATGAAAAAAGTATATATACATTGAAGCAGTGTAACTAGCAAAGCCTCTAAATAAATATTAATTATGATCGTGTTTGAAATGAGCCAAATTTTTGCAAAAATAAATGATAGCAATTTAGAATGGGATTTACAATGAGGATTAATCTTCTGTGATGCAGTGCGAAAGGATTTTCCTTGGAGCCTGAGACAAAAGTGTATGCTTACAGTTTGAGGATATGGTGATCTACATGCTTTCCTCCATTTAACTCACATGACAGACTACTGAGTAGTTGCCATCCACTGTAAGACTGAAGAGTTGATATGCGCTTACTACTACAATTTGTCTTAGCCACATACAATTCCAGCACACATGAAAGAAATGTTTCCTTTTTCTTTAAATTTCTTTGTATTTTGAAGACTTATTAAGAATTGTATTAGGTGATGGATACCTTCTTTCAATGACCAATATATATACACTACCACTCAGAAACTTCTTGCTGATGTAATTTAGTTCTGTTATTCAGACACCCAGTATTACACACCAGAATGAATTTTCTTCTATAATGGAGTTTTGCCCTCACATGGATGTAGGCTATGATTTATTTCTTATCAGTCATGGCCGGGTTGCCAGATACTGACAAGATTTATCAGTAGGTTTGTATTCATTAGGTCATTTGAAAGATAATATTAGCACACTTTCTAACCAATAAGCATGAGAAAATCAAGGAAAAACATTTTAGATTTTAAATGGAAAGTCATAGTGAGAATCTGTAAGTTTTGAAAACCCTAATTATATTTAAGAAATATTAAAAAAGTACAAAAGAATAAGTGAGCATACTTATAAAACAAGGACATTAAAATCCAAAACTGAAGAAAATGTGTAGATATCCACATATGTATGTGTATATATGATATCCACATATGTATGTGTATATATGATATCCACATATGTATGTGTATATATGATATCTAAGTTTAAGTCATGAGTAGTGAAACTCTTAAATTAACATGTTGAATACTTTGGAAAAATATTTAGTTCCCCATTTTTCACTTTGGTGAATTATAATAATTGTTGGTTACGCACCTACAAGCATAGCAATGTAGGCCAAACATGTACATTTCAAATTTGCCAGTGGAGAAAATCGGGCACAGAAAATTTCATTGACTTGCTCAATATTACTCTCTTGAAGGGACAATGTGTCACCTAAGGTGAGTTGATCAGATTCCTCCAGGAGGAAGAATGACAAAAATAAAAAACATGAGTAGAAACAATTACCTTAGACCAAAAATTTAAAACACTATCTCTAAGTATGATTTTTCAGAAAATAAATGAATGATAAATAAGAAGGAAAGTCTTTAAGAAAGAAAGAAAAATGTGGCACAAGATAGCACTTTAAAATCAATGGTCTGGGGAAGAAATGGAAATGATTCCAATAGCACCTCCAATCTCTGCTACCTGTTGTTAGGTTTGCTGAGGAAGGAATGGGAAAGGCCATGCTGATAAAAGCAAGAAAAATTTATTAAGGCATCCAAAGAGAATAGGCTGAACTCAAGATGGCATCAGCACCGACTGATAGGAGATGTCAGGCTTATAAAGGATCTGTGGTGGGAATCTGTGGCGGGAGTTTATGGTGGGGACTTGTGGTAGGAACAATGAAGAAGGAGCAGGGAAGGTCATGGAAGGGGTAGGGGGTTGAGTGCCATGACAGAGGGCCATTAATCTTTATAGGTTTTAATCTATGTAGGCAATCATTTTCCACAGGTCATCGTTTCTTACTGCCCAACTTGAGTATCCACATTCCTGGAAAGAGTGTAAATCTTGCCCAGGCCACATCCAGGTCCACAGCAAGTCTCCAAGATGAACAGCCACATTTGGGGGTGGGAGGTGGGGGTGGGGGTCTGTCACCATCCTCCTGGAAACCTATCACCTCTAAGACCTTAAACTTCCATAATTTTCCTTACTTTGTTTCCTTATTTGAGAGATCCTTGACTCATGGAATCATGTGAGAATAAAAAGATAATTAACCATGGACTTGGAGAACAGGTCTGTGGTTGCCAAGGGGAAGTGGGAGGGAGTGGGATGGACTAGGAATTTGGGGTTAATAGATGCAAACTATTGCCTTTGGAGTGAATAAGCAATGAGATCCTCCTGTATAGCACTAGGAACTATATCTAGTCACTTATGATGGAGCATGATAATATGAGAAAAAAGAATGTATATATTTATGTGTGACTGGGTCACCTTGCTGTACAGTAGAAAATTGACAGAACACTGTAAACTAGCTATAATGGAAAAAAATAAAAATCATTAAAATAAAAAATAAATTAAAAAATAATAAAATTAACTCATTTGAAAAAAAGATAATTAAGTAGTTTTTATTCAGCATAGGCTCTGAAAGATTGTGAAAACATGATAGAAAATAATTTTTATTATTGAGAAATCAGTTGATTGATTTATCTAGCCATTTATTCATTCATGTTTTTCCAAAAGAATTTGTTGAATACTAAGATGTGTTAATCACTGTTCCAGGTGCTGAAGATATAAAATATGTGTAGCTACTTTGAAAACAAAACCTTGAAAATGAATCTGATTTAATTTTAAATTGAACTTGAGAAAGCATTTGTTTAATCTGATAAGGCTGCTCATATACTTTGTATTTATTTTTTAAGTCTTTTAAAATAATACCATGTCACTTTACTTATGTTTCTTCCTTAGAATTTTATTGCGCCAGTAGCTAATTAATAAGTATATTAATTGTTTTGGATACTATGGACTTTACTGGTAACTTCAAATTTATGATGTATTAGAAAAGTCATTATCATATTTGCAAATGTTGTTATATTATAAATGATTATCTCCTTTTATTATACTATTGCAAGATGATATGTTATCATCTGCATTGATTAATGTATGCATATGTAATTGTACTTCATTAACTTATTGGTTTCTTATGATGTATGTATTATAAATTTCAACATTAGTTACTATAGGAAATATGGGAGTTATATAAAATGATAACTTTCATCATATATTTAATAATCTAATTGGATATAATTCTTTATATATTTGAACTTCAAAACTCTTTCAGCTAAATTTCTTTTGACCTAATTATTTGCTTGTTTGTATTATGTATTTTCCTTTGTATATTTCTTCTATAGGCCCAAATAATAATTTGTGAGGATGGTGGTTTGTGGCGAAATTTAATTAGAACATCAGCCAGCCATAAATGATGGCTCCTCCATACGCTTCCTCCAACTTTTGGTTTTTTGAAATATCAGAGTTTCCAAATATTATATCGATTTCATAGTCTCAGCTATGCCATACTTTCCGATTCCCTTAAGTCAATTTCCAATAATACTCTAAGCTCTCCAAAACTCATCAAATTTCCTTTAGAGAAATACCTCATCCATCATAATTTCCTGTTTTATAACATAATGTCCTCCATTCATCCAGCCTAGAATTATCTTTGATTTCTTTTTCTCCTTCCTTTTGTCAGTTTCAGTTTCAGTCTTCAGTTTATCTTTGCACCTTAAAAATTCCAGTGACAGTACCCACGTTTGGCCTTCATCCTTGCTTAATTTATTTCAGTAAATCTCTAACTGGTTGCCTTGTCACCTATTTCTCCTATTCCAAGTCATTATACTTATAGTGGCCTAAGATACAGCCTGATGAGATCATCTATCAGAATAAAAAACATCATTGTTCCTCATTAATTAGCAAGTTGAAAAGAGCATTTTCAACTTTGTATCTATGATATTTTTCATAAGGTCCAACCTATACTCTAGGCATTCCTTTCCTTTGTTTGCTATTGGCAGACTTGACTGTATCTTTAGTTTCCCCAAACACACTAGAGACCTTGATCATGAGTATATTATTTTCACCTATGAAATTCCCATTAAGCTCCATCTCATCTGAGGTTTCTTATCTCTTCTTTCATTCACTTCTTAGTGCAATATGACTTAACTTCAATCCTCATATACCCTGTGTGTCACTGACATTACTATAATGTGAAATACAGCCATTTGTATATTTACCTAAGCACTTTCAACCCTCCTTTATTTCTACAGGTCTCTTTTTAGTTCTTTGGTCACTATCAATTTTCTTCCAATAATTCCCTTTTATAATGCTTAAATTATAATTATTATAGTCAAATTATCTTTAACTCAGTGAATACTAGGTAAAAATATAAATCTGACTCACTGTAGAACATCATTTCAGGTTTTGTCTTTCTCTGTTCAATCTAGGATGGTTATCAGTTAATTTAGAATGGGAGGAGGGAAACAAGGGTTAAAGCAGACATTGGCCTGACTTCTAACCTTGGATTTGATCCTGCATTACAGGATTAAAGGCATTACAGGTCAGTATTATACCTATGACAGAGTGTCTAAAGAAGCTCAAAGAGAGTCAGAATTGGTGTCTGAGTAATGCACTGGGTTGCTTAAAGAAATCCACCAGAATAAGATCAGGAGGGCATATAAGAGGCGGGGTTCACAAGAAGCAGATAAAAGTATTGTTTTGTACTTCAGAGGGTAGGTACTAGTCATTATAGAGAGAACTTCAATCGTTTTATGAATCACATATGTTATACAAATTAGTTGATCATAAATTAAGAATGGGCTCAAAAGGAGGATCTAGGAGTTCCCGTCGTGGCGCAGTGGTTAACGAATCCGACTAGGAACCATGAGGTTGCGGGTTCGGTCCCTGCCCTTGCTCAGTGGGTTAACAATCCGGCGTTGCCTTGAGCTGTGGTGTAGGTTGCAGACGCGGCTCAGATCCCGCGTTGCTGTGGCTCTGGCGTAGGCTGGTGGCTACAGCTCCGATTGGACCCCTAGCCTGGGAACCTCCATATGCCGCGGGAGCGGCCCAAGAAATAGCAGCAGCAACAACAGCAACAACAACAACAAAAGACAAAAAGACAAAAAAAAAAAAAAAAAAGGAGGATCTAGATATACATAAATATGGGCTCATAATTTGGAAACGTAAAGATTTTTGGCACAGAAACTCTGTTGTCAGAACGATGGATATCTTCATGATAAATTGTACATAACCTATGGCCACACTGTAACTCACTGGAAGCTCTCTTTCCAAAGGGTTTACTTAATACAAAGACATATTTGATTACATCCTAGGAGAACACAAACACTTCCTACTTTTGTCAGAATTGGCTCAGAGATTAGAACAAATATGAGACCACAAATGGGAGTTCTTGACTGAAGAGAAATGAAAATAAAATAGTGGAAATTAGATTAAGGGTGATAGACTACTTTTGTAGTTTATCTTCTAATTTCCTACATCCGTTTCCCATTAGGTATTCAATAAAAACTTGTTTAGTAAATATATCATCTCTTAGCTTTTGGTTTTCTCTTCTTAGATTCCCTTTAAACCATTTGTTTCTTATGCATTTTTGTCTTCAAAATTTTATTTTATTTTATTTTGTGTTTTTTTAGGGCCACAGCCATGGCATATGGAGGTTCCCAGGCTCAGGGTCAAACTGGAGCTACAGCTGTCGTCCTATGTCACAGCCACCACAAGGCCAGGTATCAGCTGTTTCTTTGACCTATACCACAGCTCATGGCAATGCCATATCCTTAACCTACTGAGCAAGGCCAGGGCTCAAACCTGAACACAAGGTTCTGTGTACACATATATGGTTCTGTCTGATTTTAAGGTCAATACTCTTATTTCTTGAATTTAGTAAAAGAGCATGATGCTGTGGAATGAAGTGTGTGTGCGTGTGTGTGTGTGTGTGTGTGTGTGTGTGTGTGTGTGTGTATAGAATTGGAAGTTCCCAGGCTAGAGGTCAAATTGGAGTTATAGCTGCTGGCCTACACCACTATATATAGAGAGAATTGGAAAAATTTTAAATGTGATTAGAATGGAATACATTTTCAATGTAAATTACAGTGACATCAGAATTAGTTTAAAAATTGACTACATATTATACTTAGAAAAACAGCATTCTTATTAGTTTATGTGATTTATTGCTTTGCTTAGTAGAAATAATTGAGTGTATTTAACCATGTACATTTTGTTTTAGGTAGTACTTCTCTAGTATAAATATATGAAAAATTGTGAAATGTCTTGTGATTTCATTTCTTTGTAACTGATGAGTTTAGGCAGTCCCCATCTTGAGAGGAACATTTTTAACACCCTGATTCCACCACAGCACACTTCTTTCCTCCAGGGAAAATGGCAAAATACAGTCAGCTGGGCAAATTCAGGCTACAGTCTATTTTTGTAAATTTTTATTGTAATGCAACCATGCCATTCATTTACCTAGTGTCTATGCATGCTTCAAGGGCAGAGGTTAAGTATTTGTGACAGAAACCACATAGTCCACAAATCTTAAAATATTTGCCATCTGGTCCTTTATAGAAAAAAGTTTTCCAATCTTTGCTCTAGAAAGGTCAATATGGGAAATAAATTTTTGTAAACTAGGATTTATGAAAATATACAATTCTCTTAAACAAATTACAAAAATCTTAATTATCTTGCAGTAATAGTCTTAATTTGAGTCTACTGAACTGGGTATAAATTTTATAGGGTGAGTTTTTTACAGCCCTAGAGAGCATACATGATTCAAATGCAACATACTTTGTGGCAGGAAAACTCAGTATTTAGATGGTCATAAGTGTTGCTAATTTTTTCAGTGGTTTAAAATGAACAATTTTTAAAATACAATCACTCAGTGGATGAAATTTTCTATTCTCTCTTACTAAATTGATATGGAATATTTTACACTTTTGTGAGAATTTGCACTATGTCAATAAAAGGTTTTATTTTCCTTTTATGTTTCTAATTTTAATTTCTTTCAATTGTGTTGTAAAGGTATTATAGTTACATGATACAAAATTCATGGTACACATTTAATGGCTTTTAAAAAGTACAGACTATTTTGAAACAGAGGTAGAGATTATCACTTTAAAATTGTCACTTGATTTTTTTATGGTTGGCAATTAAGGTACATTGATCTGCCTATATTCAATAGTTTCATTTAATGTACTTTGAAGAAACTTAAATACATATGTAAACAATATTTGATTCCTTCTTATCCATTATATTTTCTCTGAGATAACCTCAGCACTTACAATTTGGTCACAATAAATTTTCTGGTTACCACATTCCACTGCAATCTAGCCTTGTCCATTATAAAGTATCACTGAGAGGTCAAATTTCAATAATTATTATAGTGCCGACGCCATCCCAGGTATATTTTGCTATCAATATAGATCCTGAGGAAAATAATTGTCAGTTTGATTAGTTACTTAAGTGGCAGGCAGATTTCCACATCTATAAGTACAATGAAATAATTTTATAAAGTAGGAGGAAGACTAATTATTCATTATCACTCTGGGCGTTTATGTCATTTCTTTTTATTCTGCTCGATAAGAAGTTTGTGAAGTCTATTTCAGAAAATTATTAGCTCATTTTGTATCTGCATACTTAAGTGATTTGAGTGATGAGATCATAATCATTAAAATAGAAGCTCAGGATTCTTTGACCATTAAATAAAAAAGTCAGTTATCCAGGGGTAACATATAAGCTGAATAATTATGTAAAGTGGTATTATAAGGCAAGTGTTGCAAATAATTTTAATATTTTGAGTAATTTTTGAAACAATCATTTATTCTAGCATTCATCGGAATGTAAAAGGAAGACAAAAATAAAGAAAAAAACAAACACCAAAGACTTGAAAGTGCTTAACTATGACTTCTGTGATGAAGGCTTCCAAATCTTTATCTCTAAATTTGATGAGAACCTTTAGATTACACTTTTTCCAATGGTGGGAACCAAGTTACAGTCATTTTTATGTTCCCAGGGCCTGACACATTTCTTGCCACCTAGGAGAGTTCAATTATTCTGTAAGGGAGTTCCCATTGTGGTACAGCAGAAACGAACCTGATTAGTATCCATGAGGACAAGGGTTCAATCCCTGTGCTTGCTCAGTGGTATAGGATCTGGTGTTGTGGGTGAGCTGTGGTGTAGGTCTCAGACATGGCCCAGATACCACGCAGCCAGGCAGATATAGCTCTGATTTTATCCCTAGCCTGAGAATGTCCATATATTGCAGGTGTGGTCCAAAAAAAACAACAAAAAAAAAAAATAAGAAAAAAAACCTATTTGATTAATTTAAAAAGTAATACATAATTTTAAATCTAATATATTTAAACTTTTGAAAAGGAAACAACCAACAAAAGTTTGTATGTGATTTTCTTAATTCAAATTTAGCAGTACACTATTTTAAAAAACTTTTTATTTGGTATTTTTAACTTTTTTGCTTTTTATTGAGTGTTACTCCCTATCAGTATTAGCATAATTATCTATTTATATTTTTCTTAGCTTAAAGCAAAATACTAACATTAATATAACTTGAATGATTTGATTAATGAATTAAGTTGTCTCGTGGTTGTATTTGTACTAAGAACATATTTTATTAGGATGTACAGTTAAAACAATACATAAAGTCATTTGGAAAGTTATTCTCTCAGTGTGGTTATGTCAGTAATCTGATATACAATGATATTCATTCATTTTAGTTTATTCTCAGTGTTTTGAGGTTTACTATTTATTTATTTATTTGCTTTTTAGGACTGCAGCATATATAGGTTCCCAGGCTAGGGGTTGAATCAGAGCTACAGCCGCTGGCCACACCATAGCTCATGGCAATGCCAGATCCTTAACCCACTGGGTGAGGCCAGGGATCACACCCTCAACCTCATGGTTCCTACTTGGATTTCTTTCTCCTGCGCCTCAACGGGAACTCCTGCAAAAGCAAAATACATATCAAAATGTATTTGGAGATGTTAAGCTTCCATTCTTATCTTTTCAGACCTATTTCCTTTCTTGTGTCCTTTCTTCTGATAACCATTTTTTAAACTTGTTTTTATTTCCTTCCAGAATTTCTTTTTTTCTGCAGGTATAATAAACACACACATATATTTATAT
Organism: Sus scrofa; assembly: GCF_054392235.1. Classification (NCBI taxonomy): domain Eukaryota; kingdom Metazoa; phylum Chordata; class Mammalia; order Artiodactyla; family Suidae; genus Sus; species Sus scrofa. The sequence continues at coordinate 112,289,796 of NC_139397.1, read as the reverse complement.
AAATGTATACATTCATAGTGCTACCCTGTTATTAAAAATTATAAAATATACATATGCTGTTCTGTAATTTAATTTTTTACACATAGAAACATGTACTTGAGAGTATTCCATATCATATAAATATCTCTCTCATTCCTTATTACAATGTTCCATTGTATTGATGTACTAGCTCTCAGAAGATAATAAGCTAAACTTATATCTTATATACTTCTAAACAAAAGATTCAAATAAAATCACCTGCTGTAATAAGAGATGGTAAAACATCGTTAGATGCCTAATACCAACCTTGTAATCAGTAACCATATATTTAAAATTCTTAAAGGTCAAAGATTTCTGAGATTCTAACTAAAGAATCTATGAATTAATGATTATGATCTCATCATTTTATTTTCATTAGTGATTAAATGCTGATGCCTATTGTTTCATTCACCATGACTTCAGTGAATAATTTATTGTGTGCTAGGTAGTGTATTAGCTCTTGGGATCCAAAATTAAAATATTTGACCTTGGTTAACCTACTATTTGTCTTTGTAGATATATGAAGTATTTTTACTAAGAAATTTTACTATAAATGAAAAATGTCTTGCTCTATGAATCTTACAAACCGATGTACAATTTAGAAACATGAACAGAAGATTAAAATATGTATTCTCAATTATTCTCAATTGGACTCTATGATTAGGGTATTAAAAAAACAGGTTATATGAGCAAAAGAAAGTATTGTTGGTTTTCACCAAGGGAGTTAAGATTTAAGTGAGTACTCTTATGCTAGAGATTTCTAGAGAAAAAACTGTTAAAATTTTTGTAGACTTTAGCAAGATAAGTTCTATTTAAATACACATATAACCCAAGCATCAGTCATCTATACTTCCTTTGCAACCACCCCCATTAAGAGCACTTGATATCCACTGAATTATGTTTCAGGTCCACTCACCAATGGTTCACCTGGAAGTCATTTCTTTTTTTTTTTTAATTTTCCCACTGTACAGCAAGGGGGTCAGGTTATCCTTACATGTATACATTACAATTACATTTTTCCCCCAGCCTTTCTTCTGTTGCAACATGAGTTGGAAGTCATTTCTTACATTCACACACCTTCATGCTTTTCCCAATTTTGATGCTGGCCACTTGCCATTTTCCTGCAATTCCCTCCCCAAGCAACACTGTTATTTCTCTGAAATAAATATGTAAATAAAGAAAAAAATATCAACAAAAACAAAAATTGGAGGAGGGCAGGAATTAATATTCTGTGATAATCTATGTGGGAAAAGAATCATAGAAAGAATGGATGCATGTACATTTATAACTGAATCTCTTCGTCGTACAGCAGAAATTATCACAACATTGTAAATGAACTATACTGCAATAAAATTTTAAAAAATGAAAAAAAAAAGATTTAACTAACCCATAACTTAGCCATCACACATACAAAGCTAACCCTGAGAAAAATCTTTGCAGGTTTTGCAGATACAGTCCCATGAAAGGTACTGAGTAAAATTGAAGCAATTTAAATGGGAGCAGGGGAAAAAGCCTGTATAACAGGAGATGAAAAAATTACTGAATTTGAGGAAAAGGAAGTAAGGAATATATTTAACTATTTTGAGTATTTTTTTTCTGTTAAGGGGAGTGGGAATGAAGAGCAGCTTATTACAGACTAACATTATTTAAACAATTTTTAACATGATTAATCGCTATCTCCAGTAAATGGAAGTTTCACACGGGGAAGAAGTTAATGTGTTTTTTTAATCATCATGGTTCGGATGCTCAGTATAGCCAATGCATGACACTATGTGATTGAAAAACATTAAATGAGGGAATAAATTAATTAAGATATTTCTGATACGATTATAATGTAATTTGATCAGTAAAGCATTAGATAGATACAAAATACTCCAATAATCTATACTGTAAAAATACATATCATACCTATTTTCTGCTCAGAATAATTGAATTTGTATGCTTGTTGTTAAAAAAAAGTAATATTTCTTTATGAAGATGATGCTTCTGTGTAGCAAAGCAATTACTACCTAATAATTATATTATATACTGCACAGAGAATTGAAAAAGGCTTACATTTGAAGGTCTGAGTAAAATATTTATTTTTGCTTTGGTTATTTTTTTCTTCCCTCAAATTTAAACTTTACCAATAAAAAGAAAAGGTCATCATGACCAAAATAATATTTTCTTTTAGCAGTTTTCTACATTTAGGGCTCAAACTTAATCTCATTTTACTGTTCTACTGAGCTTGCTTTTGGCAAGGCAGAATGTGCCTTGTACATTAGAAATTGTACACTAATATAATAAATGACTTTTGGAAAAAAAGCAGAATTATATTGAAAATTGGAAGCCTGGGAATGTAATCAAACAGATATTCCTGGTTTCTATGCTTGGCTATATTTATGAAAGTTTTGAAAAACTAAAAAATAAAAAAAACAAATTGGCCAAATTTGTTACTACTCAGTAGGTTCAGTATTCTCAACTGAAAACCACTACCCACTATTAATAAAATCTGTGTACTGATATTTCTCATACCCTACCCCTGTTTCCAAGTATCAGTTACCATGTCTATAACTGACTTGGAAACAAAGATAATAAAAATTATCTTAAAATATTATATTTTATTGCTAATGCTATTATTGATGAACAACTGCAATGGTGCATAAAATTTGGGAGAATTGATATTTGAGCACTTTGAAGTTTTAGCATAAATTTCATCTTCCTATTTAAACAGTGATTGGGAGTGATTATTTTACTTTTTTTCCCCCACTGTTCTTTATTACTTGAACTGTCTAAATGCTTGTACTTTATTTTTAACATTTCATTAAATATTTAGTGAATGTCAAGTCATAGAGGAAACCAAAGCAACAGCACAAAGGTAGCTGGACTGGTGCTGAGTATGACATAGGAAAACCCCCAAGAGATTCTTCCTTCCTTCTTTCCTTCCTTCCTTCCTTCCTTCCTTCCTTTCTTCCTTCCTTCCTTCCTTTCTCTCTCTCTCTCTCTTTCTTTCTCTTTCTTCCTTCCTTCCTTCCTTCCTTCCTTCCTTCCTTCCTTCCTTCCTTCCTTCCTTCCTTCCTTCCTTTCTTTCTTTCTTTCTTTCTTTCTTTCTTTCTTTCTTTCTTTCTTTCTTTCTTTCTTTCTTTCTTTCTTTCCTTCTTTCTTTCTTTCTCTTTCTCTTTCTTTTTCCCTTCCTCCCTTTCCTTTCCTGTTTCTTTCTTTCTTTCTTAAGATTTGTGTCTAAAAAGACTATTTAGAATGTAATGTCATTGGCTGATTATGTTCTCAAAAAGAGTCATTTATTTTGGTCACTAGTGAGTTTATGGAATGGCATAAGGGTGGTGGTATAATACTTTCTCCAAAAAAGTTTTGTTTGTAGCAATTGAGTTGTTTCAGTGCAGTAACACTTTTTTTGTGTGTGTGTTTTGTTGTTCTTTGGTAGCTATCAAATTCCCTTCCCTTCATTTTTCCTCTTTATGTATCCTTATGCTTTTTAGATGTGATTCTTGTTAACAGATATGGCAGGTTTTTTTTTTTCTCTTTTAATTGTCTGGCGATTTCTGTCTTTTAGCTGGAGAGTTTAGTCCATTTAAAATTTATTTCCAAAATCTTATTTAGTTTTCCTATTTTATCTGTTTAATATGCTGCTTGACCCATTTTTAAAAATTTGTAATTTCATACATACATAATACATATTTATATATAAAATATCTATATTTTAGTTATAATTTAAAAAATGATCAAGCTGTGCATATACATATATATATACATGTATATATATATATATATAGAGAGAGAGAGAGAGAGAGAGAGAGAGAGAGAGAGAGAAAGAGAGAGAGAGAGAGGTGTTTTTCATTAAAAAATTATTCCTGTTCAAGGTTGGGTTTTTAATAATTGAATACTTCTGAGATAGACTTTAGATATTTTAGATGTTAATTAGGTATCACCAGCTATGAAAGAAAGGGGATTAATGAAGCAGAACTGGCAGAGGAAGAAATGGAACTGTCACACAGGCCTGCCAATGATCCAGCCAACCTTCCTAGGGAACTTTGGAGCAAATGTTGCCTGACTGAGTAACCCACATGGAGCTGCAATGCTGAGGCTTTATAGCTCAACTTTACACAGTCAGCAACCTTAAGTTAACTATGGAGGGATGTAACTTCAGGGGAAGGGGCTCTCTCTGCAGCTGAGCAGACCCCAGCTCAAGGCTGCCTGCTGATGTCCTTTCCCACAGCTGAGCAGTGAGCCCTTTCATCAAAGAGGATCTCAGCAGCTCATCACTGTGTTTTTCCTTTGTTATGCATTTTTAAATTTAAAAAATCATATTCTATATTACATACCTCAATATTTCAGTTTTCATTGTCTTGATTCAGTAATTTATGTCTTTCCTTATAAATGTAAAGATTTTATTTTCATTATTAATTCATACCTTTTGAAGCTTCATTTAAGATAATTTTTGAAGACTGGGCTTCAAATATCACCATCTGTAAAGAGTGTTTACTTCTTCTAAGGCCTTGAAGTTAAAACCAGTTTAGGACTACATAGTTTTGTTTGGAAGACCTTTTGTAGTGAGGGGTTGGATATACAAGTTAAAGTGGGTCAAGATCCCTACCCATTAGAATGTAGTCTGGAAATTCTCAGTGAAGACTTTTGCATTATTTTTAGCTTCATCCAGAGAAATAATACCTGGTCTAGTGTCTATTTTTATAGTATGTCCTTATGAGGCAGCTTTGTTCCCATTCACACATCCAGAGTGATAGCATTATAGGTGTCTTAATCTCAACCTGTTGGTCGCATTTCTCAGGCCACTTGATTTTGTCTTTTACAAAAGTTTCTCTGATCTTTTATTATTTTCCTCATACATATAGCCATGATTTATAGAAAAATTTCTCAATGGCATAAAGGATCCTCTTTTAATAGAATATTCTTAATATTATAAAGAATATAAAATATTTGTATGCAACAGAGAGAATGTTTATACAAAATATGGGTTCAAGAATAAAAATGCCAACATGCCTTGCCAAAATGCCAATATGCATCAATCAGTGGCCCAGTAGCCAAAATTATGACCTAAGGTAACATCTCTAGGATGGATGACTAAGCACCCAAAGCTTTAGAATTCCCTCATTTCAATGACTCTTTACCCCTTCAGAGTATGGTCTGAGTTCTAGAAAAACTCTCTTTAAAAAGTAAATATCTCTATCCCAAAGTTTTACAGAATATTTGTGATTTTTATTATTATGCTAATTTTATTTGTTTTATAATAGTAAGAGTATTGTAGGGTAAATGTTTAAAATCCCGCCTTAGTCAATTTTGGGCTGTGTTGCCTATTCAAGTTGCTTAAATCTTTAAGCCTCAGTTTCCTCATCTGTAAAAATATGCCTATAACATATAATATTATTTCAAAAATGATAGGAAATCATGTTTAAAAAATATTTATGGAGGAAGGCATGTGCAGTTGCAGAAAGAAATTGAAGATGGAAAATATTAAGATCATAACCATAGGTTTAGTAAATCACATCAAGTTTCCACTCCCTCAAATGCCTTTTTGGGCAAACAAAGCTTTCATTAGATACATATTTCAAGCCTTCTTTAAGTTTCCTTCTTCAAGAAAGTTTACATTCCCTAGAATAATATCAGAATTTTACACATTAGCAAAAACTCACTTAACAGGTACACATAAGTAATTTATCTCCTCTGTTCCTAATCATGTGGTAAGGAATAAACTGTAGTTGTGAACAGTTAAATCAATCTATTAGAATACATCAAGTTAAACATTATCCTGTTTAAGGTGCGAGCAAAGCATTTTATATTTTGATGTTTATATTCTAATTTTTATAGTCCTCAATTGGGGTTTATTTTTCAGGAAATTAAAATATATAAATGTTGCAACTATGTATCATTCTCATAAATAATAATTGTAAGTTACAATTAATTTATTATTAATCTATTGTACATGTGACTCATGGGTGTCTACAAATATCAAAGATAATAAGCTGATGGTTAGAGAATAATCTAACCTCTAACTTCCCTTTGGAATAATAGTAACTTGTGATGCCTAAATTTTACATTAATAGATTCACACCTGCAGATGGTCTGAGATGGAAATTATCTACTCAATGGCAATATCATTTTATTGCTATTGTATTAGGAACAATAATAAACATTGTTGGTTTTGAAAGCTTTGGTTTTTCTTTTTAAATTCTTCACAGATACACGTGTGAAAACAAACCCTAGGAAAAATCTCCTGCTTTTGTGGCTTCTAATTATACATGTAATTAAAAGAAAGAATGCCTTTTGTTTAAACACTAGAGATCTTTTTTCATTTAAAAGTAAGAAAACAATGGTTTCTTGTTTTACCATCATCTGTATTATAGTTACCACATAAAATCCATTTAAGCCTTTAATTTTAATAAGTGTAACTGAGCTAGCCATTAGATTTTAAAAACAGAAATGGAATAGATACCTACACTCTTCTAGGATTCGCCACAATTCAATAAAGCCTAATTTCTCTGTCAGATAGCTTTCAAAAACCAGAATAAATAAAAATTATAAAATAAATATTCCCAAGTCAGTGTTAAGTGAGAAATCCAAAGCAGAAATAAGCCTGGATAAACTAGCATTTTGTAAGGAATTGTGGCTTCTCTAGTTTTGCTTACTCTGAATAATCAATTTTGCTTTACAAAGATGATGTAGACTTTACTCAGCCCAAGAATCTCTCTGAAAGTAACTTCTAATTTGGAATTTTATAAGTGGGAAAGCAAAATATATTTATTACCTATAAGACTTTTGAAAAACTGTCTCCCTTACTCTTAATTCCATTTTCTGCAAGTTATTCTCAATACTCATAGTGAAGTGCTTATACAGTTTCTAGAAAATTTTTAGAGATAAATGTCTATTATAATTATCAACACTACTGTATGATATAATATACTAATAACATACTAATAACATACTATCATAAGACTGGATACTATTACCTTACCTTAACACAAATTTAACATAATTTTTTTTTGTCATGCCTGTGGCATACAGAAGTTCCAGGGCCAGGGATTGAACCAAGCTATAGCAGTGACAACACCAAATCCTTAACCACTAAGCCCACCAAGGAATTCCTAAGAGAATTTATTTTGATGCTCTAGTACTTATATTTTAGAATTAAACTTCTTGAACTTCTTCTCTAAGTTGCTTTTACAGATCCTCTCTGAGTGTGGCTAAGAGAAGTTCTCTCCAGGTTTAAGTTTTTACCAGTTATTTTTCACTTGTTATCCAAATTTAACTGAACCTCTTCCAACTGTTATGTTGTAATCTTTTCTCCCTGCTCTTAAATATCAACGAGACTATCATTTTCTTTTTCAAGGTTTTCTCTACATTTTCATTACGTTTGTAGTTTTTGCTATAAACTCAAAGTTATTTCAAAATGTGCTCTTTAACCATGCTCTCATTATAGGAGATTGATTTTCTTGTCAATATTATTTTCAAAATCTGAACTGCTAATTTCCCATCAGTCCAGAAGGGGCTTTCCATCTTAGTGATATGTCAGAGCTCAGACTGGCTCAAATCTGACCCTACCACACTTTGTCTCCAAGATTCTTGTCCTGGTGGAGCCAAGGAATAATAAATTTCCTTTCACAAGAAAAAGCTTTTTATAATTTAAGATAAACTGAAACTTTACCCTTAATGAAAAAATAAGTGTGCAAACTTCTTCCCATGTTACAGAAAAAAATGTACTCACAGGCTGCCATTTTTTATCAGGTAGTACAGCTAGAAATAATTGATGTGTTTTGAATAAACAGCATACTCTAGTAGGGAGGTATGAACTTCATAAACATTATTAATCCCTTCAAGTATCCTTCAGATAAATAAAACACATGTTCTTTTCATAATACACGGTAGGGGGATTTCATTCCTGGTATGCTGTGCACTAATATTTACTGATTCTTATGTACTTTATTAGTAGAAGAATACCTTAATCCTCTCCTTACCATCTAATTATACTTATTTGGCTTCTTAAAAATTATCCAGTTTTCTCAAAACCAGAACATCAAATCAGAAGAGTTTGAGAGAGTTGAGAAAGTTATTAGATATTTCTTTTCTTTTTTTTTTTAAAGAACATGTGCCACAACAGTGACAATGCCAGATCCTTAACTCACCAAGATGCTGGGGAACTTCTGGCCTACCACTGAGTTCCGGAAAGGATATCAGGAAAAATCATATCTAAAATGAGTTCACAAGAATAGAAAGTATATTGCAATCTCAAGTTATTTAGTGAAGGGGAAGACAGATATTCAATAGTTCTATATACCATCACATAATAATAATAGCTAACAGCTATACCATACTTATTATTCTTATTTTTTAGCACCATGTTTAATGCTTTAACTGTATTGCCACAATTCATGCAAACAACTTTTGAAATAAGTAACATTATTGTGCCCTTTTTACAAATGAGAAAGTTAAGACACGGAGAAATCAAATACATTTCCAAGGTCACAGTAGGCATTCACAAAATGATAACTCTAATTATTATACTGATATTATTAATTTAATAAGGAAGCTATACTGTATAAGTTTGAATCATTTGACAAGAAGCAGATTTAAAGCATCACTCTCAAATCCAATCTCCACTCCTTCTATCCATCCAAACATTGCCTTGGGACTTTAAAACTCTGAAATGAAATGGGGTTTGGTAAGATTTCTGTCTTCCTCCCATATTTCACCCTGCCCTGCTGTCGAAAGATGGGAATGAGGACTGCTATGAAATCTCCTCACCCTTCTGCCAATTCAGAGTCTCTCTTTACTCTGGGATGGGAGTGGAAGAATAGATGTTTCTAGTTTAATTGGTGCTTTAATATCTCTATCAGTTGTTGCTGCTGATCCAACCACTATATAGTCATCCATGCCTGTTTCATGGTACCATCACAATGTCAGCTGTCTCATGGGTGTGTCTCCTACAGATTCCTCAAAAGGTTGTCATTGTACTGTAGGTCTTAAAATGAGAAATACAGTACAAGTCCTATCTCCTTCATTTAGCAGAACTCCTTTGATAGTATCCCCTATAGCCTCTTGCTGATGAAGGTCCATTTTGGGAGTTATTTCTCTCTGTGCAGAATGGCAAGAGAACCCAAAATATAGCTAGCTTCGATTTGGTTCACTTATAATCATTAGGAAACTATCTCATCTCTGTTACATCGGTTTCTCTTTTTTCATCTTAATTTTTTTCCTGCATCATACAAATCATCATCCATACTATATTATTTATGTACTTATTTATTTGTGCTCCAATTAAAATGAAAAATTTTTGAGGAAATACCAATACAATATCTAACTTACACAGTACAATATACACATTATCCAGGACAGTGATTCACACACAGGCTGGAGTTCACTAAATATCTATAAAAATAAATGATTATTAGAAGAAATAAATGGACAAAGGCTGCATATTGGACTGTTAAGAGTGTTAGGAAAATCAAGATTCATTCTATTAAATAGGAACTCAATAAAAACTCAATAGATATTGATTTAGTCCCTCATTTTACCTCCCAGTCTTACTAAATAGTCAGTGCTCTCTGAATTTATGTCGGTTGAACAACTGGGAAGGTGAAGGAGTAGGTGAATATGTTCTCTATAGCTGTCTGCTGATTTCTCTTTTCCTTGGCATTCTCCCACATTTGTACTTTGTTCACAAAAATCAATCAAGAAGATCTTCAATTTCTCCTATACTTCAGGCATATCTGGTAATGGAGCTCAAGATGCATCTTTTCACCTACTTAGCTGTGTTGGCAGTTACTATTGAGATGAATGAGTCAACCTTGTGTGTTTTTTTTTTTTTTTTTTTTTTTTTTTTGTGGCGGAGGGGTGTGTGACTGGCCAATCTTACAGTTAAAAGGCAGTTTATTTTGTATTGTGGGAAGAGAATAAAAATGAGAATAGATATATTTTACCACATATATTTTTAATATATGATCTACTTAGTATTTTTAAAATGGAGATTTTTTTCTTAATAGTTCCAATCCCTAATTACACATATATCTGTGTCTTGATTTTAATAATTACTTCTGCTTAAATATTTTTCCATATAGACACATGGACTACAATGAAAGTTAATGATAATTATTCTAGTCATTGGATGCATTTTTATATTTCTAAATAGTTATTTCTATATTGCTGTATTTTGTTGATTTATAGGACATAATAGATTGTCCTGTTCTTTGGATTATTCCATATGATAAGTTTCTATAGGCAGAATCACAATGGTCAAAGACAAGGATCAACAATTTAGCTCAACTGAGTTTGTAAATATTCTAGTATTGCTTATTTTTTTTTACTTTTTAAAATCTATGAAACTGTAATATAAGGTTTATTTTTTGATTATTTCAAATAATATAATTATTTACATTTTTCTAAACAATAATGACCTGACCATTTTGGTAAAAGCAAAATAATTTGAATATATTCTTTAATTTTAAGACATAGCAAAGAGTTTTTACTTTCACTAAAAGGTAAGGTTTGCATATGACATAAGATGGTCTCTAAAATTCTAATTATCCACTTACTGGGGCTTTGGGGTTAGACTGAAATAGTTTATTATAGTTTTACAATAAAGCAAAACGGGAAAATGCTAAAGTAAATTTATATATTTAAATGAATTTCAAATCTAACTTTATGGATGAAATAATTTAACAGATAATTTACTTTATTCAAATTTTCAAGCTAGAATGTATATTATTTGGAGATTAAAGGAGGGAAATTTATCTATGATAAATTTTAAAAAACCCACTAGTAAGAATAGCAGTCTAAGAATACAACTTCATGATTGTAAGACAAAAAACAAAGCAAAACAAAAAAGGGATATTTTACCTGTAAAGTCTTCCCTAGCATGGATTTAACTTTGAATTCGATCTGATCAGTTAAGGATATTTTACCGTAAGAAAGTAACTAATGCTTCTTGATTCTTATGGGTTTTGCACATAGGAGACAAAAAGCCTTAACATTCAATCCATTACTCTGAAATTGACTAAACATATTTTTGCTCAGAGTTTACCCCAGTCCTCACAGCTAGATCATTTTAAATCTTCCCTTTGTCATAGATCAAGAAGTAGAAGAAAGCAACAGAAAATTATGGTTTATGTTGTTCAATATCCTCTCCAAACAAGTATTTTTATTATAATTTCTCTATCTCAAAGAAGCAGTAAATTACATTTAAGGCATTTTATGGCTAAAGGAAGAGAAATTTAGTAAAATTAAATATATTTGATCTAGGTAAAAAAACATTCCATTTACAGAACAAAAAACAGTAAGTTACTAACTTTATGGCTTTATTCATTTGACAATTACATTATTATAAATGATATTCTAATAAATTGAAATTTTACTCACTATAGTTTTAGTGAAGTTCAACTTTACAGTTATCTGTAAATTCCATTTTAACTTTTAATAAAAATTTAAATCTTATGTGAAATGATCAAGAAACAGCAGTAAAACCAATCAGATATTTTCATAAATATGACTTTCAAATCTATCAGGGAACTACTCTATATCAAATTGCTTATAATCTCCTTGATATAGACTATGACTTCTTTCCTATATTTCATGCTGTTCTATATCTTTAGAAAAACAAATAACTTAATCATCTAGATTTTTAACAGAGAGGAAAGCCATTAAAATAAGGGTAATTAGATGTTTCAAATCTGGAGAAGAGCCCTCATAAATCTTTGTTTGGTACAAAGAATAATTGGCCCCATCCCAACTTTTGTTGCATTTACTTTTGTATAAAGAAACATGTTTCATAAATAATTTCTGAACTTGTAAAAAAAAAATAGACTATCTTTGGAATATTCCAAGAAAAATTTCTTCTCTTGGATCATGATGGGGAGAAAAAATGAATATCAGTACTCTGCTATTTGCTATATTATATATGACATGTATAAGTAAATTAATCTAGCACATCTCAAAATATGGGCCAAGGTCACCTATATTGGTATAATCTGTCATATGTTTTAAAATTCAGATTCTTCTTCGTTCCCCACAAAAGGATGATAGGATCAGAATTCCTAGGGATGAGTTTTCAGATAAAAGTTGTATGTCTGCAAGTGGTCAGGTGGTCCTTATGCAGTGTCCTTATTTTAGATTCAGAATGAAGCCTACTCAATTTGTTATGAGAACTAAATTATATTGGCAAAGTGATGATCAGAGAACAAGTCCACAATAATTTAAATATTATCTCCTTAATTTTTCCTCCTTCATGGAGATTTTATTGTGTGTGTGTGTGTGTGTGTGTGTGTGTGTGTATTGCTCCTTTTTTAGTCATGCAGTAATTGGAGCATTTCTTTGTTCAAATATCTGGCTTCATGAACAGTGTTTTCATATGTAACCATGTTTGTTTAGGTCTGCAGAATTGATTGAGAAGTGAGACAATTGCTCTCATTCTTATTCTTCCTAATTCATGAGAGAATAGTTCAATCATTGCATTCTGCATTCAAGAAATATTTGAAGGACACACAGCAAAACAGCATCAATGTGGAAAAACCAGTACAGTAGTTTATACTCTACTGTTATCTGTCAGCCCAAACAAGCAATTCTCTAGAGCATCAGTTTGGAAAGATAACTAGTCAAGTCAGATTGGAAAGAGAGATTGGAATGTTGAAAGGAAGGAGTGTGATATGCATTTCTTCTAATTTGTTTTTTGAGGATACAAGTTCTACTTTAGAGGGAGATTGTAAGATCATGTTCAGTCTTGTCCCTTAATCCCCCCTCCCCAACCCCCGAGTCACAAACTGATTATCTAACCACATTCATTACATCTAAGGTCTCCAGTATGCCTCCAAACAAACTTTCTTGTTTTGGCCTAACTGATCTCTTTTCATCAGACATTTCATTTCTCAGTATATTTTAGGGATCACTTACTTAGAATGCCTCATTATTTCCTAAATTTAGAACTAACCATGTTTTCCCCTCTGAACACATTTTTTTTAATGCCCATTTTATATTAACCAGTTCTTTTATTTTCTATATTCTGATACTTTTGACATCTGGGACCTTGCAGACACTGGAGGGGCTGTCCCATCCAGAATAAGCCCATCCCTAGAGACCTTCCCTGCAAGCTCCCTTTTCAGATACAAATCAACAAATTCGGAGGCTCTCACACTCTGGACCACTTTTCTTGTGCCTTAATTAACTCAAAGCCAGCTACCAGACAGTTATAGATAACCCCAAAACCCCAAGGTGATATTATTCAAACTATCCAATCCTAAACCTCCCTATTACTATTCTGCTTGCAAAAACCACAATAAAGGTTTTTGTTCACAAATCTCCTTCTTTCCACTTGTGACTGAAATTAGGGCTTCCCTTTGTGGCCCCTCCTCCTGAAAACTGTGAGTAATAAACTGGTCTGCCAATGGAAATAGTCTCCTCATCTGCTGGTCTTACTTCAAATTCTTTGTTAATATATTTAAAATAGAAAATTCACAGAGCTGGTACTTATCTTGCTAAATGATTCCAAATCCTCTGCTTCAGGGTTCACTAAAGTTTAATACATCTTCACTTGGATAGTCATCCTCAAAACCATATTTCTCCCTTTTGACAACTAAAGACCTTGAGTAATATTTGTTTACATTCTAATCTTTTACCATTTTCCCATATGTCCTCTGGTGTTTTGCTACTAAAGTGTGATATGGAAATCAGCAACTTCCTTGTATTCTGAGAGCTCATAAGAAATATAGAATATCAGGCTCTGAATCAAAATTAACATTTTAACAAGATGCCAGGTGATTTATATGCACATCAAATTTTGATCATTGCTGATTTTGGATTACAATTCCTTTAACTTAATCTCTTCAACTAGGATTCCTCAGGTGTTAAAACTACATTGTATTTCAAAAGTTGAAGGCTTTCTCTATCTCTGCATAAACAATTATTGTTGGCTGACTCTGGGTATCCTATCATTTTTTTCTTTTTTTTAAAATTTTTGGCCACCCCCCGGCATATGGCGTTCCCAGGTCAGGGATCAGATCTGAATTGCAGTCGTGACCTAAGTTGCAGCTGTGGCAACACTGGATCCTTAAACCACTGTGCACAGCCGAGGATGGAACCTGCATCCCAGTGCTCCCAAGACCCTGCTGATCCCATTGCACCACAGCAGGAACCCTCTTTTTTATCCTTCCTTAAGTTTCTTTTTTTCCCACAGTTCTTATTTGATTACAAGATCAATCAGTCTTTCTATTGATCCTACATTCCCGTGAGTTTCAAAGATTGTCTTCAGAACACCCGACATGTTTTTTTCTCACACGCAAAATTATAAAGTCTTATTTTCTTATTGTGTTTTTATCCTGCCCCTGGGTAAATTGGATTACTAGAGTCAGAATACTCTAAGTATACTCTGTCAGTTTTATTATTTTATTCTCGGAACTGTGAGGACCTAGGAAACTTATCACAAGGCAATAATACAATAATTGTAGATGCAGACCTTTATTTTGTTTGCTAAGTGATGAATTGTGTTAGTTCTCTATAGAATAATCCTTAATCTTACTCTCTGATTATTCACAATTATGGTTCAAATTCAAACAGGTAAAATATCTTCGGTTCAACCTAAGAACAAAGGGAGGTATTGTTTCCAAGATACTGTGGAAAATTCACCTCAGTCCTCAAATGTTAGCTATTCCATGCAGTGACTGTTCCAAATTTGCTAGATAGGATGTATTCAGAGGTAATTGGCTTGTTAAAAGTAGAGATTAGGGAGTCTACCTTGATGATGGGTGTGCATGAGAAATGTACTTTTAGTATTTTAAAATTATTTAGGGATATCTTGAGGGATTGATGATAGGGACTAATATAAAGCTACATTGCAGACAAAGTTGTGTGGTATTGCTTGAAATTTGTGCATATAAAAAAGGGGAAAGGGCTTCAGGGACATAGATAAAGCTTATTCTGAAAACAAATTAAGAGTTTGTTGAAGTTAAGTAAAGAGGTCAAAAGAATGGCAAGAGGAAGAGAAATAGAGATCAATTACCTCCTCCATGGTAGTATCTACTCAAAACCCCAAATAGCGTATAATCTTTCTTTTTTATTTCATGCTGAATTTAGATTGATTTATATAGGATTCTATGAAATGAAAATCCAAGTTCCAAACAAACTTGTCCTGATCTTCATAATGAATTCAATGTTATACTTTCACTAGCTATAGACATGCTGTTGAAAGTTTAAACTCTACAGAATTATTAAAATGAAGAAAACTTTTTTCTTTCTTGGGAGAATTTCCCACAAGTCTATTTGGATATTCCTTTAGTTGTTCAAACTTCTTGAAATTGGAAATAAGACTAGGATAACAATTAGTACTATAAATCCAGAAATATCTGGTCCTACAGTTGAGTACCCATTCATAGCTCAGAACTTCAAAGGAAATGACTACATAAGAGAAAGCAATTCGTTGTTTCTAGGAGAAAATTTGAGTCCAGTCCCCAGTGTAGAAGCCAAGTATGTATGACCAACAACCTGGAAGAATTTTTTTCCTGTATTGTATAGGCCCAAATGACAGAATAAAGGCAAGTGGAAGTCCATTTTTAACAAGTTCAAACTGGTCTGCTCATTATCCCATATTACGATTCTTATTTGAAGAAAGCCTAAGAATCAGAATAGAGTAGCATCACCTACTTGCCAGCACCACCAGAAGGTGTGGAAGGAAAGAGAACTGACCAGCGCACATGCCGCTTGTCTCCTTAGTCAGAGAATATTATTTACCTCATCATTGAACTCCTCCATAGGTTCCACTCATAAAACATCTAAGTTTCTCAATTCTGGGAAACACAAGGAAAAGGGAGAGAAAAGAATTTATTTGGCCACCACTGAAAAGTTCTGATGTTTATGCCATATTTAAAGTAATCTGTAGAAATGTTCAGTATATTTTTACAGATTTGGAGTAATTAGTATTTTCCATATGCATATGGGAAAACACGTAAACCCTTGTCAGTTCTGCTTGCTCATGTATTTAGTTAATAAACTTAACATCATTGTGAAATGCATCTCACTCATTTGCCATTTAATTAATTTATTTTTCTGACAGAGAAAACTGAAGAAGTTTCCACATGTTTTAATTAGGTAGGTATGCCAGTTAGTGCAAAAATCCTGCTCATCATATACAAATGTATTTTAAAGAAACATGTTAGCTTATGTAAATAGGATTATAAAAACAAAGCATTGGCAAAATATTTTGGCTAACTGTTCTAATTAATTTTTCTCCAGCTACATTTTTGTTGTTTTATAATAGAAAAAGCTCAGGAAGTCTTGAGAGAAGGAATTGAATATATCTTTGCAGGAAAGGACATTTCTTAGTCTATCACAGTCTGATTTCTGGCCTCCAAAGATCCATAAATACATTCACTTTATTCAACATACCACAATATCTCAATATGTTGTACCATCCACTCAAGTGTGAAACCCCATCTAAATCTCCTTGGTTCAAAAATCTCAAATATCATTATTTGAATCAGGTGTGTGTGAGACTTTTAGAATGATCCTGATGCAAAATTTCTCTATACCTATGCACCTGTGAAACTAGAAAACAAGTTATCTTCCTCCCTTGTCCCATGGTTTGACAGGAATGAGATAATAGTTATAGATAGTTACATTTCAAAAAGGAGAGAAATATAAAAAATAAAGGGGTTTCTGTTCCCAAACAGGTTCAAAATCCAGCAAGGCAAATTCTATTAGGTTTCAAGGCCTGAGAATAATCCTTCATACTCACAGCTTGGCCTTCTATGCCTATAATACCATAGCTCTTTGTCTTCACAGCTTGGCCTTCTTGGCCCAGAGAGAGTCACAGTCATTTTTCCTTTTTTTTTTTTTTTTCTGGTTAAAGGTAGTACATATTTGCATCTGAGTAGTTTTATCAGCCTATTTCCTGTCTGAAAAATCTGGGGAGTCTGACAGCCTTATTTCTTGTCATTTTGCCTCTGTTGCCTTTTGTTTTTGTTAGTACACAATTGTCCAAATCCTTGAAGGTAGCCTGTATATGTTACTGGAATTAAAACCATAGCGTAAGGGGTTTCTCCACATATGTTTCCTGGATAATTACTTCTCTGGTCCTAGTTCTGCCAAGATGGTTGAATTGATCTATGAGTCACATGTCTAAAGTTTTTAGCAAAAGTTGTCCAGTCGCATGCTTGGGCTTCTCTCCAGAGCATACTTTCCTAATATTGAATCTCCTAATTTTAGTAGCTTTTGCAATCTGGTTAGGCTGTGAATTTCCCAAACCATCAGGTTCTGACTCCTTTTTGCATAACAGTTTATTTTTCAATTTATCTTGTTTCTCTCACACTTCACATCAGTAAGAAAAACTAAAACAAAATAACAACCAAAAAATAGGCCTTCAACACTTTATTTGGACATTGATCTCTTCAGTTAAATATCCAAATTTATTACGTAAAGTTCTGCTCTCCAGCCAACAGTAGAACACAATGCATCCATGTTTTCTGCCCCTTGTAAAACAAGGATCATCTTTCCTCTGGTTTGCAATGTTTTTCACATTTCCTTTTGAGCATCGGTAGAATCACTTTTTTTTTTTCTTTCTTTTTTAGGGCCACTTTTGGAGGTTTCTAGGCTAGGGGTTAAATCGGAGCGGCAGGTGCCAGCCTGCACCACAGCCACAGCAACTTTGGATCCAAGGTCCATCTCTGCAGTTTTTGGCAATGCCACATCCTTAACCCATTGAGTGAGCCCAGGGATCAAACATGCATCCTCATCAATATTAGATGTGTTCTTAACCTGTGAGCCACAATGGGAATGCCTAGAATCACTTTTAATGAACAGGTTTCTATAGTCACTTTAAGGCAATCTAGACTTTTTCTATCATGCTTCTTAAAACCCTTCTCAGTGTCAAAATCTGTACTAGGTTGCTGTAACAAATTGCCACAAACTGTGTGGCTTAGAACAAAAAAAGTTTGTTATCTCGTAGTTCCGTGAGCCAAAAATCTGAAATCAAGATTTAGGCAGGGCTGTGTTCCATAAGGATCTTAGTGGAGAACACATTCTTTGCATCTTCCAGCTTATGGCTGCCCTACATTTTGTCTGTCTTAAAGAATATGTGCGATTTCATATAGGGACCATTAGGATAATCCAGGGTAAGCTCCTCCTCTCAAGATTCTTATTCGTATTTCCTTGGCAGACAAGGTGATAATCATGGGTTCAGGAGATTAGGAAATGGACATATTTGGGAGTCACCATTCAGCCTACTGCACTCTTATTTAGTTTATTTATATATTTTACTTTGTTCTATGCCTTTGTTCCATGCCCCCCTCTCAGGTCAGTGTCACTGAAAGAAAAGTTTAATGTTATTCACAGTTCTTCTACAGACAAGACATGTGGCTCCCCACATGGGGCCATAGGAAGAACACCAGGTTCTGGTCAGAAAGCAGAAGCAGGAACAAGTGATAGTTTTAGGCTAGAGACTTTATTGGGGTTTCTGAAGGAAAGGTAAAAAGGGCTGGATGAACATTTTAGCTACTTTAAATAATTTCAGTGAGCTTTAGGTTATAAGAGTGGTCCCTAGTGCCTAGTTACCTGGTGCCTGGCCCTGAGATAACTGAGTACAGAGGAATATTGCCTCCTGGAGTGTATGGGCCAGAAAGAGGAGGTATGGCTCTAAACTGGTTAGTTTTCATATCAGAGATATGATCTGATCTGGGCACTTTGCTAAGAGTTGACTAGCCCCTGAAAGGGCAATCTCTTCCCAGCCAGAAAGGGGTTTTTTTTGCTTGTTTTTCCTTTTTGTGAAGATGTCAAAACATCATAATATAAAGAAAATTTTTAAAAATGATTAATGCATGTTTACCTACTCATTATAAATGTGTTTTCCTATAAATCTTTGAAAAAATTATATTAAATCTAGATTTAGTTTCCTTTTCTGCTAATTCTGTAACCTCTATCATTTCTGGGTCTTTTTAATTGACTGACTTTTCTCCTAGTTATTTTTCACATGTCCTGGTTGGGTGGGGGCTGGGGGCCTCAGGAAGGCCTGCACTGGTGACATCCTGCCGATAGGTAAAACAATGTCTTTGTGAGGCTAGCTACTTGGCCTAGGGGTTCCCAGCACTATTGCTGATTGGCTGATGGGTGGGGCTGGTCCCAGCACTAATAAGCTAGTGAAAGGATTCAAAATTAGTACTTGCCAGTATCAGGGCCCTCGTGGTAGAAGGAGCTCTCAAAGTTGGCTGCTACCAGAGACTATGACCCCAGCAAGAGTCCCACTTGCCTCCTGCCATCTGAGAAGCTCTTCAAGATCAGCAGGTGGGTCTGACCTAGACTACTTTCAAATTAATGCTTCTTCCCTGGGTCTTGGATCTTGTGAAATTCTGTGTGCATCCTTTAATAGTGCAGTCTCTATTTCTCACAGCTCTTTGGCTCTCCCAAAAGTAAGCTCCCCCGGTCTTCAAAGGCAAATGTTTGGGGAGCTTATCCTCCTGAGACATGTCCCTGAACTGCAGAGCCCAAGGTGGGACCCAGACCCTTGCTCCTTGTGGAGAATCTGCATTTGTAATCATGCTCTCCTTGCGGATCACCTAACTGGGGGTATGGGTCTTGACTATACTGTGTCTCTGTTCCTTACTATAAAGGAATTGTGGTATATATCTCTAGTTATAGATCTTTTCTGTTAGTTTTCAGGTCATTCTCATCAATAGTTTCTCTGTAAATAGTTATAATTTTGGTGTAGCTATGGGAGGAGGTAAACTCAGAATCTTCCTACTCTGTCATCTTTGCCACTTATTGCATGCTGAATGTTGGATATTTTACATTGTGGTGTGAGGGGTTCCATTGCTGTTCTTTAAAGAGTAGTGGGCTTTGTTCTGTCAGGCAGCATACATTATGTATGGATTAGCTCGATCCCTTCGAGATTTGTTTTTAAGCTTCAACATGGTGGATTAAATGATGGTTTCATTCTAGGACCAATTTATACCTTCTATTAAGGTATACAATTTTTCAGTTCTTGCTAAATGTCCTGGAGTCTCCCCTCTGATGGGTCAAAATTTGAACATTTTCTAGGGGAAGCTTCCTATGGGATCTCCAGAGCTTGTTCCAATTACAGGTGTTTTGGTTAGTCTTCTGAAAAATATAGAATTCTACTTTATGACTAGTGTAGTAGTTGGTGAAATATGCAAGTGGACCCCAGGAATAATTTTTGAGATCTTTTCTGGAATCCATTTTCTTTATTCCTTAAATTATAGGTATATCAAGGTTTGTTAGATCTAGTCTCTGTCTTCTCAACTGAATGAGACCAGCCATGCTCTCTGTGTGTGCATGTTAGTCGATGAACTGCCTCTAGGCAGAAAGGTGGGGGTCATCTCAGGGGTCTTGTTTCCCTTCTCTCATATATGTTCTATCTGTCATCAAATTCCTAAAAACACTTGTCATATAATTTTTCATTTTTCCTAGTTGTTTACAGAAAAGAAAGGGGAGTAAGTAGTTCTAGCTATTCTATGATGGACAGAAGTAGAAACTTAGATTTCAAAATAAATAATAGTTTTTTCACATATGACTGATAAATAAGTCATTTATCAAAATTGACTTATTTGTTCCCAGCAAAGCAGAAACTATAACAATTATTTTCATCATTTAATTATGATTAAAGAAGAAACTTTAAAAACATGTAATTATATATGGAAAATGAGGAACTTATTGACTCTAGGAAAAGCTTTTGAATGGAGAGCGGAAATAGGATTAATTAGTTTCCTTTTTAGATCATTGTACCAACCATGAAAGAAGGTAATACTATTAGTAGTAAGCAAATATTTCGAAAAAGACTAAGAATATTTCATTTTTAATCAGTGAGTGAGTGAAATATTTTTCACAGCCTTCTAATATTGCTATAATAATATGTTACAATTTAGAGTAAATATACACACCTTTAAATTTTTACTTAAAATTTTTACACTTATAGTCCTTCTATAACTACAAACTAAATATATAAATTAAAGGTAGAGAAAGCTTCAAATGAAATAGAAGTTAACAGCATAAATTTGTTATAATAGCTGATGTTGACTTATGGAAAATAAATTACAGATTTTTGGAGTTAGGTAGAAATTATGTATTTATTATTATCAATTTAGTTTATTACTAGACACATTACAGTCATCACTGACAAAACTGTTGTTAACAACTAAGCAATTGTTTTAATGGGTAATCCCTAAGAACATATATTAGTCATTTGTAGAAAATTTTTCATTGAGCCTTCGTTGCCGTACTAATGAACTCTTACAAAAATTATGAGAACTGTGTATCTGACATATGTTTTGAAAATATAAATATCCAACAGAATATGCAGGTATTTTGTTTTTGGAGTACCTACCTTTTTGCATTTGTTTATTATGTTTCAAGCATACTATCATTTTCCTCTATTCATATGTAAGTTAAAACAATTTTTATTCAGTCTAATGTAATAACTTGTTATATATATATATGGGATTCCTGTGCTTAAATTCATATATGTTCATTTCAAAAATCCTTGACAGTTACAAAAATACTGCTTGGTGCCAATAATGATTTTAAACATGAATGTGAATTTAGGAGTGTTTGTCTCTATAGGGGCTATGTGTAATATTTCTTCAAATGTGAAGACAAAATGGAAATAATTTTGATAATTCTTGCACCTCTGATAATAGTTCCATGAACGAACAGAGGTCTCTGAACCCCAGCTGAAAAATAAATCATGGAATTCCTGTTGTGGCTCAGTGGTTAACAAACACAGCTACTATCCATGGGTACTTGGGTTCAATCCCTGGTCTTGGGGCAACTGGTTAAAGATCCAGTGTTGTGAGCTGTGGTGTAGGTCACAGACACAGCTCAGATCCCGCGTTGCTGTGGCTCTGTCATAGGCTGGTGGCTTCAGCTCTAGCCTGGAAACTTCCACATGCTGTAGGTGCAGCCCTAAAAAGACAGAAAAGCAAGAAAGCAAGAAAGCAAGGAAGGAAGGAAGAAAGGAAGAAAGGAAAGAAAGAATGAATAATAAATCTATGAATTATGGGGACTCATTGAGTTATTTAAGAAAGGGAAATATCAAAACAGATATGCACTAAATGAAGCCTGAAAATTGCAGATGAAACATGACCAGCATTAGCATTTCTTATTTTGAAGTACAGTACTCCCAATTTGCAAATTTAAGTGCTGATGAACCTGAAATCATTTATCACATTGACTTGGAAATGACCTCAGATCCTTTTGGGTTAATGCTGTAAGTTTGCGTTTTTGCCATTTAAAAAAAAAATCAATTAATGTAACTATAAGAACTGTGGTTAGAATATTTGACTCATTTTGAAATATTAAATTGATTTTTGCTTATTCTGTCTGGTGCATTTGTGGCTTATTAGAAAGGCAGAAGGTTGTAATAGAAAAGGCTTTCAGATCTATGCACTTTGAAGACTTCAGTAATCATTTTGCACTCAATATCAATTAATCTCACTTTGCTATTGATGTCAACTTTACTGTTACTTTAAGCATATTTTAAATTGTAGGAGAATCATTATTATCATGAGAAATAATAATCCTTTTTCCAGTAAATGTTAAACCACTGGATGCTTTGAATTGATTTGTTCACTCATCTTAATCTAAAAATGCCTCTACAATAAACACAAAACACCTTTTAACAGAGTTTTGTACTTTCTTTGAGTTTTTTTTCAACAATAGATGTTTATTGCTTCAACTAAACCAATACTTTAATGTTCCTTTATATCTTATCCAAAACAAAAAAAAATTTCCAAACTATAGAGGTTAGTAAAACTTAAAACTGTATACTTTATGAACAATTTTTAATATTCAATTTTTTTAAAAAAATATGCTTCAGTCAGTTGTCACATGTAAATTAGTTATATACTGGAATTTGAGCATATTTAGTAACATAGTATTTTATGGACCATGGTTGAGAACTGTAGAAATTAGTTCTGTTGAAATACTATAGTTTAATCTGCACAAGTATCCTATTTTAATTTCTTTTTCCTTTTTGTTGATTTAATATTGATAAACTGAACTAATATTCGAATAAAGATTAATTTTAACTTATATTGTGAGATATTAAATTTACCTGACTTTCAATTTCTTTCTAATTGAACACTCCATTTTGCTTCAAATGAAAAACAGGAATACATTTGCTTTCCTTCATTTAGTGTTTAATTTGACAGGCCTTTCTTCACAATGATTTCAAACATTTAGCTGTGCTTGATAAATATAAGTAATTACATTTTGGGCCAAAGGAAAAAAATGATGTATGTTCATAGCCATTTAACTCTTCTCTTGTCCACAGAGATTTTTAAAAATAAACTATTTTAGAATAGCTGTAGATTTGCAGAAAAATTGCCAAGATAGTATGACTTTGGGTATTTTGGGTATACCCTACATTCAAGCTTCCTCATTATTAATATTTTACATTAGTATAGTATGTTTTTAGAAATTAATAATACAGAAATATATTAGTTAATATGATATTAGTATATTAACTAATGATATTAGTATACTAAGTGAAGTTATTAGCTTTTACCTAACAGCCTTTTTCTGTCCCAGGATCCCATCCAGGTCACTATATTACTTTTAGTTGTCATGTCTACTTAGGCTCCACTACACCATGATGGTTTCTCAGACTTTCCTTGTTTTTGAAGATCCTGACAGTTTTGAGGAGTAATAGCTATTTTGTAGACTATCCTTCAATTTGGATGCTATGACATTTTTCTCATGATTATATTGAAGTTATGAGTTTGAGGATAAAGTGCCAATCTCACCACATTATACTATATTAAGGATACATGGCTTGTCAGTGTTGGTACTAGCTGTAATCACCTGGCTAAGGTGGTGTTTGTCCAGGTAAAGCTACTCTTTCTCTTCTTTTTCTTATTTAAATATCTGGTAGGAAGTCATTATGCATAGCCTATACACATGTGTGGATAATTGTGATCCACCTCCTTGAGATGGCAGTATTTGCATTAATTATTTGGAATTCTACTGCACGAAAGAGTTGTCTATTCTCTCCACCCATCAGTTCATTTAACTATTTATTCATATCAGAATGGAGTCATAGATAATTTATGCTTTGGGTTATGATTCAACATTACATTATTATTATTATTATTATAAACTTGTATTTTTGTTTTACTCATTGAAACATTATTTTTATTTCTTACCCTACCAGAACAAATAGTCACCATAAAAATGAATTTTATTTGACTGTATTCATTTTTAACTGGTAAAAAATAGTACTTATTAAATATCCTCACTTTTTTATTTTAAATTCATGACCCCAAAATGGTTGACTAATATGTACTATTCAAATGGATATATATTTCAAAATTAACCAGTAGAAATCCTCTTCCTGAAAATCCCAAGTATTTATTTTTGTAATTACTAAAATGTACTTATTTCACAAGGTGCACTAGACACTGGAAAGAGGTCTGCATTCATTATCTTATTTAATATTTTTAAAGATCCTATAAGGCAAATATTATGCCCTTGATTGGGAGAGGAAATGGAGGCATACAAATACATTGCTCATTTTTCATAGCTAGGAAGTGGTAGAGAGAAGTCTGTTTCCTAAGGAAACTGAATTCTTATTTCAATCCTATAATTATTCTAAATATAATAAATATGCTCTAGAGAACGTGATAGTTTACCTTGATTTATAAATAATCACTTAGGGAATAAAATACACTCATTTATTTTTCTTGCCTTTGATTTTCTGTGACTCTGTGACTCCCACAATCAATTTTATGGAATCATAACTACTTACTTTGAAAAATATTGAAACAAGAAAAAACACAAAATTATCTCCATTCCTTACTATTTCTCTCCCCGCCTTTCTTCTTTTCTTTCTCTTTCACTCTTTCTTTCTTCCCTCATATTTCCTATCATCTTTCCACTCTTTAAAATTCTCTCATTTTGTTAATTACAAATATTTAAAAATATTGATGTTGTTTTTGAACTAATAACATAGTTGGAAAGAAAAAGTGTACAAATATTTTATAATTCATAATCAACATAAATATAATAAAATATAATTAGGACAGCTTAGCATTGACTCTTAGATAGGTAAGTAGAGATATGGAACAGTGAAGAGACAGGATAAATGCACAAATATTTAAAAAATGATTTCTGAGAAAGATATAATAAATTACTGTGGGGAAGATAGATTATTACATTAAATTAGCTGGAACATTTTTCTCCACTGGAGAAAAAACTAAACTATATTTCTACTCAGACTAGAGTACAAAATAAAACTTTGTATGAATTAAGACATAATATGTATGTCAAAGACAATCCTTTAAAAATTTCAGAAGAAAATATAAGGGCTCTATTTATGACTTAGGAGTATGAAAGGAAAAAATATGAAAGGAAACAAAACAAGAAAGATGAAATTATTAAGAACATTATTGAAAAATGTGACCATGATGAAATTAAAAATATCTATAGCTATTTAAAACACTAGTCACAAATTTTGAGAAAATAACTACAGTGCAAAACCCTACGTAAAATTGGTGTCAGTAATAAAATAAAAAACGAAATAAATTACCTAACAAAATATGGGTAATACCTTTGAACAATCAATCAAATTATAGAAAAATAAGCTTGAATAACCAATAAATATATTTAAAGATTCTGAATTTTATTAGTAATCAAAGTTGAAAAATTAGAAAAAACAACTATGAGTTATCATATCACACCCATAGATGGGAAAAAATACATATTCTGACAATTATACAAGGCCTGGCAAATATGTTGAGAAAGATGCACAATTATATTCTGCTAATGAGAAATAAATTCAATCAACTAATTTGGATAAATAATATGGAATTACCCAGTAAAACTAAAGATGCACATACTCAGTTTTCTGTAATTCTGCTCCTACATTATCCTGTAGAAAAATTATTGCACATGTGCACAAGAAGGTGCTCATGGAACATAAGACAAAAGGTCACATCAAAAATCTGGATATTTTAAAAAGTCACAGGTCTTTTTGCCTTCACTTCACACTCAGCTTCACTATAGATGTTAGCAGTTTGTGGCTTCCTAGGAGCCATTTCTTATGCCTCTCCATACTGGTTCCCTTCTTTTTTCTATGTTACTCAATGATATCTACACCTATCAGTGGGATTTCATAAAGTTGTTTTGTTTTTGTTTTTTCTTTTACAAAGACTGCTTCTTAGCCTTCTATTGGCATTGCAAATAATGATGTGTCTATGCTAATCAGAAGCCAGGGAGAGGATTGGTATCTGCCTGCTTCACAATGGTGGATAATTGTGAAAGGAAGGTAATCATTAAAAACATAATAATGGAACCTAAAATTAACTTTGTGATTATATAGTCAAAATTTTTTAAAATCTATGATTATTAGAACTTGAGGCTTCTTGTGAGGTATATTAGGTAATGACTGCTAGTCTTATATCTCATTTAAAATATCACCACTTTCAAATGTCTGATGTATTTGGATTCCCTATTCAGAAAAATGTTGACCAAAGTTATAAAACCGCTGATCCACTCAACTCACTATATATATGTATGTGTGTGTGTGTGTGTGTGTGTGTATGTGTGTGTGTCTTTTTGCCATTTCTAAGGCCACTTCTGTGGCATATGGAGGTTCCCAGGCTAGGGGTCCAATTGGAGCTGCAGCCACCAGCCTATGCCAGAGCCACAGCAACTCAGGATCCGTCTGCAACCTACACCACAGCTCACGGCAATGCCAGATCCTTAACCCCCTGAGCAAGGCCAGGGATCGAACCCGCAACCCCATGGTTCCTAATTGGATTCATTAACCACTGAGTCACGAGGGGAACCCCCACTATTTATATTTGTGAGAAAACTAATATTAAGTGACATGCATAGATTAAAAAATTAAGTTTATTCAGATTTCCAAATGGAACAAGGAGAGCAGTAATCATATAACAAGTACTTAATAGATTTGGGACTATTTAACTCACAGAAACAAAAAAATTTTGAGGGAAGATGTTCCTTAATTACATGGCTGTCAGGGACAAAAGGACTCAGATTTATTTTTAATCCCTAAGAGAAAGTAAACTACAAATGGATAGAATTTTTTCTTTCTAATTGCAAGAACTGTTAAGAGCAAACAAAGAGCATTTGATAGTGATCACTGGCCTACCAGTGGATTTCAAACATTGACTATGTATCAATATGGTAGCTATATGATGTGGTAGAGATTCTATGGTAGTGCAACTTTGTTAAAGTATTTTTATTTTCTACAAATCAAATGCATTTTTCTTATAGAAGAAATATACTTTAATACTCTGTCATAACCAAGTAGAATGGTGCTTGTGTCTTTCCAAGTTTCAAGAAAAAGATTGTTATTAGGTGCATTTTGCATGCAATAACTGAAACTATTTGAATTATCTTCCTGACTTATTTAACTTTAACAAATACATATACAGATTTTTTTAAAGGTCTGTATCATTCTATGATTTTTTTTTTCTTGAGCCATCTTTCTCAGCATATGATTTCCCTATTCAGAAACGTTAAATAATTCAATTGTGAAGAGGAAAATGTTCAAATTACTTATTTCAGCATTCAAGGTCTGCCACTGGAAAATTACTTTTCTAAAAATATTTATCAGCATGAACACTTTTCTCCTGCATAATGATCCACCCATAATCCCTGAGATAAATTTTGCTCTTGTTCATTTCTCCATGTTTATCATTTACTATATTCTATCTCTACTTCCATCTCTAAATCCATCTTAATCTCTGTATCTAACTCTGTTATTCTCTATATTTCTACACTTGATACATGAGTAGATTCTCATTTCAGACTCTTTTGTCATTTCCTACTTCTCTGCCTGGAGTTCCTCCAGGTTCTTCTCCAGATGCATATTTCTTTTCTTTTTATATTGTCTATGTATTTTTTTTTCTTTCCATGCTTTGAACAGCACCCATATCCTGATGTATAACATATTTACATTTCCAACCATGTCGTCTATACTGAGCTCAAGCTGCTGACTTGTCTTCTTGGATGTCTCACAATTACCTCATAAATTAGAATTGATACCACCGTACTCTTAATTTCCTTTCCCCAGAAATAACTTTTCATATTTATTTCCTATTTCTGAAAAAGGATTACAACAGGCTGATTTCCTAAAGTCAGACACCCACATGTTACACATTTTATCACCACCCAGTCTCTAGCTTTCAGAAAACTCCATTTATTTTATCTCAAAAATATATTTTAAATCTATCCATTTCTGTATATCTGTCTGTCGATATCTTTGCCCAAGCAAATTTTGTTGTTTTGTCTGAAGTACTAAAATAGACTTATTTCTAGCAGTTTTATGAAGCTATAATTTAAATAGCATAAACTTCACTCATTTTAAGTGTATGGTTCATTGATTTTTAGTAAATTCATAGAGTTCTAAAGCATCACCACAATTCAGTTCTAAACATTTCCATCACTCCCTAAGGTTCCCTTGTGCCTATTTGAAGTCAATTTCCACTCCTATCCCAGCCCTAGCCAATTACTGATCTGTTTTCTGTTTCTATAAAATTTGCTTTTTTGGATATTTGACATAAATGGAATTTATATATTTTATGTCTGCCTGATTTCAAGTATCATATTTCTTAAACTTACTCCATGTTGTTTTGTGTTCATTTTTATCATGAGTAGTATTCCATTTTATGGCTATATCACATTTTAGTTGTACATTTTAAGAGTGTCCAGTTCTGGCTGCCATGAAAATTTATTTAATTTGAATAACATTGTTATAAATATTTACGTTTCCACTCAGATAGATTCATAGGAATGAAATTGCTGGGTAGTAAGTTTAGATTGTATTTAAACTTTTAATTTATTGACAAAAATTTTCTCAAGTGGCTGTACCATTTTCATTCCAAGCAAAAATACACAGGTGACCCAGATTGTCCACTGCTATGGCAATATTTGGTATTATTGTTTTTATGGGTTGAATTGTGTCCCTATCAAAAAAGATGTTGGAGTTCTCTAATCCCCACTACCTCAGAATGTGAGCAAATTTGGAGAGATGTTGTTTACAGGGATAATCAAGTTAAAATGAGATTATAGAGGGAGCTGTAACCCAGTATTACAGATATCTTTAGAAAAAGGGAAATTTGGACATAGAGACAGACATATACAAGAATACCATGTACAAACAAAAGCAGAAATCAGAAAGCCAAGGAGGCTGAGAACAGAAAATTCCCTTGGGCCAACAAAAGAAACCAACTGTGATGGAAGTGATTTCAGATTTCTAGTCTCCAGAACTTAGACAATAAATTTCTTTTGCTTAACAGTCCTGTTTGAGGTACTTTGTTATGGAGCCCTAACAAACTAATACAACCAGTCTTTTCAATTACAGATATTCTAGTAGGTTTGTGATGGTAGCTTGTTTTGATTTTGCTTTGAATTCTCCTGGTAAGTAAAAGATATTGAGAATATTTTCATGTACTTATTTGCTACTTTTATAATTTCTTTAGTGAAATGTGTACTTAAATATTTGACCATTTTTTTTTTTTTATTTTCCCACTGTACAGCAAGGGGGTCAGGTTATCCTTAGATGTATACATTGCAGTTACAGTTTTTTCCCCCACCCTTTCTTCTGTTGCGACATGAGTATCTAGACATAGTTCTCAATGCTATTCAGCAGGATCTCCTTGTAAATCTATTCTAGGTTGTGTCTGATAAGCCCAAAAAAATTGGGAACTTTGACCTATTATTCAGTTGGATTATTCCTTTTATATTTGGGATACAAGTCTTTTTCAGACATACAATGTGTAATTATTTTCTTCCAATACGTGGATTGGCTTTTCATCTTCTTAATAATGGCATTTTTTTTCCTGTTTGTTTTTACTATTTTTAAACAGCTTTATTGAATTATAATTGTTATAAAATGATCTTATTTAAAGTGTATAGTTTGATAGATCTGAATATGCAAACATCCATGAAACCATCACCTCAATCAAGATGTTTAACCTATGCATGACTCTCCAAAAGATTCATTATAATTCTCTCACTCCTTAGTTCTGCAACAACCCAAGGCAACTATTGATCTGTTTTCTACTACTATACATAACTTTGGTATTTCCTAGAATTTTATGTAAATGGAATCATGGAATGTCTACACTTTTGTTTTTAAACAGAGAATAGTTTCTTTCATTTCTGACATTTATTTTGAGATGTATCTACATTGTCGAATTTATTGATAGCTTTCTTTTTATTATAAGGCAGTAGTTCAATGAACAAGAATACAGTAACATATTGATAATTCATATATTGGTAGTACCCAACCAGCAATGTGTTGCTAGACTTGTTAGGCTTCAAGTCCCCTTAAAGGAGATTAAATTCAAAGTCTCTGGCCAAGACAAAATTACCAGACCCTCATCATTGCCAGACAGGTCTCATTGTAATGCCCCTTCCCCCACTTGAGCAACCGGTCCCATCCTAGTCTATCATACTTCCTCCTGGGAAAGTTGTGTGGCCATCTCCTCAGCCCACCTCTATAGGGGGCAATGAAAACACCTACAGGGACAATGTGAGGGGACTCTCTGAGAAACTTCCCTATAACTTGTTCCCCATGCAAATGAGGTATCCTACCCAAGACCAATCAGAAGATCAAATATGCCCCGTACAGAGACCAATCAACACCTGGGCCTTATGCACACACAGTAGGCTTGGGGTGGGACAAATCTGGTCAGCATTCAGGCCTGCAGCTTGGGGATATAAAAACAATTGCGAAGCGAGGCAGGCCCTCTTTTTGCCCACAGCTCTCTCCCTCTCTCTCTCTCTCCGAAAATATACTTGTGATTTAATAAATTTGTAATATGCCAGCCATTTCAGTGCTTTGCTATGGTAGGGCGGGGACTGAGGAAACTACAATTCTATCATTCTGGAACAAATTCAATCAAACTGGGTCTCCTGGAATTTTTTTTTTTAAAGGGGTTGTGATTTATAGTGTTTGTAGACTTTCATGTTGTAAATGCTCCCAATGTGGCTGATTTCAACTAGCTAGTAAAATTTCTGAATACTTAGCTCTCTCAACCTGGTAGTGTTGCCTCCACCCACTAATGTATACTTCCAACTGCAGTCCATGTGTTTAAGATGAAAATGGTCCCCAATTTCAGCTCTAGCATGGCCCATTTGACCCAAGCTAAATAGCAGATTATATAACCTTACTGATCATGCTAACTCAGCATGCCCACTCCTGATCCCACTTGAGGAGACATTGGCTGACCGCTTCTACAAAGAAAGTTTCTCCTTTTCTGAGATGCTATAAAAAATTGTACTTTACACATGGTTAAATGACAACAAGAAAGACTATAAGCTTTGAAAGCTGTAGATGACCAAACTCTAACAAGAAAGAGAGGTAACTGTAAGATGAAGCATATGTTCTGTATAAAGAAATAAAGTAAGTGATTAAATGAATCCTTGGTGAAAACCCACATTTTCCCAGGCTTTTCAGATAGGTGTACTAATAATTTGTTATTATTGTTTATGTCCATTTGAATGGGTTTTGTGACACTTTCAAGTGAAAAATTCTTAAATAGTATAGTGATAAATTCTAAGATAGTCTGAAGAATAATGATGATACTAGTAATTATCCTTTGAGGCTTAGTAAAAGCTAGAGATTGGATCATCATGATTTTTTTTATGGTATAACATTTGCAATGGGATATTTTAAGACTCTTAAACTTTGGAATGTAAAAACTCATTTCTCTCACAAAATCTGAAGTAATGTTTTTGCTAGTTTCAAAAATATTTACATATACACAATTTTATTAGTGAAATAAACATTACATTTTATGATCAGCGAAAGTTGGAAAGTATTTTTGAGTCACTTGCATTAAGCAAATTTTTAAACATTTCCTAATCATTTGTCAACAAAATTTAAGTTAAACAAATTTTTAAAGCAAGACTACTTATTTCTTACCCATGTACTCATGTGAATTTTATCTATGTTATTTTCCAGGACCATTTTATAGCCATAAGAATCCCCTTTAAAACAATATTTTTTTCTCAATTTTCAAGCCTCATTTCTCTAGATATCATTAGTAAAAGTTTCCAAATATTTAAATGTGGTTGAAAATTTCAAAGTGATATAGTTCAATTATATCTCAATGTGGATGAACACTTCAGCCTGAAGAACTAGGCATCCCCTGAAGAGGACTGAGGATAAAGAGGTACTTAATAGCACAGAACAATTATCTACTTATTTTATAGATAAAATCTACAGTGCACAAATAATTTGAACTCTGATCTCTTAATGTGAGAATTTAGTTCATTAATCCACCACACTGTCTACACAAATCCCCTGATACTGGAATACACCAGAGAGAATCATACAGTGATGCATATGATAGTGATTTGCTGTCCGGCAAAGTGAATTTTTTCTCAATTTCAGTCATGTAACTGCACAGTATTACCACACCTGGGGTTCTTTCCAGCTTTTTGCCATCTGAAATAAACATGAGGGCAACTCCCATAAAAATGATTTATCTTATTTTATAAAGAATATGCTTATCATAAGCTAGCATACTATAGCATACTGGAGAGGTGCATGGGTTTCATTTCTGGTAAGAATGGAATAATCTATCTGCCTTATTATATTTATGCTAACCTTTGTAGAACATATAGGAGTTATTATGGTCCTGTCAAGAGCAGAAGATAGAAAGAGGAAAAGAATAACATATGCACCTCCAGAATTTGCTGTAATTGTGTTGAAAATTATCATTATTAGGCTTTAGTTCACAGGACTTTTATGCCCATTTTATTCTTGAAAAGAGAGGAAAATGTCAGAAAGGCATGTTCTGATGGCTTAATTTAATATTGACAGTTTGTGATTCTTTCTTCTAAAATTCTCTGCTTAGAATATATGTTCCTGATGTTTTGAATAAAATAACTAGTTAAAATAAATTTATAAAATGAATGAAAAAACTTGATATATATGAAAAATATTGGGTTTGACTTTTATCCTTCTTAGTCTGGGTAAGAACTTCTGTTAACACACAAAATATGTCAGGATCTTTTAAAGTTGATGGACTCTCATAATTAAAATATATTTGTAAATAACTTTAGGTAGTTGTTAGAATGGAAAGAAAGCTTTCCTAATTTCTAGTCTAATTTTTAGTCTACATTATTCTATATGTGCAGTGTGTTTTCCTCTTTACCATCTTACTGTGCTCTTCCTCAATCTCAGATACTAAAGAAATTAAATAAATTGAGGGGTTCTTTTTTCATACTTTATTGAAAACAGAAATGATGTTTTCCCACATATGGCTCTTTTTAATTAAAATCTATTTATTTTTTTCTTTTTCTTTTTTTTTTTTTATTTCCCCAACACAATATATTTTTTTTCCTACTGTACAGCATGGTAATCCAGTTACACATACATGTATACATTCTTCTTTCTCACATTATCAGACTCCATTATAAGTGGCCAGACATAGTTCCCAATGCTACACAGCAGGACCTCATTGCTAATCCATTCCAAAGGCAATAGTCTGCATCTATCACCCCAAGCTCCCCATCCATCCCACGCCCTCTCCCTCCCCCTTGGCAACCATAAATCTATTCTCCAAGGCCATGATTTTCTTTTCTGTGGAAAGGTTCATTTGTGTCACATATTAGATTCCAGATATAAGTGATATCATATGGTATTTAAATATGTATTCCATATCTGTGTTTCATTTATGTGCAGAACCAACTTAAACATATACCATTGGTTTTGAGAGGAGCATATTTCCTTGTCTGATAAGAAGGTTAAGAATAATAGAGTAAGTAACTTGTGGTAGTCAGAACACTGCACATTCATGATTGGGTAGTCATAAAAGTTGAATCTAACTCTATCTTAAACACCAACTTTGCTTTAAATATATGTGGGAATGCTATAATAAAATGGCATTATATAAGTAAATATACTTTTCGTTATTAAGTCACATGAATTACAAATGTATTTGAGATTTAATCTTTAGATTTTTTTCTAAGTTTGTATGAACCCCTAAGAAAAGATAATGGCAGTTTCTTTATTTTTTTTCTAATAAAAGAAAAACAAAGGTTTGTTGATTTTTTAATTTTTATTTCTAGTTCATGTTTGCAGGTTGTTTGTTTTCCTGAGATGGATTATGTTTTGAGGGTTATTTGCTACTCTAAAATTTAGTTGATTATCTGGGTTCAGCTTTGAGCATTATAAAATCAATACAAAGTATGGCAACATTGTTTAAGATAAATAAACAAATGTTTTAGCCCATGTAAAAGCTGTATTTAAAGAAAATGGAATAAAGACTAATAATATTCGATAACAAATATTGGCTCCCTAACTAAAGTAACAATTTAAAGATATTCTATAGATACATCATATAGGCAATAATTTAAAATACTTGAATAGTAATTTGGGTAATTTTTGTAAAATGAATGTTTAGCAGTTTGTGCAAACTGTGAGAATCAGAAGTGTGCCTACAGTCTAACTATTAAATATCTTTTCATGTCCCCAAAAGTCTATTTTGCAAATGTATTAATACTGCAACATATTAAATGTTAATATTAAACATATATAAATAATATAGATATGTAAATTAATAAAAGAGAGGGCTTATAAAATTCTCCCCAATTTCTGATCTTGATACTTTTTGTAATTTAAATAAAGTGGATATAAAATGTATGTAAATAATATCTATATTGTTTATTTAAATGCAAGTTAATTATAAATTATTTTATTTCTCTATTGAGCCATTAGTAATAGGTAGAAATGTATTATCAATAACACTACTGTGCCAGAATTGATGTTTTGGGTCAATGGCTCTCTTTTTATTAAAAGTTACTTAAGGAATTTTACATTTACCTAAAAATATACAAAGAATCTCTCCTAGAGCCATAGTGTTCATTAAACTTACAAGTATATATTGAGTACATAAATATATGCCCAGAATTTTATAGTGGACTTTTCAGCTATGAAAAAGTCAAAGAAAGTCCTCTTCTCTGGGGAACATGTATGTTGTGAAAAATGTGATGAATATTATTAGTGTGATGAACAGAGTTTACAAGGGAGATATATAACAAGAGAATAATAATAGAACTTAATCTAGTCTTGTTAGTGAGAAAGAACTGTTGCTGAAATGCATCCACTGTCTACCAGTGCCAAATTGAAATGCAGAGACAGAGTTTTGGGTAAAGATGAAAAAGATAGCTTTTATTGCTTTGCCAGGCAAAGGGGGTCACAGCAGGCTAATGTCTTAAAGACTGTGACTCCCCCTATTTGGGAAGAAGTTTGGGGAGTTTTATAGTAAAAAGAAGAAAAACAGGTTTTCATATAGGAATCAGGATTGTGACAAACATGCATTCCTTCTTTGGGGGAATATTAGTCTTCAAAGCTGAAGTCAGGAGATCTCTGCATGATCATGATGGTGGTCTTCTGGGTTATTGCCTAGAATAACAGTACTTGCAAAAAGGGCATTGTGATCTGAGATTAGAACAAACTAGGAAAGTTGCTGAAAAACATCATGTGCTAATAATCTCTAACACATAGACAGTTGTGCTCAGGGTGCTTAATCTTTAGCTTAAAGATTATTGTGGTTAGGGTGCAATTAAGCCAGGGAGAAGGACAAGGAAGGACTCTAAGCTGTTCAGTTTTAAAGTGTTCATTTCTGAAAGAAGCCTAAGGAATGTAATTTTTCCCTTAGATGTATAAGATGCCTACTTCATTATGTGTATCCCTTGAGAGGGAACCAGGATCCTGCCCCAAAGCTGTACTACTGTTGCTTGACTCTTCCTCCCTTGTCTTTGCATCCCTTTCCTTCCCTGATCAGCAACTGTCTGAGTCTGCCCGTTGGAACTCAGGCTGAATGAGGCCAATTTCCTAAAATACAAGAATTGGGGGACACAGAAAGTCTTTTGGGCCCAGGAGTCCCGCAGGTCCCTGCTCAGTTTCAGAAGTGACTAAAAAAGCCCTCCCTGAGGAAAATAAAGAAAGAAAGAAACAAACAAACAGAGACTTGTTTTATGCATAGGTATGATAAAGATTCTTTGCTTGACCAAATTTTAGTCAGGTTTCTAGACCTTCTAGGCCCATCTGTGCTCCTTGTAAAACTCAGTTTTAGCCAGAGCCCTGTGAAATCATTTTAACCAGAACCTCCAACTCTCCATATATGACCACCCTTCATATCTGATCAGGTTCCTCATCCTCCACCATGTCCTAGGTGATGTCGGATCACCCTTGCCTTCTTCAGGAAGAATCCTGTTAGATCAGTTTAACAAGAACCCCCTTATCCCTGTTTCCTCTTAGTAGTTTTCCATCCACTGACCTCCACTCTGCTCGTTTGCTACAAGTTCCCACATGCCTATTCTGTGTTTGAAGTTAAGCCCAGTCGCTTTTCACCATAATAAATTCCCATTTATAATGGTACCTATACTCATCATGATGTTCCTGAATAAACTATGCCTTACCATCTTTAGCAAATGTCACTGCATACTTTTCTTTTGCAGATATTAGCCAAGGAAAGACAGAGGAAAAACTATTTGAGAGAGAATAAAATGTTTACAGGCCATAAGTGAAAGAGGATTTTGTGAACTCACTGAGAGGCCAGGAAGATATAAGAAATGAGAATAGCCAAAAGAACCAAAAGTTGAATAACTTTTTGTGTTAAGAAGTTAAGAAGAAGTTAGAAATGGATCTTAAAACAAACAAAAAAAAATTGAAAGGTTTTATGCAAAGTTGTATATAGTGCCACATTTGTTTCAACGTGTCCTTTGCTTTTTGATGAGAATTGCCATTGTACCAAGATTGTATTCAACTTCTACAGTTATTAGTATGAATGGCTGAGAATCTGAAAATTCATGCTAGGCATTGCCTTTCAAGGTACACATTTAAAAAGTGTCAGTCTGGTTGTGTACCAGGGCCAATACCTCTGATGTTTTCTACAATAGATATGTTTTCTAGGGCTGCCATTACAAAGAACCACAAACTGGGTATCTTTAAAGAAAAAAAAATGTATTGTCCACAGTTCTGAAGACTAGAAGTCTAAAATCATGGCATTACCAGGGCCATGCTCCCTATGAAACTTGCAGAGGAATCCTTCCTTACCTCTTTCTAGCTTCTGGTGATTTTTTAGCAATCTTTGATGCTCCTTAGCTTATAGCTACATAATTCTAATTTCTGTCTTCATAATTATATGGTATTCTCCCTGTGTGACTCTGTGTCTTAATATGACCACCTTCTTCCAAGATACCATTCATATTTTATTAGTGCCTCCCCTACTCCAGTGTGACAAATCTTAACTAATCCCATCTTCAATGATCCTAGTTCCAAATAAGCTACATTCAAAGAGTCAAGGTACTCTGTACTAGAAATCCAATACATCTTTTTCAGGGGGACACAGTTCAACTTATAACAGTAACACCCTTGTATCTATTCACATTGTTCTTGATTTACTGTGGCTATAATGGCAATTATATGGACACATGAAGTTATGGATTTAGAAATACTAGTTGGAAAGAAGCAAGAATACTTTATGTTACAAAGTAGTGTAGTTGTTTGTAATACCACTGGAAACAATGAATATAAGTGGTATAGAAAATGTTTCTTCTTAATCCCTTCTCCTATCATGCTGAATTTCTTGATGACTATTATAAAATATAATAAATTATAAATAAGTGAATTATATTATAAATATCAAGATAAGCTAGTTTATATAAATTATGGATGAAATAATAGTGAAATAAGAATACTGGCTCTGGAAATTTGGAATAAAAATGACATTATCTTATAACCTCTATTCATGAGATATACTGACAATGTAAGGTCAAGGCAGATCTCTATTTATGAGTTATAAGAAGATTCCTAAAGTAGAAGTTATGGAGATAGAATAACATTGAAAACAGGGTGATTAAATTACAATTGTAAGTGTTATTCATTTTCAATGACATCTTGAGGACTGTTTTTCAAATGAAATATTTACTTAGTGATTAAGTATTTCATCAGAATTCTTCCCTAGGGACATACTAAGGTTAATGCTCTTATAAAGAGGATTCTCAGAAACAAATTTCTTTTTACAGTGATTTACTATCCTATTAGTTTTCTTATCAAAAATATATACATGACTATTGGTATCTCATTTAGTGCAGAGACTAAAATTCTTATTGTCAAGAAGATTCAAATATATTTTGATGTCAAATCTTGATTGTGGATAGATGGAGAAAGATACCATTATGAACTTACTTATATGTGAAGTTTGAAAAAACCCCAGACCCAAAAGTCATAGATATGGAGAACAGATTAGAGGTTGAAAAACATTGAAACCCGCCTATGTGGGTGAAGAGAACTAAAAAGTATGAATTTCTAGTTGTAAAATAAATGTCATAGGAATTTAATGTACAGCATAGTGATTATAGATAATAATATTGTATTATGTGTTTGAAAATTGCTAAAAGAGTAAATCTTAAAGGTTCTCAAAACAAGAAAAAAGTGTAACTATGTATGGTGTTGGGTATTAACTAGACTTTTAGTGATTCTTATGTGATATGTACAGTTATTGAAACTTTATGTTACACACTTGAAACTAAGAGAATGTCATATGTAAATTATACTTTAACTAAAAATCCCTCATGGTGGGAAATAGTTGCACTTGGTGGAGAACAGTAGACAAAATTCTTGATTGCCAACTGGAAAGGAAGCAGTTAGTAGTTGTCTACTACTCAAAGACAGTCCAACAGGCTTTTCATCCAAACTTAGGTTAGATTTTTATCTTTACATCTACTAGTTTAGCAGACAAATATCTATGGGTTTTGTCTGCTTTATAACCATGCCTTTTCCCTTTCATTTGATAACAGCACTTCAATTAAGTTCTGATTGTCCAGACTTCTCCCATTAATTCAGTTTTGGTGGGACTGCTATTCAATGTACTCTGCCATCCTCTATCTCCTGGTTGAATACATGGTGAAGACAAGACTACCTACTCCCCCTTTCACTTAGAATTTTAAATCTTACATGACAGAAAGAATGGGAATGTTAAGATCAATTTTTTTTTTTACCCCAAAGGTAGAGTCTTTAGAAGACCAATAGTTAATTCTGGCCACCTGACTCTAGCTGTATGTTTAGATGCCCATCTTCAATGGAGAAATTTATGACCTTTCCTTCTATTCTATGAGTTACCTTAATTCCTTCTTATACCTTTTGCTGAAGTGCATCAAAGTCATGAGTTATTTGTCACAATAACAATGGCAACAACAATTTATAAAACACCTTTATTTGATCACCCTGTTTGATGTTGGGAAAAATATACCCACTTTGTTGAAGCTCACTTACTCCACTCCACCTTCAACATAAGTAAAAAAACTATTTAATCTTCATATTTATTATAAGGAATACACTTGATCTTAGCCAAAAGGCCGAGAAGCGATTATTATAAGGAATAAATGAAGTTGTCTATGTAGAGTTTCCAGGACAATGACTAGCAAGTAGCAAGTACTCCAAAAGTATTATTCTTTTCCATATTCTTTTCTTTCATTCTCTTAAAACAAGTAAAATGTTATCTGTTGGGGAAGCAGTTATTTTATACATTGTATTAATTCACAATTATACACACATACATTTTATTATCTCTGGAGAACTTTAACTAATATATATTTTATGCGCTATGACTTGTCTTTATAAGATAATGGACTTCTGACACAATCTTGCACAGATGGAAGATGTTGTGCAGGTACAGGTAGAAGAGAGTCACTATGTAGAGAAGTCTCAAGACACCAAGCTACCAACACTGCCAACAACATAATCTGGGCTTATGGGCTCCATAATTGTGAGAAAACTAATTTCTATCAGTTAAGCCACTCAAACTATGGTACTTCATTACAGCAGTCCTATTAAACTAAAACAGGTTTGGTACTAGGAATTTGAGTGCTGCTTTAAAAAAGACCTAAAATTGTGAAAGTAGCTTTGGAACTAGGTAATAGGTGGAAGCTGAAAAAGTCTTGGAATGCATGTTAGAAAAAATCTAGATTGTCTTGAATAGACTTTTGGTAGAAACATGGAAATAAAAGGCGATTTTGGTGAAGGCCCATAACAAAAGAGGAGAGCTATGGAGAAGGCTTATATCATCATAGAGAATACTCACATCACCATGGACAGAATGTTGGTAGAAATATGAGAGTTAACGACTCTTTTGGTAAAGCCTCAGCTGGATAGAGAACTATACTTAGGAAACCATAGAAAAGATGATCTTTGTCATGACGTAGTGCAGAACGTAGCCTGACTTTGTTGCAGTGCTTTGTGGGAAGTAAAACTGAAAACTAACCAACTTGGATATTTAGCTGAGATTTCTAAGGAAAGAATAGAAGGCATGACTGGATTCTCCTTGTTGCTTACAGTAAAAGGTGAGAGGAGAGAAATAAATTGAAGAATAAATTATTGAGCAAAAACAAAACAAAAACAATGCAGAACTTGAATATTTGGAAAAACTGCAAAAACTATGGCCTGACGCATTTGCTAGAGAGATTATAGTGTGGTTCATGGATCCAATCAACCACCTCAGCAAAAGCCAGGAATATGGATGGGATTATTTAGGAAAGCTCTTTGGAGAACAGCTTGTCTGATGGTTTAGATTCCTATGATTTGCTTGGGAAGCCAAGAAGCTTTTTGAGAAATTTATAGCAGTAGAAACACTGCCAATTTGTCCCGAAGGGAAAACAGAGATAGAACAAAATAAAGAAAGACTATCAGATTTCTGGGATTCTATAGGATCATCCAGCTATCTGGCTGCAAACATGAGTTATCCTTCAAAGGGAAGAATGACCCAGAAAGTAGTTCAGAATATGGCAAGACTGACACTACCATCATTGATTGGCTCAGACCAATGGAATAGAAAATCCCTTTTGGAATAGAGATGTCTATTCTATGCCTATCCTATTCCCATGCTGGAATGAATGAAGAAAATGGAATACTACTCAGCCATAAAAAAGAACAAAATAATGCCATTTGCAGCAACATGGATGGAACAAGAGACTCTCATACTGAGGGAAGGAAGTCAGAAAGAGAAAGACAAATACCATATGATATCACTTGCATCTGGAATCTAATATATGGCATAAATGAACCTTTCCACAGAAAAGAAAATCATGGACTGGGAGAATACTTGTGGTTGCCAAGGGGGAGAGGAAGGAGTGGGATGGATAGGAACTTGGGGTTAATAGATGCCTTTGAAATGGATTAGCAATGAGATCCTGCTGTGTAGCACTAGGAACTATGTCTGTTCACTTATGATGGAGCATAAAAATGTGAGATGAAAGAATGTACACATGTATGTGTAACTGGGTCACCATGCTATACAGTAGAAAATTGACAGAACACTGGAAACCAGCTATAATGGAAAAAAAAATAAAAATCATTATATAGAAAAATTTAAAAAAGAAAATGATTTCGTAGTTGTAGACAGTACTTGTATAATCCTAATTTTTTTCTCTCAATTCTAGTAGACACAGGCATCATTCTAGCATTATGCGCCTAAAATTATTTCTCACTAATTCTCCTGTTCCTCCCATGATACACTCTTCACAATGTAATATTGAATAGATAACTTTTCAATCCCAAACTCTTTGGCGGGAACATATCTTTCCCTAAATTAAATTAATTATTCCCATGATTGTCTTCAAAGCTTTTTACTAACAGCTTATTTTGGATTTGATTAGCATTCTTTTCCTGTTTTGCAACACTCATGCTATTTTTTTCTGGGGTGGGGGAGAGGAGGGAACCTGTTTGCTTTTATTTTTATGTAACTGACTGTGTTCCACTGCCTACTACATGAAATACCATTGCCGCTATCTTCATTATGTTCACTTATAATGATATACAATAAAGAAAATAAAAAATATGAAGAAAAAAGTAACATGAGAAAGTCCAATTGTTAATATAATTTGATGAATAACTATGATTAAAAGAAAACGCTGTCAAAATTCATAACTCATTAGACATACTGATCACTTTTTTTGGCCCTGTAGATGAATTTGCAGTAGGAATATTTTTATAAGAAAAAGACAGAAATCCCTGTGCATAGTTTATATTTACAAATAAATTATTCTTTTCAATGTGTATAATGCTTAATTAAGAAATTTATCATTGAGAGATTTTGCCAGTGTACATATTTAGTAATACTTTTATTGAAATAGCACAATAATTATAAAAATATTCATAAGCAAGTCTCCTCAGTCTGGCTTAGTATAGCAATTATTTTGAGATTTTAATCTCCTGACAAAGCTTCTCTGTGTATATATCTTTATTTATATTGATCTATCTAACTATCTCCAAAAAAAAGAAAAAAGTTGTGGAATAATCTTTTTCTTCCTGTCTCCTATACCCCTCCTTTTCAGGTCAATTGATGCACAAAATTAACATTTTCTACTCTCCCAGTCATTTCTGCCTATGCTCTAAGGCCGTCCTTGTGTTCAGTCAAATTCATAGCTAAGTATATTTTGGGCCTATGATGAATTCAAGGTACAGAATAATCTGATTATGTGATTCTTAAACTAGGTAATTTCTGTATTAATTGTACACTATTAATGAATAAACTGGCATATGTTTAGCAAAATGTCTCAGTCAAGTTTTAACCACATTTTATAATTTTGTCAAGAATTTGTAAAGCAAATTATAATAAAACCTTGATATTGCAGTATTTTTTCTTGAGTGGAATCTAGTATAAAGTCTTAGAAACCATCCAAGAATCATTAACTATTAAAATATCTAAACTGGGTCTCTGCAACACATTTTTAACCAGGGATATTTTTTGAATATTCTTCAAATGATTTTATTGAGAGAATGGCAAGACAAACAATAACATAAATATATTTTTTATGAAGAGCTTTTATGTCTCTATTTTAGAGTTGTTTCATCCGGAGATTTAGAAAATACTTTCAAAACAACATGTTGATTTTTTTGTTCGAATAATTTCCTTCGGTCATTTTGCAATTGGATGAATTCCTAAACTCATCCATTTGACATGTAAATTAACTGGAGTCTGGTAAATTAGATCAATACTGTTTTAATATTTATTCTGAATTATTCAGTCAGATTTGCACATGAGGGTCGTAATAAAATAAAACCTAATAGATCAAGTCAGTGTCCATGCACATTGGACAGTATTGGTTAATTTGTCCAAAGATTGTTAACATTAAATATAGTCACAACATCAGCCTATACAAAACACCAGATAACAATTGTCAGTAGTCAAGTAAAGAATGGGATGTTTAAACTTCATTCACATGAAATATTTTGAGCAGCTTCTGGTTCCAATTAATTGTTGCATAAA
Organism: Sus scrofa; assembly: GCF_054392235.1. Taxonomy (NCBI): domain Eukaryota; kingdom Metazoa; phylum Chordata; class Mammalia; order Artiodactyla; family Suidae; genus Sus; species Sus scrofa. Next base: position 112,246,534 of record NC_139397.1, on the reverse strand, counting down.
TGTGCATAATTTGATAGTCTGATTAACTAAAAAGAATGTAATAGGAAAATAGCCTAGTTTTCATTAAATTCTTGCAAATTCAATGAGAGTAAGGCCATAATTAGATAAATCATACTTGACAAGGGAACTATGGTATGAGGAGTGCAACATTAATTTCAGCCTCACTTTTTTCTCTTGTCTATAACCAAAAAATAACACAAATGCCCTTTTGAAAAAAGAAAGAACAATGAAGCAATAAAAATCTAATGCTAACAGAATCTTTCAATTGTAAAACAATAAAATATTCAGAGCAATAAAAGCATTTTCCTGCCATTGGTAAGGTATGAATTAGGGAAATCAATATTTATTTCTGTGAGAATACCAAACCAGGCTTGTGATTACTGATGTTTTAGACAGGATGAAAAATTTTTTCACTACTTTCACTTTAGAAAAATTTTCACCTGAAAGGTGATCTATGCCTTAGTTTGACTATTATATCATGACTCTGGATACTTTAAAAGAATATAAAGTTTCTGGTGTATACTGTGGAATGTCTGGATTCTAAGCAATACTATAATTGGCCATGTTGTTTTATAATAGATTGATCAATTCCAAATATATAACTTACTTTAAAAGGAAACTATCCATAAATAGAATTTTTTTTTTCTTCTGTGGGGAAAACAAAAAGCTGCTAATCCTAACTCTAAACGCAAGATACTTGCAGATCACAGCCCTTATTATTAGCATCTTTAACAAATCTCTATTTTCTGCTTTGGCTGCTGCCTTTGGGGACACATCTAGGATTAGAGAGACACTGCTGTGGGTGACTTTGATGCATCTGAGACCTCTTTAACTAATGCTAGCTTGCTGACCTTTGTCTCCAAGTGGAAGGAATTCATTTAAAAATGAAATACTTCTTGGAACTTTCCCTAGTGTTAGAAACTTGATCTAAAAATGAATCATTATTTGCTCTCCAATGACCTCTGTTTTTGGTGTACTCAATGACCTAACAGCATTTAAGCAGCTATTATTTCCTCTTAAAACAAACTAGGGTCAAAATGAGCAGATACAGAATACTTATTTCTTTATTAATTTTATTTGAAATTATTCTACAATGGACATGAATATAAATGTTCAATTTCTCTGGTTTCAGATTTCTCTGAAAAATTTCTAATAACTAACTAGAATCAACTTCTGATAACAAGCTGGATGAATGTTATCTTTTGAATTTCTATCTTTCCTTTCAAGTAAATGATAACTAGATTTGCAGGATAAAGAGATGGTTGGTTAAGGCAAGAAAACAAGATACTTAATAGCATAGAAAGAAACATAGTTATTATTAAATACAGGAAGATAAGAGGGAAGTGACAAGATGAATGAAATCTATAGGTTAATATTTTAGCACTTAAGATAAATGCAAAAACCAAACTTTTACTAATAAATTGCCTATGACTTTAGGTATGCATTTTAGTACATGTGATGCAATTAATAAAGGATTTCTATAATAAAACCTCTCCTTTTGAGAGGATAAATTACTTGCATAACACCAACAATTTGTAGAGATACAGGTAGTCATGGTATCGTATCAGTCATTCTCATTCCTGACTTTAAAAAAAAAAAAATTCACTTACCAAGCCTCTCTCATTAACATGTTTTAAGTTCATTACTTTCTACTGTATATCAGTCCATTGGCTCCTTTGGCCATTCAGATTGACCATAGGCCCCAAAGTGGGTAATCCTGAATTTTCTAGAAGCTTAACCACGGTCTTAGATCTATGATAACATAAACCAGCATTCTTTGAGTCATCTCTTTTATTCTCTCTAGAATCTAGGTGAATTAAAATTCCTCATGGCAAGTCCTGTGCTAAAGTTTTAAATTGTAACAGGCCACTTCTGAATATTTTTGGACATGTTTAAAATACCATAGCATCCTGAGCCAGATGTCAGATTCAGCCTGGCAAGAAACATTCAGAGACAGAATGATTAACTGGATATAATAGTATTTTTAAAAAATTATGAATGCAAACTGGGATGAAAATGTGCTTTTGTCTGTTGGTTTGTTTGATGGTTTTTTCTGTTACTGAGGATGCAAGTCCAGACTACTGTTAAATAGGAGACCCAGAACAAATTGCATTGATCTGAAGACCTGGCCTTGTTTTAGCTGTCACAGTAGTAAGGAATACATCATCCATTAAAGTAAAATTTCTAAATTCTCTTTTGGAGTTATTGGGCCAGAAATATTCATGTTTATGTTTAGTGTGCCCTGGTACTCAGTGATTCAGAATATCATTTTATTAAAGAAAATGAATTTTTTTTTTCTTAGGGCCACACCTGCAAAATACGGAAGCACAAGGTTGAACTGGAGCTTCAGCTGCCAGCTTATGCTACGGCCACAGCAACACCAGATCTGAGCTACATTTGCAACCTACGCTGCAGCTTGCAGGAATGTCAGATCATCTGAGTGAGGCCACAAATCAAATCTGTATCCTCATGGTTCTTAACCCATTGAGCCACAAAGGGAACTTCAAAATGATTTTTATTTGTCGGAAAAAGTCATTTTTCAGTTACCATTCCTCATTTTATATAGGTTTATTAAAATGTACACAAAGGAGTTTACTGTGTTTTCATTCTGAATGAAGTGCTTACTCTGCATACTAAACCAAAAATAAAAGAAATAATTCTGAGTAATTAAGAAAAGTATATTTGAAATATTAAGTTGCTAATTTAAAAATATACTCATATGATATCTTTGGATACATAAATCAATGATATGACATTTTATTTTGCAGTTAACTTATAATATGCATATAAGCGTACATTTACATTGAAAATATTTAAAATTTGCCTGCATTAATGTAATCAGTAAGCAATGTGACCTTATATATTTTCAGATGTTATTGTTTTTAAATGTGCAAGTTCTTTTTGTTACAGAAAGTAGTATATAAGAATATTTATAGAACTCAAAAGCCCCAATCCAAATACATCTTACCACTTTCTCTGGTTATCTGTAGGACTCTCATCCTTCACTGTGCAGTTGGGCAGGAAGGGTTATAACATTATCTATTAATTGTTCTCCTTTTTTGACTCTTACTCTCTTAAATCTAGTTTCAGTACAGCACAGGTAGGATGATACTATTAAAATGTCCATCAGACCCTATCAACTCTCTTCATAAAACCCTCCAAAGCATTCCAGTCCCATCCAGAGAAAAGTCAGAGTCAAAAGCTGGTGTAGAAGCCCTGAAGGCAGCCCTGAAGGGTCTGGCTCCTTCTTACCTCCGACCCCATTTCCTACATCTTTTCCCCTCACTTGGTCTACTACATCCAAGTTGCTCTTGTTTCTTACAAAATCATTCCCACTTCAAGGCGTGTGCTCTTAATATTCTCTTTAGAACACTCCTCTCCCAGATAACTACATGGATTACTTACTCACCGAATTCTAGTCTTTATTTAAATATGAACTTTTCAGTGAAGCTTTTACTGACCTCCTTAATTAAAACTATATAAAAATCATTCTTATGTTCCCTGTCCCATTTTTCAGGTCTGTTTTTGTTTTTTTTTTCTATAGCACTTATTACCATCTAATAAACTATTGTATGTTTGATGTCTATCTTATCCTGTCTATCTCAGCGAGGGTAGGGGTTTTATTAACAGTTGTATCAGCAGTTCTTAGAATAATATCTCATAGATAGTAGCTACTTAATAAATACTTGCTAATAAATTAATGGATGAAAGAATGAATGCCATTTTATTTGGATTCTCTGATGACAGCAACTTAGTTTGCAAGTGTCCCAATACCAGCACTCAAACTGATGAATTTTTATCTTGGTTGATACACTTAGAACTCAGACCCTCAATCTCAGTTATCAAGCTGAATAAATGCTATGCTTCTAAAATATGTGCAAATATAGTACAACATCACGGTTTAATAGTGTAAGAGAAAGAGCAAGAACTAGAAAGAGACCTTGGTACTCAAATCAAATTAGGTGGTATTCTTGCAACCACTTGATCAACTATTATCGGATTCATACCATTATCTTTGGAATGAGGACCTTGGATTATGTCAGACTTCATTGCTCTGGGAATCAGGAGTTACTGGTGCAATGTAGATTAACTTGGGAAATTATTCTACTAAGTTAATGCATTTAAATGTGTACTAAGTATAGTTAGTGGATTTGAATAGTATTTTGGTCAATTAAATGTGTGTATTCCTATTTTTCAATCATGTAAATACATTGTGATAATATTCTAGGATAAATTTAAAAAATGCAAAACTATATCAAGATAATAATGTAATGACATCCTAGAATATATTGGACACTATGTTAAGTGCTATGAAAAAGTATGAAATGATATGTGCAAGTAACAATAATTTAGTGTTCATTTTGAGTCATAAAATTGGTTTCTAAAACATCAGAACGCAAAAAAAATCACTTAGAGAAGTGTCATTTGTCTCTAATAAACACTGTTTCTTCAGTTTAGCACTTTTTTTTCAGCTATTCTTATGTGTATCCTATTTTAGGCCTTTATATTTATTCCATGTGATTTTCCCAAGACTTTTAGGGATAATCTGAGTCTCATTTTGCACTAAAAATCTCTGTTCCAAGATTATTTTGGCTTATTAAATCCCATGATTTCAATGGGCTTCTAGATTATGAGTGTTCAAATTCATTTCTTTTTTTGCTGTTGTTATCTTTTTAGGGCCGTACTCACAGCATATGGCAGTAGGGGTCAAATCAGAGCTGTAGCTGCTAGCCTATGCCACAGCCACAGCAATGCCAGATCCAAGGCATATTTGTGACCTACAGCACAACTCAAGGCAACGGTGGATCCTTAACCCACTGAGCAAGGCCAGGGATCGAACCCACGTTCTCCTGGATACTCGTCAGGTTCGTTAACCATGATCCATGACAGGAACTCCCTCATTTCATAATTTAAATGTAGGTAAATTTTTGGTTAAATTTTTAGATGTCTCATCATTTTCTTAATGTGCCAACCTCTCAATCATAAACACTTGACTGGTTTTCTAAAATACAATCAGTATACACTTGACTTTAAAGGGTGCATGCGGAATTTTTGTAGTATACAATTCACAAAAGTCAAACATGCTTGAATTTCATTTGAGTTAATTGCTAGGCTTAAAATGAAAACTAGCTATAATTATAAAAACATAATGTGTTTATAGCTATACGTTGGACATATTTCCTCAATTTTCATGTGTAGAGTCTTGCTTCATAAAGTATCAGTGAAGATCTGTCTATATTTTGGAAAGGATATCTACAACTACAAGTTGCTGTGTTTTTATCTATCATGTTATTTCATGCTCTTTAGGGTGTGTTATAGTACTTATGGTTCCTTATAATTGAGGGTTTAAAGATATATACCTTTTATAGAATAAGTGAATTTCAATGGCAGTCATATAAACAGAATAAATACAAAATTCTGCATGAAATACAATGCCCATCAAGTTCAGCTCTTTTTGTTCCTTAGTTTCATCTCATTCAAGTTTCCAAACACTGACCATTTTAAAGTGTTTACTATTAGAAACACTAATACCTCCATGCTTTTAAATCTGCTATTTCTGCTGCTTCAAATGCCCTTCTGATTGATTTTCCCCTTCCTGCCTTTTCTTTGCATGATTCCACTAACATTAGATGCAATCATCTATTATTGAACTCAGATTATTTCCTTAAATTAAAAAATAATCATTTTCCATTTGGTAACATTTTTACACTTGTTTTACGCACTTGATATAGACATTGACAAAGACTCTGAATAAATTCAAATAGAAATATAGATGCAAGAATTCCTATCGTATCAGTCACCTATTTACTAGACTTTTCTTATTAATATAACGCCTATATCTTAAAGAGGTTTCCAGGCTAGTAAGAAGTTTGTGAAACCTTATAGGAAGATAGAATTTGATTGCAGAATAAGGTGAAAATATATTTAAGAAATGCAGATTTGTATAAGTGATAGTAGAAAAGGATAGAAAAGCAGCCAAAGCCAGGTTGTGAATAATTTTACATGAAATCTAGCGCTGCTGGTATTTTATCCTCTGAGTAGATGGAGAGAACACCACAGAAAGTTAACCATGTTGTTGAAGGAGATACTTGCATTTAACGTGGTACAAGTGTAAACTGATATATTTAATATTTTACATGTAACAACATCTACTGAAAATTAAAGGGTAATACTTATCAGTATACTTAGGATACCACTAATTTGAATGGGTACCAAGATCTCCTATATTCTAGTTCTTGCACTTTCTCTTACACTATTAAACCATGATGTTGTACTCTATTTGCCACATATTTTAGAAGCATAGCGTTTATTAAGCTTGATAGCTAAGACTGAAGGTCTGAGTTGTAAGTGTGTCAACCAAGATAAAAATTCATCAGTTTGAGGGCTAATATTGGGACACTTGAAAACTAAGTTACTGTCATCAGAGAATCCAAATAAAATGGCATTCATTCTTTCATCCATTAATTTATTAGCAAGTATTTATTAAGTACTTAGACATTAGTGGCTCATCTTTCATTCAACCTTATTTAAGGCCAAATTATAGAAACTTCTACTTATGGCCAAGATAGGAGTATACAACTATATTTTCTTCTTGTCTTAAACAACTGGGAAACTAGATAAATTACATAAGACAACAGCTATTAGATCAAAATAATAGACCAAAGTGGTTCAGAACTATGGTTCCTGAAAACAAGAAAACACTTGAAGACGAGCCCTAAAATTGCAACAGCTGGTTGACTGGAAGGCCATTTATAAGGCACAGCATAGGAAGGGGAGCCCAGACAGAGTTTGGAGAATTTTATGGGTTAAGAATTCTTGGTCAAAAAGTAAGAAAGGTTAAAAAAGTTGTTTGTGATACAGTGTACCAAAGGGAAGGAAACTGCCTAGAGATGGGTCTCCAAAAATATACAAAAAAGTCTCATCACTGCTGACTTGCACATGTGTGAAAAGAAACCACCCCATTTTAGAGAAAGACTCCCAAAAGGGGTAGGAAGAACAATACTAGGATTTCCATTAGGGAAGGAGAATGTTCATGTATACAGCAAGAGTGGAAATATCTTATAATATGTAGGTCACTGGGTAGAATACTAAAATTGCAAGGGCGGAAATGTCTTCTTATACTTATCCAGGGTAACTTAACTGCAAGCAAGAAATATAATTCAATACTATTCAAGGAATGCAAAATTCAGTACTCCAAAATGTAAAATTCACAGTATATATTATCCAAACTAAAATTACTTGTCATACAACAAAGCAGGAAAGTATGACCACTAGCCAGGAGAAAAATCAGTCAATAGAAACAGACCCAACAATGACATAAATGATGAAGATACAAGAAAAGAGTGTTAAATTAGCTGTTATAATTATGTTCTACATGTTCAGGAAGGTAGAGAACCTGAGAGGGTGAAAAAGAGAAGGAAGGTTTAAAGATCACATATGAGACACCTAGAGATAAAAATCCACTATCAAAAAAGATTAGACAGTGGAAAAAACAAGATCAGTGTATTTGAAGATAGAGAAAATAAAAACTAATCAAAATAAAGCACAGAGGGGAAAAGAGGATAATATTTCTTTTGGACTAAAGTTTCTCATCTATTAAATAAAAATAATTATACTTCTCATGTTTGCTCAAGATTATATTGTGATGATCAAGCAATTAAGTGACTTGTAAACCAAAAAGTTCTATATAAATAAAAACTGTTAAAAAGAAGGTATAGGAGTTCCTGTCATGGCTCAGTGGTTAACAAATCTGACTAGGAACCATGAGGTTGCGTGTTCGATCCCTGGCCTTGCTCAGTGGGTTAAGGATCCGGTGTTGCCGTGAGCTGTGGTGTAGGTCGCAGATGTGGCTCAGATCCTACATTGCTGTGGCTCTGGCGCAGGCTGGCAGCTACAGCTCCGATTAGACCCCTAGCCTGGGAATCTCCATATGCCGTGAGAGCGGCCCTAGAAAAGGCAAAGAGACAAAAGGAAAAAAAAAAAGAAGGTATAGAAATTCAATATTAGAATGCTGGACTCACTAAGATATGGTTTCAACACATTTAAAAAAATCTTCCTAAGGTTTAATTTCTGTATCAGTATAATGAAGGAATAATAAGGCCTACAATCTACCATTATTTTGTTACATAAGTATGAAAACAGAGAGCACTAGAAAACAGAAAGCATTCAAAATTGTCACTTTTTTTGTTCTCACTTTAAATATGATTAGCAGTAGTCCTACTATTACACTTATAAATAGTTTAGTTAGTTCAAAGATCTTTTCTCCTTCTCTTTCCATATCATTCTCTACAAAAGGAAGGAAATCCTCCCCTTTATAAAGAACATTTGCATGACTTGTGTCACTAAATTTTAAGTGTATATATTTTTACAGTCTAATATACATACTATTCTCAAATATTACAATATTTACACTGTTAAATATGCTATAAGAAAAAGCTTTTTGGCTTTCCATGGAAAAAGGCTTAAACAAGTTATAGAACCTAATTCTAATAAGTCATATTTTAACAATGTGAAAATTATACATTTACATGGTATTGCTCATGAGAATTAAGGTTATTTGTATTCATTATTTAGAAGTATTTGGTAGAATAAGAAGATAAAAGAAGACCATTTTGAGTAGCCTTAACAATTGTATTCATATTTTTCACTTCTAACAAATAATACCTTAATTCAATGTGGAAGTGGCCCAGTTAGTAACTATACTTTTTCCGACAATTAAAGGAGTCAAGAGTTGTAAGCTCTATATGGTGCAATTCCAGTCTTAATGTGATGGTTAATTTTATGTGTCAACATGAGTAATCAAAGGGATGCTCAGATAGCTGGTAAAACATTTCTGGGTATGTCTGTGAGGGTAGGTCAGAAAGAGATTAGCATGTGAGTCAGTAGACTAAGTAAAGAACTGCCATCACCACTGTGGAGTTACTTGGTCCTTAGAGGGACTAAATAGGACAAATGAGCAGAGGAAGGGTAAATTTTCTCTCCCTTTTTCAGCTGGGACATCCATCTTCTCTTGCCTGTGGACCTAAGACCTCCTGGTCTCAGTCCTTAAGACTTTTAGACTTAGACCAGAGACTAAAGTTGTGGAGCATACATTTCACTAGTGGATCATAAGTTAGAATGAGATAAAACATTCCTTGATTCAAGGATCCATGATTTTTGTCAATGCAAGCAAGGGTACAATATGCTGCTTCCTGATGTGAAACATGTGCTGCATTCCAGAGGGCCCTTATTCTTGCCCCACAATGTATTATTACCCACCTGGGGCCATAATTAACTTTTTTAAAGGTCCTGACACTGTTCTAAAGGCCAGTGATTACAAGCTGGTATGGGATAAAGTAAGATAAGTATTGTAGTCAGTTTTCAAGATGGCTCCCAATGAATCTGCTTCCTTGTGTTATGCCACATATAGTTCCCTTTATGTTGTACTAGATCAGAGTTGTTCTGTGAACAACAGAATACTATATGACTGATGGTATATCACTTCTGAGATTAGCTTATAAATGTCTATGGCTTCCTGTTGGCCTGTCATTTGATCTGAGAGAAATCATGCTATAAGCAGTCCAAAGGAGGGTCCCAAATGGCACAGAACTGAAGCTTCCTTCCAACACTCATGTGGGTGATCTTGGAAGCAAATCCTCAAGAGAGCCACTCATGAGAGATACTCCTGAGACACCTTGAACTCAAACTACTAGCTGCTCCCGAATTTCTGCCCTCCAGAAAAATGTGTAGATGCTGTTTTAAATCTGTAAGTTTTGGAGTAATTTGTTACATAGCCATAAATAACTGATATAAGCAGTGAATTTTCCATGATCATGAACTCTACTTCATTTACTGAAAATGTATTCCTTATTCAGAAACTATGTTGTGTGGAATATTAGGGCAGTAAAAAAGCATTCTCTAAATCCACAGAAGGTGGTTTTGCAGAAGTATTGAGAATAGGGAAGATAAATCCATATTGAGGACAAGTTTACTTCAGAGAGAACAAAGTGCTCCCCTTCATGGTGGAAATAGTCTTTGCAACAACCTACCACCATGTGAGTAGCTGATTTTCTCCTCTATATTCCCCTACTCCCATATAGAAAAGGTGCTATTTTTGCAGTTTAGTGATGTTCAGTTCAAGTCTTTAATCACTTTTAAAAATTAGGTTATTAATCTCCAGCTATGTTTAAGTGTGTCTCCTAGCAGCATGTAAGCAGATATAAAAAGGTTTATCTTACCAAGTTTATACTATCAAAATGTCTGTCATTTTGTAGGTAAGTACAGTCCTATTTACATCAATAATAGTTCATCTGAAACATATTGTGATCATGTATAAGTATAAACACAACAATATATTTACATTATATGAAACAAGAATGAGAAGATTTTATTTGAAAAAGTTAAATAAAGAGTTCCCGTCGTGGTGCAGAGGTTAACAAATCCAACTAGGAACCATGAGGTTGCGGGTTTGATCCCTGGCCTTGCTCAGTTGGTTAAGGATCTGGCGTTGCCATGAGCTGTGGTGTAGGTTGCAGACGTGGCTCAGATCCTGCGTTGCTGTGGCTGTGGTGTAGGTCGGCAGCTACAGCTCCGATTAGACTACTAGCCTGGCAACCTCCATATGCTGCGAGTGCAGCCCTAGAAAAGACAAAAAAACAACAAAACAAAACATTAAATAAACCATCATCATAATGGGGGATTTAAAAATGTCTCCCTCAGAGACACAGTCCAGGAGATACCAAATTGGGAAGGCCAGAATGCCACACAACAAATTTTATCTAATAGTCATATTCTATGAGTAGATGGAACTCTTGACAGTCTGAAAACAAAGGAGAAACGTATAACAAATATGATTCACAACAGGTTTTAATTTATATAAATTATAATATTAGAATATTTACTTGACAAAATTTATTGTCAAGGGAAAATGTTAACATAGACTTTGCTTACTCAAGTCCAGCAAGCAAGAAATATTAGATGTATTTTTTAAAATGATTACATACAAAAATAATGCAAACATTTCATACATGTGATTTTATTCATTTTTATATGTCATATTCTTTTTTTTTTTTTGTCTTTTTGCCTTTTCTAGGGCTGCTCCCGTGGCATATGGAGGTTCCCAGGCTAGGGGTCTGATTGGAGCTGTAGCCACCTGCCTATGCTAAAGCCACAGCATTGCCAGATCTGAGCTATGTCTATGATCTACACCACAGCTCATGGCAATGCCGGATCCTTAACCTACTGAGCAAGGCCAGGGATTGAACCCGCAACCTCATAGTTCCTAGTCGGATTCATTAACCACTGAGCCACAATGGGAGCTCCTATATGTCATGTTCTTTAGGGAAGATTTTCATTAAGCTTTGAAACAAATGAATCAGTTTATGCTTATGAAAAAAACTTATGCGTAAATAAATGGAAACTACAGGAAATAATGCAAAAAGTACTCAACATTAAATGAATTGAGTATCTGATAGTGGAAATTTATTTTGTACTATTATGCTCCTTAATTGTAAGGTTTATGTATCATACATATTTGTATGGTGGATGGTTTTCAATATGGAATATTATTTTCAATTGCCTATCTCCAGGGAAGCTTTTGTTTCTTTATGCAGGTATAACAAATACCAATATCAAACTGACCTCAGAACTTGCTTCATTTTTTTTTTTTCATGTAATTAATCTTAGTTGTTAAATAATTCACTTTTCTGTGTAAAGTGAAAAAAAAGACGTTTTTATTAGTACAATTGTTGCTTTCTTGTGTTTTGATATAAGGTTAAATAGAAAGTAAAGTTTATTTTTCATAAAGGTATGTATATATCCACATATTTTAATGTTATTTTTTATCAATATTGATAATATTATATATATTTGTTTCATATAAAAATAATCTATAAAGCATATATAACAGATACATGAAGTTGTCATTCAGCCCAAATTATATATAGCACATTATTATATATATTGGTTATTAAAATAATGAAAGAAGTGCTTTTTAAAAAAAACTTTAAAAAAATCTATGGATATGTTCTTTTATTGTGTTAAATTTATTTTGTATTTGGCACACTTCAGAGGCAAATGTAAGACCTTCTTTTAACATCTTCCACCAACTGTTATTAAGACTCATGTCCTTAAATGTAGCTCTTATAGACAGAGATAGAATGAAATAATTGAACTTTCTTGTTCTCAAAGAAAGGTAAAAACATAGCCATACTTGAAAGATATATTAATTATTTTATTAGCAGAACTAGAATTCAATGAAATTTTAATATGCTAGTTTTCTTTAAAGATTCACATTTTGGAAGAAATATTACAGACTAACTCTAAACAACTTCTGTCCTTGTTTTAAAATTGGTAATATGAGTTAGTAATGAGTATAGAAAGGGCATTTACCAACATGAACCTAAAAGTTATGGGTCTAGAGAAAGGAGATATATTGGGAGGAACTGACTGTGGGGAAGATAAATAGATAGGCAAAGAATCTCTATGTAAAATGTGAACTCCACTACAGCAAAGAATTTTGTCTACTGTGATGTAACTAAAACTCTGCCTGGCATATAACTGAATGTTTAATAGATATTTGTTCAATGAATAAATGAATAATATATATATATATACGTCAGTTTTCCCAGTTTTCATTCAGTTTAATCAGCTCCACCTGGTTCTGGATACCCCAGTCAGTCAAGTGTCATAAAGAAAAATAAATAAAATTATTAGATTGCTAGTTTTCTTGACAAAATAAAGTTAAAAACTTATTTAGTTCCATCTGAGGTAAATACTGCCTTCCCACCATTTTTATGAAACATTCCAAGCATCTACAAAAGTATAATGCAGCATATGCTTATCACATAGATTCAACAAATAGTATTTTGTGACAATTATTTTAAAATTTATATTCTTAAGCATATTTTAAAGCAGTACCCAAGCATTGTATTATTTTACCCCATAATATTTTTTTTTGTCTTTTTGGGGCATACCCCTGGCATATGGAGGTTTCCAGGCTAGGGGTCGAATTGGAGCTGTAGCTGCTGGCCTACATCACAGCCATAGCAATGCCAGATGCAAGGTGCATCTGTGACCTACACCACAGCTCACAGCAACACACTGAGCAAGGCTAGGAATCAAACATACATCCTCATGGATATGAGTCAGATTTGTTTCTGCTGGGCCCTGATGGGAACTCCTACCCCATAATATTTCAAAATAATCTCTAAAGAATATCAATACAGTCTTACATAACTACAATGCCATTGTTATACCTAACAAAATTTACATCTATGCCTTGGCATCATCTCTTACTTGATTAATGTTCCAACATCTTCAATTCTTCCTCCAATATTTAGAACTACAGTATCATGTTGTTGTTTTCTACAAAATAGGACCCATGTGGATACATTTAGAATATCTGTTACAAAGTCCATTTACTCATGTGTTAGGAAAAAACAGTATATAAAACCCACCAATAAAGTCTGTTTACAATGGAAAAAGCATATGGGCTTTCACTCTGATATATGGATTGCTTTGATCCAGAGCAAAACCCAAGCACCAATGGTCAACTAATATATAATAAAGGAGGCAAGAACATACAGTGGAAGAAAGATAGTCTCTTCGATAAGCAGTGCTGGGACAACTGGACAGCTACATGCAAAAGAATGAAATTAGGACACTCAGTAACACCATACACAATAGTAAACTCAAAATGGATTAAAGACCTAAATATAAGGCCAGATACTATAAAACTCCTGTAGGAAAACACAGAACACTCTTTGACATAAATCATAGAAACATCTTGTTTGATATACTACATAGAATAAGGTCAATAAAAACAAAAACAAATCAATGCCACCTAATTAAAAGCTTTTGTGCATCAAAGGAAACAATTTAAAAAAACCCCACAGAATGGAGAAAATCTTTGCCAACAATGCAACTAACAAGGGCCTAATCTCCAAAATATATAAACAAATCACACAGCTCAACAATAAAAAACAAACAACCCAAATGAAAAATGGGGAGTAGTAACAAACCCAACTAGTATCCATGAGGACATGGGTTCTATCCCTTGCCTCACTCAGTGGGTTAAGGATCTGGCACTATTGTGAGCTATGGTGTAGGTCACAGATGTAGCTGAGATCCCATGTTGCTGTGGCTGTGGTATAGTCTGGCAGCTGCAGCTTTGATTCCACCCCTAGCCTGGAAATTTTCATATGCTGCAAGTTTCATATACGCTAAAAAGACCAAAAAAAAAAAAAAAGAAAGAAAGAAAAAAGAAAAACAGGCAGAGGACTTAAATAGATATTTCTCCCAAGAATACATACAGATGGCCAACAGGCACATGAAAAAATGCTCAGTATCACTAATTCTTAGAGAAACGCAAATCAAAACTACAATGAAGTATCACCCCACACCTGTCAGAATGGCCATGATTAACAAGTCAACAAATAACAAATGCTGGAGAGGGTGTGGAGAAAAGGGTACCCTCCTTCACTGTTGGTGGGAATGTAAATTGGTATGACCACTATGGAAAACAGTATGGAGGTACCTCAGAAAACTAAATATAGAATGACCATATGATCTAGCAATCCCACTCCTGGGCATATATCTAGATAAAACATTCATTCAAAATGATACATGCACCTCTATGTTCATTTCAGCACTATGCACAATAGCCAAGACATGGAAACAACCTAAATGTCTATCGACAGATGAACAGATTAAGAAGATGTGGTACATATATGTACGGAATACTACTCAGCCATAAAAAGAAATAAAATTATGCCATTTGCAGCAACATGTATAGAACTAGAGATTCTCGGACTAAATGAAGTAATTCAGAAAGAGAAAGACAAGTGCCACATATCACTTATTTGTGGAATTTCAAATATGGCAGAGATGACCCTATCTACAAAACAGAAACAGATCACTGCCAAGGAGAGCAGACTTGTGGTTGCTAGGGATGAGGGGAGGGGAGTGCAATGGATGGAGAGTTTGGTGTTTGTGGATGCAAATTGTTACCTTTGGAATGGATGGGTACTGGGGTCCTACTGTACAGCACAGGAAACTATTTATGCCCAGGTAACCTTGCTGTGCAACAAAAATGGAAGAAACATTATAAATCAACTATAATAAAAAATACCAAAAAAGGGAAAAATCTAGAAGTTGAATAAATGTAATTTATTAATTTTTACACTGTACAAATTTTATAAGATTAATCATGTAGTCATTACAAGATTTAAGTTTTAAACCAGTTCTTTTGCTGAATCATCATGTTAACTTGTTCGCTGAATTTTCTTGCATCTTGTTTATTCCACACATGCAAGAATATGTGGCAAGTTTTGCTTAAAAATGAAGATAAAGCTATTGCATAAAGAAAGATAAGTACTTTTTAATAGGTGAAATACTTTAGTCAATTTATAGATGAAAATCAGAGGCACTCTGAATATGAATATGAATTTTATTTTATTAATTTAAGTTACTGCACAGTCATTAAGAACCTGCCACATCATGGACTAGACTATGGGGTAATATTCGTAAATGAAAAAAGTGTTTATGTTAGGGTATTATAATTAAATGGTGGCATAACTAAATTTGTTCCTGTGTATATGTAGAGGGGAACTGGAATGTGAGCAACAGGGAGGTGCTCTAAGGAACAATTAAATTTAAAAAGTGATTAAACCTTTGGTTATGATTAAAATATGAATATTGCACATCATGGGTGGGACAGAAGAAAAACTTTTATGGAACTTGTAAAAAATTAACTCCAGGGCAAATATATCAAATTAAATAACAAAGTTGTCTTAAACTGGCTTATAGCTTTAAGAAATAAGTATATTTATTATTAGAATTTTATCATTTGTATATATACATACATACATATATATATGTATGTATGTATGTATGTATATATGTATGTATGTATATATCACCACCCAATTTTAAGACTACATTTTGCCTAACTAATGCTGGAGAGGATGTGGAGAAAAGGGAATCCTCCTACATTATTGACGTATAGGTAAATTAGTATAACCACTATGGAAAATAGTATGATGCTCCTCAGAAAATTAAAAATAGAACTACCATATGATCTAGCAATCCTATTACTGGGTATATATCAGGGCAGAACTATAATTCAAAATTATATGTTCACCCTTATGTTCATAGCAACACTATTCATAATAGCCAAGATATGGAAATAACCTAAATGTCCATTGGCAGATGAATGGATTAAGAAGATGTGGTATATGTATATACACACAATGGAATCCTACTCAGCCATAAAAAGAACAAATTGATGGTATTTGCTGCAACATGGATGTGACTAGAGATTATCATACTAAATTAGGTAATTCAGAAAGAGAAAGACAAATACAATATAATATCATTTATATGTGGAATCTAAAATATGACACAAATGAACCTATCTACAAAATAGAGCAGACTCACAGGACAGACTCATGGTTGTCAAAGGTGGAGGGGGAGTGACGGGGAGTTTGAGGTTAGTAAATCTGAAGTATTATATTTAAAATGGATAATAAATAAGGTCCTATTGTTTATCACAGGGAACTATATCCAATCTGAGATAGACCATAACGGAAAATAACATTAAAAAAATGTATATGTATGCATGACCAAGTCACTTTGCTATAGAGCAGAAACTGGCACAACATGTAAATCAATTGTATCTTAATAATATTTCATTTTTATTTAAATTATTTTTTTTGTCTCTTTGTCTTTTTTTTCCAGGGCCACACCTGCAGCACATGGGGGTTCCCAGGGGTCTAATCAGAGCTGTAGCCGCCGGCCTACGCCATAGCCACGGCAACGCGGATCCAAGCCACCTCTGCCACCTACACCACAGCTCACTGCAATGTGGACCACACTACAGCTCATGGCAATGCTGGATCCTTAACCCACTGAGCGAGGCCGGAGATCGAACCTGCAACCTCATCGTTCTTAGTCGGATTCGTTAACCACTGAACCAAGATAAATAATAAATAATATTTTTAAAGACTACATTTTGCCATGGAACTGAAGACATGCCATTTAGCTTCTCTGGGCTTCAAGTTTTTCACTGGATACTGAGTAAATAAATATGTTGGGGTTTAGTGGGACTTAGCTTTTCCATGATCATTTTCAGTTAACTACACCTATGATTCTTTTTTTTGGTTGTTGGCTTGAGAATGACCATAGGATTAGCTCATTTTAAATATTCAATTTATCAAAATATTATAATTTAAAAATTCTATGACCATATGCTTAATATGTTTAAGTATTTCAAAAACCACAATAATTGTGTAATGTGAAAAATTATGGTATTAGCAATATAGCTCATGGCCTAAATTTAATTTTTTATTTTTTTAATATTTTTTAGGGCTGCACCCACGGCATATGGAAGTTTCCAGGCTAGGGGTCGAATCAGAGCTACAGCTGTCAGCCTACACCACAGCCACAGCAATGCAAGATCCAAGTCGCATCTCTGATCTACACCACAGCTCATGGCAACCCACTGAGCATGGCCAGGGAACGAACCTGCAACCTCATTGTTCCTAGTTGGATTTGTTTCCTCTATGCCATGACAGGAATTCCTCCTGGCCTAAATTTATACACTTCTTTTTCTTCAATTCCTTAGTATTTACCATGGGTCACAAACACCAGTCATTTGGCAAACAGCAGACAAAAATGCAGACATCATTTATAAAAATACAGTTTCTTGATACAATATCTAGAAAGTCTTATTCCTAAATTTGATTTCAGCTACAATAATTTTAAAGAGCACATCAGTAGATTCTGACAGGTA
Organism: Sus scrofa; assembly: GCF_054392235.1. Taxonomy (NCBI): domain Eukaryota; kingdom Metazoa; phylum Chordata; class Mammalia; order Artiodactyla; family Suidae; genus Sus; species Sus scrofa. Next base: position 112,228,764 of record NC_139397.1, on the reverse strand, counting down.
GTTAGATTTGAGAATCTATAACATTTCTTTCACTTACATAATAGCCTCATTTACTTTGTTGAAACTGCAATATATGTCAAAGGTTATTAAATCTTCAACAAAGTCACATGAAATTTGAGAAACAAATCATGGTCAAATTATAAGAATTCCACTGATCTTTGAAAATATATGAATTTACTTTATTAGAATATCAATTATTCATTTTATTTATATGCCGTTTGAATTGCACATTTAACTAATGAAATATTAATATTAAAATATAACTGATAACATTAATACAATTCTTATAGAAGTGCAGTGTTTATAAAAGTTATAAAAATTGATGTGTTTCAAGGTTTATTCTGCTTTAACAAAAATCAAAATATTCTTTATTTGGCTTAGGATTACATATATTATAAGGAAAAAAACAACCTTAGGTAATTTCGGGGAAGATATATAGAAAAGAAATGCCTTAAATTATCTGAGGAATAACTTTTGAAAATCATGTTCAAATTACTTCTGTTCTAAACCACTGCTACAAAGAAACAACAACAAAATTCATATTATTCTTCTAGTCCACATCCACAAACCCTAAATTATTGATGCCCTGAAATCAGCGGTAAGGCTTTACTATTGTGGTGGTTTTAATCAACCAAACCTTTTTTGATTCAATATATAAGTACACAAATTGAATAAATCTATGCAGAGAGGAGGAGATATGTTCAGTCTGAATTATAAAATAGGTTTAGAGATTTGCTTTGGTACAGTTTTTTTTTTTAATTGAATAACAGAGACATATGTCTCTGTTACAGAGTTGAAATATTGCACAAAAAAGTAGAAATCTTTTTTATGGAATAAATCTAATACAAAAATAAATCATGGATACATATGCACTAATATATTAATTATAGTTCCATCCTTTAGGTTCATAACTTATTGTGAAATTAATTCAAAGTGTTGATTATTTTTCTTTATATTTGTCTCCAAGACTTTCCTATCTTAGGTGTTCTTTAAAATTATGTATTTAACATCTCTTAGTAGATTTACTTCCTTTGTAAATAATCTTTGATGGTCCATTAATTTTATCACTTCCATCTAGATTTTTTTTTCTATCACCATAAAAATGGACACTGACTTGAGCAATATTCTATCTTTACTGATAGTGACAGCTTCTAACTCTTGGCATATAACCAGATTAGAACCGTTTGAATTGTGAGTTAGATGCGCTTTGAAAATGTAAGGTAAGAAAAATATTGTAACAAGGATGAGACATTCTATGAATAAAACAATGGAAATGTTATCCAACAAGGATTGTATTACAGCAGTTAAATATTTTGACAACTTATTATATATATTATTATATTTGCATTATACTATGTCTGTTTTTTTGCTGTTAAAGTTCTGCAAGTGTTTTTATCATTCATTTAAAATTTCTCTAGTTATATTTAATCTGTAATGGGATTAGCCAAGAATACTTGTTTTTGGTCCAAATTCAAGATGACCCTTTCCTATTTATGGCCTCTCAATGCAGTATCTTTTGGTTATGGAAATGATATCCTGTAACAAAGAATTTTACAAAGCAGCAAGGCAAATAAACTTTTACAGACAACTGGTTAGCACATTTATTCAGCTTTTGCCTAGGAGCTGGGGACCAGCCAGTACCAAAAAATGTGCAATGGAGTCTCTGGAAAATTACTGTCAGTTAGTATGCTTCTTGGGATTTACATATGGAGGGTAATTTACCTTACCATTAAATTATTGAAAGAAATACACAGTCTGATTATCAGTGGAACTAAAAAAATATGCTATGATGAAATACCACACTATCTTTCTTTGTTGGGACATATTTTTTCATTCCTCAGTGCTTATTTGTAATAAAGAAAAATTTTTGTCTTTTATTACTCATTTCTCACATTAACAGAGCTTTGCTCAATCAGGAAATTTATACTTTATATCAAAGCCTTTTGATCTTACTCCAATAGCTAATTCTAAATTTGTTTGTTTCCCACAGTTTTTATTCTATTTCTAATAATCTTGATGTTCCCCACGATCCTGAAGCACTAGTCAAATATGGCTATAAGCATTTGAAATGTGGCTAGTCTGACTGAAATGTGCTATAAATATAAAATAAACACTATTTTGAAGACAATATAAAAAATTCTCAGTAATCTTTGATTTCATGATGAAGCAATATTTTAGAAATATTTATTTAAATAAAATACATTAAAATATGTTATTAAACTGTCAAATATACGGTATTTAGAATATTTTAAATTATATAAGTGGTTCCATTACTTTTCTTTTGGTCAGTGCTGTTCTAAAGTTAAAGCATCTGTTATATAAATGCTTAAAAGCAAATGCCTTTCTAATGATCAGACAAAAATCTGAATTATTGCTAATAATATACTAATTATGTAATAGGTTTATATTTTTTTCTGCTCAAAACAAAACTGGCTTTATATTTTTCACAATTATGGTTTATTCCTATTTTAAGGAATATATTCATAGGATTTGCTGATGAGATTATTTTAATTAAAGAAAATGTTATCAGTACTAGTAAAAGTACACTTTCATTCTCCACTAAAGAAAATATGTTTTTAATGCTGGGAAATTATTGTTAACAATGTCTAATATGTTGTTCTAGGAAGTCAATTTGCTACTTAAAAATACATATTTTTATAGTGGAGCCAATCAACTGGAATTTCTTCCTCTGAGAAAATCCCACTCATCCCCCAGCTTGCCTCTCCCTGATATATCCATTACAGATGAGCTATGGTACAAAATTCTATATGTTAACTTATGGTTTGTTTCAATGTCTCTTACTAGCAAGTGGGCAAATAAAAGATTAGATAAATTACTCTTTTTTCAATATTCTGTTAGCTCATAGAGATGCAATTACACTGTTATGGACTGACTATATATGTTTCACCAAAATTCATGTACTAAAGTCCTACAACTCACCTACAATGGGATGGTATTTGGAGATGGAGACTTAGGAGGTAATTAGAGTTATATGGGATGCCAGTAGACACCCCCTTTTATTTTTTATTTATTTTTTCTTTTTAGGGTGGCACCTGTGGCATATGGAAGTTCCCAAGCTAGGGGTAGAATCGGAGTTATAGCTGCTGACCTACACCACAGCCACCAAAATGCCAGATTCTAGCCATGTCTGTGACCTACATTGCAACTCGCAACAATGCCAGATTCTTAACCTACTGAGCAAGGCCGGGGATCGAACCCACATCCTCATGGATACTAGTAAGGTTCATTACTGCTGAGTGACAATGGGATAGGCACTCCCTCTTCCAAGTGTTGAGTATGTTTTAGAGCACCATCATGTCCATAACAGCTTGACTAGTTTTCCTCTTTAAAAAAAAATAATAATAAAGAGCTGAACTATTCAATATAGACGTAGTGTACACTCAATAATCTAGTTAGGTGAAAGTACTTAATTTTAACCAAAAAATAAAAATTCATTTTGCCTACAATCTTCCCTTTGCTCTGCATGGATAGACTCAGACTTGAGTTTAGTTAATTAATTAGCGAATTAGCTTGTAGCATATTGAATTTTGAAATATTTCAAATACGCTATTGAATAAATTGTCCAAGTCTTTGATGGAAGAACTACTACTAATTTCTTAGGAAAAAATAATTTTTTTACACTCATCCCTCCATTCTTCTCCAAATGAAAAATAAATAATTTGAACAGAATTTGAAGTTTCAAAAATTGTCTTGCCATCCAAAGTTATTTTTTTATGATTCCTAATCTTGACTTAAAATTTACTTGTTCTTTATGACAGTGGAAACAGAAACATTTTTATGAGGAAGAGATATTCTCTATAGTGCTTTACAAATGGATTCTGCAAATTGTAATTCATAAGAGGTGATGTCTCCTGTAATTGCATCTGAGTATTCTCTTATGTGTTCTGCCAGGAATATATTAAATCACACTTGCTGCCCCTAGCTAGTCTTTAGTGTTTTCATTTCTGGCCCAGATTCCAACCTAGAAAACCAATAAATTCTTCTTTATCCATGAAACTCTTTTTATTATCTTTCTTATTGCTGTGCTCATTGGTCTTTTAATGGTTGAGTGGATCCCTTGGCATCATTGCTATTATTACATCTCTCAAACAGGTATAAGACAATATTAAATAGTTTTCCATGGTGTGAGGCCAAAGGTATGACTCCTTTACTTTGATTATAAAACCAGAGTAGGATATTAATTCTATTTCTTTTTGGCAAGGGAGCCTCAGTCTCCGAAATCTTATTGGAGCCAAATCTACAAAAAGGCAAGTTTTCATGATGAAATACCAAATTAAAATGACTTTTTTTCTTTGGGGCTACTGAAAGGTCAAAATTCTTCCAATCCAGGAGCCAGGCTCTTAGATGTCTCTTAGATGTCATCTCACCATAAAGTAGTTTATTTTTCAATTAGGCCCATAAATTTACATAATAAGTATACTGAAAAGGAGATAAAGATCCTGAAGTTCTATTAATATTTCTGAATTCTAGTCTTTTGTATATTAACTCACTGATCTATATAATTGCAGGTAAACTTCACATAGGGCAAATCCAGTTCATTAGTATTGAACAGATCACATAGTTGCTTATTATTTTGATACATATTCATTTGAAATTAGAATTTAAGATAATTTTAAATGTATGGGTTATTTTCTCTTACTGCTTGCAGTAAGTTAATTCTAAAAACTGTATTTCAACATTGAATTGAAAAATAATATTTTGCCTATAATTCTATAACTTTCTTTTCCCTATGATATTTTTCTACATAGTAAACTGCATACCTGGCAAGCTACATTTAGTCACCAATTAAGAAAATTATAAAAAAATTACAACACAGGCCTGAAATTTCATGCTTAAAAATAAAAAGAAAAAAAATTAAATAGAATCCAACGTGAATTTTTATTTTAGTGCCTTTTCTTCTTTCTGTTTTGAGTGTATATGTTAAATTCTTTACAGTGTCTGAAAGAATTGTGAATCTTGTTCATGTAGCCTCAGGCCATGAAGATACAGTCACTTTTGTTGGTTATGGAAGATAATCAAATACCTTCAATTAATTCATTAATAATTTGAACATACAATGAATTACATGTGATAACTTTCAAAATTAAACTACATTTTCATTAGTTTCCAATTTTAATTAATTTTCTCTCTCTCTCTCTATATATATATATATGCACCTATATGCTGTATACACAGTAAGTAAAATTTATTTTTCAGGCACAAAATTTTGAGAAAATTAATTAAAATTGGAAACTAATGAAAATGTAGTTTAATTTTGAAAATTATCACATGTAATTCATTGTATGTTCAAATTATTAATGAATTAATTGAAGGTATTTGATTATCTTCCATAACCAACAAAAGTGACTGTATCTTCATGTATGTATATATACATACATACACTAATGATCTAAATAGATAAATTGAAAATAAGCCCAATAAACATCAAAGTACTTCTATTTTTTAAAATTAAAAAAAATTATACCTGAACCCACAGCATGTGGAAGTTCCTGGGCCAGGGGTTGGATCCAAGACTCAGATGCAACCTATCCCTCAGCTGCAGCAACATTGGTCCTTTAACCCACTGAGCCAGACCAGGGATCCAACTCCCACCTCAGCAGCAACCAAAGCAGCTGCAGTCGCATTCTTAACCCATTGTACCGCAGCAGGAACTCTAAAATACTATTAGTTAAAATCTATGTTACTTGAATGCATAATTTCCTATAAATTATTAAAATATATAATGTAACACAAAATATTATATGTATATAAGAAAAATTTAATATCTTCTACAAGATGAAAATAACAAGTAAATGTTAAATGCATCTACAGCAGTGAAGATATAAAACTTCTTCAGCTCACTTTTTTATTTTAGTCTCATGTCTCCTCTACTTGTCTTTTATAGTTAACCTTCTAATTAAGCCACAAAGCAAAAGGCATAAGAAAAAAGTTATAGGTGGTGCTATGAAAAAAAAAAAAAAAGAACCACCGTCTTTGTTTTATTGTTGCTTTTATTTTTATTTATTTATTTTTTTGTCTTTTGTCTTTTTAGGGCCACACCCACGGCACATGGAGGTTCCAAAGCTAGGTGTCTAATTGGAGCCTTAGCTGCCAGCCTACACCATAGCCACAACAACGTGGGATCTGATCTGTGTCTGTGACCTACGCTGGATCCTTAACCCACTGAGCAAGGCCAGGGATCAAACCCACGTCCTCATGGATACTGGTCAGGTTCGTTAACCACTGAGCCATGATGGGAACTCCTATTATTTATTTTAAGAGCAAAGATCGGCTGAATTGTATTAGTAAAGAAAAGATTAAATAAAAATTATATTACCCAAAAATAATTGATGCAAGGAATAACTTATCATATAATAATAAAAATAACTACTTTTTACTTACTAATAAATACATGTCAAGAATATGTCCTATGACTTATATGGCGTTTCATTAACCCACACAACAACTATATCATGAATTTATAAGTTTCTTTATGTTTCCGGATAAGAAAAAAAAATCTAGAGTCTAAGACAAAACTTTAAAAGTCCAAGGTGTTAACTTTTAATTTGTTCACATATTCATTAAGTTTAAGCAATTATACAGAGACAAAAGTAACTACAAAAAATCTAATTGGAAACATTATCTTTTCTTCAATGCTACACAAATTAAGCAGAATTTATATAACTAAAACTTTGTATTATTAGATATAGAGCCCAGACATTTCTGGTGTGCCATGTAGCTGAATTGGTTGGCATTTCTTACACCATTAATTTGGGGCAGAATTAAGCCATTTTAAGTTACACTTAAGAATTGTGTGTGTGTGTGTATCTGTGTGTGTGTGCATATGTGTGTTTTCATGTTAATTTAATCTTCAGCCTTCTAAAAGTGTTTTTCTAATTATAATGCTCTTTGAGTCCTCCATAGCAAAGTGTAGACATGTTATAGCTTTCCCCCAGTTAAAATTTCAGACTTCAGAGTTCCCGTCATGGCACAGTGGAAACAAAGACAACTAGGAACCATGAGGTGGTAGGTTCGATCCCTGTTCTCACTCATTGGGTTAAAGATCCAGTGTTGCCATGAGCTGTGGTGCAGGTCCAGACGTGGCTCCAATCTAGCATTGCTGTGGCTGTGGTGTAGGCTGGCAGCTACAGCTCTGATTAGACGCCGAGCCTGGGAATTTCCATATGCCACAGGTTTGGCCCTAAAAAGACAAGACAAAAAAAAAAAATAATAAATAAAATAAAATAAAATAAAATACAATTTCAGACTTCAAATATGAGACTACTTTACTAATCACAAAAATGTATTGAGTTTAAAATCAAGTAAATTTACTGTTTAAAAATATATTAAAATTATTTGGAATGAAATATACTATGCTCAATCTATATAAAGTAATAGTTTTAATGTGTATTTTAACATCAGGAAATCTATGCATAAGAAAGATTAAAAAATTATACCTCTCCCTTTATTTAGCATACCATAGCTCTCCCTTGACAATATCATCAAAGCATTTTATTGTTGGCCTATTATTTGCCAGTTCTTATGCTAAGTCCTGAAAAAAAAAAAAGACTAATAAGAAAAACATTTGTATTCAAAGGTCTTTCAGTCTGGTAGATAAAATGAGAAGAAATAAGAGTTATTGAGAGCCTACCATGTGCCAGGAAATACAAAACCTTTAAAATTATTATCTTGGTTGGGAGTATAACATAGTAGCTAAACATCTGAATGGAAGCTAAACTTCCTGGGCTCCCACTTATTAATAAATGGTCAAAGGCAAGCTATAATATCTCTGTCTTTTTCCATGTATAAAATTGGATAATAATCTTGTCACTGAGATCTGTAAAGTCAAATACTGAGTTAATAGCATCAAAATGGAGAAAGCCTAAACCCTGAATCACAGGAGACTCTCAGCAGACCCATGTCAAACTTTATCTGAGCAAGAAATATTCTTTTGTGGTGCTAACTCACTACAATTTGGGGGTATATATGGTATTTCTGTAACCACAGTGCAGCCTACCAGACCAACATGGAAAATTGACATCTCATAGTATTAAACTGCCATAGTAAAATTTTAGATGATGTGAAATAGGCTTAGTAGTTGGGCAGTGGCTTCCAAAAAATGGGCTGAACTATCCTATTTAATATGTTCATTTTTACACCAAGGTTGAATCCTCTACTTTTGATTCAAAATATACCTAATTCAAACAAATATTTTATAAAAAACTTATAAAAATGCAGGATTTGGGTATCTTAGAAATAAACAGGCAGTTAACTTGCTTGAAGGAATATACAAGATAATAAATAAGATAAATATTCAGGAAAATATTTGATATTTAAAATAATATATCCTTACTAAACAATACATTAAGTGTTAAAGAGAGCCTAGAAAATGTGCAACAAATTGAACTTGGTGGTATCAAGGAGGGTTTTGCAGAAAAGAAAGTATTTAAATAATGTTTTAAAGGAAAAACAAGGGTTTAGACTATGGAAATGCAATTAGCTTGTGCAAAGAGAGTGAACAGTAATATGCAAAGATAAGAAAAATGGCAAATTCAGGGGCTCACAAGAAGCCTATCATGGAGGAATGGGAAATGACATAATGATGAGACTATAGTTTTGCAAGAGCCAGATAATAAAGGTCTTTGTAAGAAAGAAAAACAAATTGTTTAATTCTTTTACATAACCAGGATTGAAGTTACATTTTAGGATCAACTGAATGTGAGGAAAGGAAAGGAAAAGAAGAAGAAAATAACTTTCTGTATTGGAGAGATGTATGTAAAATGTAATTAGATACATTACTGGATAAATGCATATATATAAGAAGATTAATTTGGGGACTATACCACTATACGTGTTTTGATAGCTGTTTTGAGGGGCCTATGACACATACAGGAAATTATGGCCAGTAGGTAGGAAATTTGGATAATCTCATTTCATTACAGGCTTGAGGTTCATTTTTATGTCAGACACAAAATCTTAAAGAAAAACCTGTCTCTAGAGCCAAGAAGTACTCTTATGCACATCTCACAATTCCTCCTTTGTTCAATTATTTTTAGCTTGTAATGGAGAGTGCAATCATTCTTTGGGGAAAAAATAAGACTTTATAGTAGAACATATTCAGATGTATACATATAAATATATTTAGATATACATATAAAGGTATACATATAAATACATTTATACATATATACCTATATACATACAAATACATTTATATCTATACATATATATACATAACACAGATGCATACATATAAATACATTTATATATATACATGTATTATATAAATACAACTAAAATGTTAATATAAAAATACAGTTGCTTTCTGCGGTATCTTTCTATCCTAATTTGAGATTGCCAGCCTTTCTAATTTATTTGTGCTTTATTATAACATTGAATATATCAATCAGCATGTGTTTGTCCTTAGTTTTGCAAACTGTTATAGAGCAGGTGTCATGTCTTTAAAAGTGTTTCCAAGTAATACCAGGCATGAAAGCATCCACCTGAGGGAGCTTAATATGTAGCCATCCAGATGCTCGCCATTTGTAAATTACTCCCTGGGTGTAAATTAGCTACTCTGGCAATGTGTCAAAGTGTTAATAAGTATTATTCTGATTCTTTTTTTTTTTCATGTCATTAAGGTATTACAGAGTAATAACTTCAATAAGCTTGTTCATGCTCATGACCAAATAATGAATACAAAAGTTCTTTTGAAGTACATACTAGGTACCATGAGGAGTTCATTAATGCATTTGGAAATTGAGAGTTAATTGGTAATAATAAAGATTTAATGTTTTGTGCAAGTAGCATATTCACTTTTATTTCTTGGCTAATTTTTAATTTATTATTTAAATTCCACATTGTTTTTCTTAGGAAAATTTAAGGTATAGACATTCTAAGATTCCTCTTTTTAACAAGTTCACATCAGATTATCCAATTTTTTTTCTTTTTTTCTTTCTTTTCAGATTATCCAATTTTTTAAATATAACATATAACTATTTTTCTGAACATGTTTAGGGATCTATAGAACATTTTTGTACTAAAAATATAAAAAGTCTATTTTTAATATATTTTAGCATAAATAAATACAGATATTGGTACATAGGCCCATGTAAAAATGTGGTTTTCCCTCACCCAATAAAAATGTGATTTTCACCAGGAAATATAGGTTTTTTGGTTTTTTTTTAATATTTGCCACAGTTCACAGATTTATCAAACATCTAGAAGACAAAGGATAAGCCATATAAGAATGAACATCATTGAATATGCAAGTGCACATGAAAATTTGTAATCATGCTCAATTGGCTATTGTAATCATGGAAAATAGATGAAAATGGTATTGATTTTATAAGAAAATTACTATACAGATTAAAAATTAACTTTACATTATTATTTAAAAATCATCTTTCCACTGACCACTACCACCAAATTTGAACCATGTGAGCAGTCTCCATACTTTGTTTTAAATTTTGTCTATGTAATTATTTTTATATATATGAGATTCATCACGAATGAGTCAAAGTTTCATCATCACGTAAACTAAATGTATTTAAGAATCCTGGATAATAATTTTTAGGAGCCATATGACATTCTGCTGCAATGCCATGAAAGAGTTGTAATTAGAGCTAGATTTCATTTCATTCTCTTGCCCATAGTTAATTGTTAGGAATTTTACAGCTAGAACCCTTCAACTGGCTGATGTCCCTCAAGGGTCATAAATCAACAGATTATGCTCCTATACATCCATATTGACACTCAGGTCCTCCTTATGTGCTTATAGCATCAGACAGCTATATTTTAAACAAACCAATAACTAATCTTGAGATCTACATAAAATATAAACATTAATTAACATTTTTCAAATTGTAGATTGTCCAATACCAATAAATATATAATTTTACCAAAAAAATCCAAGGTTTAGATATCTCATAGACTAACTTGAAAATAGGGGTGAGAATATATTACATAATTATGTATGATTACTGACAAATATCATTGATTGATCCGACATTACTTCTAACCTTAAAACCTACAGTAAGTTGAATTCAGATATCATTAGATGCAAACACTGTTAGGAAACTAATATTTCAGTTTGAAGGGATGCAAATATTTTATTGATTAGAGTGAAAAACAAATCAATATCTGTTTCATTTTTATGATGATTTTAAAAAACAGTTACAGTAACAACAAACGAACAGCATTAAAGTACAGTTGACTCTCATTATTCATGGTTTCCTGTTTACACATTATCTAAAATAAACTCAAGCCATGATTTTCTCTTTAATCAAGTTCCAAATCTTGTGGAGAGGTAAGTATTTTCCTGAGTTATAAAACATTATCTATAACCTATGTTTTAAATTAATTACTTCCAAGGTCAGAAAGAATAATTGAGCAAATGTTTGTTATATCTTGTGTTCATAAAAAATAGGAGGTATGATATTCAATTATATACAAAAGGTAGGTTCTACATAGGATGAGTAACCAAAAAACAAGTTGGAAACTTGAGTAACAACAAAATGTCCATGAAATGTCATCTAAGTGCAAGAAACATCTCATCTATATTGTCAATATCATGTATAGGCCAGTCTAGATAAGACACACAAATGGGGTGTGGGTACTGCTTTTTCAAACACAAGCTCATACCTTTAACTGAAAGTGTAAAAGCAAGAATTAGTTAAAAGCAAGAACTACCTAGAGAGTTGAATATGTCTATAACTCAAATGTTGGCTTCAAGTACATGGATGCTTTAGTTGGTTCATGTTTATTTTCAAGGAAAACAACTCTAGTAATATAAAGATTCTTCAAATAGATATTTCCTTACACCCTGTAAGATTCAAAGGCTAACTCCATTCACATTAGTAATGTTTACTACATGTGTGTAAATAACAATGTGAAGAATTTTTTTATAAAATAAATTTCTTCATTGAAAAGTCCTATCTAATTTAATACCACCATAAAATGTATGTTTCTGCCTTTGGAACAGCACACACTGTATTGTATTTGATTTGACAATTCAGACCGATCTTAAGATCTAAGTTTGCTGTTTTGGGTGGGGAAAAGGTAATTTAAAGAGCTAGTTAGGAACCAACTCAAAAGACTTAAAGGCAAATCTTCATTTCACTCTCTCTCTCTTTTTCTTTCTTTTGCTTTATGGGCTGCACATGCAGCATATGGAAGTTTCCAGGCTAGGGGAAGAATCAGAGCTGTAGCTGTTGGTCACAGCCACAGTCACAGCAATGTGGGATCTGAGCTACATCTGTGACCTACGCCACAGCTCACGGCAATGCTAGATTTTTGACTCACTGAGCGAGGCCAGAGATTGAACCCACATCCTCATGAATACTAGTTGGGCTCGTTACCGCTGAGCCACGATGGGAACTCCTATACATTTCTTCAGTACATCTGGATACAGGAGTAGTGCCCATATTTTTTGTTTACAATCAACTCTTTTAATTCTTGGTAATATTCCAATTATATAATTCAGAGATACAATTCTCTACTTTATTGTGATGTTACTTTTAATTTATCATCTATTCCATATGTTCAGTATATTTTCAGTAAAGTATACAACTATTTTTCAAAATTGTGTTTGGAATTCTAATTAAAAAAAAATTTGCTAATATGTCTGAAAAAAAAAATTTGCTAATATGTGCTAATATGTCTGAAACCAGATTAATAATATAAATAGAGGGTAACATTTTAAATTGAAGAGATGATATACAGATAGATGGATAGATAGGTAATGATTTTGTAATTTAGGAAATACAGTGCTATAGTTTTCTTTATAGAAGCATATACGTACGTCAGTTCTGATACAAATCTTTGAGATACTACCATGGAAGTCAAACAAAATTGCCTCCCAAATGGAAAAATAAATGAATATTTAATGCAGAACACTATTTTAAAAAGCGGTTGAAATGCTTCATCATTCGGATTTTAAGAAAAGTCTTGTTTAACTTTAGATGTGTCACAGTCAATTAATAATGCATAGCAATATCTATGTTCTAATTTAATTGCTATTATATACCATAGCCATCTATTTAAATAAGAAAATTTTTAAAATGATATACAGGAATTAATAAATCAAATTGATTATACATATAAGAGTATTGTCAGTCCAACTTGCCTTATAAAATTATTTGAAATGGATGGAATAATTTAAATGTCATAATAATCCATGTATCCATCTTTTTGCTGAGCAATTTTGCAAATCCTTTTAATAAATAAAGTGATGACATTTGGTATAATTAGGTTCAAAACCTCTCATGAAATACCATCCATTTAACAGTTTGTATTTAACAGACTACCACAGCTCTAGAAAAAAAATCCATAGCGAAAAGTTAAGGCAAATGTCATCTTACTCAACCACTTTTATTTATTTAGTGGAGAAAACATGAATAGAAATTCAGATACATTAGGAAAGTATAATAATCCCATCACATTAATAATGCAGATGGCACAAGAAGGTTAATTACATCTAAAGTGAACAGATTTTGTTCATAATGTTCTTTCTTTAGAGACTGCCCACTCCACCTCCATAAGCAAATGCACTTACTTTCTTCCTCTTGTCTTCTAACAAAATGTTGCACATGTGGGCATAGAGTCCTTAATAAAGATGAGTAAATCGCTCATTCCAAACTTAGTGCCAGCTTTAAAAACTAGTTTGGCATTTAAAATAATACTTTTGTTAGAACATTTTAGAACTGTTTTATCCTAAGAATTGCTATATGAAAATACAAAAGAATTAATCCAATTCCAATATGGCACACATTACGTACACTATAATATTCTTTGTTTGTTGAATGATTATCTTGTTTATTCACTCAACCAACATATACTGTACTATTTACTAAGCATACCATCATAAGTACAAATATAGCCCATGCCTCATGGTGCTTGTGGTCCATTGGGAAAGATTGATAAGGGTCAGTCACCCAACAACAACAAAGCAGTTTTCTTTAGGACAGTTGTCTCAGTCATCCTCAAGTAATGGGCATGCTACATTTGTATTTAGTCATGTTAAATAAAATTAATTATATACATTGTCATATTATTCATGTTAAAAGCTACAATATTTGTCATATCTAGGCCACATAGGGTTATTACTATGAATCATAGGCCCTGGAGACAGAATGCATAGATTAAATACTGACTCATATATTATCTGTGTGATGTTGGATAACTTATTAAACTCCTCTGTACCTTATTTTTTCATCTTTAAAATGGGAATTATTATGATACCTCACAGGGTTACTGTGAAGATGAAGTGAGCTAACATTTGTAGAGAATTTGAACAGTTCTGGGCACATTATTGTACTACATCAGTATTTATAAATAAGAAAGGAATAAATTGACAATGAAAAATAGTATATAACTTGCCATACATTATGTTACTTAAATATTTCAACTTTTAGTTATTTCAAAACATCTTCCAATGAAAGAATCACTTTAGATAGATGTGAATCAGTACACACCCACACCCACACCCACACCCACACCCACATTGTAGTCAAGCACTGGTATCTATGATGAGAAACCATTTAAAAAGATGAATTACATAAATAGAGATTAAACCAGGTGCAACCTTTCTTTTTAATGAATTTGAAATTACAAAAAAGACACTTTTTTGGGAAAAATGACTTAAAAACCTTAAGTATCTGCTGTGTTTGTGTGTGTACCTGTGTGCATCTCTCTGTGTGTCCATTTATAGCTACTTTTGTTAAGTTCATTAGCTTACTTTAGCAGATTATTATTGGAATTATTTAATATGAAAAATGCATCTTTTTTTTTTTTTTTTTTTTTTTTTTTAGGGCCGCACCAACAGCACATGGAAGTTCCCAGGCTAGGGGTCGAATTGGAGCTGTAGCCACTGGCCGACCTATGCTTAAGCCACAGCAATGCCAGATCCAAGCCACGTCTGTGACCTACCACAGCTTACGGCAATGCCAGATCCTTAACCTACTGAGTAAGGCCAGGGATCCAACCTCCATCCTCATGGATGCTAGTCAGATTAGTTTCCACAGAGCCACAACAGGAACTCCATGTATCACTTTTTTGAACTAATATAATTCATTCGTCTTTTGTATCATCCCAATAACTAATGTATTCAAAAGGTTTTTGGCCTTATGTAAAGTGTGATCCTTAAAAATTTTATTGCCATTATATTTTCTTGTATCTATGACAATAGCAACAAATTAGCTCAATGCTTAAGTACCTTAAAATATTAGTAAATTAATGCCCCATCTCTGTTCTATTCTTGGCCAATAGGTCAGTGGCATTCCAAATTGCATTTATTTATTTTCTCAAGATTATCTTTACATACTGAAGATTTATTGCTTATAATCTGCCCATTAATAAAGGCATTTATGTTTCCACTATGATTGATTCATATCAAAATGATATTAGTGCTCTGAAAAATACAGGTTGTTTACATATGAATTTACTACCCTTAACACTCATTTATTTCAAACCATGTATTAAAAATACAACAGTAGGAGTTCCCATTGTGACTAAATAGAAACGGATCTGAGTAGCATCCATGAGATCTGGCCTCACTCAGTGGGTTAAGGATCCAGCGTTGCTGTGAGCTGTGGTGTAGGTTGCAGATGCGGCTTGGATCTGGCATTGAGCGGCTAGATTTGACCCCTAGCCTGGAAACCTCCATATGCCACGGGTGCGGTCCTAAAAAAAAAAGACAAAAAAAAAAAATACAATGGTAATATGTTGTTTGGAAAACAAATTGCTAACATTTGCATATCTAGTAAAAATCTGGAAAATATAAGTCTTTAAGGTCATTGAGCTAGTTCTATATATTAAAAAAAGAGAAGATCATTCTAGGTTTAAATGAATCTTGGTTCCTTTTGAATAGAAAATGTTATCTTTCAGATACTTTAAATTATATCTTTTTATGTCCTAAATTCTTAAAGTTAAAAAATGAGAAACTGTGTTTTCATAAAAAGTTAACACATTTTGCTCTACTTGCCTATTAAATGCTAGAAAATAATTACATGAAAAGACCATGAAGTTTCAAAATTGACAAAATAACATAAATATTAAAGAAGCAAATCTTAATTCTATAACATTTCCATTTTTTTTCTTTTTTTTTTTTTTTGTTTTTTGTCTTTTTAGAGTCATACTTATGGCACATGAAAGTTCCAATGCTAGGGGTCAAATCGGATCCGAAGCTGCCGGCCTACGGCACAGCCACAGCAATGCTGGATCTGACCTACACCACAGTTCACAGGCAATGCCAGATCCTTAACCTGCTGAGCAAGGCCAGGGATCAAACCTGTGTCCTCATGGATAATATTCGGACTTTTTAGCCACTGAGCCATGACAGGAACTCCAACATTTCCATTTTATAGATTATTAATGAATTCAATAATTGTCAGTATATTGAAAAAAGAGAAATATTACTTTAAAGTATATAAAAATTATTGTTAAAAATAGAATTCTCATGCTACCAATAAAATTTTCATGTTTAACATGAGATTATTAAACATTTTTCTGTAAATAAGAATATATGAAAATGTGTACTATCCATAGTTGAGGTAATTTCATTCTGTTCGTTCAGATATTCCAAAGAGACTTTATTATGTTTGGAAGAAATCATTATGCTGGCCCATGAATACGTCGTTTAATTTTAAAATACCCTATATTCCTGCAAAGAATGTGTCCTGAGGACATGAAAATCATTCAAATGGATATCTTTGAATTCACAGCAGTAAAAAAAGCTTCCATAATTTAAATGTGTACAGATCTTGGAACAGTAGATAGTTAACACATCTACATACAATAAGTATGACATCGTAGAAAAATGTGAAAATGATTTCAAAATCTGGCTTTCCCAACCCTTTTCTCTTGTTTCTCAGAAATATAAAGTCATAAATATAACAGATAAAGGCCAGGTATTTCTGATCAAGATATTACCTGTGCTAAGTGCACTTAATTTGCTTAATTTACATAATGCTCAGTCCATTTTTTGCAAAGTGATGGTACTGTTATAATATTTCACAAAATACATAAAATATTTATTTACAGAGAAAGTGATATATTTTTCCTAAAGAGCTGATATATTTTCTTTTCTCAGCTATCCATTGTTTCATTCCTTCATAATTTATTTCCCAGGAAACTGGGAATTACAGTCATGTTTTAAATTCCTTGATCATATATGCTATTAATTACAATGTTTTTTATATATTTAAAAATAAATTATTCTTCTGTTTGAATGGGGAGGGGTCTCCCCTTGCTTTTGGATTTTCAGATACCATGAAGAGTTGAAGATTAAGGGCTTAGAAGTATGGAGGTGATTGGAAGATCCTCTTTAAAGTGTTTGAGTATGGAAACTTAGGCTCCCCTTGGCATTTATCAGCATCAGTTGAATCTATAATTTGTGTGTGTGTTCAGTGTTTTTTCTGGGGAAGAGGAAAATTGTCTAAACATTTTTATGCATTGCTAGACTACTCCTTTCCTGGTACTTTGGTTTGAGAAAGCAGACTTTTGTCAGGGCATTTTTTTTTTTTTTTCTCTGACATGTTGGTATTTCTGGTTGCTTTTTTATCTCCAAGTCTGGCATATATGCGGTAAAAAATACCCCAAGAAACTAACATCCTCATCATCCTAGTCTGCCACCTTTCACAGTTTTCCCAGGTTTGTTTTACATAAAATTTACAAGGTTTTCATTTGTACTTAATGGAAGGAACAGGGAAAAATAGATTTGTTTCATCTTCTCAGGGGCATATTGGTGAGTCTTGACATTCACCACCATTTAGGAATAAAAAGGCCACTTTTCTCTGTGTGAGGGGAACCATGTGGGGAGAATTAATGACTCACTATTACCTCTCACAACAAAAAAACTTTTTATGTGAAGTATACTGGGGAGTTTAATTTCTCAAACTTATCCCAACATAGAAGTAAAAGGAGCCCATCTCCTAACTTTGGGTGTCAATTAAGGCCTCGTGGGAAATCTGGATTACTAATCCCAACAGGTAGTTAAGACACTGATGACTGTACTTACCCTGATGTAGCCATGTTAGAGAAAGCCAGTAAAAGCAAAAGGTTTAAGTAAAATCCAGCATCTTATAATAATAAAAATGCCTAGTTTTCATTCAAATTACTTTTCATATCAAAACTCAGGTACAAGATTAATATATAGAAATCCACTGCATTTCTTTACACTTACAATGTCAGAAAGGGAAAATAAAAAAAAATATTCCTTTTAAGACTGCATCCAAAAAAAAAAAAAAAAAGAAAATTAGGAATAAACCTGACCAAGGAGGTGAATGATTTATATGCTGATGACTATAAAACATTGATAAAGGAAACTGAGGATGATTCAAAGAAACAGAAATATATCCCATGCTCTTGTGTTGGAAGAATTAATATTGTTAAAATGGCTCTACTATCCAAAGAAATTTATAAATTTAATGTGATTCCCTATCAAACTGTCCATGACATTTGAAAGAACTAGAACAAATAATACTAAAATTTATATGGAACCATAAAAGACCAAATATTGACTAAGCAATCCTGAGGGAAAAAAAAAAAAGCTGGAGGTATAACCCTTCCAGACTTCAGACAATATTACAAAGCTACAGTAATCAAAACAGCATGGCATTGGCACTAAAACAGACATATGGATCAATGGAAAAGAACAGAAAGGGTAGAAATAACTCATAATCAACTAATGTATGACAAAGTAGGCAAGAACAAACAATGGAGAAAAGACAGTCTCCTCAATAAGTGGTGCTGGAAAAATTGGGCAGCTACATGTAAAAGAAGGAAGTTAGAACATTCTCTAACACTATACACAAAAATAAGCAAAATAGTTTAAAGACTTAAATATAAGAAGACATACATTATAAAACTCCTAGAAGAGAACAGAGGCAAAATATTCTCTAACATAAATTGCACCCGAATCAGTCAGTCTCCCAAGGCAAGAAAAATAAAAGCAAAAATAAACAAATGGGACCTAATCAAACTCAGAAATTTTCACACAACAAAGGAAACCTTAAAATAATAAAAAAAAAGTACAGAGAGGGAGAAAAATTTTGTAAATTATGCAACTGATAAAGCTTAATTTCCAAAAGAATATATAAACAGCTCATACAACTCAACAACAACAACAACAACAAAAACAACCCCACCAAAAAATGGGCAAAAGACCTAAATAGGCATTTCTCCAAAGAATATATACAGATAGCCAACAGATATAAGAAAAGATACTCAATGTCACTAATTATTAGAAAAATGGAAACCAAAACTACAATTAGGTACCATATTACATCTGTCAAAGTGGCCATCATTAAAATGTCTACAAATAACAAATGGTGGCAAGATTGTGGAGAAAAGGGAACCCTCCTATGCTGTTGGTGGGAATATAAGATGGTGCAGCCATTATGGAAAAGAGTATGGAAATTTTCTCAAAAATATAAAAATAGAGTTGCCCTATTATCCAGCAACTTCACTGATGGGCATATATTTGGAAAAAACTCTAATTCAAAAAGATACATGCACTCCTATGTTCATAGCAGCACTATTCACAATATCAAGAAAGATGGAAGTCACCTAGATGTCCATCAACAGATGAATGGATACAGATGTGGTACATATATACAACGGAATGCCATTCAGCCTATAAAAGAATGAAATAATGCAATGAAGCAATGGGGATAGACTTAGATATTGTCATACTAAGTGAAGTAAGTCAGAACAAGACAGACAAATACCATATGATATCACTTATATGTGGGATCTAAAATATGATACAAATGAACAGAAAGAGATTCACAGACATAGAAAACAAACTTATGATTAGAAAAGAGGAAAAGTGGTGGGGGAGGGATTAATTAATAGTTTGAGATTAGCAGATACAAACAACTTTATACAAAAGAGATAAACAACAAGTTCCTCTTCATAACACAGAGAACTATATTCAATATTCTGGAATAAATCATAATGGAAAAGAATTACAAAAGAAAAGATTCCATATGTATAACTGAATCACTTTGCTGTACACCCGAAACTAACACAACATTGTAAATCAACTATACTTCAATTTAAACAAAGACCCAGGTAAATCTCAAACTGAATGAAAAAAGGCAATCAACAAACACCAATACTGAGATGAGGGATATGTTAGACTACATGGCAAAGATTTAAAATAATCCATTATAGAAATTCTTCAATGAGCAATAATTAACATGCTTAAAAACATGAAAAATTAAAAAGTCTCACTCAAGAATTACATGATATAAAAAAGACTCAACTGCAAATTGAACAATACAATAACTGGGGAAAAATATTAATGGATGGGCTCAATAGTAGAACTGAGGGAACAAAAGAAAGAAATAGTGAATTGGAAGAAGGGAAAAAATAGGCATCTATGTATCTATAGATATAGACAGAGAGATATAATGTAATAATTAGAACTACTAAAATCTATATATATAGAAACACTAAAAATATTATAGATAAGATGAAATTGCAAAAAAACTTCAGATAACTCACAGAAAGGCAGAAAAAAATGAAAAAGAAAGAAAAAAAAAAAAAACAAATGATAAAACAGCAAACTTAGCCCCAACACAATAGTAATTAAGTTAAATGTAAATCATCTGAACACAGCAATTAAAAGACAAATGGTCAGAGTGGATTAAAAATATGACCATTATCAACCAGAAACTCACTTCCAATATCTACCAGAAAAAGCAATACCATGTCCTTTCCCCCCCCAAAAAAAAACCCAAAAAGCAGGTGTGGCACAATAATGTAAGATAAAGTAGACTTCAGAATATGGCATAATAATGTAACATAAAGTAAACTTCAGAGTAAAGAAAATTATCAAAAAAAGAGAGATTGCATAATAATGAGTTGATTCTCTAAGAAGGCATTGAACCAAGCAACAGAACTGCAAACTATGCAAGGTAAATACTAACAGATTTGTATGAGAAAGAGAGTGTGTATAGATGCATGACTGGGTCACTTTGCTGTATAGCAGAAACTGACAGTACAATGTAAATCAACTATTACAAAAAAATTAAAAATACTAACAAATCTGAAAAATAGATTAATCTACAATTAACTTGGAGATATCAATGCTCCTTTCTCAATAATTGATAAAACAGCTAAATATAAATTCAGAAAGTATATAGAACTCAATAACACATTTATTCAACATTTAAATAACCCTCTTCCTTAAAACAGAAGAATATGCATTCTTTTCAAGTGAAGAGAACATGTACCAAGATAGGCTATATCCTGTGATAAACATCAACTAAAGATTTTAAATCATCAAAGTGTGAGATCAAACTAGAAATCAATAAAAGAAACATAACAGAAACATTTCCTAAAACTTGTAAATAACACACTTCTAAATAACTAATGAACCATTTAAGAAATTTCAAGAAAAATAAAAAAAAATGAACTGAATAAAAATGAAAATATATAAAAATTTGTGGGATACAGTACACAGTGCTTAGGGAGATAGCTATAGCACTAAAATAGAAAATGACACAAATTATCAAAATTTCCACCTGAAGAGTATAGAAAAAGAGAGCAAATTAAACACAAAAAGCAGAAAAATTATCAAAATAATTATATAGTCAAAAAATTAAAAATAGAAAAACAAGGGAAAAATAAATCAATTTTGGTCTTTTAAATCAATAAAATCAACATTCCTTCACAAGACTGAAAAAAAAAGGAGACAAGATACAAACTTCCATTACTATAGCAATACCTTCAGATAGATATTAAAAGGATGTTAAAGAAATCCTATAAACAACATAAATTTGACTACTTAGTTGAAATGGACCAACTCCACAAAAACACAAACTCCCCAAACATATCCAGTATAATATAGTTTACATAGCCCTGTAACCATGAAGCAAATTTAATTTGTATTTAACGATTCCCGAAATAAAAATATAAAAGCCCAAATAATTTCACAAGAGAACCATGCCAGATGTTTAAAAAGGAGTTAATGCAAATTCTATAAAGCATCTTCTAGAATATAGGGAATATGTTGCATTTTTTGTTAAAAAAGCAAACAATTACCTTGATATGAAATCTAGACCACAAAAATATGACAAAAGATAACTACATTCCTCATAAATATAGAAGCACAGATTCTTAGTAAAATATTAGCAAATGGAATTCAGCAACATATGCAAAGATTTATAAAGTATAATCAATAGAATTTGTTCCAGGAATATAATGCTAAATCAATATTTGAAAAACAAACAATATATCCTTCTATGCTAACAGGAAAACTAAAAAAACCCACATAATGATGTCAATCAACGTCAAAAATGAATTTAACAGAATCCAACATATATTGATAGTAAAAATCTCTCAGTAAAATAGAACTAGAGGAGACTTTCCTCAACTTGATAAAGCAACTACAAAAAACCTACAGCTCACATAATACTTATTGGTGAAAGACTGAATGTTTTCTTCCTAAGATCATGAACAAGTCAGTGTATCTGCTCTCACCACTCTTGTTCAACATAGTGCTAGAAATTATGGTGTGCAACTGGTAAAAAGGAAAATAAAATAAAATAAAAACCACAGACCCTTAGGGGTCTACAAAAAATCCAAATTCCTAGACCTAATAAATGCGTTTAGGAAGATCAGGGTCAACAAGTTAAATATAACAAAAATCAATTGTATTTCTATAACAGCTGGACACACAGCAAAATTTAAAATACGTGTACTACTTTTAATTGCTTAAAATAAATGAAATATTTAAGATCAAATATAATAAAATTCTTCCAGGGCTTGTATGCTAAAAACTACAAAATATTGATGAAATCAAAGAATTTCTAAATAAATGGAGAGAGAAACTGTGTCATGGATCATATAGACATCAGGTCTCCCCAAATTGACATATAGATTTAACAAATTTTTATCTATATCTTATCAAGAAGTTTTGTAGATTCAGATAAAACTGTTCTAAAATTTATAAGAAACTAGGATAATTAAAACAACTTTGAAAAAGAATAAATCATGAGGAATATATCTATTTCATTACTTGTATAACTACAGTAATTCAGAGAGTACAGTATTGGCAGAAGGATAGACACCTCAATCAATGAACAGAATAGAGAATATGAAAGACACAAAAGATGCAGAATTATTTTTTGTCCCAGGTGCACAAGAAATTAAACAGAGGAAATAGCAATTCAACATCTATAGGACATCCATTTCATAAGCAAGATATAAACTTTGACCTAATTCTTTTTTGTTGTTTTTGTTTGTTTGGTTGGTGTTTTTTGTCTTTTGTCTTTTTAGGGCCACACCTGCAACATACGGAGGTTCCCAGGCTAGGGGTCTAATCAGAGCTGTTGCTCTTCACCTACGCCAGAGCCACAGCAATGCCAGATTTGAGCCGTGTCTGTGACCTACATCACAGCTCACGGCAACGCCAGATCCTTAACCCACTAAGCAAGGCCAGGGATCAAATCCGCAACCTCATGAATCCTAGTTGGATTCGTTAACCACTGAGCTACAAAGGGAATTCCAACTTTGACCTAATTCTTACACCTTATAAAAAAACAAGTTACTTCCATACCTTATCTATTGTAAATAGCGCTACGGTGAACATTGGGGTGCATGTATCATTTAGAATTATGATTTTTTCCTAGATACATGTCCAGTAGTGGGATCACTGGATCATATATTGTATATTCAGATTTTTTAAGGAACATCAATACTGTTTTACATAGTGGTTGCAACAATTTATATTTCCACCAATAGTGTAGGAGGGTTCCCTTTTCTCTACACCCTCTATAGCACTTATTATTTGTAGACATTTTAAGATGGCTAGTCTGACCGGTATGGGGTAATACCTCATTGCAGTTTTGATTTCCATTCCTCTAATAAGTAGTGGTATTGAGCATCTTTTTTATGTGTTTTTGGCCAACTGTCAGTTTTCTTTGGAGAAATGTCTATTTAGACCTGGACATTTTTTGTCTTTTTTTTTGATACAAAATTTTGTCTTTTTTTAATACAAAATTTTTATATATTTTGGAGATTAATACTTTATTGGTTTATCCATTTGAAAAGATTTTCTCCTGTTTTTTTTTTATGGTTTCCTTTGCTATACAAAAGCTTTTAAATATCCATCAACAGAGGATTGGATAAAGAATGTGGGGTACAGGAGTTCCTGTTGTGGCTCAGCAGTAACAAATCCAACTAGTATCCATGAGGACACTGGTTAGATCCCTGGCTTTGTTCAGTGGGTTCAGGATCCAGGGTTGCCATGAGCTGTGGTATAAGTCACAGACATGGCTTGGATCTGTTGTTGGCTCTGGCTGTGTTGTAGGCCAGCAGCTGTAGCTCCAATTTAACCCCTAGCCTGGGAACTTCCATAGGCTCTGGGTGCAGCCCTAAAAAAACAAAACAAAACAAAAAGAATGTGTGGTACAAATATGCAATGGGATATTACTCAGCCACAAAAGAACAAAATAATGTCTTGCAGCAACATGGATTGACCTAGAGATTATCATACTAAGTGAAGTAAATCAAATAGAGAAAGACAAATATAATATGAAATCACTTAATATATAGAATCTAATAAAAACGATACAAAATAACTTGTTTACAAAACAGAAATAGACTCAAAAATTTAAAACCAAACTTATGGTTACCAAAGGGGAAATGTTGGGGGGAGGGATAAATTGGGAGGTTAGAATTGGCATGTACATAGTACTGTATACAAAATCAATAAGCAACAAAGACCTACTCAATAGCACAGGGAAATCTACTCAATATTCTGTGGTGGCCTAAGTGGGAAAATAATCTTAAAAAGAATGGATTTGTGTACATACATAACTAAAGCTAACACAACATTAAGTAAACTATACCCATAATAAATTAAAAAAAAAACTACATATTCCCACACAGATAAATCTCAAAAGTATAATGTTGACCAAAAATATAATTTGAAAAAGACTATGTACAGTACAAAATCACTTAAATAAAAATTAAGAACACAAGAAATAAAAACTTAAAATGTATCACAGACTTAAATGTCAATAAAACTCTAAAATTTATAGAAAAATACTGAGAGAATCACTGGGATCTAGAACTAAGCAAAAATTTTTTTAGAGTTGACACCAAAAACAAAATATATAAAAGGAAAAATTGATAAATTGACTTCAGCAACATAAAATCTTTGGCTCTGTGAAAGATTCGTTCAGAGGATATAAAAGCAATCTATAGTAGGCAAAAATATTTGCAAATAAGATATCTGATCGAGGACTATTTCAGATACATAAAAAATCTTATAACTCAACAAATGATCCTATTAGAAAATGGCCAAATAATATGAAGAGACATTCCATGGAAGAGGATATACAGAAGGTAAATAAGCACATGAACAGATGTTCAACATCATTAGCCATTAGAAAATTGCAAATTAGAAACCACAAGAAAGATCGCTGTATAAATATCAGAATATCAGAATGGCAAAAAAAAAAAAAAAGAGGAACAGCACTAAATGCTGGTGACATGGAGAAACTGGATCACTCATACCTTGTGGTGGGAATGTAAAGTGTTATAGCTGTTCTAGAAAATATTTTAGAAGTTTGTTCAAAAAGCAAAATCACAGAACTGCTGTACAGCCCAGCAACTGCACTGTTATTTAAAACAGAGCCATGAAAACATATTCACACGTAAATGTGTATACAAATGTTTTCATAATAGACCAATCCTGGAACCAACCCAGATGTCCTTGAGTGAATGGTAACACAAATTGTGGTACATTTGAATCATAAAATTCTACTCAGCTGTAAATAGGAGCAAATTATTGATAAATGCAAAAACCTGGATGAATCTCCAGAGAAAGATACTGAGTGAGGAAAAAAAGACAATTTCCAAGGTTACATACTGTGATTCTATTTACACAGAATTTTTAAAATGACAAAATTATAAAATGGAGAAAGATTAGTAGTTTGCAGTTCTTTGTGGAAGGGGAGGGGAAGAATGGGAAGATGGTGGAGTAGCTATAAAAGGGATACATGAAGAATTCCTTTGGTGATAGAAATACTCATTATCTTAGCTGTATCAGTGTTAAGATTCTACAATTATCTGAAAATAAAAGTTGATTAAGAAATAAAATAAGATAGCAACCTAAAGATTATATCCCACTAAATTCTGTATGTATAAAGTCATTTAATACTACAAACATAAAATAGTATATTCATTAATGTATTTTTTAATGTAGATAATAAAAATGACCTAAAGTTTTTCCTCTATTATACACAATATAATGTTATCTATTTAATATATAAATAAAAATAGTCAATTTTTAAGTGCTGTGCATCAGACTGTCCTAAGAAATTTACTTACGAATATACACTTAATTATAATACAATGTTAGGAAACAGATGTTTTAACTATCCCCATTTGACATGTCAGAAAACTAAGACAAAGAGATGTTCAATAACCTTCCCGATGACATAAATCTAATAAGTCTAGGATTTGTGTTCACATAAATCCACCATACTAATTTTTCTCCCATGGTGCAGGGCTATTAACAGACATTATATAACAACAATGGATGATAGGTGAATTATAGCAATTATCATTTAAGAAAGAATTTCAGCAATAGAACAAAAGCCAGTTAAAGTGTATTAAGCACATATAAGAATATGTGCTTATGAACTAGGAAGAGTGTTGAAATATGCTATGCATAGACTGATACTTTTGCCTTACAATATTACTTTTCATGAGTTGTAGTAGTACATACTAGTAAATTCTTTTTTATATTATAACCTCATCTACTTAGAATCCAGAAGCATCTGAAAAATACTAGTTCTCAAATATTTAATTAATTATAGCAGGTAGAGTGAAATTTTTATGGTTTGCCAACTATTTTTGTTATGGCTAAAATCAGCAATATTTTTAGAAGAAAAACTGGAAATCATATGAGGCTACATGGGAGAAATAATATTTTGATTTAATTAAATTAAAAGTACTAACATTTCTGAAATCCTATAAGGTATTTCAAGTTCCTTAGAAGTATGTAAAGATAAATTATAAGAAAAAAAAATCTTCCTCATAAAAGGGGCTTAATTTAGGATGGCCAAGAAGCAAGTAAGGTTACAATTAAGTCTACTTCAATGGAGGAAAAGATATACAATTGGAAAGGTATATATGATGCACAACTAAGAGAAAAAGAAAGAAGTCTTTTAGGAATGAACTTAGAAAATTTACATATAATTAGAGTCCAGACTTCAACTTTTAACAAATTCTTACTGAAGTAGAAAAAGGAGATGCTGAGTTTGGAAGTTTATGTTGCATTTTTTGGCCAGGCATGCAGCATGGGGAAATTCCTGGGTCACGAATCGAACCTGCACCATAGCAGCAACCCAAGCTGCTACAGTGACAATGTGAGGTCCTTAATCCACTGATCCACAAGGGAACTCCTGGAAGTTTTTTATAACCTTCTGAGTAATATGTAGACTTTTCTGACTGGTATCACACAGTGGTCTGAGTTGAGGGCAGGAGTTGGGAGAGAGTTAGTTTCTATTCCCTGCTTTGACATACACTCCCTTCCATTGGCTGCACTATAATTTTTCTTCTTTTTAAAAATTTGTTTATTGTTATTACCCAATACAATTTTTTTCTACTGTACAGCATGGTAACCCAGTTACACATACATGTATACATTCTTTTCTCACATTATCATGCTCTTAGTGTTCCCTGGGCCTTTGGAAGAGATAGTGGAACCTCTTTGCCTGCTGACATAGAGAGTCAGAGTAACTGACACACATGGGAAAAGGTGAGCTCAGCACTACAGGACAATGCTAAAGGTAACTTAAACAGCAGTATTCTCTATCTTAAGACTTTCTTCTGTAGGACTTTGCAATGAAATCACACTCTTTCAAGGCTTCTTCCACTTCCCTAACTTGCTTCTTCCATTTCCTTACTGGTTTCTCCTAAGAAAAATTTCTTAGCAAATCGTGTGCCCATATATCCTTGTTTTAGGTTCTGCTTTTGATCTAAGTTATAAAAGATCATTGTTAATATTTTGAAGAATGCATGGAATATCAGAACTCAGGGATGGAACTAAAAGAATAAGTATTTTGTATAAAATGAACAACTATGTAAACAGAAAACTATAGAGTACCTTCAACCAATAGTGAAATTTTGTGTGAAAATCAAAGATTTGGATCTATTAAGGATGCTCATGAAGACAAGAAAAAACAATGTCTTTAGGTTAATAAGCAAAAACCTGAACCATGGAATATTTGAGGTTACCAAGCTAAATGATGACAATGATCTTGGAAAGATAGGATTGGTTTCTAAATGAAGAATTTAAATAGGATGCATATCAAGTTTCGCAGGGCTGGCACAATAAATTGCTGTGAGTTGGATGATATAATATAACAGATAATTATTTTTTTATAATTTTTTTGGCTGTAGAAGTCTGAAATCAAGGTTTCTAGAGGGATATGTTCCTAGAATCTTCTCTTGAATCTTCTAGTTTCTGTTGAGTGTGTCATTCCAGCCTCTACCTCTATCTTCACCTGGCCTTCTCCCCTGCATTGTCTCCTCTACTATCTGTTGATTCAGTGCATGAGGATCCCAAAGTGTCTGGGTGTTAGTCTTAATTTCAATTGCAGTGGAAATCATTGTTTTGTCTTTTACAATGGTCTTTGTTTTTGGATTTAGGGCCATAAGACAATCCAGCATGGTCTCATCTAGAGATGATTAATTTAATTATAACTGCAAAGATGTTTCCAAATAAGGTCATAGCTACTAGTTCTGTACTTAGGAGGTGGCTCTATCTCTGTAGGGTCAACGCATCAAACCAGTACGGGGTGGTGGTTTAACAACCAGATTCACCTATTCCTTAAGGAGCAAAAGACTCTCAGCTAAAGAATCCCTGAGGCTGCTCTGAGCTCAGGGTAAGGGGGTTTGAGGCCAACACTTAATCTAAAAATATATATCCCCAATCCGTAAGAATTTACCAAAAAAAAATATGAAAGAGTCCAGATTCCACGATAAATGTACAATGAAACCAACAGGCATCAAACAAAAGTAAAATATCTTCTGAGACTGAAAATATAATGGTGATCAATGCAACATACGGAGTTATAAAAAATCAGGGTGTATAACTTGAGCCCCAGTTGAAAATTTCAAAATTTAAATAGGTAATCATTTAATTATATGTCAAATTTATGATTTTTCAGTCTGAATAATATTATGATATATATATATATATATACATATAATAAGAATGAAAGGGAAGTGTAAATGAGACTATTTAAAATTATTTTTTCATCTATTTCATTAAAGGGAGCTAGAAATCTGTTACTTTGTGTATACTAGTAACCAAATACATAGTATAGTTTTAGTGCCCAGATTTCAATCTTTAATGCTATTCTAGACTAACAAGAAGCAGGGGTCCTTAAGGAGTTGCAGTTTGCATGTCTAGGGACACGAGGAAATGAAGATATGCCTAGGGGTACTCTCCACTAACTACAGCTCCCACGGTGAATCCCATTCTTCACACCTTCCAGTTCTCAATGGGTTAGTGTTGTCACTATTTCCTTGACTTGTCCCTTCAGCCCTAGGAGTAGAAGGGGCTTCCAGCTGTACAAATCTCCGGGTACTACAGCTTTCATTTTCTGTCCACTTAGCCCTGATCCCATCTCTGTAGGTAGTCCCTTAATTAAAATCTCTCCATTTTAAGTATGCCAGAATGTGGGGCTTTTTTTTTTTTTTTTAAATTGTCATAACCATGACTGACAAAATTATTTGCAAATAAGGAATAGTATAAATATAACAGAGATAAAGCAGAAATGATTCCAAAGTTGTGTTTGGAATTAAAATATAAATAGCATGTTCAATTATACAAGCAAATATTATTTTTGTTTTAAATCTGAGTACATTTTGCCTATGTTTCAAGATCTTTGAAATGCCTTAGAGACTCACCTTGTAATTTATAATTTAAAACATCTTAAGATAATTTAATTAAGTTTGCAAGTGGTATTAATTGTTCAATGGAGTTTAAGCTTCCAAATTGTAAG
Source organism: Sus scrofa (assembly GCF_054392235.1). Classification (NCBI taxonomy): domain Eukaryota; kingdom Metazoa; phylum Chordata; class Mammalia; order Artiodactyla; family Suidae; genus Sus; species Sus scrofa. The sequence goes on along the minus strand of NC_139397.1, from coordinate 112,198,729 downwards.
TTAATTGAGAATCCGTCAAAGAACAAAAGGAACTGAATACTATTAATTTTAAAAACATACAAGATTACAGGGAAATTTATTAGATTTTTAGTATGTATTTAAAGTTAAGTTACAAGGGAACATTGGTTATTATGTTCATAATCTTAAACAACTGATTATTGATTAAAAAACAAAATCTACTTCAGTATTAAACACTCAAATGAAAATGTAAGTGCTGCTGTATGAATGTTAAAAATAATCTACTTTTTATTAATATAATTATAAAAGTAATGATAAATTTGAATCAAAGGTAAGAAAAATCAATTGATTTTAAAATGTTTTTTTCTTTCATTTTTTAAAAGGTACTCAAATAGCCTGATGACTTGTGCATAAACTAGATGCTATATTGATGGAGAAATTAAACAAAATCATTTAAGTTGATAATACAGTCTTATCACAGTGTAGCCTCCATTGTTTACTAATCTTTCCAAGATAAAGTAACAACTTTTATGGCTGAAAGGATTTATCAGTTTTCCAAAGCTGGATTAATTGCTCAAGCAAATTTTCACCAACTGAAATAATATGTTTCTTGGTTCTCGGCACTCAAATGATTTAAAGTACTGGAAGTCCTAGCCACAGCAATCAGAGAAATAAAAGAAATAAAAGGAATCCAAATTGGAAAGCAAGAAGTAAAACTATCCCTATTTGCAGATGACATGAGACTATACCTAGAGAGTCCTAAAGACTCTACCAGAAAACTGTTAGAGCTCATCCACAAATTTGGCAAAGTTGCAGGATACAAAATCAATACACAGAAATCAATAGCATTTCTATATACTAACAATGAAAAAGCAGAAAAGGAAATTAGGGAAGCAATTCCGTTTATGATTACATCCAAAAGAATAAAACACCTAGGAGTAAACCTACCTAAAGACACAAAAGACCTGTACTCTGAAAACTATAAGCCACTGATGAAAGAAATCAAAGATGGCACAAACAAATGGAAAGATATGCCATGCTCGTGGGTTGGAAGAGTTAATATTATCAAAATGACTATACTACCTAAGGCAATCTATACATTCAATGCAACCCCCTATCAAATTACCAAGGACATTTTTCATAGAATTCGAACAAAATATTTTAAAGTTTGGAAACACAAAAAACCCAGAATAGCCAAAGACATCCTGAAAAAGAAAAATGGAGCTGGAGGAATCAGGCTCCCGGACTTCAGACTATACTACAAAGCAACAGTCGTCAAAACTACATGGTACTGGCACAAAGACAGACATATAGATCAGCGGAACAGGATAGAAAGCCCAGAATTAAACCCATGCACTTACAGCCAACTCATCTATGACAAAGGAGGTAAGACTATACAATGGAGAAAGGACAACTTGTTCAATAAGTGGTGCTGGGAAAACTGGACAGCCACATGGAAAAGAATGAAATTAGAATACTCCCTAACACCATACACAAAAATAAACTCCAAATGGATTAAAGACCTAGATATAAGACCAGACACTATCAAACTCCTAGAGGAAAACATAGGCCAAACACTCTCTGACATAAACGACAGCAACATCTTCTCAGATCCACCTCTCAGAGTATTGACAACAAAAAGAAAAATAAACAAATGGGACCTGATCAAACTCCAAAGTTTCTGCACAGCAAAGGAAACCCTAAACAACACAAAAAGACAACTCACAGAATGGGAGAAAATCTTTGCAAGTGAATTGACTGACAAGGGATTCATCTCCAAAATTTATAAACAATTTCTGCAGCTCCATACCAAAAAAACAAACAACCCCATCCAAAAATGGGCAAAAGAACTAAACAGACAGTTCTTCAAAGAAGACATACAGATGGCCAAGAAACACATGAAAAGATGTTCAACATCACTCATTATTGGAGAGATGCAAATCAAAAACCACTCTGAGGTACCACCTTACACCAGCCAGAATGGACATCACCAAAAAGTCTACAAACAATAAGTGCTGGAGAGGGTGTGGAGAAAAAGGAACCCTAGTACACTGTTGGTGGGATTGTAAATTGGTGCAACCACTGTGGAAAGCAGTATGGAGATGCCTCAGAAAACTAAACATAGAACTACCATTTGATCCAGCAATCCCACTCCTGGGCATCTATCCAGAGAAAACCACGACTCACAAAGACACATGTACTCCAATGTTCATTGCAGCACTATTTACAATAGCCAAGACATGGAAACAACCTAAATGTCCATCAACAGAGGAGTGGATCCAGAAGACGTGGTACATATACACAATGGAGTATTACTCAGCCATTAAAAAGAATGAAATACCGGCATTTTTAGCAACATGGATGGACCTAGAAACTATCATGCTAGGTGAAATCAACCATACAATGGGACACCAACATCAAATGCTTTCACTGACATGTGGAATCTGAAAAAAGGACAGGAACTTCTTTTCTGAACAGATGCTGACTCACAGACATTGAAAAACTTATGGTCTCTGGAGAAGACAGTTTGGGAGGTGGGGGGATGTGCTTGGGCTGTGGGATGGATCCTGTGAAATCAGATTGTTATGATCATTATACAACTACAGATGTGATAAATTCATTTGAGTAATAAAAAAAAAAAGTTCAAGGTACCTTTCCATTTTGTAAAACCATGAACAAGCTTGAGTAACCACTTGGGTTTAAGTATTCTTTCAAAATCAGTAGGGTAATGCCTCACAAAAGACATTTTTTTTTTTTCTCTCTGTTTTGAGAAATTTTGATGAGTGTAAGAGGAAAAATGTTTCCATTGCTATTTTATAAATTGATCATTGAGAAACTTTACTGTTTTTGATTATGGCATTTGTGTTTTTTTCTCATCTTTAAAGATTGCTTGCTTTATAAAATTCTATTTTTATTTTTATTTAGTTTCTTGATTATGTTAGCAAGGGCAATTTCTTTTACTTTTAAAATGTTTAACCTTCTGTATATTATATTACATTCAAGTTTATGGTTTTTATGATTGCAAATTCTTGATATACTTAACATCTACTTCTCTATTAGTTTTTTTCTACTTATTTTATGTTTTAAAATTTTTCATAGGTTTTTGATGATTATGAATTCTTTTATCTAATCTTCTAGTTTCTTTCATATGTCTTAAGCATTTAATTTGCTTAATTTCATATATTTTGTACTTTGTCAAACTTCATTTCTTTCAAATCAGAACATTTCTTCTTATATATTTGATGACAGATTTGCATTTACTTTTTAAAGGTAAATGTCTGTATTTAATGAGTTAAGTCCAAAAGAAGAGAAAGCTTTATTTCTTTCTGGAAGGTAGAATAATGGTCTCCTAAAGATATTTACACTGTAATTTCTAGAACCTGTGAAATTATGTGTTACCTTATATGTTAGATTATATGTTACTTTATATATATATGGCCAAAGGCACAGATGTGATTAAGATCATAGACATTAAAATGTCCTGGATTATCTAGGTGGGCATAATCTAACCAAAGAATGCTTTAAAAGTAGAAGAGGCAAACAGAAGTGTGGGTCAGAGAGAAAAGAAGAAAGAGGAGTGTCAAAAAATAAAAAAGGAATTGGAGTTCCCGTGGTGGCGCAGTGGTTAACGAATCCGACTAGGAACCATGAGGTTGTGGGTTCGGTCCCTGCCCTTGCTCAGCGGGTTAACGATCCGGCGTTGCCATGAGCTGTGGTGTAGGTCGCAGACGCGGCTCGGATCCCGCATTGCTGTGGCTCTGACGTAGGCCGGTGGCTACAGCTCAGATTCATCCCCTAGCCTGGGAACCTCCATATGCCCATATGCCGCGGGAGCGGCCCAAGAAATAGCAACAACAACAGCAGCAGCAAAAGACAAAATAAATAAATAAATAAATAAATAAATAAATAAAAAGGAATTGATTTGCCCTTGCTGGCCTTTTGGAAGGAGGGAGGGAAACACAAGCCAAGGAATGAGGGTGGCCTCTAGAAACTAAGAACGGCCTTTAGTTGGTAGCCAGCAAGGATATGGCATCTCTATCATAGGACAAAGAAGTGAATTCTGCCAATATCCCAGATAAAGAAAATGAACACTCCGTCAGAAAGGAATGAAGCTGACCAACACTGATTTTAGCTTGTTGAACCCTGTGTTGGAGTTCTGTCCTACAGAGATATGAAATAATATGTTTGTATTATTTTAAGCCACTGAGTTTGTGAATAATTTCTTATAGAACAGTAGAAAACTAATACACTCCCTTCAAATTTCATTTTCATTTAAATTTATATTATACACATACACAAAGTAAAATAATACAGAGGGATTTATAATGGAAAAACCTTCGGAACCCCATCACCCAGTACATGCTTTACCATATTTGGTTCCAATTTCCAAGGGGAAACTTTTCACACTTTTTGTTTTCATCTTCTCCTAGTGAGTATAGCAAATCTGTTTTGTTTTATTAAGAGGGGTGATAATTCAAGTTGAGATTATTTTTGACCCGTACAATGAAATAAGAGGCTTTAGTTCAACTATACTACCCTGTTACTCTTCTTCACTTTCTTTTTTTTTTCTTTTTTTTTTCTTTTTTTTTGTCTTTTTGCCTTTTCTAGGGCCACTTCCTGTGGCATATGGAGGTTCCCAGGCTAGGGGTCTAATTAGAGCTGAAGCCACCAGCCTACGCCAGAGCCACAGCAGATGCGGGATCTGAACAGCATCTGTGACCTACACCACAGCTCATGGCAATGCCGGATCCTTAACCCACTAAGCAAGGCTAGGGATCGAACTCTCAACCTCATGGTTCCTAGTAGGATTCATTAACCACTGCATCACTCTTCTTCACTTTCAATTTTTAGTTTATCTTTTTAAGTTTCCCTTGGTTACAGTTGTACTTTTAAATGATACAATTAAAACTCAATTCCTTTTCTTTTAACTTCAGACAACATTTCTTGACGCTTTATTAGGTACTGTGGCAGGGACTTTTGAGATATTCACAAAACAGATTCTACTTCTAGTATATTTGAGCCATCATATATTCTAGAGTATATTTTTATAGCAGCTTATATTATTTTACTATTACAGAATTATATTATTACCCCGACCATTTCCCTCATTTTTCCTTTGTCTTGAAGAAAGAGAACAATGCAGATAAACAGTAGAGAAAGAAGGCAAAGAGACAACTTTCTGTAGTATTTCCAAGAGCTTTCCACTTTATGCCTGTGTTCCAGAAGCCCAGATCCTTGCCTGTCCTTTGAGTCTCTAAGTTTCCATTGTACCTTATCAAATATATTTATTTTACCTTAAATTATCAAATAAATGACTATTTTATACAAATGACCAAGAGTTCCAACTAGATGACAGGAAAATATTAATATCTTACAAAGATGTGTTGCAATTTTTATTACTTAATGAAAGATAAAGAGGCCGTTATAGTTCTCTTTTTTATTCTGTATTGGCTATAAATGAACTCAGAGAGAAGTAGGTTACTTATGTAGCAATTTTGCGTTTTCCCTTCATTTTGTCAACTTATTCTCTGTTTGATCCCTGAATTTTCAGCCACCTCAAATACTTTACTGAAGTAAAAAGACATAAATAAAGATTTCCATTTCTATTTTATTGTTCTAATTTATAAAATAATTTAAATAACATAATATGCTCATTACTACTTATTTATCTTATATAATTATGAAATATAATTATAAGATAAATTAATTTTCATATTTTATTTCTTAGAATCCTGCATCTCTGAGGAAGTGTCTTAAGAACTTCAGAATATAAATGCTTTTTTCCAAATTATAGTTAAATTATCTGATAAAGCACTTCATAATTCTCTAGTTTTCCCTCTATGCCACTATATGAAAAAATTGTACCTTACTAAAAATATTTGATATTCTATAATAAAACAAGAAAATTCATACTATCATATTACATGCAACAATCCATCACTGGTGATGTCCTAAGATTAGGAAAAAGATGTTATCCAAGACCAAGAAGAATTTTTAACATTATTACTAATTATTTATCCATTAAATTCAAACTTTTGTGACACATGTTCTCAAATCAAAATTAATTCCATATAAGTTAATTTATTACTTTTTTTCAAGGGCATATGACTTATGTGCCAGAGACCAGGCAATATTTCTTAGCATCCCTATATAATAAATGTACTAAGTTTTATACCTAGCAAACCCTTCCATGTGTGTAGCAATAAAAATACAAAACAGTTTATGCTATTACTAGATGATTAAGCAGGAGCACATTTCACCAACATTCTAGGCTCACCATAAGCCAATATATTTATTGCCTTAACTGATTTTAAAGCACCAAATATAATTTGTCGTACTACAATGCATCTTTAGTTCATTTGTGATTGATAAACAGGGAAATGAAGTCAATATGTTACTTGATTTTTACTAGTTTATACATGACATTTTCTAACATTTAGTATTGTATGCCACCAAGCTGCTAAATCCAAAGTATAGTAGCAGAAAGGGAAGCAGCAAGTTACTAACTAGAATGCTGTGCATAGCACCATAGTTTTTGCATTTTTTTCTATAGGGTATCTAGTGCTGTGAATCTTGTTTTTATCTCCATTAATTCGTAGCCCCAATCTTTTTTCACACCTCCTCCTATCAAGCTACCTTCATCGTTTTTATAATTTAAAGATGAACTGTTATGTTTACTGTAGCTTTTTAAATGCCTTATTACTGATTTAAGATCTTTTAACTGTGTTTTGATAGAGCTTCAGTTACAAAACGGTATTTTCTATGAGTGGGTTGTCCATACCTATATTTCTCAGAATCCTGTTCTAGTTAATGCAAGAGTTTGCAGAATGTCCTCTAATTCCTTAATGTCTAATACTGCATTATAGACTTTTCTTGCATACTTGTGATATCTAGAAAGTACAACAAGCACTGCTATTATTACTATTACTATTATCATTTCTACTATACTAACGCCACAATTACCACCAACTCCCATATATAATATTTGAGTCACTATCTGTTCTACATAAGCACAAAATGCTTTAAAATATTATTGTTGTATATTGCTTATATTAACTCCATAAATTATATTTTATAGTTGAGGAATTAGGACTTTGTGGGAAAATAATTCTTTTTTGTCACATTGTCAATTCTCTGACAGCAATTGGGTGTCCTATAATTCAATTCAGTTCTGACACTATCTATCTGAAATTAGCATCAGACCCCACAGGTGAAGGGCTCAATCCTAGAAGACCACACCCACTTCACATGTCAATAGCAAATTCTAGGATGTCACCTGTACTTCTGATTAACTGGCTATAGTTGGGTTCTCATAATCCTTTCTCCAGGTTCAAAAACTCACTAGAATGGCTCACAGAACTTGGTGAAACAATTACTTACATTTACAAGTTTATTGTATAATAAAGTATATGATAAAGGATACAGATAAATAGCGACTTAAAAAAATACAAAGGGTGATGTCTGGAAGAGTTCTAAGCACAGAAGCTCTGTCTCCATAGAGCTAGGTAGGGTATACCACTCTCCCAGCATGCGAATGTATTAACCAGTCTGGAAGCTCTCTGAACTTTACTTTTTAGGGATTTTTAAGGAGGTTTCAAAATATATGCATGACTGATTATTAACTCAACCTTCAGCCCCTCTGACCTCCCCAGGGAGGATAAGTAATGGGGCAAAGTTTCCAAACTTCTAATTACTGCCTGGTCTTTGTGCTGTCCAGCCCCATCCTTATGCTATCCAGGAGCCCACCAAGAGTCACTTCTTTAGAATTGAATATGCTCCTGTCACTCATGAAATTACAAGGTATTTAGGAGTTCTGTTTCAGGAACTGGTGTAAAAGACCAAATATTAGGATAAAGATGTTTCTTGTACCTTTACTGCTTAGAAAATTACAAAGGTTTTAGGAACTCTGGCCAGAATTAAGAGATAAAGGTTAAAATATATATTTCTTATTACATCACAATATTACATATTTAGAAAAGAAAATAACTTACCAAAGGATATACCACCATAGATGAGTAAGCCAGTCACTGAATTTTGCTTTATCTCAAGTCAAAATTTATGATCCTTGACATCAAGAGATATTGTTAAGTTCTTTTACCAGTCCCAATAAATGTATACATATCAGATTCATTTCCTAAATGATAATTTAAAAGGGTTTTATTATTAGCGTATCAGGAACCCAGTCTGAGCCTTAGTTTCCACTCACTCAACTGTAAATACAAAACTGTTCAAGAAAATGATTTTATTGCTTTAGAAGTCTATTTGTATAGACTGATTTTATTGGGAATGACTCCAATGTGTACACAGAAATACATTTTTGATGTAATTCTCTACTGACATGCCTTGTAAACATGAAAGAGTAAATAAGTTTAGCTGCATTTGTATTGTTAGAAAAGACACTGATGATTTTCTTGAGTGAAAACCCACCCTGTTGGGAAGGGGTCTAGAAGTATTGAGCTTGATTAATGAGGAATATTATAGCTACCTAAGGGAGGAATGGTTCCAAGTAGAATTTCTGTTATTGCCTGAATTTGTACCATGTTGAACATCTTTACCACCTAACATATGGGCAAAGCAGTGGTGAATATGACAGGCTGGGACAACTAAGCTAGATGGAGCCAAAGAGAATAACTGTGACACATGGAGGTATAGCAGGGAAACTGCGGAAATGGATTTGTTCCTGAGGACTAATGAGACATTTTTAGAAATTTGGAGACATCCTTACTAGGGATTGTGGGCTGTGGGTATTTTTCTTGAAATATTGTATGAACAGTTAAAAACAAGAACCAAGGGGAGATTTTTAACAACTCATTGTAAGGTTTTTAATATACCTTCATCTAAATAAAATATTTTTGTTTGTGAATATATGACATAGCTACAATCTTGTATCTCAAAAATATACAAATAATGTTGTCGCACTTACAGAAAGACAAAAATAGTACTTGCAATTCCAGTTTTGTCATAGAAAAAGTGATTTTGTGCCTAACTTTTTCACAAAATTATCATGCATTTAGTTTTCTAATAATTCTGAAATTTAATGATAAAACTATGTGAATATGGTAGAATAGGGATGTAGCATAAGTTTTGAAATTATTCAAGTCTTTTTCTTATAAAGGAAACATAAATATTAAAATGATCAAAATAAATTCAATTTATTTTTTGCACTTCAAAATAAAAGCCTATTTGAAACAATTATCCTTAGGAAGTACTCTATCACAGCATAGATTTCATCTTTATCACTAACTTTACTAAATTCACTTGTAAACACACTATCGTATAAATATTATGGATTTCCATTCATGAGGAAAGAGTATCTGATATGAAGTCACCGGACAACAGAATGGTACTGTGGTAGCTGAACAAAAGGAAACAAATGAGACTGAGCTTCCTCTTAACCCTGGTAATCTGTTTGGGAGCATTTTCCAAACCATGGCTTGTGAAGGTCAAACTCATACAATGAGATGTGATCTTGTTGAGCTGAGGAGGCAGCACCAGCATGCAATCTTGTTTAAGGAGTTGGAATATGTGTGGCAGGTCATATAAAGAAAGAGGGAACATTACTGAGAGATATCTCTGGAAGTTTTCTTGGGAGTTCGTTTTGAGTCCTTGGCAGTGACCAAGCTAAGCATCTTAAGAGTAAGGTCTCATTAAATCTAGCATAGAATACTTGATGTTGGGTTATATCAAAATTTTGCTATAATGCTATATTTTGGAGTTTCTCCCAACTCAGAGTAGAAATGCTGCTAAGCCCTTTGGGTTTTCTAGTTCAGAGTCCAGAAAGGTCATGTATTAGAATTAAGGATCAAACTCTAGAATAAGAACCATTCCCTAGCATTAAGGAGATAACAGAAATAAAGTATCACTGACAAAGTAGTAAACCAAGTCAAGAAAACTAAGATAGTCCTGTTATTTTAAATGCCTGCCATTATAAAACTCAGTATCATTTAAAGGAAGAAAACATGATCTAGACTATCTCACTCAGAATAGAAAATAGAAGATTACAAGGTATACAAAAATCAAGAAAAAGGTGATCCATGAGCAACACATTAATATCAGTAATATGTCATCAAGCCATTGCTTTTTCTTCACCTTTTATATAAAGTTCATTTAAAGAGTACTGATAAGTGGCCTCAAAATTTACCCACATCAAAATATGTAACATGAAAAAAATTAAGAAGCAATAAAGAAAATCTCAAGTTTCTCCATTTTTAAAATGGAGGAACTCAACATCTCTAAGATTTTTTTCAACTTTACTCTCATATGATTCTTATGTCTGTGGAATGAATGACCATTCCAGTAGTCTTGCACAGCCTTGTGGACTCAGAGCCATTAATGGCTCTGGAATAGCAGATAAGATTAAAAATATATAAAATATAAGGGGAGAGTTTTGGAGTGTGTATGTCAAGTTGGTTGAGATAGGGATATATGAATGTATTTGTATATGGGAATTAGTAATATTTATAAAACCTTTTCAACAAAACAAAGTCCACTTATTTTCAAAGAGCAATGCCCAAAGGCTTATGACTTCCTAAATAGAAGACATTTCAAACACACTTATTTTAAGGTTAGAAAACTTTAATAACACCTGGACATAATCAATACTAAAAATTTAAGGGGAATTTATAAGTGGTATTTTCTAAACTTTTAAAAATTCCAACAGATTTTAACCTTAATTTTATCCTGATCATGTAAAACAAAAAAAACTGCATCAAATTTAATCCTCAGCAACTGGATTGCAGACTTATCTTGCCCACACCTCCAAATCCTTCCAATCAATTAAGAAACTACAAAGCAGAAACTCAGTAAGATTCTGACCACCAGGTCCATTTTTCCACATGTGGGCTCTCCTATCCCCTTTGATACTCCATCTCTGAAACTGCAGGGAATAGCTCACTACCTGAACTGCACTTTGTTCTATGGTTCATGAAGTTAGTCTGTTTCATGCTTCAACTCCAAGTCTTACCATTGTCTTCAGTTCTAGCTTTTTTCAATCAATTAATCTATCCCATAATTCTCTTTCTCTACCTTCAAAGTGTTCTGAGCATGTATCAAAAATGTCATTAGTATAAAAGAGATGTGATTTAATAAATTAAATAATTTTAATTTAATGTCTATTAAGATCAAAAAGTTACAATTAAAATCAAAAGGAGATTTTTAAAAAGATGCCCCCTTTTTTCATGTAAAACCATTTTTTTTAGCTTCCCTGAGGTATATGGATTTCCCAGCTGCAAAAAAAAAAAAAAAAAAAAAAAAAAAAAAAGTTGCCCTCTCACAAAAATAAATATGTGTTCTCTCTCCCTCTCTCTCTAATTTTTTTTTTTGGTCTTTTTAGGGCTGCACCTGCAGCATATAGAAGTTGCCAGGCTAGGGGTGAAATCAGAGCTGCAGCTGAAGACCTACACCACACCTCACAATGAATGGAGCCAGGGATACTAGTTATAGATACTAGTCAGGTTTGTTAGCACTAAGCCATGATGAGAACTTCTGTGTTCCTCTCATAAATACACTCTACACACCCTACAGAAAATATATAGCAAACAAATAAATATAACAACTGAATAAATTTAATGGATTTTATTTTCTTCCCCTAACATATACTTAAAATATGCTCTATCACAACAATCTTTAGAAAGTTCAGAATTTTATCACCTCTAATAAATTTATATGACATCATGATTCATGAATATTTATTAACTCAAACTTGTCACAAAATATCAAGTACTTATTGACAACTCAGGATATTATTTTTGTAAGAAGCAGCATTTTTTTTGTGTGTTTAAGTTTCTTTCATGAGCTACATACCTAGAACATAATACATGAGTACTTCTAGGGCAGCAAGTATTCAAGCTTTGGGTGGTAGTATCAGCTATGTGACAGACAACTGTGATGCAGTAGTAAGAGCAGAGGCATATTCCTGACCTCTCACTCACAGCCATGATTTTGTTCTTAAAGTTAATATTCAGTGATAACTTCAATTCCTGTTCTGGTTATTTGTAAGAAACAAATTCTTTTAATTGTATCTTTTACTGCTAATATTTTGTTTCCTGCAATGTACTCTGAAATAATTAGGGGTTATGATAATTTTAGCATATGCAAAATAAAGGGTTGTAAAGAATTTAAGTTTCTTGAATGGTATAGAGGCATTGAAGATCTACTGGTGAACATCTGGGAAAATTTACAACTCATTTCTAGACTTTTTGCTTGTCATTTTAACCAGGATCAACTCATTTAATTGAGAAGTTGATAACCAGGGAGATAATTTTATATTTTTTTCTTCAATTACTACTCTATGTACACATATAAGGATACTCTTACTTACCAATTCTTGTGAGACAACTAGGATACCTATTAAATATCAAGATTGTCTTTTTGCCCTTGGAAAGGCAAGCACAGGAAAACATTTGGCTGCAATAGTAATATATGGGGATTATTCACTAAGATCATAAATTGGCAACAGAAAAAAAATTGGGGGTATCATAGAGCAAGTGTTTAGATTTTTTAAAATGTTACATTACAACCAAACCCCTTCTTGAAATGTCACCAATGATCACCCATTGCTTTAAATTTGTTTTCTCATTGTTATGAACTTGTTACCCTCACCCAGCTGTACTGACAGATGGTTGGTGACTTCCTTATTATTATACCTTGAGTTACTGCCAAGTGTAACTCCAAGGGATTTGGGGTATTCATAAATACCACTGTGATGTACTAACATTAATGTAGCATTAGTGAGGTTTTTGAGTCCTTAGTGCATAGTATATTGAGCTTAATATCCTTATCAATGTACTTGGAAAATATAGTTTAGATTATACAGCTATTATGTCAGCAGGCAACTGACTAAATTGTAATCAGAAAGTAATAAAAAGGGGTCAGTTTGCAAGCAGGATATATAACAACTGGTGTCCTACAGGATTAATCTTAAATTCAGGGTTTTATGCTTTCATCACTGTCCAGAATGATGGACTGTAAAGTGTAAAAATTCTGTTTATAGATCATACCACATTAGGGTGGCTAGTTTTCACCTTGGATAAGATGATTAGAATTTAAAGTGTCCATTATAAATAGAAAAAAAAAAAGACATAACTAACAAAGTGAAAGTCAATAATAATAATAATACTTGTGGAGAAGAAACGATTTACCAAATTCAAGAAGGACAATTGTTTGTTCTGTGATATTAGAAAAGAAATATATCATGAGTTCAGTGAAAAGTCTATTATGGTTATTAAAGATACAGAATTCTGAATAAAGCTGCCAAAGTACGTGAAAGTAAAATTAGGCTTGTTTATTATTATTATTTTTGTTATTATTATTAATTTTTTTGTCTTTTTAGGGCCACACCCTTGGTATATGGAAGTTCCCAAGCTAGGGGTTGAATCAGAGCTGCAGCTCCCAGCCTACGCCACAGCCATAGCCACGCCAGATCCGAGCCGCATCTGTGACCTATGCCACAGCTCAAGGCAATGTTGGATCCTTAACCACTCATTGAGGCTGGGGATCGAATCCATGTCCTCATGGATACTAGTCGGGTTCATTAACTGCTGAGCCATGACGGGAACTCCAGACTTGTTTATTATTGAGTCTATTCTTCATAGGGGTCTTCTTCTGACCAGAAAATATATTAAAACATTTTATTTTAAAGGATTAAAATGCAAATTTAAACAACAAATGAAATAGAGGGCACACTGAGCATATATGTCTGTCACCCCTTTCCATTTTAAAGTGCTAAAAATACATAATATATACACACACATATATATATAACAGATTATATAGTATATAATATATAATCTATCACTGATTGAAAAAAAAAACTATGGTTATTCCATTAAAGACAACAATTAGATGAGATTATGCTTAAGAAGAAAGCAGAGCTTAAAATGTGCATGGGTATGCACTAAAGATTAAAAAAAATAAAAAGGTAACTCCAGAGTCACAGAGGTAGGTGATAGATGCTGATAGCCAAAGAGAAACTTTATGGGCATTTGTAATTCATATTTATCATTGTACTTATTTTTACTTATGGTATCTCTCCACCTGGGCAATGCATAGTAATGTACAGCCCTTTCTTTTCTCCATGCAGGGCCATGAATATGGCAGCTTAATCACAGAGAAATAAACCAAATGGCTATATCCAAGGATAGAGGGAGGAGGAGCAACAGAAAACTAGGCCAGTGCAGAACACCAGGTTAAATGTCAGCTCAAAAGAGATGCCATCTTTGAATACCCATTCTGAGATAAACTATGACCCTATAACGGTCTACTATATTACATGATTTTAATGTCATCATAGCACTTATCAGCAGCTGAAGTCATCTAATTCATTTATTTACACCAGACATAACACATACTCACACATATCCACATATACACATTTGTTTTGAAAATATTTGGGAAGTAGTAAACATGTTACTTAGAGGGACTATTGTAACCTCAAGGTTACAAAAGACAAAAAAGCTAAAAATTAATGAGTTAACTGTTCAAATTTAGAGGTTAAAAAATAAACTACAAGCCCCATAAAAGCAGTAAATAGATAATAAACATAATTTTCTGGAGACAGAACCTGCATGGCAAGTAGTGTAAATTATACTGTAAAGAGTTAGTAACTATTTACAAGAAATTCATTACACTTAGCAAGAGAAAAGAGAACCATTAGACTACTTAAGGGCTGTGGGAGTAAACCCAGGAAAGGAATCATCTTGAAAGAGGGTCCCCCTGCAAGGCTGGTATTCAGACTTAGTTGGAGAGGGTGTGTTTGGACTCATCTTTGGATGGCAGGGAAGTCTGATGGATTTTTCCTGGCCAGAACTGGCCCACAAGCTGTGGGCCTTTGCTGGTGGCCAGGGTGCCATGGAATAGGGCTGCCCACAGGGTATCAATGAAATTCATCAGGAAGCTGAAGGTAAAGGAGAACTTTTGAAATTGTTGGAAAGCCACCTGTATAAGGGGTGGGTCAGGGTGAGGTAGGATAGGTGAGTGCTGTTGAACTCACCACTGAGAACCCAGCTGGAGCACCTACGGAAATTGCATTGAGGCCACCCACCTGTGGGGCAGAGATCCACTGAGTGTCACACACCAAACAAGTGCCTGCAGAAGCCAGAAGAAAGTAAAGCACAGAATTTGCAAGAGTCCCCTTCTACCTGAAGTGTCCTTTTTGTGCCCTCTGCTCACACACAATGCTTAACAATGAGCTAGCTGGAAAGAAAGAGATTGTCTAGTATCACAAGCAGGGTGATGCAGAGTGGATTCAGATCTGAGAGCTGACAGATGGATAACTGGCACAAATAACACAAATCAGTGGAAGAAAGACGAAAGAGAATAAACAGAGCTAATAGCTGCTTGTCTGAAAAATGCTAACAATAAGATAAATTTCTAACAAGACTGAGACAATTGAGAAAAGACAAAGATAAATATAAATAAAAACATTTAGAGAAATAGAAGTGATAAGAGCATGAAAGAACTTTATGTAAAATTTTATGACAATACATATGAGAGGAAGAGATGAAATATTTAAACAGCTAGAACAATAAAATTTTTAAAAATTGACTCGAGAAGAAAGAAATTAAAGAGACTGAAGCATAAGTTAAAAATTCTAATATATAAAATACTAGACATTAATAAATAGGCTTGTTCTACCAAAATCTCAAGGAATGAATGATTCTGTTATTATATGAACCCTTCTAGGTAAAGAGGGTGACAAAAAGGGTGCATATTATCAGTTATATAATAAAGTGATTTAAACCTCAGAATAAACCAATAGAACTTAGTATAACTTTCTGGTTTTGTTAAAGAGAGATAGCAATTCTACCTCAATCAGAAAAATAAATACAAACTTCATGATCCTTAAAGTATTAATAATAAGAATCCAGCAATATTTTCAAAATTAAATTTTAAATATTTAAAATTTTGAATATATCACAGCTAAATTGAGATTATCCAAGAAATTCAAGAGTGCTATCACATTAGAAATGTATAAATGCATTTATCATATTAACATCCTAGGAGAAAAAGATATAATCATTTCATAGATTTAGAAAAATTATTTGATAAAACTCAACATACTCCATGATGATTACGTGAATCTTTATCAAATGTGATAAATAGTATCTACTAAAAATAATAGAAATTATCATTCTTAATTGAGAATCAATGGAAATAATTCATTTAAAATAAAGAATATGACATAGGTAACATTATCACACATTCTATCCTACATTGTACTCCAGTCCTAGCCAAAGGAAAATGACAAGGAAAAGAAAGCAAAACAAAGAATTATAGAGAGAAATAAAGCAATCATTCTAAAAGGAAAATTCAAAAGATATATACCTATGAAAAGATATATATGCCTATGAAAATTCAAAAGATATATACGAGAATATATCAATGTAACCAGTTATGAATGTGCATTATAAAATGCACCATTTAGAACTGCAGATACTATTAGAAATAAATACATAAATAAATATAACTAATAATATAACCAGTAAATAGTAATACAACTAATAAAAGATTGTTAAATATATTTATATATAGTATTAAAATGAGAAACAATGAATATTTTTTGGAAAAAAGATTTTAGCATTTTATGTAGGTCAATTCTTTTCAAACTGAAAACTGAGCAAAAGATTCAATGAAAATTTAATAAAGATCCAATAGGGTTTTTCATGAAACTTGGGCAAACAGGTTTTCATTCTTATATAAAAGAGTAGTTTCCAAAATAGCCAAAATGTTTCCAAAAAAGAATTTGAAGAGTCTTTACATGAATTTATGAAAAATAAAAGTGTGAAACTGAAGCTCAGATGGCAAATTAACCAACTGGATGTAATAGCAAATATAAAATTAGGATATGATTTTACTGGATTGTTTGACCACAGCAAATCAGCAAAGAAAGTAAAGATTGATATCCACCGAATAATAGGATAATACCTTACTTATTCCCTATCATGGCCCACATATACATATAAATTTCAGATGTATTAAGAATTTAAATTTGAGAAAGCAAAACCCTTAAAATTTTGGAAGAAAATATAGGAGACATGAAAAATTTTCTGATACTGTGGCAGGAAAGGATTTCTTACATATGATTAAAAATGCTGAACTTACAAGGGACTGTGTGTAAATTTTACTAC
The DNA here is from genome assembly GCF_054392235.1 of Sus scrofa. NCBI lineage: Eukaryota > Metazoa > Chordata > Mammalia > Artiodactyla > Suidae > Sus > Sus scrofa. Next base: position 112,181,645 of record NC_139397.1, on the reverse strand, counting down.
AGTAAAATTAAGAGCTCAATTCAAACAGAACATATTAGAATGAAAGACACTAAATCAAAATGTAAATACAATTTGCACATTGAAGACAAAAGTCAGAGTTCCCTTCATGGTTCAGTGGTTAGTTAACGAATCCAACTAGGAACCATGAGGTTGTGGGTTCAATCCCTGGCCTTGCTCAGTGCATTAAGGATCAAGTGATGCCATGAGCTGTGGTGTAGGCCAGCAGCCACAGCTCCGATTAGATTCCTAGCCTGGGAATCTCCATATGCCATGGGTGCGGCTATAGAAAAGACAAAAAAAAAAAAAAAAAGACAAAAGTCACAAAGGAGCCAACAAAGGTTTAGTATAAAATATAAAAGAACTTCTACAAATCATTAACAAAAGACAATATAAATTAAAATGGGAAAAATTCAGAAGTATATTTTACAATGGAAGAAATACCTATGACCACGATGCTTTAAAAATAGTATATAGCCTCATTAATAATTAAGAAAAAATGTATATGCATAATACATAATACATAAAAAATTCTGGAAAGTGTCTACTGTCTAGGTAGAGGAGGAGAGAATAAAGAAAGAATATATAATTATTTATAATGCCTAATGGGTCCCAATATGATTACTGTACTAAATGTATGTACATACATATATATTTAAATTATACATATTCATATGTGATAATATAGTTATATAAATTATAAATTGATATAACATATCAATATATCATACATATGTTTAAATTTTATATCTTTCAAATGTAATTGCATAATTATACAAGTTAGAAATGGATACACAGTTGTCCCTTGGTATCCAGAATCCTAAAGGAATTGGTTCCAAGACACTTTCTTAAAATCCATGGTTGCTCAAGGTCCACATATAAATTGACATACTGTATTTGGCCCTCCATATCAGCACTTCCTGCATCCATGGATTCAACCAACTTTGACTTTCACAGCACGTTGGTTGGATCTGTGGATATAGAACTCCCTGATATGAAGGGCCTCAGCATTCTTCTGAAATATTCAAATATTACATATAATAAAAAAATTAAAATTCTTGTTCGAATTACAAAATGATACTATACTCAGTGCTACAAGTTAAGCAACATGGAATTATCTATCCAAATCATTCAAAAAGTATTTATCCAATATATTCCAAAATCACTTATGATATTATCCCTGGAGCTGCCCTTATCTTTCACACCTCAGTCTTCTATTGTTGTTATTTAAATTAACAGATGAGTTTCCTTGTGGCATAGCAGGTTTAGGATCTGGTGTTGTCATTGCTGTGGCTCTGGTTACAGCTTGGTGAAGGCTTAGTCCCCGGCCTGGGAACTTCCTCATGCTATAGCTGCAGCCAAAAAATAAATAAACACAAACTAACATAGAAAAATATAAAATGTTTTGTAGTTTTTAAAAAAAGAATGTAATCTTACCTCGTATGTACTACAATAATCACTGGCTCCTTTTGTTGTTTTTTCTATTATCAAATTTTTTTGTACAAACTCTAAATATCCCACGATGCACTATTTTCATCTTATACTTAGTCACTCATTTTTCAAATAAATGTATATATATATGTATATGTATATGCATTTGCATATATGTCTGCATATGAAGAATAAAAAAAGAGCTTTCTTTGTATCTACCTAATTTGTACACCTTCTAGGTTTTCTCATGCTTCCCTCCAGAATTAGATTTCATTTTTTAAGGCTAAAATGTTTCTTTTAGAATTTTTGTTCTAATAATTGTCAGCTGGAGACAAATTATTTCAGACTGTGGAAATATCTTTTTTTCAACATTCTCAAGGGGAATATCAAGTATTTTTCTTTCTATTGTGCATTTTAAAGATGTTATTACATTTTATTCCATTCTTTATTTTTTCTAATATAAAGTCATCTAACTTTCTTATTAACATTCCTTTCTCTGTAATGTTTATTCTCCATCCCCTGCCTGTGATTATTTTCAAGATCTTCTCTTCACTGTTAGTTTTCAACATTTTGACTATGATTTTTCTAGGTGTCACTTTCTTTATTCTTCTTGGTATATGCTGAACTTTCTGGATCTGTGGTTTGATTTCTTCCACAATTTTTCAAAAATGGTCAGCCACTATTTCTTCAATCATTTTTTTTAACCCATTCTCTTTCTCTTCTCCTCAGACACCAAATATACATATATCAGCATCAGACTATTTGCTATTGTTCAACAGATCTTGATCTTTTAGGTGTATTCATTTATTCTTCAGGACATTAAAATTTTTTAGTGATCTGTCAAGTTCACTAATCCTTTCCTCTGATTGGTCTACTTGTTGATAAACCAATAACCAGAAATCTCCATTTTTATACTTCATTTTGGCATTACTACCATTTATCTCTTAATATAGTTTTCATTTTTCTAATTTGTTTTCATTTGTTCACAACTACTGCATATTTTTTACTAGGTTCTTTATATATTATTTAATATTTTTTTAAATGAACATGTGTCAAGATTTTATTTCACTCATTTTTTCTTCCAGTTTTATTGATATGTCATTGACATACACCACTGTGTAAGTTTTAGGTGTATAGCTAATGATTTGACTTATACACATCATGAAATTATTACAGTGATAAATTTAGTGAACATCTACTATCTCATATAGGTACAAAATAAAAGGAAACAATTTTTTTCCTTTTGATGAGAACTCAGGATTTACTCTCAATAGCTTTCATATATAACTCACAGCAATGTTAATTATGTTAATCATGTTATACATTACATCCCTAGTACTTGTTTATCTTATAACTAGAAGTTTATATCTTTTCACCACTTTATCCAATTTCCCATTCTCTCACCCCAAGCCACCAAAATCTGACCAATTTTTCTATGAGTTTGTTTGTTTAAGTGTAATTGATCTACAAAACTATATCAGTTCCTATTACAAAAGATAATAATTTGATATTTCTATACATTACAAAATGACTGCCATATTACATATTTTTTACTAAATTGTCCATGCTTTACATATCATCCTTATGACTCATATATTTGTAACTTCCTATTTTCCATCAATTATTAACATCACTCATCCTTATCCCTTTAATATTTTAATAGTAGCTGCATTAAAAGTGCTATCTAATAATTCCAGTGTCTGTGACACATCTTGTTCTATTAACTAATTCTATCTTAAAGATGGGCTCTATTGCCATACTTCCATGTATATCACATAACTTATGATTGAACATTAGATATTATATGTAAGGAAATACTAGAGAAGGAATAATTGATACTTATGCCCAGAAAAGTCATAGTGATGCTTCACATCACTAATTATTAGAGAAATGCAAGTCAAAACTATAATGAGGTATCACCTTGCACCAGTCATAATGGCCAACATCAAAAAGTCCTACAAACAATAAATGCTGCAGAGGGTGTGAAGAAAAGGGAAGCCTTCTACACTATTGGTCAGAATGTAAATTGTTGCAACCACTATGGAGGACAGTATGGAGGTTCTTTAAATACTAAATATAGAACTACCACATGATCCAGCAATTCCACTACTGTGCATATATCCAGAGAAAAGCATAATTTAAAAAGATGCAAAGGGTGGGGGAAAAAACTGTAACTGCAATGTATACATCTAAGGATGACCTGACCCCCTTGCTGTACAGTGGGAAAATAATAATAAAAAAAAAAAAAAAGATGCATGCACCTCAATGTTCATTGCAGTACTATTTACAATAGCCAAGACATGGAAGCAACCTAAATGTCCATTAACAGAAGATTAGAGAAAGAAGATGTGGTATATGTCTATAATTGATTTCTTCATATTCTAAAACATAGAGCAACCACTGTTTCCTCTCTGTTACCCCTGAATCCAGCTGTGTAATTCAAATGTTTTATATTTATCATACATTCAAGTAACCATCTCTTGGATTGCACACAAAATTAGCTTTGTAGAATTACAGAAGACAAAGCCACCACTTTGACCTATGTTCTGAGATAATTAGTTTAAAGAAAATTGGGGAATACATGGCTACATCTTTTGTCCTATCCCTGTTTAGATCTTTACCCAGCTTTATCATACTTTATTAAAATTATTTGTTTATTTATGTTTCTCCTGCTATACTGTGAGCTCCATCATTTCAAGAGCACTGTTTTATTAATCTTTGGAAGTATGCCATGTGTATTAGTCATTTTCTGAGCACTGGAGATACAATGATGAAAGGAGTCCTACTTCAAGAAAATAACACCAGAAAGACAGTAGGATTTGTTTCTACCTTTTTCCAAAAAAAAATCTGTAGCATTTTTATAATGTGATTTCAAACATAATTAAAAAACAAAATTTAGGTTGATTTTTCCTTTTTAAATACATATTAAGGATTGATACTCAATATCTGGGGGAAGAATATAATAAATACAAAATCTATGTAAATTTTATCATTTCTACTGGAACAATCAAATCTGTATTATTTATGTGAATGTTCAACATTTATGTACTATTTAACATTTTCATTTAAAAATTTGATTCCAATGATATGATATTATTTTATTTCAGACATATATGAATTCAAAATCAGAGCTTACTCCAAATCTGAATTTTCAAATGTTTAAAATATTTTCAGATAATCTCATATAAAGTATTTTTAACCGTGGATATAACAGGTAGTGTGGGAAGTATTGCCATGATTTTATGTCACCTCAGAAATGCCTTATATCAGTTCTCATTTCTGAGTAACACTAAATATTTGTCTTTTGATAGTAAGAGTTATAAGCTTGTCACTCACAAAAGGGAGAATAGTTTTATGCAGAAGTTCTAAGATTTATAATCAAACTTTTGTGCTCTATACTTGGGTGTCTTCATTCGGGAAAGTATCTGGGATTAATAAACTTATATTACAAACAAAAACATAAACTTACCTGTTTTCCTAAATGCAAAGACTATGGGTTTCATTTTTTAAAATTAAAAAAAAATGTGGGAGTAAACTACTGCATAAATACTTTATTTTGAAAATAAGATTTCATCCAAATTTTGAATAAAAATAGCATTGTCTTCAATAAATGCTGTAAATAAAATATTGCATTATCAATACCATCATGTATTTAAGGTATTTTAAAGATTATAGAGTGAGTCTCAGGTCTAGCAGTACATTCCTCAGGTGCATAAATATGTCTATCACTAATCAAATGACCTTTTGAAAAGGTACTGTTGCTTTATCTATCTGAGTCTGTTAGCCCATTCTATGTCTAAGCTATATTTACCTTTTTTTTCTCACTGTTTTGGGATTTTCCTGTTTTCCTTTATGAAAAAAATTCAATATAGCTCCATTATGCCACTTCCTAATACCAGACATTACAATAAATTTATTGTGCTTATTCTCATCTTACACATAAATATGCTTTCAGAACAACTTGTTCAAATAATAGCAGACTGGGAAGATTAACTCAATGTCTGGCTATGCCATAGACATAAACGTCTTTTAAAGACTCCAGGTTTCTATACAACAAAACTCTTTTTATATTTTATAGTGATGATACAGAATATATATATGCTATATTATTTCAGCACTCAAATACCCCAACACTCAAATATCTGGGATCTCTTTTAATGAATGGCCACAGATCATGCTGTATACTCTATTGATTTAATTGGACTTTTTTTATTTTTACTACAACTTAATGTATTTTTAGGGTTAGAAGGCATGACACAACCTGCAGCCTATAATTTTATAATACAGACCACTTGTCAGATACTATGCAGGCATAGAATGAATTTACATGTTTGTAGCTGTTTTAAAATTAATTTAAATTTTATGCAGCACTAGTTTTTCATGATTTCCTTTTTTCTTTATTTTTATTATAATTTATAGTGTTGTGTCAATTTCTGCTGTATAGCACAGTGACCCAGTCATATGTAATATATACATTTTTTTCTCATATGATCTTTCATCATGTTCTCTCCCAAGAGACTGGATATAGTTCCCTGAGCTGTACATTAGGACCTCATTGCTTTCAAAACAAAGATGCTCGCTGATTTGGATAATACATGTAATGGTATCTTTATAGCCTTTTTTCAGTAGGAAAGCTTTCTGGAAACATAGCAGAATGTAATTAAACTGTACTTATTAAATAGATTTAGGGGAGTTCCTGTCATGGCGCAGCGATAACGAATCCGACTAGGAACCATGAGGTTGTGGGTTTGATCCCTGGCCTTGCTCACTGGGTTAAGGAGCTGGTGTTGCTCTGAGCTGTGGTGTAGGTCGCAGACACGGCTCAGATCTGGCGTTGCTGTGACTGTGGCATAGTCCAGCAGCTGCAAGTCCAATTAGACCCCCTAGCCTGGGAACCTCCATATGCTGCAGGTGCAGCCCTAAAAAGATGAAAAAAGACCAAAAATAAATAAATAAAAATAAATGGATTTAGGATTTAGATTTAGTTATAATTACCTAAAATAAACCTTAAATAAAAATAGGCAGAGATTAAAACTGCTTTGTCAAGTGATTCCAAAAAGTGAATTATAAATTTAACATAAAATATTTCAGTTTATTTTCACAAAATGGGCTTTAAACATTAAAAAAAACTGTTTATAAGTGAATATTAATAATTTACTAATATTTCATCACCTCTTTTAAATTAATTATATTACTATCAGATAATTAAATGATGGAAAACAATAAATAAGATGGTATATCACTTGATTCATGTCTATAAATTAATTTTAAAAATGCGTGCAAAGAATAAGTGTAAATTTGGAGTCAGGCATGGATTAATATGCTGATTTCTGAAAAAGACTTGTGGAAAAGATTTAAAATAATGTATAAAATTTCTAACACAGCATTAACCATAATAAATAATAAAAAATAATATTTTCACATGCTAGTGATAATAATGAAAAATAATATATGCAGACATATTTTACAACCCAGACTCGTGGATTATAATAAATTGCCAACACGCTATTATTCTAAAATGTATAAATACATTTAAGTCTCAAATCAAAATTACTCTCTCTGGAGTCCAAGAAATTGAAAAGCATGAGTCAACATGATTATTTGTTAATAACACAATTATATAATGGAGAAAGAACAGATTTAATAAGCTAAATTAAACAAAGATTAGAACTGTTAAAATAATTATAAAAAATAACTGTGCAAAGATGACTTTATTTGGACCATTGTATTTAATTTTTATAAAGAACATTATTTTGTAATGTTTCGTGCCACCTAACTATTGATTGTTATAGTACAGATTCCTAAAACTAACCTCAGACCAGATCCACTTAATCAGAATCTAATCAGGAGCCTTGGATTATGAATTTTTGGCTAGCTTCCAAGATGAATGTTGAATTCACTATAATATGAATGCTTTTGCTTTATTTCTCTGCCCACTGAGTTGTGTATGTATACATACACATGTGAATACATAATTTATTTTACCTATGTAATTTATCCCACTAAAAAACTATAGGGCTCAAATAAAGGAAAGAATCAACCAAATATCCAGTGGTCAAGAACTTAGACTATCATGAGTAGTTATTTTAGGATTCCAAATTTTGGTTATTCTCTCTCAAATCCCTTCTATTCTTTGTCATTTTCTGAGGCAGTTTTGCTTGGACAGCACCAAATCAATTAAACTGCAACTTATGAAAAAAAAATCCTGATTGTATAATCTGTCCTTTTTAACTCTGTCCTGTTTTAACTTTCTTCTTATTACATTTTTTTCTACTCTAGCATGATCCACATTATAGAAATCAGTCCCTTTTCTTTAACTCTCCCTTGTGCTCCCATAAGACACTTGAGGGTGTGGTATGCTTCACTCATTTTCTAGGGTTTTTATGACCTAAACCCAAACTATATATACTAATTAAAATAGTATATAGCCCAGTCCTTGAAATTCTTTTACTCAGCTTTCTACTGGGTCTGATTACAAATTTCAACTATGTTATTTTGTTTAAGACTCTGCTCATTCTCCTTTCTAACCTCAAGTTCCCTGGAGATTCAATATTTCTATTATTATTTTTACTATTACACACATCAAATCAATTCCATTTCTATTGCACATCCTAGATTATATCTTTGCATTATGAAATTCTAGTATGATTGTCACAGCTATGCAAAACAACCTATACATGCATACATAAAATACCATCATAACATTTCCATCCTGTAAAAGAAGGAATTAGCAGTGATTGACAACGGCTTTAAAATTTCAGTTATTTTTTTCCATTCTATTCTCAGTAGAGGAAGCATTACGGAGATTTACCTTTACACTTAAATACTTATGCCACCTTTTAGGAAAGCAGAACTAGCTATATTCCAAATGGCTTTAAGTTATTTTGCTACAGACACACACACACGAGTTAAAGAAACACTGTGTGTACTGAATATGATGAAACATTTGAATGGAGTAAGAGGTAAAAGAATTCAACACAATCTAGTGAAAATGAAGCTCTCAATCTATAGACTCTGAAATTACACCATTTACTTTTCTGAATTGTCATATCTTAAGAAATTTTCATACAATTTCATATCATAAGAATTTTTTGTATTAAAATCTATATGAATATGAAATATTCCACTGGGTGGATGTGTCATCATTTTTATTATTGACACCGTTTTCGTCATGCTGTCATGTACTACATGTCTAGTCAGACTAAGGATTTTTAAAGAAAAAGAAAACTTGCTTAATTCTCTAAAAAAAAATAATAATAATACATGTATATAGTAGAAAATTGACCGAACACTGTAAACCAGCTACAATGGAAAAATACAAATCTTTATAAAAAAATGATAATATTATTTATTACTATTGAAATTACAGAGAAAATAGAGGTAATTAATGAGGTTAAATAACTTCCTTATGTCACAAAATAATTGAAATAGGATTAAAAAGGAGGTGTGTTGTACTAACTTTGATTTACCTATGTCAGGATGTCATATCCCTTATCTTCTAGCAGGATTTTTGGTAAATTATCTTCCTTATTTTTAATTTTATCTATTTTTTAGTGAATTGAAATATGTCAGTTATATTTTCAACAAATGATATGAGTAAAATATGTTCTCTCAAACACTGCAAAGCTTAAAATATTTCACATGAACTCCAATTTAAATAAACAGAAATTAATGAATGTAAAAATTTCCTCTTTGTACTTCCTAGTACTTATTAATATCTTCAACTGAATATTTCAGAGAAGACTGCAATTTCTCATTTTTTGGAGTGTTTTTTTACTTTAAATAATTTTATAGATTTAAAAAATATACTCATACAATTCAAATATATGAAAGTCTGTGAATGAGTTTTTTAATTATCTTATGCCTGAAATAGAATTAAAAATTTTATCTTTTTTCCCACTTTGTTTGTACTATTTTGTACTATTTTAAATTTATAAAATTTATTTGTATAATTTTTAATATAGAGAATATGATTGATTCACTATGCTGAATTTTGGTAAGAAGAAAACTTTTAATATACAACTATTACATTAATGCAATTATAAATTAATGCAATTTTGTATATATGTAAACTCTTCATATTTTTATCAAAGATTTAATACAATAAGCATATGTTTTATTAATTAATATTGTTTATGGTAACCAGATCAAAATTATTTATAGTATTAGTGACATATTCAAAACTATAAATTTCATTTATTATTTGAAAATACTTCTCTAAATATATAGAAATATTGTATGATTTTACATTTGCTTCTTAATGCTAAATATGAAGAGAATATGAAAAAAAATTGAAAATGTTTCCAATGCTATACTGATTCCTCATCTCACTACATGTTTCTCTCTCCAACTCTCATCTTTTTATTCAGTCTAATAGGGTTGTGAGTCAGAGGTCAAGGTTTGGGACTGCCATAGGGGTCTGAAAAATCCCTTAAAGATACCATGCAAAGAACAGTGAACCAGAAATTCTGTATTCATATTCCTCACAAGCCTTTGCTGATTCCTACATGTTCATGCAAAAGGTGAGACTTGAAAGAAAATGTTAGAAAACAGTGATGGAAACCTAAGGATTTATGTAGAACTTCAGTAACTGCACTTTGCTAGAGAGACAGAATTTGGAATTTGAGACTTGTTTATTAAAGTTCTAACATTTTCTAAATCCAAATATCCAGAAATTAAGGTGACTGTCCAGTAGTTTGCAAGTTATTAAATATGTTATTCATCCACAGAAGAGAACCCAGAGTCAATTCAACTCATCATTTCTATTGCTGCTACATGCAAATAAAGAAAAACAAAAATGAGAGAAAATGAAGCAGGAAAATAAGAAAAAATATACGATTTGAAAATACACAGATGACCTATGTTGGTAAATGTTGGAATTGGTACACGAATCCTTCAAATTCTTATACATAATGACTATTGAGTTGAAGAAAATCTATTTTACAAACAACAAAATGATGTAAGTACATTTCCCTGTTAACTCTTCATTTTTATTTAACAATTTTTTTTAATGGCTTCAGACTGCATCCGTGGCATATGGGAGTTCGTGGGCCCAAGGACTGAATCTGAGCTGCAGCTGCACACTATGCCACAGCTGCTGCAACATCAGATCTTTTAACCCTTTGCACCAGGCCAGGGATTGAATCCATGCATCTGCAGCAACCAAAGCCACTGCAGTTGGATTCTTAACCCACTGTGCCACAGCAGGAACTCCTATGCTATAACTTTTATTTCATTGTTTGTTATACTCTATTCTTTGATCTGATAAGCAAGCACAGAAATACATGGTATATAAAATGATACTAAAGATTTGAAACAATTGGTTAGTAATGCACTAATCTACTTTTTTTTTTTTTTGGCCATGCACAGGTTACACGGAAGTTCCTAGGCTAGGCATTAAACCCTTGCCATAGCAGGGACAAGGCAGGATCCTTAAACCAATGAGCCACCAGGGAACTCTACTAATCTACTCTTAAATAATAATTTAATACTGAAAATATCTCAGAAGATATGCTATGATTTTCTTATGTATTGTCCAAGGAGCAAAAATACTCCTGTTTTTCATTTCATACATACTTATCACACAATCATCATAAAGTATAATTGATATTGGGTAAAATTATGCAGAGTAATTTTTTATAAATAAAAGAACAGGATATAAAAATATTTTACTAGTATTAAAAGGTGAAATAAATTGAAGAAAATTACACTTTCTAGAGAGAATGCAGAATAAAATTAAATAAGGATTGAGTTAATATAATAAAAAGCAATATTGATTGAAGTTTACATAAAGCTAAGTATTTTAGATGAATTTAGAACTAAAAGTTTTGGCATGCAGAATTTGGAATGGTAGATATGACAGGAACAAATATTAAAATGGCAGTTGCAGAACATATGGACAATAACATTTTCTATGGCCAAACATACATAATGCTAAAATTGCTGAGTATTTTATTCCAAAAAATTTGTTCCTGATGAAACATTGTCAATAAGTCATGATGATTTTAGTAGATAGAAAGTATTTAATTACATGTTGTAATGCTTATCAAAAATAAATTGGTTTAATGGAGTTTCACTGAAAAATACTTTGTGAAGATTTAACAATAAAAAATAATATGTTTGTATTTATGCACAAATGGTAAAGATTTAGAAGAGGTGCTAATAGTACAGATAGCTCATTCTATTCATTCATGACAAGACATTATTATTAAGACATGTAACAGATCCCTTCAGAATAGTTTTCCCATTTTAAAATGCATTTTGCTTTAATAAATGCATCTCATGTCATAGAAGTCAGATAAAACTAATTATAAAATCATAATTACAATTTAGATTAGATATTTCTTTTCAAAGAAACGGAAAAACAACTGTTGTATGTAGTCATTGACTAGAAGGTAAACTAATGCACAGAATCCTCAACAACATTGGGATTTTTCATAGATTATCAGCTTGTCAATAGAATGGAAAGAAAGCCAGATCCTTTGATTTCCAGGCAGAATTATAGGATGATATAAAAATAGTAAGTTCCTTAAACATCATAATTGTATAAGAATTAAAATACTACATTGTAAATAATTATTACATAATAGCTCAACAAAATAATCTCCTTAGGAAACATACAACATAATTTCCAAACAAACATGGCTTTGTGTAATTTGGATACAAATATAAGAAAATAAAGCATGAAAGGATAATAGAAAAATATACATAGAAGGAGTTAGGAACACAATAAACTAGAAACTAATATGATCCATGCTAAAACAGAGCATGATGACACTATAAGTCTGTCTTTCTAAGTAGCTTTGAGCCCAAGAATATGATATATGATATATTTCCACTTTTCATATTTGGTAAAAGGAATTGATTCATTTTTGTAAGTTTAAAATCTGAGTATTAACATCAAAATTAAATTATATAAATCTTTAAATTGTTATAGATAAATGAAGAAAGTGTTTATTACATATGTCAAAGTATTTCTATAAAACAGTGTAAAACCTATTATATTCATGATACTAACGTTTGTTTTATACTCTAGATAGTACTGGAAATTCCATATTTGGTTTTATAGTAATTTACCTATCATATAGTTCTATATCAAATTTTTGATATTCAAACTTCTATCTTGTTTATAGCCAGAATAGAAGACATTTTAATATTTCCCACTCATATTTTCCATTTTTATCTTATATCCAATTTTTAATTTACTTATTAATGCAAACAGACAGAATATTGAAATACATGGTTATAATGCTATTTATCCATACCCAAATCTGTTTTGAGATAGATTTTTCTCTTTGCAATTATGTCAACATGTACATTTCAAAAAAAAAATCTATGGTTTCCTACTAGCATGGCTTAGAGCAAACATTTTTATTTTTATTAACGTGACCTAGGAAATTTAATCTTTAAGTATCTGAATATGCATCAACCTCAAGCTTCTGTCCCATTTCTCTATTCTTATTTCCAGCCAAACTCAAACTTGCCAAACTTGAAAAATTGAATTTTAATTCATTCTTATTCATTTCCTTTGGAACTGAAAACAATTAGAGTCTTGCCTGCCCCTACTCCCTTAAAAAAAAAAAAAAAGAAAAAAACAAAACAAAAAACAAAAAACTGTTGGAAAGGTCAACACATTGTGATCTCCACATTGCTAAACTCACTATGTAATTTCCATCATTCATCTTACTTGATCTGTTAACATTTGATAAAGGATATGTTTCAGACTCTTTTCCCTTGGCTTCTATTCCTTCCCCCTCTCCTTTGCTGGTCTCTCAGTTCTTTGAACTCTGAATGTTAGACTACCCAACAACTATGTATTTCTATCAATTTTCTTCACAATTACTGTCATTCCACAAATGGTTTTATTCATTGACAACTTTAGTTATCAACTATCCTCTAATGATTCACAAATGATTATATTCGGCCTAATTTTACTTCTGAACTCCAGACTCTTACAACAAACTTTGCCAATCTGACAACTCCCCTTAGATGTATAATAAACATCTCAAATTTATATGCAAAAATCAAGCTCCTAATTTCCACTAACTTGTCAGTTATTTTTCCTATCTAGATCTATTTCCTAGATATAACAAACTATCACAAACTTGGTGGCTAAAAATAACAGAAATTTATTCACAGTTCTGAAGACTGGAAGTCTGAATTCAAGATTTTGGTAAGATTGGTTCTTTTTGAGTTTCTGAGGGTAAATCCAGTCCGTGCCACTCTCCTGAACTTGACTAGTTACCACAATCTTCAGTGTCCTTTGGCTAGCAGTAGTATCACTCTAATTTCTGCCTCCATCTTACATTTCTTGTTTCTCTGTGTGTCAATGTATAGGTACTGTCATTAGATTTAGGACTCACCCTAATTTAGCATTATCTCATTTGAGACCTTAGTTTAAGAATGCAAAAAGACCCTCTTTCTAAATAGGTTCACAGTTTGAGATTCTGGGTGGACACGGACTGGGGAGGAAAACTATTCAACAGAGTATTTAAACATTTCATTAAATTATAATGTCATTTATATCAGTTGGAAAAAAAGACAAAAGACTCGAAGTCTTTCTTTTCTTTCTTTCTCTTATTTACACATTTGGCCTATATGATCACTTGCAATTTTTACCTTCAAATTACCTCCAGAGGAGTTCCCTGGTGACTCAGTGGGTTAAAGATCCAGCATTGTCACTGCTGTAGCTCTGGTTACCACTGGGGCGTGGGTTTGATCACTGGCAGAGGAACTTCTACATGCCACAGGCACGACCAAAATAAATAAATAAATAAATAACCTACAGAATCTAACCACTGCATATCATTACCATCACTTAACACTCTGGTCCAAATTACCAACATTTCAAACCTGAATCGCTGCAATAGCTTCCTAACTAAACTCCTTGTCCACCTTGCTTGGCAATTCTTCTCTCTGTCTTGATTAGTATAACTTCTGCTTTCTGTTCAGTACTCTATGCTGAAAACATTCAGATAAAAGCCAATGCCTTTAAAAGGGCCTATAGGGCCATTACTTTTACTACCCAAACATTTTTTTCTTTTCTTTCTCTGCTCACTTTGCATAGGCATGGCACTCTCCCCACAGTTCCATCAGCACATCAAGCATCCTTCTATAGCAAGTATTTTGTACTTCTTGTTTCACTGTTTAAAAAAAAAAAAAAAAAGTACTCCGGGGAGTTCCCCGGGGGCCTAGTGGTTAAGGATCAGGCATTGTCACTGCTGTGATGTGGGTTTGATACCTATCTTGGGTACTTCCTCATGCCAATGGCATAGCCAAAAACAATTCTCCATATGTTCCACATTGCTCAGTCTTTCGCATTTTTCATGTTTCTGTTCAAACAGCACTTCTCAAATGTAACATCTCTGATCAGCTTAGGTAAATGATGCTTTTCTCAACTACCTCTTTATTACTTCTCTGTTCTGCAGCACTCTTATAGCATCAGCCATTATACATTTAGTTGTTTGGGTGTTTACTGCCTTCTTACACAGTAAAAGGCATCTTAAGGTTAAAGACTTTGTTGCAGTCCTAGATCCATATCTATCACATGGTAGGTGCTCAGATAATATTTGCTGGGTTAATAAATGAACTAATCCATTTTTTTTTATTTTATTTTCCCACTGTACAGCAAGGTGAACTAATCCATCTTAATTTCTCTCTTTACAACATATGACTCCACTTGCAAATCACTTAGTCCTGTCAGAAATCCAAGATTAGGGCTGGCAACAACCTCTATACCATGGTCAATTCTCAAACAGTGAGTAAACTCCTGAAATAAACACTGACTTAGAAAATTTTTTTTTTTTTTTTTTTTGTCTTTGCTATTTCTTCGGGCCGCTCCTGCGGCATATGGAGGTTCCCAGGCTAGGGGTCGAATCAGAGCTGTAGCCACCAGCCTATGCCAGAGCCACAGCAACGCAGGATCCGAGCCGCGTCCGCAACCTACACCACAGCTCATGGCAACGCCGGATCATTAACCCGCTGAGCAAGGGCAGGGACCGAACCCGCAACCTCATGGTTCCTAGTCGGATTCGTTAACCACTGCGCCACGACGGGAACTCCAGAAATATTCTTAATGTTAGGAAATGAAAACAGACAATTTTCCACCAGTACAACTAGGTAACACATTTTTTTAGAGAATAAAAAATGAATTGTTTTGTGTTCATAGTTGAAAATAGAATGTTTGGGTACTCTCTCTGATATCACTTTGTCATTTTAATACACAATATATTTATTATATATTTTATTACTTGTCTAGTCTATAACATTTTAATAAAGTGCAAAGACCGCTATGACTGCAATAAGTGGAAAAATGTTAAGTTCCATTTACAGAGCAAAAGCCAAGGTGTTTGATGTGATGTCAAAGGCTATTTAAATATATAATTCATCCCATCTGTTCTTCCCTCCACATAGCCAGCTGTAGAAATCTAAAAGCAAAAAAAAAAAAAAAAAAAAAAAAAAAGGAAAGAAAAGCTTGGCAATTCTTATCTCTGTTTTGATTAGTATAACTTCTGCTTTCTGGCCAGGAAATTCCTCCCTATATGCTAAAATATCCTGGAAGTTGCTATTTATTTTTCTTCTATTATGATGTTTTATGGTTAAGAAATTAAAAAAAAAACACATATATAAGCAAGGTGCCATGTTTTATCTTAATAATATATTTATGAAATGTCCAAGGGTGCCTGTTGCCCCAGCTCATTAGAAGGCACAACACTTTAAATATAAAGATGTCATTCGTTACAAATTTCAAGCTGTGTTGAAGTTAAATTCCAAGGGAGAACAGATACAGGGGATTTGTGCCAGAACATTTCCCAATTGCAATATCAAAGAGAAATGAAGAATAATTTTCCTAATTGGAAATATGTGGGGAATATAAGGTAAGGAGGATTTAATTAATAGATTTGGAGTAAAGCCAGAACTGCAGGGTTAATACCTCTGTTATTTCAAAGAGTGCCATGAGATCCTGAATGCAGATGAGTAGTCAACAGGACTGGCAAATTTTACTCTGGATTAATTCTAATGCAGCTTTAAGCATTTCTTTGGGATAAGTATTTCACACAAACTATTTCCTGTGTTTTGTAATTTTTTTAAACTACCAATATTTTTTATGCTCAGGAAATAAAATTTATTACTTAATATGATATTTTAAAATAAGACATTCATTTATTTTAATAGTTCTGATTTTTAATGTAGCTGTCACAGAATGTCATTGTTAACTATCAATCACACTACACATAGTAATATAACTCGTTCATGTTTAAAATGATGTTATTAATAGACTGTGGACACACTTAAAAACTATAACAATAGGTGGCCTAGTATCCCATGAAAATGGTTGCTCTTGTTTCTGGAAGAAAATCTGTTTGAGTTACAGAAAATTTTCTATGACCACATGACAATTACTGTGACAAATTCTTGCCTGAAAAAAAAATTTGATTATCCTTAATGGCAAAGTCTGGTTCCAGATGTAAATTTTTACAAAAAGATAAAAATCTTCAGGACACAAGGATAGAAAGGAGCAAGAGAGTGCTTAGGTATTAGGATTAAATATCACATAAAATATTGTAGTTTATATTTGAAAATATCCTAGACTTCTTTTCTCCTTGATTGGAAACAATAAGTTAAATAATCTTGAACGTCTATTTATCAATGCTTTGAACATGAAGATAACACTGACTTATGTATAGTCTGCTCAGCATCTGTAAGAAATTAAAAGAGACTGGGTGTCTAAAACAACAGAAATTTATTTTCTCATGGTTCTAAAGTCTAGAAGACCAATACCAAGGTGTTAGCATGGTTTCTGGTGAGACTCCTCTTCCACGTTGGTAGAATATTGCCTTTTCATTAGGTCCAAACACAGTTTCTCCCCTATGTCTGTGTGTGTCTCTCCCTTTCTCTCCCTCTATGTGTGTGTGTGTGTGTGTGTAAAGAGGAAGAGAGTGAGAGCTAGAGAGTGAGTGTAGAAGTGAACTCTCAAACATTTCTTCTTCTCCTTATAAGGACATCAGTCTTGAGGAATTAGGGCCCCAGCTTTACGATCTCATTTAACCTTAAATACTTTCCTAAAGACCCTATCTCCAAATATAGATCACATTAAGAGTTAGGGCTTCAACATACACATTTTGGGAAATCCTAATTCAGTCAAAAACAATCCACACTAGCATGTTTTATAATAAGAACAATTTATTCTTCTTCTTGTGCAATAAAAATATGGACAAAGCTGGATACAATTTTTGAGGAAGAAATCTAATATATCTAGAAATATCTATAATTCATTTATTAAAAAAGCTTCACAATGAGTAATGCTATTTTCTTACTTTTATTTATACTACTTTTATTGCTTCTGCATATTGTAATAATGTTGCACATGCAGGCAAACACATGCAGGCAAACACATGCAGGCATGCACCTTTTCATATATGACATCTAACTTTCCCCAAACACTTCAAAATACTCTCTTGATTAGGTCAAAATAGAATGATAAAAAATGAATTAAGATGTGGCATGTGCATTAGAAATGTAAAAAAGGATATGCTATGAATAAGCTTCCAGATTGTTAAAACCATTATTATTTTTCCTATTTGTATTTATAATTTTGTTTCTCACACCTGTCAAAATCTATCTTAATTTCCCTATAGTCCTATCAATAAAGCACCAAAGTGTAATATATATTTAAATTCTCAGTGTCAGATCAAAACTTCAGTATTATACTTTGTCATCATATCTAACTACTGAAATATGCATAGTTTTGTTCCTGCTGGTTTGACTGCCATTAGAGTTCAATAAATAATATCACCTGACATTGTAACAAAAGAGCTTATTGAAAATAGATAGTTCTACTGGATAAAAACTTATGAAGTATGTAGATAGAAGAGTCTTAGTCTAGGGACAATTTCTGCAGCTGATTAATTTTCTAATTTTAATCTAAATAGACAAAGATAGCTCTTCTTATACTTGTCCTTTAAGTTTGCATATCCCATCTACATTAGCAAATATTTAATATGATATATAAGTAGAGAAAAGCTTACGTTGTCCCTCATAAACTATTTTTTCTGATCTATAAATTCCTTCTATAATTAGACAATTAATATATGTTCTTGATTTGAAATAAAAGAATTAAGCATTAATTTATTATCAAAGTAAAAATAAGTCAGAGAAAGATAATGAGGAAAGAAAAAAACAACAAAATAAATTTGCTAAACGCATGTCACCAAAGAGATAAGCTATTCTGCCAAAAATAAGACTGTTTTTATCATGGTTTCTCTTACCATCACATAGAAATAAAACGTTTTTAACCTCTCCTCAAAATGCAATATAATCTAGTAGTCATTTTATTTTTATTATCATACATTTTCAAAGTATATTGATGGTCATCAAAGGATGTTCAACATTTTCATATGCAATATTTGAATAAATTGAGAAAATATAAAATTTTCCTCCCATTACAAGAATATATAGATTGATCTATCTACCTATCAATATATAACATGCTCAACAAATTATTTTAAATTCTAGAGGCATATTAATTTAAAGTCTTAATCTTATTATTTTAAATAACAATCAGTATTTATTAGTTTCACATAATTAAGTTGAAATACACAGCTTGCACACTTTGTTTTAGTTTATTGAAAATATTTTCATATATTTTGGGTCTTAACTCACTGGTCATGCTGGAACAAGACATTCATGACTTGAACACATATGCAATTACAAAGCTATTTGAAGCAACTACTAGCTGACTTTGGATAAGAGGAAGCAATAGATTGTGATCACCATACTACCCAAAGCAATCTACAGATTCAATGCAATCCCTATCAAATTACCCAAAAAATTTTCACAGAACTAGAACAAACAATTCAAAAATTTACATGAAACCACAAAAGACCCAGAATTGCCAAAGCAATCCTGAAGAACAAACACCAGGCAGGAGGCATAACTCTCCCAGACTTCAGGAAATATTACAACGTCACAGTCATCAAGACAGTGTGGTACTGGTACCAAAACAGAGAGACAGACCAATGGAACAGAATAGAGAACCAGAAATAAACCCTGACACCTATGGCCGATTAATCTTTGACAAAGGAGGCAAGAATATAAAATGGGAAAAAATATTTTCAGCAAGTGGTGCTGGGAAAACTGGGCAGCTGCTTGTAAATCAGTGAAACTGGAACACACCCACACACCATGCATGAAAAAAACTCAAAATGGTTTAAAGACTTCACATAAGACAAAACACCATCAAACTCCTGGAAGAGAACATAGGCAAAACATTCTCTGGTATCAACCTGACAAATGTTTTCTCAGGTCAGTCTCCCAAAGCAACAGAAACCAAAGCAAAATTAAACCCATGGGACCTAATCAAACTGACAAGTTTTGCACAGCAAAGGAAACCATTAAAAAAAAGACAACTAACAGAATGGGAAAAAACAGTCTTTTCAAATGATGCACCTGACAAGGGCTTAATCTCTAAAATATACAACCAACTTATACAACTCAACAGCAAAGAAAGCCAACAACCCAATGGAAAAATGAGCAAAAGACCTGAATCAACATTTCTCCAAAGAAGATATACAGATGGCCAACAAGCACATGAAAAAATGTTCAACATTACTAATTATTAGAGAAATGCAAATCAGTACTACTATGAGGTACCAGCTCATAGCAGTCAGAATGGTCATCATTAATAAGCCCACAAATAACAAATGCTGGAGAGGGTATGGAGAAAAGGGAACCCTCCTGCACTGCTGGTGGGAATGGAAATTGGTACAACTACTGAAAACAGTATGGAGGTACCTCAGAAAACTATATATAGAACTACCATATGACCCAGCAATCCCACTCTTGGGCATATATCCAGACAAAAATTTCCCTGAAAAAGACACACGCACCTACATGTTCATTGCAGCACTATTCACAATAGCAAAGACATGGAAACAAACCAAAATGTCCATCGGCAGATGATTGGATTAAGATGTGGTATATATACACAATGGAATTCTGCTCAGTCATAAAAAACAGAATAATGCCATTTGCAGCAACATGGATTGAACTAGAGACTCTCATACTAAGTGAAGTCAGAAAGAGAAAGCCAAATACCATATGATATCACTTATATCTGGAATATAATATGATTCCAAATGAAACTTTCCACAGAAAAGAAAATCATGGACATGGAGAACAGACTTGTGGTTGCCAAGGCCAAGGGGGAAGGAGTGGGATGGAGTAGGAATTGGGGGTTAATAGAGGCAAATGATTGCCTTTGGAATGGATAAGCAATGAGATCCTGCTGTATAGCACTGGGAACTATATCTAGTCACTTATGATGGAGCATAATGAGAGAAAAAAGAATGTATATATGTATGTGTGCCTGGGTCACCTTGATGTACAGTAGAAAATTGACAGAAAATTGAAAATTTTAGTAAACCAGCTATAATGGTAAACGTAAAAATCATTATAAAAAACCTCAAGAATTATCATTAATATGTAAGTTTGCAACAAAATGTTTTGCTAGCACTTTGGATATTAATAAGATATATACATATATAATGCATATTATATATGTAATTTACTTTAAACATTAATTTAAAAAAAAGATTGTGATCCCTGTGAGATGAAAACAAAGGAAGCAAGCCCTCTAATCACCCTGGCTCTCTGCCTGAAAGCAGTTTCAGAAATTCAAGGACAAGGAGCAAGTATTGAAAAAGAGCCTGATAATCTCACTGAGTTAAAAGAGCGCATTGGCACTTCGAAGACATAGGGCAGAATTCTAGCAAGGAAATACATAGAGAAAGAATCTCAGAGATATGCAAAGGATCTTTGCTCTATAACAGACTGCACATGTAAGGTGAAATTCCACACCTACACACAAACACACACACACACACACTCACTCTCTGTGGAAAGCTCTAAACTGAACTATTCCCAGAGCTCACAGAAGTTGGAAAAACTTTCCAGTTCTGACCAGACAGGATGACAGTCCTAGTTACCAAATGGGACATTATATAATAAA
This sequence comes from Sus scrofa, assembly GCF_054392235.1. NCBI lineage: Eukaryota > Metazoa > Chordata > Mammalia > Artiodactyla > Suidae > Sus > Sus scrofa. The sequence continues at coordinate 112,160,209 of NC_139397.1, read as the reverse complement.
CTTCAAGAAGGTACACTTCACTTTAAGGCTGAAATATTCCCGGAGTAACATCTGTTCTAGTCCTATGTAAGGAAAGTTTAAAAACAAGTCTCAAAGGAATCAAAATGACCTACAAATAATTTAATCGCCTTAAGATAAAAGTTCAAAATTTCTGTATATAATAGTAAAACATAATATTTAAACATTTAAAATAATAATATTTACAGTGTTTTATATCAAATAAAAGTTTCTAAACATACCATGATGGAGAAATTTATATGGAGAAACTTCTAAGGAAACTACTAAAAAAAAAGAAAAAAACCTGCGAGATTAATCAGAGAGTTTAGTTAGTGAGTTAAGAGAAAAAGGTCATTGGACACAAATTAAATATAAAACATTAACTACACTTTTTTTTTGTCTTTTGTCCTTTTTTAGGGCCGGACCCGCGGCACATGGAGGTTCCCAGGCTAGGGGTCCAATCCGAGCTGTAGCTGCCTGCCTATGCCACAGCCACAGCAACAGCAGATATGAGCCACGTCTGTGACCTACACCACAGCTCACGGCAATGCCAGATCCTTAACCCACTGAGCGAGGCCAGGGATCGAACCTGCAACCTCACAGTTCCTAGTCAGATTTGTTTCCGCTGTGTCATGACAGAAACTCCTACATTTTTATATATTAGCAATAAACAAGAAATTGGTATTTTTAAAGGTGATTTTTATCCCATCAAAAATCAAATATAGAAGAATTTAACAAACTATTCCAATATTCAACTTTGAAAACTATAAAACATTGCTGAGAGAAAATAATGAAGGCATAAAGGTATCAAACAATTTCATATTTTTAAGACAATTCTCTCCAAATTGAAGTACAAATTCAACACAATCCCAGTAAAAATCCCAACAGGGTCTAATTTAGAGAATAAATGAATAGAAAATTTATATAGGAATGCAAAAATATTGTCTAGCCAAAAAAATCCTGATTTAAAAATTATTATGCCACAGTAATCAATGCTATTTGTTAGATTAAGGATGGAAATACAAATTGATTGAACAGAGTAGAGTCTGAAATAGACCCACAATGTGAACTAATTTTTTACAAAAGGGCCCAGGCAACTCAATGGCTAAAAGTTAATATTTTCAAGAAATAGTGCAACAGATATTCCAACAAAACCTCAAAATGAAACATTAAGGATAAAAGTAAAACTTTTAACTTATAGAAGAAAACTTAGGAATAAATATTTTCATGGAGTAGGAAAAATAATAAAAAGCAAACCATAAAACAAAGTTCAAGCCATAAAAGAATAAATTAAAATTGGAGTCCACCAAAACTAAAATATTCTAATCTGGCCTAACAAATGGTCAATAAAGCTATAGAGTGGATGAAAATAGTCACAGTACAAGAATACATGTATCTGGGAGGTTGCTAGTATCTAAAGTGCATAAAACTTTTACTCAATAATAAAAAATAACAATAAAAAGTTGCAAAATATTTCAACAGGTATTTCATGAAATACAGTACACAGATGACTGAAAGGACAAGAAAATATGCTCAAAAATATTAGTCATTAGGCAAATGTTAACTAAAAGCACAAATGGATACCACTATATACCCACTGATAAAATAATGGCTGATATTTAAAAGACTGATAGTATCAAGTATTGGTAAAGACATGGAACTGGAGGAATGCTCTCAGTAAGAATGAATAGGGTTAAAACCATTTTGGAAAACTATTACGGCAGTTTCTCACAAAGATCCACATATCTTTTAGAAATGACTCAATAATTACACTCCTAAATATATGAATCTCAAAAAAAGATTATGACTATATCTCAAGTATATAAAGAGCAAAAACCCAAACATAAGGAGTTCATATTGTATGAGTCCATTTATAAGTAGCTTCATTTAATTTGTAATGATAGATCAGTGGTTGCTTAGATCTAGGCATGTGTAGAAGATAAATGAAAAATGTCACAAAGGAAATTTCATTGTTATGAATGAATTGCATATCTTGGTTTAGTGCCAATTACTTAAGCAAATACATTTGCCAAAATTCACTTAACCTGGGCATATTTTATTGCTTTAATTATATTTCATCAAAGCTTATCTTTAAAAGTATAGGTTATAATCTTCTTTTAAAATATTTTTTTTTCTTTTTGCTTAGTGCCTTTTTGAGACAGATACAGAGACAGAAAGAGATAGAGATGAAAAAAGAGATCTTGGCTAACATTTTAAATCTCCCTCAATAAATACACAGAACTCATAATAGGTAGTACTTCTTTAATATATTTTGCCAATGTCCATAGCAACTTATTATATAAGATACATTGAAGACTATTCAATAAATCACATAATTTAAAAGATGGCAATTATATTTATTTTTAGAAATACAAAGGACAGTTTTTTCAAAAGTGGGGGAACACCTTTACAAATAAATAAATAAACCATTTAGCTAAGACAATTCCTAGTTTTCATATAGAAATACTTAGTGGCATTAATTCCTGTTCTCAAAATATTTAAAAATAGAAACATAAATGTTCACTTTATTTTCTCTTAAGTTTTAAGGTAAAAATTTTTTTAAAATGATTGTTCTTATCACTCTGCTGATAAAATGATTGATAACAGTAATATACTTTGAGAAACTAATTGCATGACATTGTTCCAAATCAGAATAAAATCTAAAATAGAAGATATTCATGGAAGTATTATAGTTACACATTTACCAAGTATATGACTATCTAGACATGTCCTAAATGTAGAAGATATACAGGGTTTTCACTATTTCATTATCATCATCTACAAGCTAGTAAATGAAATTTCCCCCTTTCCAATTATCAATTGCTTTATATCAAATCACTCCAAAACTTAATGTATCAAAACAATGGAAACATATATATTTGCTTGCAAATCTGTAATTTGAGCAAGTTCAGTGAGGACTACTCTTATTTACTTGGCATGAATCAGGGTGTCATGAAGTTTGGAAATTGGATTCACCTGAGGGTTTTCTCACTTATATGTTGGGTGGTTTATGTTTACTGTCAGGTGAGATATCAGCTAGAGTTGTATCTTCTTCTCAAAGTATGGGTCTGGGTTTTAAGGGTCATATCTCATGGGAGAGAGCCAAATTGAAATTACATTGCCATTTTGGTAGAATTTACTAACAGTGAAAACATGTATGTATTATCACTCAGAAATTCTATTAACAGGTATATATAGGTCTAAAATAGGTATATATTTATACCAAATACATGCATAAGAATTATAATAGCATTTATAAAATAAGGAGAAATAAACATTAGAAACAGCCCGAATATTTATCAACAATAGGATGGATAATTAATATATATTTACCCCTAGCTTGGGAACCTCCATATGCCACAGGTGTGGCCCTAAAAAGACAAAAGACAAAAAAAAACTGTGTAAAATTTGCAACCCCTAAAGAAAAGCCTACCGAGATAAAAGTCATGATGGGTGTTATCTTGGAAGGAGGCTACCAACTTGAGGGAGGCATTGGAGGGAACTGATTATATTACTTATTTGGGTGCTGGTTACATTGGTGATTTTACTTAACAAAGTGAACTGAACTATGAACTTGATACTTGAATAATTTTCTGTGTATTACACTTTAATAAAAAGTTTACTAAAAATACATGCACAGCTGAACATTTTATGTAATTTGTATATTTCTTAACTATATGTTCCTTTGGTATTCTTTTAAGTTTATGCCTGTCAGTAAAATAAAATTATATATTCATTTTATATATTTTTAAAATAAGACACAAATAGGAAAACTTTTAGAGAGCCTTTTTTGTATAAGAGCTGTTACAAAAATTCAGTCAGTAAAATGATTGCTTGTTAACAAGGAGACAGCTCAAAAAGAGTATAAACTTAAATATCTTAAGGAACCAGCTTTAGAAATTTAGCTAAAGAACATATGGGTTGGCAAAATATAATCATATTGAATTTTTTGTTTTGATGACATTACTTTTTAAAATTCAGAAGTATAAAAAATGAGAAATGACAGAATTGTCACCTTAGTGACATTAATATTATACTTAGCTTCAAAATTACTATCAACATATTAGATCTTATATGTATTTAGACATGATTTAAAACTGTTCAATTGCTTATAAATTGAGGCAGTCAGCTTAATTTAGACTATATTGTTAATAAAATCAAAGTCACAACTTATTTCCATATATGGAACAATATTCATTTATACATATTTCATTCAGTCAGTCACTCATTCAAAAACAACATAAAGGAATGGACAAAAGAGGTATGTGCCACATCCTCATGAAGCCCAATCTAATGAAGAGTATTATGGCTGAAGAGCATCACCTCAAAATTCATATGTTGAAGCACCAACCCCCAATATCTCGGGATGTAATCATATTTAGAGATAAAGTCTCTAAAGTGGTGACTAAGTTATAATGAAGCATAAAGTGGGGAGTTAATCAAATATGACTGGTGTACTTACAGGAAGAGACAGATATACCAGGCATGTGTGCTCTGAGGAAAGTCAGTGTGAGGACAAAACGAGAAGGCACCTGGCTGCAAGCCAAGGAGATAAACCTCAGGTGAAATCAAACATGGAAATACCTTGATCCTGGCTAGCCTCCAGAACTGTGAGAAAATAAATTTCTATTGTTTAAACCACCTAATTTATGGTATTTTCTTGTGGCAGTTCTAGCAAACTAATATAGGAAGTTATACCTTTTTTTTTTTAAATACAAAATTGCCACTTTAGTAAGTATTATACAGGAAAAGTATTAAATTTGTAAAATATATTATCAGTCATTATCCATCCAGAAAAAGACCTAAGTTGATTTTTATTTTAACTAGAAGAGTAAGTTGGATTTAACAAGGTGAATTGGGAATTATTCCAAGAACATCAAATAGGACTGATGAGAAAAATGTTGGCCAATTCTAAGATTAATGGGCCAGGAGAGTAAGAAAGAAAGAGTAAGAAATAACACAAGCTCAAGTTGTATCAGTACTTTATATGTACACTGAAGTGTGTTAAACATCAGTGACTGCTACACATTTTCCTTCTTTTTGCATAAATAGCATTCAAATTTAATTATTTTCCAACTTCTAGAAAGAACTCCCCTGAAATTTTTATTTTTTCTCTTAATTTATTTGAGGGAGGTATGGTTGATTTATAATGTTGTATTACCATCATGTTTACAGCAACATGGATCAGATTTTATATACACACATATATGTATACACACACACATATATACACATTATACACACACACACACATCCATTCTTCTCCATCTCCATAGGTAATTACAGAACACTGAGTTCTACACTGTATAGTAGGTCCTTGTTAGTTATCTATTTTTTATCTAGTGGTGTGTATATGTTAATCCATCCTCCCAATCAATCCCACCCCCAATGGTTTCCCCTTTGGTAATCCTAAATTTAATTTTGAAGTCAGTCTTCGAGTTTGTTACTGTTTTATAAATAAGTTATTTTCTTTTAAATTTAATTTAATTGGATTATGGTTGATTTGCAATGTTGTATTAGTTTCAGGTGAACAGCAAAGTGAATCAGTCATACATATAAATATATCCATTCTTTTTCCCATATAGGTTATTACAAACTATTGAGTAGATTTTTCTGTGCTATATAGTAGGTTCTCAATAATAATTTATTTTGTACAGTTGTGTGCAAATGTTATTTGCACCCTCCCAATTCTTCCCTCCTCCCAATAGTTTTAACTGTGGTCACCATAAGATTGGTTTTGAAATCTAAGTATGTTGATTTTTAAAATAAGTTATTTTGTATCATTTTTATCAGATTCCACACGTAAGTGATATGATACTTGTATTTCTGCGTCTGGCTTACTTCAGTTAATTTGATAATCTCTAGGTCCATCCATGGGCTGCAAATGGTATTGTCCTTTTTTATAGCTGAGTAATATTCCATTGCATATGTGTACCATATCTTCTTCATCCAATCCTCTATTTATTGAAATTTAGGCTTTTTCCAAGTCTTAGCTTTTGTAAATTGTGTTGCAGTGAACACTGGGGTGCATTTATCTTTTCAAATTTTGTTTTTCTCTGAATATATGCCCAGGAGTGGGATTGCTAGATCATGTGATAGTACTATATTTAGTTTTCTGAGGTACCTCCATACTTTTTCTGTAATTATTGTATGAATTTGTATTCCCATCAACAGTGCAGGAAGGTTCCCTTTTCTCCATACCCTTTCCAGGATTTATGGTTTTTAGACTCTTTAATGATGGACATTGTGACTGGGGTGACGTGATATCTCATTGTAGCTTTGATTTGCATTTGTCTAATAATCAGTGATGTTGAGCATATTTTCATGTGCCTTTTGGCCATCTGTCTGTCTTCTTCGGAGACTTATCTACTTAGATCTGCTCATTTTTTGATTGGGCTGTGTTTTTTTCCCCATTATAAAGCAGTGTGAGTTGTTTGTATATTTTGGAGATTAATCCCTTGCCAGTTGCTTTGTTTGAAAAGATTTTCTCCCATTCTGCAGGTTGTCTTTTCATTTTGTTTATGGTAACTTAGCTGTGCATAAGCTTTTGGGTCCCATTCATTTATTTTTGTATTTATTTTCATTATTCTAGGAGGTGGGTCAAAAAAGATGTTGCTGCAAGTTATGTCAAAGAATGTTATACATATGTTTTCCTCAAGGAGTTTTATAGTATCTGAACTAAGTTTAGGTCCTTGATCTAGTTGGGGTTTACTTTTGTGTATGGTGTTACAGAATGTTCTAGTTTCACTTTTTACATGTAACTGTCCTGTTTTCCCAGCACTACTTTTGAAGAGACTGTCTTTTTTCCATTGTATATTCTTGCCTCATTTGTCCTGAATTACTTGACCAAGGCTCTATGGGTTTATCTCTGGGTTTTCCATCCTGTTCCACTGATCTATATTTCTGTGCTTGTGCCACTACCATACTGTTTTGCTGACTGTAAGATGTAGTATAGTCTGAAGTCTGGGAGCCTGATTCTTCCAGTTCCATTTTTATTATTCAAGATTACTTTGGCTACTTGAGGTCTTTTATGATTCCATACAAATTTTAAGGTTTTTTTTGTTCTAGTTCTTGTTTTTCTCTGAGTATGATGCCATTGGTAAGTTGATATGGATTGAATTGAATATTTGGATCACACTGGGTAGTATATTAATTTTTACCATATTATATACACAATGGAATACTACTCAGCCATAAAAAAGGATGACATCATGCCATTTTCAGCAACATGGATGGAACTAGAGAATCTCATACTGAGTGAAATGAGCCAGAAAGACAAAGACAAATACCATATGATATCACTTATAACTGGAATCTAATATCCAGCACAAATGAACATCTCCTCAGAAAAGAAAATCATGGACTTGGAGAAGAGACTTGTGGTTGCCTGATGGGAGGGGGAGGGAGTGGGAGGGATCGGGAGCGTGGACTTATCAGACACAACCTAGAATAGATTTACAAGGAGATCCCGCTGAATAGCATTGAGAACTATGTCTAGATACTCATGACGCAACAGAAGAAATGGTGGGGGAAAAACTGTAATTGTAATGTATACATGTAAGGATAACCTGACCCCCTTGCTGTACAGTGGGAAAATAAAATAAAAAAAAAAATTTTACCATATTAATTTTTCCAATCCAAGAACACGGTATCTCTTTCCAGGGTTTGTGTCATCTTTGATTTCTTTCATCAGCATCTTGTAGTTTTCAGAGTACAGATCTTTCACCTCTTTAGGTTTAATCCTTGGTAGTTTATTCTTTCTGATGCAGTGGTAAATGGGATTGTTTCCTTAACTTCCTCCCTTTCTCTCTCACTCTCTCTCATTTCTCATTGTTAGTGTATAGGAATGCAGGAGATTTCTGTGCATTAATTTTGTATCTTGCAACTTTACTGAATTCATTGATGAGCTCTGGTAGTATCTTTAGGATTATCTATGTATAGTATCATGTCATCAGCAAACAGTTATAATTTTATTCCTTTTCCAATTTGGATTCCATTTATTTATTTATTTATTTATTTTGTCTTTTCGCCTTTTCTAGGGCCACTCCTGCAGAATATGGAGGTTCCCAGGCTAGGGGTCTAATCGGAGCTGTAGTCGCTGGCCTATGTCAGAGCCACAGCACCTCAGGATCCGAGCTGCATCTGCAACCTACACCACAGCTCACAGCAATGCTGGATCCTTAACCCACTGAGCAAGGCCAGGGATCGAACCCAGAACCTCATTGTTCCTAGTCAGATTCATTAACCACTGAGCCACGACAGGAACTCCAGATTCCTTTTATTTCTTTTTCTTCTCTTATTTCCAAGGCTAGGACTTCCAAAACTATGCTGCATAAAATAGTGAGAGTGGAATCCTTGTCTTGTTCCTGATCTTAGCAATAATTTCCAGCTTTTCACCATTGAGAATGATGTTAGCTGTGGTTTTGTCATATATGGCCTTTATTATGGTAAGGTATGTTCCCTCTATGATCACTTTCTGGACAGCTTTTATAAAAAAAAATGGGTACTGAATTTTGTCAAAAGCTTTTTCTGCATAAGTTGAGATGGACAAATGATTTTTTTACTCTTCAGTTTGTTGATGTGGTATATCACATTGATTGATTTGTGGATATTGGAGAATTCTTGAATTCCTGGGATAAATTCCACTTGATCAGGATATATGATCCTTCTAATACATTGTTGGATTTGGTTTGCTAATATTTTGTTCAGGACTTTTACATCTATGTTCATCATTGATATTAACCTGTAATTAGCTTTTTTTGCACTATCTCTGTCTGGTTTGGTGTGAGGGTGATGGTGGCCTCATAGAATGAGTTTGGAAGTGTTCCTTCACCTGCAATATTTTATAAGCATTTCAGTGGGGTAGGTATTAATTCTTGTCTAAATATTGGATAGAATTCACCTGTGAAGCCATCTGGTCCTGGACTTGTGCTTGTTGAAAATTTTAAATCACATTTTCAGTTTCAGTACATGTGATCAGTCTATTCATATTTTCTATTCCTTCCTTGTTCAGTCTTGGAAGGTTTTACCTTTCTAAAAATTTGTCCATTTCTTCTAGGTTGTCCATTTTATTAGCATAGAGTTGCTTATGATTTTTTTGTTTTGTTTTGTTTTTAGGACCTCATCCATGGTACATGGAAGTTCCCAGGCTAGGGGTTGAATCAGAGCTGCAGCTGAGGCCTATACCACAGCCACAGCTACACTGGAGCCAAGCCACTTCTAAAATCTATGCTGTAGCTTTTGTCAAAGGTGGATCCTTAACCTACAGAGTGAGGCCAGGGGTCAAATCCACATCCTCCCAGAGAACACATCAGGTCCTTAAACCACTGAGTTACAATGGGAACTCCCTGCTGTGAAATTTTTAAATTATTCTCTATCAAGTAATTGTTCTTCCTCTAAGTATTTTACAAACTAACTTAAATTAACTTTTGATTTACTTAGTTTCTTCTAATATATCACATACATACAGCAAAATAGTGAAAAAATATTTAACTATGTTTAATGGTTAAGAAAGAAGCCAATAGTTTTCTGCCACCATTTTTGGTGAGGTGGAGGGCCCTCTAGTTTAAATTTTTACCATCTGAATGAGGCATTCTCTGGTAAGGGCTAAAATATGAGTGGATAAATGAATCAAATTGACCAGGCAAATACTCTCACCTGAAGGTTTGGATTACTGATTGAGAATGTAGTCAATTTCTAACAGTATTAAACCTTAGAGAAAACATAATCGTGAATTTTATTGGAATAGACATTTCCTGATGAGATTATGGGGAAGAGAAATCCAGTTTGCTGACAGAATGATGTAAATGAGATAAGACACTTCACAGAGAATTCTTAAGAAATTGGATACCAAGTCCCAGTGCCTTTCTACCTATAGCATCTCAGGTGGCCCTACTGCATTTTCTTTTCTTTTTCTTTTTCTTTTTTTGATTGGAATAGAGTTGACTTACAATGCTGTATTAGTTTCAAGTGTACAGAAAAGTGACTGAATATAAATATAAATATATCCATTCCTTTTTCTCATATAAGCTATTACAAAGTATCGAGTAGATTTTCCTACACTATAGAGTAGGTTCTTGTTAATCAGCTATTTTACATGACTCTACTACATTTTCAACCCATCTGGCTTCACTTTGTATGAGATGGCAATGCATCTTTACTTCCCCTGTGCCTACACAGGCATGTGTGTCCGTGTGCACACATGTGTGCATGTATCTATTTGATTTGTCCTTTTAGAATAGCTTGAATCAATTTCTATTTCTTAAATCTAAAATGTTCTTAACTAAGACAAAAAGAATTCTTGTAATACAAACAAAATTCAAGCCAAAATACAAGAAATAAATTAATCCTGTTAGTTTACATTTTAATATTTTGCATTTAATGCAATTTATTTGTATTTATTTAAAGCATTGAGTTGTTTGGAATTGTCTTAATACTGGAAAATACTTTTTAAGAAAAATGTCTCCTGAATGTATTACATAAGTTTTTAAGTCTGATTACAAAGAAGTAAAATTGCTTCCCTTAAATTCTTGAGATTTTAAAATAAAATCACAATAGTTTGAAAATATAAAATCTAGGTGCATTAATGTTGTTTAACAACCACTCTGAATCTGAAAGTCTGTAGCATAGACTTTGCTTAAAATAATCTAATTTAAGATCATTCAATTCTCTTAACATTCTCATAATTTTTCTTCAGTTTCCCATTCCATATATGTCATATGTCTGTATACACACTTTTAAATAAAGACTAAAGTCACTCTGCATTATTTACTCAAAATGCAGAGTCGAATTTAGATCTCAGAAACCCACCAACACAGTTCGAATATATGGAGATACAAGTTCTTATTTATTTATTCTCCTGGTTGCCAAATTCCATTCATTATAATATCTTATTTAAGAGCTACTAAAAATAACAACAATTTAGTGTGAAATGTACTAGAGATAAAATTAGTCAAGTCAGTGAAGACAATTAAATAAGACAATTTAATAAAAACTTCATAAATGTTTGATTTAGCTCATTAGCAATTTTCCCTTATTCTACCAAAATAATACCTCATTTCTGCTTATAGTGCATTTAATTAACCTAACATAATGTACAATTTAATTAAAGGATTTCCCTAGTTATTTCTTCTATATTTTCATATGAGAAGTGAGATCACATGCTATCATATCTGTGAATGTATTATGGTAGAAGACTGAATACATCGTTTTCTCTAATTAGGAGGTAGGAAAAGGCAGAATAGCATGGCAGTTAAGATGAATGCTTGATACAGACAACCTAAATTTGAATTCCAAATATTAAGTTTACAAGCTGTGTGCTATGGACAAACTGCTTTGCCTCTCTATATCTCCGTTTTCCCACCTGGAAAAATCAGATATGGTAATATCTGCCTAACTGATAGGAGTTATTCTAGATATTAAATGAGGCAAATTTTTTAAAGACTTGGAACAGGATCTTTGCAATTAGCATAAAGTACTTACTATTATTGTTTGTATATGCTTATGTCTCTATGATTATACAGGTATGAAGAAAACTATGGGAAAGTGTAGATTAGGTTGAAAGTATGGTTAAGTAGTTTAAAAAAAAAGTGGTATGGATAGAAAATGAAAGGGGGATTAGTAGAAGCAAGAAAATAGGATGAAGACCACCCTAACATATATATGATATGATCACTTATAAGCATAAGCATGATATGTATATATTATTTTCAAAGAATTTTTAAAAATCAGTGTAATAGTACACCATTTACCAAAACAACTGTAAACATTTTTACTTTTATTTTTTTCTGTTTACCTCCCAGAGGTGAAAGATGTAATATCTTTCAACCATATAAAGTGAATAAAATGTAGTTATTGTTTCATTTAACTCATTTACAAACTGGTTATTAGAAATTCCTAGATAAGTAACTACATGCTTTTGTATCTTGCCCTATTTATTTGAAAGTACTTTATGTAATTTTCTCTAAGCACCTTGTAAAACCTAATTCCTTCTTTAAAATGGTTTTAATATATGATCATATGTTTTTAGCTTTAACTATGCTCTGAGACAAGATAGATTGTTAATTATTTTTGATTCAAACAGTTTTTCAGAGCAATTATAAAGGAGGAAAATATAAGAATTTTATTATTATTTAGTTCATCTCTTACATTCTTTCTTTCTTTCATTTTTTCATTAGATCCAAGTTTCTGCCTTACATCATATTCCTTCTAAAGCTCTTCCTTTAATATTTCTTTTAGTCTGCTAGCAAAGTCTTCCCTGCTCTAGTTGATCTAAGAAATTCTTTATTTCCCTTTTATTTTGTAGAATATTTACATGGGTGTAATTTTGTGAATTTACATTGTATTGTTTTACTTCTAAGACTTTATTCTCTCTTCGATCTTGCTTGCAAGGTTTCTCATGAGAATTCTGCTATAATTCTTACCCTTCTTCCACTACAAGCAATGTACTTTAATCCGGTTGTCTTCAAGACTTTATCTTTGCCTTTGGTTTTCAGCATTTGAATATGATATGCCTATGTATGGTCTTTTTTTGGTCTTTAGCCTATTCATTGTTCTCTTTCTTTCAACTCTATTTTGGGGTCTATTACTAATTTTAGAAAAGTTGTCAGACATAATTTCAATTATTTCCTTAGGCCTCTTTATTCACCCTCCTAGATTCTAATTACATGTATCTTAAAGTATCTGATATTGACTGACAACTCTTGAATTCTATATTTCAGTATGAATAATTTCTCTTCACCTTTCCTCAAGACCACTAATTATTTGCTCAATTGTCTTGAGTCTAATGACAAGCCCATTAAAGAAATTTTTCAGTTTGATCTTGTTCTTTTATTTCTAGTTTTCTATTTGATTACTAATTTTAATTACATTTTCTGTTTAAATTATCTATGTGATCTTGAGTGTGATCTAACTTTTCCATTAGAGTTTTTAACATTTTAATTACATTTATTAAAATTCCCTGTCTTATACCAATATTTGTATCATATCTGAGTCTCGTTTGCATCTTCAGGCCGTTTGTCTTGAAGACACAAAATGTGCCTTGTGTGGTATATACTCTTTTATTTAAAATTAAACTTGTTTTGGAGGATAGAAGCTGAGGTTTCTGTTTCTTTCTGCCAGGCTTGTACTGTGTGTATTAATAGAGTCAGGGTTTGGACTGGATTTGAAACTTGTTTATCTTCAGTGCACCTGAAGCTTGAAATTCTTGCACTAAGATCTTATTTATAGATTGTGGGCTATTTTGTCAGAGGGTTTTTCTCAATTTCTGTTCCAAGGTTATCCTCTGATCCCTCATATCATGTGGCAGATGCTCACCACAAAGTATCTATAGCCCAGTGTTTTTCACGGTTAGTTTTACCTGGGTTTGTTAGCATGTTGAGGTGTGGGAAGGGAACAATCTATGTTCTTATTAAATCCAGGCTTAGGCACTGTGAATCCGGGTACTGGGGATGTGGCATCACCCTCTTTCCACTGTAGTGCTGAACTAAGCACATTTCGTGCTCTTCTACCTGGGGGTAGAATTTAAGTGCTATTTGAATTGCTACTATCATATTAGACTTTTGTTTATGTAAGAAAAAAATACTCTTGAAAAGAAACAAAATTAGCCTATACTAATATGGTCCAAACATCAGATTAGTAAATATTATTTTCTTTATCAACATTCTTTTAGTTCTTTACAAACAATTTTGAGATAATTCCTGTCTGATTTTGTAGAGATCAGTAACTCTGAGGATCTTTCATTTATTCTAACTGGCTTTATAAGCTAAGATGGATGTCTATGTACTTTATACAGAGTACGAGGTAGCATAGCTCCTCTTCTGGAAAAATGAATGACAGCCTAATATATATTGAAATAAAATTATAATTTTTCTTAAAGTATTTTATGAACTGCTTGGAAGGTATTTAAATAGTCAAGGAAAGTTTTATATATTTCCTGGATGAAAAATATTGTGACACTATGCATAAAAATGATTGGCCATTTAAAAACTCATAACATAGATGAATGTCTTTAAAATATAAAATGAGAATATGCACTAGGACTCTGATGTTTTTTATTACTCTGCTACTGGAGTGCTAAAATCTGTTCCTTTCTGTCATTTGCATTTTATTAACTATGAAGACTATATTGAACATCTAAGTCACATTGTTTTAAAAAAACTACAAAAAATATATTGATGACTATGCACTTAAATTTGGAAAAAATATACAAAATATCACTTGTTCATAATTTTTCACTGTAGGCTAAATAGAATAATGCACTTGAAAGTGACCTCACAATATTTTATTATATTTAAAGCTTATGCCTGAACCATCTCAAATACATCTTACAATTTTGACCTTACATTTTTACATCTACAAAGACTAAAATCTCTATATGATTTACTACTTGCTAATACCTCCTATTGTTATTCTATCATAACTGGAAACATGGGCACTATCCTTCTTGTTAAGGTATTGTTTTTTTTTTTTTATTCCAATGACAAAATATCCAAATCCTTTTTATCCGATATAAGGTGTTTTGCAAACTACTTCCTGATTTCTCAAAATCTGGATAAGTCTTATTTATCTGGCTCATGGACCATATGAATCGACCCAGAATTCTCAGAACCTCACATATTATGAATTACTAGGTAATTAACCTCTCTGATCCTCAATATCCTCATTTTTCAAATTGCTTTCCTCAGTAGACAAACCCTTAAAGATGATCTGTGGAAACATACTCCATGGTCAAAAAAGCTTAGGAAATGTTTCCTTATTTTTGATATGTCTTATAATAAATGAATCACCTGAGTATTTCCTTGTGGCTGGAAAGTAGAAGCTCAAGAATCGTCCCTGTATGTACACACACACACACACACACACACACACACACACACACACACACACACACACACACCCCTTCTCTCCCACAAACACACATGAATATATAGAAAAATAACGTTTTATGAAATCTAGTTTTATCTTCTAGAGGAGTTCAATTTAAAGTCTCTATTTTTCCCCAAAATAGACTTTATAAATAATAACAGAAAATACTTATAGAAACAAAAAAAGAGGCATAAAAAATAATTAAATTGGTTTACATATACTGTCATAGAAATTCATATAAATGCATATATGTGTTGAAATTGAAAAACTTCAGAGCCAAGGAAAATTAAATTTGAGAGCCAAATTAAAGAATTCCCTCTCATGTACTTATCTAAAATACATTAATTCCTTTTGTAAATATTTCTTTTTGGATATTTGTACCAATATATTAGGATTATAATAGCGACACACAGGGGAAAATTGCTGATATTCATTCAACAAAATTTCTGCTTCTTAAGACCTACTGACTCATACCCCTGAACCCTGATAACATGAGAGGAAATACCTAGGGTATAAGAATTCTTTTATTCTGTCTCCTATATACTGGCAGTTAAAGCAGACAGCCCTTAATATTACTCATTATGACATAGCTGAAAGGATGTGCTCAGAGAAGTATAATAGACTGTTTAGTATCTAAAGAATCAGTGGATATGAGAATAATTAAATCACTTTGTTGTACAGCAAAATTTATCACAACATTGTATATCAACTGAACTTCAATAAAACTTTAAAAAATAACAAAGATGCTCAACATAATTTTTTACTAAAGAAATGCAACTCAAACTATAATGAGATACCACCTCACATTGGTCATAATGTTCATCACTAAAAATTCTACAAATAGCAAATGCTGGAGTGGGTGTGGAGAAAAGGGAACCCTCCTATGCAATTGGTGGCAATGTAAATTGGTACAACCTCTAAGGAAGACAGTATGGAGAGTCTTCAAAAAGCTGAAACTAGAGTTACAATATGATACAGCAATCCAACTTCTGGGCATATATCCAGAGAAAACTAACTATAATTTGAAAATTTGCAAACATCCCTTTGTTCATGTCAGTGGTATTCACAATAGCCAAGATATGGAAACAACCTAAATGTCTATAGACATATAAATAGATTAAGAAGATGTAGTAATAAATATAATGGAATACTCCTCAGCCATAAAAAAGAATGAAATAATGCCATTTATAGCAACATGGATATCACTAGAGATTATCATACACACTAAGTGAAGTCAGAAAGAGAAAGACAAATGCCATATGATGTCACTTTTGTATGGAATCTAAAATATGGCACAAAGAACTTATCTACAAAACAGAAACAGACTCACAGCCATGGAGAACAGACTTATGTTTCCAAGGTGGGGAGAGGGTTGGAGGAGGGATGAAGTGGGAGTTTGGGGTTAGCAGATGCAAACTATTATATATAGAATGGATAAAAATCAAGGCCCTACTGTATAACACTGGGAACTATATCCAATATCCTATGATAAACCATAATGGAAAAGAATAATATATATATAATCTGAATATATATAATATATATCTGAATCACTTTTCTGTATAGCAGAAATTAATATTGTGAATCAATTATACTTCAATAAAATAGATAAAAAAAAAAAGAAGCAGAAGATTATAGAATCCATAGGCTGAAGAAGGCTAGGTCAGGTATCCATTTAAATTTTGAGCTTTGCCTGGAAGTTCCCATCATGGCTCAGTGGTTAATGAACCCAAATACTACCCATGAGGATGTGGGTTCAATTCCTGGCCTCGCTCAGTGGTTAAGGATCTGGAGTTGCTGTGAGCTGTGGTGTAGTTCACAAACACAGCTCAGATCCTGCATTGCTGTGGCTGTGGTATAAGCCAGTGGCTCGTGGCTCTGATTCTACCCCTAGCCTGGGAATCTCCATATGCAATGGGTGGGGCCCTAAAGAGACAAAAGACAAAAAAAAAAAAAAAAGAATGATTAAAAAAAAAATTTTTTTTAATCTTTTCCTGTTGTTTTGTGAATTGTGTTTTCCTTATGAAAACTAAGTGACATAGAGACTGGTCAAAAAGAGGAAACTGTTTATGAGTTCCTCTATCTTTATGGAGGAGTATCTGGTTTGTTTTCCTATAACAGCCAATCTACCTCAAAGCAGGGAGGAGTGCTGATTATTTTAGTCAATTTCTGGGGCAGAATAGATTGGCAGTGTTTTGTTATTGTTGTTGTTTGCTTTTTAGGACTGCATGTGTGGCATATGGAAGTTCCTAGGTTAGGAGTTGAATTGGGGCTGCAGCTGCTGGCTTATGGCACAGCCACAGCAATGGCAGGATCCAAGCCACGTCTGCAACCTACACCACAGCTCAAGGTAATGCTAGATCCTTAATCCACTGAGTAGGGCCAGAGATTGAACCTGCATCCTCACGGATACTAGTCAGATCCCTTACCGCTGAGCAACAATGGGAACTCCTGTTTGGCAGTGTTAATAGCCAATCATAATTTCTCATTTGAAGAGTCTTCAATGTACAGACATTCCATTCAATATTATATTAAATAGAAAGCTGGGAAAAACATTTTAAAGGGGATTAAAAACACTTTGTATTACTTTGCTGAAGTAAAATAATATTTATTATAATGTAAAATGTACATAAAAGGATGGTGCAACATATTTAAGAAATAATACTAAGTAAAATTAGTTATTTTCTGGTTCCTTCACAAACCAAGAAAAATTTCTGCTTCTTGTAAATACATGTCGAACGGTGGAGTGGTGGGTAAGATATTTTCTATTCTCTAAAGAAATAAATAGGATATAGAAATTAGAACATTATTTTTTCCTTATTAAATGTTACTAATTGGACAAATTCAATAATATTACAGTAATGTACTTGAGATCAAATATTCTACCTCTTTTATTATTAAAGAAACTGGGCGCATGGTTGTTTTCCTATTAAAGGAAAGTGTTTCTGAAATACATTTAAAGGAAGTAGTGATAAAGATGCATTTTAGGTTACCATTTTATTTTAATTTTTAAAAATTTTTGTTTATTTTTTTTTGGTTACTCATTTTAAATTATTTCTCAATTTAGAATCTGAGATGATTTCTCTATCTAGAAAGAGAAAATAGTATGTCCATGATTATAATAACTAATAATTACTTAAAATTTATACACTATTTTGTATCTGAAAAATATTGCAAAATTTCTTTCAGCTTATGTATAAATGACTTCCCAGCTGTGATCCTTTGAAAATCAACAAGAAACATATTCAGTATGTCCAGCATGAAGCATGAAGTATCTTGAATAGGATACAGTTTATCAAACAAAAAAAATTGTAATAGCAAGAGTATGTAAAAATTGCTAATTTTGAGGGGGAAATATTGAGAAAAGTTCTTTTAAAAACATTTACTTAAAATCATCCACATAATTTTGATTTTAATTTGGTGAATGAGAATTATAAGGGGGAAATAATTTAGCATTGTTCAGCTCTGTAATTTATAACTTGTAGAAATATTTATTTATATATTATTTCAAAAATTACATATAATTATTCATAAAGATGTTAAATTTAATGAGGTAATATTTACAAATTATGTTTTTGTCTTAAATCTGTAAATTATATATTGTATGAGGCCATTTATCTCAACATAGAATCATACATCAACATAAAAATCTAATTTATTATTTTAAAAAGACCCATTATTTTCCCAGGGGCAAAACCAGTTGCCACTTAGCCAATGCTTTTGCTTTTAAACTAGTTGTTATATTAACAGTTTCATTCTAAAAGTGTCAAAAATATCAAATAAGAAGCAACCAAGCAAGAAAGAAGATTCTCGAATAATACAAAATTTCAAGAACAAGTTTTAAGATAAACATAATTCTTCATTTTTTTATTGTTCAGAGATTAGATTTTTGTATGTAAAATCTACATACAGTTCCCAGAAGGAAAGTTATTCATACATTTTTAGTCTTAAGTGATATGCCATTGTGATAAATCAATGCTTAGAAATATATCACTTCTTTTTATAAAATAGACATATCTTCAAAATCTTTGTTCTCTAGTGTGTGTATGTGTGTGTGTGTGTGTGCGTGTGTGTTGTCTTTTTTGGTGCCCATGCAAAAATGCCAAACACTAGTGGTTGGGTTAAAAAGGAAGGTGTTCTATACAAGCATGAATGAAACTCAGGGCAATCTCGGTGCCTTAAAGATCCCACAAAATCCAGGAGCACTTTGGAAACTTGGTAACTGAATCATATGGATGGATACTATAGCAAATAATGACATGGGGAAAAAGGGATGTAGAACATAATGGAAAGAAAATGCACATAGCATATCTTACTTGGTTAAATGTAGTTATGGAAATAATGAGGCATTCTCTCACTGTGCAGTATAGATACTGCTGTTACTGAGGGTGGAATTTGCAGTTGGAAGAAAAGTCATGCGGAGTTCCTGTCGTGGTGCAGTGGTTAACGAATCTAAGAACCATTCAGTTGCGGGTTCGATCCCTGCCCTTGCTCAGTGGGTTAACGATCCAGTGTTGCCGTGAGCTGTGGTGTAGGTTGCAGACGCGGCTCGGACCCTGCGTTGCTGTGGCTCTGGTGCAGGCCAGCAGCTACAGCTCCGATTAGACCCCTAGCCTGGGAACCTCCATATGCCGCGGGAGCGGTCCAAGAAATGGCAAAAGGACAAAAAAAAAAAAAAAAAAAAAAAGTCATGCAATACAAGGTAAAGGCTAGAATCAATAAATCATAGTGATTATTTTCCTTTCTGGATTTTAAAAATCCCAAGTTCTCATAGCTTTGGAACTCATGCACAAGTCCACAGTATTATTCTTCAACAATATTTTCCTCAAATTTGAGAATTTTAAAGCTTATTTCTGTATTTTTCCACTTCTTGAAGTAATTTTTAAATTGCTTTCATTATATTAAAATTAGTATTATACAGATAATACTTTTTCTCCTGTTATGTAGTATCTGCCTTCCATGTTAATGGAATTGCCATGACATTTATTTGAAAGATAACATTTAGAGCATATTACCCTGAGTTTGACATTATCTATCTTTTCTCAGACCACTGTATTCCCTTTCCCTTATAAAAGCCTTTCTATTTTCAGATACCTGTCTATATAACAATGAATATTCTTCAATGTCTGGGCTAGATTCGCACTTTCTAACTGTGTATTCTATGTGTATTCCTATACATTTCCTTCCCAATACATTATCTTTCCAAAATTGTAATAAATCTTCTTACTGAGATACAGAGACAAAAAAAAAAAAAAAGATTTTTATTTCAGAAATATGTTGCTTCTGGAGTTCTGGTCATGGCTCAGCAGAAATGAATCTGACTAGCATCAATGAGGATGCAGGTTCAATCCCCGGCCTCTCAGTGGGTTAAGGATCCGGCCTTGCCGTGAGCTGTGGTGTAGATGCAGATGCTGCTCCGATCCTGCATTGCTGTGGGTATGGTGTAAGCCATCAGCTAAGGCTCTGATTCGACCCCTAGCCTGGGAACCTCCATATTTTGTGGGGGTGGCCCTTAAAAAATAAAGAAATATGTGGATTCTATTCAACAATATAGGATTCTAATAAGGTATTGGTATTGCTTATTAAAAATAAAAAACAGGCACATTTTATTTTTTTCTAATTAATTAATTTATTTATTTTTTTGGTCTTTTTGTCTTTGTTGTTGTTGTTGCTATTTCTTGGGCCGCTCCCGCGGCATATGGAGGTTCCCAGGCTAGGAGTCCAATCGGAGCTGTAGCCACTGGCCTACGCCAGAGCCACAGCAACGCGGGATCCGAGCCGCGTCTGCAACCTACACCACAGCTCACGGCAATGCCGGATTGTTAACCCACTGAGCAAGGGCAGGGACCGAACCCACAACCTCATGGTTCCTAGTCGGATTCGTTAACCACTGCGCCACGACGGGAACTTCAACAGGCACATTTTAAATGTAAATTTTGCCTGTTATATTATGAAATAAACTTTTATACAAAAATGAATTATATTCTATCTTTCTAAGGTAAAGGTTTAAGCTGAGCTGCAACACCTGCAAGGAAACCATAAAAAATGCCAAATACTGGCAGGAATTCTGAAAACTCAACCACTCCAAACCATGAAAGAATATCATATGCTTAGAGATAACACATTTTAATTCATGAAACTGCCTACCCAGCATGAAATAATAGGCACTAACCTAATGAGATCTACTTTTTATAAGCTTTTACTTTTATTGTTCTAAAAACACTGCTTGTCATTATAGTCAATTAATATCATTTTTGCCTCAATATATAGAAACAGAAGAAGTATGTTTTAGTTATGAAATAGTCAAGCTTCAAATCACCTTTTTATTCAAAGATCACATTATTCATCAGTTCAGAAGCTAAATGAAGTTCAAACGGAGGAACAGCTGGCACAGATGTCAAAGAATTCTGTACTCTGTGCTAGTCACAGCTAAAGTTTATATCTAGCTTTCCTTGGAGCCTCAGAGGAGCATAATGAGTGGTCACCTTGAAAGAATATGACAAATTTTGCATTTTTTAGTAGTTAATTTTATGAAAACATCATACTCCTCCAATACCGCCATGGTCATCATCAACATTTTAAATAGATTAAAATGTTGAGCCACATCTGTTGTAACCTGTCAATATCCCTGGGTTGTGACATAATATAAAGAATATTATGTGACATTACTATAAAGAATAGATGGAGAGAGTACATAGATTGTTTCATATATCTCACCATAAAATGTTAAAATATATGCAGAAAAATGAAGTTCATTAAGACTATATTTCAAACCAGCCAGCAAAAGTCCTTTGTTTATGATACCAAAGTATTTGCCAATTATCCACAGAATGAGTCTTGATTAGAAAACCTAAGGGATGTTTGTATTCTTACAGAAGCACAGAGACTTCACAAAGGTGCTTAGGGAAAAAAAAAATCTAGTGGATTTTTGTTTGGTTAGTTGGTTGGAGATGGAGTTCTAGAAAAGCTGGTGATATTTGAGAGAGAATATTCTCTATGGATCTCTCAAATTTTTGTCCACCTTGCACTAGAAGTATTGACCACCTTTGTCCTTCATGATTTTTTTCAATGTTTTTTGTGTATCAAAAAGCCATGGAAGATGTGGATGTTTACCTCTGAAGTAAAAGGGCAGGTGTGTTTACTGCCCAGTTTAATAAAAGCAATGTCTTCCTCGGGGGCAAAGGTCATGTAGGCTAACAGCCTGTTGTAGAAGATGGGGATTTCCTAACATCAGGGTTCCTCTCTTATAACACTACTGTGTTCATGATACCCTGTGAGAACTGGGGTTTATGAACAAGTACGACTGCATATTTTCTGGCTATTGCTAATGTTGTGAGTATAAAAATCTCTCCTCTATTTCTAACCCATTAGTCTTATATCTTCGGCCATCTCCATGAAAATGTGGTAGGGAAACTTTTTAGATTGTAAGTAGGATAAAAATCTCAAAATTAAAAAAAAAAAAAATACTTGGCAGTGTCATTGAAATAAAGATGTGGAAGAAATATTTTCACTTAAACAGCTTTGGGAAGGAAAAAATAATAGGTTATAATGTTTGGAGGCAGTTATTATCCATCTCTCTGCCCTCCTTTCTTCTACTGCCCCCAATATATTTGTTCCATTTTTCTTTTTGGAAAAAAAAAAGATGTTACCAGGGAGTTGTGCTAGTTGTTCTTCTTTTTTCTCATCAGATCTAAACTCCATCTGTATCCACCCTGCTCCGTGCCTCAATAGTTCCCACCTCTATTAGAGGAACATCAGTGAGTTACTTTGACCCCAGCTTTATGGTTGTAATTGGACAATGGGGGTAGTGCTATATATTTAGGGCGAGGAAAAAGAATAAGTTTTAGTGTTTATTTTCTGGCTCCTTTGGAGAAGGGTTGCTGTAGCTGGACTGATGTTGCAATTGTACATTTTCATATGCTTATTTGCCACATATATCCAATATGCCATGTATACAAAAGGTGTGTGTATAAATAATAATATATATTACTCTTAACACTTACTGATCTGCATTGGTTTTTATAGCAAGTTTAGAAAATTTTTTTTCATGAAAATATTCTCTAATGTTTTATTATAGAAGTTTCATTCTTTTATCTTTTATGTTTTAATCTACAGTTGACTGATATTTTTTTAAATTATTTATTACTCAATGAATTTAATACATTTATAGTTGTACGATGATCATCACAATCCAATTTTATAGCAATTTTTAGAAATGTTTATTTGCTCTATTTTTAATCAATCTTGCTAAAACTTTATTAATCATTTTAAAGAACCAACTTTTGATTTTATGATTTTTCTCTATTGCTTATTTTGTATTTTAATTTTTATTATTATTTATTTTCTTCTACTTATTTTGGGTTTATTAAATAAGTTGGAAGCTTAAATCATTAATTTAAGGCTTTTCTTTCTTTTTTAATACTATAAGCTGTTAATTTCACTCAAAAAACTACTGCAGTGAATCTTACAGGTTTGGTAGGCTGTAGTTTGATTATCACTGAATTCATAATATTTTCTAATTTATTTAGGTCAAACAGACTGATAGTGATCAAATCCCCTTTACAGTTTTTGCCTACTTGTTCTAAAAATTACTGAGAGAGGTTTTTAAATCTTCATTTATAATCATTGATTTATCTTTCTCCCTTCAATTCTCTGCTCTATGTTTGCATTTTAAAATTCTGCTATTAAGACATGTACCTTTATTATTATTGTGCTAATTAATTGATTACTGTGAATAATTGGTCCTCTTATCAATATGAATTATTCCTTCTTTTTTTCCTAAATTTGTCTTTGTCTACTTTCTGTTATTAGGTTTCTTACTGATAATATAGGATTTAAGTATATATGTACATATTTTTGAAGGCAGATTTTGTTTTCTTTGTTAGGATGAGAGTGACAGTCAATAGCAATTTTTTATATCCTAAGTAGGGAAAAAATTCAGCTTTTACTTCTATGACTCAAAAATTGCCCTAACATAAAATTTTCTTAAGAGAATGAAATCTATGAGTTGTGTTCACCCTTCCTAAGAAAATTAATTTATTCTTAGGTGTCCTGTGTCTACACAGAAGGCTACATTGTGATTTCATGGGAATTTTCATTCCAAAGGGAAAATATTAATGTTTTAAAAATGAGTTACTATATTGGCCATACTGTGTTATAGTTAACATATTTTTGACAAAAATAAAAGTAGGAAAAAATCTTTGATGTTTAATCTCCTCTGTGTCTTCTATCTGATTACTCACAATGCTACATTAGGTATTGCTACCTTTGAAAGGAAAACTGAAGATGAGAATGCTTTAAATGAAAACATACACTTGAAAACGCCATTTTTAATTTCCTAAAAACCTGTTTTGCTAATGATTGAATTCCTTTATTGTCATACTTGTGTTTATCCAGTGCTTTTCCAGATGTACTTTCTCCATCTCAGAAAATAATATTGAAACAACAACAGAAACACTCTGGGAGAAGCTGTTCATAGGCTCTACCAATATCACATAAACTTTATTGAAATTGACTTTGCCTTTTTAATCATATCAAAGTGAAATATCTCCAGCAAGAAAATTAAGAGAATGCCAAAGTTACCATATGTTTGTTTTTCACAAATCATCAACAGAAAACTTGCTCCTGGACTGTTGATAATTTGTCAGCAATTATTAATAGGTATTGACATTGACAAAGTTCCCAGTGGGGTTTAGCCTTCAAAATATCTCAGGATTCAAAACTCATCAGTAAGCAGCTGCTGCTATCATCAAGTGCACATTGCAGTTCTATTTTATATGGAAGTGTTAATATTAAATAGAAATGATGAAAGCTAAAATGACTGCTTTTTATTTTTAATTTATTTTTTAATTTAAAGAGTATTGATCAGAATAGATCCAGATTGTTGAAAACTTTAATAAAAGAAATAAACAAAAAAAAACCCACACCAAAATCTGAATTTTTAAAACATACTCTTACTTCTATTAATGTTTCATAAAAACATAGTCTAAAAAAATTAAATAACTCTAGAATATATATTAAAAATATGCAATAACCAGTTTCAATTATCTTGCCAACTGTCTTTGGTCAGTTGATGATTTGTTATTCTTAGCTGGGCTCATTTATTTGTCTAGGGAATCAACTAGTTTATTTGCTTATCTAGGCTGCCTACACCAGGGATAACTACAGCAATTCTGTTATACTTCACATGTCACTTATACTCCCATGGACAAGCCTGGGTATATTCTCATAATGTTCATAGAAGGGCTAGAGAAAGAAGGAAAATCTGATCATTTAGGTTTCAATGTTGCTTCATGTCTACTAATATCCCACTGATCAAAGCAAATTACTTGGCCAAGCTCAATGTTAAGCAGTGGGAAAATCAAAATGATATGTTAAAGGTCATGCATGGGAGAGGGCTTAAATATAAGGGTCCTTATTTTTAATAATACCCTAATAATAAGGGCCCTAAAAATAAAGGGTCCTTTATGTGCAAAGATGCAATAAAGTCCTTAAAGTTAAACGTTTTACTTACTTTTACATTTCCTCTCTCTGTGTATATATGTTTAGTCATATCAGACAAGGCATAGTTAGGTAAAGATTACTAGGTTAAATCATATTCTGTTTCTATATGTGTTGCCATATCTGCACAATCAATTTACAATATAAATTGCATGTGTTAAAAGAAGATTCTGCAATTGGGAAAGTACACAAAATGCACTAGTATTGAAGAAAAATTTGCACATACTAGACATGGTGGGTCAAATTCCTGACTTTGGCCCCAGGTGCAGTCACAGAACAGCAGTAACTTGGCCCCAGTAATGGTAGGTCAAAGGCCCAATTTAAGACCCAGAGTTCAATGATCTGCCATTGCCAGTGTGGCCCTGGCAATGGCAGATCAAGGCTGTAACAACTTGGGACCTAGGGGCAGGGTGCAGGCAATATCAACTCTAGTCTTCCAGATGGTAAGGCACTGTGGTATTCTGATCTTGGAGGGCAGAAAACAGCAGTAATTGGCATTAGGCATAACACAAGAACAGCTTCAGCCCTGGGGTGGAGACAGAGCAGTGGGGCTCTAAGCAGCTCTGTCAGTTGGATTCAACTTTAGTGAAAACCCTGGGAGATCCCCAGGAGCAGGGGCTGCAAATATCTATGGCAGCAAGAATATTTTAGTGTTTTTCTAAAATAGCATGCTTCTCAGAAATATGGCCATTCATAAATATTTGTTTCCCCAGCCCATTACTGCCTCCTATCAGATGTTAGAAAAGTCAAGAGAAGAGCATTCAGTCTCAGTTTGCAAGTAACTGTTAATAATGGATATAAAGCAGTATGTCACTTATGGCATAATCTCTCAGTATTTCCTTATACTCCTTTATCTCAAAGCAATTTTTATTAGAACACAGAAAAATTCTAAGACAATAAATAGTTAATACACTTTTAATATCTCTAAAATGGTCTTTCATAATAGTGTTAAAACCATTCTCACTTTCAAATCTCTTTTAAAACATAATTTTTTAAATCTATAAGACTATGTTAGACAATTAAGTTAGAGAGTATAAATATCATCTACATTAAAGACAAAATAAATGATTTCTAGGCATTGGAAACATACGCCTAAAGATCCAAAATGGCCAAATCAGATACAGTTGGCACGAGTTAATATTTCCATTCCTTGGAATAACTAGTTGCTAACTCATTCAAATTTTCTTTTGATTATCAAATGTCTTTACAATGCCTTCTATCTCATTACTTTATTTAAATATCCTACAAAAGTCGCTCTTTAAGAAAGCTGCTTTATTCAGTTTAGTGTCAATTAGATTTTTTGGAGATTAATTTCTTTTCTAGTTTATTTATTGTAGACATTATTTTCCTTCGAAAGTTTAGCCCTCAGGGTTTCATGACATTGCTACTATATTATAGAATATAAATAGAACTTCAGACTCCCATTCCCCCTCAACCCCTATAAATTCATTTCTAATGACTGAAGAGCATGCAGAGGGACTCAAAGATATATCAGAATTTTGCAAAGTTCTTATTTTTAGAATTAAAAAAACAACCCTCTAAATTGGAGCCCATTACTTAGAGTTCACTTATTTGCTGGTCTAGAAAAAACCAATAACCTCGTTATAGCTTAGCTTTGTCTTATACATACAAGAAATCTTTCATCATTATGATGTAGCAGTTATCTTGAGTAAAAAATGAAATTATTCTTTTAGCAGACTGTCTTCCTCTCTACTTATTAGGTTAAAAGTACATTAATTACAGCAAATGCCAATGTCTGATTGGATTTTCAACACATTTACTGAACTGACTGTATATTAAATTAACTGAATTTTCCAACTTATCATTTTCCTCATCCCATTTTTTTCTCTTTAGTTTTAGAAAATGTTAAAAATATATGCCATTCTATTTGCTTTTCATAGTTCTGACTTATTATAGGTTCTATTAAACCAGGATGTGGACTCAGTGATTATTACCTTCAATTAGTATAACTAAGAATTATGTTTATTATGTGAATAAATTCAGACTATGTTTTAAAATGAATGTGTATAGTAAAACAAATACTATGTTCTATGCAGAACAAAGTAGTAGTAAAATAACATCATATTTACTTTTACATAGACTGTTGAAAAATTCAGTTCGTACAGCAAAACACTACCATGGTGTAAATCATGATCCATGGTAGAGTTTTTAAAACCAAGACATTTATAAAAACCAAAACAAAATCTGTCATTATTGAAAGTAATAGTAATTAAATTGTTATTTTACTCATCTTCAACTTTATGAGATTAGACATATATATGTATACATCCCCAAAATCAAGATGATAAATATGTATAGTAGTTCTTCTTAATCTATGAGGTCTCTTTTAATCTGTAACCATTTCCTCCTCCCATTCTCCTGCTATGTATTTCTACCAGAAGTGACTCAATATATATATATATATATATTCACCTCTGGTAGAAACTAGTGAAATCAATGCCCTTTCCTTTTTAATGTAGCCAGTATCTGATTTTATGGCCTAAGAACTTCCTTTAAAGCTTTAGAAAGCCAAATTCTGAATGGGAAATTAGCTCTTGAGATAAAATTATAACTAAAAATAAGGACTGTTGGTGTAGAAATACCCAGCTCCCAGAGGTTCTTGGATGCAATGCTCAGTTGCCAGTGTGATGGGACTGGCTTTGGTTCCCCCCAGTGGTAGCTAGTCCACAATGCAGGCTTTATGGGTGTATTCTCTTCCCTGCCCCAATTTGGCATGCCCATTCATGTGCTTGCGTTATAATTATTGCCCAAGGATATGTTTTGGGGCAATCCAAAGACATTTGTCTTACAGGTATTCTCACTCTCAGGATTTGGTTGATTCCTAAATTCATTTAACACAATCCTCTCCCCCCCATTCCTAAATTGGTAATTAATATAAGGTTTTGTTTTTGTTTTTTGTTGTTTTTTTTTGGGGGGGGGGTCTCATCTGCAGCATATGGAAATTCCCAGGCTAGGGGTCAAATCAGAGCTACAGTTGCCAACTTACACCAGAGCCACGGCAATGCAGGATCTGAGCTGTGTCTGTGACCTATACCACAGCTCACAGCAATGCCATATCCTTAACCCACTGAGTGAGGCCAGGGATCAAACACACATCCTTATAGATCCTAGTCAGGTTCATTAACTGATGAGCCATGAAGAGAACTCTCTAGATGTTTTATTAGAATGCTTTTCTTTTAGCATAAAAATAGCTGTCATAAAAAGGACAAAAAATAATAAATGTTGACAAGGATGTAAAGAAAAGGGAAATTTATACACTATTGATGGGAATATAAATTGGTACAGCCATTATGGAAAACAGTATGGAAGTTTCTCAAAAAATTAAAAATAGAACTATATGATACAGCAATCCTACTTCTGAGTACCTAACAAAAGAAAAAGAAAAAAATATATCTCAAAGAGTTATCTGCACTCCCATGTTTATTGTAGCATTTTTCACAATAGCCAAGAAATGGAAACATCACTGTCCATTAACATATGAATGAATAAAGAATATGATATATAATTGGATAATATATGGTTGAGTATTACTCAACCATAAAAAAGAATGAAATACTGGCATTTGAAGCAGCTAATCTGATGGACCTAGAGTTTATGTTACTAAGCAAAGTCAGAAAGAGAAAGCTGTCTGTCTAATCTTTTTAATGTGCTCTTAAATTCAGTGCCAGGATTTTGTTGAGGATTAAATGTATTCTTCTTGCATTTTACTTAATGTTCAAAAGTAAAGCTCTTTTTGTTTTAAGTAAATATGCAGTAGGGTAGAACATATGAAATAAGTTAATATTCCATGAGTAAAAACTTAATCTCAGCCTAGCCATAGTATCATCAAACTCAGCATAACATAGTTACTCACAAAAAAATGAAATAGTAATTGTGACAAAAATCCTAAATTGAAAATGATTTGCAACAAAAGTAAAAAAGTTTCCTTTCTCCTGACTTATAATTTTATCTATTAAAAACTTACATTTTCATTTATTTTATTTTATTATTTTTTTTTGTCTTTTGTCTTTTTAGGGCCGCATCCGCAGCATATGGAGGTTCCCAGGCTAGGGGTCTAATCAGAGCTGTAGCTGCCGGCCTATGCCACAGCCATAGCAACACCAGATCCAAGCTGCATATGTGACCTAAACCACAGCTCATGGCAACGGCGGATCCTTAATCCACCGAGTGAGGCCAGGGATTGAACTGACATGCAACCTCATGGTTCCTAGTCATATTTGTTTCTGCTGCACCACGATAGGAACTCCAAAAAACTTATATTTTTATTCATAGCACTTAGCTAAGGGCTAGCACATTAGTTGAAAAATATAGTTTCTTAATGCAGAATACTAATGGAATTAAGATCTTAACTAAAATCTCATTAATAATTAGTTTATACTTTTACATGTATTTGCCACTAATATATCATGTATAATTCAAGAACACAAGGATTGAAATTGCTGCATTCAAATATACAATTGAGACCCCCACTAAATACATTAACGTGACAGTTTCTTCTTTTACCTACTTGAACTACATGGACATTCAAAAATTCACTACAACAAAATAAGGAATTTTCATTTCCATATAAATTTACTTATCTAAATATTTGCCATATGTGGTTCAAAATGTTAACTAAATGTCTAAGTAGTTTTTTTATGACTGCCTGACCTATATATCAAAATAGTTTAAAAAAATAAATATTTTAAAAACTGATTATCTCGTCAAATGATGTTAGTAGCTATTGATGGATCTCTTTAGATTTCCTTTGTGATTTATTATATAAACCACCTGATATTTTTTTAAGAGTGTTTTTTTCATTACTATTCAGCCATGAAATCTTTTGTACAAACGAAACTTTACTTGCATGGCCAACACATGAAGTTGTTTGAACTGATGCTCATTTGTGAAGAATCCATTCTTCTTAATCTTCTATTTTCCCTGGTCCAGCCAGTAATGACTCAGGTATATTTGGGGTAGGGGGGGTTACAATTTTTTTCCAGCCTTATTAATAGAATATCCCTTGTGCTATGTAGCATATAGTGCTACTTTAAACCAATGAGATTATAGATATAGGGTTCAGCTCTACTCTCAGATATTTTAAAAATTTTTATTTAAAAGCATTGAACTGTTGAGATAATTAGTGGGTAAGGAGCAAAGCACTGATATTTTAGAGACGAAATGAGAAAACAATTTAGCTCTATTTGCTCTTTCCTATTTACTCACAACAGCATTGAGTGATACTAATGTCTTATTCACTGATGGAAGTTCAGTTTATGCTTTTCAGAATATATTGCTTCCGTTATTGGCTTTGCGCATTGTTACACTGAACTGGAGAATTCATAAATTCCTTTTGCACTATGGTATGATCCATCATTTTCCTTTCTTATAAAAGAGGAAAGTCTAATTTTATAATTTTAATACTATGTTATTTTTATGTAATAGGGGTACTAATGTATACATATTAATTAAATTTTATGAAATATTCCTGAATTACTAATTTAAATGAAGCATGGTACTACTGCATAAATGTAATTTAAGTTTACATTTCACTCGTGATTGCATTTTGAAATATAGTATCTTTACATTAAAATAAAACTACTAAGTCATGGATGGAAAGTTATAGCTTTATCACTTAGTGAAGAATAACACACCTTTGTTGTACATTTAAAAAATCATTTCTGGGAGTTCCCATCATGGCGCAGTGGTTAATGAATCCAACTAGCAACCATGAGGTTGTGGGTTCAATCCCTGCCCTTGCTCAGTGGGTTAAGGATCCAGCTTTGCTGTGAGCTGTGTGATTGCAGATGTGGCTCGGATCCTGCATTGCTGTGGCTCTGGTGTAGGCCAGTGGCTACAGCTCCAATTAGACCCCTAGCCTGGGAACCTCCATATGCTGCAGGAGCAGTCCTAGAAAAGGTAAAAAGACAAAAAAAAAAAAAAATCATTTCTGAAACTTCTTGTAAGTACTTGAAAACCTCTGTTTACAGAATTAATGATTATTTTAAAACTGCGGCAATTTTATGTATTCTACCAAGCATCCATAAAAGTTGGACATTTTTCTCGACATGATTCATTGCCTTCTCATGCCTTTTTTTTCAATCTCTTCAATGCTAGTTGCCTCCAGGAGTTACCATCAGTCTCAGGAAGGAGTTGCTATAAGCAACACATGTGGAATAAATATTCTCACACAGCTCCACATGATTTTGTGATTCATTGGTCTTTATTTGCCTTACAATTCTATTGATTCTATTTTAAATTTTATTAATTCTATTAATAAATAATAGCAAAATATAGATGCTTCTTTATCCATTACTATGAAAACACATGACCAGAAATTCAATAGTAATTATTAAAATTGAGAAAAGTTAAAAAATTCCTATAAATACTATTTAGCATTGATAACCAAGATAAGCATAAATAGAAAAGTATTTTTTAAATAGCCTTTGTTTTAGGAAAGAACCAATGAGCCTTGGTGATGGGACACAAGAGAGATTCAGTGCACTGATATTTTGTAAGTGTCTAAATAGACCAAAACACATTTCTCAGTCTCTATATTATATTTCCTACTGGTGTATAATACAAAGTTGCATGCTTTTTTTCACTATTGCCTTTATAAACTCAAAATTTTTAAAAAATTGTTCTCAAAGAGCTGTTTTAATTACTCAGTTAATTAAAGTATGTCTCACAGAAAAAAACTGCAATGCATTAATACTGCAATGCGTTAATACTGCAATGCGTTAATACTGCAAAGTATGAATGATTTTTCATAAACAAGTAAATCCTGAGACATATGTTTGAACTTGCTGAGGAGACACATCAGTCATAATCAATCTTCAGTGAATTTCCCAGGCCAAATAATTCTATTTCCACAGATTATTCTTACAGGTTAGAAGTTCAATAAATAATTTGTTACTCAAAAGAAAAATAGTTTCAACTCTACGTGCACATTTGTGGCACTCTTTTGAACTCTGAAAATTCCTATAGTTCCTATAGTCTTAGCCGTAAGAAAAGAATCTACCATTAAGAAATGAGCCTAGTAATACATGAATTTTGTCTCTTGCAGGTGCTGCTAGCATGTACAGATCACATACTATTTCTGCTAAATTTTGTCTAATGTTTAAATAAAACAGGGTCTTTAAAAGAAGATGCTGGAATCAACAGCTCAGGAATCATTCATAATCAATTTCAAAAAATAAGATACTCTTTTGAATTGTCAGATATTTTAAACACAATAATTTTATGTTATTTAATTTTTGTATATGAGTGTTTTTAGACATCTATATTATTTTAATTTTATAATCAATATATAGTGTATCCTAAAGTCACTTCAGAAACAAAATATTTATAAAATTTATTAATTACCAACATAAAAATGAGTATATGTAGCTCTAGGGTTCAAAAGATGTTTTGTGCATTCTTTTCATTGGGGAACAAGAGGTGCAATCACTAGATAAGTGAAAATATAGTCTAGATACGCAGATGATCTATTATTATTGAACGATACTTTCTTTAAGCCAATTGAAAAGAAAAGGAAATAATCTTGATCGGAAAACAATAGATAACTACAACAAAAACATTCTTTGTCTAAACTTATAACCCCTGCTATAGAAATGATCTTTACTTTTAATTAACTATAAACAGTAAACTTTTAGAAATAAATTCTCAAAAAGTTTAAATAAATTTTTATGTATCTCCAATTAACAAATGATCTATATTTTTTATCATTTCTGGTTTTCTAAATTTATATAGAGTATTCCATTTTCTTATTGTGCATTTAAAATAAAAAAATAACACATTATATATACATAAAGTAAAATAAACTATAGACACATGTTGATTCTAATGTTGGATGGTCATTTAACAGCTAACTATGGACATCTGCTACAAAAGTATAAAGCCTGCCTATGACTATCAGAAAGTTAGAAACTATTTAAGAAGAGTTACGGGAATACCTTGTTTTATTGAACTTGGCCTTATTTTACTTAACAGACATTGCATTTTTTTTTTTTGCAAATTGAAGGTTTGTGGCAATCCTGCTTTGTCTTTGTACTAATTCTTAGTGACAGATAGCCTTCATCTTTGATGCCTCTGGATGAAGTCTTTCCTGCTATTAGAAATATCCTCAGACATATGTTGGAAAATCTACTAAGAAATATGATATTACCTAATTTAAATTTCATCACATTCAAGAGAACAATTATTAATATATTTCATCAATACTTTTTTCTTGTAATGGTGACAAGTAATAGTATGTATTATTGGACATAGGGAAATACATAATTTTTATTATATATATATAATAATATTATATATATATACACACATAGCACACACACATATTTAAGGGCCCGAGTATAATTATTTTTCATAGGACAAAATCTCAACTAATACATTTGTATACTCTTATTTCTATGTTAGAAGTTTCACAAATAAAATCAACTTCCATGAAAAAAAAAACTGCTTTCTCATTTTATAATACATTTTTACATAATTAAAATCTAGCAGAATCACAAAATTTAATCAGAAAACTACAAATTCACTCAGCCTTAACACATTTTTCTTTCCTTTTCCCAGTATACTGCAACAGTCAGATCAGCTATCAGTTTCTGAAATGCACTTTTCCTGTGGGATCTGCTGTCTTAGCAAGTATGTCCAATCTGTCAACAACTTGAACCTGTTGATATTAAAATCTATATTCCCTAGTCCATTGGTACTTCTTCAAGCATCCCGTTGTGCATGACCTTGCCCTGACTTGTGCTATGTCACAAATACTAGATTTTCCTAAAACAATCTTGAAGGAAAGGATTTAAGTGGGCAAATCCTACTGGAAAAAAAAATCAAGATCATAGTCAACATTCTCTCCCCCAATGCATCTCAGCTAGTCATTGTATATTTTTTCTCCCTACACTATTTCCCTTTTCTTCAGGAAAAAAAAATCAGTTATTTCTGTCAGTATCTGTCATAAAGTGTTTCATACATTTCAAGTTTGTCATATTGTTTCATATGAAGGCAAAAGTTACTCAAAAACTTACCACAGGATGCACCTGGTGTTCATACTTTAATTCCCTACAGGCTAAAATGACAGAAGACAGAGTAACAGCCTAATGCTCATTTTGCATAGAGCAAGTAACTCTCTCAAGTGCCATACTATTTCTGAGAAACCTGAGACGGTACATGAAGATAGCATTTAAGAAAATAGCATTAAGTGGATCACTTATATTAATCCTCAAATAGGGGTGTGTGTGTGTGTGTGTGTGTGTAAGTCAGAGAACATGGAAAATTGTTTGGAAGGTTTTATCTATTTGAATTACTAATAATAGAAAAATTGGAAGATACTAATAATTTGGCTTTCTGTATCCAAGGAAAAACCATGCATATTTTTAGAAACTGGATGAGCCAGTTGAAAAATATTTTACTAACTAATCCTAGGAATTTAAATGAAGCTATTTCTCATTACATATATTTCAATTTATATCAGCAATAAACATTTAGTTGAAAATGTCAGGAAATAAAAGATTATATTATATTAGTGTTGGATATATAGTTTTCTTTTATAAATCCCAAAATAAGTATTGGCTTAATCTTATAATTTCAATTCATAATTTCAAAAAAGCAAACATATTTTCAACAACACCATTTCTTTCCAGAGAATGAAAAAAGGTTAAAACTTCAGACTGAAGGATTGAGAGTCTAATTCACATTTGTGTGTGTATAAGTGAATGTGTGTGTGTATGTGAATGTGTGTGTATGTTTGATAAAGGTGAAATGCACATAAACACAGTTAACCATTTTAAAGTATATAATTCAGGGGCATTTAATTCACTCGCAATGGCTTGATATTCTTATTTTTATATTGCTTTAAGTTACTTGTATTTGTTGGCAGTTTTTGGATTATTGATTTAATTTCCTTGGTTGTTATAGGCCTATTCAGAATTTCTATCTTATCATGATTTAGTCCTGGAATGTTCCTAAGAATTTTGTCCATTTCATCTAATTCATTCGATTTGTTAGGCGTATTTGTTTTAGTACTCTCTTATAATATATTTTTTTTTCTTCTGAAGTGATAATAATGCCCTGAAGTTTATTTCTGATTTTTAGCATTTTGAGTAGTCTTTCTTTTTATCTTAGTGCATCTAGCTAAAGCTTTGTAAACTTGTTGATCTGTTCAAAGAAACAATTTTAGGTTTCATTGATTCTCTCCATTATTTTTGATATTCTCTATTTCACTTATCTCTGCTCTATTTTTATTATTTTCTTCTTTCTGTTAATTTTGGTTTTAGTTTGGTTCCTAGTACCTTATAGTGTAAGGTTAGTTTGTTAATTTGATACCTCTCTTGTTTTTTGTAAGTTTATTATTTATAGATAAATATTTTATTTTTAGTACAGCTTTACTATAGCCCATTAGTTTGCTTATGTTTTATTTTCATTCATCCCTAAGCATTTTCTAATTTCCAATGTGATTATTTCATCCATTGTTTAAGAGCGTATTGTTTAATTTCTACAATTTGTGGAGTTTTCCAGTTTTACATCTGTTATTATTTCTAATTTCATCCAATTGTGGCCAGAGAACATTCTCTGAATAATATTTATCTTCTTAAACCTATTAAGACCGTAATTTGTGGCCTAACACATGGTCTATTCTGCAAAATGCTCAATGTGCATTTGAGAAGAATATCAATTTTATTGTTGTTGGGTAGAGTGTCTTATATTAGATCCATTGTTATATCTAGTTGTTTTATTGTGTTATACAAGTCTTCTCTTTCCTTATAAATCTTTCTGGTTGTTCTATCCATTTTTGAAAGTGGGTACTGAAGCCTCCAATGATAACTGTAGAACTGTATATTTTTCCTTTCAATTCTGTCAATTCTTGCTTCATATATTTTGCTAATCTAAGATATGTAAGTCTGTCATAATTTGTATATCTTTTTTGCTCCACTGAGTTGAATCTTTTATTAATCTTCATGTAATTTCTTTCTTTCAGGAAAGCTTCGTTTATATAAACTCTATTTTTTATATTAGTATAGTTACCCTCTCTTTGTTCTTTTGTTTTTATTTCTACAGACTATCTTTTTCTATCCTTTCACTTTTAATCTATTTGTTTCTACATGACTAAGTCTCTTGTAGACAGCACGTAATTTGAAACATCCTTTTAAAATTCATTCTACCAATCGATGTACTTTGATTGAACACTTTAATCTATTTACATTTAAAATAATCACTAATAAGAAAGGACTTATTTCTTTCACTTGCTATCTGTTTTCTATATGCCTTATAACTTTTTTGTTCTTTATAGGCTTTATTACTATCTTATTTTAAGTTTAGTTGATTTTTTTTAAAGAGTAAAATGTTTAAATTCCTTTTCAAATTACTTTGTCTATTTTTGTGGTTTTCATGGTGATTACATTTAATAACCTAAAGTTATAACACTCTAATTTGAACTTATACCAGCTTAACTTCAATAATAAAAATCAGCTCTGCTCCTTTACAGCTCAATTCATGTTTTTCCATTGTTTATATCATTCATATATGTATATATACACCTCTAAAGATAAACTAATAACTATTTAAAGGGTTCATTTTTAAATTATGAAGAAAACAAAATTTAAAGTTATAAGCCAAAGTTAGATTAGGTTTTTAAATAACACTATGGGAACAAGGACACTGGTGGCAGAGGTGCCAGGGAGCTTCATCTGTTTGAGTTCTTGTAGAGACTGACATCTTGGCACCAAGACTTGGCCCCACTTAATAGTCTGTAGGGTCCAGTGTTGGGATCCCTCAGGCAAAACAACAGGTGGGCAGGAACACAACCTCACCCTTAAGCATACAGGCTGCCCAAAGACTTTCTGAGCCTCCAGACACAATTCTAAACATGGCCTTTTCCACCAGAGGGTCAAGACATAGCTCCACCTATCAGCGGGCAGGCACTGCCACTCCCACGAGGAAGCTTGCACCAGCCTGTAGACTAGCCTCAACCACCAGTGGACAGATACCAGAAACCACAAAACTACAGTCTCATAGGCTTCAGACCAAGTATGCAAACAGGCCACACAAAACTCTGAGACCAGCTGGCCCATGGCCCTTGGGTGATGAGAGGGGAATGCACTGCTGGGATGCATAGGGTATCCCCTACAGAGGGCACTTCTCCCAGTCTGAGAAATGTAATTAACCTACCACATATATAAAAATACAAATAGAAACTTAGGAAAATGGGCAACAGAGAAATATGCTTTGGATGAAGGAACAATATAAAACCACAGAAGAAGAACAAAGTGATGTGGAGAATCTACTTGAGAAAGTGTTCAGAATAACAACTGTAAAGATAATCAAAGAATTTAGGAGGAGAATGGATGCACAGAGTGAAAAGTTAAGTGAAAATAAATAATTAAAAAATATAAAGAATAATCAAATAACTGAAGAAAATAACTGAAATAAAAATACAGTGGAAGGAATCAATAGTTGACTAAATAAGGTGGAAGAAGGGATCAGTGATCTGGAAAACTGAGTAATGAAAATCATATCTTCCACCTTTTAAAACTGCACCTCACAAAATCAAATACCTCGGAATACACCTGACCAAAGACGTAAAGGACCTATATGCCGAGAACTATAAAACCTTAATCAAAGAAATCAAAGAAGATGTAAAGAAATGGAAAGATGTTCCATGTTCCTGGGTTAGAAAAATTAATACTGTAAAAATGGCCATACTACCCAAAGCAATCTACAGATTCAATGCAATCCCTATCAAATTACCCATGACATTTTTCACAGAACTAGAACAAACAATCCAAACATTTATATGGAACAACAAAAGACCTAGAATTGCCAAAGCAATCCTGAGAAACAAAAACCAAGCAGGAGGCATAACTCTCCCAGACTTCAAGAAATACTACAAAGCCACAGTCATGAAAACAGTGTGGTACTGGTATCAAAACAGACAGACAGACCAATGGAACAGAATAGAGAACCCAGAAATAAACCCTGACACCTATGGTCAATTAATCTTTGACAAGGGAGGCAAGAACATCAAATGGGAAAAAGAAAGTCTATTCAGCAAGCATTGCTGGGAAACCTGGACAGCTGCATGCAAAGCAACGAAACTAGAACATACCCTCACACCATGCACAAAAATAAACTCCAAATGGCTGAAAGACTTAAATATATGACAGGACACCATCAAACTCCTAGAAGAAAACATAGGCAAAACAC
Source organism: Sus scrofa (assembly GCF_054392235.1). NCBI lineage: Eukaryota > Metazoa > Chordata > Mammalia > Artiodactyla > Suidae > Sus > Sus scrofa. The sequence continues at coordinate 112,121,638 of NC_139397.1, read as the reverse complement.
TCTCTGACATCAACATCATGAATATTTTCTCAGGTCAGTCTCCCAAAGCAATCGAAATTAGAGCAAAAATAAACCCATGGGACCTCATCAAACTGAAAAGCTTTTGCACAGCAAAGGAAACCAAAAAGAAAACAAAAAGACAACTTACAGAATGGGAGAAAATAGTTTCAAATGATGCAACTGACAAGGGCTTAATCTCTAGAATATATAAACAACTTATACAACCCAACAGCAAAAAAGCTAATCAATCAATGGAAAAATGGGCAAAAGACCTGAATAGACTGTTCTCCAAAGAAGATATACAGATGGCCAACAAACACATGAAAAAATGCTCAACATCATTGATTATAAGAGAAATGCAAATCAAAACGACCATGAGATACCACCTCACACCAGTCAGAATGGCCATCATTAATAAATCCACAAATAACAAGTGCTGGAGGGGCTGTGGAGAAAAGGGAACCCTCCTGCACTGTTGGTGGGAATGTAAACTGGTACAGCCACTATGGAGAACAGTTTGGAGATACCTTAGAAATCTATACATAGAACTTCCATATGACCCCACAATCCCACTCTTGGGCATCTATCCGGACAAAACTCTACTTAAAAGAGACACATGCACCCGCATGTTCATTGCAGCACTATTCACAATAGCCAGGACATGGAAACAACCCAAATGTCCATCAACAGATGATTGGATTTGGAAGAGGTGGTATATATACACAATGGAATACTACTCAGCCATAAAAAAGAATGACATAATGCCATCTGCAGCAACATGGATGGAACTAGAGAATCTCATACTGAGTGAAATGAGCCAGAAAGACAAAGACAAATACCATATGATATCACTTATAACTGGAATCTAATATCCAGCACAAATGAACATCTCCTCAGAAAAGAAAATCATGGACTTGGAGAAAAGACTTGTGGCTGCCTGATGGGAGGGGGAGGGAGTGGGAGGGATCGGGAGCTTGGGCTTATCAGACACAACTTAGAATAGATTTACAAGGAGATCCTGCTGATAGCATTGAGAACTTTGTCTAGATACTCATGTTGCAACAGAGCAAAGGGTGGGGAAAAAAAAAGGTAATTGTAATGTATACATGTAAGGATAACTTGATCCCCTTGGTGTACAGTGGGAAAATAAAAAAATAATAAAATAAATATAAAAAAATAAAAAAGAAAAGAAAATCACATCCTCCAAACAGGAAAAAAAGAAAAAGAATGAAAAGAAATGAAGACAGCTTAACAGACTTCTGGGACAACATTATGCATGCTAGTAGTACATTATAGGGGTCCTTTCTCTGTCTGGAAGCTCAGAAAATCTTTGGGCTTGAGGAAATATTTGAAGAGATAATAGCAATAAACTTCTCTAATCTTAGAAAGGAAAAGTCACCCAAGTCCTGGAAACAAAAAGAGTATTATTCAGAATTAAGCCACAGAGGAATTGATTATGATTTTGTCACAATAAATATGACAAAAATAAAGAAAATATAAAATATGGAAAGCAACATGGAAGAAGCAACAGATAATATACAAGGGAGCTCTGTTAAGGCTATCATTTATTTTTCAGCAAAAACTCTGCAGGCCAGAGGAGAGGCATTATATACTTAAAGTGATGAAAGAGAAAATCCTACAACCAAGAACATTCTATCCAGCAAGGCTCTTGCTCAGATTTATGGTGAAATCAATAGCTTTACAGAAAAGAAAAATCTAAAAGAATTCAGCACCACCAAACCAGCTTTCCAACAAATGCTAAAGGTAACTTTCTAGATGGGAAAATAAAAGGTCACACTAGATACAAGAAAATTATAAAATGGAAAAACTCACTGGTAAAGGGAAATATAAAAGAAAGGTAGGAAAATATCTACACACAAAGCTATTTATTGGGATGTTCAAAGACAAACATCATAAAATCATCTATATCCAAAATACGCAGTGAAGGGACACACAAAACAATTAGTTGGAAAATATAATACGAAAAATCAGTAATCATGAGGTGAGGAGAGTACAAATGCAGGGTATCTAATATATATTTGAAATTGCGAGATCAGCAACTTAAAAAAAGCATGTGTAGACTGCTATACAACAACCTCATGGTAACTACAAAACAAAAGTCTATAATAGATGTACATACAAAAAAGAAAAAAGAATCCAAACAAAACACTAAAGTTAGTAATCAAATGACAAGAGAAGAGAACAAAAGAAGTGAAAAAAGACCTACAAAAACCAATCCAAAATAATTAACAAATGGCAATAAAAACATACATATCCATAATCACCTTAAATGTAAACAGACTGATATTCTAACTAACAGACTGTTTGAACAGACCGAAAATAGGACTCATATATATGTTTCCTGCAAGAGACTCACTTCAGATCTAGAGACACATAGAGCATGATAATAAGATGGAAAAAAGTATTCCACAGAAATGGAAATCAAAAGAAAGCTAGATTAGTAATACTTATATCATACAAAACAGATTTTAAAATAAATACTATTAAAAGAGACAGGGATACTACATAATGATCAAAGGATCAATCCAAGAAGATATAAGGCAAATGTTAACAAAAGAGAAATTAACAGTAAGATAATAATAGTGGGGGAATTTAAGATCCTGCTTACATCAATAGACAAATCAATAAGGAAACATAGGCCTTAAATTACACATTATATCAGATGGACTTAATTGATATTTTTAGAACATTACATCCAAAAGCAGTAAAGTACACAATTTTTTCAAATGTATATGGAATATTCCTCCAGATAGATCACATGCTGGGCCAAAAAAGTAAGCCTCATTATACTTAATAAATCTAAAATCTTATCAAGCAGGTTTATGGGCCACAAGGCTATGAAGCTAGAAATCAATAACATGGAAAAATGCTGCCAGAAACACAAACACATAGAGAATGAACAACATGCTACTAAACAACCAATGGTTCACTAAAGAAATCAATGAGTAAATAAAAAAATACCTAAAGACAAGTAAAAAAGAAAAAAGATGACCCAAAAGCTATGGGATACAGAAAAAGCAGTTCTAAGAGGGAAGTTTATATCTATTATAGCTTACCTCAGGAAACAAAAAAATTCTCAAATAAACAACATAATCTTACATCTAAAACAACCAGAGAAAGAATAATAAACAAAACCCAAAGTTAGTAGAAGAAGAGCATAAATTCAGAACAGAAATAAATGAAATAGAGACAAAAAAAGACATACACACACAAGAGAAAAGGTCAGTGAAACTAAAACCTTGTTCTTTGAAAACACAAACAAAATTGATAAACCTTTAGCCAATCTCATCAAGAAAAAAGTAGAGGGCCTAATCAATAAAATCAGAATAGAAGTTACAACCAACATATGAGAAATACAAAGATCATAAGAGACTACCAAGAACAACTATAAGCCAATAAAATGGACAATCTAGAAGAAATGGACAAATTCTAGAAAGGCACATCTCCCAAGACTGAACTAGGAAGAAATAAAAATCATGAACAGACAAATTACCCATACTGAAATTGAATCAGTAATTTAAAAACTCCCAACAAACAAAAGTCCAGGACCAGGTGGCTTCACAAGCAAATTCTACCATTTATGTATGTATGTATGTATGTATGTATGTATGTATCCTTTTAGGCCTGCATGTGTAGCATGTGGAGGTTCCCAGGCTAGGGGTCTAACCAAAGCTATGGCTGCTGGCCAACACCACAGCCACAGCAATGGCAGATTCAAGCCACATCTGCAACCTACACCACAGCTCACGGAAACGCTTGATACTTAACCCACTGAGTGAGGCCAGGGATTGAACCTGCAACCTCATGGTTCCCAGTCAGATTCATTTTTGCTGCACCAGCATGGGAACTCCTCTACCAAACATTTAGAGAAGCGTTAACACCTTTCCTTGAGAAAATATTCAAAAAATTCCATAGGAAGGAACACTTCTGAACTCACTCCATGAGGCCACCATCACGTGATACCAACACCAAAAAAAGATATCACAAAAAAAGAAAGTTACAGGTCATTAGGACTGATGAGCATGGATTCAAAATCCTCACCTAAATACTAGCAAACTGACTTCAACAATAAATTAAAAGGATCTAGTGGGATTTACCTTGGAGATGCAAGGAATTTTCAATATCCGCAAATCAAACTTTGTGATACACCACATTAACAAATTGAAGACTAAAAACTTTATGACCATCTCAATAGAGGCAGAAAAATCTTTTTATAAAATTCATCATCCGCTTATGATAAAAACTCTCCAGAAAGTGTGCAGAGAGAGAACCTACCTCAACATGATTAAGGCTATAGATGACAAACCCACAGCTAACATTATACTCAAAGGTGAAGAGCTGAAAGCATTTATTCTAAGAGCAAGACAAAGACAAGGATGTCCATTCTCACCACTTTTATTCAACATAGTTTTGGAAGTCCTAGCCACAGCAGTCAGAGAATATAAATAAATAAAAGGAATCCAAATTGGAAAAGAAGTAAAATTCTTGCTGTTTGCAGATGACATGATACCATACATAGAAAATCCCAAAGATGCCATCAAACACTACTAGAGCTCATCAATGAATTCTATAAAGTTGTAGGATGCAAAATTAATATGCAGAAATCTCTCACATTTCTATGCACTAACAACAAAAGATCAGAAAGAGAAATTCAGGAAAAATATCCACTTACCATCACATCAAAGAAAATAAAATACTGAGGAATTAACCTATCTGTGTAGATAATAGACCTGTACTCTGTGAACTCTAAGAGGTTTATTAAAAAAAAAATTGAGGACAACACAAAGAGATAGAAAGATATACTGTGTTCATGAACGGAAGAATTAATATTGTTAAAATGACTATTTAGTCAAAGTAACCTAAAGATTTAGTTAATCCCTATCAAAATATCAATGCATTTTTTACAGAATTAGAAAAATAATCCTAACACTTATATGGAACCTCAAAGGACACCAAACTGCCAAAACAATCTTGAGAAAAAAGAATAAGTTGGAAGTATGCTCCTTGACTTCAGACTATACTACAAAGCTACAGTAATCAAAACAACACAGTGCTGCCACAAAAATAGACAAAAGATCAATGAAACAGGATAGAAAGCCTGGAAATAAAACTATATACTTAAGGTTAATTAATCTATGACAAAAGAGGTAAGAACAATGGAGAAAGGACAGTCTATTAAATAAGTGTTGCTGGGAAAACTGAACAGCTACATGTAAAAGAATGAAATTAGGACATTCCCTAACACCATGTATAAAAATAAACTCAATGGATTAAAGACCTAAATATAAGACCAGATATTATAAAATTCCTAGAGGAAAACAGGCAGAACATCCTTTGACATAATTCACTACAATTTTTTTGATCTGTCTCCTGAAATAGAAATAGTAATAAACACATGAGATCTATAAAACTTAAAAAGTTTTTCACAGCAATAGAAACCAGAAAACATAAAACTAACCTACAGAATGGGGAACAATATTTGAAAATATTGCTACTGACAAGCAATCAATTTTCAAAATATACAATCAATTTCATGCAGCTCAATATCAAAAAACAAACAAACAAAAATTAGAATACCTGGAGTTCTCCTGTGGCATAGCAGGTTAAGAATCTGGTTATTGCCACTGCAGTGGCCTAGGTCACTGCTGTGGAATGGGTTTGATTCCTGGCCCAGGAACTTCGATATGTTGAGGTTGCAGCCAAACAAACAAACAAAAAACAAACAAAAACCACTATATAGCCATTTCTCCAAAAAAGACATACATGCAGGCTACAGTAAATGAAAAATTTCTCAACATTACTAATTATTAGAGAACTTCAAATCAAAACTACAATGATGTATCACCTCACAATGGTCAGAATGACTATTGTCAAAAAGTTCACAAACAATAAATTCTGTAGAGGGTATGGAGAAAAAGGAACCTTCCTACATTGTTGGTGGGAATGTTAATTTGTGCAGCCACTATGGAAAACAGTATAGAAGCTCTTTATAAAACTAAACAGAATTACTACATCATCCTGAATTTCCACTCATGCAAATGTATCTGGAGAAAACTCTAATTTCAAAAGATATAGGCAGAGCAATGTTCATAGCCACACTATTTACAGTAGCCAAAACATGGACGCAAACTAAATGTTTATCAACTACTGATGGATAAAGAAGACATGGTATATAGATACAATGAAATATTACTCAACCTTGTAAAGAATGCAATAATGCCATTTGCAGCAACACAGATGGTCCAATGGATAACCATTTTAAGTGAAGCAAATCAGAGAAAGAAAAACATCATATGATATAATTTACCTGTGGAATCAAAAAGATGATAAAAATGAACTTATTCACAAAACAGAAATTAACTCATAGGCATAGAAAACAAACATGATTACCAAAGGGGACCAGGCCAAGGGAAAGAAAAATTAGAAGTTTGGGATTAATATATACACACAACTGTATTTAAAATATATAAACAACAAGGACCTATTGTATAGCGCACGGAACTGTGTGCAATATCTTGCTATAGCTTACAATGGAAATGAATATGAAAAATAATACATATGCAGATACTATTAACAGCATCTTAAATTTTTTTCTAATCATTTATTTTTATTGAAATATAGTTAATTTACACCATGCTGTTAGTTTTAGGTATACATCAAAGTAATTGATATATATGAGTATTAAAATTTAAAAATTAAAAATAATATACACATATCAATAATATATATATATAATTTATATTCTTTTCCATTATGGTGGATCATAGGATATTGAACATAGTTCCCTGTGCTATACAGTAGGACCTTGTTGTTGTTATCCATACATATACTACTTTTTATTTGCTAACACCATATTTGCAATTCTTCCTCCCCCCACCTCACCTTGCCTGTTGGCAACCACAAGTCTATTCTCTCTATCTGTGAGTATGCTTGTTTCATAGATATGTTCATTTGTGTCCTATTTTATATTTCACATATAAGTGATATCATATGATATTTGTCTTTCTCTCTATGATTTACTTAGTTTAGTATGATATTCTCTCAACTCATCTATGTTGATGAAAACTTCATTACTTCCTTCTTTTTTATGGCTGAAATGATATTCTGTTGATTATATACCATATTTTCTCTATCCATTCATCTGTCAATGGACAGTTAGGTTTTTTCAATATCTTGGCTACTGTAAATAATGCTGCTATGGGAGTTCCCATTGTGGCTCAGTAGTAACAAACTTGACTACTATCCATGGAGACACAGATTTGATCCCTGGCCTCACTCAGTGGGTTGAGGAACCCACAATGCTGAGCCATGGTGTATGTCTCAGGTGTGGCTCAGATCCCATGTTTCTGTGGCTGTGGCATAGGCCAGCAGTTGCAGCTCCAATTTGACCCCTAGCCTAGAAATTTCCATAGGCTGCTTGTATGGCCCTAAAAAGCAAAAACAGTAATAATTTTACTAATAATAATGCTATTAACATAGGGTGCATGTACCCTTTCAAATCATATTTTTGTCCAGCATGTGCCCAGGAGTGGGATTGGAGAAACAGATGGTAACTCTATTTTTAGTTTTTTAAAGAACCTCCATACTGTTCTCCATAGTGGTTGTACCAATTTACATTCCCACCAACGGTGTGGGAGGGTTCCCTTTTCTCCACACCTTCTACAGCCTTTATGGTGTGTAGACTTTTTAATTATGGCCATACTGACTGGTGTGAGGTAGTATGTCATAGTTTTGATTTGCGTTTTTTCTAACAATTTGCAATGATGAACATCTTTCCATGTACCTATTAGTCGTCTCTATGTCTTCTTTGGATTAATGTCTGTTTAACTCTTAGGGATTTTGATCATGTTCCCAAATGCTTTTTACCTTTTGGGATTTTTCTGTTAATGTTTCTGTTCATGCCTTTTTTATTCTTTCTTGTGAGGTATTTAGTTTGTTAGGGCTGCCATAACATGTCTCTATTCTATTGTCTTTATATAAAGATATTCATCATATTAGATTATGGTTTCAATTTAATTTCATCACCTCTTTATTTTATTTTATTCTTTTTAGGTCTGCACCTGCAGCATATGGAAATTCCCAGGCTCAGGGTCAAATTGGAGCTGCAGCTGCTGGCCAACACCATAGCCACAGCAATGTGGGATCCAAGACGTGTTTGAGACTGACACCATAGCTTGTGACAATGCCAGATCCTTTAACCTACAGAGCGGGTTCAGTGATCAAACCCTCATCCTCATGGATACTAGTCAGGTTCACTACCACTGAACCACAATGGGAACTCCAATTTCATCACCTCTTTAAAGGCCCTAAATCCAAACATGGTCATATACTGAGGTACTAGGGATTAGGACTTCAACATATAAGAATATGGGGGACATAGTTCAGCCCAAAACATAAGTGCCGCAAAAACTGCTTAAAGGATTTGTGGTCTCAATAACTGTAGCTATAAAATACTGTTTTAAAGACTGTTACTTATAAGTATAGGGCTACTTACTATATCTTCTCAATTACAGCATTAATTTCTTCATATTGTTTCACTTATGACCAAATGAATCATAGAGCAGGTGAGAGGATACGATATAGTTTGTTATTGATTAAATCATCTGCAAATATCCTTTTAGATGATTATCTTCTATCTCTGGGTTTTTATTACTTAGAAAGCAAATAATTGCTTATTATATTTTAATTTAAAAATTTAAACCAGTTCAAGGTGAAGGCATATGCTTTATATTTTCTTTTAATTTAGAAATTTACATATGATAGAACCCATTAAATATCAAACTAACTTTAAAAAGCAACACTCATTTTTCATTTTAGCACATGAAATATTACTGATTGGACAGAATAAAATCTGAATTATAATACAGTCTTAGTAATACAGAAATTATTTTAAAATATGACTACTATTCCATGTCTGAAGTATGTAAAATTTGAAAGAGATTTTCCAATTTCATGAGTTTTATCACATAAATTTTAATGACATAAACTTAAAAAAATGCCTATTTGTGTTTCTTCTGGGTTTTCTTTGTTTATTAGATTAACTATATACTATATAAAGAAAAGTTCTGCCTTTAGACCAGAAAAATTTTTGCATGTGTTCTAATAACACTACCCATATTTTTAAGAGGCACACATAAATGTGGAATATTAATAACCTAGTCTTATGTATGTGTTATCTGATGGGACTAGAGCCAATACATATTTTCCTACAAGTATTTATATGAATAGGAAATTTGTGGGAAAAACTAATACAATCACTACCCTAAATTAAACATTTTATAGATGTTAAAATTTATAATCAACACCTATATGAGTCATTTAATTTAATCTTTTTAACAATTCTGAGTTAGTTAATATTATCCCTGTTTTAAAATTAGTCATTTAAGGTATAGACAGGTAAAACTACTTGTCCCAGAAAAATGTACATATATGAAAATAAGGAAAAATAAATATTTTTGTCAGGATTAAAACTCAAAGTAGAGTTAGTCCAAAACAGACAAGAAAGAATTCTGGTCACATTGCTGACATGTAAGTGGCTTGGAAGTATCTCTCCTGACATCATAAGGAAAAAAGTTACACAGACTGAAAGTCAATGCCCTTTTCTGTACTCATTATGGAACCGAGATTGGAGGGTAAACTGCCATCAAGAAATCTGGAGACAGAAGTACTTCTAGAGAGATAGAGTAACTGAGATCTGCTTACCTGGAACAGAATACAGTGAAGCTATAAATTGTTAGGAACGAAAGTGATAATTTTGATAAATTACTAGAGCTGAGTATGGAGTAGTATGAGAGTGATAAAATCCTGGTAGGCCACATTGTTGTGATTACACCTTTACTAGGTTGACCTATAGGATCCCATCAAATTCTCAAAGTGAAAATCTGAGAAAATTTCCTTGTGGTCCTGGCAAGGGAGTGGGGGGACATAGACTCTCTCCAATCAACAATACATGAAAATCCCCAAAGCCAAGAGGGGAAATATAAACAAGGAACTAGGGAAATGTGAAGTCTCAGGTACCTATAGCTGCAATAAGCTTAAATACAGCCCAAAGAGAAAGTGCTAGACCTAGATGGCCTCACTGGTGAATTTAACCAAACTTCTAAGCAAGAAATTATACTAGTTTTTCCCTATTTCCTCCAGCAAAACCTCAACTTTTTTTATGAGGTCAAAAAAAGATTAGATTAAAAAATCACATAGGATATATGCATTATAAGAAAACAGAGCTATAGATTAATCTTTCATTGACATAGACACAGAATCCTCAAAAATATTAGCAAATTGAATTCAGCAATATATAAAAAAGTCAATATATCATGACTGAGTGGCATTTATTCTAGGAATATAAGAGTGGCTTGACATCAATCTATTAATCAATTAATCAAATTAATATTAACAGATTGAATAAAAAAACAAATGAACATACACATATCCATAGATACAGAAAACACTCAACAAAATTCAAACCCATGATGATTAAAAAAATTCTCAATTTAGAAATCAAAGGCAAGACCCTTGGCCTAATAAAGGAGCTATACCAAAATAATAGTGACATTTAATTTATTTATGAGACTAAAACTTTACCATAAGAAAGCATGATTTTATCTATCATCAGTGTTATTCAATATCCTATTAGATGTCCTAGCTAGTGAAATAAGTCAAGAAGACTAAAGGTGTACAGATTAGAAAAGAAATAAAATTTTTTATTGGCAAACTATATGATTATTTATTTAGAAAAGCATAAAAACTACAAAAATACTTTAATATATTAGGTACTATTCTCATAATTTTTCTGTAAATCTAAAACTACCCTAAATATATATATATATATACATACATATACATACATAGTCAGCACAGTGCCAGACTATGCTGTTCTATGTTGAAATAATTTATAAATTTCCTAAGTTTAAAATTTATAGAATGATATATACCTATAGTCACTAAGACATTTTTATCACTTAAAAGATATAGAATGATAATGGATGTCAACATCATATTTTCTATCATATAATTAAATATAGTTCAAAACATGTAATACAGTCACAGTTCAAAGGCCTGATGAGAAACAATGATATAAATCCTAGGCCAAGGGCAGGAGAAGATGAGATGAGAGGTCCCACTTCAAGCAATGAGACTTCTTAAGAAAAAAGGAGCAAATTCCTCCTTCTACTGTCTTTCTTGGTTTCCAGCTTGCAAATAGTAGGTTGTGGCACTTAGCTTCCACAACATTATCCAGTTCCATGTTTATCCCATTGGTTCTGGTGAATCCTGAACTACTAACATATCAGTATTTTAAAATCTATTTTATTGTAATTTTAATGTCTATACTTAGGGTCATCTAGTAGGATAAAACCAATAAAAAAAGTGAAAAATATTTGTCAATTTTTACTGTTTTATATTTTATAAAATAGATATTTAAAAGCTCTAATAACTAGCTTCACACACACAAAAAGAAGGGCAACAAGAAAAACTACCAAGAAAAATAAAATTTAAAATTTAAATAATTTTATATGTCCAGTTTCTTATAACATCTAATATTAAATATAATATCAGGAATATATAATTATGTACATATTATTAATTACTCAAAAGCAAAATGTAAAATAACCAAATAACTATATTTTCATCATTTTGTGTCAATTGAAGCAAACACAGTAAGCAATCTTCATTAAATCATATAGATTTCATTGGCTTTAGAGAAACTTTGATTCACTACATATTGGTTGGATGACAATATTTTGAGTATTCATTACTAAGGAAAAAAATTAGGTGTTTGTTAAATATGCCAGTTTTTCTGTTTGTTCTTAATGAATGGCCATTGTCATAACTTAGGGTAAGACCAGAAGAGTAAAACAGAGAAAATGATACCTGAGATAAATGTGAAGATTTAATTGACATGTATAATACTAAAATTGCTATTGTCTGTGTCTTTGAGGGGAATTTTCTTTTCCTTTTTAAAAGTTCATATCAACTATTTTATATTTATGGTCTAGGCAAACACTAATACTCACTCTTTTTTTTTTTTTTCTATTTTCTTCACAGTTCAATGACAGGAAGATTTAGCAATATGAGTGTGGACAGGAGTCTGAGAAGTATCTACATAAGTAAAAAATGAGCCACACTCAATGATACTGTATTTTTCCTCAACATTATATCCCAGTTCCATAATATTTTATTCTTGCACATTTTATATACTATTTCATGTTATAGAGAGAATGGATGATATCAGTTATTCCTTTTTATGGTTTTCTGTGCTGTCAAAGCATGTATACCATATGGTGGGTACACTTAAACTTTTATCACAATTTTCTTGCATTCTGAATTGCCATAATTATAGATAGATGAGTCTGTGTTCAAATCCCTTGTTTGCATTTTTTTTTTGCATATTGTCCCATCTCACTGAACCTCAGCTTCCTTCTCTGTTATAAAAGGAAAATATCATTTCAAGAATTCATGGGAGGATAAAGGAATATGTTAAAGCACCAAGTACATTATGTATAAAATACTTCTACTGCTTCATGGTATGAAGTAAATTATAATGATTACATTGTCATTAAAACATACATGACTTTTATATTATCACAATCTTCTGAAGAGAAGTAATTGTGATTTATTTTAGAAACTGCCACAAAAATTGCAGTGTATATTTTTAATTTTAAATTATAGAATGTTATGGAATTGAAAGCTATTTTATATTCTTGCAATTTGCCTTCTCTAATTCAGTCTTGAAGACTATCCAATATTTATAACTTTATTTAAATGAAAATCTACCCTAGTTATGCATTGCTTCTTACAATTTTGAGGATTAACTTTTGTATAATGAACATGAGTTCATATAAATATTTTATTTACATTTTGAAAGTTAACATTTTGATGCTTCCTAAATAAAAGTGAACTTCTAAAACTATATTTCTTCACAATGCATTCCATTGATAAGAAATAAATCTCTTTCCAATAATATAATACTTAAGAGAGGAATCAATACACTATTAAAACTACATATAATTTAAATATTAGAAATCTCTAGTATATCATAGACAGAAGATTATTTAATTGAATAATTCATTCTTAATCAGGAAAAGTCAACTTTTTGTGTCAGGCTGATATAACTATTTTTCTGTATATTTTTGAAATAAGTAATTGGATATTTATGCTATAATTTGAGGCATCCTAATATTTAAATTCCTATTATTTTTGTAATATAGTATTTAGTACATAATTTCAAATAACAATGTACTTTATTGAAAAAAAAATGGTTAACCTTACCTAAAATGTCTGAATTAGAATTTCATGTTTAAAACATTAATCAAATAAATGTGTAATTAAAACATCATTTTCCTTGCTATTTTATTGACTATAGTCATTTCAGTTATTATTATATATTCTCATTTCCCCTTACATTATTTTAATTTCAAATAGCTCTTCCTTTGAAAGAAAAATATATAAAAAAGGATAATAATGTTTACTCTTGCATAGTATATATAATCTAAAAAAGAAATCTGAATGTCATAAAATAAAATGTATTCTAGTGTTTGTTTTTAGGACTCAACAAATTCTGATACTTTTGTACTAATATTTAGCAAATCGCTGTTTTACATTTCTCTGAGATTGAAATTGCCATGCTAAAAATAATGCTTATTAATGGCTGTATAAAAAATGTATATTCTTCTCAGATAACTAGAACATATATCTAGCTGGACTTCTGTAGAGAGTTTTCCTTCTCCCTTTACTAACAGCTGTATCAACATATAATGCCAGTAAAATTAGTTAAAATATTAATGAGTAAAAAATAACATTATCAATATTGCAATTAACATTTTCTTAGAGAACAACTCAAATCAGCCATTTTATTGTAAAACTCAAATCTATTAATGGCAAACATGAAACAGTTGACCAGATTCTATTTAAATAAATACTTATATACACATATCCTATGATGAAGTTGCTATACAAAATGGTATAATGAAATCAGGTATTTGCTTCACCAGTCTACCTCCCAAATAAATAAGTATAAGGTTATTGCTCAAGACCATTTTTCCCTCAGCCTCAAATACTGAAGGAATTCCTGTTTAATGCAGTGCTAGTATTCTCAGTTTGAAAGAGAGAGAGAGAGTATTAAACAAGCTTCATCATCCCCTCATGAGATACAACTTTTTCTAGATTCTAAAAAGAGGCTTGATTTCATAAGACATGGATCCTAGGAAAGTTCAAACAAGCAACTTTTCTTTGCATTCTCCTTATATATAGCCATGTATGGCTCTAAAAATAAGATGCCTGTTTTTTGATAATGCTTCTGAGTTCACTCAAAATGTACTTTCACTTAGAAATCCTCAGCATGAAGCGCTCCAAGTTTAATCCTCAAGGTTTTTTTTTATTTTTTATTACAATTTCAAAACAGTCTTATATTTATTACTATTTATTCTAACTTTTGTCACTCTTCATCTTTTAAATATCACAGATTAAAGAGAGATAATACATCAGGTAAAATAATAATACTTAAATAAAATATATTAAAATGGCATTTCACTGGCATAGAGCCTGTGCCACAACCCACATGACTCACAGCACAGCCTTATGAATTCTGTCATCTTCTGCCTCTTAGCGTTCGCCCACCAGCTCTACCTCTGGAGCCCACTGAGCACACACCTGCTCCATAACATGTGACTGCCTGAAACCTACACTTAAAATTTCCCCCCAAAATAAAGAGGTATGAATAAATAAGTACAATTATTCTTTTTAAACAAGGTGTGGACTAAAATTTTTAAAATATTTTTCACTTAAATAAAACCCCTGAAATTCTAGGTGTTCCTTTGTGGCTCAGCAGGTTAAGGATCCAACATATAATATATATATATATATATTACAGAGGTAAGATGATAAGTGGTTGCTGTCTATCAGGGGTGGGAGTGAGGTTGAGGTAGAGTTGGGTAAGAGATGTAACCTAGTGGCAAAAGTTTTATGACCCCCTCCAAACTTATCCCAACTCCCACCCACCCCCCAAAAAAGGCATAGGAGGCAAGGTCTTATACCCTTATAAAGTAGGGGATTGGAAGTAATATTTCTGCAAAAATTTGGAATTCTCAGAGTGATAGTGGAATAATGTTTTAAAGACACTTGAAGTCGAGGGAAATGATAAGAAAATACATTTGATAATGTATGAGCTATGAAATTAAGGAAAAATATCTCTGCTGAAAATTTGAAGTTTTAAGTTTAAAACTCATACCAATTTGGGATTTAAATTTATACCACTCAATATTCAGGGAACTCTCAAATTTTGAAATTGCATTAAAAATTAGTCAAAGACCTAAATATTTTCCAACTATCTAGCAGAAATGAATGCAACATTGATCTGGAAAGGCAACTCCACAGCGAAATCTTAAGGATTTTTTTTTACGGAGTGATAACCCATGCAGGGTATAATGCCATAATTAAAATACAAAACAAATTACAACAATGAGAAGAATTAGATTAAAAAAGGGCTTGAGAAAATACTATTACAATGTTTTATATATATATATGTTTTCATATATAAATCTGTTATTTAGGAACTTATGAAAAAAGTTCCCCTAGAAAGAGAAATGTTTTTAAAGGAGCAAATAAAACTTGTTAAAAAAAATACTTTCATTGAAATTAACTCAACAGATAATATAGCAAGATAAACAAAATAAAGCCAAAATATTGGTCATATAAAACAGCATTCAAAGAAGTAAAGAGAGATTCAGTTTTAAATGACTTAATATTTTTGAGGAAGTTTGTAGAAGTATTAATTCAGTTAAGACTTTCTTAGAATAAGTGTACATGTAACAAACATAAAAACATTCACTAAAAGAGTAGGGCATGATGTAAATCTTTGAATTTGTTAAAGAATAAAAAAGAATAAAGAAAATTTAATAAATATAATTGAGAGAAAATAAACAATTTTTTAAAATTTTGGCACATATAAAGATGGATCATTTTTGCAATAATACATTATTTATGTTTACAATTAGGAAAACTATAAAATCATTCTTTGTAAATATAATCATAATATTCAAGAGCGGGGATAATTTGAAAAGGTCACAATAAGGTTATATTCATAATTTGTAATTTTTTAAAGAGAGATCAATGTGTATCAAATATGGTAAAAATGATATTTATTAAAATATGAAAATAAGTAATAGGTGTCCATTATAACATTATCTGTATTTTGTATATTTAGATATTTTATAATTTTAATAAAATATTATCTGAATTCCCAAATATTTTAATTACATTAATACCAAAGCCAGGTAAATTAATCACTAGGAAATTAAACTGCACACCAATATCCTTTTGAGTACAGGTGCAAAAACACCTTGGAAGATACTAGCAAAGTTAAACAAGAAAATTATATTAAATGTTATATAACTTAGTAAGATTTATCTCAGGAATATAAGTAGAGTTTAACATATGAAATCAATAATTTTAATACATCATATTACTAGAATAAAAGGCATGAGTCATTAATTCAATAGATGTGGAAATATAATTTGATGCAATCCAATACCTTTTCCATGCTTAAAAAAGAACAAACACTTAGAATGAAATGAAAAGGAATTGTCTTCAACCTGGTTAAGGGTACCTACAAAAAAACCCACAGCTGATATCATACTTAATTGTGAAAAGTTTAATTACTCTATACTAAATTCAGGAAGAAAACAAGGAATCTACTTTTGCCACTAATATTCAACATGTACTAGAGGTTCTGGTGAAGAAAATTAGAGGAAAAAGAGGGAAAAAGGAAGAGAGTATCTAGATTAGAAAGAAATGAGTATACTTATATTTTTAAATTGTATAATAAAACATATACATGTGAACAACTGTTCATGCCCAAAATAGATCACTTAACATGAAATAGATGAATGTTTAGACATGCATTACCAAAACTGTCTCAAAAAGTAGTAGAAAATCTGAATAGATCACTTAAGACACAACTTAGAATAGATTTACAAGGAGATCCTGCTGAATAGCATTGAGAACTTTGTCTAGATACTCATGTTGCAACAGAAGAAAGGGTGGGGGGAAAAATGTAATTGTAATGTATACATGTAAGGATAACCTGACCCCCTTGCTGTACAGTGGAAAAATAAAAAAAATTATAAAAAAAAGAAAAGAAATTGAATTAGTAATTAAATGCTCTACACAAAGAAATATCAAGGCCCAGATGGCTGCATGCATATATATATTATTGGCCTAGTGTTTGATAATTATAAGAATTATAAAAACTCTTATAACGAATTTAACAAAAGTCAGTTATATGTGTACCCTGAAAACTTCAAAATATTGTTTAAATAAATTTTAAAAGACCTAAACTAAAGGAAATACATCCCCTGTTCATGGATAACAAGACTTGTTAAAATGGCAATAATCTTCACACTGATCTTTGGATTCAATGAAATCTCACTCTATCAGAGTCACCGTTGGTTGCTTATAGAAACTGTCAAGCTGAACCTAAAATTCATGGATACACAAAAGGGAACCAGATTAGCCAAAACAATATTGAAACTATTGAAAGAGAAAAACAAAATTGGAGAACTCATACTTCCTGATTCCAACTTTCTACGAAGTAAGTTTAATAGACAGTGTAATCCTGGTATAATCCAGAATACAAGATCTCATATTTATGGTCAATTGATTTTTAAAAATGTGTCATAACAAATCAGTGGAACAAATGGAATTTGTACAACTTCTATCCAAATGCAAATGAATGAATTTAGGCATTTAATCATACTATATACAAAAATTATCATAAAATGGACATTAGACCTAAGTCTAAAGGATAAAGCTATAAATCCCTTAGAAGAAAACAGAGGAAATATTATTGACCTTGGTTAGGCAATTGCTTCTTAGATATGACACTGAAAGCATACACGATAAACAAAAACATTAGATGAACTGAATTTATCAAAATTAAAAATGTTTGTGCAATAGATAATACCATCAAGTAAAAAGACAACCCCCAGAAAGGGAGAACATATTTGCAAATTACGTATCTGGCAAGGGACTTATATACAGAATTCATAAAGATCTGCTACAACTCAATAATAAAAAGACAACTAATCCGATTTAAACATGAGCAAATGATCTGTACAGGTTTTTCTCCAAAGATACACAATTAGCTATCAAGTACATAAGAAGATGTGCAGCATCAATAATCATTAGGAAAATTCAACTTCAAATCCCAATCAGCTACTATTTCACACTTTCAAGCATTAATATCAAAAAAGCAGACAACTGAAATGTTGGAACAATGTGAAGAAACTGGAACCCATATATATTGCTGGTACAAATGAAAACTAGTTCAGGCACTTTCAGAAATAACCTGGTAGTTCTTCAAAATGTTAAATATAGTGTTATCATATGACCTACTAATTTCACTCCCATGTAACACTCAAGAGAAATAAAAATGTATACCCACTCAATAACTGGTCCATAGCAGCTTTATTCATAATCGAGCATAGAAATAACCCAAATGTCCACCAAGTTTTACATGGACCAATAAATATGGTATATGTACATGTTAGAATATTATTTGACAATATAGAAAATGAAGTATTAGCATATGCTCAGCATGGATGAACCTTGAAAACACGATACAAAGTGTAAGAATCCACTCACAAAAGACTGCATTTTGTAATATTCCCTACATAATAGTGTACAAATACATAGAGGTAGAAAGTAGATTAGTGGTTTCATAAGCCTAGCTGGTAGAGAGGGATGTGAAGATTTAAGGTCTTCACAAGTCAATGGGCACAGGGTTTCTTTAGGTGCGATTAAGTATAGACTTATATTGTAGGGGGTAGTTGCATAACTTTGTGACTATATTAAAAACATTGAATTGAACACATGAAATATGCATATTTTATGGTGAATCTTTCATGACTTAATAAAGCTGTTTAAAAATAGTTTTTAGAATAAGGGAGCAAAATGTAGGGTCGTGAATCGTCATTTCTATGTTTTACCTATGTGAATATTTAACTCATGACTAAACCATAATACATGAATCACGCTTCAAAGAAAAATGTGTTTAAGCCAATTAAATAGGAAAGTATATTTTGAGAGACACTGAATATGTAGAGGCAGGGATATTTAACCAATTAGCAATCCATTTTACTTTAAAAAATATACGGTATGTGTATGTATCTCTGTATTTACATTTCAGGAATCAGAATGAATTTATTTTACTAGGGGTTGTCTTTATTTATTGAAATGTTCCTGAGTCAAAGAAATGATCATATGGTATGAATTGCTTTTTCCAAGTGCTATTGATAATGAGTATATCTCATGATGATTTTTCATTAAAAGATCTCAATTCCATTAGGCTATACTTACAGTCAGTATGATTTCTGGTTAATCATTCAAAAATTCAAAAATATATATACAAAGTGTTAAGTAATGAAAGCATGACACACAAAAGCCTTTTGTGGAAAGGTACCACACACTTTATATAGAAAAATATCTTCATATTACATTGATTTTATTTACTAGCAATAACTAAGATTTTACATAGCAAGCTCCAAACTAAAATGATGGCTATAGCTTTACTGTACTAATTATTCTTATATTCATTACCATTGTTTCATATAGACTAAAAATTCATCACTCATATTTAGGGTAATAAGAAACACTATTTCCTTTCCTTAAAATAAAGAAATAAGTAATTCATTTAAAAAATCATGTAAGACAGCAAAAATGCATGTGTTTTATATGTATAGCATAAGCATATATACAGTATATATGCCAGGATTTTTAAAACAATATAATTTGTTTTGTTAATTAATATTAAAAACTCTATCACTTTGTGTAGTAAAGAAAAAAATCACTGTATTTTTCAAAATATAAGAAAAAATGCTGTTTTTTTCAGCGTAAAACAGAGAGGCTATAGGTATTCTGCTAACTTAAAGCCAGTGGAATAAATCTCTCTGGTTCTTATTGATGTGTTTCGATTTTTTTCATGTACTCCATCAGTCAGTCATTTCCCTCTACCTCTCTCTATCTATCTACCTACCCATCTGTTTATCTTACATGTTTGACCATGTACTGGGCACTTGGATATTGATCTGCACAAAATGCTAAATAAATATCTGGAAGAGATAATAATTCGCTTTTAGCATTAATCACATACTATATGTGATGTATTTATTCTTTCTTTTGACCATATGATTTCTTCTGTGATTCTGTGACTTCCCAGAAGAATAGTAGCTTTCCTGCTGACTCAGGTACAATCTCGCCATTATCTCCTTCTGGGAAAAAGTTTTATGGAGGTATATTTCTCTATCATTTTCTCCATTCCAGAAGACTGAGTGAACAGACTTATATTACAAATTACCTCTAACCTTGGTGTATTTTACTTGGAGTTATCTTTGAGAGTGTAGACACTTATCAAGACTAACAATTACTAAATAAATGGTAGAGAGACAATAAGCATAATTATAGATATTATAAATATGTTAACATTTAATTGCATACTTGCTATATGGTAGCCATTATTTTTAACTTTTTAGACTACAGTTTTATTCAATCATGTCCATAATTTAATAAAATAACACTTAAATTTAAAGATAAAGAATTTACTTCTATTTATTTTTATGTAACTCATCTAATGTTACACAGCATATTTTGTCATGACCTGTCACTACACATGTGCTGAAGTTTAATAATGTATACTCTGTCTTCTGCTTATGATCTCCTGTTTTTCCTTCTTGCTCAATTTCTTATTTTTCAAATATTAGAACCTTAAAATCTAGTACAAGAAAACAGCTTAGTTTTCTACCTGCATGTCAAATGCATCCAAAATTCCATGATGTAGACTTTTAGCTATTACTCTTCAAACTAATACTTTTCTTTTCATTCCAAACAAGCCCTACCAAACCCCAGATGCAGGACAATTCAAACCATTCAAACATAGGATGACAGACTAAAATAATTAACCTGAAAGATGATAGCAACAAAATAACAACAAAGGCTAGATACCACATAGGTAACAGTGATTCTGGTCTTAGAACAGTTAAATCTTCAAGTGACTTTTGTATATTCATCAATCCTTCCAGAGGACATTAGTCATTCTCTTTCCCATTTTCTCAGTAATCATACAAAACTCTTAATTTACCATATGATATAACTTCATCCATCACGTTCAGAACTTTGTGACTCCTTTCACCATGAAAATTGAGGTCTTCTGACAAGATGTTATTTTATTTAGTTCTATGTCTCCTGCCAATGATTTCCAATAAATACTCCTACCTTTTTATTCATGTTTATCCTAGTGGAAATGGGGTTCAATTCTACTTTGTTTCTCTCTCTCTTTAGTCTGTTGACATTCTCCTCAAATTAAAAATAAATAAATACAATAACAATACTATATCCTTCTATCTACTTACCTATATATATATCCCACTTATACTCTCTAGTGCCCATATGCTAGTAACTTATCAAGTAATTACATTCATCCTGAATCCTGAATACCTTTTTTTTTTTTTTTTTTTTTTTTTTTTTGTCTTTTTGGCATTTCTAGGGCCGCTGCCGCGGCATATGGAGGTTCCCAGGCTAGGGGTCGAATCGGAGCTGTAGCCACTGGCTTACGCCAGAGCCACAGCAACGTGGGATCCGAGCCGCATCTGCAACCTACACCACAGCTCACGGCAACGCTGGATCCTTAACCCACTGAGCAAGGGCAGGGACCGAACCCGCAACCTCATGGTTCCTAGTCGGATTCGTTAACCACTGCGCCACGCGGGAACTCCCATCCTGCATACCTTTTGAAGATCATCAATGATTCTCCTTTAGCGCAAGAAAATGGACAATTAACTGATAAACTTTCTAGAGTGTTAGAACTATCACTCTGTTTTCTTAAGTCTTTACTAATTTGCTGTGTTAATTTATCCTTTAATATATCCTTATTGGCTATACTTTAAATCTTATTTATGTATACATATTGCTCTGATAATGCCTTAAATAGTCTCAAGGGCTAATCCTTTAGTTGTTGCTTTTTGCTAATTATATACTTTCTTAGAGATTTCATCTAAAACTATCACTTATACAACTCAATAGACTATAACATACATGGGGTTAGAGAACCATCTGATTTAATACAAATACTCCAGCTCTTAGTACACTACAGAGATTTTCAACAAGTGTTTTTTTTTTTTTTTTAATAGTTACAAAACTTGTACAAATTAGTCTAGGATTCTCACTGAGCTCCAGATAATTATATTCAGTTTTCTATTAGAATCTGCTACTTGTATATCTCACAGCTACCTCTAATTAATATATCCAAACTTTAGTTCTACTTCAAATCTGTCCCCCCACACAGAAGCATCTATCTCCATTCCTTTTCATGGGCATCACCATCTGCATGGACATTCTAACTATGTGGTTTGCCACCTCTAATATTTCGCACATGTGATTTCCTCTTCCTGATGAATAAACACATTATCAAAATTCATTTGCCCAATTCCTACTTATATTAAATAATTAATCTCAAATTTGTCTCTCCTGAAAGACTCTTAGAAGGAAAAATCTTAGCTGGACCCTTACTTAGACTATTCTGTGCATTCTGCTACCACTTACCACTTGACATTGTAAGAGCTCTTAAATGGTTTTTTTCACAATATTGACTTTGAGATGGACTTTAAACATATGTGTATGTGTGTGTGTGTGTGTGTGTGTGTGTGTGTGTGTGTGTATTGGGAATATATAAAAGTTTTTTCTTCCAACACTAAAATGGTAAAATATTCTAGAGCAATTGAGAATGTACTTTAATAAGCTTGATATTAAGCTGTGCTAATAAAACCTTTCACTTTACATAGGAATGAAAACAGTAAGAAACCATATTGCTCCATACTACAACTTAAATTTTTACCTTGCCATCTTCAACATACTTTAAGATTTACAACTTCTGACATTTTCCTTACAATACCTATTATATCCAGCCAGTGAACACTTAATTGATAATGATGAAAATGATCACTCTACCTGTGGCATATGTTAAGCATCTGTTTCAGTCCATAATTTTAAGTGTATGCCTTATGATTAAACTGAAGCTTTGAGAAAATAAATTTTCATTTTTCAGGTTATTTTAAAAAATATTTTGGCTGACCAATGAGACTAAAATTATAGTAGAGACTTTCACTTTGAAATGGGGCATCTCAAGATAAATAAACATGAATCAGAAGCACAACCCATTTAATTATAAAAGACAACCTATATCTATTTGTAATGTGTATGCATCTGTATTTATCTCTGCAATAACATGGGCATGCATATTATTTGTCAAGTTTCAGACATCTATCCAGAATTCATTGTTCAGTAAATTGTCCAATCAAGACCTAGGTGCTATTCTTTGCCTTATGAGAATCAAGAAAAGGAAAAGAAAGTGAAGTTGGAAAATTTCTAATTACAAGCTCTTTAGCTTTGATCAGACTTAATGTACCTCCATCTCTCTGAAACCACTAAGACTTATCCACATTGCGAACATTTCCTTCTTTTTCTATCCAACTTCTCTTTTCTTTTGGTAAAATTATCTGTATTTCTAAAGAGAATTTTCACATATCATTCTAGGAAGTTCTGGGAATGATTCTGTTCATAGAAACTAACTCCCCTATTACCTGTTATTACCTGTTATTACCTGCTACGGGGGAGGGTGGGGATGGTGATCCAAACAAGACAATCAACTTTTAACTTCTGGTAAATTAAATTCTGAGTACAAATTCAAGTTGAGATAAGGCTAAAAAGTCAGTGCCCTCAATATACAATACATATGTTCCCGATTAAAATTTCTAGAATTGTGAAAGTTCCTGACCTTCATTAGAGATGGCTATTGAGTTTTTTCTTTTTTTCATTCTCTCTTTTTTTAAAAATTATATCTATTTGTTAAGCTAATTCTCTTTTAAAAAGTTACATTAGCCAGAGCAGGTTTCTGTTCCCTGAGATGAAAGAATGCTAACCAATTCACTACTTCACAGAGTTATTGTGAGAATTAAATTCTATTGATTGAAGTAATATGTGAAATTGCTTTTTTGATCATTTGATTCTAACAGGACAGGCTGAATAGTTATTTTTGCCACCTTTGCTACATTGTCATCTTCCCTAATTCCTATTAACTACTTTCACTACTGTTATAAGCAGTTCATGAGGTTTGTTTTTAGTATTTAGGAGTCAGAGAATGTCACTCTTCAAACCTTATCTAGTCTGAATTAGACAGCATATATCCAAACCAGGATTCTTATTTTATAGTACTGAAATATCAATGTAGGACTTCAATATATGTCTTTGCATTTGAGGAAGTTGGCCATGATTTTAGCATGTACCTTTTTGTGTGAAGAGAAATACACTTGCTGAGTCATTAAACTTACAGACTGTATTTGAGGCTGTTTGTGTGTATCTTCACAGTCTACAATTTCTAGAATACTTAAACAATGTATGTCACTCAATAGGTATTAGGTAAATTTCTGTTAAGGTAATTATCATCTTCAAATGTTTCTTGCTATTATAATTCGATTTCATAGGTTTACACATCATAATCCCTTTGTTTCAAATAAGTCATAGCTTTCATCTTCACACAAAGAAAATATACTTAGCTTAGTAAAGACTTGTATTAATTAATAACATGTAAATAAACATGGTTTAGGGATAGAGAATATATATATATAAAGAGAAAGAGAGATAAAGATAGAGAGGTATAGTCTATTCCATTAATGCTGTTCTTGATGAAAGATCTGTTCTTGATGAAAGATCTGTTCTTGATGAAAGATCTGAAGATGTAGAAATTTCCAGTTTTGAATGACACCTCAATACAGAATTTAGAGTATGTTCCCTAAAACATGCTATAATATTAAAATATTATAATGTTTTCAAATTTATTATTAAGAAAATGTAAGTTTATAACCCCTTTTTTTTAATAGGTACTACATAACCAGAATGGAATAACAGGATGGATGTAAAGATTATAAGGTAGATAATATTGTAAATGAGAATAAAAAATATAACACTATAATCACGTGTTTTTTTCTGTAAGAAGTATATCAAAGTATGTAAATTTTATTTAAAAATCGATAAAACACTATAAAATATGAATATGAATTCATGTATAAAATATACAAATTTATATCACAAAAATTTGCTAATATTCTATTATGATTGTCCTATAAATGAGATGAAGAGTAAGGAAGAAAAAGGAGACAACATCTAAAATAAAAGCTGAATTTTTGTTAATTTTCCCTCCAAATGGAACACCCAGATTTATTGTAACGTTTGTCTGCTTACAAACACAGGATAGAAGTGCGAAACTAGTTACATCAATTATAACGCTGTTAAGAGTTTA
Source organism: Sus scrofa (assembly GCF_054392235.1). NCBI lineage: Eukaryota > Metazoa > Chordata > Mammalia > Artiodactyla > Suidae > Sus > Sus scrofa. The sequence continues at coordinate 112,096,278 of NC_139397.1, read as the reverse complement.
GCTAAGCTACTTCGTGATCTGGCTCCCTGAGAAGACATTTTCTTTGACCAAGTAGCCCAGAGAAACCTTAAACTGACACTAGTGCCCTCATGTAAATTAATACCCTAGATAATATCCCACAGAGTCACAAGCAAACATTAAGTTTCTGATAGTTAATATCCCTTGTGAACAACAATCTCCCCTGCCCCCCAGGGCCTTACCTTTATGACACCCCTTAAGATAAGATCCCTGTGGAGCTTACCAAAATCCTCCTCATTTGGTTTGATTTGACTAACCTGGTCCAGGAACTCCAAAGCACTCCACTCACAGAACCTAATAGAGGGACATGGTCCTGGGCCTATCACTCTCTTTCTGCACTCTCAGCATTAAGGTTTGCCTTGTACTTCTCCCAGGAACTGTGAGGGACAAACTTCTCTATTTCAATTCTCTTATTGTCTATTGTTGGATAGCAGCTTACCATCCAGCACCCTGTACTCCACTTAACAAATGGTAATTTAACAAAGTTATAACAAATATAAAAGGATTAGGAAAAATAAAGAAGATTTTTGTCGATGGAATAATGGTTTGTGGACATCTAGCCAAATTCCCTATACAGGAGGAAGCCCCCGCACAGAGAAATCAATGAATTTGCTCAAATTTACACAGTTGGTTATCTGATAAGTTAGGCATTCTGTTATTTTCCACCCTGGCTTTTGTCACATTTGAGCCTCTGTCCCTGGTCATCCCTTTCCTCGAGCACTTTGTTCACACAAGAGCATGTTCAGGTCTCAGGTTAAATTTTGAAAATATAGCCTGGCCACTAAAAAAACAGTGACTTACCCTTACCCATACCATTTTTTTTAAAACCTATTATTTTGTTTGTTTATACACTTAATGTCTAAAATTAACTTACTTGTTTTCCTCTGGTTCTGGCTCTGCTACTCAAGCTTCCTGGAGGCAGAAATCTCACCTTCCTTGTTTTCAGGGCCATATCTCTGTAGCCTAAAACAGTGAAACACAGGGAGGATTTAATAAATACTTTTGTAATGACTTGTTGTTCATTGCTCACATCTGAAATATCACATCATCGAAGATTTTTCTCACCATGCTGTCTGAGGTAGTGGTTCCCCACCTGTCAATAAACCTTGCCAGATGCTACTGTAACTGAACAGTCTATTAAAAGAAAAAATACTATATATTCACCATGTAACTTACACAGTTTGACCAGTTAAATTTGATTCAGTGTGAGCAAGTTAACCTTTGCATAATTATAGATATGCTCTTTCTGTTGATCAAATTAGCTAAGCAAATTTTGTGTATACAGAACACTTTAAAGAAAAACTAAAGGACAGCTTATAAAAATACTGCAGATATCAAGATGGATTTTCTATGCCTGTTTCCTCATCTTTAAAGTGATGATAATAACAGCACTATTCTTATAAAGTTATAAACAAAGAATGAGTGACTAGAAATAAAGTATTTACAGTGTTTTGTAGAGTGGCACATAATAAAATTTGAATAAGCATTAGTAATTATTATTTCCTGAACTTTAATTTCCTTTTATATTTCTAGTGACATTTTAAAATGTAGATGATTATATTTAAGCAAGAAACAATTTTACTTATGTTTAACTGTATTTTACTCATGAGTACCTCTAAAGTAAACAATGAAACCAATTTATTATTTTTTTTAACTAACAAACAATTTGACTTTCACAAAATTTGATATGTTAAATGCACTTACCTTTTCTATTATCAATTAGGATATTTCAGTTTTATATTTCAACATTAAACTCTAGCAGGGCAGATAATAGTAGGACAATAAATGGAACCCACACCCGTCTATATGAAACTCTTTTGATGAATCCCTATCTCCACTATTGTTCATTTGCTGTATCTTTATTTCTTTGTGCTCTAGAGCAAGGGCCAGAAAAACAAATATTGACCTACATATCCTAATATTTGTACCATAAAATTGTATGTGACCTACAAATCTAAGTATTTTCATCTGACTTTTTAGAAAGAAAGATTTGTCAGACCCTGAAGGCCACATATAATCACCTCCTATTATACTTTTCTTCCTCTTCCTTCACCTGTACCTTTCAATACTATTTTCTTTTTATCCTTTTATTTCTCCTTCATCTATTGTTTTTTTAATATTTATTTAAAAAATAAATAACACTCCTAACAACTATGGGTGAGGAAGACTTGGCCCCCAGGCCATAGTTTGTTAATCGTCTAGATTTTTACAATACATATATTAAATTTATCATACTCTACACTTAAATAATATAGTAGATCTCCAAATAGTTTAACATCCTTACAATAGCATAGTTCCATTCTCCTTCTACACATGTTCACATTCAAGCATATAGTTACAGTTATTACTTTTGCTTCAAATAGTTAAATATTATTTAAAGTGATATATAATAAGAAATAATATAGTGGATCCCGATTGAATCCAGTTGATTCCCTCGTGCGTGATGCAATGGATCCCGATTGAATCCAGTTGATTCCCTCGTGCGTGATGCAACCTCAGAATTAACCATGTTTGGTCATTTCAATTTTTTTCCTATAAAGCCACATTTCCATTTGTTTTACTCTGGATTTTGCCTAAAGAACTTCCTTTGCCATTTCCTATAGTGCAGTTCTGCATTTCATACTTTCAACCTTAGTTTGTCTGAAAAGTATTTTGCTTAAGTTTTGAAAAATATTATTTCAGAGTGTAAAATTTCAGGCTGCCCATTTTTGTTGGTTGCTTTATCTCTTTTGGTGCTTTAAAGATGCTGTTTCCTTCCCTTCCAGATCGCAAAGTTTCATTGAGAATATTCTTATTTTGTTCCTATCTATATAATTTTCCTTTTTAGTTGTCACTTTTAATATTCCCTATTTATTAATGGTTTGTAATGAATTGATTAAGGCATTGTTTGTGCTTCTCTTTCTGTTGATTCTTTTTTTGATTTTCATTTTATTCATTTATTTTATAATGATTTTTATTTTTTCCATTGTAGCTGATTTACAGTGTTCTGTCAATTTTCTACTGCCAAGACCAGCTCAGCAGGATGGGGCTGAAGAATGGGTGCTGGGGAACTTAAGGAAAAAAGTTAACATAAAGTAAGACACAGAGACAGTAAAGGTGGGAACTGGGGGACTCAAGGTCTCTGGAACCAAATGCCCCGCCTCAAGAAACCACACCGCTTATATATTACTCTTTTGATGAAATCACGTGAGGAGGGGCTATGGGTGTATGATCAAGCAAGAAGATTGGAAAAACATGTCTTGTGACATTCTACTGCACAGCAAGGTGATCCAATCACACATATATGCACACATTCTTTTTTCTCACATTATCATGCTCCATCACAAGTGACCAGACATAGTTCCCTCAGCTATACAGCAGGATCCCATTTCCTATCCATTCCAAAGGCAATAGTTTGAATCTATTAACCCCAAATTCCTAGTCCCACCCACTCCCTTCCTGTCCCTCTTAACAACCACAGTTCTGTTCACCATGTCCATGATTTTCTTTACTGTGGAAAGGTTCATTGTGCCATATATTAGATTCCAGATGCAAGTGAAATCATATGGTATTTATCTTTCTCTTTCTGACTTACTTCACTTCATATTAGAGTTTCTAGTTCCATCCATGTTGCTGCAAATGGCATTATTTTCTTCTTTTTTAAGGCTAAGTAGTATTCCATTATGTATATATACCACATCTTCCTAATCCAATCATCTGTTGATGGACATTTGGGTCAAAAATTATCAAAAAAATTTTAGCCGACTGAATCCAACAACATATAAAAAAGATCATACACCAGGTGGGATTCATCCCAGGTTCACAAGGATGGTTCAACATACGTAAATCAATCAACGTCATATACCACATTAACAAAAGAAAAGAGAAAACCACATGATCATCTCAATAAATGCAAAAAAAGAATTTGACAAAGTGCAAAATCCCTTCATGATAAAAACTCTTACCAAAGTGGGTATAGAGAGAACATTCCTTAACATAATCAAAGCCATTTATGACAAACCCATAGAAAATCTAATACTCAATGGAGAAAAGCTGAAAGCCTTCCCACTAAAATCTGGAACAAGACAACAATGCCCACTCTCACCACTGTTATTCAACATAGTATTGGAAGTCCTAGTCACAGCAATCAGACAAACAAAAGAAATAAAAGGTATCTAAATAGGAAGAGAAGAAGTAAAACTGTCCCTGTATGCAGATGGCATGATACTATATGTAGAAAACCCTAAGGACTTAAAAACTACTTGAACTGATCAACAAATTCAACAAATTCAGCAAAATATAAAATTAACATTCAGAAATCAGTTGCATTTCTGTATACTAACAATGAAATATTAGAAAAGGAATACAAAAAGACAATACCTTTTAAAATTGTACCCCCAAAAATCAAATACCTGGGTATACATCTGACCAAGGAGGTGAAAGACCTATATGCTTATATGCTGAGAACTATAAAACATCATCAAGGAAATTAAAGAGGATGCAAAGAAATGGAAAGATATTCCATGTTCATGGGTTAGAAAAATTAATACTGTAAAAATGGCCATACTACCCAAAGCAATCTACAGATTCAATGCAATCCCTATCAAATTACCCATGATATTTTTCACAGAAGTAGAACAAACAATCCAAAAATTCATACAGAACCACAAAAGACCCAGAATTGCCAAAGTAATTCCGAGGAACAAAAACCAAGCAGGAGGCATAACTCTCCCAGACTTCAGGCAATATTACAAAGCCTCAGTCATCAAGACAGTGTGGTTCTGGCACCAAAACAGAAAGACAGACCAATGGAACAGAAGAGAGAACCCAGAAATAAACTCAGATACCTATGGTCAATTAATCTTTGACAAAGGAGGCAAGAACATAAAATGGGAAGAAATATTTTCAGCAAGTATTGCTGGGAAACCTAGAAAGCTGCATGCAAATCAGTGAAACTGTAACACACCCTCACACCATGCAAAAAAATAAACTCAAAATGGCCTAAAGACTTAAATATAAGACAAGACACCATCAAACTCCTGGAAGAGAACATAGGCAAAACACTTCTGACATCAACCTTATAAATGTTTTCTCAAATCAGTCTCCCAAATCAACAGAAATAAAAGCAAAAATAAATCAATGGGACCTAATCAAACTGACAAGCTTTTGCACAGCAGAGGAATCCAAAAAGAAAACAAAAAGACAACTTACAGAATGGCAGAAAATAGTTTCAAATGATACAATGACAAGGGCTTAATCTCTAAAACATACAAACAACTTATACAACTCAACAGGAAAAAAGCCAACAACCCAAAGGAAAAGTGGGCAAAAGACCTCAATAGACATTTTTTACAAAAAAGATGTATAGATGGCCAACAAGCACATGAAAAAGTGCTTAACATCACTGATTATTAGAGGACTGCAAATCAAAACTACCATGAGATACCACCTCACAGCAGTCAGAATGGCATCATTAATAAGTCCACAAATAACAAATGCTGGAGGGGTGTGGAGAAAAGGCAACCCTCCTGCACTGTTGTTGGGAATGTAAGCTGGTACAACCACTATGGAGAACAGTATGGAAGTACCTTAGAAAACTGTACATAGAGCTACCATATGACAAGCAATCTCATTCTTGGGCAATAACCAGACAAAAGTTTCCTTAAAAAAGACACATTCACCCGCATGTTCATTGCAGCACTATTATTTCTGTTGATTCTTAAGTTTAGTTGGGCATATTGGATCTGTGGTTTATAACTCTCTTATACTTTGAAAAATCTCAGGAAATTATTTCATCAATTTTTTTTTCTTTTCACTCTTGACTCCTTCTGGAACCTCAACTTCTCATTTATTAGATGTCTTGATATTTTCCCACTAGTTATTAATGCTCAGTTCAATTTCAATTATTCTCTCTTTGTTTTATTTTGCATAGTTTCTAATTCCTTATCTTCATGTTCATTATTTTTTTCTAGTGTCCACAATGCTGTTAATTCCACCAACTGTATTTTCATTTCAAACATTTTATTTTTCATCTCTAGATGACCCTTTTAGAACTTTTTATATATTCCATTTTTCTTTTTATTGTGTTTGTCCTTTCCTTTTCTTCTCTGAACACATTTGTGATAGGCACAATAGCTGTATTAAAATGTTTTCCTGCTAATTTACATCTCTGTCATCTCTCACTCTATTTTTACTGAATATGTCTTTTCCCGATTATGGGTCTTATGTTTCTGTTTTTTTATCTACCTTCTCATTTTTATTAGATATCTCAAATCATGAATTTTATATTGTGATTACAGAAATTTAGCATTTATAAGTGTGCTTGACTTTGTTTTGGTATGTATTTTACTTACAGATCTGTTTGCTCCTCTCCATTCTTTTTTTTTTTTTTTTTTTTTTTTTTTTGTCTTTTTAGGGCCACACCCACAGCATATGGAAGTTCCCAGAATAAGGGTCTAATCCAAGCTGTACCTGCTGTCCTACGCCACGGCCGCAACAATGCCGTATCCAAGCCACATCTGCAACCTACACCACAGCTCATGGCAATGCCAGATCTTTAACCCATTGAGCAAAGCCAGGGATGAAAACATGTGTCCTCATGGATACTGTCAGATTCGTGGCTCAAGCCACAACAGGAACTCTGATCCTCTCCAATTTTGTTAAGCTTTTGTTAAGACACAGACTAGACTACATTAAGGTTCCTTAATGAAGGCATATCTTCTCAGGATTCTATGTAATCCCTTTTTATTACAAAGTCTCTCTACTCTGACTCTTGGGAACATGAATAATTTTAGTTTCATATGAGCTCAGGAAATTGTTTAGCTTATTGCTTTCCAATTTTCCAGCCTCCTGAAATATCACCATACACAAGAGCAGATCAATACACAGAAAAGGAAGCTAGGAGATTCCTTCTCATATCTCTAAATTTTCTGTGTACAGGTCTCCAATCACTGGTAATTCTCCTCCATGAATCCTGACTGCTTTGGCCTCCCTCTGTCTGCCCAACTCAGGTCTTGGGCCCTGTTTGGGGTTCTCCTTTCATTGCAACCTTGAAACTACATCCAGGCAGTATGTTCAATAAAATTTAGGGCTCACATTATTGGTTTCTTTCTCTAGGAGACAAAGTCTTATGCTGACTCTCTGAAAACTGTTGATTCACATACGTTTTTTTCTAGTTTTCTAATTGCCAATGAAGAGAAGACAATTTCCCTAGAGCTCTTCATAGTTTGAAGCAGGAGTCTTGATGTAATTTTTGATTTAGTGTCTTGGACTTAAGGGGAGCAATTTTAGAGGTTTATTGACGTTCCCCATTGTAGTAGTTACTTTTGACAAGCCATGAAAAGAATGTGTGGGTTCAGACAAGTATTTTGGGTCAGGCACATTATCATTGGTTTGGTGTGCAGATACAGCAGACACACTGTGAGCTAGACCTTGTCCAGGACTCAATTTGTTATGCAGGTACTATGTGACCTATTTTAAAAGAAGACCATGGTGATGTGTTGAGTCGCTGGATATTAATGGTAAATTAAACCCATTATCAAATATCACTTTTTTCTTTGTTCCTGCTGTATTATACATGTTAGTGGACCTAAGACTATCTGAAGGAGGATGTGGCAAAGAGTTATTATATGCATTTTCTACAGTGATGGAGGGTCCTTCTTCTTAGGAACTCAGACTTTCCATCTGACTGGATTCCAAACCTTAAAATATACTCAGGACTAGAAAAAAGGCAAGACTATTGTGACTTTTACTGCTGCCACAGTTCTTAGTATCCCAATATCATAAATCAGATCATCTTTGATTTATTTATATTGTATAGATTGAGAAATTCCTTTTTTGCTATCTGTCTGTCTTTTCCCTAAGGGTACCATATCCTAGTAGACATCTTAATGGCTGCCATTCTGTCATTGTCGTTTATAAAGATAATTGTCTCTACCTTGCTTCTGATGGGTACTATATGGATGTTTTTATATAGGGATCTCATGTTCACCTTACTCTTAGGGAACCCAGTTCTTAAACAGCCTCTCCTAGCCTGTGCCTACAAAGAGAAGGCACCATTGAGCTTCTCAGAGGTACTAGTGCCCTTCTCACAAGCACATTTATTCTCACTCTGGTAAATATGTTTATGTTGAAAGCATATAACAAGCATTTTCTAAGCCATGGATAAAAAAAATTATATGTTAAAGATTCAAGAAAATGCATTAAACATTGATTAGATTAGATAATACCCAGGCACATAGCTCAATTATTTTGTAACCATTAACATAACATATTCAATTACACAGATTGTCTTTTGATTTTTAATAATATGTATATAAGTACAGGGCTATAATTCTCAATAATTTTGATAAGTTTCACATATGTAAGCTAGTATTGCTGTAAGAACCAGTCGGTACAACTGAAGAACTCCATAAATACTGAATAACATTGATATAGACTGAAACAACTCTTTTGGTATTGTCTTCTGAAAAACAATCACCTTCTTTTTAATCACACCACAAATTTCACCAGAAACCATATACCTTGATTGTTGGTGAGAATTTGCATCAGTTTGAGATATCTTCAATTATAAGTGAACTATCAAAAGAATGGGCAAAAGAATTGCTAATTACTGAGAATAACTAAAATAATATGACATAGGATCTGAACAAATTCCTACAACTTACTGCTTCTTTATAATAAAGGCATTGAATTCCAAAGTTAGTAGTTTAAGACTGTAGAGCTCTGGATGATTTTTTTTTTTATTAACAATACACATTATTTATCCTTCAAATAATGGCTGACTATTCTCTTTTTTCACATACTACCAAAAAAAAAATTTTCCTCACAATTCTTCTTACAAGATGCTCTGCATTTTATTCCTTATTTTCCTTCACATTAGCGAATATATGGTAGATTATTTTAAGAACCAGTAAAGTGTTACAGCAGGAGATAAGAGCAGAATAATAAAAATCTTGAAGAGCATTTACAGAATATCTATGTCTGTCCCTATACAAATAGACACATTGTTAAATAAATGAACACAGAAAAATAAAGGACTTTGTCACAGGATATGTTAGGCTTACTTAAATTCTCCTTATATAGTCTGTGATCTTTGAGAGTATATGAATAACTGTAACAAACTTAATCTTACTATAATCAGATATTTTTAATCATTTCCTACAAACGGCCCTATCTCCACATTTTCTTTAAAAAAATGAGTTTCAGTGGTCAAAGAGTAGAGGAAGGGTAAGTAAGCATCTCATGGGAAATGAGCATAAATCCATCACTAAGACTGAATAATCCAGTGGATCAGTGGTATCATCGTTAAACATGCAGGACAACATATTTCCTCTGATGCCATCTCCTGACACTTAGGAAACAGTCAGCAAGTTATGATGGCTATGCTACCACCAATAAATAAATTATGGGATCACGATGTTAGGAGTGGTTCTCATCATTCACTTCTTTCTTATATTGTCACATTTTTCATCATTTTTTTAGGTATCCTGCAAAGATGTATTTCAATTCTAACCTCATGGCACTGAGTAAAAATAATGTAGATTTCAGTAAGTGAAGAGCAGTATTTCATTGATAACAACAGCCTTTCTATTTTAATGATAACTAAACAGCTTTGACTAAAAACTGGCTTTTTTTCCCTCTATATTTGCAAATATGAAATGTTACAGATGCTGATTTTTGAAGCATCCCTCCAAAACATCACCAAATATACAGTAAATATATATGAATGTTACATTTTCTTCAATGCATAACAACTTAGGATACATAATTAATTACTAGCTCATTTTTAATCATATTATACATATGTCCTCAAGTATAAATTGTGAAAAGAAGCCCCTAAAACCCTTTCAGGGCATCTTCAAGATTAAACTATTTTCAAAGTAATCATGATGTTATTTAACATTTTTCACTTGTTGACCATTGAAATGATGCAAAACCAAAAGTGGATAAAGATGCTGTTACCTTAACATGCACCTAGGTAGTAACTCCAAACAGTTCTAGTAGTCCTTGTACTTTTCACATATAGTTAAAACAATAAGGAAGCTAGATCCAACACATACAGTTAAAACAATAAGAAAGCTAGTTCCAACTAAAAATAATGTTTAGGTAGTACATATAAATTTTATTAAAATATGTCACTTGGGTATGCATCTTAATATTCTCTGTAACAACTGACAAGTGTACATGAAGCATACAGAAATTCCATGGTTTTCTTGAGAAAAAACAATGGGGAAATTGAGTTGCCTGATGTAGCCACTTTTTTTACACTGAATAGTGTTTTTACTTAAGTCACAATATACATATTCCAACTTTGGCATTCATATTAACTACGAATATTTCAAAATTACATATTGATATAATTTCTTTGATCTGATTGGATTTATTTCTTCTAATTGAGCATTTGTTTTGTTTTTTCTCCTCTTATTAACTGAGCACTTTTTGTATTCTATTTCAATTTACCTATTTTTGATTTAACTTGTAGCTCTCTTTATGTCTTTTTCTTTCCCTTTTTGTCTTTGTCCCTGTCTCTCTATCTTTATATATACACATATATATTATACACAATATACATACATTAATGTATACACACATTACATTATACATACATAAATGGATATATACATGGATTGAAAATTTTATGCTATTTATATTTTACTCCTCTACTATCATTTATGTTGTTATTGCAATGTATCATTCAATGTTATAAACACAAAAGACAATGTGATATGTTTTCTACTGAGAGTCATATGTATTTTAAACATTTAAGAAGAAAAATATTTCTTTAGGTTTTTTCGCTTATTTACTTTTTTGATGCTCCTTACTTTTTCTACATGATTTGGGTTTAAAAGCAGTATCATTTCTCCTTAGCCTGAATATCTTCCACTAGTATTATAGTACAGATTTGCTAGTTATAAATTCCCTTGGTTTTCTTTGACCTGGAAATGATTTTATTTTGCCTTCATTCTTAAATAAGTTTTCCCCAAAGAACTGTTAAATAGACTGTCTTTTCTCCACTGTATATTCTTGCCTCCTTGGTGATAGATTAATTGGCCATAGGTGGGTAAGTTTATTCATGGGCTTTCTATCCTGTTCCATCAGTGTATATGTCTACTTTTGTGCCAGTGTCTGTTTTGATGAATGTAGCTTTGTAATATGGTCTGAAGTCAGGGAGTATGATTAGATAAGCTCCATGCTTTCTCAAGGTTGTTTTTGCTATTCAAGGTCTTTTGTGTTCCCACACAAATTTAATTTTTTTTGTTTTAGTTCTATGCAAAATACCATTGGTAATTTGATAGGGATTGCATTGAATCTGTATATTGTCTTTGGTAGTATTTTAATGTTTTTGTTTTTTTTTTTTTTTTTGTCTTTTTGTATTTTCAGAGCCATAGCATATGGAGGTTCCCAGGTTAGGGGTCCAATTGGAGCTGTAGCTGCCAGCCTATGCCAAAGCCACAGCAATGTGGGATCCGAGCCACGTCTGCAACCTACACCACAGCTCATGGCAACACCTGATCTTTAACCCACTGAGCAAGGTCAGGGATCGAACCCGCAACCTCATGGTTCCTAGTCGGATTCGTTTCTGCTGTGCCATGACGAGAACTCCGTATTTTAACAATATTAATTCTTCCAATCAAGAACACAGTATATCTGTCCATCCTTTTGTGTTGCCTTCATTTCTTTTTTTCATCAGCATCTTATAGTTTTCAGAGGACAGGTCTTTTGCCTCCTTAGGTACATTTATTCCTAGGTATTTTATTCTTTTTGGTGCCATATTAAATGGGATTATTTACTTACTTTTTCTTTATGATATTTCATTGTTAATATAGAGAAATGCAAGAGATATCTGTATGTTAATTTTGTATCCAGAAACTTTACTGAATTAATTGATGAGTCAGTAGTTTTCTGGTAGTGTCTTTGGATTTTCTAATTTAGCATCATGTCACCTGCAGTGACTGTTTCACATCTCCTTTCCAATCTGGATTACTTTTATTTCTTTTTTTTCCCTCTGATTGTTGCGCCTAGGACTTCCAAAACTGTGCTGAATATAGTTTTATTTTACAATAGAATTCTAAATTGACAGATCTAAAAAAAAATTTATTACTATTGTTGTTAATATTATTATTATTTGTAGTTCTTTAAAATGTCTCCCCCATACTTTCTAGTGAGAATTCAGTGGTTATGTTTACTGTTATTGTTCTGTGCCCCGTATCATTTTTTTTCTGTCTGTTTTTAAGGCTCTGTCTTTACTTTTGATCTTTGGCAGTTTGACTATGATGAACCTAGCTATGGCCTGTAATAGTCAAATTGTTGTGCTTGTCCTAACCGGCATATCTGGGATTCTAAATTCATTAATTTGTCTTTTAATTCATTTGGGAATTTTTCTTTTTCACCTATTTCTTTAGATACTTTTTCTTTAAATACTTTTTGCTGTCTATTTTTTACTGTTCTATGATTTTTAGTTCTAAGTACATGCATATCAAACTTTTTGACATGTTTTAACAGGTCATTTAGGCTCTATTCTTTTCTTACCATTTCCTTTGTACTGTTGTTCAGATTGGTTAAATTTTATTACTCTATGTGCAAATTCATTGACTCTTTCCTCTGTGATCTGTGTTTGATTATTAGGTCCATGTTCCACTGTTAAGTGCATCGAGTATTTTTTTTCTTTAATTTCAGGAGTTACAATTTTAAAATATTTTTCTTTTTTTAGATTTTTATTTTTTATATTAGATTTATAATGTTCTGTCAATTTCTGCTGTATAGAAAAGTGACCCAGTCATATATATATACATATATGTACTTTCTTTTTCTCACATTATCCTCCATCATGTTCCATCACAAGTGACCTGTGCTATTCAGCAAGATCTCATTATTTATCCATTCCAAATGCAATAGTTCGCATCTACTAATTTAGTTTTATAATGTGTATTTTTTATAGCTTATAGTCCTCTGTTGAGATTTCCATTCTGTTCATTTATTATAACCATAATTTCATTTTTGATCTTTCAGCATACTTCCAACAGCTTCTTTAAACTCTTTTGTCTAGAACCCAGATAACATTATTTTGCTTTTTTTTCCCTTTTGACTATGGCTTCAGTTTTTATTCTTCATATATCCAGTAATTTTAGGCTATACCCTTTACATTATGAAGAATATGATTTAGGGACTCTGAATTCTGCTATATTCACTTGAAAGGTATTTTCAAAATGTATTCTAACATACAATTATTCTGGGTGAACTAAAAATTCCAAATTGGTCTCTCCTGCAGTATGTGACAAGTTAAATCCTATTCAGTTATTTTATTTTTTAGGTGGGCTGGCTGGAGTCCCTCTTGTTCATGTGTTGCTTTGAAACAAGCTAGATATTTGAGCACTACATGGCTCTTTTCATTCCAGAATTTCCCTCTCACTAATCGGCTAATGTAGTTTCTCTGAGCTTTGTTTTAGTTCCTAAATTCAGTAAGGCCATAGGTTTATATAAGACAAAAAGCCATGTAATATAGGAAAATTACTAATATTTTCTTTTCTGATGTGTAGACTACTCTTGAGATTTTTTCCTTTTCTGGGTTACCCTTAGTGACTTCAGCAAGTTGTTTTTTTATTCAGAATTAAGGCTTGTTTCATTCACATGGTTGATAAGATAGATGCTACTTGAAACTACTGGAAGTACAACCATTTGAATGCAGTTATTTTGTGATGCAATATTAGAAGAAGTTCAGCCTCAATATAATTTTATTAAATTAGAATATGCCAACTAATATATAAGAATTGTACAGGAAGAAATGATTAAATCTCAGTAGAACACTGAGAAAATACCAAAGAGGACACAATATTTGACTTTGGATTTTTGTATAAATATGAAAGTCACTTCAGTTTGACATAAATATAATTGAAATTTATAATTTAATTTAGTTTTAGAAACAAATAACCTCCCCAACATATATCAGTGCTTTGCACAGAGGAGGAATCAGTACATGCATTTTTTGAGATAAACTGATTCATAAAATAGTGTTAACATTTTCTTTGATTGAAAATTTTGAATACTGAAGGTGTTCTTTGAAATAATCATTAAAAATTACATTTTTATGTAACCTGAAAATGATACTTTAGCCAACAACTTTTCATAAATTAGTGATTAAAACTCAAAGAACTGGTTCACATGCTTTATGGAGGAATTGATAAATATCCATTTGAAGCAAAAAACAAACGACACAAGCAAAGAAGTGGGTTATAATTAAGAAAACAATTGTATATTTCATATTACTGACTTACATATTATACTGGTTACCCCTTCCATCTTTAAGATAATTCTTCGCAAGTCAGAAATCATTAGTGTTTTCTTGTCACAATGTTATATCTTTATTTTGTCATGTGATGGCAACTTTAGTTAATTTAAAGTTATTACTAATTATTGCAGTTTGTAAAAGAATGGTTCTAAAACATGAAATGCATACAAACATAATTTGTTTTATTCTACTTCGCTTTTATTATGCTTAGAGAATTTTAAGTTTTTTTGCAAATTTAAGGTTTGTGGCAACTCTGCATTCTCAGACCATGGTTAGCATTTTTCAGCAATAAAGTATTTTTGAATTAAGGTATATACATTTTTTTAGGCATAATGCTATTGCCTACTTAATAGCCTACAATAAACATAACTATTATATGCACTGGGAAACAAAATGTGACTCACTATACTACAAAATTGTCAGTGCTCTAGAACTGAACAATCAATATCTCCGAGGTATACTTATGATGAAATGAGTGATAGAATTATATGGAAGGAAAAAAAAAAGGGAGAGAATTCTACTGAATAATGTGTCACCAACAATGGCAGCACTTTCTCTGTAATAAATATCACATCCAAATGCATGTTTAGGGATAAAGAGGAATAAGGAAGAAAATATTTTAGACAATTATTATGTGTTAAACTTAATATTCATCTTTTAATTTAATTTTACAGTTAAACTGAGAGGTATATTCTGATATATATATGTAGAAGAGGAAAAAGAAAAACTGTAAATATTTCCTAAGTGAAAGTACTAAAACTTATATACTCATGCTTTTGTCTCCATGCATATTAGTCTTCAAATATTTAATTCTAAGTAAAATACAAAAATGACTTGAACTACTGGATCATTAAATAGGCAATTCAAACTAATTACCTGCTTAACTGATTTTCCACCAAACTGATTCTTCTGCAGAAAATTCTGCAATGACAAACACATTTAGTGTGGTTTACATGTCTGCAGATTTTGTGTTAAATTTCTATTTACAAGATTCTGATTATAAATGGCACATAAGTAGGATATACTGTGATCACCTTAAATAAACATTCTGAATAAAAACTAAGATTGGAAGTAATTTAATATTTTTTAAACAATGGAAGTGTGTAAAGTAACACCAGAGTGATACTGAACATGATCTAATCTCTCTTTGATTATGTCAAAGCACTTCATGATACAGCAATGATTCAAAGTCTTCAATGTGAATCAATTATGTTATGAAGGTAAAACAAGAAAATAACAACTAATAGTCTAATAAAATGAAAAGCTAACCCAACTTCTTTCTTTTGTATTTTCCTCAAATAGTGTCACATTTAAAGCTCTCCACAATATAGGTTCTTAAAATATTTTCCTTTATTAATATTTAATGTGTCTTAGAAACATTAGCTTTCATCCTCTCTCCCTCCTCCTACTTCCTTTTTAGGGAGTTGGTTCTTCTGATAATCAGAGGTAAGGGGAAATTTTTTGATCATCTGGCCTCCTGGGATTTACACTTAAAACTTGTTCCACAGCATAGTATGCCCATCTCTGTCACTTCCAGCAATGCTAAACAAGTGAATCAGGAACTCCTCCATATGATATGGTTCTTTCAGGTATGTGCCAGTAATGCGAAGAATACTATGATGTTAAGGTCTCTATACTACAATGTAACTTCCGAAGGTGAATACTGTAGAAAACATCAATTTAATTTGGGACCATTGAAAATTAATATAAGAGAAAATTTCTAAAATTTATAGCTTCCAAATGGAGGCCTTTTCCAGGAAGATCCCTGTTACTAAGCTATCTCTAGTGCCTTAAAATTGTGAGGCTAAACTGAACATATTTATGAGGACCTATAATATGTCCCAAGAGAATTCTTGCTGCTTTCACACTAGGAATAATTATCTCATTTTTCCTAATAAATATATTTATCTAAAACTGTATTTCTGTTCAATCTGGAAGAACATGCATAAATCTTTACCATATTTATTAAAGTTGGCCAAGGCTACCAATATCCTGAAGATCATTCCTAGGGGTATTTAAAACCACTTCTTCCAAATTTTTACCACTAAATATTTCATCTGCAGTATACACAAACCTAAATTTTCTGAATAAACATTTATAATTCTAGACATCAAAGGATTTGGCTTAATTAATAGCCAATGGCTCTCAATTTCATCATTTTCTCTATGGGTAAATGGAAGGAAAAAGGTAGTATATTATTTTAGATAAATTGCATTTTCTCACCTACAAAGTTAGGGCTATATTATAGATTAACTTCTATAA
Organism: Sus scrofa; assembly: GCF_054392235.1. Taxonomy (NCBI): domain Eukaryota; kingdom Metazoa; phylum Chordata; class Mammalia; order Artiodactyla; family Suidae; genus Sus; species Sus scrofa. The sequence continues at coordinate 112,079,732 of NC_139397.1, read as the reverse complement.
CTGATGTTTTCCCAATATTTCTTGAAGCTCCTATATACAATTTGATTTCCATTTTCTGGCATAAACTATTATACATGTTTTTGTGCCTCCAAATAAAAGAATGTTTTTGTCTCTAGACACTCTATATGATTATGATAACCAATGCCCCAGAAGTATATTTTTTCAATTGTGTCTAATTTATATTAAAATCTAGAGTAAGTCAAATAAGATATGATGCTTGTGCACTCAAGAAAACACACAATATCACTGATAATTTCGAAGTACAGAAATAATCACAGCAATAGTCTAAAACTCTAAAATAATACAGTAAAGCTAAACTGATTTGCAATAATACTATGTTCTATCTAGTTGACTCTGATATAAAATGCATCATGGTATAGCTTTATGAACACTGTATTTCCAATTTTGAGTTCAAATAGGTTATGGAAGCATTTAGAGCAATTTCAGCAAAAGCATCTGTTCAGAGATTTATCACATTAATATCAGCTATCTACACAGCACAAAGGGTGGAAATTAATGAAATGTCAAATGTTTTATATTTAATCTGCAGGATAACATAGAGGGATATGTATGTGTTCAGCAAAAAATATTTTGTTTTAAAAACTATCAGAAGATAGTGAGACAGGAAAATAAATTCTCCATATTCATTACCTGGTAGCAAATTTCAGGGACAAAAGAATTATAGGATAAATGATACTAATCCATAACAAGTTAATTCATTTCAATGAACAATTCAACTCTGAATAGCTAATAAGTTTGGAATAGTAAAGCAGTGAGTAATTATATACCCAAAAGCAAAGGAGTCAGCAATGTATTTTTTTTTACTTTACCCTTCACATTTATAAAGGATAGGGTTCTGTCATGCAATATAACTTACCAGTCAAGTTTAATTTACATCCTATTTCCAAGATACATGTGTGGCTCCAAGAAAACCCCAAATTCCCTGTGTCTATCTCAGAGATTTTCTGACCAATTCAGGCAGTCATTTGTTTTTTAAAGATATTTGTTTTAAAACAAGTCCTCTGTTTTTACACATTATAATCTAATTTGTTTAAATTGCTCTATTAATTTTTGATCAATAAAAATGATATTTAGGTTAGAAATTGTCAATTTGTCAATTATTTGGAGACTATCCCTCCTTGTTATTGCTAAGCATTTATATGTGCACAGAATTTACAAAAGTAGTTTAGGTAATTACTGAGTTCTTGTTTGCAATAATTTAGCTTTTTTCAAATGCTAATTTCAAATTTACATATATAGTTTCATTTCTACATAGATAGTTCAGAAATGCTTTAATGGTTAACCATCTTAAGTGCATCCAAAATTTCATTTTACCTGAACCCATTTATTTACTGACATTATTGTAAAGTAGTCTATGAAAATAACAGGATGCGTTAAGGTTTTATTTGTTACCATCATTATCTTATTGTTTTGTTTTAATTTTATTTGTTGAAACAATTTGATTTACAACTTTGGAAACTAAATACAATTCTTGCTGATATGACCCCTTCATATGCTTTTATTCTTCTATAATATTCATTCCTCTACCACTTCCACATTCTCTGAAAGACATTTCTTACTGTTTCAAAAATGGTCTAAAATTTCCTGTCAAAAACAAACAACCAAAATACGGCTCACATATTCTCTATTCTTTCCATTGTCATAGACTAAAACCTTTGCTGCGACCATCAATAACTTATTCAAATTTAATTGATCTTATAGATAATTTATGTTCTTTAATATTTCTAGTACTCAAAAAAAAAAAAAAAATTCAAAGTGGGCAACAGACCAAATTTTGAGCCTGATACTAATAATACACATTCCTTTGGTCACTATCCCATAGTACCCACCATCAAATGATTGGACAATGAAGAAAAACTTTGACTTTCAAGGATTAATATGTTAAAAACAAAATAAAACATGTTAAACAGGACAAATAAAGAAAAAGAAAAAACATGTGAGAAACAACAGATATGATACCATAGTTAAAATGCAGTATTCAAACCAAAACTTTTGATCAATATATTTTTTTGAAATAAAATATTGATACAAAGTTGAAAAAGTTATATGAAGTTTAATATCATTGGCTTGTATATATTTTTACAGAAAAATACTATAGAACATAGAAATTAAAAATAGTGAAAATAGAAAAAGAAGGTTTAATACAATAACTAATACCCTAAACAAGAGATAAAACAAGTGAAAGTGTTCTCTAAATTTAATTTAATAAAACTACATTGATATTAAGAAGAACTTTGAGTCTAAAATGGAAGAATTCATAAGAAAAAATTAATATTGACCCATTAATATCAAAGAAAGGCAGGTTAAAAGTTAATAATTATACAGGTTTCTAAACCCTCTATCTCACCCCCAAAAAAACCTACAAAAGAGTAAAATAATTGAAATGGTTTAAAACTTCTATAAAGCAGCAATTAACATATGGACATTTTGAAGTCTATACATCTTCTGGGGAAAAAATGGAATCCAAATGTTCAAAACATCTAAACCATCATCCATGTGTATATTTTCAAACATGCAGACGCTGACAAAGAACATAGTTCCCATAATCCTGTCACTAAAATAATAATATAGGGTCAGTGTCACTAACCAAGAAGTGAAAGGTGAAAATATGATTAAAAGCCTGTTTTCAAAAAATTAATTCAAATATAGAACCAATTTCCAATACATAAACATTATAAGCTATTATAATACACAAAAAAGAATAATAATGAACAAGAGAGAGGAAGATACAATAGAAAGAGTGAGAAAGAAGCATATAAATTTTCTCCATCTATCCTAGATAAAACAAATTGACACTATATAAAAGTAATAAGGAATGACTTGATTACTAAAAGTAAGATAATATTAGGCATAATAACTATAATATTGAAATAAAATTTAAATTCACTTTTTGAAGGAAAAGATTTAAAATGAGTTCAAATTTACAAGATTTTGGAATTGAGAGCTCAATAGAACAACTATATAAAGCCATATCTCTGGTTAACTGAAAAGTGCATGCATAGAGACAACACGAAGGAGCTTCACATAGAATGATTTGAGAAGTTAGTCTTGAGAAGTGATTGAATTTTAAGTTTGCTACCAAACCTACACTTTGATTCTTTCAATTGCACGATTAAGAAAATGAAAAGTCAAGTTACAGATTAAAAGAATATATTTCCAAATCTCATGTCTGACAAAGTATATATATATCCACAATCATAACTCATTCATAAGAAGACCAATCTAAATAAGAAATGTTTAAAACATCTGAACTGAATTTCCCCAGTGAGGATCTACAAATAACAATTAAGTACATGAAAACAAGTTCTACATCATTAGTCCCTAGGGAAAAGGAAATTAAATCACTATGATATACCACTAATACCCACTAGAATGGTGACAATCTAAAAAAACTGAAATACCAGGTACTGCCAACAAATTAGATAAACTGAACTTTTATATATTATTGGTAAGGATATAAAACTATTTAAACTAATTTGGAAAACACTTTCCTCTAAATCTAAATATATATTTGATATATAACTTAGTAATTTTCCCTTAGGTTTAAGTTATCTACCAAAGAAAAGTGAAAATCTATGTCCACATAAAGACATGTATATGTAAGTTTATGTTACCATTATTCATAGTATCCAAAAATTGGAATGAAACCAAATTCCCACTGACTAATTAATAGATACAAAGTTGGTGTGTCCATATAATGGTATACTACACAGCAATGTAAACAAACAAACCAACCTATTAACACAGTAGATAACATGGATAAATCTCAAAAAACATTCTGGGTGAAATAAGCCAGATCTAAAAGACAATGTATTTTATGATTTCATTAATAGGAATTTCTAGAAGAAGTAAATGTATAGAGATTGGTGGTTGTCTAGGTCATGGGGTGGCAATGGTTATTGACAGCAAATGAGCATAAGGGATATTTTTAGGAATGATTTAAAAGTTCTAGAACTGGAATATATTTACGCCTTCAAATTCATCTAAGTTTACTAAAAATTATTAAAATGTACACATGCAATGTGTGTTCTTGTAAGTTAATTACACCTCAATAAAGTGATTAAAATATAAAGTTGGGGGAGTTCCCGTCGTGGCGCAGTGGTTAACGAATCCGACTAGGAACCATGAGGTTGCGGGTTCGATCCCTGCCCTTGCTCAGTGGGTTAACGATCGGCGTTGCCGTGAGCTGTGGTGTAGGTTGCAGACGCGGCTCGGATTCCGCATTGCTGTGGCTGTGGCATAGGCCGGTGGCTACAGCTCCGATTGGACCCCTAGCTTGGGAACCTCCATATGCCGTGGGAGCGGCCCAAAGAAATAGCAAAAAGACAAAAAATAAAAAAATAAAATAAAGTTGATCAAGTTGTAATTTAACTAGTTGTATCTTAAAAAGTCTGAAACTTATAAATACTTTAAAATCATAATCTTCTAAAGTACAGATTTTGCAGCAACCCTTGTTATTAGCTCAATTCAATACCTGGTACACTATAAACCATTATGAAAATGTAGAGGAATACCTCAAAGATGTTGGACGTTCAGTTCCCAACCACCACAATAAAGTGACTATCTCAATAAAGCTAGAGAACAAGTTTTTTGTCTTCCAGTGCATATATACATGTTATGTTTAACAGGATAAAACTGATCAAATTTTACACTTTGAATGTGTGTTTACTGTACTTCAAATAACAAATAAAATGCAAATGTCATTTTAAAAGTTATGCTTACACTACACTGTAGTCTAATAAGTGTGCTTCGCTTTGGGTTTAAAAATCAATGCCCAAGTTCCTGCTGAGGCACAGTGGGTTAAGAATCTAATTGCAGTGGTTCCAGTTGCTGCTGAAGTGTGGGTTTAATCCCCAGCCTGGCACAGTGGGTTAAAGGATCTGGCATTGCCACAGCTGTTGCCTGGATTCAGTCCCTGGCCCAAGAACTTCCATATGCCACAGATGTGGCCATAAAATTTTTTAAAATAATAAATATAAATGTACACAAATTTATTAAAAATATGCTTTGCTAAAAAATGCACACTATCATGTGACCCTTCAGAAAGTCTTAATTGTTTTGCTGATGAAGTTTTCTCTTGATGTCAATGGCTGCTGATTGATCAGGGTGGTGGTTACTGAAGTTTTGGAGCGGTTGTGACAGTTTCTTAAAATAAGACAATAAATTTTGTCACATCAGTTAACTCTTCCTTTTATCAATGATTTCTCTATCATAGCAGAACTTCTTTCAAAGTGGGATTTAAACCCTACTGCTGATTTTTCATCATATTTATATCATATTCTAAATTATTTGTTGTCATTTTAACAATCCTCATAGCATCTTCATCAGGAGAAGACTCCATCTCAAGAAATCACTTTTTTTGCTCATCCATAAGAAGCAACTCCTCATTTGTTAAAGTTTTACAATGAGATTTCAGCAATTCAATGACATCTTTAGCTTCCACTTCTTTTCTCTTTCTTTTTTTTTTAATTGTTATTCCCCTAATACAATTTTTTTTCTACTGTACAGCATGGTGACCCAGTTATACATACATGCACACTTTCTATTTTCTCACATTATCATGTTCCATCATAAGTGACTAGACATAGTTCCCAGCACTACACAGCAGGATCTCATTGCCAATCCATTCCAAAGGCAATAGTTTGTATCGATTAACCCCAAGCTCCCCAACCACCCCACTCTTTCCCCCCCCATTGGCAACCAGAGGTCTGTTCTCCAAGTCCATGATTTTCTTTTTCTGTGGAAAGGTTCATTTGTGCTGTATATTAGATTCCAGATATACGTGATATCATATTGTATCTGTCCTTCTGACCTACCTCACTCAGTATGAGAGTCTCTAGTTCCATCCATGTTGCTGCAAATGGCATTATTTCATTCTTCTTTATGGCTGAGTAGTATTCCATTGTGTATATTTACCACATCTACTTCTAGTTCTTCTTGTTATTTTCCTCCTTGAAGTCACCTCCTCCACTGAATTCCTGAAGCCCTCAGTCATCCATGAGAGTTAGAATTAACTTATTCCAAAATTTTGTGAATGTTGATATTTTGACCTCTTCCCATGAATCACAAATGTTCTTAATGACATCTAGAATGGTGAATCTTTTCCAGAAGTTTTTCAAGTGACTTTACACAGATCCATCAGAGAAACTGCTATCTATGGCAGCTATAGCTTTATAGCATGTATGTCTTTTCTTTTTTAAGGGTTACACCCACAGTATATAGAGGTTCCCAGGCTAGGGGTCCAATCAGAGCTGTGGCTGCCAGCCTATGCCAGAGTCAGGGCAACATGGGATCCGAGCTGCATCTGTGATCTACACCAAAGCTCATGGCAACACCGGATCCTTAATCCACTGAGCAAGGCCAGGGATCAAACCCATGTCCTCCTGGATGCTAGTCATGTTTGTTAACAACTGAGCCCTGACAGGAACTCCTATGGTATGTATTTCTTAAAGAATAAGAGTTGAAAATGAAAATTACTCCTTGACCCATGTGCTGTAGAATGAATGTTGTGTTAGCAGGTATAAAACAACGTAATCTCAGTGTACATACATCTGCATCTCTATTCAATACAAGAGGCCTAGCTTTCAGCCTATCTTGGCTTTCTACATGCCTTCCTCACCAAGCTTACTCATTCAGAGCTTCTGATTTAAAGACAGATGTGTGCAACTCTTACTTTCACTTGAACACTTAGAGGTCCAATGGGCCTAATTTTAATATTGTTGTACATTAGGGAATAATGAGGACAGAGGAGAGGGAGAGAGATAGGGGAATGGACAGTAAGTGGAGCAGTTAGAACACAATCAACATTTCACAATTAAGTTGACTGTCTTAAAGAATGGTTCGTGGCACCTCAAAACAATTACAAGTGTAACATCAAAAATCACTGATTTAAGATCACCTTAACAAATATAATAATAATTTTAAAATCTTGAATTATTTTAAGAATTACCAAATTGTGATACAGTGATACAAAGTGATCAAATGTTGGAGAAATGGCACTGATAATGCAGGGTTGCCATAAACCTTCTATTTGTAAAAAATGCAAAATCTGCAAAATGCTATAAAGTGAAGTACAATAAAACATGGTATGCCTGTATTAAATTTGATAATTGAGGGGAAATAGCTCATAATGAGCATGTTTCTACATTCAGAGAAAATAAATTATACAAGCAGGAGCAAGAACTTGAAATGAAAATAGGTAATGGAACAGTAACAGGTGAACTTACTGATGAAAAACTTGTGTCCTGTTTAGCCTATGCCATGAAGGTTATCAATAAATAATTTTTTTCAAAAATATTTTATGAAACCACTTAGAAAAAAAATTTTGTAATTGCCTGTGAAATATAACAAATTATAGCTTAATGAAGCTAGATGAATGATTCTAAGCAGCCACTAAGACATATAAGTAAAGTATAATATGAATAGTTTATAAATGTAATGTAGACACACTCTTCATTCATTAACATGTTATCTTGTTCCAGTCATATTTCCAGATTTTATATTTTACTATAGCCACATAAACTAAAAACACATACAGATGGACTGGGAGTCTGAGGTTAATAGACCCAAACAATTGCATTTGAAGTGGGTAAGTAATGAGATCCTGCTGTATAGCACAGGGAACCATATCATCTAGTCACTTGTGATGGAACATGATGGAGGATAACATGAGGAAAATAAATATATATAGTATGACTGGGTCACTTTGCTGTTTAGTAGAAACTGACAGAACACTGTAAATCAACCATAAAGGAAAAAATAAAAATTGTATAAAAAACACATACATATATCCATGAACTAACCCATAATTTTTCTTTGAAATTTATTAAAATGTAGTGATAATGATAGTTACAGTAAATATACATATTACTTTTACATGTTATTGTGTAAATTATGTGTTAGATTTAAGTATATACTTAATGCATATATAACATATTTTAAAACCAGAGTTTTCTAAACCTGTAAAATAGATTGCAATTAATTTTTATAGAAAAAACACACAAAAAATTTACTTTAAATTTATATCCAAATACATTTCTTGGGAATGGCATTTAACTATTTCCTTTGCAATGCCAATGCACTTATAGATCTGGATGAAATATAAATAATATCAGTGATTATATATGTTTTATTTACTATTTTACCTATTTTAAATGGTGCCTGGCACACTCTAACTTAATAAATATTTTTAAGTGAATGAATAGTTTTATGTGCATTTTATGTATTTATATGACTTCTGAAATGAAGTAATACACACATTTCTGATTAATCAGTCCACTTATGTGATTCTCATCTTATATTTTATAAATACATATAGTACATATGGCAGAAGGTGGATATTACTTCCAACTCTATAAATTAGAAGTAGTTAGGATCTGTGTCACAAAATCTTGTGAATATGTGTTACTTCCATATAAGTACTAGGAATATGTTATTTAATAAATAAAATAACTTCAAGTTTTATAGTTATATGTCTGCAACTTATTTTTTTTTTCTATTCTTCATTTAAAATGTTGTCTCCAGTAAGTTTTTTTATGTTCAGCTGCTTTCATTAAGCTTATTTTGTTACTTAGGTGTAACTGGTCCCTTCAGTAAATTCAACCTGCATTTTGTAGTCAGCAAGGTCAATATTTATATGAGTTATACCATTCCAAAGTGCTTCCTCCTTCATTTATACAGACCATACTTCCTATCACGGAAGCTGAGAGTTTGTTTTGATACTTACTTTATTAACTCCACTGTTGAAAATAGAGGAGATAATTTTAAGAAATAAATTCTGAGAATACATTGTCACTTTTATTGATGTTTTAAAATTTTATGCATTTTTCTGACAAGAAATTTTCACTATATATTTTTAGTGATGCACCATATATTAGCTAATGGTTAGTAGTTTAATTCCTTGAACAACATCTATGATCACTTTCACTCACTAAATTAAAACTACAGAAGTTGGTAGAGGGGGCAATTTTCAGACATTCTTCCACACATATAGAAAATTATTATTACTACTACCTTCTTTGTATATGTTTTGTATTATTTTTTACCATATCAGGGAACTTTAATCCTAAAATGTAACAAAACATAGAAGTAGTCAACATTATTAAATATTTATATGAAAGAATGGTGAGGCTATACTTTTATTTTTTACAGTTAATCCAAATGTATTACTAACTTTTCAAAGGTAAGTAGAAATACAGAGGAATTAAGGGAAATTTTATCAGTTACTCTGATATTGACTTGGATTTTTAAAACCAAAATCCTTTCAAACATTTTGTATAGCAATTTGTAGTAAATGGCTGTAACAGAGGTTGACTCTTTGTGTAATTATTCTTGAAGGGCTTTCAAAGCTTATACATTTTCTTGAGTAGTAGCAGTGACAGTTGCCCTTGGGCCTCTACTATGACCTTCTTTACTCCCAAGAAATGGGATGATGTAGCTGTGTATCCAGGGCCAGGGATGAGCAAAGCTTTTCTATTAAATAGGAAATAGCTGAAGCTTTGAGGTCCATGTTAACTGTCACAGTTACTCTACTCCACTGTCACAGTGTGAGAGCAGCAACAGACAATATGTAAGCAAATGGGTGTGGCTGTGTGCCATAGAGCTTTACAGAAACAGGCTGCAGACTGAATTTGAATGAGGGCTTTAATTTGCTGTTGACAGCCAGTATTTGTCTTCTTATTTTTCTTTTTTGGTTGGTTTTGATTTTGTTGAAATATTTGACATTATGCAAATTTAAAGGGTACAACATGTTAACTGATATACTTACACATTGTAATATGATTGCTATTGTAGCTATAATTAGCACTTATATGACACGTAATGATCCTTTCTTTTTAGTGATGGGACTCATTAAGTTCTGCATCTTAAATTTAAATTATAAGCTGTTTCCCTCCCTACATGTATTTACAGATTGATTAGGGACTGAAGCTATATATATGTAACAGATTGATTAGGGACTGAAGCTATATATATATTATATTTATTTTTGTCTTTTTGCCTTTCCTAGGGCTGCTCTCGCAGTACATGGAGGCTCCCAGGCTAGGGGTCCAATTGGAGCTGTAGCCATCGGCCTATGCCAGAGCCACAGCAACGTGGGATCCGAGCCGCGTTTGCGACCTACACCACAGCTCATGGCAACGCTGGATCCCGAACCCACAACCTCATGGTTCCCAGTCGGATTCATTAATCCACTGCGCCACAACTGGAATTCCTGAAGTTTTATTTTTATAATTAAATGAAAGCAATAAAGAATTAGAAATTTTCTTGATATTTTATATCTTATGCAATAAATAAGAAATAAATAAATATGTATCGTGAGACACATATTTGGTGCCTAATAAAAATATTAAAACTAACTATAAATACAGTGCTTTATTAGTGTTATACCTCATTTTTTGTTCATTTTGGCATAATAGTTGAATTTTGTATTTGATCCTTTAACCACTACATGTAAGATTACTTTTAAAATATCATACCACTACTAAGATAGGCATTTTTTTAATAATCCTTAACAATGATATATTAAATATTGAATTATACTTATAGAAAGTAGATCAAGAGAGCAGAGATGTAAACCAGTTCATTTGAAATCAAAGTACATGTGTTCTCACTGTCACTACACCACTAATTTCACAAACCAAATATTTTGAGAAATTTCTGTAGGATAAAATGATGATTCTTATAGATGGGTGAAAAAACAATAGTGGAGAAAACTTTTCCTGAATACATTAGTATAAAATGATTTGCTGGATGATAGGTATAATCAAAAGACTATATTATAGATTTAAGATTTATGAGGTAGCATTTGGAATATTGGGCCATTTGAAAAAAATCCCAAGCTCTCACCTAAACTTCTGAAAGCAAACAGAAACAGTAATTTGTCACTGCTATAATAAGGTAATATAGGTGGATTTCATGGCCAGAAAATTAGTCTAGGACTGGTAATAACTGGCAATCCTGAGAAATACAGTGTTTCCCAAATCCCACACCAAGATGCTGAATAACAATAGCCAACCCCAACGTATACTCAGAATCTTGAGCAAGATCACCAAATGTTTGAGAATTCTGCTACTGAAAAGTCAGTATAAAACCAAGAATAAATGTGGCTTGAAGATAGAGAATCTACAAATAGAAGAACTTACAGTTTTACAGTAACAATTAATAGACCAATTTTAAAAAGCCATTAAATATTTCTGCTCTATTGAGTGTGATAGCACTTGGAATTGTAACAAGAGATAACAAACCAAGATCAAATCTACAATTCAGTAAAGCAAATTGAAACCCTTAGCCTGGGAATTATTCCAAAATATTGTAGTAAGATATAAAATATGGCAAGTATAAAATCACATGTAAAGCAATGGAATATAAAGCTAAATATTTCAATATATAATAGTAAATATGAAGGAAGAAAACAGATAAATACATGAGAGAAATATCTGAAGAAATAATGTCAGAAATAAAGTTCTCAAACCTTAAGGGTCCACTGAGAATTAGGATTAAAACACAAAAATAAAAATTAAACAAAAAAAAATAAATTGAAAAAAAGAAAAAATAAAGGAAATATAGTGAAATTTCTGAACCAGTTCAATGAAAATATTCAAAAGGGATTACAAATAAAGTAGTAGGAAAAGGAGTAAAAATAAGATTGTCAGTATATTTTACATTATCTACATTGATAATGGTAAGAGAATAGCTCTACCTCTCCAGTTGCTAAGAAAAAAAATAAATTCAGGGAATTCCCCAGTGGTGCAGCAGGTTAAGGATCCAGTGTTGTCATTGCTGTGACTTTGTTTAGTGCTGTGGTGTGGGTTCAAAACCTGGCCTGAGAACTTCCACTTGCTATGGGGTACAATCCAAAAGAAAAAAATTATAATATTAAAAAATAATTAGTATTTAAAAGATGTTTATGAGCTTCTGAGGAAAAGTAGACTCTACTCAGGTACTTTCTGAAAGCATAACTAAAGAATATAATTTAAATGTAAAATTAATTTAGAAAGTCACTTCTGTTTACAGAAAAAATAGAATAGCAGGTTCTAGATTTACCCTCCTGCCTGAACAATAACAACAAACCAAAAATATGACATAGCAATCTTGAGACACTCTTCTTTGGCAACAAAAGATAATGACCATTGTGAGATGGGAAAATTAGTTGAAGGAGGCCCTACAATTTCACTAGCTTGCTGTCTTGATGCAGATTCCAGCCCATGCTGCAGGTAGGGGAGAATCAAGGTAGAGAATTCATCTTTGATGAAGAGACAGAGCTGAGTATCTGCTAGTATTGAGGCAACTAGAGTTCACAGGATGAAACAACAGAGGGGATTGTTTTACATAGGGATCCCTAGAGGCTTCAGGTAAGTACTAAACAATATTATTATGTGAGGAAACTACTCAAGAATAGGGAAGTTATACATTGAACAAATTAGCACTTGTTAACAATACCCAGAGCGGAAAAATTCCTTATTTATGAGGGGTTTGAGAGAGTACTCTGTAAGGTCTTGCCTCAGTAGTGGAACATAAGTATAATTCACCCTAGACTTGACTCTGTTCTGGGTCTAACTAAAAGCCATACAAATGAGTTCTGAAGGGTCCAAACTGTTTACAAGTACAGCTGACTCTTGAACAACATAAGTTTGAACTGTGCATGTCCACTTACATATGGATTTTTTAAATGAATATGTATTACAGCACAATCCGCAGGTGGTTGAATCTCAGGATGTGGAATCTGGAATATGAAGGGCTGACTATAAAGTTATGTGTACCTTTTAGAGCATACAGGGGTCAGTGTCCCTAACCCCCACATTGTTCAAGGGTCAACTGTTGCTATATACAAGAGAAAAGTTCAAGAATAGTTGCAGCTATACAAAAATAATCCAGAACCAACGAGGTAAACCACCAATGTACAGCATCCAATCCAATATTATCAGGTTTCTGAAGAAGCACAAAAACGTAATCTATGATAAGGAGAATTTTGTACCAATTGACAGGACTTAAATAGTGGAGAAATTTAGAATCAGCACAAAATAAAAGTATAGTTCTTTAACTGGCATTCTGTATGTAAAATATTGAGTAGAGACTTGGAATAGTTTTTAAAAAGATACAAAGTAAACCTTCTAGAAACAAATGACTATTTATGAGATGAAAAAATATCCTGTGTGATATTAATAGTAAATAAGGTGTTAAAGGGGAAAAAAGTTAACTTTAAGACAAAGGAATAGAAAATATCCAAATGAAATACAGAGGGAAAAATAATACCATGAGAAAAGTGTATCAGTGAGATGTGAGAAAATTTTAAATGGTCTAACATGTACATCTAATTACTTCTCAAAGGAGAGGAGAGAGAAGGAAAAAAATGATAGAGAAACGAACTACCAAGATGTTTCCAAATTTAATAAATATTTTAAATTCTTACTTCTAAGACAATAGACACCACATAAAAGAGTCATGAAGAAAACTATACCACATAATATCAGAATCAAAATAAATCAAAACTAGTGAAAAGGAGAAAAACTTAAAAAGGGTCAGATGTTTGTAAATCAGGGGAACATAAATAAGGATAACAGCAAATTTCATTAGAAATATCTCCCCAAAGTGAAAGCAAATAAAAAGTTTTTGGTAAAACAAATGCTGGTTTAACATAACCAGAAATGTTGAAGGCCTTTAGGTAGAAATAAAATGGTGCCAGAGAGAAGTATAGATTAAATAAACCCAAAGAGGATAAGAAATAATTCCTATGTATAAGATATATGATTTTGTCTTATTATTTAAATCTTGTTAAAATATAATGTACTTTTAAACAAGTTATAACATTATTTATCAAGCTTAATATATATGTGAAAATAAATGTATGGCAAGAGCATAAATACTGATGGGAAGAAAGACAATAAAGTTCTTGTACTTTATATGAAGTCCTATAACACCACATGACGATAGGCAATAAGTGAAAGATGTGCCCTATGAACCAAATCTGGCAGATATGATTACACATTATATTTATAAAGCTAACAAATTGTTGATAATAAGTCAACAATGATGATGAAATGTAAAGATGAGTTCTTAAATAATCAAAAGACAGCCCCCAAAAAGGAAAGAGTGAAAAAAGAAGAGATGATATCAGTAAAAGCATTTTGTAAGATGGCAGATTTAAACACAACCATATCAATAATCATATAAAATGTAAATGGTCTAAACAAGCCAATTAAAAGGCACATATTATTAGACTGTACTAAAAGACAAGATCCAGGAGTTCCCATTGTGGCTCAGTAGGTTAAGAACCCAACATAGTGTCTGCGAGAATGTGGGTTTGATACTTGGCCTCGTTCAGTGTGTTAAGGATCCAGCACTGCCACAAGTTGAGGCATGGGTGTCAGACATGGCTTGATCTGGTATTGCTGTGGCTGTGGCATAGGCCAGCAGCTGCAGCTTGATTTGACCCTTAACCCGGGAATTTCCATATGCTACAGGTGCGGCCCTAAAAAGAAAAAAGGGGAAAAAAATGGCAAGAAAGATTCAAATAGATGCTGTCTAATAGAAACATATTTTAAAAATTACAGCATAAATGGGACATTAGTAAAAGGATTCAAGAAGATTTATACTAATCATATAAAAATGATGAAGCTGCATTTATAACAGAAAAAGTAGAGGCTCACTTCACCACATTAAGGTGCTTAATTCATCAAAGGGGCATTACAATCATAAAATTTTATATGTAAACACAGTGCTTTAATTACACAAAACAAAAACTGATAGAACTACAAAAAGAATACACAACATCAAAATTGTAAGCAGAGGTTTTAATATCCATTTCAACAACTGATAGATGAGAGACTGAAAAGCAGTAAGTACACTGAAGTATGAAACAAAACTATGAAACAATAATGTTGAACTTAACTAATATTAAGAGCATACATTCAGCAACATAATGCATATTTTTTTTATGTGCACATAGAACATTTACCAAGTAGACTATATTCTAAAATAAAACAAGTTTAATGAACATAATGGGATTCAAGTCATATTTTCTTTTCTGATCATTATATAAATTAATTAAAAATGAATAACAGGAAGACATTTATGAAGTCTCAAAATATTGGAAACAAATAGCACATTTCTAAGTAATCCATGTATCATATAAGAAATAAAAAGGGAAATTAGAAATTATTTTGAACTGAATATAAATAAAAATACAAACACAACATATTAGAATTTGTAGGATGCCATAAAGCAAGAGTTGGAAATGATAACATTAGATGCCTTTTTTGAAAAGAAGAAATGTCTGAAATGAATGAAGACAGCTTCTACTGTAAAAAAAAAAAAAAAAGAGCAAAATGAGAGGAAAAAGGGAATAATATATATCAAAGTGGAAAATAATAGAAGAAAACAATGGAAATAGAAGTTCTTTAGATAAATAAAATTGATAAACCTCTAATCATGGTGATTAGGTAGAAGAGACATATTACTGTACATATATATGTGTGTGTATATACACATACACATAGAATATTAAGTCTTAAGGGAAAAATAATGTGAATTATGCTCAAATATTCTAGAAATTTAAAGAGGAGACACTATTTCCCAAAAAATTCTGTTAGTCCTATGTTATTGATATAGAAACCCAAAATTTAAAAATAGAAAACTTCTAGAATGCTACATGAAAAAGTTACTTTTGTTTTTGGGTTAGGAAAAGATGTTATTGATATAAACTTAAAGCATGATATTGAAAAGGAAAAAATTATAAATTCATTTTATCCAAACTGAAAATATCTGCCTCTTGTAAGACACAATTAAGTGAATGAAAAGACAAACAAGCCAGAGACTAGAATAAAATATTTGCAATTCACATTTCTGATGTAGGACTTTTGTTCAGAATAATATAAAAAACTCTAAGAACTCAACTATAGCAAAAGCAATTGTACAGATAATAAACAGATACTTACTAAATCAGATGTATGCAATGAAATTAAGCACATAAAAATGTCAACATTACTGATAACTACAGATTTATACCTTAAAAGCACATCGTGAAATACACCTATGATAATGTCTAAAACTAAAAAGACTGGCCACACCAAGTTTTGGCCAGGATATTGAACAACTTGAACTCTCATACTCTGCTAGTGGAAATATAATATAATACAAATATGGTTTGGCTGTTTCCTCAAAAATAAACATGATCCAGCCATTCCATTCATTCAGAGAGAAAGGAAAACATTGTGGAGACAAAATATCCTATAAGAATATGCAGCAGAACTCAATTTGTAACAACCCAAAACTTGAAAGAGGCCAAATATTCACCAACAGGTAAACTGATACATAAATTTTGGTACAGAAATAAAAAAGAACTATTAATATATGCAACACTATGGATGCATTTCAAAATAATTATGCTTAGTGAAAGCACTCTAACACACTGGAGAAAACAAATGTGGTTGAATTTAGACTTTTTTTTTACATATTTCAGAATAATTTGAGGCTATAGACTTACATCATTTTTAAAATTAAGTATGACCTATAAAGATCTAAGAGAAAGAATTTAGAACAGTTTAACTGTCTTTTTTAAGAAGCAGCGATTTGTGCCTCAATATTTTATCTATTAAAGTATTCTTGTTAGAAATCTTCTATGCCATACATTCCTTATATTAAGAACATAAGACTAAATAAAATTTCTTCATCCTATTTGTAATCTACTCTAAAAGGGTGCATTAATTTTAGGCTCCAGATTTATTTGTTTGTTTGTTTTATGGCCATACCTGAGGCATATGAAAATTCCCAGGCTAGAGGTCAAATTGGAGCTGCAGCTTAGGCCTATACCTCAGCCATGGCAACACAGGATCCAAGCTGCTCTACAGTTTGAGGCAATACCAGATCCTTAACCCAGTGAGCAAGACCAGGGATCCAATCCACAACTTCATAGTGACAACATAGGGTCCCTAACCTGCTAAGCCAGGATGGGAAGTTAGAGATTAATTTTTTAAACCTGTATTATGATGAATGTAAGACTGATTATTTCTTTTTCCATATCCACAGAGCAAAATTCAGTAACAGATATTGGGATACTAGATTGGGTGAAGTTCACAACTGAATTTGAATCATCACACAGAGTGCCATAATTAGGGAGATGATAAGATACAACTTAAAATTGGCAATTTGGCAATGCCCAATGTGGGGCTGATTTCTCTTGCTTGTTACTGTTGGTTTTTGTTTCGTTTTGTTTTGTTTTTTGTCTTTTTGCCATTTCTTGGGCCGCTCCCGCGGCACATAGAGTTTCCCAAGCTAGGGGTCAAATCAGAGCTGTAGCTGCCGGCCTACACCAGAGCCACAGCAACGCAGGATCCAAGCCACATCTGCAACCTACACCACAGCTCAGGGCAACGCCGGATCCTTAACCCACTGAGCAAGGCCAGGAATCGAACCCGCAACCTCATGGTTCCTAGTCAGATTCGTTAACCACTGAGCCACAATAGGAACTCTTGAGCCACAATGGGAACTCCATTACTGTTTTAATTTTTACTAAAACATAGTAGATTTTCTTGGTGACAGAAAGATAACCTTCAAATGAATTGTGGGGAAAAAATGGTCATCACAACAGAGAAAAAAATTTTATGATTTCAGAATACCATACGTCTTTGACAAAACTTGAAATTCTAAAGCTAGTGGATATAAAAAAACAAAAGCAAAATATCTGAATTTTCTTTTGGCAAGTCTATGCACTTCTGTTTAATAGATCTTGATTACTATATTTGGTAATGAAATCTTGCTATGTGTAATGAAAACTTTATATATACTCTATAATTTAGTATGTTTGGAGTATTTACTAGCATTTTTACCAGCTTTTTGTCTGTCAAAGATTTTAAGTACCCAATTCTCTACATTAAATTTTTTTCAGAAGCTGAAATAGCTGGATTTTCTTTTTTCTATCCAAAACTCCCACATATGAATACAGAATTATTATCATGTAATTGACTACAGAAACAATTTTTATCTATAAACCCATTTACCAAATATTTAAGGACAAAAGTTGCAAGTGGCATTTTCTATAAGCCAAATATACTGTCTTTAATATGCTTAAAATGTGTTAGAAAATAACTATGGGACAATGGAGGGCAAGACATAGACTATTAGGTGAAATTCACAGGAGAAAGATTCATAAAAATTTTGTATGTACATTGTATAATTTAAATAATTACTTTACATTATTATTTAAATAAATTGTCCTTGTTTAGAGTCAGTTTCTTACTTTCCTTTTTTTTTTTTTTTTTTTTTTGGCTGTGCCCATGACATGTGTGTGAAAGTCCCCAGACCACTGAACCCAAATCACAGCAGTGACAATGCTGAATCCTAATCACTAGGCAACCAGGGAATGCCAAGAGCTAGTTACTTCTAAGCAGAGCTCTTATTTCAAGCAAATAAATGTACCTATCATAACTCTTCAGACTATACATACATATATATGTATTTCAATTTAGCTTTTAAGAGTGACATCAAAAACTAATTTATATATTTCTATTATATTTAATTCAAAATTGGAGTATTAACAAATAATGGTTCAATAGAAAGTTTTATTTATAAGAATGAGAAATAGAAAAGCATTTCTATTATTGCTTAAATAAAAAATTTATATTTCAATTATGCCATATTTAATTACTTATTTATATTTACATATATATGAATATATATATATATATATATATATATATATGTATTCTTTGCAATTTGAATAGTTGCAACAGAGGCAGTTCTTTAGCTTTACCAGACCATTTCAGGTCTCAATGAAACATAAGTTTAATACTGTGTTTCCTAGTCTTTCTTATAGTTCTAGGCAGTGGAGCATTTAAAAGTTAGGTAATACACTTGCCAAACTGTCTGCAAAAATCTCCCACGTGCAATTTTTTTCTCTCTCTCTTTTTGTGGAGACTTTATTGACCACCAGTAAATTAAGTAATTGGAGCAACAAAGAATGTGTCAGTATCTCTGAATCACTTACTGTAGAAATCCTGCCTACGAGAAATATCTACACTGTATTTTGCAAGAACAAGAAATGCATTGTTCTTGTGTTAATATACTGTGATTTTCTTGTGGCTTATTATAGCAAGGAACATTTTTACTCTGATTATTACAGGCATTTATCCTAATAACTGTCTAGTATCTTGAAAGAAATAAAAAATTTGCATCTCCCCAGAAGTCTGCAATAGTATAGCTGCCCATGGAAATATTTTGATTTTGAAAATCATTTTTCATGTAGCCTTTCTAAATGATAATAAAAGAAGCAAATAAGAAAGATTAATCTGTGTGCTTGGTAGTATACAAACTGTTTTCATATTCTATTTGAAGGAAGGTTAAGGAATGGTTAGACAGCTATCGCATATTTAAAAATATTAAAATATTATACCTGGAGAGAGAATAAAATGAGGAAGTATACCCATAAAGTGCAGTAAACTCAAAAGTTAAAAGAGATTTTTATTTATTAATTAGCTCTTATTTGGGATATTGACTACCTTTGAGAAAACTGTGGCTAACAAATTATGAGTTACTGTATCTTCTTAAGTAAAGAACTGAAAAGAGACATGGGCCAATTAAAAATATAATACAAAGAAAAGGTTGCATTGATTTTTAATAGTCTGTTTTATACATTGAATAATAATTAAAGCATTTAGAAAATCCAAATCTATTTGACAGTGAACCAAATAAGCATCTTGATGATAAATAACATGAAATTAGAATGTTATTTTTGATTCTCTAAGCTTTAGGGTGCCAGCTTCTCTGTTGTTCCCCTTGTTATGAAGCTTAATGTTGACTTTAAATTGATTTCTATATTTACCTGAGGTTAAAAAAATGTTTTAAGTGGGTAAGCAAAAAGAAAGGGGATGATGTGCTGATTATCTAGAGTCTGTTGTGATTTGAACAAATTTTTAAAGAATAATTAATAACTTAGAGGGGAAAGCAAAACAAAACAAACGTAAATATAATGCTTTATAGTATCAAATGTAAGTTCCCATTGTAGCACAGGGGTTGAGAATTGAACTGCAGTGGCTCAGGCAACTGTGGAGATGTGGGTTTGATCCACTGCCCAGTTCAGTGGGTTAAAGGATCCAGCATTAACATAGGTGTAGCTTAGGTCACAGCTGTGGCTCAGACTTAATCCCTGGCCTGGGAACTTCCATATCCCATGTATGTGGCCATAAAAAATGTTTTAAATAGTATTAAAATAATTTTAATTAAAATTTATAATGTCAAATAATTCAAATATTAATGAAAATTGAATACATAGGTAATATTACAATCTACAGTGTCAATAGATAATTCAACATTAATCTAGAATATGCTCCTTCCAAGTGAGAAAATATAGGTCTATACTTTGATTATTTTAAAATCTGAAGTCGAATATTTATTATTTTAAATTATAGAGAAAAGCTTATTTCTTTTTGAAAAAAGAAAAGGTTATCATAAAACCTGATTCCGAGGGCATATAATTTTAAATTTATTCTGAATAACAGCAAATATTTAAGGTGCCACCACCTAGCTAAGAATAATTTATTTACATTTCTCAAAGTAGAACTTTTTATAAAGAGGAAAATATGATCACATTTCAGGAGGAATGATAGTCTTTAAATGCTGCTACAAACCATGCTTAGGAAAATACACATAGAAATGCAAACTGTAGTGCAACTAGGCTGGTCTTTTCTGATCCTTATCAGTGGAAACATAGATTCTTTACTTATTCTTCACTCAAGTGATATTTAATAATATTTTTTAAAGATAGTAAGGAAAAAAGGCTTTGTTTTTTTTCGTTTACATCACCTCGTACTCTTGAACCCCTTTCTGAAGCACCTACAGTAAATAAGTGACCCTTAAGATTTAAAAGTTGAATGCCAGATAGTAGAACTAGAAAGGAACTATTACCCAAGCATCTTACTTTGTAATATAATAATGTTATTTATATTTTTCAGAGCATTAAAAATAATGTTGCAAGAGGAAACAAAGAACCATCTTCGAAGAGGGAAATCATGCATTGTGACAGCATACAATTATTTTTTAATTATATAAACTTCATAAAGTTCTATTTGCAAAAGTAAATATTACATATTTTTCACACAGACTCTGAACTCAAAATTATTAAAATATTCAATGATAGTTGTTAAAGAAGATAAGGCAGACTTTATTCAGGACCATGATACTAGGTAAAGGAACTACTGCAATGGGATTTTACAGTGAGGGATATTGGACTCAACTCCAGAAGGAGCATGTGCCTGTGGGGATTTATGGCCAATGAAGGATGAGGGTCAGTGAATGGAAAATTTTTAAGAGGAAACATCAGCAGTAAGGGTGATTCTGTCTAAGCCAAACTAACAGCATTCTTACTGAAGGTAGGTCAGGGCAATCAGATATCACCTCCAAGATGATGGAGGATAAGGATCAGATGTTGAAGGAAACAGGTATTCAGAGTTGGAGGGCTCTGGTTAAATTGAATTAGCAGGTTTCTTGCTAAGGCTGGAACGGATAAGGAGGTACACAGGTGGGACTAGTAAAAGGTTCAGTAGCCTGACTAAAAGTTAGGTCAAACAAAGAATCTTTTTCAAAATGAAGAACTGTGTTTTAGCTGGATGTACAATTTTTTGATTTTTGACCTGTTGAATCTATAAGGCATTTATAGCAAATATAATTATAATTAAGATTACAAGAATTTTAAATTAATTTAGATTCAAAATTGCATTAAGAATCACTGAAAAGATAAATATTTGCTAATAAATGAACTGAAAAAGTAATAGGAAAAATACTGATAAGAATAAGAAGAAACAAAAGTCTTGAATCAGTGGAATCCAAGTGTAGTAAGAGAGGATTAGAAGATGGGTATATCTGGGAAAGCTTATTTATATTCTGTGCTTATTGGCATATGTGTAGAGAAATCATATTTCA
Organism: Sus scrofa; assembly: GCF_054392235.1. NCBI lineage: Eukaryota > Metazoa > Chordata > Mammalia > Artiodactyla > Suidae > Sus > Sus scrofa. The sequence goes on along the minus strand of NC_139397.1, from coordinate 112,057,802 downwards.
AGAGTAAACAGAAATTAGAAACAGATGGTAAGCAATCATGCAAAATCTATAGTAAAATGAAGAAGAAAGTTAAGTCCCTGGCATATAGAGAGAAAAACAATATGCTTTTAGAATAAATTTGAGAGGTGGACGAGAAAAGAAAAAGAAGGAAAAAGTCTATTACTGATATAGCACAGCAGAAAAGGAAATAACATGAACACAGAGTTTGAAAACCATAACACAAAATCTACCAAGTAAAATTGGAAACTAAGAAATATGTGGATTATTATTATTTTTTCTATTTAGATTTGAAAAAGTAAAATGGTTTCTATGTACAAAACCTTCCCTATCACTAATAAAATCTGGTATATTCTATAAAACCATGTTATATAAGTATTCACACAATTAATTCAGAGGGCTAGTAGCTTATAATTTAGACAGATAAAGGTGATAACCATCAAAATTTCACTTGAAATATATTGATACAGAGCATTAATAATATACATAAGTTTTCCATAAAGAAAAGTAGATATATGTTGGGATAAAGTTATTAGAATTAGACTTTGAATCCATATATGTTTAGGAACATGAGATAAATGCATTGAAGAATTTATTGGAAGTGATTGGCTTTGCTGTCTAAATGTATAGGAATAACATGACATAGGGCTATTTGCATAAACACTCTAAGTTATTTTTATTTTTTATATTGTCATATTTTAACTTTCTACAATGTTTCTGAAGCCATATTTCTTTGGTTTCAATATAGCATAGTCATAATTTTCCCTGATACAGAAGAATCAATTACAATTTGTAGAAAAACATTGCTTGTACCACCAAAAGAATAACTTGACTTTTAAAATAAAAAATGCCTTTTCAAGGTAAATGTGCTTTTCTTAAGTATAAAAAAAATCTCCTAAACTCTGCTCAAAATTTATTAAATGTGTTTATTTAAACACAAACACTTGGATGCTGAAAACACTCGATTGATAAATCATCTAAATTCAAAAGACTCAATCTAATTTATAATTGTTTTATTTTACACATATAACTTTGTTACAGTCAGAATAAATAGTGCTAAAAATGTACCATATAGTTAAATATGTTTTAATAAATGAGGGCTAAGGTACCCAATAGTTTTTATTTAGCTTAGAATGAAAGACAGCAATAAAATAACATTGAGATACAGCAAGCCCTCTACTTCTAGGTAGGGCAGTTTACTGAAATAGTAAGAATGTTTTATTAAAATATTCCTCCATGTCATTTTTCTGCCATATATAAAGAGAAAAATACATGTAAAATGTCTCATTTTCTGTATATAATTTATTTAGTTTATAAATATATGTAGGACATCTGTATTTATATTCTTACCTTTAAATAAATAAGGTGGCTGATATGGACTCAGAAAATAGAGCAAGCTAAAGTGCAGTATAAGAAAGTATATATACAAAGAGGTAACAAATGAGAGCAATATTTAAAAAAAATAAAAAAAATTAAAGTTAATCAAAATGTATTTTTAAGATATGTACTTGTAAAGAGTAGGTGAATTTAAATTTTATAAATCTAGTAAAGGAAAAGCTGATAATGTACACGATTCCTAAATTCTAAAAGATTGTTACATTACTCTGATGGAGAATAACTTCCTAATAATAATTCCAGAAAAAAAATTCCATAACATGATTCCATAAAGAAGACACTATGCAAAGCATGAAACAGAGAAGACTGAATTCATATTAATCATCTTTTTAAAATAAAATGATATGAAACTAGAAATTAATTATAAGAAGAAAACTGGAAAAAAAATCACGAAAAGGTAGAGATTAAACACTGCTCCAGAACAATAAACACTTCTTCAAATGAAATAACAAAAAGAAAATCAAAAAATATCTTGAGACAAATAAAAATGGACACATACCAAAATTATGAGATGCAGCAAACGCTGTTGTAAGAGGCAAGTTTATAGTGATAAAAATCAACATTAAGAAAAAATAAGATTTAAAATAACCTAATTTTACACCTCAAGGAACCAGAAAAATAAGAAAGCTCACAGTTAGTATAAGGAAGGAAATAAAGAGCAGAGCAGAAATAAATGAAACAGAGACATGGAGTTCCCATCATGGCACAGCAGAAATGAATCTGACTAGGTACCATGAGGTTGTGGGTTCAATCCCTGGCCTTGGTCAGTGGGTTAAGGATCTGGCATTGCCGTGAGCTGTGGTGTAGGTTGCAGACGTGGCTCGCATCTGGAGTTGCTGTGGCTCTGGTGTAGGCTGGCAGCTACAGCTCCAATTAGACCCCCAGCCTGGGAACCACCATATGCCACAGGTGCACCCCTAAAAAGACAAAAGACCAAAAAAAAGAATAGAGACAAAAAGACAGTAGAAAAGATCAGTGAAACTAAAAGCTATTTTTTAAAAGATAAAATTGACAAACCATTAGCTATACCTACCAAGAAAAAAGAGAAATCTCTCAAATATGTAAAATGAGAAATGAAACAAAAGACATTATAACATGCCACAGAAACATTAAGGATTATAATAAATACCATAAAAAGTGTATACCAAAAATTTAGGTCAAATACTAGAGATGAATAAATTCCTGGATATATAAAACCTGCCAAGACTGAGTCATGAAGAAAGAGAAAGCCTGAACATATCAATAATGAATAAAATGATTGAATCAGTAATCAAAAACTTCCCAGTAAAGAAAAGTCCAGGACTATATGCTGGTATAGTAAGTATGGAAAACAGTATGGAGTTCCTCAAGAAATTAGAAAGAGAACTTCCAAATGATCTCCAATCCAATTTTTGGGTCTATATCCAAACGAGATAAAAATCACTATCTTGAAATCATGTCTTTACTTTCATATTCTCCCACTGCAGAATTCTTCACAATAGTCAAGAACTGGAAACTACCTAAAAATCCATTGTTGGGTAAATGGATAATTAAATATAAAATGATATCAAATATCTGGAATCTAATATACAGCACAAATGAACCTTTACACAGAAGAGAAACTCATGGACTTAGAGAACATACTAGTGATTGCCAAGGGGGACGGGGAGGGCATGGGATGGACTGTTAGTCTGAGGTTAATAGATGCAAACTATTACATTTGTAGTGTTAAAGCAATGAGATCCTGCTATAGCACAGGCAATTACATCTAGTCACTTATGATGTAACATGATGGAGGGTAATGTAAGAAAAAGAATGTGTGTGTATATATATATATATATATATATATACACATATATATATGACTTGGTCACTTTGCTGTACAGTAGAAATTGACAGAATACTATAAACCAACTATAATGGAAATAATAAAAATCATTTAAATATATATAAAATAAAATGTCATATATATAATGGTACTGCAATGGTATCACTTATGCAAATAATATTTTTAAAAAATTGAGCTCATGGAAACAGAGAATAAGATATTTTTTTGCCTGGGACTTGAGGATATGAGAAATAAGGAGAGAATTGTAAAAGGGTACAGACTTTCACTTAATAAATTCTGAGGATCTAATATATACCGTGGTGACTATTGTTGCTAATACATTTTTGTAAAATGGAAAGTTACTAAGAATATAGAACTTAAGTGTTCTTACCCCAAAAAGAAAAAAAAGAGTTTAAATATGTGAGGTCATATATTGTTAATTAACTCAATAATGGGAATCCTTTCAAAATGTATAGGTACATTGAATTATTATGCCATATGCTTTAAATATCTTACAATTTCATTTATCATTTATACCTCAACAAAGCTGAAAGATATATAAAATATAATTCTAAAAGTTTCCTCTGTTGCTTTGTGTTCGGCAAAAGCTAAATACGAAAGACAGTGACATTCCTAATACATCAATATTCTAAAGACAGGTATTCAATATATTCCCCATAGGACTTACTAGCATATTCCCAAACCCATGTTTGGAATGTCAGATAGATTAACTTGGATGATTGACCACTCATGCCTATTTGCCCAAGATAGTCTTGTTTCATGCCTATGATCCTAGTGTAACTATATATTGCATAGTTTAGAGGTTATCCTAACTAAAGAAAAGTAGTAGAATCATTTTAAAATACAAAAAATATTTTAAAAGAGAGGTAGGGATGAGTAAAAACTCTTTAAGGAGGATTAGACAAAATTAGCATTAGTATAGAGAATGGCCTACCCTCAAAAGTATTTACTTATTTTTCTTCTTCCAGTTTTACTGAGATATAATTGACATATAGCACTGTGTAAGTTTAAGGTGTACAGCATAATGATTTGACTTACATAGATCATGAAATGATTACCACAAGTTTGGTAAACATTCATTGTCTCAGGTAGATATTAAAAAAAAAAGAAAAAAAGTAATTTATCCTTGTGATGAGAACTCTACCAACTTTCATGTATAACATAAAGCAGTGCTGATTATATTAACATGCTATACATTTATCCCTAGTACTTACTGACTTATAACTGGAAGTTTGTACCTTTTCACAGTCTTCATTCAACAGCTCCCCCCAGACTTTGATAACCATAAATCTGGCATGCCTTTTTTTAAAAAACAACATCTCAACCCACAGAAGTAAAGACATCAGTAAAGCTCAAAAGGAATAAATAAAACTAAAAATTAAAAATTAGGGCGTTCCCATCGTGGCTCAGCAGAAACAAATCTAACTAGCATCTATGAGGACACAGGTTCAATCCACTGGCATTGTTCAGTGGGTTTAGAACCTGGTGTTGCCTTGAGCTGTGGTGGAGGCCAGGGGTTATAGCTCTGATTTGACCCCTAGCCTGGAAACCTCCATATGCTGAGGGTGCGGCACCAAAAAGACAAAAAAAGAAATAAAGAAACACACTATAGTCAAACAGAAGATAATTAAATCTCAAAGGAAAAAAAAAAGATTATAAGAAGCAAAAAAAAAAAAGTAGACATTGTTTTCATAAAAGCAAGAATAAGAACTTTTTCTGATAGCTTTAAGATACTACAGAAGCCAAAAAACAATTTAATTCATGTTTAAAGCGTTTACAAAAAGGGCAAACAAAATTTTTAAATTCAGTGTAAAAGTGCTTGAAAATTGGGAGAAAACTGAGGTTATATTTAGATAAGCAAAACATAACAACCAGCAGGTCTGCACTATTATAAACAGTACTTAAAGGAGCTACAATGCAAAAATAATTAAAACAAAAGCAGAGAAACAAAATTGCACTGAGAAATGTAAAGGAAATGAAAAAAAAGATATTTGATAAATATAAAAGAATACTGACTGAATACTGACTCTGTGAAAATAATGTATGCCTCGTAGATTGCAAAATATGTAAAGAAATAAATGTTCAACAACAAAAGCAATACTTTGTATTCAACTGTAATACATACCCAATTTGCAATCTTAGAGGTAACAAAGTCCTTATAAAAATGCATAGGTGAGATGTTAAGTAAATAAAGAAGTTGTCCTCCAAAATCCACATATTAGTAAGAGATCTTAATACTTCACCAAGTGGCTAATAAAATAAATGGAAAAGTATCAAAAAGGAACAGAGAATCAAAAAAGAGAAACAATAGCAAATGAAGGAGAAAGAAAGAAGATAGAGTTATTTACTGATTTAAGAAAAATCACCTTACTTTTACAAATGCAAATTATATACACATTAATGTGAAAGGTATTTATTTTATGACTTGTTTAAACATGTGAAATCAAAGCTCAGTTGTGTTTAGAAATAAATCTGTAGCCTTAAATGCATATAATAATAATAAGAAGAAAAAAGAATGGCTAAAAGTTGGTTAGGAACCCATTCAGGAGAGTAGCAAAATAACACATATCAACTCTAGAGAAATAAAAGGGAAAAATAACAAACCACAAGCAGAAATTAAATCAAAATTAATCTATAATATTAAAAATAAGCAGAGTCATAGATATTTCTTCAAAAATAAAAATTAAATTAATATATTGTTAGTAAGATTGGCAAATAATTCAAATTACAGTATCAGGAAAGGAAATGCAATATCACTACCTATCCTACAGTTATTAAAAAGAAAAGTGGCTTTTATAAAAAAATGACGCTAACATACAAGATAATTTGGGTAAAACGTATAACTAAAAAATTGATAAAACAAATTTTAGTAGTTTTATTCCTATATACGATCCCAAGAGAGAGCTTATACACATTCATCAACATACCTACACAAGAATAAGACTAACTATACAGTTCATTATCACCTGAGGCAGACTGTCAAAACCGGTATGAATTCCTTTGTCCTTAAATGAATATAGTCTCGTTCTCTGTTTCTTGAATCTAGATTTTTCCTATGTGACTCAGTTCAGTCAAAGAAAATTTGTAAACCCAATTGTTAGAAACACCTCGAATGTTCTTACACCTGAAATTTTGCCACTAGTCAAGGGCATGATGAGACATAAAGCCCAGTTGACACTGTCTCACTAGTCAATTGCAGATATGAGTGTGTGAAGTCAGCCAGAGTAGGTGATTCCTACCTGTGCTAATAACTCATGCAAAATATGACTATGCCCAGCAAACACTACGTAAAACATAGGTGAAGTTAGCCCTGACTTTTTAGTTCACAGGTGTTTTATCAAGAGGAGCCTCACCAAGGAACTGAATCTAGAACTTCATGGGTATCAATATCTGGTAAGAATGAAAAGATCAAGGGTTTCAAGCTTGATAATGTAACTGGATGAAACTTTGGGAATTTTTTAGATGGGGGTATTTCTTATATGTAGAAAGAATGAAAACTGTTTTGGCCAGAGGGTAGGCTAAAGAAGATTGAAAAAACAATAGCTGAAATCTTCCCATGACTGCTTGCAACAAGAGTCAATCAAGGGGTGAAATCTACCTCTCCATTTCTTTAATTTAGACTTGGTCATGTAATTTAATTTAGTTAATACAACTAAATTAACAAACATAATATAAGGAGCATCATGCAAAATGTGTTCTCATTGGAGCTGCTCTTGGAACCCAGCTGCCAGTTAAAGTAGTTCCGGTTAGCCTGTTAGATGAAGAGATACGTGATTCCCAGTTTCTCACATTGCCCTAGGCAACTGCCAGATATGTGAGTGAGGGAATGCATTGAAATGAGGCAGTTCCCTCCTACCAGCCCAGTGACTACAAACATGTAGGTTACATCACTCAAAATGGAATATATATGAGCCATCATATCTGAATTTCTTTCAGGGAAATTATGGCAACAACTTTTTGTGGTGATGAACATAATCTCATATTAGAGGTCTGTGACTTTTCTGTCAAGAGCCAGATACTAAATATATTAAATCAAGGATCAATTTTAGTAAATCATCAAACAATATTAGGCTAGATGCTTAAGCCAATACAAATTTAGATTCATGATGGTTATATGACTATTTCCTTACTTTTTTCATATCTTAACCTATATATATAAAGTGTTTTTATTTTTTAAATCCAAAAATACTTACTGTGTATGTCATCTAATCATTCACATTGCCCATATTAAAAGTCAACCCTTTCACTTCAGAAATAAACCAATTGTTCTTATCATTCATTGTGTAGAACTTCCAGTACAATGTAGAACACCACTGTTTTCTTGCATTTTATAGGATTTCTTACACTTCACCTATAATTGTGATGTTTTCTTGATATGTGTTTTAAAACAAATATACAAAACTATTTTGAACTTGTTAATGTCTACTTTTGTTCAGTCATATAAACTGAAGAATAAGAGCTTGACCCTTAAGTAAAAAAAAAAGTGTCTGTATTTTCTCAATACTGTATATATGAGTGGAAGAGAGGGTAAAGTTAGTCTTAATAGTCTATGTCTCATCAAGAAGAAAAAGTCAAAGGCTTGAACTTTCAATTCAAATAAAGATACAAAGAAAAAAGATAATGTGTGAGGTACTAGATATATTCCAAAGACCCACATTATTCATGGAAATTGGTAAAAAGTGCAAACTTTTAGATCCTAAATGTAATCAGTTGATATCTAGTCCATTTATCTGCCATGAAGATTGAGGTCTGAGTGTCCTATGTGTTTTTCATCTTTTTTTTTTTTTTTTTTTTTTTTTTGTCTTTTGCCTTTTTTTAGGACCGCACCCACACGGCATATGGAGGTTCCCAGGCTAGGGGTCAAATCAGAGCTGTAGCCACCGGCCTATGCCAGAGCCACAGCAACTCAGGATCCGAGCCGCGTCTGCAACCTACACCACACCTCAAGGCAATGCCAGATCCTTAACCCACTGAGCAAGGCCAGGGATCGAACCCGCAACCTCATGGTTCCTAGTCGGACTCATTAAACACTGAGCCATGACAGGAACTCCGTGTTTTTCATCTTGTATGTGTGTATGTGTGTGTGTTGTATGTGTGTATACATACATTAAATTATTCATAAATTGTGATTTGTACATATTTATATTTTTCTAATAAACAGTATTTTACATGAAGACATTTCTTGAAACATCTATTTCCTAGGCATGTAAAGATTTGTCAACATATCTAAGAAGAAATTAGCCCAGTGTTGTCACAATTACTACCATGAATGTAAGCTCTCTCCCTAAACAAGAAAAAAAAAAACCTCCAAAAATTTCCTTTAGAAATTCAATCTTTATAAAGAAACATATTTTCGATATTATACAATTTAAGTATATTATATTAAGCTTCATTGCTTTACATTGGATAAATGTGATCATAGTTATATTGTATATGCTCTAAATACTTGAAAAAAGTTTTTAAAAGAAGGATAATTCCTACCATTTTTGTAAAGAACAAATGAGATGATAGAAATAATCATGGAGCTTTACATGTGGAAGTAATGCATCCAGGTCATTCAGTCCTTTCTCTTCTTTAGATGCATTAACTCTGAGGTATAGACATATTAAATATGCTAGTAATTACCACAGCTTATTTATGTTTGAAAATTAAGACTAGAAACTCAGCTTTTTGAGATCTGAGTATTTTTTCCTTTTCACCACAATGCCAATGAATGTATATTTCACACTGAAAGGAATTGATATTTTGAAATATCTAAGACCTATTAAATTATAAAAATCTGGGTCCCATTTTAATACTTTCAATTACAAACTATGACACATGAGTGACATTGTTACATTAAATGGCTTTTAAATGACCTGCATACTTGTGCTTTACAATACATATAATGATAACTATTAAGATTGTTATAATACTTAATAAAGGCAAACTCTGTAAAGAGCCAAATAAATGTGTGGACATTCAACAAATTTCTTTTACTTATATTACTATGACATTGTTGTCACACAGTATTCTCTATATTCTCCCCATTTTTTTCCATATTCTAAAAGGTTAGGTCATGATGTTGTCACTTATCCAATTTTCTTCTTTCTTCCAATTTATCCTGTGTTATTTAGTTTATACATATAAGGATAAAAATTAAAGGATATAAAACTGACTATAAATAAGATTTTGATTTTTTTGTTCTATTTAGATTTCCATTCACTGTGCTGTTCTTAGAAACTCTTTACTGAGTTAAATGGACTGGAAAGTATTAAAATCAGAACAAATGCTAATAATCCTGCTCAGAGAAAACAAATAATGTTACCCTTGTTCAGTTCAAATATACAATCAATTTACACAAGGGTCTTGAAGCAGATCCCACTGGTAAGGTCAAGCTAAAATGTCTTCTTTGTATCTAATATATATTATTCATGAAAATAATACATTCTCAGTGTACAATTATTTAATTATATTTTATTCAGATCTACTTATATTTCATGGGACCTTTTTTTTTTAATTTTCAAATAGGAAACAGTGCAAAAACTCCTGGATTAATAAGAAAATTGCTGTTAGGAATATGTCCCCATTATTTTAACCCATTAATTTGATAATAATCAGAAATTTAGTTTAAATTGAATGGTATAGAGAAAAATAAAGAAATATTTAGTCATATACTTCTGTTACTGGAAAATTCTATTAGAAATTATTTTTCTCTCATATAATCACTGCTTATTAAATTCATCTGATTTGAACTTTATCCAATAGTAAAAATTGATTTGAACAGCGTGGAAACAAAGAAAGTCTGATTTTAGGAAAAGTGTGAAAATTTTCCATATAATATATGAGGAGCTGCCACCTAATTGCATCTGCTAACAGATTAAAATACTAGGCATATATTATATATTTTTAAATGAAAAACACATCCCAATGTAAACTTCAATCAGCAAATTATCAAATTACCAAAAGAATATTTTAATAATGGTGATGTACAACATAAGCTTGTCAAACTCAGGAATTCTTTCTGAGATTACTTCTGTGAAATAAAAGATGTTTACTATGTCTAGTCTCCAAAGATGGCCCTCAATAAATTCAGTGTTGATAAATATTTAATGACTGGTTTTCCAAAATAATTTTAAAAATTTAAAATCCTTAATTTGTAATGTTTGATGACTTCTGTGGTGTATTTCATATAGTATCACAGAACACAGGTTTAGGAAGACATGCATAAGAACCTCTCAAAAGCCTGATGGAATGTTTGCTTTTTTAATTCATTTAGTGAATAGCATTTGTTGGTGGATTCATTTCATGTAACATGTAATTTTACTGGGTTGAACTAAGTAGCATGCTACATATCCAGCACTCATTGGCTACATAAATTGATAGTCATTTTTCAATAAATAAGAGAATTACCAAGGCCTTTCCACAATTGTATTTACATAGTTAATGAGATTTTAAATGAGTTTCATTGCCACTAACCTCTGGAGGAAAAATATTTTAATGTGTCATTTTGATTAAAGCTTTTTTAGAAACAGTTACACACTACATTCTATAGTAAACACATTTTTAAATTAATATTAATATTTAATTATAGCTTTTAAATTATAGCAGCAGAAAACACATGCTACAAGGCATTAGAGATTAGTGATTAGATGATTGATTACATTGATTTCTTTGGAGACCTGTGATTATATGTACTTTTGTAATGATTTTAACATTTTAGTTTCTTTATTCTAGGGTTCTGATCAAAGAATCAGTACTGTATTCCCTTTTAATCCTTAAGATATTAAAATACTCAAATTAAATCAAAGAAACAATTCTAGAATCTGAACTTTAATATTCTCATGTTTAATAAATGCTCATCCTATTTCCTTGAAACTATTTTTGAAATCCAAAGCATATCATCCTTTGGCTATTCAGTAACACAGAAGCCTTTCTAAATATTAAAGGTACCAAAGGTTTCACATATGTATTAAGACTGAAGAGCTGGAGGAGTGAAAGTTAGGGAATCCAACACTGAAGACCTCTGAAACACTGAAGCAGAAACTTCTCATGAAAGACCTAAACCCGGGCTTTGCTGACATTCCACAGCACCAGTTTAATGTAATCAACTTGGCACCTAGGCCTCCGGCTGCAGCCCCCTTCCTTAGACAACAAAGTTAGCTGATAAGGAGAACTGCAGCTGCTACAGGGTTACTCATCTAATCACCTCTTTGGCTCCCACATAAGCTGTCTGCTTGAAGTCAGGAAATAAGGCCCTTACCCTAAATCATTACTATTTAACCTAAACACTATTACTAGTTAAGGTTTAAAGTACCTTAACCGCTGCTTCGCTTCTGTACCTCTGCTTATGCATGTGTATCCCCTCCCAACCTGGATGTAAGTTTGCCTTTATAAACAGCGGTCTGTTTTTTTGTTCAGGGCTTCACACTCAAGCCGCTTTTAGGCACTGTGTGGCCCTGGCCAGTAATAAAGACTCCTAATTTGGCTTTTTCTCTGTTGGAGTGGTCTCTGTTCTGTCACGGCAACTCAAAAGCCAGAAAGTTGCTGTATTTTTAGAAAACATTTCATTTTGAAATAAGTTTAGATTTACAGAAGGGTTGCCAAAATACTAAAAAATAGTGTAGGGTTCTTTCACCCAGTTGCCACTAATGTTAACTTCTTACCTAATCACTATGCAGTTATTAAAACTAGGAAATTAATATTAACATAATATTATTAACTAATCTACAGATCTTATTCAAATTTTGTACCAGTTTCTTCACCAATATTTTTATTTGTTTTTGTGGTCTAGAGTACAACCCAGGATTTCACATCACACTGTCATGTCCTCTGTGTCCTCTACTCCACATATCTTCAATTTTTGCTTGTTTGAAACTCAATTTTCAGTTTTACAGAGCATTGGCAGAATGTCCCTAAATTTATGTTTGTATATATCCAGGATTATAAATATCCAGGATAAATATATATCCAGGATATATATATATCCAGGATAAATATCCAGGATTATACTGAGGTTATGCATTGTTGGCAAAAATACCAGAGAAACAATGTTTTAGTCTTCTCAGTACATCATACCAGAGGTTATGTGATGTTAATATGAGTAATTACTTGCAAAGTTAATTGTTTGATACAATTCTAAAGCTACTTTGAGAAATATCCTGAATTGCCTTACTCTGCCCCAGGGAAATGAATGATTCTCAAGAGGTCATGAGGAAGCTGCTGTTAATTTCATATCTGCTACAATTAACCTGAATATGCCTCTAAAAAAACTAATGCCATTTCTCCTTTTGCCTTTCAAAACTTGTACAGATTTCCCTTATTGGAATTTTAACCCAGAATCATGGAGGTACAGAAATTTTGAGAAATATAGCCTCTATATTGTCTTATGTAACCTAGAATCTATAGTAGGTATGATGATATCTGTCACGAGACATGTTTCTACAATATTTTCTTAGCCTCTTTGCTGAAAACCCCATCTTGTCCTGCTTTACTTTACCCCATCTTCCTGCTTGAAAAACAGTCACAGTGATGGTAAATGACTTAAGCTTAAGAACAAAGACCTAAACATCTTTTCATGTGTTTCTCGCCCATCTGTATGTCTTTTCTGGAGAACTCTCTGTTTAGATCTTCTGCCCATTTTTTGATGGGGTTGTTTGTTTTTTTGGTATGGAACTGCAGAAGTTTTTTATAAATTTTGGAGATTAATCCGTCAGTCGATTCATTGGCAAAGATGTTCTACCATTCTGTGGGTTGTCTTTTTGTGTTGTTTAGGGTTTTCTTTGCTGTGCAGAAACTTTGGAGTTTGATCAGGTCCCATTTGTTTATTTTTCTTTTTGTTGTCAATACTCTGAGAGGTGGATCTGAGAAGATGTTGCTGTCGTTTATGTCAGAGAGTGTTTGGCCTATGTTTTCCTCTAGGAGTTGGATAGTGTCTGGTCTTCTGTCTAGGTCTTTAATCCATTTGGAGTTTATTTTTGTGTATGGTGTTAGGGAGTGTTCTAATTTCATTCTTTTCCATGTGGCTGTCCAGTTTTCCCAGCACCACTTATTGAACAAGCTGTCCTTTCTCCATTGTATAGTCTTGCTTCCTTTGTCATAGATGAGTTGGCTGTAAGTGCATGGGTTTAATTCTGGGATTACTATCCTGTTCCACTGGTCTATATGTCTGTCTTTGTGCCAGTACCATGCAGTTTTGATGACTGTTGCTTTGTAGTATAGTCTGAAGTCCAGGAGCCTGATTCTTCCAGCTCCATTTTTCTTTTTCAGGATGTCTTTGGCTATTCTGGGTCTCTTATGCTTCCAAACAAACTTTAAAATATTTTGTTCAAGTTCTGTGCAAAATGTCCTTGGTAATTTGATAGGGATTGCATTGAATCTGTAGATTGCCTTGGGTAGTATAGTCATTTTGATAATATTAACACATGAAAAGATGTTCAGCATCACTCATTATTAGAGAAATGCGAATCAAAACCATGATGAGGTACCACCTTACACCAGCCAGAATGGCCATCACCAAAAAGTCTACAAACAATAAGTGCTGGAGAGGGTGTGGAGAAAAAGGAACCCTAGTACACTGTTGGTGGGAATGTAAATTGGTGCAACCACTGTGGAAAGCAGTATGGAGATGCCTCAGAAAACTAAACATAGAACTACCATTTGATCCATCAATCCCACTCCTGGGCATCTATCCAGAGAAAACCACGACTCACAAAGACACATGTACTCCAATGTTCATTGCAGCACTATTTACAATAGCCAAGATATGGAAACAACCTAAATGTCCATCAACAGAGGAGTGGATCCATATACACAATGGAATATTACTCAGCCATCAAAAAGAACGAAATACCAGCATTTTTAGCAACATGGATGGACCTAGAAACTATCATGCTAAGTGAAGTCAGCCATACAATGAAACACCAACATCCAATGCTTTAACTGACATGTGGAATCTGAAAAAGGACAGACGGAACTTCTTTGCAGAACAGATGCTGACTCACAGACATTGCAAAACTTATGGTCTCCAGAGGAGATGTTTTGGGGGGTGGGGGGATATGCTTGGGCTGTGGGATGGAAATCCTGTGAAATTGGATTGTGATGTTCAGTATATAACTACAGATGTAATAAATTCATTTGAGTAATGAAAAAAAAAAAAAAAAAAAGAACAAAGACCTTAAAGGCATAAGTTATTCATAGGGTCAGCTGAATGAGGACATAATGCATTGGTCTAGGCATGCCAGACCTGTGCAGACTGGCATGCCATTTGCACAAGCATGATATGTCCTCTAAAGAATAAGAGGAAGATGAGCCTCAAGGCCCCAAGTGGTTTATGAGCTGTCATTAGCAGAATATGCATTAGCAAAGAGAACCAAGGTGCAAACCTAGGCATGCCAGGTTGCCACAGATAGGCATGCCATTTGCAGAAGCACAGTGAGGATTCTCTGGAATGCTCTGCATAGATAGCTAATGCCAATCTTCCTCAAATGCTAAAGACTGTTAAATGCCTAAAGGTCGGAGTAAAAGCTCAACCATCTACCAGCTATGTGACTTTTAAAATAATAAAAGATCTTAAAAAATAATAAGAAAAACCCTATATAGCCCCCTCCTCACTTGACGTGATCCTAAAGAGCACAATAAAAGCAGTGTGGTTTCTTGAGGCAGGGCTCTTGGTCCCTGAGACCTTGAGTTCCCCGGTTCCCACCTTTACTTAAGATAAATGTCTCTGTGTCTTGTTTTATATTAACTTTTTCCCTTAAGTTCCATAGCACCCGTTCCTCAGCCCCATCCTGCTGAGCTGGTCTCAGTAGATATCCATTTTTGACAACAGAAAAATCAGAATAAAGTCCTACTAAATTTTTACTCTATCTACTAGGAATTTTATTTTAATGAATTAATCTTTTTTTTTTTTTTTTTTTTTTGTCTTTTTGCCATTTCTTGGGCCGCTCTCACGGCATATGGAGGTTCCCAGGCTAGGGGTCCAATCGGAGCTGTAGCCACTGGCCTACGCCAGAGCCACAGCAACGCGGGATCCGAGACACATCTGCGACCTACACCACAGCTCACGGCAACACCGGATTGTTAACCCACTGACAAGGGCAGGGACCCAACCCGCAACCTCATGGCTCCTAGTCGGATTCGTTAACCACTGCATCACAACGGGAACTCTCAATTAATCTTTTTTTGGATGCACCCACTGCAGTGAAATTTCCTGGGCCAAGGATCAAACCCTCACCACAGCAGCATCCCAAGCTGCTGCAGTGTAAACACTGGATCCTTAACCCACTGTTCAATAAAATAATTTTTCTACTAGAAATTTCAAATGGAATATTTTGAGTTTAATTGATAAAACAGTAAATAATTTTTATAATCAATGCACATTTTTACATTTGTATACTCTTCATATAGGAATTTGCAATTTAGAGGGTATGTCCCTATATATTTTCTTAATTATATTATTAAAACAACTCTGGAATTTAGGCAGTGAAAGAATGCCTCCCTATTTTGCCAGTGACGGGGAAATTAGTTATTGTTTACATAATGTACCTAGTAAGTGAGATTACATTAAGCTCTAGAATTACTCTAGTATGAATCTAGTGCTTTTTATACTCTGTTGCATTTCCTTTCTAAATCTTTTGAGACAATAACTATTACTTCAGAAGGTCATAGTAAAATATCTCATTTCTCCTCACTAAAAAAAAAGTGTAAACTTAACTCTCTACATTTAAAATTAAGACATTTTTAGAGACACTAAAACTTACTAAAACAAAAGGATACTGACAATGAAAATCACAAGCCCATAAAGGAGATAAATTGATAATTTTTGTGTTGCTAAATAAAAGATAAGTATAAGAACATATACTCTTATATTTAAGTAAAGTGTATCACATATACATATATATGAATGTATAGATATGTATATATGTATAAGTGTATGTATGTATTGAATAAAACTAATTCAAAATAATGGTCACATGATGAGGGAGAGAGAGAATTAAATTTAGTAATAAAATTGGAAGGAACTACAGAAAAGAAATGAAAAAAATGGACAGACAAGAACAAAGAAAATGCAAAAGACAAAAACAAGAATGATTCAGAGCTCACTAAACAAATCAAATCCAGATATTGAAACAGAATACATCTAGGTTCTAAAGATGAACTAATTTTTATAAAATCTGAAATTAATCTGCAATCTGAAATTGGAAGCACTCTGAGCTTCCAATTGCCATTATTGTTTGTTTTCTCACTACTAAAATAATGGTTTAACTGGTGCTGCTGTTTTCACATTGATCAACTGAATGGGTTAACAATAAGCTCAGTGCCATGAAAATTGCTCTCAAGGCTACAGTAGCTGTCAACAAAATGCATTTCTTGTAGAAGGACTGAAATCAAACAAACCCCAAATAACTTTCCACTATATAATAGTAGATTAAAGTAGATGAGAAAATGGCATTTGTTAAAATACTCTCTAAAGCTACAATTAATGTTATCAAAATTTATATTTTCTGGTGTTTTATTTATACCAATACATCTACATTGGAAGCAAAAGAGTACCATGTGATTAAATAAACTTTTAAAAAACACTAAATTTTAAATGTATACATATTATCTTCACTAGGTTAATTTTAACTCATTCACTCCTTTAGAAGAACTTCTTATTTCACTTTATGTGATAGGTATTAGCAAATTATTTTTTGTTCCTGAAAAATAGGAATTAAGTGTTTTTCAGTTAATCAGAAGTTCCTCTTTCAAACATGTTAATGATTCCTCAACAGAAGTTGTTGACTTATAACAATTATGTACTTATAGCTTACTGATAGTAATTATATAATGTGAGGTGCATGATTTTACAGAAATGGATTAAGTTATATAAATTATGCTTATGAAATATATTCACCTAAGTTAAAACATAAAGTTATACAATCATTAAGAAATAAATACACTATAAAAATAGTCACTTCTTATAAATCCCTTAATCTGGAGTTCCTGTCGTGGCTCAGTGGAAACAAATCTGACTAGCAGCCATGAGGACGCAGACTCCAACCCTGGCCTTGTTCAGTGGGTTAAGGAACCACCTTTCCATGAGCTGTGGTGTAGGTCGCAGACAGAGCTTGTTTCCTGGGTTGCTGTGGCTGTGGTGTAGGCCAAGTGGCTACAGCTCTGATTCGACCCCTAGCATGGGAACCTCAACATGCCATGGGTGTGGCCCTAGCAAAAAGACAAATAAATAAATACCTGAGTTTTTTTATTTGCAATGTTTCATCTATTGTAGACCCAATTTTTATATATTATATTTTATGGTAAGACTATTATGGCAAATATATTTTGTTTAAAGAGCAGAAAGAAAAATGCTTTTTATGTGTGTTATTAAGAACCAGTGATGGAGTTTCCAGTGTAGCACAGTGGAAATGAATCTGACTAGGAACCATGAGGTTGAGGGTTTGATACCTGGTCTCACTCAGTGGGTTAAAGATCCTGTGTTTCCATGGCTGTGGTGTAGGTCAAAGACACGGCTCGGATCTGATGTTATATGGTTGTGGCATAGGCCGGCAGCTATAGCTCCAATTAGACTCCTAGCCTGGGAACCTCCATATGCTGTAGATGTGGCCCTAAAAAGCAAAAAAAAAAAAAAAAAAAAAAACAAAAAAACAAAAAACAGAAAAACAAAAAACTAGTGATATGTTCATACAAATGACTTAACTAAAACTATTGTTAGTTTGAATATACATATTAATACATAGATTTTTATATATATTCTATTACTTATAAATTAAAGAAGCTATTATGAACAGAAAGATACTATACAGTTTCTATGCATTATTGCTGGTAAATACTGGTAAACATTTTTATTATGTCATCCAGAAAACACTAGCATACATGTTACAATGATAAATAAAAAGAGAGAAAAAAGCCCTAAACCAAAATTTTCATAGGACTATCTTAACACGTATAAAAGAGATTATGAAAACAAGACCCTGAAAGGAAGAACAAATGATGGTGGGATATTAATAACTATGACATGAAAGTTAGTATCTAAAATGCAGTGAGCCATTAGCGTATATTTTATTTTATTTGGCTATTTAGATATACAGAATTGAATTTCCTTTTTCACATTGAATTACTCCAATGATATGTAGCACAAAAATTTAGTATGGCGAATGATTATTTTAGTTACAAAATATCACTGGTATTAGTCTGTTTCTAATGAATATTTTAATAATTTTTATCGTTTTAACCAGACATCAGTTTAATGTCAAACTTACATATATATCTACAGTAGCTCCATTTATCATTCAATTATTCAATTATTCTTAAACTTTAAAATGTTGGAATATTCTGTACTTTAAAAAGTATTTTAGAAAATTCTCATTTTATGAGGAAATGCATAGAAAAATGCCAATGTACAATGACTGTACAGAATTAAGCCAAATCAATTACCTAATTTTTAGGGCAGTTAGAATTACTGGCATATTCTTAACAAGTTCTTTAGCCTTTAATGTATCAAGAATTTTAGAACTCATGTTCCTATCAGAAACATCTTCATTTACTAACATTTATATTTATAGTGTTACATATGGAGGAATTCATGATATAAAACCTAAAAAAAAAATCCTGATTATGAAAGTGAATACCAATCTATGTATTTTTCTGCAGTAATTCAGGTCTTTTTCAGATACTGGTTGGCCAAGGGCCATTACACAGCTCTTCATATAATAAAGTTTGGTTTTCAAAATGAATATTTTTACTGAAAAATTGGAATCAATTAGCAAAGAGAATGTTCTTTCAGGACACATTCAGAGAGGAAACAATTAATGATCATTGCTAAGTTTCTATCTCACCTTCAAAATCAGAATACACACAGAAAATAAATTTATTTTCACAAGGGGCAGAGAGGCTCTAAAGCTCTCTGGAACAGCACCCAGCCACCCTTCCAGGGCTGTACTAATGGTCAAACTGGGCAGAGGTCAGCAGAACACTTCTATCGCTGCACCAGAATAAATACACATCTCTGTTCTGGTACTGCACTGGCTACAAGATCAACACTCCTTCATAACCCTTGCTTCTCACCTTTTACCTTCCTGAATCAAAGTTTCAAACAAATGTCTCTGACTGATTAAACATCTTAGATTAGGATAATCTGGCAAAAAGACTTTTCTGGTTTCTATCTTTGAAATTTAATATCCAAAATACAGGGAGGGAGTTGAAAGAGGCTTAGTGTCTCCAAATGTTTCACATCCCCTGCAATAAGCTACATCTCTGAGGAAGATACAAAGTACTAGTGGAGCAGGGGAGGAGGATGGGGGTGTTTGGGTTTGTGACGTTACATTAGATACTGACAGCATGTCTCTTGGAGGAACTAGTAATTTGGAGGTGATTCCATACAGAACTTTAAAGATACCAACAGTCTGCCTCTCACCCAGCGAGTTTCAAGAGAAACGCTGGCATTTAGAAGGGGAAAAAAAAAATAAAAATAAAAAGAATAAACAAAAAAGATGAAGGTCCAGGCATAGTGATCTGACATTTCAAAGTGTGCAGAGGGCTACAGGAAGTTGTCAGTTTCTCAGAGGTATAAAAGAATACAAACACTGAAGTTATGAAATGTTTCAAAGTGTTGATTCTAAAGCCTCAGGAGTGGAAGAAGTAACTAATATTATTTAGAAATTTCAATATTTGTTTTATTATTAAAATTACTATTAAGTGCTATTTTTCCCATATTAATCATAGTAAGCAAAATTAAAGTAAATATGATAGCTATTAATATTCTTTCACAGGTCAAATCTACTATATATAATTAATTACTATCCCTTAGGATATTTTCTCACGTGTTGAAGACAATTTTCTATACCCCCTCTTTTCTTGTGATTTCAGCTTTAAAGTTCTGTTCATCCTCCTTCTTGAACCTATCCTAGAAAAATTTTTTATTTCCAAGAATGGATATCTATTCTGACTCTCACTTCAAGGTGGAAACCCTTTCTGACCTCCATACAAGTCTCCAATTTCTGATTATGCAGCTCAGCCCTATCCAGAGGCATAGCTCATTACATCACACCAGAAGATGGCTCATTTGTGTTTACTGATCAAGAAATTATGCTGGTTAATATCTTCTTGGCTGTTTACATGCTTAAACACTCAGATGTGTTTTAGGTAGTGATGCTTTATAGAAAAATGCCAATGACATACAGAATTAAGCCAAGTCAGAAATCTATTTTTTCAGGCGATTATAGAGTTACTGACATATTGTTCCTAACATAAGCCTTTCATATGCTAAGCCTTTTGGAACTTGAATGACTTCATAAAGACACTTCATTTTTTGAATAGGTTGTTTTGTCTTTGGTGTATAACTAATGTCTGAAAAGCACTTCTAAAAAGGATCTTTAACCAACTCAGGGCACCTGTTTTTCTTAACAGAGCAACAATGGTGTGTATGAGTTTCAAGGGATGGTTAAATGTGACTTGGAGGCAGAACGGTTCCAAAGTCCTTGACTTATTTAAATAACTGAAAACAAAAAGGCTATATAAAGTCATATGCAAAAGAATAAAATAGATCATCTTGACCCTTTAAAAACCATATTTCTTTTCAGATGATCTCTTAAGGAGCTGGTGAAGAGGACATTGTACCTAAAACACACAAGAAATCCTTAAAATGTTCATTGATGTAGTGCTCTGGAACAGAAGAGCTCTCCTACAACAGCTCTCAACTTATTTTCCCTGTTCCTTTCATTTTCTCATTACTTTTCTTTCCGCTCCCACATTTATTCTCCTTAAATTTCTTAATGTTCTTCAGAGTTTAATCCTGTAGATTAATGTGCAAACAAACTTTCTGGCCAAATTCTCCTCTATGGCTTCTCACCTGGGCAGAATAAAAACATAAATGGAAGAAAGAAGGTTGTAAATAAACAGACATACACACACACTCTCTCTCTCCCTCTCTCTCTCTCTCTCTCTCTCTCTCTCTCACACACACACACACACACACACATCCTGGAAAAAATTGCATACCACCTGCTGCATACATAAATTGAGGATCAAACATTTGGTGTTCATCATTCTACTTTATGTATTTAATCAGTCATATATGCAGATGATTCATAGTCATGTATTTACTATTTATTTTATACAGTAATTGCATGGCATATGGCATATCACATTTTTAAACTAATATGAGATTATAAACAGTTTATAAGGATCCATGCTGCTTGTTACTAATTCTTACTTTGGCTTTAAATATTTCCATTGACTTTAAATAAGTTTTCAAACTTGAAAACTTATTTGGATCTATTTAAGAACTATTTACCTAAATTAAAATTTAGAGAAATTGCTTAGAATATTGTACTTGTGTAAGAAAAACTGTTTTAATTCTGCAGTATCCCTTATTGTTTTTATAATATATTAAAATGTTGTGATTTCCTTTACAATACTGATTGAAGAGAATAGTTTTTAAGGGTAGGTATGTAAGAAGCAACAATGAGATTAAAAATAGTTATTAATAAAAATTTTTTTATTCATGTACATCAATGACTATTTAATAAAACAGAATTCTAGGTGCCCTAAGACAGATGTTCTCAAAATCTGCCAGATTCCTAAAAACACCTGGATTGCAGTGTTTGTTTTGTGGCAATTCCTTGGATGCATTCTCCACAATGTAGCTTGGATCCAACTTTCCCTCTAGAGACTTTTTAATTTTGCAGAAAGTTTTGTTTTTTTTTTTTTTTGTCTTTTTGCTATTTCTTGGGCCGCTCCCGCGGCATATGGAGGTTCCCAGGCTAGGGGTCGAATCGGAGCTGTAGCCACCGGCCTATGCCAGACCCACAGCAACGAGGGATCCAAGCCGCGTCTGAGACCTACACCACAGGTCACGGCAACGCCGGACCCTTAACCCACTGAGCAAGGGCAGGGACCGAACCTGCAACCTCATGGTTCCTAGTCGGATTCGTTAACCACTGCGCCAGGACGGGAACTCCTAATTTTGCAGAAAGTTTTTAATTAGCAGTGAGGCTTGGTAATTTCTGCACCACAGTGCTGTGTCAGCCCAATCCCCTCATTGTTCTGATTTGCCAGATTCATGAAAGCCTCTTACCACTATATACTGTAGTTGTGGTGAATGCTTCCAGGCATTTATTCCAGTTTGCATTCCTCAATCTTATCCTCTTTCATTTTGCTGATTCTTCACTTTGATCCTACTCTTGCCTTCTGACTGTGCCCTTGGGTGGATACTTCTGAACACCCATTGCTTTCCACTCTCCATATGCCTAGAAATTGGACTTTAATCTTACATTCAAGGGTTGGTCTACTCACTGCTATAACTATTCATGGGTCTCAGCACAGAAAATGAGCCAGTTTCTATTCTGAGTTAGACTAGTTATTTCACACGCCCAGTTGATATTATCAAAAATCACCTGATGTTTTTAATGGCTTCCTTTTCTGTGCAAAAGATTTTGGGTTTAATTAGGTCCCACTGGTTAATTTTTGTTTTTATTGAACTTATTCCAGGAGGTGGGATCAAGCAAGATGTTGCTTTGATTTATGTTGAAGAGCATTCTTTAGGAGTTTTTATAGTATCTTGTCTTGTACTTAGGTCTATAACCTATTTTGAGTTCATTTTTGTGAATGGTGTTAGAGAGTGTTCTAGTTTCCTTCTTTTACATGTAGCTGTCCAGTTTTCCCAACACCACTTATTGAAGGGACTATTTTTCTTCCACTCTATGTTCTTGCCTTCTTTGTTGTAGGTTAGTTGACCATAGGTGCTTGGGTTTATTCTGGGCTTTCTATCCTCTACCATTGATCTATATTCCTGATTTTGTGCCAGTACCATATTGTTTTGATAACTTGTAGTTATCAAATAGTTTTGATCATATGTGGTATTGTCTGAAGTCAAGGAGCCTGGTTCCTCCATTCCATTTTTCTTTTTCAATATTGCTTTGGCTATTTGAGGTCTTTTGTGTTTCCACATAAATTTTAAAATATTCTGTTCTACTTCTTGAAGAATGTCCTTGGTAATTTGATAGAGATTACATTGAATTTATAGATTGTCTTGGATAGTATGGTCATTTTAATAGTATTGATTCTTCCAATCTAAGAGCATGGTATATCTTTCCACCTGTTTGTGTCATCTTTGATTTCTCTTATCAGTGTCTATAGTTTTCAGAGTAGAGTTCTTTTGTCTCTTTAGGTAGGTTTATTCCTAGGTATTTTATTCTTTTTGATGTGATGGTAAATGGGATGTTTTCTCTGATTTCTATTTCTTATCTTTCATTGTTAGTATATAGAAATGCACTAGATTTCTGCGTATTAATTTGGTATCCTGCAACTTTGCCAAATGCATTGATGAGTTCTAATAGTTTTCTGGTAGGGTCATAGGCAAACAATGAAGTTTTTACTTCTATTTTCCAATTTCAATTCCTTTCATTTCTTTTTCTTCTCTGATTGCAATTGCTAGAACTTCCAAAACTATGTTAAATAGTAATGGTGAAAATGGACATCATTGTCTTGTTTCCAGTCTTAGTGGAAATGTTTTCAGACTCATTCAGAAAAAAAAAGAGGGGGATAGGGCTCAAATCAATAAAATTATAAATGAAAAAGTAGGAATTACAACTGATCCACAGAAATACAAATGATCATAAGAGACTACTTAAGCAACTATGTGCCAATAAAATGGACAATGTAGAAGAAATGGACAGATTCTTACAAAGGTACAACCTACTATTACTGAACCAGGAAGAAATTGGAAATATGAATAGACAAACCACAAATACTGAAATTTAAAATGTGATAAAAAAATTTCCAAAAACCAAAAGTCTGGGACCTGATGGTTACACAGGCAAATTCTGTCAAACATTCAGAGAAAAGTCAATACCTCTTCTTATGAAACTCTTTAAAAAATAGTAGAGGAAGGGACACTCCCAAACACATTCTATGAGGCCAGCATCACTCTGATACCAAAACCAGACAAAGATAGCACAAAAAAGAAAGAAAATTACGGGCCAATACCGCTGATGAACATTGATGCAAAAATCTTTAACAAAATATTAACAAACCAAATACAAATATATTTTAAAAGTTCACACACCATGATCAAGTGGGATTTATCCCAGAGATGCAAGCATTTTTCAATATCGGCAAATCTATCCGTGTGATACTTGACATCAATAAACTGAAAAATAATAACCATATTTGATCATCTCACTAGGCGCAGAAAAAGCTTTTGACAAAATTCAACACCTGTTTCTGATAAAAACTCTCCAGAAATTGGGCATGGAGGGAACCTATCTCAACATAGTAAAAGTCATATATAACAAATCCACAGCTAATATCATTCTCAATGGTGAAAAACTGAAAGCATTTCCACTAAGATCAGACACTGATGTTTAAAAATATATATTTTAAATGTATAGGTTTTTATGGATTAAATCATTCCAACCCATCTAATTCATATACAGAAGCCCTGATTCTAAATGTGACTGCATTTTGAGATAGGATATATAAGGTGATAAAGTTAAATAGTCACAATAGTGGAGCCTTAACCCAACAAGGCTGGTCTCCTTATAAAAAGAGACGGAGACATCACATCTGTACAGCATAAAGATCACTAAGAAGATTATTTCTGTCATTATTCAATGTTCATACATTCATTATTTTAAAATATTTGTGGAGTATCTAATATTTGCTTAATATGCAATTGGACACATTAAGACAAAGCAATAGTCTGTGATTTTGAAATATGATCCTACTGAATAATTTCCAAAAATGCAGAAGCAGTGTAGACAGGACAATCATGTGAGTGCGCAGATGATACCCTGAACCCAGGGTGAGCTTAGCAGAGAGGGAAGAAAGAACAACTGTTCAATAAGAGCATGCAAGGAAACATTTCAGATAAACAGAGTAATTTGTGCAAAGCAGTAGAGGGTAGAAGGAACAGTATAGCTATGTACCAAAATTTGGAAGGTCAGGGAAAGATAATGAAAGATTAGAGGGAAATTATAAACATATAAGGAACAGATAGTTGAGAACCATCCATAATATACAAGAAGTTTATGGGGAGCTTTTGAAAAGTTCTATGGCATAATATTGTCAAATTACATGTTACACTGTTTTTTCTGGTTACTGTTGGAGCCATTGTAATAGGACAGATAAAAGTCAGGGCTTTCTGTAGAAGAATAACAAAGAGGACAATACAATTAGTCCTGAAATGGTCACAGTGGAACAGGTAAAATGTGAGAACCAATTAGAACTGTAACCTATGGGAAAAGGAATAGTCAGTGTATGTTGTGGTTTCTTTCTCTGACTTAAAGAAAATAGCAAAGAAGAAAATTTCATGTCCCCAATAATAAGTGTAGTTTATTTTCTATTATGATATTAAAAATAATTTATAGATAGACTCATGTAACTTTAGTCTAATGTGATAAAACAAAAATCCATATAGTGGGGTCTTTTCCTTCATAATGTCTTTCCATGAAAACTTACTTGTTGCTTCCTGTAATAGGCAGAATAATGCCCTTCTCCCAGTAAAAATATCCATATTCTAATCCTTAGGACTTGTGAATATTTTACCTTAAAGGAAAAAGGGATTTTGTATATATAATTAAGGTTAAGGGACCTTATATGGGGGTATTATCCCATATTGTCTGGAAGGCCCAACATAATCACGAGTCCTTAAAAGTGAACAACCTTTCTCAGGGAGGTTAGAGAGACATGAAGATAAAAGGAGGATGACAGATGAGATGTTGTTGGCTTTGACATTGGAGGAAGGGGCTACAAACCAAGAAATGTAGGTTCTTGTAGGATGTGAAAAAGGCAAGGAAATATATTCTCCCCTAAAAAAACACAGACCTAAAGACATCTTGATTTTAGACTGTGAGATCTATGTCAGAACTTCTGACCTACAGAAGAGTAAGATATTAAATTTGTGTTGCTTGACTCCTTAAAGATGTGGTAATTTGTTACAACAATTGGAAACTATTTCAGGTTTTCATACCAAGAGAAACATGCTACTATACCAAATACTAAAAAATGTGGGAGTGGTTATATTGTGAGGCATTGGGAAGAAAGCGAAAGAATTTTGAGGAGTGTGGAAAAAGAAAAAAAAAAAAAGAAAGGAAAGGAAAAAACGAAAACCTAGATTGTCTCGAACAGAATATGTTTTTGAAAGACTGTTCCTGAGGGTACAGAAGGAAGTGAGGAGCTAATCAAAGAAAACCCAAATTGCCTTAGAGAATGTGTAGATCATCATGAACAGATTATTAACAGAACCTGAACTCTACATTGCTGAGAGGATTCAGAAGGAAATGAGGCTCTTGTTAAGGAAGAACTGGAAGAAAAGAGATTATTTCATATCCTTTTAGCAGCAGAAAGCTTAGCAGAATTGTGTCCTATAGTTAAACAGCAGAAATTGTAAAGGATGATCTTGGCTATTTATCTGAGGAAATTTCCAAGGAAAGTATTGAAGGTATGGCCTATTTTTTTCCTTGTTGCTTATAGTTAAATGGGAGAAGAAAGAGATAGAAGTATTGAAAGAATTGTTAAACAAGAAGGAAATAGATCTGGATGATTTGGTAAATGATCAGCCTATCCAGACTGCAAAATATGTTAAAATCAAGGCGCTCACTGACAAAAAAGCATGCCCTATGGAGTTCCCGTCGTGGCTCAGTGATTAACGAATCCGACTAGGAACCATGAGGTTGCGGGTTCGATCCCTGGCCTTGCTCAGTGGGTTAAGGATCCAGCGTTGCCATGATCTGTGGTATAGGTCACAGATGCAGCTTGGATCCCGCATTGCTGTGGCTCTGGTGTAGGCCAGCAGCTGCAGCTCTGATTTGACCCCTTGCCTGGGAACCTCCATACGCCGCGGGTGCGGCCCTAAAAAGACAAAAAAAAAAAAAAGTATGCCCTAAAGAAAAAGCCAAGTTTGTGATTATAAAACCTTTCACTGTTATCTCAGGGAAATCAAAAGTTCAGGGTATTCAGTCGCACAAAAGGCTCTTTAAAGAGATTAAGGAAAGCATTTACACATGTCCCATAAAGTTATACAAAAAATTGTATAACATATAATCATTTAGATTAAATACAATCAAATGAAATCTCAAATATTCCTAAAAAGCATTATGAAACATTTTTAATTATTAAATTTAAATTGGAACACAGAAATTAAATTTTAAATATCATAAATACAATCCTGTGAAGAATCATTCTATTCACTTTTTCAGTATTATACATCTATTAGCTTTTTTTAAGGATATAGTCATAGGTATTCAAAACATATAAATGTGTTAATTTCATTTTGGGAAAAACCTACATGGTTAACAGCTGGGGAAAAATCAAATGGATTTTATTAAATATGTAATTACACATTATAAAGCCATTAAATGATAATTCTAATAAATTAATAATAATATAGGCTGTGGTAGACTGACTAATGGCTCCCCAAAGATGGGCATACACCAGTCTTTGGAACCTGTGAGTATGTAACTTATATGAAAAAAAAAATCAGATTTTGTAGACGTAATTTAAGAATTTTGAGAAGAGAATATTAGTCTGCATTGTCCTTGTGGGTATAAGAGTAATCACAAGGATACTTATAAGAAAGAGGGAGGAGTCCAAGTCAGAGAAGAAAATGTGACCAAAAAAGTAAAGAGACAGAGAGAGATTAGTGGATAATGTTCTACTTTTTTCTATCAATTTTTTTGAGAGATGGATGTTAAAAATTCTGTCTATGAATTTGTCTATCTTTGCAGTGATATCAGTGTTTGCTTCATTTATTTTGGAACACTTTAATTATACTCATAAACTTTCAAAATTGTTACATCCTCTTGACAATATGAGCCTATTCTTGTTATTAAATGACTACTTTTAACCTTGGTAATATTCTTCAGTGTGCTCTGAAATCCACGCTGTCTACACTGTCTTCTTTAAGTATAGCTCTCTCAGATCTTCTTTTAGTAGTGTTAGCATGGTATTACTTTGTCACTTGTTATTTTTAAACTGTTTATGAATTAATATTTAAAAGGCATATGCTATCTATACACAGCATGTAGTTAGGTCTTGCTTTTTGTTCATTCTTAAAATCTGATTTTTAAATGAAGGCATTTGTATATTTACATGCAATGAGATTACTGGTATGGCTAGATTTATAGTTATCATTTTGGCATTTGCTTCATCTTGCCTCTGCTATTTTTTCCTTTTAAAAGTTTTCTCCTTCAGAAGTTGAGTATTTTTATTATATTTAATCTCATTTTAAGTTATTAGCCACAACATTTTATTATAGTTGTTTATAAAATGTAACTTTATTAAAATATATATTCAAATGATATTTCACTGCTTTATACATAGCATAAGAACCTTAAAATAGTATACTTTCATTTATATCCTCCCAGACTTCATGCTATTAAGATAAACGTAAGACATTTTTATTACATTTTTGTATAGACCACAAAACACATTGCTATTTTTTCACTTAAAGTCAATTATATTTTAAAGAGATTTAAGTGATAAAATCATCTTTTATATATATAAACAAAAATCCATTATCATATATGCACTCCAGGCATATAAAAGTTCCTAGGCCAGGTATGAAATCTGAGCCACAGCTGTAAGCTCTACTACAGCCATGGCAATGCTAGATCTTTAACCCACTGTGCCAGGCCTGGGATTGAACCCATGCCTCAGCAGTGAACCAAGCTGTCACAGAGATGACGCTTAACCCACTGCACCAGAGCAGGAACTCCAATAATCTTATATTTTTATCCAATTTACCATTTCTAATGCTACACAACTAGGTCAATTAGATCAATGAAATAAAATGGAAATTTTAGAAATAGCATCATATATATGTATATGATATTTGACAAGGTAAAAAGGTACCTTACTGGATAATGTATTTTTTAACAAAGGCCATTATCACTGGCTATCCATATGCAAAAAAGAATAAAAGAATAACTTTAATCCATAACTGCACCATATATTAACTAAAAGAGTTCAGGGATAATAATGTAAAATGGAAATATATAAGATTTTCAGAAGGAAACAAAGACAACTTTCTGAACTTTAATTAAGCAAAGATTTCCTAGATATATCACCAGAATTAAGATACCTGAAAAAGAAAATTATATTTTTGGCTTCATCAAAATGAAGAAAAAAAAAAGTCAGCTCTCTGAAACATTGATGAGATTATGTAAAAGAAAAACACATATTAGAAAATAATGTTTGAAAAGTATATATCTGATAAAGGACTAAAAACCTATAACATGTAAACATTTTTTCAATACTCAATAATAATTTAAAAAACAGAAAAAGCAAGTAAACAATGGACAAAAGATATGAACAAACACTTCAACAAAAGATACACATATGGCAAAGATGCATGTAAAAGATGTTTTGTATAACTAGTCATTAGAAAAATGCAAATTAAAATCATAATGTGATACAATTACACACTTATTAAACCATACCACATGTTGGCGTGATGTGGAGGTAATGAACTTTCATTCACTCCTGATGGGAATTCAAAATGCTCCAAACACATTGGAAAACAATTCGGCAGTAATTGCATACTTATCATGTGTTCCAACCATTCAATCCCTAGCACTCACCCGAGAGAAAAGAAAGCTTATGGGCACACAAAGACTTGTGCACAAATGTTCACAGCAGCTTCATTTGTAATAGCCCCAAACTGGAAACAACACAAATGTATATTAAGAGATGAATATATAAAGAAATTGTGATTATATATACATAAAACCATAGATGAATCTCAAAATATTTATGCTGTTCAGAACAAACCAAATCCTTCTTCCCAACTCAAATATATGTTCATACTATATAATTCAACTTATATAAAATTATTGGAAATGAATGGTAATCTGTACTAACTGATAGCAAATTAGTTATTATTAGTGAAAAAGATGGAGTAGGGAGTGGTGGAAGAAAGGGATTATAAACTGATAGAAGGAAAATTTAGGGAATGAATTATCTCATTATGTCATTGTCTTGACCGTAGTGATAAGTTTCCTGGGTGTGAGTAGGTGTGTGCTTATGGGCGTAACTAATTGTGCATTGGAATACAAATAAGTTATTTATATCAATTATAATCTAACAAAGTTGTTAAACAAAATATACTAATAAGAAGAAAACACAGGAGTGAATAATCACTATTTTTTTAACCCATACTTTTATATACAGTACCTTTGAAAATATTTAGTCAGTAGAAATATAAGACGATAAGTACTAGTGAACTTCAGATTTTATTAGAAAGGTAAATTTACAATCCTAATGGGTACAGTCAATATGGGGAGATTTCTCAGAACCGTAGAATCAAGTTTCTAGTATCAAAGATCATTACTAATTTTAGGTGAGGAATACAAAGTACTAATCAAATTTTGGACAGATTAGTATATGCAAAATTAAAAATCCACGTGATTTTCAATTTGTAAAAATTCAGTTGTTTCCATTTAAAAATCAGTGTGCAAATTTGTGAATACCTCCTGTAGTATTGAATATATAATGTGGCTCCCTTTAGAATCATGCAGTGGAGATATTAAAAGATATATGTATTTAATACAGCCCATCCTATATAAAATAAATCATAATATCAGGGCCAAAACTTAGACACCTAAAATCCTCCTCATGTGATAAAAATATTCTGTCAAGATTGAGTGGTACTGAAGAAAGTTAGCTTGGCTTAGTCATTTTCATTCACAAGTATACCTGTGAATCAATCCTGTTGCTTATTGCTTAGGTAAATAACTTGATAATTTGGGTGGGTAATAGAACTGTCTTTAACATGCATAATAATATGGGATGTGCAAAATACTTTTGACTAGTTTGAAGAATGTGTTCAAAAGTTCATATGCCTTCTGTCTTGAAGAGTTCAATCAATATTAGTTCACATCCCCAAGTATAGTTTATATATATTTCTATAGAATATTAAATGATAAATAAATTTTTATTTGTTATTGACATGTTTTAATAAAGTCCATCTAGAGTCTCCAGAAAAAGAGTATATCAAATAAAATTACCAACCTAAGTGTGGATATTTCAGATATCTCAGTGTCCTCAGTGTAAGATACATGGCAAATAATAACAGTAAAATCATGATTAAGGCATGAGTTTATAACCTACATCATGGAGATCTGGTAATGGTCAATCACTCATAAAGCTTTCAGGTTAACCAATCTAAGGGAAGCATTTTATTGTCTTATAGGCTCACAATTAGGGTTTATATACTTTGAGAGGCTTAGATTATCAAGATTCACAATTTACAAATTTACCAAAAATAAACAATAAAATATAAGTGATTTATAGGGATGTAAAAATTCACGATGTTTCTAAACTTGAGCAACTTGGCATGAAATAGTTAAAGGTCAGACAAAGAGAATAAGATTTGATTTTTCTTTTGTCTATTTTTAGGGCCGTACCCACGGCATACGGAGTCCCAGGCTAGGGGTCCAATCGGAGCTGTAGCCTCCAGCCTAGGCCAGAGCCACAGCAATGTGGGACTGGAGCAAAGTCTGGGACCTATACCACAGCTCACAGCAACTACAGATCCTAAACCCACTGAGCAAGGCCATAGTTCGAACCCATGCCCTCATGGATTCTAATTGGGTTCACTGACTGCTGAGCCATGATGGGAACTGCTGATGATTTTTTAATTGCAGATATTTCAAGAAATGAAAACAATACAAAATGTTACTTAAAAAGAGAAATGATGAAAGAATACTCCTAGTATTTACATAATTTAGCAGTAATGAAATAACATAATATTATTAGTGCTGAAGAATGAATTAATTAAAATTAAAAATCACAGTTGTTTCTTACTTGATATAAAGAAAGAAATAGGAATTGAAAAAAATCTATATATGATAAAGAAAAGAAAATTCAGAGAAAGGGGAAGGAGGTATGATCCACTTAATTTAAAGAAAATGGTCACTAGAGAAAGCTTTCCTATGCAAATTTGAAAGTAATATAATTTTGATAAAAATAATTCACTTGATAATACTAATATACCAACTTTCAGGAAGTTCAAATTTAATTACTAACTTTTGCATTTTCACAAAATCAAATTTAGTATTGAACTCACAGGATATATAAGGTATGGCTACTCTCTGCAGTGTGCATAAAAAAACAAATAAATGTTTTTAGGTATTTTTGCCAAAATATATGAAAGATATTACTTATTTGAAATCTAAAAATGAAATGTGCTAATGTATTACTAATTTATATCTGCTAGTAATAATATTATTCTGAAGTAAATGCATAAACAAGTTTAGATAAATTGGATTTAAATATGAGAAATGGGGAAAATTCATTTTTAAATGATTATTTTTTTAAAGAATAATTAAAATCCAAATAATTGTAAAGCAATATTTGTCTTAAAAAGCCACATTAATAAACTAATGTTAATTTTTAAATAATTTGAATTTAGTCTCTTTTAAATTTATTTCTGCTCTGATCTTTACGATTTCTTTCCTTCTACCAACTTTGGGTATTATTCTTTCTCTAGTTGCTTTAGGAATAAGGTGAGGTTGTTTGAGATTTTTGTTTCCCTCTTAGAACTGTTTTTGCTACATAGCATAGGTTTTGGATTGCCATAATTTTTAATTTACTCGGTTGAATTATTAAGAACTCTTATGGTGACAGTTTTGAAAAAGCCTACATATAACAACTTACTAATGATGGTATGTAGGCTCCTATGTTTCTATTAAAATGATGTTATCAGTCATTTAATTACTTTAAATTTCCTGAAATGAGGGCAGTATTCAATTTAAAAGAATATAATGAAACCAACAGAACAGCAGTCATACACACAACTTCCTTTCATCTTTTGACAAGTCACTGAGGTTAGATATATGAAAATATATTAAAGCCTACAATTTAAAAACTTTTCCTCAAACTAGCAGAAAACCAATATGAAAGAAAAAACAAACAATCAGAAATCTGGAGGTATACAGGCATGTGCAGAAAAAACGTGATCCAAGCATTCACTTAACAAGGGTAGACACAAATGGACGCTACTTAAGTCAGTAAAAATATTGAGCTAGGGACTTTATAAAGAATTGCTAAAGACTGAGGATAGGGCTAGCATGAAAGTGTGAAGTACACAAATTTAAGGGAGTCTGTACCTCTGTGGATAGGCTCTTCCTCCATGAACCCCACAAGGCACTCACAGAGAAGTTCAAAGAAAATCCCAAAAGAGCTTCCTACGTGATGCAGGCTGAGGAAAACAAAAAGCAGCATTCAACAGGTTTAAGCTGAGTTCACTAGTGAAAACATTCTGCAGCTGGTTGATGGCAACAGTCTCTAATACTGAGGGAAGGGCTATATTAGGTGCTAACCCAGGCGTTACTTGTGGAGGAAGGGAAGAAAACATTGTGAAGTCTACTCTATCTGCCCTCTTGAACCAAGTTCTAGTGACTGCATAAAATTGAGGCTTAATATCAACGAATGATAGGGGACAATATCAAAGAATGTCCCCTTTCTGTGTCCCTCTCTACCAGTCTAACGTATCTGGTGGGAGAGCTGCAAGAAAAGTTCTCTCTTAAGAATGGCATAAGGCAGAAATCTAAGATAAGTAGGGAGACTTAAAGCTAAATGGGAAGCAAATTTTAAACAGTCCAATTTCTATGAGATTAAAAGAAATTCAAACTAAAGCCCTCATGGAAAGAAAGATATACTGATATCCAAGCAGAAACATGTTTAACTTACTTTATTTACTGTCCTACAAAGCGAGTCTAGCTTTCAACAAAATGGCTACAATACATACAAAAAGAAAGAAAAATTGTAGTGTGGAGAGACAAAGCAATTATCAGAACTGACATGGATATGACATAGGTGGAACTCAGAAACAATTTTTAAATAACAGTGGTAAAGACTATAATTGAAAAGGTAGATAACTTGCAAGATCAGATAGGTAATTTCAGTAAATAGATAATAACTCTAAGATTCAAATGAAGTGCTAAGAACAAAAGTACAGTAAACACAGATGGTGCCTTCTAAAGCACTCAGTAGACTCAACAGAGCTGAAGATAGCAGCATTGACTCAGAACACAGATCAAGATAAATTACTGAAATTAAAACACAAAAAGAGAACAGAGTGAGTGGAAAAGCATGGAACAGAGAATAAAAGCTATGTAAAATATATGAAGTGGTCTAATATATGTGTCATTCGAAACCCAGAAAGAGAACCACGAAAAATTAAATTGTGAAAATACAGTCGCTAATAATTTTCTAAAAGTAGTAGCAGAAACCAAACCACAAATTCAAGAGCTCAGAAAACAAAAGAATAAATAAATATTAAAATAAACAATAAATTTAAAAAGATACCCAGGCATATTATTTTCAAATTTTAGTAAGATAACAAGAAATAGAAAATCCTGAAAGCTGCCGGAGTACAAGATACAGTAACATGAAAGAAACAATCATATGAGTTACAGAGGTCTTATCAGAAGCCATGAAAGCAAGAAGACAAGTAACATTTTTAAAGTGGTGAAAGAAAAAAAAAATCAACTCAATATTCTGTACTCAGCAATAATATACTTGATAAGTGAAGGACAGATGAAGACTGAGGGAGTTCTTTTCCAGCAGTCCTACTTGATAAGAAATGATACATGAAAATTCTCAAACAAAAAATATATGATATAATAAGAAATATAAATCTATACAAAGAAGATGAAAAGCATTGGAAATTAAGAAAAGTAAACACATATTTTCTTAATTTTCTTCTAAAAGCAAAAAACTTTTTCTCATTCCTGGTGGCCGAATGGGTTAAGGATCTGGTATTGTCACCACTGTGGCTCAGGTCACTGCTGAAACATAGGTTTGATACCAGGTCCAAGAAATTCTGTGCGCCATGGGTAAAATCAAAAAATAAAATAAAAGAATATAAAAGCAAGATATTAACAATATGTGTTTAGAGAACACTAAAATGAAATATTTTTAACAGCAGAGTACAAAAGGAATAGATTGGAAAAGGTAAAGTTCTCATATTACACATGAAGTGGTACAATATTATTTGAAGTTAGTGGCCCCTTATTTAAATTATATTTGTAATTACATATTGTTAATGGAGAACATAAGTGAAATTATAAAAAATTCACAAAGCATAAAAATATAAAAAGAAAAAATATAAAGAGATAAGGGCTTTAATCAAAACATATCAATAATAAATTTTGTGACTATTTTAAGTACATCATTAAAAAATTAAGAGGTAATAGAATAAAAAAGGAAGATACATGATCTTCTGTTTATAAGGAAACATTTTAAATATAAATACTTCAATAGGTGAAAAGAAACAACAAAGAATAAAACATTCACAAATCAAAATTAAGCTATATTAAATTCAGATAACATAGACATTAAACCAAGGAAAATACAAGAATATAGAAGGACAGTAAGTAATAATAAAGGGGTCAATTTCGGGGGAAAAAAATCTAGTAATGGTAGATGTGCATGCACCAAAAACAGAGGTCCCCCCAAAAAAAGATGTAAAATATGTCAGATCTAACAATGGAAATAGATACATCCATAATTATAGTTTGAGACTTCAATATTCATTTCTCAGTAACTGATAGAAAAATTAAGGAGAAAGTTAGTGAAGTTGTAGGTGATGGAACCACAACTATTAACAAGTTTGATTTGATATTTATAGAACATTCTATCTAACAACTGCAGAATGTTTTCATCTTAAGAACACAAGAATGTGTTAATCACATGGAGCATTCATTAAGATGCCATCTCTGAGTTATAACAGAAACATCAACAGTTTTATTTTTATTTTTATTTTTATTTATTTATTTGTTTATTTTTTGGTCTTTTTGCTATTTCTTGGGCCGCTCCAGCGGCATATGGAGGTTCCCAGGCTAGGGGTCGAATCAGAGCTGTAGCCACCAGCCTACGCCAGAGCCACAGCAATGCAGGATCCCAGCCGCGTCTGCAACCTACACCACAGCTCACGGCCACGCCAGATCATTAACCCACTGAACAAGGGCAGGGACTGAACCCGCAACCTCATGGTTCCTAGTCGGATTTGTTAACCACTGCACCACGACGGGAACTCCCCAGTTTTTTAAATATATGATTTATATAATGTATAATCTGAGATCATAATAGAATTAAAATGTTAAGGAGTTTCCACTATGGCTCATTGGGTTAAGAATCAAACTAGTATCCATGAGGATTTAGGTTCTATCCCTGGCCTCATTCAGTGGGTTAAGCCTCTGGCATTGTCACACGCTGCGGAGTAGGCTGCAGATATGGACTGGATCTTGCGTGGCTGTGGCTGTGGCATAGGCCAGCAGCTGCAGCTCTTATTCGAACCCTAGGCTGGGAACTTCTATATGCCGCAAGTGTGGCCCTAAAAAGAAAAAAAAAAAAATCTTAACGAAGAAAATCTGAAAACAAAGATTTTTTTTATGAATTTTTGCTTTCCCCAGACCTAGTAGAGGTCCTGAAAGACATATATTTTTAACTGAACCCTGAATATCTCAAACGACCTCAACCAAAAATCAAGTGTGCATATATATTGATTGTAATTGATATTCAGTGCTTGTAATTTTGTTTTGGAAAGCAACATATAAAATGAGAACATTTTAAATATATATTCTTAACATTTTTTAAAATTTCCTCAGTTCTTTCTTGGAAATTTAATATAATTGTATATTCTATGCTCAAGTTACTCAATAAAAGAAAAACAGAAACAGATAAATGCCCTGTTATTTTGTCTAACTTATGGGTAGTATTCAGAACTTACATAACTTATTAAAACAGGTCATTTAAATGTTCTATGTAGTCAAAAAAATTTAGTACTCTTAAAATTGATACCATTTTGTTATTTTATAAGCAGTAGTGATGCAAGCTTTGGTAAAGTTCTAGCAAATGCACTTGTAAAAAGATACATTTCTACTACAGCAATAAGAGGTAATTAGCTGATTCAAAGGTAACAGTGATATTTTCTTTCTGAGACTGAATAAATGTTGATACTTGAGATTATTGTGTGATCTGAATGTAAAACTTATTAGATTTTAATTGATGTTATGTAAATATGAAAAGCATGACATACCTTATTTAGTTCAAGTATGTCTCTTGCAAGAATAACATTTTAACAAAATCAAATTTAATACTGAACATTAATCATAAGTATTTTCAAAAATCATTTTACTAATTAAAAACAAATATTTACTAATATTTAATTAATGTATATGTTTACTTTGTTTAAAAATGCTTCACAGTAGTCTAAAGTGCCCTTGGTTACAGGAATAGCCAACTGATCCATCTTCTATTCATTTAAAAACATATCGATAATTTGATATGATTCAATAGGTAAAGAAAGAAAAAAAAGCTAAATCAGCATATAAGCTTTTATTTTGTTAAATTAGTCTTTAGAGTAATGTATATTACTTTATTTGGTATATTAGAGAAATCAAGAGATGATACTGCTCTGAAAATTGGTTAGTTTTGCACATGATGATTTGAGGCTTCATTTAACATTAACGGCCTCCATTCTTTTTTATTGTTTTTTTTTTTTTTTGTCTTTTTTTTTTTTAGAGCCTCACTTGCAGCATATGGAGGTTCCCCTGCTAGGAATCTCATTGGAGCTACAGCTGTCGGCCTATGCCAGAGCCACAGCAACACATCTGCCACCTACACCATAGCTCACGGCAACGCGGGATCCTTAACCCACTGAGCAAGGCCAGGGATAGAACCCGCAACCTCACGGTTCCTAGTTGGATTCGTTTCTGCTGCGCCACGATGGGAACTCCTGCCTCCATTCTTGAGGTAAGAATTTTGAAATGTTGACCCTCAATCTGTAAGCCTTTGTCCAAGGGTGTTTACTGGCACTTTCTTTATGATCAGCCCCTTCCATCAACAGGCAGAGAGCCTATATTATGAATACTCTACCTGGGTGTAAGGTAAAGTGAAGATGAAGGAAGACAACATGTGTCACAGCCTTATTTACCACACAGTTGAAAGAAAGATCCTTTCTATAGGACACCCATTAAAAGGGCCTGTGCTATAAAATACCTTGATATGGAAATACACAGGGTGCTAGGAAAAGAAATATCCACAATTTAGGATTAAATTTCCCCATGCCATGAGTCCCCAGTGTTTTTTTTTAACTTTTATTCCTGTGAACACCTTGATTGCATGATCACAAATTTTAGTTGTCACTAAATTAGATAACTCTTTAACATTTGATTTAAATTAGTGCTTCAGACTATAACTATGCATATATGTATCTCCCTCAACATAGACACTGACAGTTTACTACAATATTTTAACTCTTGATTGAAACAAATATATCAATTCAGTACCTATGGGGATATTTTTCCCTCCCACTTCAAAATTTATTTACAGTTATTTCATAAATAGAGTTTGAAAATGCATGATACAAGTAAAGAAAAAAGAAAAAACATATAGTACATATTTCCATATGTAAATATATGTATATAATTGAATTGAATATATACATAAACAAATTTAATAACTTTCTCGAATTATTAATAGCCATCATAGAGATATAGTTAGTCATTGATATCTGTAAAGCTAATATTTAAATGATCTAAAAATCCTATTTTTCATAAGTAAAGGGAAAAAAGTTTTTTTTGGAGCTTATTTTTAGGTTAAATGTCAATGATTGATCTAGATATTTGGAGAATTGAAAATTGCTCTTGAATTTAAAAATAAACTATTCACATATGATCTATTACATACAATTGTCATTTATAATGCATAAGACAATATATTTGCAATACATTTTTGTTAGCAACATCAATCCTTCATATGAAAGAAAAGTAAAGGTAAAACCAATATTTAAAGTTTAATATGATCAATTTTGAATATAAAGCATTTAAAATTAATTATATATAAGCAC
The DNA here is from genome assembly GCF_054392235.1 of Sus scrofa. Lineage (NCBI taxonomy): Eukaryota > Metazoa > Chordata > Mammalia > Artiodactyla > Suidae > Sus > Sus scrofa. The sequence continues at coordinate 112,018,746 of NC_139397.1, read as the reverse complement.
TTAAATGAGAATTTACATAATATACTACTCTTATTTTTATCCTGTTTTTAAATTGAACTAATATTTTCAAAATAATTTAAAAATTTTGCATTGTTATAAAAATGATATTAAGATATGCAGTAGTACTCACCTATGCAAATAATGTGAAGGAAAGTTTTTCAATTATAAATATTGAACATACCAGAGGCAGAATATTAATTTTACTATGTTCCTCATTCTCCTAAGATCAATCAATCTAATAATATTCATTAGGTTTGTTTTTTAATTCAAATGCTAGAAACACAATTAGAAGATGCTGACCATAATCATTTCTGAATGATTAAGAAAATTTCAATAGGCAGGATGTAAAAAAGAATTTCAAAATATCCTTGTACAGGCCTTTGGAAAATATCAAATTAATTCAATAAAAATAATAGCATTTGGATAGAACTATATATATATATACATATATATATATATATTCAACTTTTCCCCTTCACTAAGGATATCCCTAAGTATACAGAAATGCCTAGATACTTTTGGTTGAAGTATTTAACTGTAAAAGTCTGAAAGAAACTTATAAAAGGAAGAAACTGGTAGCTTATGTCCATCAGTATATTTATAGATCCTTTATGCAGGAAATAGGCTATAGTTGGAAACATATCAAAAATTTTAAATCTATTATGACTGGTATTTGTTTTAAATAATCTACATTAATTAATTTAAATTCCATTTATAGAGTCAAATAAATATTTAAAACAAAATAGATAAAATCTGGAACTATACAGTAAATATAAAGTATATTAGATATAATGTAATGACTGACTATAGAAAAATGGTATTTAAACCATAAATTTTTCTTAATAATAGAACATGCTGCTGATAATGCAAAGAAAAAAGAAAAACATATGAAACACATATTCTATATTTATGAGCAGAAAAAATTTATATTAAGTTCTAAAGTTATAAATATGCTATATTTTCCTATACTTATATTTCTTTGTTCTGTTGTTAAGGCTCTTAGTACTATATATATATACAGTACTTATACATATATAATTTACTAAATGGTTTACTAAAATTATAAACTAAGATTATTTATTAAAATTTATTTATGTCAGGCTGTTTCCCACACTGTGTGCCCTGTGTCTGATTCCCAATAAAAGAGGAAAGTGAAAAAGAAAATCAATCAATAAATAAAGTTAATGTGGAACATAGTCACATCTAGATAGATGAGATTCTTCTTCTATTAAAATTATTTCTAATGCTTGTAAAAATGCTTTCTTCTATAGAATTATTTCTGACCCATAGAGGCCCTTGTCTGAAAAAATGTATCTGGAATAATACCTTGAAAAAAAAGTAAATAGATTTTTCAAAACAAGTAAAAAGGCCACAAAGTATTACAAATTTCCAATTTAATAAATTTTGGAAAATGAAATGTAAAATTACTTGGCTTGTAAAATCAGAATTTATAATTATCTGTGTATAATTAAAAAGACAAATTACAGGACCGTTTTGATTACAAATCAAAGTAATTCTAATGGTTGCAATATCACTTTCCCACTCCCCAGTGAGATTATAGTTGTTAAAAGATCACACTCCTTCATCTCCTCCTACGACAATGGTTTTACACCAACGTCACATCACGTATAGCAGGCACATCTTTCCTTTCACAGAGCTTAGCAAGGTGATTTTTTGTGCTATCTCTTCATCTATCTATCTATATTATAATATGCAAATAATTTTATTTTACTACCCAGATAGAATAGACTAATTTATTTTCATTTTCTTCAGGTATCATTGAAGCTTATCATGCTAGTAGTTTTAGGTTTTTTTTTTTTTTTTAAGTTTTTAGGCTTTTTTTTTTAAATGAGGTAGCTGTAATTAATTATCTTATGCTAAATCTTTAAAAGAGTAAGATTTAGGGATAAATGTGTATGTTCAGACCTATTCAGTGAAGTGTATGAATTTTCAAATTATTATTAAATAATTTAAAACTTACTACACTTAAAATGTTACGGTATTTGATGAATAAAGCTATTTTTGGAATAAAAAAATTTTCTTGCTACATATATATCATAATATGCAAATAATTTTAGTAAATAATTCATATCTTAATCATTGCTTCTTACAGTGTTCTTTTTCAATGTTGTACTGAGATATTACTATCTTCTATTAGGATGATTTCAGCTACTAAAAGGGATATAATAGCACCATTTATGTTAAAGGGCATGCATCTGAACTGATTCTTAAATTCAATGATGACGTTCAGAACCAGGTTCTTTTATATTAGTTGCCTGAGTAATACCCATTATATTAGAGGATGTTTCTTCCCCCTTTTATTCATAAAATAGCTGCCAATAGCAGCTATTAATATCCTTCCTTGGTGATGTACAATTAGAAAGAGAGAATCACTTCCTATGGCTTCTTTCCTGAAACTCCATGTAAGACTCTCTTCCCTCATTGCTCGAATTTACTTAGGCCCATCCATCCCTCACTGATTTACTAATTAAATGATATTCATTAAACTCCGGGCTTTATTCTTTAAGCCAAGAATATAAAAGTGGCAAAATATAATTTCTCGGTTCATGGAATTTACTGTTTGAGGGAAATCACATAATTTAAAATATGTATAATATAACACTAAATAGTGATAGGTACAATAAAGATGGTGAGAGAAAAATAGGAGGCATTCCATAGTGACAAGCATAAGGAATGCTTTTCTGGAAGGCTATCACAGACAACCACTCTGAAAAAGCAATCATTTGGAGGCCAAATGGAGCCAAGTGAACCATTGAGAAGACACTGATTCCTTATCCACTCTGAAGTAAAGAATTCTGGGAACTTCTTGTCTCAATGATACCTAAAATATAAATCAAGTCACACATGTCCCTGTACATTAAAAGGACTCAGTAGGACACTTCTTATTCCCTTTCAAGTTCCAAACACTATCTATGGTGATCTAATCATTTCACTTCACAAGTTACATAATGTTAGATGCAACATTCACCTCCCTTACTTAACAGCCTCAGGCTACAGAGCAATAGAATGACTCGCTTAAACAAGTTAAACTTCAATCTAATTAAACACATTCCATTTCAGCATCAATCTAATATCAAAGGTGAATTGTAATAAAAAGTTTGACTCTATATTTGATGTTTGCTGACAAGTTTCAAGTACTGCCCCTTTAGCTTCCTTCTCACCTCATATCTTGTCAAACTAATAAAAAACTCCATTGCAAGTTCAAACCACTCAGTCGTGGCCAGTGTGGAAATTCTCACCTCAGCCTCACAAAGTAAGCTCGATAAAACTCAAGCCAGTATCTCTTCCCTACTCCCTGAAGATATTCTTCAGATCTGCTTAGGATCCTGCCTTTCTCTCCAAAAGAGAACCCCACTATACAAGTAATAAATCACCACATACCTTCTTGGTGCATGTAGACCTTATCCAGAATCAATCTTGTCTGGAGGATCCATCTGTGTCAAAAAATGAATATACATTAGACTGTTTTTATTACAGTTTACTCTATCCCATTTCCCAAATTGGACTTCTATATTTCTTTGTCACATTCAATTTTGACTTCTGAAAAAAATGTCATTTATTTTCATTGATGTCAATTTCCCCTTGATATAGTACATTCTTAAATACTTCTATATATGGTTTGCTCTAAAAAACAGTGTCACACAATGAATTGCTTATAAAATGAAATCATTAAACAAATTAAAACTCTTCAAAACTCTTCAATAATTTGATATTCCTCAGAGCATTTATGTTAGTCATATGCTTTAAATATACTGAAAATTTCTTTGTTTCATAGAATGTATTCCGCAAGATTTTATTTTCTTTTCTTTCTCTCCCTCTTTTTTTTTTTTTTTTTTTTTTTTTTTTTTTCTGGTTGCAGCTGCAGCATGTGGAAATTCCCAGACCAAGGACTGAACCAGCACCATAACAGTGACCTGAGCCACAGCAGTGGCAATATTGGATCCTTAACTTGCTGAGCCAAGGAACTCCAGGAACTCTTGTTATAAACTACAATTTTCTAAAACATTATATTTTTTCTTCCTGTTTTCTTATTTGAAATCTATTCCATATTTGTAATAAACACAAATTTTTTATAAGCCTTCAGGTGTCCTTGTTATTTCATATTTTGGTGTTCACAGAATGTTAATCATTTCAGAATAGGATTACCAAAGTATTTTTAATATATAGATTAAAAAAATCAGATAAAATTGATCATAAATAAATTTTGCTAAATTAGTACATTTTCTTTTCATACTATTCTCCAGTGAAGACTGCTATCCTTCCTAAACATAGCTAAACTTACACATATTAAATGAATTTAAAGGAAATAGTAATTCTTCTTTCATTATGTTTATTTTAATTAACCCAATGTTAGGCAATTATTCAATAAGATAAATTGCATGACTAATTGAAATATGAGTTTTGTTCTACTTTGTTTTGTTTGCTGAACTTTGTATAATTGTTCAGCACTTCAATATTCTGGGCAAAAATCCCTTTATTCAGGCAGGTGTCCCTTTCTGTCAGTAGAGACAATTACTAAACCAACTCTGTTCTGTGCACTGATTTTTCAGTGTATAAAATACTGTCATGGAAACAGATGGTAGTTATACCCTACCAGCAATAGAGCCATATCTATTTCTTCAGTAATTCCTCCTCTTTATTGAAAAAAAGAAAAAAAAATTCAGTATAGTTATAATAAAATCAGTATGTCTAAGTGCCCTCATGTGGGGAGAATTAATTGTCAATATTTTAATGTGAATATTAGATCAGGACCTAAAGAATCAGATTTAAGTTGACTTGTTTTAAATAATAACATTCATGACAATATAAGAAAATACTTACAATTATAAAACCATAAAATGTATTATATTTTTATTTTTCTACCATCTTTTACTCCTAGTTATTCTGATACAAAGAAATGTTTAGAGGAGAATCACAAACTGGAGACTCTTAAACTGTGGTAATAACAATGACCAGAGAGAGAAAAGAAAGCAGAAAAAATTTGTAAACATACTATTTTTAATTAGATATCTGTAAAGGCAAACATGAATTAGGGAAATGACAAAATATTGATTTAAAATAAATCTTACTGTTTCCTTTACAAAATATAATTTTTATAAGTGGTTATTTTTGTTTTTAAACTTGTCAACAGTTTAGTACAACGAGCCCAAGAAAAAATGTAGTATCTTCAGGATATATTAATATCTAAGCTTGAACATGAAAAGTGTTTTTAAAAAGTGATATTAGGAGTTCCCGTCGTGGTGCAGTGGTTAATGAATCAGACTGGGAACCATGAGGTTGCGGGTTGGATCCCTGGCCTTGCTCAGTGGGTTAATGATCCGGCGTTGCCCTGAGCTGTGGTGTAGGTTGCAGATATGGCTCAGATCTCACGTTGCTGTGGCTCTGGTGTAGACTGGTGGTACAGCTTTGATTAGACCCCTAGCCTGGGAACTCCATATGCTGCAGGAACAGCCCTAGAAAAAGGTAAAAAGACAAAAAAAAAAGTGATATTATAAAAATGAAAGTCCTTGAGCATATGCTGATAGATCATTTGTCTCTCATTTCATGTTGAAAGTAGATATTTAAAGGTTAGGGACATGATACATGATTTCCCCTAAAATTTCCATAAACATTTGACTTTTTTTTTTTCTGCCTTTTTTTAGGGCCACACTTGTGGCATGTGGAAGTTCCCAGGCTAGGGGGTCGAACTGGAGCTACAGCTGCCAGCCTTCGCAAGAGCCACAGCAACGCCAGATCCACAGCTACACCAGATCCAAGCTGCATCTCCAACCTACACCTCAGCTCACCACAACACTAGATCCTTAACCCAATGAGAAAGGCCAGGGATCCAACCCGCATCCACATGGATCCTAGTTGAGTTCGTTAACCACTGAGCCACGAAGGGAACTCCTTGACTTATTTTTAATCCCTTGATTTTGCTTCTGAATTTTTCCAAAAATAAAAATAAGAAATAAAAATTTAGACTGCATAAAGCAAGCAATAGTTCAGATGCCAAAATATAAGCCATAATTTTATTTATTTATTTATTTATTTATTTATTTTTTTGTCTTTTTGCTATTTCTTTGGGCCGCTCCCGCGGCATATGGAGGTTCCCAGGCTAGGGGTTGAATCGGAGCTGTAGCCACCGGCCTACGCCAGAGCCACAGCAACACGGGATCCGAGCCGTGTCTGCAACCTACACCACAGCTCACGGCAACGCCGGATCGTTAACCCACTGAGCAAGGGCAGGGACCGAACCCGCAACCTCATGGTTCCTAGTCGGATTCGGTAACCACTGCGCCACGACGGGAACTCCAAGCCATAATTTTAAAAGTGTTTTATGTTTAAGGGATTTGGAAACATAAAACTCATTGGAGTATTTCCATATGCAATGTTAAGACTTTTAGAGATTATCTCAATGTAATGTGTACTCGCCTAGGAGCCTACAGATGCTGGTAGGTCCTGTTTATACCTATTTCTTTTAATCCTCCCAGAATCCATTTAACTAAGTATTGCCATTCTTATTTAACTCACATGGACATTGATGTTTAGAGAATTTAATTGCTCCTCCATTTTAAAAAGATTCCCCCCAGTAACAAAATTCCACCTAGGCATAATAGGTAGTGTGAGGCTGGAATTCAGAGCTCCTGAGTCCCCTGATGTCTTTCCAGCAGTTCGGCTTCTCTGTGAGGAGCCTAGTTTTCTCTGGTCTACTTAACAACCAGGTTTGACTAGATACATTAGTTCTTATCAATTCCATATTAATTCCCCAATCTATCAGACATTTTAAACTGATATATTACTTATATGTTCTGAATTAGAATTCCTCCTCCAAGTCGTCTCAATAAATTGCTGGATCAGATATGTCCACATATCTCTAGTTTTGCTTATATCTCCCATGCCTGACCTTAACCTAAATACCAACACATCCCAAAAGTCTAGAGCTGGGACCAAACAAACAGCATGAGTGTGTTATAATAACATTTATTGCTCCATTTTGAAGGGAACTGTACTGTGAAAAAATTAAATACAAGAAAGTAGTAAATATAGTATAACAGGGACTCAAGAATTTTTCACCTATTTTGCCACATTTATTTTTTTCACTTCCTCATTCTTTCCCTGAACCCCATACAATGGTGAAAGCAAACTACAATTGAGTTATGGTGATTGAATAGTGTCTCTACTCCCACAAAAATTCCTTAGTTGCAAAAAATATTAGGTCCTCCTCAAGAAAAACTTTGTATATATAAATGCCTATAACTATTTGTAATTTGTAAAATGTCATAAAAGAGGTAGCTAAACTTTGAAGAGAATGAAACAAGGTGCTGAGTATTTACTTGAGATTATATTCAATATAAATAAATGTCCCATTGGTTTTATGTCTTTTATATAGCCTTTGGCAATCATTTTAAAAGAAGATAACTTAATAGGTGATAAATTTTTACAGACTTATTTATAAAGAGGTAAATATTAAATTACTACACACACTAATGGAAAATGTTGATGACCTTGTTTCATTGATGCTTTCTTGGAACGCTGGAGTATTTTGTTTTCTTTATAAAGAAAATATATTAAATCAGCTTTCTGTTAGAAATGAAGTATGAAATAAAAAGGAAATTGAAATTGAAAAGTTTCACTTGACCTCTCTAAACCATTTATATGTCAGCAATCAAATTTATTTTCATGTGGGCACAAGTGTTTTTTAAAAAATTAAGCAAGAATTCATCATGTGGTGAAACTCTCTACCATCCAAGAAACCACAAGAATATCTGGACCCTAAGAATTACTTGCAAAACATTATGACTAAATAACTAAAAACAATTGGTTAACAGTTTTTATTGTTCCGGTACTAAAGAATTTAAAATAAAACATAATTTTCCAAATTTCTCACTCTTTTTACACAGGAAATAAAAAAGTCCTCAGTGACAGAACAATTAAAACTCACATTTGCAGAGAACAAGACAGTTTGGGGAGAGCTAGAAACAGTCATATTGACTTTTTTCTTAAAAAACAAATCAGCTGAGGAAATTCCCTTGTGGTATATAGCAGGCTAAGGATCCAGAGTTGTCACTACAGTGGCTCGGTTCACAGCTGTGACCTGGGTTCAATCCCTGGCCTGGGAACTTCCACATGCTACAAGAACAGCCAGAAAAACCTAAACAAAACCAGCTTTTGTAAGTATTTTTCTCAGGGTAAAAAAATGAACTACAAAAATAACCACGAGTTGAATTAAATATCAAATCAACAAATTACCACAAATGGGTGGCAATAACTAATCATATAAAATTTGATTTACTAAATATTTTAGAGAATATCAAAGAATTACCTCATACTAGAAAAAAGATTACTCGAAAGTGTGAAAAAGAAACTAATGAAGTCATTTTCAGTGCACTGCCCACTGTTTTGAAGTGAATAATGTTAAATGTTAAAAGTATTTGGGGCATAATCCTCAAGTATATATTTTACTTCCAAAGAAATGCATTTAGAGAATTTTTCCTACTATGCAGTCACAAAAGTGTATATATGTACCCGTATAGGTACATATATGTATGTGACATATATAGATGATAGGTAGATAGATAGGGAAAGAGTTATAGAGATAGACACCCAGTTTCATTTCACTTAATGGTGAAACATTCAAATGAATGTGATGTCATAAATATTTCAGGCAGTTTATTAATTCATTTTATTCCCAACTAAGAAGAAACAAGTTTTGCCATAGACTGAATTCAGTATTTTTCCCCTTTCATGTAATTTGTGTGTGTGTGTGTAATATGAACTGGCCGAGAATGGATTTATTAGAAACAGGTAAGTAAACTCTAGGATGATGAATTAGGCAAGAAATGTACACATGTCAAAATTAAGGGTGCAAGATGTAAGGTTAAAGAAGTGGGTTTCATTCATTAGTGTGCTAGAGCTGGCTTATATTACCTTGTGAGAAATAATGTTCATATCTCTTCCCATCTCAGTATTTAGTGAGGTAGCTTGAAATCTGCCATCAGAGTATCTGGAGCAGAAATGTCAGTAAACTACAAAATCAGGGACCTTTCCAAACTATCCCCCACTCACACCCCAGACAGCTGGTTGTTAAACATTTACCAGCACACCAGTGATATAATCCAGCCTCTGTCTTTTTTTAGTATGGAAATTGCACTAATTATTTTACTATTCTCTGCATCACTTTTTCCAATTATCAAATGAAAGTAGCAGTATTTATCTTATAGCAATTTAGGAAAAACTGACACAGATGCATTTTTTAAATCAACTGACATTCATTAGACCCTCAAAATTAGTTGATAGGTAAATTTAAATGGCCTTAATCACAAACAATTCAGAAGTCACTATTCCATCTTAAGACTATCGAGCATAACATGCTGAGGAAAAAAAAACTGCAGGATTTAATTCATAAATTGATATTAAAGATACAGCTATACAGTACATTCATGAATATATTGCTGTAATTCTAAGTGCTAGCCTAAAATTGACTGCAGTAAACAGTACTCAACAACAGAAAAAATATGTTTTGTAATTTAGCAGAAAGTCAGAACCCAAGTGATTAAATCAAAAGTTCTAAGGATTTATACTAGATTACCCCTCCCCCCATAAAATGAAATAACAGTTTTTTTCATTCATACATATGTTTTCCATGCAAGGACACTCAATGTCTATTACATATTAGGCAATACTCTGAATAGTAGTTATGCAATATATAAAATATTAATGTTTTGAAAAGCAAGGTCAAGTTATAGCATTTGGCATATAGAAAAAATAATAGCTAACATTTTTGTATGACTTTTTTATTTATTAGATGCTACTCTAAATATATTACACCTGCTAATATTGCCCATTACAAGTGAGGAAAATAAAGTAGTAGAAAGATATTTAGAAGGTGGCAAGTTTTGGATACTATGTTAAAAGTAAGAAATTAATAACTCTAACTTTAAATCAATAGAATTAAATGTATAACCAAACACAAGTTTTCTGTTTTTGTTTCACCAACAATTGTAGATTCACATGCTCCTGTAAGAAATAAAAGACTTCAAGAGAGATGCCATATATCCTTCACTCAGTATCCCCCAATGTAACATCTTGCCTAAGTATGGTAAGACATCACAATCAGGAAATTGACACTGATACAATCCATACACCTTATTCATATTTCATCAGTCTAAATGCAAATGTCTGTGTGTATGTGTGTGTACTTAGTCCTATGTAGTTTTAAGATGTAGGCATTTTTGTGAGCACCATCAGAGTCAACATACAGAATAATTCTATTACAAGGATGGTTTTGGCTATTCTTTTATAGTCACAACCATATTTTTTCTGCCCTCTCTACCTAATCCCTAGCAATCACTAATCAGTTCTCTTAATTATTTTAAGAATAGCATATGAAGGGAATCACATACAAGTAAACATTTTTTAAATTACTCAATGTTTTGTTTTTTTTGTTTTTTTTTGTCTTTTCTAGGGCCGCTTCTGCGGCATATGGAGGTTCCCAGGCTAAGGGTTGAATTAGAGCTGTAGCCACCGGCCTATGCCAGAGCCACAGCAACGCAGGATCCGAGCCACATCTGCAAACTTCACCACAGCTCACAGCAACACCAGGTCCTTAACCCACTGAGCAAGGCCAGGGATGGAACCCACAACATCATGGTTCCTAGTCGGATTCGTTAACTACTGCACCAAAATGGGAACTCCTAATCAATGAATTTTATTACATTATAGTTGTGCAGTGATAATCAAAGCCAAATTTTAGAGCATTTCCATCCCAAACTCCCAGTGCATCCTCCCACCCCCCAACCTTTCTCATTTGGAAACCATAAGTTTTTCAAAGCCTGTGAGTCAGTATCTGTTCTGCAAAGTTCATTGTGTCCTTTTTTTAGATTCCACATGTAACTGATAGCATGTGATGTTGGTGCCTGACTCTGATTTCATTTAGCATGGTGATATCTAGGTCCATACATGTTGCTACAAATGCCAGTATCTCTTTCTTTTAATGGCTGAGTAATATCCCATTATGTATATGCACCACATCTTCTTTATTCACTCCTCTGTCAATGGACATTTAGGTTGTTTCCATGTCTTGGCTATTGTGTATAGTGCTGCAATGAACATTGGAGTACATGTATCTTTTTGAGTCACAGTTTTCTCTGGATAGATGCCCAGGAGTGGGGTTGCTGGATCAAATGGTAATCTATTTTTAGTTTTCTCAGGCATGTCCATACTGTTTCCCACAGTGGTGGCACCAATTTACACTTCCACCAACAGTGTAATAGGGTTCCTTTTTTACCATACCCTCTCCAACCTTTATTGTTTGTAGACTTTTTGATGATGGCCATTCTGGCTGGTGTATGGTGGAACCTCATAGTGGTTTTGATGTGCATCTCTCTAATAATGAGTGCTACTGAACAGCTTTTCACTTGTTTTATGGCCATCCGTATGTCTTCTTTGGAGACTTGTCTGTTTAGATCTTCTGCCCATTTTTTGACAGGGTTGTTTGGTTTTTTTGGGTATTGAGCTGCAGAAGGTGTTTATAAATTTTGGAGATTAACCCCATCGGTGGCTACATTTGCAAATATTTTCTCCCATTCTGTGGGGTTTTGTTTTGTTTAGGGTTTCCTTGGCTGTGCAGAAACTTTTAAGTTTAATTAAGTCCCATTTGTTTATTTTTGTTTTCATTGTCATTACTCTAAGAGGTGGATCTGAGAAGATATTGCTGTGGCTTATGTCAGAGAGTGTTTGGCCTATGTTTTTCTCTAAGAGTTTTATAGTTACTGGTCTTACATTTAGGTCTTTAATGCATTTTGAGTTTATTTTTGTGTATGGTGTTAGGAAGTGTTCTAATTTCATTCTTTTCCATGTGGCTGTCCATTTTCCCCAGCACCACTTATTAAACAGGCTCTCTTTTCTCCATTGTATATTCTTCCGTCCTTTATCATGGATTTGTTGACTGTAGGTGCATAGGTTTAAATCTGGGATTTCTATCCTGTTCCACTGATCTATATTTCTGTTTTGGTGCCATAGTACCATATGGTTTTGATGACTGTAGCTATGTAGTATAGTGTGAAGTCAGGGAGAATGATTCCTCCAGCTCCATTTTTCTTCTCAGGATGGCTTTGTCTATTCTGGGTCTTTTGTGCTTCCAAACAAACTTTAAAATATTTTGCTCTACTTTTGTGAAAAATGTCCTTGGTAATTTGATAGGGATTGCATTGAATCTGCAGATTGCCTTGGGTAGTATAGACATTTTGATAATATTGACTCTTCCAATCCAAGAGCATGGTATGTCTTTCCATCTGTTTGTGTCATCCTTGATTTCTTTCATCAGTGTCTTATACTTTTCAGAGTATAGGTCTTTTGTCTCTTTAGGTAGGTTTATTCCTAAGTATTTTATTCTTTTGGATGTGATGGTAAATGGGATTGTTTCCCTAAAATCTCCTCCTGATCTTTTGTGGTTAGCATACAGAAATGTAGTCAGTTTCTGTGTATTAATTTTGTATCTTGTGCATCTGCCAAATTTATTGATGAGCTCTAATAGTTTTCTGGTAGCATCTTTAGTATTTTCTAGGTATAGTATTATGTCTTCTGCAAACAGTAATAGTTTTACTTCTTCCTTTCCAATTTGGATTCCTTTTATTTCCTTTTCTTCTCTGATTTCTGTGGCCAGGACTTCCAAAACTATGTTGAATAGTACTGGCAAGAGTGGACATCCTTATCTTGGTGGGAATTCTTTCAGCTTTTCACCATTGAGAATGGTGTTAGCTGTGGGCTTGTCATATACGGCTTTCATTATGTTGAGGTAGTTTCCCTCTATGCCCACTTTCTGAAGGGCTTTTCTGAGAAATGGCACTGGATTTCATCAAAGGCTTTTTCCTCATCTATTGAGAGGATTGTATGCTTTTTATTCTTCAGTTTGTTAATGTGGTGTATCACACTGAATGATTTGCGGATATTGAAGAATCTTTGCATCCCTGGGATAAATCCCACTTGAATCATGATATACAATCCTTTTAAAGGTATTGCTGGATTCAGTTTGCAAGTATTTTGTTGAGGATTTTTGCCTCTGTATTCATCAGTGAAATTGGCCTGTAATTTTTTTTTTTTTTTGGTGGTATCTTTGTCTGTTTTGGGCATGAGGAATGAGTTTGGGAGTGTCCCTTCATCTGAAATTTTTTGGAACAGTTTCAGAAGGATAGGTGTAAGCTCTTCTGTAAATGTTTGATAGAATTCACCTGTGAAGCCATCTGGTCATGGACTTTTCTTTCTTGGAAGGTTTTTAATCACAGTTTCAATCTCAGTACTTGTGATGCATCTGTTTCTCTTTTCTATTTCATCTTGGTTTAGTCTTGGAAGATTGTACTTTTCTAAGAATTTGTTTGTTTCTTCTAGGTGGTCTGTTTTATTGGCATATATTTGCATGTAGCAGTCTCTTATGATCCTTTGTATTTCTGTGATGTCCATTGTAACTCCATTTTCATTTCTAATTTTATTGATTTGAGTCCTCTCTTTTTTTTCTTGATAGGCCTGGCTAAGTGTTTATCAATTTTGTTGATCTTTTCAAAGAACCAGCTTTTAGTTTCATTGATCTTTGCTATGGTTTTCTTCATTTCTATTTCATTGATTTCTGCTCTGATCTTTATGATTTCTTTCCTTCTGTCAACTTTAGGTCTTGTCTTTTTTTCTCTCTCTAGCTGCTTTAGATGTAAAGTTAGGTTGTTTATTTGAGCTTTTTCTTATTTCCTGAGGTAGGCTTGTATTGCTAAAAACTTCCTTCTTAGAACTGCTTTTGCTGCATCCCATAGGTTTTGGAGTGTTATATCTTTGTTGTCATTTGCTTCTAGGTATTTTTAAATTTCCTCTTTGATTTCTTCAGTGATCCATTAGTTGTTTAGCAGTATGTATTTTAGTCTCCATGTGTTTGTGTTTTTTTTACATTTTTTTTTACCTTGTTGATTTCCAATCATATAGCTTTGTTGTCAGAAAAGATGCTTGATATGATTTCAGTTTTCTTAAAGTAACCAAGGCTTGAGTTGTGGCCCAGGATGTGATAAATCCTAGAAAATGTTCCATGTGCACTTGAGAAGAATGGTATTCTGCTGCTTTTGGATGAAAAGTCTTATAAATACCAATTAAGTACATCAGGTCTAATGCTTCATTTAGGGCCTGTGTTTCCTTGTTGATTTTCATCTGGATGATTTGTCCATTGCTGTAAGTGTTAAAGATCCCCAGTATTATTGTGTTATTGTCAATTTCTCCTTTTAAGGTTGTTAGCAGTTACCTTTATATTGAGGTGATCCTATGTTGGGTGCATTTATATTTATAATTGTTATATTTTCTTATTGGATTGATCCTTTGATCATTATGTAATGTCCTTCCTTGTCTCTTAAAATATTCCTCATTTTAAAGTCTGTTTTGCTATTCCAGCTTTCGATTCCCATTTGCATGGAATAATTTCCTCCATCCTCTCACTTTCAATTTGTATGTGTCCCTAGAATTGAAGTAGGTCTCCTGAAGACAGCATATATATGGATCTTGTTTTTACATCCATTCAGCCAGTCTGTCTTTTTGGTTGGGGCATTTAGTCCATTAACATTTAAAGTAATTATTGCTATGTATGTTCTTATTGCCATTTTATTAATTGTTTTGGATTTGTTTTTGTTGCTTTTTTTTTTCCCTTCTCTCGTTCTCTCCTCTTGTGGTTTGATGACTGTCTTTAGTGTTGTGTTTGAGTTGATTTTTCTTATTTGTTTGTGTATCAATTGTATATTTTTGGTTTGTAGTAACTCTGAAGTTTTGAATCTGTATATGTATATATATATGAGATTGTTTTAATTTGTTGGTTTCTTAATTGAAAGTGCATCTCCAGTGTCCTTCATTTGGCCCCTCCTCTTATGATTTCTGATTTTGGTAGCATATTTCTGCATGGATGATTTCCTACCTTTATTGTATATATGCCTTTACTTGTGAGACTTGAAGTTTGTGGTATTTTTGTTTCGAGTTCTGACCTTTTCTTTTCTGCCTAGAGAATTTCCTTTAGTATTTGTTGTAATGCTGGTTTATTGTTGCAGAATTCTCTTAGCTTTTGCTTACCTGTAAAACTTTTGATTTCTCCTTCAAATCTTAATGAGAGCCTTGCTGGGTAAAGTAATCTTGGTTGGAGGTCTTTTTCCTTTCATCACATTAGGTATATCATGCCACTTCTCTCTGGCCTGCAGAGTTTCTACTGAAAAATCTGCTGATAAACTTATTTGGGTTCCCTTGTATGTTACTTATTTCTTTTCCATAGTTGCTTTCAATATCTCTTTGTCTTTAATTTTGGTCAACGTGATTAATATATGTCTCAGGGTGTTCCTCCTTCTGTTTATTTTTTTACAGTACTCATTGTGCTTCCTAGATTTGAGTGAGTGATTCCTTTCCTGTGTTAGGCAAGTTTTTGGCTATTATCTCTTCCAATATTTTTTCTGTCCCTTCCTCTTCCTCTTCTCCTTCTGGCACCTCAGAAAATGCTTATTAATGTAAATTAACCAGTTAAGGAAGTACATGGTTCTCAGAATTGTTTTGCAGCTAAATTTATGTGATGAGTTGTACTCAAATTTTCAAAAAGTAAATTGACTTTCTTGAACATAAGCTGATTAAATAAAAACATAATAGTGACTTTCAGTTAATCACACACATGTAATTTGGTTTTTATTCCTAAGAACAAGTCAATGTCAAAAAAATAGTGTTGTGTTATGCACCCTTGAGGGTGTTATGCTAAGTGAGATAAGAGCAAGAAAGACAAATACCATATGGTCTCACATATATGTAGACTCTAAAAACAAAACAAACTCATAGATTTAATTTTGGTCAGTTTGATTAATATGCAACTTGCGGTGCTCCTCTTTGGATTTATTTTATATGATACTTGTTGTGCTTCCTGGATTTGAGTGAGTGGTTCCTTTCCCATGTTAGGGAAGTATTTGGCTATAATCTCTTAAAATATTTTTTTCTGTCCATTTGTCTCTCCTTTCTCCTTCTGGCACCCCTATAATATGGATGTTGGTGTGTGTAACGTTGTCCCAAAGTTCCCTGAGACTCTCTTCATTTCATTTTTTTTCTCTTTTCTGTTCCACATCACTTATTCATTCTTCTGTCTCCTGTATTCTGCTATTGGTTGCTTCTAATGAATTTTTTATTTGTAATTATATTTTGCATCTCTGCTTGCTTAAGTTTTAAATCTTGTATTTTTTTGCTCAATGCTTCCTTTAAATTATCAATCTTTGCCTCCAGTTTATTTCCAATGTCTTTCATAATCAGTCTAAAGTCTTTTCCCTGAAGGCTGATAGTCTCCAGATCACTTAGCTGTTTTTCTGTTTTTTTTTTTTTTTCTCCCTTATCTGAGTTATAATTCTCTGCCTTTTTATTTTTATAGATTTTTGGAGTGGTCTCCTTTTTGCAGATCATAGAATTGTAGCTTCTCTTACTTCTGATGTCTGTCCCCCTTGTGGCTGATGTTGGTAAGTGGGCTTGCTATAGGCTTCCTGATCAGAGGGACTGCTGCCTTCTCACTGGTAGGTGGGTCTGATTCCTATAGCTTTGGTTGTTGCAGCTTTGTCTCTGGGTGAGATTAGAGGTGGCTGTGCCTTGGGGGTCATTAGACAGCCTGTTTACTGATGGGTGGGGATGTGATCCCATCTGGATTATTGTTTGTTCTGGGGCTTCTCAGTGCTGGAGGGTGGGGCCAGGTTTACCCAAAATGGTCACCTCTAGAGAAACATATGCTGATGAATATTTCTGAGAGCTTTGCCTCCAATATCCTTCCCCCACAATGAGCCACAATAACCCCCTGTTTTCCCAGGAGATCCTCCAAGAACTGCAGTCAGATCTGACCCAGAATACTATGGAGCCTCTGCTTTGCCCTGGGGCCCTGTGAACATGAAATCAGCATGCACCCTTCAAGAATGGGATCTCTATTTCCCACAGTCCCATGGAGCTCCTGCACATGAGCCCCATTGGCCTCAATGCCAGATGCTCTGGGGGCTCCTTCCCCAATGCCAGATCCAGGCATGGGGACCTAACATGGGGCTCAAAACTCTCACTCCTGTAGGTGAGTCTCTGTGATACAGTTACTTTCCAGTCTGTGGGCTGCCCACCCAGTAGTTATGGGGTTGCTTATATCATGTAAGCGTCCCTCCTGCCTCTTGATGTGGCCTCCTCTTTGTCTTCTAGAGTAGGATATCTTTTTGAAAATTTCTAGTCCATTTGGTTGAAAGTTGTTCTGCATTTGGTTGTAAATTTTTTGCTTTTAATGAGAGAAGGTGAGCTCTAGTCCTTCTATTCTGCCACCATAATCCCATCTCACCAGGTAAACTTTTGAGATTCTTTTTTCACTCATCATATTTCTCTTTGGATCCATCCAAATTGTATCTTATAGCAATATTTTTTTTTGCTTCTGTGGCATTTCTCATGGTAGGGATGTATGACAGATTGTTCAAACATTCAATTGAAAGGCATTTAGACTTTTTCTAGGTTTAAGCTACTACAAATAAAGCTTCTATGAATATTTGTGTGCAGGATTTTGTGTGAACATAAGTTCTAATTTCTTTGGAATAAATGCCCCAGAGTGCAGTTACCTGGTTGTATGATAAGTGCATTTTTAGTTTGTAGGAAATGGTCATATTCTTTTCCAGAGTGGCTGTAATGCTTTGTACTCCCCTATCAACAATACAGGACTGATCCAGTTTCTCCACATCCTCACTAGCATTTGTTGTCAATATTTTTTATATTTAGCCATCATAATCCACTTGTAGTGATATCTCATTGTGTTTTTTTTTAATGACATGATTATAAACATCTTTCATGTGTTTATTTGCCATCTGTGCACAATGCTTTATTGCTAAAGGATTACGGCAGTAGCTCAGCTTGCCCAGGGTCCCTGTGACTTAAGGAGGAAGGCAGGAATGTAATTGCAGTTCAACTAGCTCCGCTTCCTACCACTTCATTCTTTGTTGATGCCAAATGAAAATGGAGTCTCAGTTCCTCACTGGAGCCTTCTGACCCAGTGGGGGACTAGTGAAGTAGAATGTCTGGCCCTACCTCATCCTGGCTCATTTTTATTGTTTCCAGATTGAGGATGGGTTGGCTGGACAGAGTCTAAGCTCTTCAGTAGTCCCCACTGATATTATCCTGGCAAGGGAATCCAAAGAACTGTCTGCTTCCACTCCACAAAGCAAATGTTGGGAGATCAATTGTCTTCAGTAATACTGACACTACCTTGACAGGTGAATTAGAATGCTGTCTGCTTCTGCCAGGAGATGATGGATTAGCTTCTTGCCTGGCCCCACTGATACCATAGTAAAGGGGAATAAGTGCAAGCCCACTTGCTTTGTTAGCCATTGGATTGGGGTGGAAGATCACTTCCCCACTCAGCCCCACTGAAAGATTGTTTGATTTTTTGCATGGAATAGATTGAGTATTGACAGAAGAGTTTGCTGTTGTTAGGATACCTTTTTTCCTGGTCTTATGGCTAAGAGAAAATGCCTTTTCTTGGTGCTCTTTTTTGTCTCTACCTTTTGACAAATCTGGATTGGAAGCTTTTGCAGAACTCTGTTCAATGTAAATAGAAACCAGGCATTCACCCTCATGTCATTCCTCAAATTCCAAATCTCTACTCTATCCCCCTTTATCTTATACCCTTCATTTTCTTTCTATGTTTATTTGTTGCATTATACCCAGCACTTTTATTTCATTTTAATAGTGGTAAGAAAGTGGAACTGGAAAGAATGTGGCCACTCCATCTTTGCTGAAATCAGAAGTCCACACAAGGTTATATTTATTAATAAGAAATAAATTTTTAAAAATCCATTTTAAGGATTAATACCAATACCATATTTTCTTTTAAAATTAATTACTTTTTTTGTCTTTTCTAGGGTCACACTCACAGCATATGGGGGTTCCCAGGCTAGTGGTCTAATTGGTCTTTTTGCCATTTCTTGGGCCACTCCCGTGGCATATGGAGTTTCCCACGCTAGGGGTCTAATCAGAGCTGTAGCTGCCAGGCTATGCCAGAGCCACAGCAATGTGGGATCCGAGCCATGTCTGCAACCTACACCACAGTTCACGGCAATGCTGGATCCTTAACCCATTGATTGAGGCCAGGAATCAAACCCACAACCTCATGGTCCCTACTCCGCTGAGCCATGACGAGAACTCCTAATTACTTTCAAATTAGTGTTATAATTGAAGTTTCTGTGTCCCTAGATATTAAATCCCAAATATTTTTTTTGGCATATCAAAGGCATTTTCTATAATTTTACAGTAAAAAGTATGTTATACAAATGCCACTCATCTGTACAGTGGGTATTGAATAAAAACAAAAAATGTTCTATGTCTATAAAGATATTTTAAAAAATACTTTAAAATTTAGTGAGCTAATTTAATGTTTTATAGTCTATAATATACTTAATAAATATCATAAGTATTCAGTTATATAATTTTTTCAGGTTTGACATCCTCAGATATTATTGATTCTTCAGTTTCCTTACTGTTTTAGTAGGCTTACAACATTAATCAACATAGTTCAGTTAATAAGTATCAAATGATCAGTCACTCTTATTATGATGACCTGAAATTATTTATCATGGAGACTGCTTATTATTAAAAGTATAACATCACATTGACATCAGTTTTCAGTATTAATCTAATTATATCTTGTAGTATTTAAAGTAGTAGTAAAACTAAAATTCATGCTTTTATAGGTGTCTTGGCATGTAACATTTTTATTAATTATAAGCCAAGGTAGACCTGGCAATATACTATAGGTTATAAACCAAAATGGTATGTTTTAATATTTAAGAAAAAATCTGAAAAAATAATCATTTTAGCATACAACAGTAGGATGATGATTTTATTAACTGTGTTTAAAAATATTCTGTAGTAATATACTAATTTGGGGGAAATAATACAATTTAATAAATAAAGTTAGATTTACTGTTGGATAATAAAATCATTGTTTCATGCATTCCCTAATTCAAATTTCCTTAAAGGAACTGTATACCATCTAGTGATCTAGTAGCAAAATTACAACTTTTAATTCAGTGGGGTTTTTTGCAAGCATCATCATTATCAGACTATGATGAACAACAACGGTGACCAAAAGCAATTAAGTTTAAGCTGAAGATCTAACTTTGGTAAAAAAACTTTCTGGGGAATTTTTCAAATACCCAGTTATTCCTATTAATTTGCACCAGGAAGTGAACTAAAAAAATAGGGAGAAGTTACTGTGAACTCATGTTACATTGTTATTTATGAGAAATACTTGTATAAATGCTATGACACATGCTC
This sequence comes from Sus scrofa, assembly GCF_054392235.1. NCBI lineage: Eukaryota > Metazoa > Chordata > Mammalia > Artiodactyla > Suidae > Sus > Sus scrofa. Next base: position 111,998,424 of record NC_139397.1, on the reverse strand, counting down.
TTTTCTGTCATCCGGAAATATATATACTGTTTCATGTTTGCCATAGTGTTACATTATGTATAAATATATATTTGATATACTCATGCTCTTTGGTTTCTGTTTCATATAAATATATATTGGATAAAATTCCTAAACAAAAAGAAAGGAACAGAGAGAAGTTGATATTAAACATAATTGGAATAGTGTGGAAAATAAGGCAATTTAATATCTTCTGACTTCCACCTTTCTCCTTTATATGGTTTTTTTTAGTAGATGCTCTACATTGCTGCCAGAAATACATAATGATACTATTCAGATTTATTTATAATTTATTTCAAAAATTTTAGAACTTGAAAATTATTTTTTCTTTTGTTCAATATGACTTATAAAATATCCCTGGATCCACATGCATTTCATATTCCTCAAATTCACAATAATCCCCATTTCTCTGCTTTCAATACATTATTTAAAAAATTGGGTTCATCTGACAAGGATGATTATTCAATTTCCAGACTTTCCATCTCAAAATGCCTTGTGTCTTTATTCTCTGTCTCCATTGTAACATGAGGGAGAAGCATACTTCCTCCACATCCTTTCCAAAATCATTCTTTCTTAATTCTATTCCTCCTCATTTCTCCAAATCTTAATTCTAACAAATACCTCATTCCACTTTATAGCATCAAGCTCTGTGTATGCAACTTCTTCACTTGGCTGATTTCAACCTTTGTGGAAAGAACAATAATACAATATAACACACTCTCCTTGATCATGGTAACCTAGTGGTTTCTCTATTTTCTCCTACTCCATCAGACACACTATTTCTTTTTTTTTTTTTTTTTTTTGCTTTTTCTAGGGCCGCTCTCGCAGCATGTGGAGGTTCCCAGTCTAGGGGTCTAACCAGAGCTGTAGCCGCCGGCCTACACCACAGCCACAGCAACGCAGGATCTGAGCCACATCTGCAACCTACAACACAGCTCATGGCAATGACAGATCCTTAACCCACTAAGCAAGGCCAGGGATTGAACCCGCAACCTCATGGTCCCTAGTCAGATTCGTTAACCACTGAGCCACGATGGGAACTCCAGACACACTATTTCTAAATAAATTATTTCTGATAAAAAGGTGGAGACCAGGAGTGATGCATTCTGTGCTCTGGGAAAACTAGAAGAAGAGCTCTTAGGGTAGTTAGATATTTTTAGATTTTATGAGCCCAATTCTTACACCTCCTCATATCTAGAAAAACACTAAAAAATTCTTCAATGATGATTAATGTCTATTACTAGTAGTAACCTTTATGAGACCAGCAGTAAACTTCTGTAAAATGTGTGCATGGCTGCATGCACCTCCCCTTTCACCTTATGAATTATATCTTGATATTCCCCCTTCTCTCTTTGGAGAAATTCCTGGGCTGTAGTTCAGTGTACAGAAGAGGTCAAAGTTGTCTGTGAGGACAGCCACACCCAAGGATGGAACAGTGAAACATGAAGGAATTCAGAAACAAAGAAGACTGGACCACAGCTGAGATGCAAATGGAAGGAGTGATTCCAGTAAGCCCAGACCTTTATATCTTCCCACAGAAACTGATTTTCTGTAAATGTTTTTCTATAAATCTGGTTATCTGTAAATCTTTTGTTTCTTTTACCTTCCCTTTGCTGCAAAAACTCATATATTCTGGCTTCCCCACTAGCCCTCCTCTATGTGGCATCTCAGGGCTACCTGAGATGCTGTCTCCCAGGCTTGAGTCCTAATTTTGCCCCAAATAAAACTTAACTCTCAACTTTCACTTTGTGCATTCTTTTTAAGTCGACAATGCTATCCTTTCCCTGAGAAAGCAATCATCTTTTCCTACTAAAAACAGTGATCCTTAATCCTGATTATCTTTCTTGTCACACTTTTGTGAGTATAATCTTTATTTCCATATTTTGATATCCTCATTGATTTAATATTTTAATCTATAGCTAATTACTGAAAATACAAGGTTAGAGTCTATATTAATGCTAAAAGAAGAAAGCAATTTAGTTCTACAAGACAAAAATAAAAGACATTCGGAAAACTAAAAATAAAAAATACTCATACCAATTACATCTCCCAATTGTAGCTTTGAAACTGACAGATATAGAGTGTGAGCCGCAGAAAATACAATTTACTTTGGACTCACTTGTCCGTTATTACTTCACTTATCTTTTCCTGAATTCTTTTTGTCACAAAGAAAAAAATAAACTGGATGCCAAAAACATAAATAATGAATAAATAAGATGGTCCAGACAGAATTTGCACCATAGAGAACCTATAAAAGTATAATTAGAATATATTTCAATTTATAATATGTCCTTATGTTGTACATTAAGTTTTTCATTATACTTTTACAGTTAAATAAAATAGTGTCTCTGGGAGTTCCCATCATGGCTCAGTGGTTAACGAATCCAACTAGGAACCATGAGGTTGCAGGTTCAATCCCTGGCCTTGCTCAGTGGGTTAAGGATCCGGTATTGCCATAAACTGTGGTGTAGGTTGCAGAAATGGCTCAGATCCTGCGTTGCTGTGGCTCTGCCATAGGCCAGAGGCTACAGCTCTCATTAGACCCCTAGCCTGGGAACCTCCATATGCCACGGGAGTGGCCCAAGAAATGGCAAAAAGACCAAAAAAAAAAAAAAATAGTGTCTCTGTCTGAAAGAAATTCTTGGGATTTCCACCTTAAGATATCATTTAATTAAAATTTCACTAACCCATTTACATTTACACAAGGTTATTTTCATGTGGCTAGCGTTCTGTGGGTGAAAGCCCAGTAACCTTTACAATGACCGAAAGCATTTCAAAAGAAATTTAAAATTCTTATACTTTTAAAACAAAATGAAGCAAAATATTGATATCCTACAACTGGACAAAATTAAGAATCACTTTTACCCTCCAGATTTTCATGGGTATCAGTATATATTTTAGCTAATAAAATTTTTGGCTTAATCAGAAAAACAGGAAAAAATAACTCTAGGATTCTAAAATAAGAACATCAATATAAGAAAGTGGAAATCAGGTGTGAGACACTCTGTGCTCTGGGAAAACTGGTGGAACAGGTATTCAGCTTAATCTTTAATTTACTGAATTCATAGCAATATATATGATAATATTTTAACATAGGAAGACTAAGAATAGACCTCTATAATATGTCCTCAGAAGTGATATGTATGTTTAACATAATTGTGTTCACTGTGTTTAACTGAATTCAGCAAATTACATTTGAAGTAATTGATTGATTAGCTCTGATAAAGCTGCAGTTGTGGATATCAAGTTTAGCTTTACTTTCCATTGAAAGCAATACATTTTATAACAAACACAATGTCAAACAAAATGTGATATTCCATAACAATAGTTTTTCCATTATCTCTCAGAATATTTTGGAACAGAATTCTCTAACCACAAAATAATTTAAGAATATTTATATTTGCCTTTTCTTTGCATTTTTCCAATGGCTCAAGGCACAAATCTTCATAATCAAGATAGTTTAATTTAAAATATATTCAATTCTGCCCTATTATGTATTCAGCAAAAATAATTATATTGTTAACTTTGACATTAATCTAGATATCTGTCCCCAAGTGGTGAGTAGTTAGCACAATAATTTTCACAGCAATTCAGTTGCATTAAAAAAAAAGACTACTGTAACTATTTGACTTGATCCGACTATAGAATCTCAATATTAATCTAATTATAAAGTAAAAGGACTGTTTGATATAGATTATTAGCCTCCAAATAACATTTAAGTCAAATACTAAAAAATGTAAATATTTAAAAATCTAATTATCATTATAACTAATTGATTCACCTTTGAATTTGACATGTATAGCATAGATGAGAAAGAGCAAATTTAGCCACTGATATAATGAGAAATTATAATTAATTTGTTTCTCAGTTTGATTGATCCTTACAGATATTCCTATCAATAACTCAGCTGAATTTTTAAGGTTAATATACTTTGGTCCAAGTACAATATATTAATTTCATAAAATCAACAAATAATTTTTGATAGTACTTCCATTGTCCCTTAGGGAACAGCTTGGTACTCACTCATATTCACGAAATTGACATTTTCTGTTCTATTCTTGTTTATCAGAAGGCAGATGACTTTCTGATTCATGTTCTTATAAAAAATGTAATAAAGAACAAATTATAAGGTAAATCAAACCAATGTTCTTTGCAAATTCAGCCACTTAACCTGATTCAAAATTATGTAAGCATATATTCTGACAGATAAAATACAGAATGAATTAATCTTATCATATATAAACAGTATGAGTATAGAAGAACTTTTATTAAAAATATTTATTATTTTTTCTTTGAACTATGATTATAACAATAAATTAAAAATAAATATTTCCATTATCATATCTTTATCTTAGCACCTATAATAATCCTATCATGTTATCATCAGTACATTATTAAATGTTATCTTTTTAAGAATTTTGACATTTTTATATTTCCAGCCTCAGGCAATTTTGAAAATAAATCTCAAATCATTGGTTTGTGATTACTTTAAATACTCTATACTAATTCTGAATTTTCATTTCTTCAAGCATTCATGCAGCCAGAATTCATGGGTAAAACAAAACAAAAAAATAACAACAACAAAATTAAACAAACAAAAAAAATATGACATCTCTAGGTTTTTAAAATTTTACAGAAGAAGAAATATAAATGGCCAATACAAAATGTGAAGGGATGCTCTAATCAAATTTATATTGTGACATAATCCCTTTTTAAAACTTAACACTGTAAAAAACTACCCTTAATTTGTTGAGAGTACAGGGAATATTTACTGTCTTTTATTGTTGGTAGCAGAATATATCATACTGAAACTACTTCTGAGGGACATGCAGGTTGAAGCCTTAAAAAATATTTATACCCTGATACAGCAATTCAAAGTTTAGGAAGCTAAAATAAAAATAGGTATATTTTAATCTCAAAAATATGTCTACTGTTTTCATTATAATATTGTTTATAATTAAAGTGACTATGAATATATATCATTTTTACTTTCAAAAGTGTCTCAGTTTGCACTATAATTTCCATGGCTCCTTTATTTATAATAATTTTAAAATTGCAAATTGCACTAGAAAGAGCCCAAATAGAGAATGTTCATTCAGTAATGTTGATATCTTTCTCAGGGTAATCCAAAGTAGCTGCTAAAATACCTATACTGTGTCATAAAGAAAATATTAGTCATATAAGATAAAATTATCTATTAAATGTACATGTGTACATGGATAAATAATCACATTTAGATAATTTCTTTAAAAGTAAAAACTGTGGTTAGCTGATGGTAGAATTATAAAAACAAGGCCTCTTTTTATCAATACGCATTTTCCATTGTAATTTTTTTTTTCAAGCTAATGTCATTTTTTAAATTTTTTTATTATTTTTATTTTTTTGTCTTTTTGCCATTTCTAGGGCAGGTCCCGTGGCATATGGAGGTTCCCAGGCCAGGGTTTGAATCAGAGCTGTAGCCACCAGCGTACACCATAGCCACAGCAACGCGGGATCCGAGCCGTGTCTGCAACCTACACCACAGCTCACGGCAACGCGGGATCCTCAACCTACTGAGCAGGGCCAGGGATCAAACCCACAACCTCATGGTTCCTAATCTAATTCGTTAACCACTGAGCCATGATGGGAACTCCAAAAAACAAAAAAAAAAGTAGAACACTACTTTAAAAATATTAGCTGTGTAGGTTAGTAACATTAGTAGCTTATCTTAATAATGGGTTGCTCCATGAAAATTAAACTTTTATGAGAGTTAATAGAAAACTATTTGTATTCCATCCTAAATTGGTGATTTGAGTACAAAATAACTAATGTTAATTTATGTTTATATCAATTCACACAATATTCATTTATTCAATACATGCTCAAAATTTATCAAACAAGAAGGAAATGGGAATTCAAAGAAGAATGAGCTAGGCCTACATTTTCAAGTAATTCTTGATAGAATGAAAGAAACAGACATATTATATATATCTCATGTACGTGGTACAAGTAAGTGATAATTGTAGGGTAGGGAGATTGATTCTGACATAGGTTTTAAAGGATATCATGCTTGAAATAACATTTATTTGAGAAATGGCAGATATAAACCCCCCCATCACCAAATAAGGAAAATTCCATGTGGGAAAAACAACATAGGCATGGATATAGAAAAGTACAAGTTAGTTGTAGGAATGTTGAGTGTTTGAAATACAGACCGTTTTCAGGATAAGAGAAGGAAGACATTTGGCAAATTAGCTCTTGGTTAGACTACAAAGAATTGTAATAACATTACATACAGGAAAATATGGAGCTTGGTTAGTAAGGTGTAATATAGGCAGAGCTGATTTAATGAACATGGCTCAGATTACCTGAATACAATGGAAGCCTGGGAGTCCATCTGGACAAGCTTTCAGACCTTTACTCAAGTGCTAAGAGGCCCTAAACTAGGAGAGTAGAAATCATAGGAAGGACTTTGGTTTCAGGGGCAAGGCATGGATGGGATGTGCTATGAGCTTTTATGACAGTCTGATTTTTAGAGATTAGTGGCAAAGAGAAACCAAAGTCCATCTCCTATTTCTAAGCTTAAAAAGTCACATGAGAATTTAGGTACAATTTAGTGTTTGCAATCAGAAGAATGAGGAGGAATTGTAAATAAATACAGAAATCTGTTCCAAGAATGGGATGATTTAAAACAAAAAATTACATTAAAGATAATATAGACTGAGAAATTCTGTTTGGTTTTCATTTTTTTGTGTGTGGTTTTTTTGTTTGTTGGTTTGCTTTTTTTTTTTTTTTTTTTTTATGGCCACACACATGGCATATGGAAGTTCCCAGGCTAGGTGCTAAATTGGAGCTGCAGCTGCCAGACTATGCCACAGCTGCAGAGAACTGAAAAAAGATATCCAAGGATTGAAAATAATATTTACTCAGTTTTAGAATCAGTAGTATACTTGACCTATTCCCCTCAAAAAAATTCTAAAGGTTTTTACTTTCTATTTCTCTGCTTTCAAACTTTAGAAACTCTTTATTGAGAAGGAATATTAAGTTGACCATTCAAATCAATTGAAGGTTTCGTTAAAAAGCAAATTCAATTTTCATGTAATGTAAAATTTTCATGTAACAATACCTCTAGCACCAATATTTGCAATAATATAACATGCCAAGTTTCATTTATCCTAATTTAGGGTGCTTCACTGTATACTTCAAAGTCATTTCTATCACTTTTTGAGTTGCAATGTATGCAACTAATAGAGACTATTCTGACAGACTGTAATGATTCACTATTCCTGGCTACTAAATTTCTCACGAGTTAGAAAGTTGATTGAGGAATAAGTAAGTGGAAAGAAGTTTGAACCCTGGATTTCTTTTTTTTTTTGTCTTTTTAGGGCTGCATTTGTGGCATATGGAGGTTCCCTGGCTATGGGTCAAATTGGAGCTGTAGCTACGGGCCTATAACACAGCCACAAAAATGCTAGATCTGAGCCACATCTGCGACCTATACCACATCTTATGGCAACATGGGATCCTTAATTCACTGAGCAGGCCAGGGATTGAACATGTGTCCTCATGGATACTAGTCAGATTCGTTTCCACTGAACCATAACAGGAACTCCCCTGAACCTTGGATTTTATAATTTTATTATTGTTTTCAATTCCTTCTATTGAGCCGGAGAAATTTTTCTAGGTTATTTCAGAAATTTTGATATTCTGGTATATTGAAATAGTGTTTATTCTTTTATTTATTTTTATTTTTATTGTTTTCTATTTATGGCCACACCCACAGCATATGGAAGTTCCTGGGGTAAGGGTCAAATTGAACCTATAGCTGAAGCCTATGCCACAACCACATCAACACTGGATTTGAGTCACAGCTGAGACCTATGCCACAGACATGCAGTGACCCTGGATCCTTAACCCACTGAGTGTGGCCAGGGATCAAACTTACATCCTCATTGACACTATGTTGGGTTCTTAAACCACTGAGCTACAATGGGAACTCCTGTTTATTCTTTTAATTTCACCAAAATTGTCCTGCCAACCTTTTAATTTAAAAAGTTCCTAGTTTTTATGTTTTTTTGCAACCTTGTACTCCTTAAGTAAAAAAGTATTTTTATATAATTAAACACTTTTATACATATAAAAGGCAAATAATAAAAAATGATTCAAAATTCATTTTAGAGTGCTTAAGGCGATAAGTTATAGCCCTGAAAAAAATAAAAAAGAATACATTATAATTTCATGAGATTGAATAAAGAGATAGGCAAATAGAAAATTATACACAAATATTATCAAATTTAAAATTAAATTAGGGATAAGATTTCCTTCAAACCCTAAATTCTGGAGCAGTAAATGAACCAAAATGGTGGACCACATCCACTGAAGTGGTTGAGCAAGTGGTGTGTTAGGTGTGTTTAGGTGTCTTAGGTGTTTTAGTGACAAGTCTAAGAAAATGAAATACAGTAGTCAACTCAAGGGAGTCTAATTTGGGATGAAGAGTTTGAGCACATCAAATAAATAGATGTATGGCAAAGCCTTCATAACGTCACTTGCAATGAGCCTGAATAGACTCCAGGAAAGAACAAACTAAAGCTTTATTCATTGATGAGCTGCAATTAGACATGACCCAGTAAAAATCTGTTTTCAGAAAGATAAATGAAACTCTGAAGAATATTCTCATTTTTAATTGAATTATAATTGACTTACAAATTTGTGTAAATTTCAGGCATGCCACAGAGGTTCAGCTATACATACATATATGTTTTTCAGATTATTTTCTCTTACAGATTATTACAAAGCATTGAGTGTAGTTTCCTGTGCTATATACTAGGTCCTTGATGGTTATATAATTTATACATAGTAATGCATATATGTTTAATCCCAAACTCCTAATTATTCCTCCCCTCCCTTTCCCCTTTGGTAACCATAAGTTTGTCTTCTATATCTGTGGGTCAATTTCTGTTTTGTATATAAATTTGTTTGTATCTTTTTTTATACTCAACCTGTAAGTGATATATGATATTTGTCTTTCTGACTTACTTCACTCTCAGTATGATAATCTCTATGTCCATCCATGTTGCTGCAAATGGTATTATTTCATTTTTTAATGACTGAGTAATATTGTATTGAATAAATACACCACATGCTCTTTATCCATTCATCTGTTGATAAAAATTTAGGTTTCTTCCATGTCTTGGCTATTGTAAACGGGGCTTCATGAACACTGAGGTGTATGTATCTTTTCAAATTATGTTTTTCTCTAGATATATGTCCAGGAGTGGGATCTCAGGATCATATGGTAGTTTTTAGTTTTTTAAGGAAACTCCAACCATTCTTCAAAGTGTCTGCATCAATTTACATTCCCACCAACAGTGTAGAAGGGTTCCTTTTTCTCCAAAACCTTTCCAGCATTTATAATTTGTAGACTTTTTGATGACAGACATTCTGACTGGTGTGAATTAACACTCTACTATAGTTTTGATTTGCATTTCTCTATAATTAGTGATGTTGAGCATCTTTTCATGTGACTGTAATCCATTTGTGTGCATTATTTGAATAAATATTTATATAATGTTTTTACCCATTTTTTATTGGGATGTTTATTTTTTGATATTGAGCTAGATGAGATGTCTATATATTTTAGAGATTAATCCCTTATTGGTGGCTTCATTTGCAAATATTTTCTCCAATTCTGTGGGTTGTCTTTTCACTTTCCTTAAGGTTTTCTTGGCTGTGAAAAAGTTTAAGTTAAATTAGGTCCCATTTGTTTATATTTGTTTTTACTTTCATTACTCTAGGAGGTGAATAAAAAAAGATATCACTGCAAATTAGGTAGAATAATGTTCTTCCTATTTTTTCCTCTAGGAGTTTGATTCTATCCATTCTTACATCTAGGTATTTAATAAAGTTTTACTTTCATGTGTGGTGTTAGGGAATGTTTTAATTTCATTCTTTGACATGTAGCTGTTCAGTTTTCCCACCACAACTTACTGAAAAGACTGTCTTTTCTCCATTGTATATTCTTGCCTCCCTTGTCATAGATTAATGGACAAATTCTTCAACCAGGAAGAAATAGAAAAGATGAACAGATCAAGTACAAGTACTGAAACTGAATCTGTTTTAAAAACTTTCGACAACAAAAGTCCAGGACTAGATGGCCTCACAAGTGAATTCTATCAAATATTTAGAAAAGAATTAACACCTATCGTTCTGAAAACATTCTTAAAAACCTGTAGAAGAAGGAACATTCTATGAGGCCACAATCACCCTGATGCCAAAACAAGACAAAGATATAACTAAAAAAGAAATTGCAGGCCAATAACACTGATGAACATACATACAAAAATCTCTACAAAATACTAGCAAACAGAATCCAATAATACATTAAAAGAATCGTATACCATGATCAAGTGGGATTTATCCCAGGTATGCAAGGATTCTTCAATATCTGCCAATTATTAACAAATTGAAGAATGGAAACAATATGAAAAGATTTTGATAAAATCCAACATCAATTTCTGATTTCTGATTTAAAAAAAAATTCTCCAACAAGTGAGCAAAGAGTGAATATACCTTAACATAATAAAGACTATATATGTTAAACACACAGCTAACATCATACTCAACGGTGAAGAACTGAAAGTTTTTCTTATAAGATCATGGAAAGGATAAAGAGGTATGCTCTTGCCACTTTTATTCAGTGTAGTTCTAGAAAACCTAGTCACCACAATCAGAGAAGAAAAAGAAATAAAAGGAATACAAATTAGAAAAGAAGAATTAAAATTGTCACTGTTTGCAGATGACATGACCCCATATATTGAAAAGCCTAAAGATGTTACAAGAAAATTACTAGAGCTTATTGATGAATTTGGTAAAGTTGCTGGATACAAAATTAATATTCAGAAATCTGTTGCATTTCTATATACTAACAACTAAAGATAAGAAAGAGAAATTAAGGAATAATCTCATTTATCATCACATCAAGAAGATTAAAAAACTAGGAATAAACTTACCTAAGGAAGCAAAAAACTATACTCTGAAAACTATAAGACATTAAAGAAAGAAATCAAAAAGGATATAAACAGATGGAAAGATATACCATGTTCTTAGGCTAGAAGAATTAATATTTTCAAAATGACTGTACTACCTAAGGCAATCTATGGATTCAGTGCAATCCCTATCAAATTACCAATGGCATTTTTCACAGAACTAGACCAAAAATTTAAAAATTTGTATGGAAACACAAAAGATCTTGGATAACCAAAGTGATCTTGAGAAAGAAAAATGTAGCTGTAGGAATTGGACCCCCTGGCTATACTACAAAATGCAGTCATTAAAACAGTATGGTACTAACACAAAAACAGAAATATAGATCAGTAAAACAGCAAAGAATGCCCAGAAATAAACCCATACACTGGGAGTTCCCATTGTGGCTCAGCAGAAATGAACCCCTCTAGTATTCATGAGGATGCAGGTTTGCTCATTGAGTTAAGGATCCAGCATTGTCATGAGCTGTAGTGTAGGTCACAGACCCAGATCGGATCTGGTGTAGGCTAGCAGCTACAGCTCTGATTCGACCCCTAGTCTGGGAACTTCCACATGTCAAACCTGTGGTCCTAAATAAATGAAACAAAACAAAACCTACACACCAATGGCCAATTAATCTACAATAAAGGAGGCAGACTTTTATTCTCTTAATGGTGGCAATTACATATGCTATTTCATTGTCCTGATGAGAAAAGTTGGAATTCTCAATTATAAACAACTGAATATATCTTTAATTTGACATGCTTATTATATTTTAGGTGCTTTTCTTGGGCATTTTCTACTATGTACCCTAGAGTTCCAAATTTAGATATAAAAGCATACAGATAAGTATTCTTTATTGTGCCTTTAAACATCCTCTTGCAAATTTATTATTTTTTCATACTGGATTTATATATATGGGATATAGTCTAAGTAACTTTTCAATTAATATCGATTTTAAATCTACATTTTTTTTCTTTTTGTTAGACAAATTTGTATTAAGCATTTTAATCTTAAAAGTCACATAAGGTGTATTCTGTAAAGAAAGACATAGTTTGGAAATTTCCAGGAACATTTTATCATTAAGATCTGAGGCAAAGTACCAAATGGTTGTCATCTTAAAATATCAACTTCCTTGATATCACTAGAAATTAGCCATAACTATGTACAATAATACATAAAAACAAACATAATTTGCTCTCTATTTGGAATAGCACAGGCTATGTCATTCCTAAAGAAGAACTGACCATAGCACTTTTATATATAATGATGTATTGTAATGAGAAAAATATAAAGTGTATGCTTTGGTATAGAGTTATATGAAAAGTATGTTATATATATGCAAATTTTAAAAAATGACATACATGTAATAAAAGTATGAAGCTTTACTAAATAAACTGAAAATACATAGAAAACTTAATGACAGTGGTTGCCTTTGGTGTGTAACTGATAGAAGATGGAAATAATGTTTTATCAAAATATAAAATTGTAATTAATAATTTTATAGTTTATGTATAAATACATAAATATATTCTTTTAGGGTATCTAAGTAAAACTAAAATTAAAAATTAAATACTTCTTTCTAATCAAATTTAAGTACTATATATCTGAGAATGAAGTTTCATTCTATATAATTTAAAAGTAACCAGTATAATATATTCTTAAGAGACACAACTTTATGTGAAATCTGAGCAAATATCTCATTTTGATTTTAACACATCAATTTGATGTAAAAGGGATTTAGAAACTATATTTTACTCTCATTAAATCATTAACTTTTCAATTAATTTTGAATTATTGTTTTTTAAAACCATATCCATGACAGACTCATTATCTTTAGGCTTTGCAGTAATTCCCTAATCTCAAGATCCAAAATTTCTTTATATTACATATTAATCAAAATAATACTGAAAATAGTCATCTATTTTATAATGTCATGAACTTTATTAACAACATTGTTTCTAATAATATTAAATTCTGTTCAAATAAATCATTAAACCTAATTTAATATGTACCCTTTCTTGCTTAGCATCATGTTCTTTTGATTCTAAAGGTTTGATGTGCTGTAATTTTCATGCACATTGATAAGAGTGAGCAACTTTGACTTTATCTTAGGGGTTGTATTAATTTCCTAGGGCTGCTATAACAAACCACCACAAACTGGGTGGCTTAAAACAACAGAAATGTATTCTCATACATAGTCAGTGACTAGAAGCCCAAATCAAGGTATCCTGCCAAAGCCATGTTCTCTCTTCTACTTTCTGATGGTTGTAGGAAGTCCTTGAGGTTTCTTGGCCTGCAATGGCATAACTCCAGTCTCTGACTCTATTGCCACATGGCTGTCTTCCCTCTGATTCTGTATGTGTCTTTACCTGTCATTCTCCTCTCTCTGTGTATCTGCCTCTATGTCTCTTCTACTCTTCTTATAAGGATACTATTTATATTAAACCAAAAGTATACTCTATTCAAAGAACAAAGCTGGAGGCTTTTTATATTGAAGGAAAGTTAGTTTTCAATGTTGTGCTAGGTTCTAGTATACAGCAAAGTGATTCAGTGTCAGATAGATAGATACATACATAGATAGATAGATGTACACATACATTCATTCCAGATTCTTTTACATTCAATATTATAAGATGCTGAACATAGTTCCCTGTGTCCTATACAGTAGTACCTTGATATTTATCTATTTTATAAATAGTTGTATATATATGCTAATCCCAAACTCCTAATTTATCACCTCTCCCTTTCCTATTTGGTAACCATAAGTTTGTCCTCTATGTCTGTGAATCTGTTTATTTTATAAACATGTGCATTTGCATCATTCTTTTAGATTCCATATATAAGTGATATCATATGATATTTGTCTTCCTCTCTATGTCACTTAGTATAATAATCTCTAGGATCATCCATGTTGCTGCAAATGGCATTATTTCATTTTTTTAATGCATAAGTAATATTGTACTATATACATATGATAATACATATATCATCTTTATCCATTCACCTGCCAATGAACATTTAGGTTGTTTCCATGTTTTTGCTATTGTAAAGAGTGCTGATATGAATATTGGAGTGCATATGTACAGATGGCCAACAAGCACATGAAAAGATGCTCAATTTGCTAATTATTAGAGAAATGTTAATCAAAACTTCAATGAAGTATCAATTGATACCAATCAGAATGGCTGGTCTACAAATAATAAGTACTGGAGAGGTTATGGAGGAAAAGGAACCCTCCTGCAATTATTGGTGAGAATGTAAATTGGTGCAGACACTATAGAGAACAATATGGAGGTTCCTTAGAAAAACTAAAAGAGTAACCATATGACCCTGTAGTCCTATTCCTGGGCACATATCTGGAGAAAACTCTAATTTGAAAAGATACATGCATGACTTACTCTTAATAGTTTACAGGTAATTAAGGCATTATTTCCTGGGGACACCACATCCTAGAAAGGAATGAGATCTGTAACACTGTATTTATTGCCTAAAGTGCTAGAGAGAATTGAACTTCTGCATCCACAATTTTCTATCCCCTCATCATGTGGTACATTTTAGAACTTCTTTAGTGCTTAGAGGCATTAACTAATCATTATGTTCAATAACTTAAGTTGTTATCCTTTTTACACAACTGATAGAAGGTGAGTAAGTAGTTTCCACAAGCCAGCACCATTAAGTCAGCATAAGGCCAAACTAGAAGCATCTGATGTCTATGATATGATTGAGATGATTAGACTCATGTTTCCCAAAATAAGGTACACGAGGGAGTTACTGATAGAGGCTAAGGGGAAAAGCCAGGCAGCGAGCGTTGGAAAAAGTCCAAGGAAATGCTTGCCTTGGTCATTAGAAATGATACATTATTTCTCGGTAACGTTTCATCATGCCTCTTCTCTATGATCAATAAGAATAGTTGGAGATTGAAAGGTAGACAGGAGAGCTTATCTAGAGATAAAAAATTAGTTTAATGTACCTGGCAAAAATGACCTATATTTTTCCCTGGAGGGAACACTTAGCAATTCATTCCGACACTTTTTTTGTTTTTTTGTAATCATGTAGGTTTTGATACTTAACAAAACATGAATTAGTTAGGATTATTATTACCCTATTGTATGATCCTTTTTTTTTTTTTCTTTCTGATTACCTACTTTCACACCATGATTCCTAACAATTTCTTTGAGACTCCCAAAGATAGATGATGTATTTGGAGCAAATTAGGATCATATATTAGTTTTGCTACCAATCTGCAGCACTCAATTACTGTTCATTTTCCCCACTTGTGTTAGAATGGATCAGACAATATGCATAATCAGTATAAAATTAATTTGACTCCCTTTCCCATATTCTATTTTCTGACATTTTTCACATGTCTCAGGTTGTGCCTCGAATATACACTTTAATAGCTGAAAATACTTTTCTAAAGACATAGTACTTACATACAATTATGGTTCCATAATTTATTACATGGTTAATCATGTAAAGAACTAAGTCCTCTGTGTTCTTCATAACTCAATTGGAAAAAGTGATAAGTACGTACATATCTTGTGCAGATTAAATTAGGTTTTTATATATGTTATTTAGAGTAGTATTCAACATTTAGTAACTCTCAGTAAACGTTAGCTAATATTATTAGTATTATTATTTTAGATAATTTAGACTTATTATATATCAGTATTTTCCTGTTTTTTTTCCTAGTTGAAGGTTTTGATATATTTTCACAATTTAACCAAATTTTATCCCTAAGTAAATGTCCAGGTTGGAAAATGAAAGAACTACTTTCTAGTTTTGCTTCTAATTCACTATTTTACCATAAGAGTCCACTCTAACTTTTCCAGTTTATTCTTCTGAAAATACATGAACTTAAACTATGTTTTTTCCTAAGTCCATACAGTCTAAAATTCTACCAGTCAAAGGTAAAACTTTTGGCTTACAACTGACCAGAGGTTTGACTATCTCCAGTAAGATATTCTGTTCTGAAATAATCTGTATATCAACTACCTAATTTGCATTTAAAATGCTCATATTGATTTTTAAAATCTTTTTAATGTTTGAATATAATATGATGAAAAATTTGAAACATAGAAGATTCTGTGTATTTTATTGGATATTACCACATTGATGAATACATTAAAGATCATACTCTGAGTTAATATAGCCTGCTCGAAATGTCTTTGGAATTCAACTTCTAAATTATGTTAAAAACAAAATTCTTAGTGATTTATAATTATTTTTCTCAGACATTTTTTCTTTTAGAAAAATTATAGGAGATAAGTGGCAAACAATGGAGGTAATCATGTATATAGAGGTTGCTAATAGAAAATAATATGTGCTGACCAAATGCAAGTAGCACCATATCTGTGTGAGCATCTGTGTATGTGTAATTAAAATCTGACTCAAAGCAATTCCAAGATTATTCCCAAAAAAAGGACAGTAACAATACTGATTTAAGCTGTTAAAATTTATAAGGTTAAAAAGTAAATTTATGTCCTTCCTCCCCAACTACCTGAATGAGGGAACAAGTATCTGTTATTCCTATTGTGGACAATAGAATGACCTCAATAAATGAATTAAGGTATGATAGCAAATTAGTTTTACATTGACTATTTGGTAGAATCCATTTCCACACAGAAGAAAAATAAAATTACTTGATATGTGTGACTGTTTTTTAAATCATATATATATATATAGAGAGAGAGAGATAGGTAATACATAAAGTATAGGTGACTTTATATAAAAATAAGGTAATATATGACTTTGGGACAAAGCAAGCTTGCTCCTTAAATGGTGGATCCTCAAAACTCAGTATTCCTCAGCTATGATACAAACCTCACCTGCAATTTGGATCATATTGCTTCATCCCAATGGAATTTTGGGTCAACCAAATTGTCATATACATGCAGATTTACCTGTTACTTCCTTTGCTTTGAATATTGAGTCCTCTGTCTATGAACCAGGAGTCTTTTTCTTCTGAAAACATTTATAAAATGATAATAGGCTAACTTAATGGCTTGTAAATAGGCTAAAATCTAATATCGGACCTAAAAAAAAATTATGCATTTTCCTTTTTCTATAAGAGTTCAGAATACTCTTTACCTTTAACATTGTTATCCAGGATACCGCATTTGATTAAATTTATGGCTATATCTTATTAAATTTACTTGAAAAACATAATGAATACTAAAAAAATTAAGATAGAATCATACGAATTATTATATAGCTTTAGAGTAAAATATTTTTTTAATTTATTCTAAATTCGTTACCTATTTTTTATAATGAATTTTAAGAGACTAATGAGTGAAGGGTAAATGTACATTTTATGATAAGGCTATTCTCCACATGGTGTCTAATAAAGATGTAAACATTATTTTAGTTTTAGCCTCAGGTGCTATCTTTATGATGGTAAACTATATAGTCTATTTAATAAAATAAATTAATTAATCTATTTGGTGTTTTATTTTGCTTTTCTTTTTGTTTTTGTTTTTTGGCTGCACGCAAGGCATGCAGAAGTTCCTGGGCCAGGAACTGAAACTGCAGCATAGCAGTAACCAGAGCCTCAGCAGTGAAAATGCCTGATCCTAAACACCCTGAACCACCAGGGAATTCCAGGCATCTTGCTTTATTAGCCCTACCACTAAAGTTGCAAAACTGCCTCAAGATTTTAAAGATAGGAGTATAAGAAATAGCAAGGCATAAATAAACAGAACTGAATGCACCTAAAATAGGAAAGTTTGCATTTTTCAGGGTATTTTAAGAAGTCACTCCACTTCTACCATCCAGGTGTTTTGCTCCCCAAATTCCAGGATCAACTGTTCTCATGGATACGATTCTTGAAATTTCAGAGAAATACTCTATGCAAAGGATCAGGTACTTTAATTAATTTGTTTTTGAAGCCTATTATTTTAGGGTAGTAATATATGGGTTCAGCTACTATACCAGAGTCTGACAGGGCAAAAAGAGGTTCTCCTGTATATAAAGTATCTATACAGTAGCTTATTTCTTTTTCTTCCAACAAGGCGAGGATAGTCTAGATAACAATTACTCACTATCTGAATCTCTTCCTCACAAATATAGCTGATATTGATTTGCTTAGAGAGAACATTTAACTCTATATTTGAGTAACATATGATCTCCTTCCATTATCACATTATATCATAATATTCTTTTTATTCCAATTATTCTGCTTCTCAGAGTTTCCTATTCTTCTTTCTGATCATGAAAATATGCATTGGTGACATTCAAAAGTCTATTTAGAGACTCATCAATCACTGTATTGAATAATAATAAGTTTATAATATTCCCCTGTGAAGTGCCATTTTCAAGCATAAATTCATAAAAAATATAGCTTAAATCTCACTTTACAGAAGAGATGTCAAGCCATTTGTTAATTAAGGACCACTTAAGAAAGCTAAATAAGTACAAAGTGCCACAGGCTGATGAAGGTACATAAACATGATGACATAAAAGGAAAGAGCTAAAAGCATTTATATATGACACGAATTTGAAGCTACCCAGAGAGTACATTCCTGTTAACTTACGAAAGAGCTCTCCAGTAATGGTGTTAGACTGTATGGAAAGCATTAGAGGTTGTCTAAAAATAAGAAAAAAACCTGATTTTTAAATAAAGATGGCTATAGTTTATAATATTGTGATATGGGCTAATACATTATTCTCCTCTCCAAATGGTATATAACCACTTAAACATTCATAGACTTTTATTAGTCTAAATTTTTTACAAGTGATGTGTAGAAAGGGAAATAAAGTCTCTACTTTTGAAAAAAAATGATATAAACTTTTATCTATAATGGAAATTTGTTTATTTTTTATTTTCTGCTCAGCATGTATTCACTTTTCCTCTAACATTAGTATTTAAACTTTTCTTAAAGGGATCACTACTCCTACCTATCTAGTAATATGATTTTTTTTTTGGCCATACTTGCAGCATGCAGAAGTTCCCAGGCACTTGATCTTTAACCTATTGAGCCACTAGGGAACTCTATCCAGTAATATGATTTACATTAGACTTATTACAAAATAGTAATTCTGACAATATTGATTCTTCTAATCCAGGAGCATGGTATATCTTTCCGTTTGTTTGTGTCATCTTTGATTTCTTTCATCAGCTTTTTCAGAGTAAAGATCTTTTGTCTCCTTAGGTAGGTTTATTCCTAGGTATTTTATTCTTTTTGATATGATGGTAAGTGATATTGTTTTCCTAATTTCTCTTTCTGATGTTTCATTGTTAGTAATAGAAATGCAGTTGATTTCTGTGTATTAATTTTGTATCTTGCAACTTTACAGATTCAATTAAATCCTTATCAAATACCAATGGAACTTTTCACAGAACTAGAATGATATATTTTAAAATTTGTTTAGAAACACAGAAGACCCCAAATAGCCAAAGAAATCCTGAGAAAGAAAAATGGAACTGGAAGAATAAGGTTCCCTGACTTCAGACTATGCTACAAAGTCATCAAAATAGTATGGTACTAGCACAAAACAGTCAATTGAACAGAATAGAAAGCCCAGAAATAAACCCAAGCACTTATGGTCAATTATTCTGTGACAATGGAGGCAAGAATATACAATGGAGAAAAGAAGGTCTCTTCAATAATTGGTGATGGGAAACTGGAGAGCTACATGCAAAAGAGTGAAATTAGAATATTCTCTAACATTATACACAAAAACAAACTCAAAATTGATTAAAGCCCTAAATGTAAGACCAGATGCTATAAAACTCTTAGAGGAAAACCCAGTCTGAACACTCTCTGATATATACCACAGCAATATCTTCTCAGATCCACTCCCTAGAATAATAAAAATATGAAAAAACAATTGGGACCTAATTAAACCTAAAAATTTTGCACAGCAAAGAAAACCATAAACAAAACAGAAAGACAACCCACTGAATGGGAGAAAATATTTGCAAATGAAGCAACTGGACAAGGGATTAATGTCCAAAATATACAAATACCTCTCGCAGCTCAATATCAAAAAAACAAAATAACACAATCAAAAAATGGGCAGAAGATCTAAATATACATTTCCCCAAAGAAGATATACAGGTGGCCAAAAAACACAGAAAAGATGTTTAACATTGCTAGTTATTAGAGAAATGCAAATCAAAACTACTGTGAGATACCACCTCATACCAGCCAGAATAGCTATCAATAAAAAGTCTACAAATAATAAATGCTGAAGAGAGTGTGGAGAAAAGGAACCCTCTTACACTGTTGGTGGGACTGTAAATTGGTGGCTACCATTATGGAAAACAGCATGGAAGGTCCTCAAAAAAAGTAAATATAAAACTACCACATGATCCTACAATCCCACATCTGGGAATCTACTCAGAGAAAACCATAATTTGAATAGATACACACACCCCAATGTTCACTGTAGCACTCTTTACAACAGCCAAGACATGGAAACAAACTAAATGCCCACCAACAGAGGAATGGATAAAGAAGATATGGTATATACATACAATGGAATATTAGCTATAAAAAAGAATGAAATAATGCCATTTTCAGCAATGTGGGTGGACCTAGAAACTATCATACTAAATGAAGTTAGTCTGACAGTGAAAGACAAACATCATATAATATCACTTATATGTGGAAACAACAACAAAAAAAGAATACAAATGAACTTATTTGTAGAACAGAAAAAGACTCACAAATTTTGAAAAACTTTTGGTTACCGAAGGGGACAGGTTGAGGGGTAGTTGTTGTGATGGACTGGGGGTTGGGATTGGCATATGCACACTGAAGTATATGGAATGACTTGCCAAAGGGGTCCTGCTGTATAGCACAGAGAACTCTACTCAGTATTCTGTGATAATCTATGTGGTAAAAGAACCAGAGAGAATGGATATGTGCATATGTATGACTGGGTCACTTTTTTTGTACTGTAGAAATTATCACAGCCTTATAAATTAACTATACTTCAATAATACTTTTTAAAAAAGACTTACTACACCCTAACTCCAGGCATGGTATGGTGTTCAATATTGGCTACAGCCATGTTATTGTTACTATTTTTACAAATTAGAGTCTCATCCAAGTAGTATTATACAGGGATTTTTAACAGGGATTAGCACTTTTAGATTAATCATCAGCCAATTACACTCCCAGACAGTTTTTTTAAATGGAATTCAAAAAGTGACATTATGTGGAAAAGTAAATAAACTAGAGTAGACAAAACAAAAGCAGAAGACAAGACTATCTGATTTCAAGACATAAACTTAGTGTTGTCAACACAGTATAGTATTGGTAAATGAATAGACTTGAATTGTACACTGTGGACCTATAGAAACTTATATGTACAGTCAACTGATTTGATAAGATGTACATAAAATATTTTTATGATTTTTATATTTTCCATTATAGTTGCTTTACAGTGTTCTGTCAGTTTCTACTGTACAGCAAAGTTACCCAGTCACACACACACACACACACACACACACATATATATACATTCCTTTTCTCACATTATCCTCCATCATTTCCATCACAAGTGACTAGATAAGAGTTCCCTGTGCTATACAACAGGATCTCCTTACTTATGCACTCCAAATGCAGTAGTTTGCATCTATTAACCACAGATCCCCAGTACATGCCACTCCCTCCCCCTCCCCCTTGGCAACCACAAATCTGTTCTCCAAGTCCATGAGTTTCTTTTCTATGGAAAGGTTCATTCAGGTCGTATATTGGATTCCAAATATATGTAATGTCATATGGTATAAAATCTTGATCAAAGAGGATATATGAATGGAAAATAAGAAATAAAAAATGCTCATCAAAATTTGTCACTAGAGAATTTAAAACGATGACTCCTAATTGAATGACTGGAAAGGAATAAAAATGATGGCAGTTCGATAATACCAATTGAGGAACAACATAAACTCTCATATATTAATATTTAAAATGGAAAAAATATACAGCTACTTTAGAAAACAGTTTGGCTGTTTCTTAAAAATTTAAATCTGCCCTAAACATATGACCCAAGAATCTCAAATAGCTTAGATATTTGGCAAAGATAAATGAAAATATATGTCCACAAAACATCATTACATGAATATTTACAGCAGCTTTATTTATAACCTCAAGACAACCTATATGTTCTGCAACTTGTATGTAAACAAAGTATAATTTATTCATATTATGTGATACTACTTACCATTATAAACAGATGTGCTACTGAAACATACAACCAAACTGTTGCAATGCAAAAGCATTATGCTATGGAACAGAAGCAGGATCAAAACATTTATGCTATATGATCCTATTTACATGTCATATAGAGCAAGCAAAACAATATAGATAGGAAATAAATCACTAATTGCAAGGGAATGGAATAGTAGAGGAGTTTGAATGTAAAGGACTTGAGGGAACTGTCTTGGTTTATAAAAATATTCTATATTATGATTGTGGTTGAACTTGACTTTTTTGGGGAAATGCATAGAACTATACACTAAAAAGGTTGACATTTACTCTATATATAATAAAATACAATAAAGCCGATTTTGCTTTAAATAACAGAGTACACAGTGAATAAGAAGAGAGCATACTTCAGAGAATCTTAAAGATTTTTGGGGAGACACAGCTATAAATAGATCATTTGAACTATAATGTGGTAAATGTCACAATAAAAGTACAAGAGCTGTTTAGAATAGGAAGTAATTTAATTTGTTTGGAGAAAAATAGGAAAATATTTAAAGAGAAAAGGGGACCTAGGTGTTTTTCCAAGAATAAGAAATATAAGAGTACATAGGTATTTGTGGACTTATTAATGATGGCCATTCTGACTAGTGTGAGGTGGTATCTCATGGTCGTTTTGATTTGCGTTTCTCTGATAATCAGTGATGTTGAGCATTGTTTCAAGTGTTTGTTGGCCGTCTGTATATCTTCCTTGGAGAAATGTCTATTCAGGTCCTTTGCACATCTTTCAATTGGGTTGTTGGCTTTTTTTGCTGTTGAGTTGTGTAAGTTGTTTGCATATTTTAGAGATTAGGTCCTTGAAAGTTGCATCATTTGAAACTCTTTTCTCCCCATTCTGTAAGTTGTCTTTTTGTTTTCTTTTTGGTTTCCTTTGCTGTGCAAAAGCTTGTCAGTTTGGTTAGGGTCCCATTGGCTTGCTTTTGCTCTTATATCTGTTGCTTTGGGAGACTGACCTGAGAAAACATTTTTGTAAGGTTGATGTCAGAGAAAGTTTTGCCTATGTTCTCTTTCAGGAGTTTGATGATGTCTTGTCTTATATTTAACACTTTCAGCCATTTTGAGTCTATTTTAGTGCATTGTGTGAGGGTGTGTTTTAGTTTCATTGATTCTCATGCAGCTTTCCAGGTTTCCCAGCAATATTTTCTGGGAAGACTGTCTTTTTCCCATTAATAGGCCCACAGATAACAAATGCTGAGGAGGGTGTGGAGAAAAAGGAACCCTCCTGCACTGTTGGTGGGAATGTAAGCTAGTACAACCACTATGGAGAACAGTATGGAGATACCTTAGAAATCTATACATAGAACTACCATATGACCCAGTAATCCCACTCTTGGGCATATATCTGGACAAAAATCCTCTTAGAAAAGGCACATGCACCCGCATGTTCATTGAAGCACTATTCACAATAGCCAAGACATAGAAAAAACCCAAATGTCCACTGATGAATGATTGGATCAGGAAGATGTGGTGTATATACACAATAGAATACTACTCGGCCATAAAAAAGAACAAAATAATACCATTTGCAGCAACATGGAGGGAACTAGAGACTCTCATCCTGAGTTAAGTAAGTCAGAAAGAGAAAGACAAATACCATATGATATCACTTATATCTGGAATCTAACGTACGGCACAAAGGACCCTTTCCACAGAAAAGAAAATCATGGACTTGGAGAATAGACTTGTGGTTGCCAAGGGGGAAGGGGAGGGACTGGGAGCTTGGGGTAAATAGATACAGAATGTTGCCTTTGGGATGGATTAGCAATGGGATCCTGCTGTGTAGCACTGGGAACTCTGTCTAGTCAATTATGATGGAACACGTAATATGAGAAAAAAGAATGTATACATGTATATGTAAGTGGGTCACCATACTGTGCAGTAGAAAAAAAATACATATATAAGGAAATAAAAAAATAATCTTAATAAAAAAGAGTACATAGCTAGGGGGAATAGAATTTGCAAAGAGTGTCAAACTTCTTTTGAAAGATATGTTTAAATAATAGTGAAAAGTTCTTAGCAAATTATGCTTGGCCAGAAGTGGCAGTGGGAATGATTGAGAACCATTATGCGATAATAAAACTTCAGCAACTTAACTTTTTCTTTTTTTTTTTTTTTGTCTTTTGTATTTTTAGGGCCGCACCTGCAGCATATGGAGGTTCCCAGGCTAGGAGTCTAATCAGAGCCGTAGTTGCCAGCCTACACCACAGCCCCAGCAACACCAGATCTGAGCCTTGTCTGTGATCCACACCACAGCTCACAGCAACACTGGATCCTTAACTCACTGAGCAGGCCAGGGATTGAACCCACAACTTCATGGTTCCTAGTTGGATTTGTTTCCACTGCGCCACGATGCAAACTCCAACTCAACTTATTCTAACACTATTTTGTACCCACTTACTATTGCTTACTAGCCTCCATATGTTATGGCCTTCCATAAGTTCACAAAAACTGTTCAATCAGGATGTTTTTATATACTATTCTTATGTCTGAAATGCTTTCTCTACACTGTTAGCAGAGCTAGAAATTCGCGTTGTCTATCTTTCAGCTAAAATATCATTTCCTCAGAGAAGTGGATCCCATGGCTCTATTACTCTCTATTTTAGTCATTGATTTAGGTCCTTTCATAATATTTACCAGATTATATAATATCTCATTTGTTTACTGATTTTTTAAAATTTTTATTCCTCACTAGAATATACATTTCAATAGAGCATAAACTATACAGGTTTTGTTATTGTTTTACCCCATGCCTTGAATATGAAGTGACTAGAGCTCAGTAAATAACAATAAATGTTTAAAGAATAAAGAAAGAAGGAAGGACAAGGAAGGAGGAGGTAGGAATTAAGGAGAGTAAGAAGTAAGAATTGAAAAAAAAATAAGAGAAAAGAAAGGTAGGAGAGAATAAAGTGTGGGACTACAAGGTCCCTTCAAGGAGATAGAACTCAAAGCCTCTCACCAAGACATGAATTACTAAACCTTTATTATTACCCCACCCATCTCATGGTATCGCCCCTCCCCTACCTTGAGCAACCTGGCCTACCCCTTCCTAACTCCTACTAGGAAAGGCATGTGGCCCACTCCTCATCCCACCCCTATATGGGTCATTTATGCCCCCAAGTAACCAGCAAATGTATCATAAAGCTCCTTTTCTCCAACCAATCAGTAGGTCAACAAATGTATTATAAGACCTCTCCTTTATCTGGGCTATAAAAATAGACATGACCACATGTTCTCCCTGATTATCAGGGAAGTCATTCCACTGTGTTAGCAGCATCTCTTATCTCAATAAACTCTTCTTTCTTTTCACCACACTATGAGTCCAGAAATTATTTTTCTGACACATGTGCATGGACCATGACATTTAGGACAGACCAGACCAGAAGACATTGAAGTTTCCTGTAAAGTTAAACTTAGACTTAACAATACAATGCAGCAGTCACATTCCTAGTGAATAAGATAAACAATTTGAACATCTCCACAAGCAATGCACAAATTCTGTCACCGGCAAAGCCCGCTGGGGTGTCTAGGAAAAATAAGATGGAATTTAAGTGTCTCATTTCTTCTTTGGTCCTTAGTCTGGTTTCACTTGGTTAGGCATCCACCTAATGGTCGGATTAGAGGTCCCAGAGCAGAACCACTGCATCTGACACCCAGAATTGGCAAGCATCCTGCCACCTTCGGCAAGAAGGGCAACTCAAGTTAAGACAGTGACAATGCGCGGGGTGCCAAGACACTACCTTGGCACTTTAGGCTGGGATGCAGGGAGCAACATGCCTGTGCAACTGGCAAGAGCTCCGCCCCACCCTTCACTGACTAGAACCCTATAAAGCAGCCTCTCCAAAGCCTTTCCAGAAGAGCCTGTATGGTAGAGCCTGAGCTCATTCTTTGATCAGTAATAAAACTTTCCTTTGCTTCTGTACAAAACATGGTCTCCAGCAGGGGACAGCTGGCAGAAGGACCCGTATTGAAAGGGTGAGTACCAAGTCCTTATCTCGTCATAAAGTTCTTGATGAGAACTAGGAAAAGGTTTTTCCAAATTTTCTAGTCCTACCCACAGATTTTTGACCCTCTTTCCAATTTCACCCGTCACATATTCCTAATAATAACCCTCTTAAATAAGAAGCAAAAGAATAAAAAGAAGAATGTCATTAATAAAATCAGAATTTGAAATATAATAATATAAATAGGGATATAAAATTTTAAATGCATTGAAGAAACTTGAAATGCCTGGAATTTGTGCTTTTGTAAGTAGACTTTATGTAAAAATATTAATTGCAATTATAATCATTGTGATGTTCTTTATTCGTATTTAAGATGTTCAAAACATTAAAATGTGTAATTTAATCATATTGAAGTTGCCATCAAAGATTTAGAAGTATTTTTTAAGTCAATTAAATTTTATAAAATTCGGCAAAATTTAATGTGTAAATTCATGAATTTTTATTTTACTTTAGGTAGTATGTGATTAATGAGACCAATGTTAATTATTTAATAATTAAAAAATTGGACAATATTCAAAGAATAGTGATATCTTACTTCCCATGAGAAAACTCTTTAAATGTCAAAAAATACATGAAGAATACAATGTTCTTCTCATACTGAAAGCTGGATTACTAAAAAAATAAAATAAAATAACAAACAAAAAAAACCCAGAGGAGCAGTTTAGCAAATAATAATAGTTTTACCTGCCTTCACACAAGTAGGCACAAATGCAGACACACAAACAGAAACAATTATCTCCCCTTCCCTTCATTATTGTCAGCTAACATATTTCCACTTATTTTTTTCTAACTGGAGTTTGGATGCTTTTTGTTTTGTTTTTGCCTTTACCTTGTCCTCTCAAATTTTTCCATATAGGTTTTAAATACTTGGACACACTCTTGTCTAATTTCTATAGGAAGAGTCTTACAAATGCTTTGCTCAACAAAAACATTCATTTTATTAACTTAAAAGAAAAAAATATGTATATTTTAATTTAACCACTATCAGGGTAGTTATCAGGCAACTAAATCCTTCCCTGGAGCAAAAGATATTTTCACTTGTTTTCACTTCTTTAAAGCATCCCTGTGGAGCTTTTCATAGTATCAGGTAGAAATACTTCTTTGCTGAATTACACACCATTCACCTAGAGCAAGTATTCTTTGCAGTGGAGGTAAAACATTTCAGTTTTCATTGAAATGAAATATCTAATTGTACATACTCTGTTCAGCGCATTGCTTGAAAATGCTCCAAATATTTCTGGAATAATATTGTTAAAGAAAAATATTAACAATCTAGAAACTATACGAAATTTAACTGTGTTCTTCTGAGGAGAATAAAAACATGTGCTAGAGGTCCATGTAATACACATCACACTACATAGTGCATTCTAGCTAAGGTTCTAGCATAACCAAATAAATACTTTAGTTCCAAGACTTCTTTCTACTCTTCAAATAACCTTGACAAATATTGAAGAGCACTATAGAAAATATTTAACTTTCTACAAAATAGAGGCCATTCTTTCAACTCAGACACCAAATGTGGCACAAAATACATTTCATTAGGCACGTAGGCATGAAAATGGGTATTTCCTTAGCTAAGTGCCAACAAGAAGACTCATATGTACATTTTGCATACACCATGTAGATGCCAGGTTTTGAAATTTTCAGATTGAATATATTGACAGATTGTAAAGTTTTTCACATATATAATATATTATGATTTTGTCAGGTCAAAAATATCTTTGAATATTGTGAAATTTTTTAAAAACAAATCTGAAAGGACCAGCTCCGGGGAACAAACATAAACATTAAACATTCATCCAATAGTGAAAAATCTATTTGAAGAACAGATTTATGACTTGACATATACTAAATTGATTGTAAATTACTGCACATTGTGCCGTTTTATTCTCACATAATTTTCCATTGTATGATTCTGGTCTCTTTATAGTCCCAGATTCCAAGGTAATAAAACACCAGAGCTATTTTCTCATCCTTTCATTTACTCATTTTTTAATGTACAGCACAATTCATACTAGCTGGACTGTATCCAAGTTAGAATTCCTAGGGGGAGGATAAGTACCCTTTTTCATAATAATGGTGATGATGGTGTGGTGATGAGGTGATGGTGATGATGACGATAATTGTAATAATGCCTTTTTTGCTTGCCAGAAGTTGTACAGCACTCTAGTTGAATAATAGTTTGTGCTATTTCAGCCAAATGTGAAGTTCCTTTGAGTATTGCAAATGGCATTTCAAATGAGTAATCCAACCCATTTGCTGCTGTTTAAGTTAAACTTTTTTTCCCCATCAATCCAGTAAAGTTGTTACTAGATCTATGTAAGAATTTAAACTGGCTTGAAACCATTATTTTTTGACTCCATAGATAAAATATATTTAATTCTTATCTCTTACCTATGGTAATAAAGGAAAATAAATTCATCTATGTTCTATATTCTAACTTCTCTACCTTGTTTTCTCCAATAATATCATGACAAATATTTTTGTTGTTTTTGTTAAAGCTAGGGAGTTTTAATAAAATTTTCCCTTTTACTATTTAATTTTTTAGGAAAGTTAAAAAAACATAAGGAATGAATATATGATTCACACTGATTCACTGTTTAAGAAAGCCAACAATGATGAGTAATATTAGTACAGGTGGTTTTAATTTTCTATCAGACTATCTAGAGGAAGAAGAAATTTGAAAAACCTTGACTGAGAGCTAATTTAGATACTTATGTATAGTTTAAAACATTGAGTCAGGTAGTGGAATCTACTCATTCCTTGGCAATCTATGAGCAGGACTTTGTTAGAGTCAATTATCTAATTGAGATCAAGAGAACTGATTAACTTAACAAGTATTTACTTAGTAACTATTTGGTAGGAGAGACTGTAATATGCCTTGGGAATAAGATGAAAAATAATTTGTTCAAACCCGTACAAATGAAATTAAATAATATTTATGAAGAGATTAGTCATACTTGTGAAAGACACTTACATAGATATCTAATTCTGTGTGCAAAAATGTCTTAGAAAAGATGGTCAAAAGAAGATCAGTTATTTTTAATATAACAATATATGTTTTCAAAGATGGGAGTTCTCTTGTGGTGCAGCAGGTAAGGATTCATAAGTGTTACTGCAGAGGCATAGGTTTGATCCATGGCCCTGGAACATCCACATGCCATGGATATGGCCAAACAAACAAATAAAATATTAGGTGATTTTATTTATTTATTTATTTTATTAATTTATATATATATTTTTTTCTACTGCATAGCATGGTGACCCACTTACATATACATGTATACATTCTTTTTTCTCACATTATGTGTTCCATCATAATTGA
Organism: Sus scrofa; assembly: GCF_054392235.1. Classification (NCBI taxonomy): domain Eukaryota; kingdom Metazoa; phylum Chordata; class Mammalia; order Artiodactyla; family Suidae; genus Sus; species Sus scrofa. The sequence continues at coordinate 111,968,863 of NC_139397.1, read as the reverse complement.
CTAGACAGAGTTCCCAGTGCTACACAGCAGGATCCCATTGCTAATCCATCCCAAAGGCAACATTCTGTATCTATTTACCCCAAGCTCCCAGTCCCTCCCAGTCCCTCCCCTTCCCCCTTGGCAACCACAAGTCTATTCTCCAAGTCCATGATTTTCTTTTCTGTGGAAAGGGTCCTTTGTGCCGTACGTTAGATTCCAGATATAAGTGATATCATACGGTATTTGTCTTTCTCTTTCTGACTTACTTAACTCAGGATGAGAGTCTCTAGTTCCCTCCATGTTGCTGCAAATGGTATTATTTTGTTCTTTTTTATGGCCGAGTAGTATTCTATTGTGTATATACACCACATCTTCCTGATCCAATCATTCATCAGTGGACATTTGGGTTTTTTCCATGTCTTGGCTATTGTGAATAGTGCTTCAATGAACATGCGGGTGCATGTGCCTTTTCTAAGAGGATTTTTGTCCAGATATATGCCCAAGAGTGGGATTACTGGGTCATATGGTAGTTCTATGTATAGATTGCTAAGTTATCTCCATACTGTTCTCCATAGTGGTTGTACTAGCTTACATTCCCACCAACAGTGCAGGAGGGTTCCCTTTTCTCCACACTCCCTCCAGCATTTGTTATTTGTGGACTTATTAATGATGGCCATTCTGACTGGTGTGAGGTGGTATCTCATGGTCGTTTTGATTTGCGTTTCTCTGATAATCAGTGATGTTGAGCATTGTTTCAAGTGTTTGTTGGCCGTCTGTATATCTTCCTTGGAGAAATGTCTATTCAGGTCCTTTGCACATCTTTCAATTGGGTTGTTGGCTTTTTTTGCTGTTGTATAAGTTGTTTGCATATTTTAGAGATTAAGCCCTTGTCAGTTGCATCATTTGAAACTCTTTTCTCCCTTTCTGTAAGTTGTCTTTTTGTTTTCTTTTTGGTTTCCTTTGCTGTGCAAAAGCTTGTCAGTTTGGTTAGGTCCCATTGGCTTATTTTTGCTCTTATATCTGTTGCTTTGGGAGACTGACCTGAGAAAACATTTTTGTAAGGTTGATGTCAGAGAGTGTTTTGCCTATGTTCTCTTCCTGGAGTTTGATGGTGTCCTGTCGTATATTTAAGTCTTTCAGCCATTTTGAGTCTATTTTAGTGCATTGTGTGAGGGTGTGTTTTAGTTTCATTGATTCTCATGCAGCTTTCCAGGTTTCCCAGCAATATTTACTGGGAAGACTGTCTTTTTCCCATTTTATATTCTTGCCTCCTTTGTCAAAGATTAATTGACCAAAAGTGTCTGGGTTTATTTCTGGGTTCTCTATTCTGTTCCATTGGTCTGTCTTTCTGTTTTGGTACCAGTACTACACTGTTTTGATGACTGTGGCTTTGTAGTATTTCCTGAAGTCTGGGAGAGAGATGTCTCCTGCTTGGTTTTTGTTCCTTGGAATTGCTTTGGCAATTCTGGGTCTTTTGTGGTTCTGTATGAATTTTTGGATTGTTTGTTCTACTTCTGTGAAAAATATCATGGGTAATTTGATAGGGATGCATTGAATCTGTAGATTGCTTTGGGTAGTATGGCCTTTTTTACAATATTAATTTTTCCAACACAGGAGCATAAAATATCTTTCCATTTCTTTATGTCTTTGTTAATTTCCTTGATTAATGTTTTATAGTTCTTGGCATATAAGTCCTTCACCTCCTTGATCAGGTGTATTCCCAGGTATTTGATTTTTGAGGTGCAATTTTAAAATGTATTTCTGTATTCTTTTTCTAATATTGTTAGTGTACAGAAATGTGACTGATTTCTGAATGTTAATCTTATATCCTGCTACGTTGCTGAATTTGTTAATCCATTCAAGTAGTTTTTGGTCTAAGTCCTTAGGGTTTTCTACATATAGAATCATGTCATCTGCATACAGTGACAGTTTTACCTCTCTTCCTATTTGGATACATTTTATTACTTTTGTCTGATTGCTGTGGCTAGGACTGCAATACTACTTTGAGTAACAGTGGTGAGAGTGGGCATCCTTGTCTTGTTCCAGATTTTAGTGGGAAGGCTTTCAGCTTTTCTCCATTAAGTATTACATTTTCTGGGCTTTGTCATAAAGGGCATTGATTATGTTAAGGAATGTTCCCTCTATACCCACTTTGGTAAGAGTTTTTATCATGAAGGGATGTTGGACTTTGCCAAGTGCTTTTTCTGCCTCTCTTGAGATGATCATATGGTTTTTCACTTTTCTTTTGTTAATGTGGTGTATGATGTTGATTGATTTACGTATGCTGAACCATCCTTATGAACCTGGGATGAATCCCACCTGGTCCTGGTTTGGTAGAATTCTCCTATGAAGCCGTCTTGTCCTGGATTTTAATTTGCAGGGAGTATTTTTATGACATATTCAATTTCGTTTCTAGTGATCTGTCTGTTCAGTCGATCTATTTCTTCTTGATTCAGTTTTGGCAGGCTGTAGGTCTCTAGAAAGATGTCCATTTCTTCTAGCTTGTCGAATTTGTTGGCATATAGTTGTTGATAGTATTTGCTATTGTTTTTTGTATTTCTGTAGTATCCGTTGTGAGTTCTCTTTTTTCATTTCTTATTTTGCTTATTTGGGTTTTTTCTCTCCTCTTCTTGTTGAGTCTAGCCAGAGGTTTGCCTATTTTGTTTACCTTTTCAAAGAACCAGCTCTTGGTTTGATTGATTTTGTCTATTGCTTTTTGAAACTCTATTTTAGAAATGTGGTATTTTTCAATGATTGTAAAATTGTGATTTTTCATTAAACAGTGCTACATTGATCATAATTCTAAATTATTAGGCTTGTTGAATAAATACTTTATTTGAAATATTATATATATTTCAGATTTTCAATGGAAATTTTAATCTGTGCAATTGCTATCAATTTTAGATATGTCATTTTTCATCAACTTAATAGTTTATTTTAAATCTTGCCATTGATAGTCTTAAACATATATAAGAAACTATAAATTGGAAAAGCAGAATATCAAAAGTATTGAAAAGTAAACATTTGTCAGTGAAAGACAAATCCAAGTTCTTTGATTCTGGGAATGTAACCATAAGTCATAGCACTGCCCTCAAGGGACATTGGGTCTGTGCCACAGGGGTTATGTCCCCTTCCAAAATATTCAATTAATAATAAATTGAATAACGTGTATTTTAAATTTCAGAACTTATCTATGCCTATAAAATATCAATAGGTAGTATAACTCTCTAAGTATTTCTCAATTTCTTTTTCACAGAAAGCATCACAAAATTAGAGACCCTTATAATTTTTCAGAAATAAAATGTTGCAATTGTTGAAATAAATTTTTTAAATAATTACATACCACTGTGTTATTTTAAAGTAAGATACATGTCTACATATCTTATAGGAAGATATCCCCTACTAAATTTTCTTAAGAATCACAGAGAGCTAGACTAGTAAGAAATTAGGATATTATCTAATCCAAACTCATTGTGGACATAAACAACCTAAGTCTGAATCAGGTTAATGACATTTTATAAATTTTCAAATTAATAAGTACATGGTTATTATATATAATGTTGATTTCACTATGTTACTGATTTTTATAATGAATTCATTGTTTAACAAATTTAAAGCAAATGGCAAAGGGAGGCAATTCACAGCAGGACAATATACTTATAGAAAACTCTCAACTTTTTATTTGTCTCGCTGACGTTTTTACTGAACAACTTAAATTGGCAGCATCCCAGTTTTCCTAAAAGAAAATACAAGTTATGGGAGTCAGTAAAATATCACTGATTTGATCTGGACTTTATTGAACCATAAACACAGGCAGTTGCATGTATTATGAATTATTTTTCAAATTAACAGATATGATACATTTGGTTGGAAATTAAATATTTGTAAAGAAAATCCAAGTCATAATTTTACATAATTTATCTAGGATATTTTGTAATATCAAAGGAAAGAAAAGCTATTGACATTAACAGCTAACAATCTTATTTTTGAGGACTATATATCATAAATTAAACACTTTATATATTAAAGACGTCTCTTTGATTCTCAGGCAGGACTCTCAATTAAGCTAAGTAAAAATTGAAATTTGTCAAAAATTGTTCCATGCAAAATACCTTTGGTTTTACCCAATTGCTTTCATCCTCTGACTATTACAAAGCATTTCACTTTTGTGAATACAAATTTGCATGCATTGAAATTAAATGGAGATAAATGCAATTCACTTGATGAGTGTTCCCAATTCAGAAAAATACAGAATTGTCTAGCCAGATTAGGGAGTGCAAAATAAATAAGGACCAATTATTTATATACATTATAATGATTAAACAATAGGAGAGGGATTAGTGGCATATCCATATCCATTCATTTAAAATTCATAGAGAAACATGTTCTCTCATTTTGAGATTAATCTTCCTACTCTTGAAGATTCCTGTTTATATTTATCTTTTGTCTACCATACTTGATCTGTGACTATACGTTATTTATCCTGTTGATTTTCTTTCTAAAAATATGCAACATTTTTATTCCACTGATGTTTATAATATTGTTGAATTTCTCTATTTCCTAAGACTTTTTTTGGACAAATGTGTACCAATAATTTTTTCCTCCTTTAATTTTTAAATTGTTGTAAGACATAAAACAGAGCCAAAATATGCTATATTTTTGGTTTCTCCAATTGTATATTTTTATTTTGTGGTTCAACTCCTTTAGTTATTCTCTCACTAGAAATTTAAGTACTTTGCAAATTTCTAAACATTTTAAAATTTTCATTAGTACTTTGGGTTAAATTTCATTCAATTTGCTAAAATTTGTTTTCTTTGGAATATTCAATATTCCTAATAAGGAGCATGATATATTTATTTATGTTTTAAAATTGACTAATTCTTTTGAATAGTTCTTTGATGTATATATGTATGTTAAATTTGTTAACAGGATTTTTTTATTCCATTCTATTTTTTTTAACCTCATAATGAATCTTAAACAGAATGTTTGAGCTCTCTAAGTTTACCTTTATAGAGTAAATATGGTTAACATTTTTTGGTCATTTACTATAGGCTTTGCTTTTGACATTGGGGCTATAATTATCACCTTGGTGAAGATGAAGAAACAAAAGTTCAGAGATGAGATCATTTACTCAAGTTCTGATACCTAGTAAGTTGCAGGACTAAAATTCACACCTTGGAAAGTTGCATTACAGAAAACATTCAGATAGAATAAATATTCATTCTAAGCATTAAGATTTTCAAGTTTTTCAAAAATATCATTTGCATATTTGTGCAATAGTATCATATTTTGCTATCATCGCCTCTTTTAAAATAATTTCAGTGCTTATTTTGAGTCATGTCTATTACATTTCAACTTACAAAGCATATTTGTTTTAAAAATTTAAGGTTGTAAAAATGGAATGACAACATAAATAAGCAAACAAAACTTTAAGACTGAAAGGAAATGTTTATAAGACGTATACCCGAAGGTTAGTATTTTGTTTTCTAACCATAATTATAAAAAATAATCAAATATGTAAATGAGTAAATATTAAAAATCTACAAAATACAAAATGTTCTAAGACACATAGAATTTTCAATAATTAAATTGAAATTAAAAAAATACCATTTCTCACTTATAAGATTGTCACAAAATAAAATAATGATAAAACACTTACTAATTATGAGTCCATGGAGAATGCTGAAATCTCAAATGCTACTGGTGTCTGTATGATAATATATAGTAATTTTAACAAATAATTTAGAAGTAATATTTACACATTAAAATAAGTTTGGCTACTCTTGACTAAAAATGTATGCACAACCTAAAAGTTGAGAGTTATGTTTTATTCAGTGGACAAAAGAGGACTTAAGCCCACAAGGCAGCATTTAAAGCAACCTTGAGGAAACTGGTCTGAGGAAGCTAAGGTGGTAGCTAGAATATATAGGAGTTTTGCAACTAAGTGTAGGTAGTAGGAACAAAAGATTACTGTTAACAACAGAACACTAGATATCACAAGTTAAGGAATTTAGCACTTTTCTAGGTATGCGATGATGCATGGGTCTGTGCTCACTGAAATCTTTTCTTTGATATACACTTCAACTATCAAAGGGCCTGTATCCAGTGTTTTCACATCCTGAGAACTATCTTTGGGTAGCAGCTTCAGTGTGATGGCTGGTAGATGGCAAGTTAGTCCTTGTTTCCTTCCTGAAGTGTTCAAGATTGTAAGTGTTCAAGATTGTAAGTGGCTGCAACTGCTGATAATTGAGACATTCTTTTGTTTACTGATATGGTAGGAAATATTTTATTTCTTAATACTTACCTAGATTTCTACCTTATAGAAAACCATTCTAAAGAAATAGCATGGGGACCAAAAGATATATCCATCCTGATATCAGTGATATAGATATTATAGATTCATATACAGATACAGTCAATGATAATGTTAAGCTTCAAGTCCACTTCAAGGAGATTAAACCCAAACCCCCTGGCCAAGGCAAAAATAACCAGACCATTATTATGGCCCCACCCACCTCATTGTAGTGTCCCTTCCCCCAACACTGAACAACCTGGTCTGCTCCTTCCTACTCCCTGCTAGAAAAGGTTTGTGGCCCACTTCTCACACTGCCTTTATATAATGTGTTCCTCATGCAAATGAGAGACCAATCAGAAGATCAAATATCCCCCATACAAAAACCAATCGACACTCAGCCCTTATGCATGTGCCATGTGCCATGGAGTGGGGGCGGGGAGTGTGTAGAATCAGGTCGGCAGAATGAGGATATAAGGGAAACCCATCTGTAAAGCTAGGCCAGTCCATACTCCCGCAGCTCACTCTTTCACTTTAATAAAATCTACTGTAACACTTCCTTTCCAGCAAAGTGTGATTTCCAAGGCAACACTGACCAGTGGTAGAAAAGGTGATGCCCCCTTAAAGCACCTGGCATGGGCAGAAATGCTCCCATGCTGTAACTCTCCAGTGCTAACACTGTTGCTTTAAGGGGCTTGTCTATGGTTACATGTTACATCAAGGCCTGACCACCACTTCTATACCTATCCCCATATGGCTGTGGCAGGTCCCAGCTGGAATGCTCCTGCCTAAAGAGCTTGCTTGTATCTCTAAGGCGCCCCTGCTTCAATTTTTGGTGGTGCCGCGGGTGGGAATCGAGGAAAACAATGCAATTCTAACGATATAAATATATATGTAGATAGGAAATTATTTATTGCCAATCTAATAAAAATTGGGTACATTCTGAAATCTTATTATAAAATGGTTACAGTATGCTTAAATTTTACAATGTATAATTACAAAACATTAAAGGAAGGTGAGAAACACCATGCATCAAGTTCTGGAATAAGTTTCAACCCATATTCATTCCGAGGAAATGCACATGTAAAAGATAAAGATATCTCCAAACAGCATAGAAATACGTAGGGTAACACCAAATCATGTAATTAAATGGGCATAGATTAATATTTTTAATTCTTGATTAAATAAAAAAGGAAATATAGGACAGATGATTTTCAAGAAGATTTTTAAGGAAGCAATTTTAAAATCCTGAGTGAGAAATGAAAAGAGAAAGATAAGTCCATTTGGAAGCATAGCAGATGCTCCATCTAGCATATTTTGTTTAATAAAATCTGGAAGTATCTTAACACTTGAGACCATATCAAGTTGAAGTTATTGAGGTGTTCATTAATGATATACATTTGGTATGTTATTAAAGGTAAAACTGCAAATGAAACTGTTTACTATAAAGAGATGTTTGCAAATTTCTCAAAACTTTCAATTAGCTACTATGCTTAGACTTTGCCAACATAGTAAAATTGAGATTTTAAAAATAAGAAACCTTCACTTCTCAAATTGAAAAGCCCTTTTCCTTTCTCATTTCTTAGATTTGTAGTTCTCTACAATTCTCAAAGATCATTCACTCATTATATATGCACTAATTTTCATAAGACACCACGGAATATTTCAACTATCTTTTATTCTTCACCTACTTGGCACTGGATCCTGGCTAGAGTAGGATTATGTAGATGGATAAAACTAGGTTCTAAATAACTCATGGTCTAATCATGGAAACATGATCCACAAAACAATGCACTATGTTTTATAATAAATGCACATAAAATCACATTAAAAACTCAGAGCCAGTACCATATATAAATCAGAGCATGAAGTGGAACTAGACTATCACATTTTAAATCCAGGCTTCTTCAGTAACTCATTATGTGATTCTGGACAAGTCATTTTATCTTTCACCACCCCAAGATCTTTGAGAAATTGTGATTAGCATTAAGTAACCTGGCACATAACAGTATCTACATGTGACAGCTAAAACAACAACAACCAAAAGAATAAAATACCAATTAACATACCAATTACCAAAATGATGTTAAAGAAAATGAGCCTTGTGTAATTAATATAAGTACTATTTTTATTATATCAGTTATTTTCTTGTACTGGTGATATTTCAAATTTTCAAAGTGATTTACATTTTTAACAATTAAAAAATAGTTGTTTAAAAATGTTTAATTTTTTCTATGCAACAGGGCCACAGGTGGTAATTCTTTCTTGATCTCGGAACAACATAAACACAAACCAACCAAAAACCCAAATATTTATCCTTATCATCAGCTGTATCATCTACTATATTCCAAACTAGTACGTACAATCATTATCCATACCTACTACAATCTACAACCTTAACCATCATTGCTAAATGTATCTTTCTGCTTTAGGTCCAATTTAAATATTTAACTCTATAGACATTGTGTTATAAACAAACAAAAAAATAGGTTTACATTTATATGTCAAAAATGTTGAAACGTCATTCAGAAATCTCTTTGCTATAGGTCTTAATTTTTGCTACACTATCACTAGCATCTAATTTCCCTGAAGCCTAGGCTCATTTACCAAACCACCTTTTTTTGTTTGTTTGTTTAATTGAAGGTATCTCAAAGTGAATCTGTCCAAAACTAAATTTATAATTTCCTGAAGAAATGCCTTTCTCCCTTTGATACCCACATCTAAAAATAACACCTTATATACTCCATGCCTTCCCATAACAACAACAGAAAAAAATCCAGTAAGGTCAGAATTGCTCTGCAGATGTTAAGTAAACATGTATCAAATAAATGAAAATAATGATTTTATATGATCATCAATCAAGTAGAAAATTGTCATTTATTCATATTTCATATATTAATACACAGTTTAAAATAATGAAATAAATATGATTACGATGTAGTTTTCTAGACATTCTGACACATATCTCCAGAGTCTTGTAGGTAGATAGATTTTTCAATCAATACCATTGGCGTTTCAATAAATGCCAACTATTCATATCATTCCAGTCAATGCCAATACTGAAATACTGATAGAAAAATGGAGATGGAAATAACAGATTTACTAATTGGAAATTTTAACATTTTAATATATAAGTAATGCTATGTTAAGACATAATTATACCTAAGACTGAAAAGTTGGAAAATAGGCAAAAATGACTATATTTTGTTTGGGGATGCATATTTAATAGATTTCCTCTCTTCCTTTTTTGTTTCTTATGTAAATGAAGTGTTGTTTAGTTTCCACTTTATTTGTATGGATTCCACAGTTTTTAAGTCTAAATGGCCAATAATATTTTTTCTCATTTACTTATTATTTTGATAAATCATATTAAATATTTTGTAATTATGCATGATTTTCCATTCTGGGGATAAACTTTGCATGGTCAGATTTAAATATTTTAAATCTTCATAGCTAGATACAATTTTATTTAAGATATTCTGTACCAGTTCTAAAATGGTCTGGTCTGTGGTTTTATTTGTATTGTTTTTGTAAAGATTTATCACTGTTATTCTGTCAAAATAATGTGGAATCTTTTTATATCCTCTGGAAGGGTTTAAATATTGGAATTACTACTTACGCAAGTGTATTATTAAAAACATCTGTGAAAATAGCTGTGGCTGGTGCTTTAATAAGGAAAAGTAATTCATTACTTTTCTAGTTCCTTTTGTATAATTCAACTTCTAAATTTTTTTAATTTCTGGTATATGATGATTTGTATATTTGTTAAAATATTTTAATCACAGATTTTAAAATAATTTCCATAAAGTTGATAACATTAATTTCATATAATTATTTTATTTCATTTGTATTTACTGTTATATCCCTGTTCTCACATATATAGTTTTGTGTCATTTGCTTGTTTTTAACTTTTTTGAGTAGATCAGATAAATTTCATGTTTGATTTATTATCATTTTTAAATGAGCCACCTCTGGGATTTAGTTTCCAATTTTACTTTTAATTCAGTAAGTTTTCTTTCATCACTTAGAGTTTAACTCATGGATCTTTGCGTGTTTGTGTTTCTAAGATAAATCTTATTCTTTTCAGTGGCAATAATCAGCAGCTGTAGAGCTGCTTGCCAAATATCATTTCTCTTCTACATGTTCCCTAAGTATATCTTACTTCCAGGAAATCTGGTATTTCTCAAGCTGAAAACTTTGGCTGAACACTACTTTTCTGAATGATTAATTTTAAAAATAATTAATTTCCTTTACAAAAACAGTATTTAGTCTGTAAATGGTCTGTGGTAATTTAACAGTTCCATTGAATGGGATTTCTTCATACAGCCTTGTAGACACTGTAGGGGATATTGATTCCAAAACCCCCTAAGGGCACCAAAATTCAAGGATTCTCAAGTCCCAGAGTGGGCTTTCTATATTTGTAGTTCTGCATCTACAAATTCAACCAACCTTAGATCATGTAGTACAGTAGTATTTATTAAAAATAATCTATATTAGTGGACCCACACAGTTAAAAGCCATGCTATTTGAGGGTTTACAGTAATTTTGAAGAGGTCTGTGAAGTTTTTGCTGTTCTCCATACCATTTTATAGGTGTGAAAAAGAAAGTGTTTTTCTCATTTGATGAAGATTAGAGTCATGACATAGTAGATACTTGGCTACCTGTCCCCAAAATGGGTTTGAACATGGGAAGAAAATGTTGATTCAGATGTTCTGAGAAAGATGGGCAAGACTTGGAAGCAGAGGGGAGATTTTAGTGGGGACATTGGAATTGAAAGTTAGAAGGTGGTGTATGGAGGATAGAAAGAAGGGAAGATGGAAGGGCATGGAAACCGGAACTGGATGGTAGAGAAGAAACCGAAAGTACACAAGAAGGAAACTTGGAAGCAAGAGAGGATTGTGAGAGGTCATGATTCTCATTAACTCTCACTTTATATCCAATATAATTGTTAGTAAATTTTATAAGTAAACATGATAAAATAGTTTTTATTAACTTTTGCAAATTTGTTAAATGTATCAAGGAGATTATTCTCCATGGTTGAATAATATATGTTATAGATATCACATAATTTATTTATCCATTCATCTGTTGATGATTTTTGAATTGATTCCACCTTTTGGCTATTGTGAATAGTACTGTTCTGAACATTTATATATAAGTATTTGAGTACTTGTGTGAATATAATTGCTGGGTCATCTGGTAATCCTATTAACTTTCTGAGGAGCTGCAATTCTGTTTCCACAGTGGATGAGCCATGTTACATTCCCACTAGCAATATACTTCAAATGGTGACATATCACAATGTTTTATAGCTTCTCTTATAGCTTCTGAAATGTTTGTGATACTACTAAAAGTATTGAATGTTAAATATATAAAATCTATTTTCAATATTTATTTCACAGTTGAGTCATTGGTAAAGCTACTTTTTAAGTGTGTATGTGTTTTCAGTATTCCATCAGCTTCTATTCGTTTGTCTCTTTAATACACTATAATTACAGTTGTTGGTAAGCAGATTTGGGGAACATCTAAATATAAAAGTTAAACATGTCTGAGATCTAATCAATGAAATACCTAATTAATGAAAACTTTGAAAAGGAAATATTAATCACATGAGCTTTAACTGCAGATCCCTAATTGTCCACGTTGAGTCCTATTTGGCTCTAATTTTGATTATTTCATTATAGAAGGATTCTCACCCAAACCTTTCAGTTTATGAGTAAGTAAACTAAAGGAAAAGAGAATTAGTGAACTGCCTAAGACCAGAAACTTAAATTAAATGCAACATCTGGAAAGAATATGTTTTCTCTTTGGTAATACTTCTCAGAAGGGAGATGCATTTTATTGAAGAATTTAATAGCTAAAAATAAAATATGTAAAATAAACAATTTTGGGGAGGTACTGGGGGCAATACATAAGTAACAACAAGAAAGCTGCAGTGTTAAAATCTTAAGAAGAGGTGAGTCCAGAACAGAAATCCCAAGTGGAATAGACAGCTGGCTGAAACTAGATTAAGCAGGCCCCATAATAAAGGATGAATCCTCATTGGGTTAATGATATTATGCTGAGAAGAGCCATTGGCAAAAAGTAAATGGTAAAAACCAATAAATTAATGACTGAGATATCTCAAGCTTGGGAAAAATTCCAAGGAATTTGGGAGAAGTTTGTGATGTAGAAAGAGAAGGGGTATATTTAATTTCTAAAGTGAAATTTATACTTGGCCTGAGAGAACTTTTTGAGTCTTGTGGACTATTTATATCCTACTGATGAATAGGCAGTCAGTTTAAATACCAATGTTAAAAATGAGACTTTACAGGCTGAATACTTCTCATAACAATAAACTGTATATCACTTCACACTTAAGAATATTATTTAGGTTAAGAATGACAAATTATTTTTTTAATTTATTTAAAATTTTTTTTAAATTTCTCAATTTTAATACATTTGTAGTGTATAACAATCATCAAAACCCAGTTAAATAGCATTTCCATCAAAAACACCCAGCACATCCCTGCTGCCACAACCTGTCTCATTTGGAAACCATAAGTTTTTCAAAGCCTGTGAGTAAGTACATGTTCCACAAAAAAGTTCATTGTGTCCTTTTTTGTAGATTCCACATGTAACTGATAGCATGTGATGTTGATGTCTCACTATCTGGCTAACTTCACTTAGCACAATAATTTCTAGGTCCATCCATTTTGCTGCAGATGCCATTATTTCTTTCCTTTTATGGGCAAGTAATATTCCACTGTGTATAAGTACCATATCCTCTTCATCAACTCCTCTGTCAATGGGCATTTAGGTTATTTCCATGTCTTGGCTATTGTGTATAGTGCTGCAATGAACATTGGAGTACATATATCTTTTTGAGTCATAGTTTTCTCTGGATAGATGCCCAAGAGTGGGATTGCTGGATCAAATGGTAATCTATTTTTAGTTTTCTCAGGCATGTCCATACCGTTTCCTACAGTGGTGGCACCAATTTACACTTCCACCAACAGTGTAATAGGGTTCCTTTTTTACCACACCCTCTCCAACCTTTATTGTTTGTAGACTTTTTGATGATGGCCATTCTGGCTGGTGTATGGTGGAACCTCATAGTGGTTTTGATGTGCATCTCTCTAATAATGAGTGCTACTGAACAGCTTTTCACTTGTTTTATGGCCATCCGTATGTCTTCTTTGGAGACTTGTCTGTTTAGATCTTCTGCCCATTTTTTGACAGGGTTGTTTGGTTTTTTTGGGTATTGAGCTGCAGAAGGTGTTTATAAATTTTGGAGATTAACCCCATCGGTGGCTACATTTGCAAATATTTTCTCCCATTCTGTGGGGTTTTGTTTTGTTTAGGGTTTCCTTGGCTGTGCAGAAACTTTTAAGTTTAATTAAGTCCCATTTGTTTATTTTTGTTTTCATTGTCATTACTCTAAGAGGTGGATCTGAGAAGATATTGCTGTGGCTTATGTCAGAGAGTGTTTGGCCTATGTTTTTCTCTAAGAGTTTTATAGTTACTGGTCTTACATTTAGGTCTTTAATGCATTTTGAGTTTATTTTTGTGTATGGTGTTAGGAAGTGTTCTAATTTCATTCTTTTCCATGTGGCTGTCCATTTTCCCCAGCACCACTTATTAAACAGGCTCTCTTTTCTCCATTGTATATTCTTCCGTCCTTTATCATGGATTTGTTGACTGTAGGTGCATAGGTTTAAATCTGGGATTTCTATCCTGTTCTACAGATCTCTATATTTCTGTTTTGGTGCCATAGTACCATATGGTTTTGATGACTGTAGCTATGTAGTATAGTGTGAAGTCAGGGAGAATGATTCCTCCAGCTCCATTTTTCTTCTCAGGATGGCTTTGTCTATTCTGGGTCTTTTGTGCTTCCAAACAAACTTTAAAATATTTTGCTCTACTTTTGTGAAAAATGTCCTTGGTAATTTGATAGGGATTGCATTGAATCTGCAGATTGCCTTGGGTAGTATAGACATTTTGATAATATTGACTCTTCCAATCCAAGAGCATGGTATGTCTTTCCATCTGTTTGTGTCATCCTTGATTTCTTTCATCAGTGTCTTATACTTTTCAGAGTATAGGTCTTTTGTCTCTTTAGGTAGGTTTATTCCTAAGTATTTTATTCTTTTGGATGTGATGGTAAATGGGATTGTTTCCCTAAAATCTCCTCCTGATCTTTTGTGGTTAGCATACAGAAATGTAGTCAGTTTCTGTGTATTAATTTTGTATCTTGTGCATCTGCCAAATTTATTGATGAGCTCTAATAGTTTTCTGGTAGCATCTTTAGTATTTTCTAGGTATAGTATTATGTCTTCTGCAAACAGTAATAGTTTTACTTCTTCCTTTCCAATTTGGATTCCTTTTATTTCCTTTTCTTCTCTGATTTCTGTGGCCAGGACTTCCAAAACTATGTTGAATAGTACTGGCAAGAGTGGACATCCTTATCTTGGTGGGAATTCTTTCAGCTTTTCACCATTGAGAATGGTGTTAGCTGTGGGCTTGTCATATACGGCCTTCATTATGTTGAGGTAGTTTCCCTCTATGCCCACTTTCTGAAGGGCTTTTCTGAGAAATGGCACTGGATTTCATCAAAGGCTTTTTCCTCATCTATTGAGAGGATTGTATGCTTTTTATTCTTCAGTTTGTTAATGTGGTGTATCACACTGAATGATTTGCGGATATTGAAGAATCTTTGCATCCCTGGGATAAATCCCACTTGATCATGATGCACAATCTTTTAATGATATTGTTGGATTTGGTTTGCAAGTATTTTGTTGAGGATTTTTACATCGATGTTCATCAGTGAAATTGGCCTATAGCTTTCTTTTTTTGTGGTATCTTTGTCTGGTTTTGGCATCAGGGCGATGGTCACCTCATAGAATGATTTTGGGAGTCTTCCTTCCTCTGAAATTTTTTGGAATAGTTTCAGAAGGATAGGTATTAGCTCTTCTCTAGATGTTTGACAGACCTTGCCTGTGAAGCCATCTGGTCCTAGACTTTTGTTTATTGGAAGGTTTTAATCACTGTTTCAATTTCAGTACTTGTGATGGGCCTGTTCATCTTTTCTATTTCACATTGGTTAAGTCTTAGAAGATTGTACTTTTCTAGGAATTTCCCATTTCTTCTAGGTTGTCCATTTTATTTGTATATAGTTGCATATAGTAGTCTCTTATGATCCTTTGTATTTCTGTGATGTCTGTTGTAACTTCTTTTTTGTTTTCTATTTTATTTGAGTCCTCTCTCTTTTTTTCTTGATTAGTCTGGCTAATGGTTTATCAATTTCATTGATCTTTTCACAGAACCAGCATTTAATTTCATTGATCTTTGCTATGGTTTTCTTCATTTCTATTTCATTGATTTCTGCTCTGATCTTTATTTCTTTCCTTCTGCCAACTTTAGGTTTTGTCTTTTTTTTCTTTCTCTAGCTGCTTTAGATGTAAAGTTAGGTTGTTCATTTGGGTTTTTTCTTGTTTCCTGAGGTAGGCTTGTATTGCTAAAAACTTCCCTTTTAGAACTGCTTTTGCTGCATCCCATAGGTTTTGGAGTGTTGTATCTTTGTTGCCATTAGCTCCTAGGTATTTTTTTAATTTTCTCTTTGATTTTTTCAGTGATCCACTGGTTGTTTAGTATCACGTTGTTTAGTCTCCATGTGTTTGGGTTTTTTGCAGTTTTTTTCTTGTTTTTGATTTCCAGTCATATAGCTTTGTGGTCGGAAAATATGCTTGATATAATTTCAGTTTTCTTAAAGTTACCTAGATTTGATTTGTGGTATTCATGGTCAAGAATGTGATCAATCCTAGAGAATGTCCCATGTGTACTTGTGAAGAGTCTGGACATGACTTCAGTTCTTGGAACATCTCTAGGAAAACAGGGGGGTAGCTATGGCTCATTGTCAGGGAAGGACATTGGAGGAAAGACCTTGGGTATATTCATCAGCAGGTGTTCCTCTAGAGGTGACCATTTTGGGAATATCTGACCCTACTCATCAGTGTTGTGAAGCCCCAAGCCAAACAATAAGCCAGGTGGGATCACAGCCCCACTCATCAGAAAAAAGGCTGCCTAAAGTCCCCACAGGCACACAGCCACCTCTAATCTCACCCAGAGACAAAGTTCCACCCATTAGGGTGATAGGAATCAGGCCTACCTACAGTTGGCAGGCAGCAGTCTCTCCAATCAGGAAGCCTACAGCAAGCCCACATACCAACTTCAGCCACAAGGGGATCAGATATCAGAATTAAGAGAGGCTATAAGTTTATTGTCTGCAAAAAGGAACCCACACCAAAAACCTATAAAAATGAAAAGGTAGAGAACTATAACTAAGATAAGGAAGTAAGAAAAAGCCTGAGAAAAACATCTAAGTGATACAGAGATTATCATCCTCCAGGAAAAAGATTTTAGACTGATAATGCTGAACGGAATGACAATTTAAAGCATAGTAAATGTGCTTATTTTTCAAAAAAGGTCCATTTTCTTTATTATACTAAACTAAAATGAGAAGCGACTAGTGAATACATTATCATAAAGGTCACTAGCAATATTCAAAAAATACATTTATGATTCAGCCATTTTTCATCAATATCAATCATAATATAACATTTAGTATGTTTTAGTTGATAATAAAATCTTATATATAACCTAAATATTGTTCTTTTCATAACTCTAAAAATAAATCCATATTATTAAAATATTATTTGACAGTAATATCATTGTTCCATTTCAAAAGTCATTTATATAATCAAATGATATGTTTCCAATGTTACATATTAGATTTTTTTCCCCTATTTTCAAAAATTAAACCAAAGCCAGTAAAACAGGGCCACTGATTACAATGGTCTATGGTGTAAACAAGGAAATTCTCACATTACATAAAATTCCCACCAAAAATATTTTTTGAACATTGGTGTACTAAGGTGGCAGTAACTTTTTAACACACTGTTTGAATTAGTAATTCTGTATACTTTAAATTAACATACATGGACCATGCCTTTTGCTTATAACTCATAATTTCTTTGCCATGACAGTTATTAGCTATGGCTTGGCTTTAATTTCTGTGATGAAAAATTAAATAAATCTACAGTAAATTCTCCAAGGAAGACGTTTACTCCTACCTGAATAGAAATTAGCAGTGTTACATTATGCAAAATATGTGTGTATATACATATATATGTGTGTGTATATACATATATTTTCTTTTTTTCTTCCTTTTTTTTTTTAGGGCTACACCTACAGCATATGGAAGTTCCCATGCTAGGGGTCAAATCACAGCTGCAGCTGTCAGCCTATGCCACCGCAACGCCAGATCCGAGCTGCATCTGTGATCTACACCACAGCTCATAGCAATGCCAGATCCTTAACCCACTGAGCAAGGTCAGGGAGTGAACCTATATCCCTATGGATACCAGTAGGGGTCATAACCCACTGAACCACAATGGGAACACCCTATGCCAAATCTTTTCTAAAAATTCCTTTTAGCATTTAGTAGTTCCTTTTGTTCTAATATTTTTTAGGTCAGCGACATTTTCTATCCCTATGCAGTTGACTTATCCTTCAAAGTTATGGTGTAAAAATCATTCCACGTGCTACAAAACTAATTCTACTTATAGTTAAATTTATTGGGCATAAAAATTGTGGTAAACAAAGATGATATTGGATATGGGATATATTTATATGTGTGTATATTTGTATGTGTGTGTGTGTGTGTCTATATATATATATATATATATATATATATATATGTATGTATGTATGTGTGAGTATACATGAGTGCATAAAGAAGAATGGTTTTATGTCAACCTCTAGTGGGAAGGCCAGGAGAGTTACTTGAAATATGGATAGCTCTATCTTTTACAACTCATTAAAATTGTTGTTCTTCACATATTCAGTTTAATATATTCATGTATTTATCCATTCATTTAATAAACATACTTTAATACTTTATACCAAATTTTCTCTCCTCTTTTCTTATGCAGATACCTGAGTAAAGAATAGGGGAGGGCTTAAGAAGTAAGACATCTCTTATTCATGTCCCTGGTAAACAGGGCATTATAATAACTGTCAGATATTTATATTCAGTTGATTCTGATGCAAAAGTTAGGGAAGAAACTCATACCTACTCATCAAGCAAAAGACACTACAAAAATAAAAAAGAGATGCCACCATAAACCAAATAAAATTTTATACAAAGGAACAAAGAAGATATGAAAGATAACCTATACTACTTTGGAGTAATTTTCAGAGCCTGTATCTATGTAGGCTGTACATCTGTGGATATGCTATGTATATTTTTACAATCAGACTAGAATATATGGCCCCAATGAAAGGTACTTAGATATTAAGTAAAATAAACATTTTCAAGTATAATGTCATTGGTTGACAAAGATAGATAAACAGGTAATTATAATGAAGGATAGATTAACAGATAAAGAAAGAAAATGGAGTATATTTTCTAATAAGTAATTCAGAGGGAGATAATAGACAAATAGAAGACAATTTTAGAAGTAAAGATTCAGATTGAAAAACACAGGATCATCGGATATAGAAAGCAAAATAAATTCCAAGGAGAATGCAAGAAGAAATCCCCACTTAGACACATTAAAACTGAAAAAAAAACAAAGAGCAGGCTGAGACAAAGTAAGCTTACATATGTCAAATTATAATTTAACTAATAGTTGATTCTTAATGGCAAGCTTGGATGTCAGAAAACAATAGAATGATATCTTAGCATTGTTTTTGAGGCTACAATCATGTCAAATACACAAATTAAAATATCTTTCACAAATGAAGGGTAATAGAATTTTTCAAATAAACAAAAGCTGTAAGATTTTACCACAAATTCACCTCATCAAAGGATTTGCTAAATGATGTGCTTCAGGAAAAGATACCATGAACTCAAGATGAAAATTCCAGATATAGGAAGGAATAAGTAAGAAAATGAGAGTATCTAGTTAAACATAAATAACATTGATTATGTACAACTCTAGTTTGGAAGATCATACATATAGAGTATATATGAAAAATAGGAAAAATAAGATGTAAGTTGTAAGGAAGTGATTGTATTCAGCATATTCTAAGGCCATAATATTATGGAAGAGCATAAATATATACTGACTTACTTAGGTATTATTAAATTTTGAAGATAAAAGTTACCATAAGTGGAAGTTTGTTAACAGATGATAAACATTATGTATATAAATAATTATAATACATATAAATGAACATAGACAATGAGAGAGAGAAGAAGAATAAATAATTTATATTGAAAAAGTTAAAAAACAAAATTCTGACAGGAAATTTGGCACAAAGTGAGACACTAAGCAATAAAGGCTTAATGCATTGTACAATAGAAATGTGAAATATTTTTAAGTTACTGCAAAATTACCATCTTTGTATTTAGACTGATAGCATCAGATGCTGCCTTTATTACTCTACATAATTTGGAGCAACCTTATATTGCTAGAAAGTTAGACAAAACATTTAAAAATAATCTAAAAAGAATAAAAATTGTTACCAAATAAATAAACAGGATGGAAATTTAGGCTTAGATGAATTCAGTGTGATAAGCAGATTCCCAAAGCCTCATTTTTCTCCTAAATGCAGTTTCCTAGCCTATCACATTTGAACTTTGCTTTTAATAGTTTGTTGTAATAAATACAACAGAAACAAAGCATCAGCTATGTGCAAACTGAAAAGTATACTAGGGGCCATTTTCACAATAGTTGTATCTTTTAGGGACACAATTTCAGAATTTAAAGTTAAAAATGCCCCTTCACTACAAGATGCTGTTATAAAAATTGAGTGGGTTTGAAGCAAGAGGAATGATGTGTTCTTGGGTAAATTTCAACCCCAGTTTATCTCACCTAAGCGGTCCAAATAACATCAATTGAGTAATTTACTTTGAAGTATTCCAGACCTGGCACAGTTCCCAGGCACTTAAGAAAAGCTTATGTAAATCTTTCCTTTCCTTGGATGAAGGATGACGGACCATTATCCCAATTTCAAAGAATTTACATAGATACACTTTTTAAATGGTTAGACAAAAACATTCAGATTATAAAATATACAAGGTAAATAACCCCCAGAGTGAGATTCAGCAGAAACAGCATATATAAAGAGACATGAAAAGAATGTTTATAGCAATATTATTGATTTCGTTTTTAAATTGAGAAATATAATGGAAATATCTGACAATAGAAAAGATAAACTGTTGCATATCCCTACATGGAATGGGTTAGCAAAAAAAGACAGATTACAGAAAATACATTAAATTTCATGTATTTAAAGTTAAAATAGGCAAACATATACTGCCCTACAATACATGTTTATAGTGAATGTTAAAGAAACACCTAGAAATGATAAATACCCAATATGAAATAGTGATACCTCATGATGAAACCAGAGAAAAGCACTCATGGTTCTTGCTACGAAGCCAGTAGTTGGGTGTGTATTGCATTACTCACTGTACAATTATACTTTTATTGGATGTTTGATAGTATACATAAAAATAAAATCAGGAATGAATAACTAAATGAAATTCACCTAGAAAACATCTTTAATTTTCTGAAATACTAATCACATTATCACAGAGAAAAGTCAAAATAAATTTAATAACTATTGCTTATTTTAAAAAGAATAAACTATGTTTTTTATTTTCAAATAATGAGCTTATAATTCTGGGATACCAAAGCTTAATAAAGTTATGAATGTTGTATATTAGTTATTTTCATGAACATTTATCAATACACTATATGGAAAAGTTAATGATATTCTAATCTTAGAAGTTAGTATATAAATACAAACTTTATTATTATAATAAAATGGGGATTTCAATGATGCACTTAAACTTGAGATCTACATCTGATATCCAATTGTGTAATGCACAGGTATATAGACAAAAAAAATAATCTCAAGGCCCATGTCATAGCACATAAATGGCTACATTATTATTATGTATATTTGTTTATTATTATGTATATTTGTTATACATATTATTATGTATATATGCATATTTGACTGTTTAAATAATTAGATGGGCCTTGTTTGATTTTGATTTTCATTAGATGAACTTATATCACAGGACATTAAAGATTAGCTTTTTTATAAAGTTTAATTTTGATAAAGATACATTGGCCTACTTTTAAAGTTAAGGATTTTTTTCCTCTCATCTTTAAAAGTAGGCTTCGAGCAGCTCTATACATTTGCTAAAAGTTATTATCAACCTCAAGGTATTTTTTAGGCTAGGGTCAATCGCAATTTTAAATAATTTCCACAACATTACATTTTGATATTAAGTGTACATAACTATTGTTATAGTCATTTATATTTATAAAAACTAAGAAAATAACACTCTAAATTATATTGAGTTAGTAACAGTGACTAAATTACAGTATATGTGTGATTATATTGAAAGAAAAGCATTATTCTTATTTTAGTAGGAGTTGCTTTAATTACTGCATTGTGGGAGTGACCCTGTAGGAAAGATAGTTTCTGTTTCTGCATAGTTTGGATATTCTGAACAAATTTTACTAAAACTTGAGGTCTGGGTAAAAACCATCTTGAAAGATAATTTATGACTAATTAGATAGAGAGAGATCCAGAGAGATTTATCTCCTGAATTATGTATTTACATTTCAAGGTAGGCTGAAACCTGGGACCTTGAGGACATTCTAGGTTGTAAATCTGGAGACAATGAACTTATTTATCTTTGCCAGTGAGAGATTTATTTATATTCCATGGAGATAGAGTAAGAAGCCAGTATATTTTCCATTATATTTCTAAGCAGCCTTTTTCTGGATGAGAGTGATACAGCATATAAATAAGTGCCCATATTCATCTTATTCAGGGTTTCTCACTCTCAGTATAGACTCCATATGTGTTCCATGATATTTTTCTCCTATTACATCATCTCATGGGTAAAGATTGGGGAATAGGAAATTAGTATTTATTGTTTGCTGTAAATTAAATTAAAAACTGATCTACTCTGCTCTAGCAACTTATGTGAAACATTAAGATAATGTTAAAATAGATTTTAAAAACTCAATAGCAGGCGAATTGAATAATATTCAACATGTAGGTTAGCAAATTAAAGTTTTATGTACATTACCATATTCATATATTGAGGAACCATGCCCTAAATTTATTGAAATGTAGGAATTCTGCTAATGAAGTAGAAATTTCTAATTCAGTAAACTACTGACAGAGTTGAAAGTCTTTCTTTTTCCAGCTTCTTTGAGATATGATTAACAGTCTATATTCTTTACACTACAGGGCTTCTTAAACTTTTATTATGTTATCATGTAGTATGATTTAAAGATAAGGTGTTGAATGATAGGGGTTAAATATTTGTGCATCCGTGATGATAGTTTCCTTCAAAAGCACTTTTTTCCCATGGAGTATCTATTAATATTTCTCAATCCAGTCTTCTGAAGACCATGATTTGAAAACTGTCTTACTTTCTTAACTTACCCTGCACAGTGTGGGCTAAATTAATTCTCTTCAATGAAAAATTTCAGTTACTATCATTACCACCACCAAAAGTTAAATGTAATGGTTTAAAGATATGGTCAATCCACTTATATTCATTTTTCTTGTTTCTGTCTAAGAAGACAAATAATACTTAAAGTTTGTACCTAACAATAGAGCATCAAACTTTTTAAAAGAAAAACTAACATCAAAAACAAGTAGATGAATCCAGTATCATAGATGGAGACATCTATACATCTATATCAGAAATGGACAGGTCAGGCAGAAAATCATTAATAACACAGTTGAATTCAATCAATCAACTAGACAGAATTGCTGTCTACAGACTACTTCATTCTAAAACAGCAGAAACACATTCTTCTCAAACTCACATGAACAATTCACTAAGATAGACCACATTCTGGGCCATAACACACAAACATATTAAAAAGAATAGGAATCATTAAATGTTTGCTTTCAGACTACAGTGGAAATAATCTAAAATCTCAAGATAAATTATAATCCTTTTTGGAAATAAAAATATAAACAAAATTTGCCAATACTGTGGGATGGAATAAAAACAGTGTTTAGAGGGAAATAGAGAGGAGCAAATGCATATATTAGAAAGAAAGATCTAAAAGAAATAATCTAAGTTTCTATCTCAGGAAACTAGGGAAAAGGTGTGAATTAAATTGCAGATAATCAAATAAGAGAAATTAGAATTAGTGCAGAAATTGAAGAAATTGAAAAAAAAGAAATCAATAGAAAAATTCAACAAAACCAACAGATAGTCCTTTGAAGAGATTAATAAAATTGATAATCCTCTAGCCAAGCTAAATATAAATTATAAGAAATGGCATTATTAATATGATCAGAAATTAAAGAAGGGACATAACTACAGACCAAACAGAAATTAAAGGACAATATAGGAATACTATGAGCAACTATATGCCCACAAATTTGATATGGTAATAAAAAGAAATGAAAAGGAAGAAAGTATTAAAGCTGTCTTTATAATAAGATAATATTTTCTAATGTAGAAAACCCAGAGTAAACTATAATAAAGCTGACCAGATATTTTGGGGCAGAGCTTCTGTACCTGCCTGCTTGCATCTCTCACAAGCATCCAATCTTAATAAATCTATTTCTTGCCTATCACTTTATCTCTTGCTGAATTCCTTCTGTGTGGAGACATGAAGAATCTGAACCTCAGACACAGGACATTGTGTGGTGGTCTCCCAGTTTGATAGCACCATCACTTTGCTATATAAGGATGCAAGAGATCTCCAGAATTATTCACAGTTTGGTCAAACAGAGAAGAAGAAAGCTGAGGTAGAGTATTGCCAGAGCAGGGGATTAAGATGGTGGAATAGAAGGACTGGAGCTCAACTTCTCTCCTAAAAACAACAAAATTCACAACTAAAGACTGAGCATTCTTCACCCAAATGGACAGGAAACCTTAAAAAAGTTATCCTACTCCAGAAGAAAAAGAGGGGGACACATCAAGAGGTAGGAGGGGTGATTTCATGATATAAACAACCCCATACCTCCTGGGTGAGAAGCTCCACAGACTGGAAACTAATTGGTTCACAGAGACTCAACTTCAGGTGTGAGAGTTCTGAGCCCCACATCAAACTCTCACGTGTGGGGATCTGGCACTGGGAGAAAGAGCCCCTGGAGCATCTGGCATTGAAGGCCAATGGGGCTTATGCACAGGAGCTTCATGGGACTGGAGGAAACGGAGACCCCATTCTTAAACGGTACACACAGACTTTCATGTGCACTGGGTCCCAGGGCAAAGCAAAGTCCATAGGAATCTGGGTCAAACCTGTCTGCAGTTCTTGGAGGACATACTGGGAAAACAGGGGTGAACATGGCTTGTGAGGGAAGGATATTGACAGCAAAGCTCTCAGGAATATTCAGCAGCCATGATTTCCTCTGGAGGTGGCCATTTTGGGAATATCTTGCCCCACCCATCAGTCAGTGCTGAGAAGCCTTGGGAAAACAACAATCCAGGTGGGATCACAGCCCCACCCCTTAAACAGGCTACCTAAAGACCCTTCACGCACATAGCTGCCTCTAATCCCATCCAGAGACTAAGCCCCACCCAACAAAGGAATTAGATTCAGCTCAACCTTCCAGTGGGCAGGCACCAGTCCCTCCCATCAGGAAGCCTACAGCGAGCCCCCATACCAACTTCAGCCATAGGGGGGGAAGACATCAGAAGAAGGAGAGGCTACAACTCTATTATCTGTAAAAAGGTCACCACACCAAAAACCTATAAAAATGAAAAGACAGAGAACTGTAACTCAGATGAGGGAGAAAGGAAAAAAGTCAGAAAATCAGCTAAGCAATGAGGAGATTCTCAGCCTCCAGGAAAAAGACTTTAGACTGTTGATGCTGAAGATGATGCTAGACATTGGAAATAAACTGGAGGCAAAGATGGATAACTTACAGGAAACACTGAGCGAAGAGATACCATATATAAAAAACAAGAAGAGATGCAAAACACAATAACTGAAGTAAAAAATTCACTAGAAGCAGCCAGCAGCAGAATACAGGAGGCAGAAGAACAAATAAGCGAGGTGGAGGACAGATTAGTGGAAATTATGGATGCAGAACAAAAAAGAGAAAAAAGATTGAAAACAAATGAAGAGAGTCTCAGAGAACTCTGGGACAACATGAAACGCACCAACATCCGTATTACAGGGGTGCCAGAAGGAGAAGAGAGAGAGAAGGGGACAGAAAAAATATTCCAAGAGATAATAGTTGAAAACTTCCCTAACATGGGGAAGGAATCACTCACTCAAATCCAGGAAGCACAACGAGTACCATATAAAATAAACCCAAGGAGGAACACCCTGAGACACATATTAATCAAACTAACCAAAATTAAAGACAAAGAGAAAATCTTGAAAGCAGCTAGAGAAAAGAAACAAATAACATACAAGGGAACCTCAATAAGGTTATGGGCAGATTTTTCAGCAGAAACTCTGTAGGCCAGAAGAGAGTGGCATGATATACTTAACGTGATGAAAAGAAAAAAACTCCAACCAAGATTACTCTACCCAGCAAGGCTCTTGTTCAGATTTGAAGGAGAAATCAAAACCTTCACAGATAAGCAAAAGCTGAGAGAATTCAGCAACACTAAATCAGCCTTAAAACAAATACTAAAGGAACTTCTCTAGGCAGAAAAGAACAAGAGAAGGAAAGAAAAAAGGGCAACAAAAACAAATCCAAAGCAATTTATACAAAGGCAATAAGAACATACATATCAATAATTACCTTAAATGTTAATGGACTAAACGCTCCAACCAAAAGACACAGACTGACTGAATGGATACAAAAATAAGATCCATATATATGCTGTCTTCACGAGACCCACTTCACTTCTAGGGACACATACAAATTGAAAGTGAGAGTATGGAAGAAAATATTTCAGGCAAATGGGGATCAAAAGAAAGTTGGAGTAGCAATACTCATATCAGACAAAATAGACTTTAAAATGAAGAATATTTTAAAGGACAAAGAAGGACATTACATAATGATCAAAGGATCAATCCAAGAAGAAGATATAACTTTTAAATATCTACGCACCCAACACAGGTATACCACAATATATAAGGCAACTTAAAAGAAGAAATATATAAGGAAACCTTAAAAGGAGAAACTGACAATAACACAATCATAGGGGGGGACTTTAACACCCCACTTATAGCAATGGACAGACCAACCAGACAGAAAATCAATAAGGAAATACAGGCCCTGAATGATGCATTAAACCAGATGGACTTAATAGATATTTATAGGACATTCCATCCAAAAGCAACAGAATACACATTCCTCTCAAGTGCACATGGAACATCCTCTAAGATTGATCATATCCTGGGCTACAAGTCCAACCTCAGTAAATTTAAGAAAATTGAAATCATATCAAGCATCTTTTCCGACCACAACACTGTTCAACTAGAAATCAACAAGAAAACAACTCCAAAACCCAAACACGTGGAAACTAAGCAACATGCTACTAAACAACCAGTGGATCACTGAAGAAATCAAAGAGGAAATTAAAAAATACCTAGAAGCAAATGACAACAAAGATACAATACACCAAAACCTATGGGATGCAGCAAAAGCGGTTCTAAAAGGAAAGATTATAGCAATACAAGCTCACGTCAGGAAACAAGAAAAAGCTCAAATAAACAAGCTAACTTTACATCTAAAGCAGCTCAAGAAAGAAGAACAGAGAAGACCTAAGGTTAGTAGAAGGAAAGAAATCATAAAGATCCAAGCAGAAATCAATGAAATAGAAACAGAGAAAACCATAGCAAAGATCAATGAAATGAAAAGCTGGTTCTTTGAAAAGATCAACAAAATTGATAACCCCCAAGCCAGACTTATCAAGCAAAAAAGAGAGAGGATCAAATCAATAAAATTAGAAGTGAAAAAGGAGAAGTAACAACGGACATCACAGAAATACAAAGGATCATAAGAAACTACTATATGCAACTATATGGCAATAAAACAGAAAACATAGAAGAAATGGACAAATTCTTAGAAAAGTACAATCTTCCAAGACTAAACCAAGATGAAATAGAAAAGATGAATGGACCAATCACAAGAACTGAAATTGAAACTGTGATTAAAAAACTTTCAACAAACAAAAGTCCAGGACCAGGTGGCTTCACAGGCGAATTCTATCAAACATTTAGAGAAGAGCTAACACCTATCTTTCGGAAACTATTTCAAAAAATTGCAGAGGAAGGGATACTCCCAAACTCATTCTATAAGGCTACCATCACCCTGGTACCAAAACCAGAAAAGAGACCACAAAAAAAGAAAACTCTAGGCCAATTTCACTGATGAACATCAATGCAAAAATCCTCAATGAAATACTAGCAAACCACATCCGACAATACATTAAAAGTATTGTACATCATGATCAAGTGCGATTTATCCCAGGGATGCAAGGGTTCTTCAATATCCACAAATCTATCAGTGTGATACACCTAATTAACAAACTGAAGAATAAAAACCGTATGATCCTCTCAATAGATGCAGAAAAAGCCTTTGACAATATCCAACACACATTTCTGATAAAAACCCTTCAGAAAGTGGGCATAACAGGAACATTCCTCAACATGATAAAGGCCATATATGACAAACCCACAGCAAACATCATTCTCAATGGTGAAAAGCTGAAAGAATTCCCACTGAGATCAGGAACAAGATAAAGATGTCTATTCTTGCCACTACAATTCAACATAGTTTTGGAAGTCCTAGCTATAGCAATTAGAGAGGAAAAAGAAATAAAAGGAATCCAAATTGGAAAGGAAGAAGTAAAACTATCACTGTTTGCAGATGACATGATACTATACCTAGATAATCCTAAAGACTCTACCAGAAAACTGTTAGAGCTCATCCATGAATTTGGCAAAGCTGTAGGATACAAAATTTAGACACAGAAATCGACGGCATTTCTATACACTAACAATGATAGAGCAGAAAAAGAAATTAGGGAAGCAACCCTGTTTACCATCACATCCAAAAAAATAAAATACCTACCAGTAAAGCTACCTAAAGAAACAAAAGACCTATATTCTGAAAAATATAAGACACTGATGAAAGAAATCAGAGATGACACAAATAGATGGAAAGATATACCATGTTCGTGGATTGGAAGAGTTAATATTTCCAAAATGACTGTACTACCTAAGGCAATCTACAGATTCCATACAATCCCTATCAAATTACCAAGGACATTTCTCACAGAACTTGAACAAAATATTTTAAAGTTTGTTTAGAAACACGAAAGACCCAGAATATCCAAAGACATCCTGAAAAAGAAAAATGGAGCTGGAGGAATCAGGCTCCCTGACTTCAGACTATACTACAAGACAATAATCATCAAAACCTCATGGTACTGGCACAAAGACAGAAATATAGATCAGTGGAAAGGATAGAAAGCCCAGAATTAAACCCACGCACCTAAGGCCAACTCATCTAAGACAAAGGAGGCAAGAATATACAATGGAGAAAGGACAGCTTGTTCAATAAGTGGTGCTGGGAAAACTGGACAGCCACATGGAAAAGATTGAAATTAGAACACTTCCTAACACCATACACAAAAATAAACTCCACATGGATTAAAGACCTAGATACAAGACCAGACACTACAAAACTTTTAGAGGAAAACATAGGCCAAACACTCTCTGACATAAACAACAGCAACATCTTCTCAGATCCACCTCTTAGAGTATTGACAATAAAAACAAAAATAAACAAATGGGACCTAATCAAACTTCAAAGTTTCTGCACAGCAAAGGAAACCCTAAACAACACAAAAAGACAACCCACAGAATGGGAGAGCATCTTTGCAAGTGAATCAACCGACAAGGGATTCATCTCCAAAATTTATAAACACTTTCTGCAGCTCCATACCAAAAAAACAAACAACCCCATCAAAAAATGGGCAGAAGATCTAAACAGACAGTTCTCCAAAGAAGACATACAGACGGCCAAAAAAACACAGGAAGAGATGTTCAACATCACTCATTATTAGAGAAATGCACATCAAAACCACTCTGAGGTTCCACCTTACACCAGCCAGAATGGCCGTCATCCAAAAGTCTACAAACAATAAGTGCTGGAGAGGGTGTGGAGAAAAAGGAACCCTAGTACACTGTTGGTGGGATTGTAAATTGGTGCAACCACTGTGGAAAACTATATGGACATGCCTCAGAAATCTAAACATAGAACTACCGTTTGATCCAGCAATCCCACTCCTGGGCATCTATCCAGAGAAAACCATGACTCACAAAGACACATGTACTCGATGTTCATTGCAGCACTATACACAATAGCCAAGACATGGAAACAACCTAAATGTCCATCGACAGAGGAGTGAATCCAGAAGAGGTGGTACATATACACAATGGAATATTACTCAGCCATCAAAAAGAACGAAATACCAGCATTTTTAGCAACATGGATGGACCTAGAAACTATCATGCTAAGTGAAGTCAGCCATACAATGAGACACCAACATCCAATGCTTTCACTGACATGTGGAATCTGAAAAAAGGACAGACGGAACTTCTTTGCAGAACAGATGCTGACTCACAGACATTGAAAAACTTATGGTCTCTGGAGGAGACAGTTTGGGGTGGGGGGATGTGCTTGGGCTGTGGGATGGAAATCCTGTGAAATTGGATTGTGATGATCAGTATATAACTACAGATGTGATAAATTCATTTGAGTAATAAAAAAAAGAAAAAAAAATATTGCCAGATACCAAAAGATGCCAGACTATATATGTACACCTAGTAGTAGTCAAACTACAAATTTTTTGGTTGGTCTTATACTTTATTACTGCCCAATTGATACTGTACTTCTAATCTGCATGGCTTTATATCTTTGATTGCATTTTAGGATCATTTTATCCTATATATGCAAATAAGTAGACATTTCATCTTTAGGAGTAGAGTTTAATCTACTTCTCTGAAAATTAGCATTAAGAATAGTTTATTCTCCAAGTCCATGATTTTCTTTTCTGTGGAAAAGTTCATTTGTGCTGTGTATTGATTCCAGATATAAGTGATATCATATGGTATTTGTCTTTCTCTTTCTGACTTATTTCACTCAGTATATGAGTCTCTAGTTCCATCCATTTTGCTGCAAATGGCATTCTTTTCTTTTTTATGCCTGAGTAGTATACCATTGTGTATATATACCACATCTTCTTGATCCAATCATATGTTGATGGACATTTGGGTTGTTTCCATGTCTTGGCTATTCCACAGAAAGGAAAATCATGAACTTGGAGAATAGACTTGTGGTTGCCTCGAGGGAGGGGAGTGGGATGGACTGGGAGCTTGGGGTTAATAGATGCAAACTATTACTTTTAGAATGGATGAGAAATGAGATCCTGCTGTGTAGCACTGAGAAAAATGTCTAGTCACTTATGATGGAGCATGATAATGGGAGAAAAAAGAATGTATACATGTATGTGCAACTGGATCACCATGCTGTACAGTAGAAAAAAAATTTGGGAAATAAAAAAATAAAAATAAATTTTTTTAAAGAACAACACCAAAAAAAAACTATAATAAAGCTGATATAACTAATCACTAAATATATAAAAATATAGCAAGTTTTTAGGATTCTAATTGAATACATAAAAATCAATTATATTTCAATATACTCACAATAAACAATCTGAGAAAGAAAATTTCAAAACAATTTAACTTACAAGAATATCAAAAAATACACAATTCTCAAAAATCGATTTAATGACATAAATGCAATTCTTATATAATGGAAATCAGAAGATTTTGCTAAGACAAATTAAGAAGATAAATAAATTGAATTGTTTCATGTTCATAAACTGAAAGACTCAATATTATTAAGATTGTAAATCTCTCTCCCAACTGGATCAAAATGTAATCTCAAAAGGTTTTTTTGGTAGAAATTTAAAAAAATACTCTAAAATTTATATGGCAATGTAAGGTATAGAATACTAAATTTTTTTTTATTAAAGGTACAAAGTTAGAGGACTTATACTACCCCAAATCAAAACAAACTATAAAACTATAATAATCAAGAATGTAGGGTGTTGAAACAAATAGAAATATATATTAAATTGAAGAGCATTGAGAATCTTCCAATATATATTTTTGATAAAAGTGCCAAGACAAAATTGGGAAAGGATAGTATTTTCAACAGATAATTATGGAATGATTGGGTATTCACAAGCATAACATTTTCCTCACTAACACAAAAGTTAGCTCAAAATGAATTATATATCTAATGTAAAGGTTAAAATTATAAAATTTCTAGAAGAAAGCATAAAAGAAAATCATGAAGATCTTAGTTTGGACAAAGTGCTTTTACATAACAACATCGAAATAAACTTCGTAAAAAGAAAAATCCACACAGATTTTATCAAAGTTTTAAAAAAATGTACTTCAAATGATGCCTTTACTTAAAAAGAGAAAAGTTAGTTACAGATTGGGAAAAATGTGTAAAAAGAACATATTTTATACGGACTTCTCCTGAGTTTACAAAGAACACTCACAACTCAATAACCCAAAACAAATGGAGAAAATTTTTGAATATATATTTCATCGAAAAAGATGTATACATGAAAAGATACTAAATTTCATTAGTCATTAGAGAGCACAAATTGTCACAATAAAGTACTACCACTCACACACTAGAATAGTCATTTAATATGGACAAAATACATACAGTAAATGCTGTTGGCAAGGAACTGGAGAAACTGGAATCATCTATATCTAGTGGAAATGTAAATGGTATAGCTAATTTGGAAACGGTTTGGTTATTTCCTTAAAACTTAAACAGAAACTTACTATATGATCAGAATTTGTATTCTTAGGAATATATCCAAGAGAAATAAAAACACATTTCTGAATGTGCATGTGAATAATGGCAACATTATTTATAACAGACTCAAATTAAAAATGATCCAAATGTCTCCCCATTGTTGAATGGATAAACAAAAACATGGAGTAAGTGAATATTATTTATGATTTAAAATCAATAAAATATATGACATGTTTTATGATATAACATGGATGAATATCAAAAACAATATGCTAAGTGAAGGAAGACAGAATTAAAGAATATATGTCCTTTTACATAAAATGTCTAGAAATGCAAACTTATAGAGATGGAAAACAAGTCAGGGTTGCCTAAAAATAGAAGGTAAGACCACAAAATAACTGCAAACAGATAAAAGAGAAGTATCTTGAACTAGAATGTGATGACAATTGCACAACACTATAAATTTACTAATGTTATTGACTATACAACTACTATATTGCTAAGGGAAAACAAATAGGGCCTAACTAAATGAAGACTGCAGTCTTTTATAAGTTGATTTTGTTTTCCTATCTTCTTTTTTTTTTAAATGGCCTCATCCATGGCACATGGAAGCCCTGTGCTAAGAATGAAATCGGAGCTGCAACTGAGGCCTGAGGAACTCCTCATAAGCTG
The DNA here is from genome assembly GCF_054392235.1 of Sus scrofa. Taxonomy (NCBI): domain Eukaryota; kingdom Metazoa; phylum Chordata; class Mammalia; order Artiodactyla; family Suidae; genus Sus; species Sus scrofa. The sequence goes on along the minus strand of NC_139397.1, from coordinate 111,936,114 downwards.
ATTTTCATTATATATTCTTAATCATAGTCCTAGGAAGTTTTATAAAGAATTTAGCAAACTAATTTGAAAATTTCTATGAGAAGTCAAAAGACAAGAAAAAAATACTGCAAAAGAACAAATCTGCTACTTGCTTTTGTGAACATAATTTTTAAAAGACTCATGATAAAAAAAATAGACATGTGAGACACTGGAGGACTATAAAGTTCTATAAATAGTCTCATATTAATATTAGAAATTGAAGTTCAATAAAAGTTCCATGATAATTCAATGAGTAAAAAATAGAGTTTTCCACAAAATAGTGGCATATAAACTAGTCATTTGTATGGAAATTAGTATACCTCAATATTTTATCTATATTATATACAAGAATTAACTTCAAATGGGTTATGGACTTAAATGAAAGAGATTTTTTTTTTTAATTTTAAGAAAATTTGGGGCAAAAATTTTAGTGACATTAGGCTAATTTTGTTTTATCAGACACACACACAAGTGATGTATAAAATATCTAGAGAAGTAATTTTACAAAAGGTATCAACATTTCCTATTTAAAAGAAAAATTTCAGAAAAAAAACTGAAAAAGCACATGTAATATTAAGGAAAGTCATTTGTAAAGCATTAAAGAAAAGCCCCACATTCAAAATATATAAAGAACTTTCACAATTTATTAATGGATAGCAAAAAATTCAGCACATAATAGCAACATAGTTGAAACCAGACATCATTAATTAAAAAAAAAATAAATTACAAGATGAAAAGAGGTTTGACAGTACTTATCAACAGCAAAATACAAGTTAATACCTACCACTCTTGCCACTTTCATTCAACATAGCTTTGGAAGTGCTGGCCATAGCAATTGGAGAAGAAAAATAAATAAAAGGAGTCCAAATTGGTAAGAAAGAAGTAAAACCGTCACTGCAGTTGACATGGTACTCTGCATAGGAAATTGTAAAGTTTTTATGATTTATACCACCAGAAAACTTCTAGGGAGTTCTCTACGTGGCGCAGTGGTTAACGAATCCGACTAGGAACCATGAGGTTGCAGGTTCGGTCCCTGCCCTTGCTCAGTGGGTTAACGATCCGGCGTTGCCGTGAGCTGTGGTGTAGGTTGCAGACGCGGCTCGGATCCCGCGTTGCTGTGGCTCTGGCGTAGGCTGGCAGCTACAGCTCCGATTAGACCCCTAGCCTGGGAACCTCCATATGCCGCGGGAGCGGCCCAAAGAAATAGCAAAAAGCCAAAAAAAAAAAAAAAAAAAAAAATTCTAGATCTTATCAATGAATTTGGTACAGTTGCATGACACAAAATTAATGTATGTAATCTGTTGTGTTTCTATACACTAACAACAAAATATATATGAAAGAGAATTTAAGGAAATAATTACATTTACCATTGCATCAAAAAGAATAAATCACCTAGTTATAAATTTATGTAAGGATGCAAAAGACCTGTACACAAAAAACTGTAAGATGCTGATGAAAGAAATTGAAGATAACACAAATAGATTGAAAAATATACTGGGTTCTTGGACTGGAAAAAAATCAATTGTTAAAATAACCTACCACCCAAAGCAATCTACAGATTCAACGAAACCCTATAAAATTAATTGTCTTTTTCACAGAACTGAAGCAAAAATTTTACAATGTATATGGAAACATAAAAGACCCAAAACAGCCAAAACAATCTTGGGAATTAAAAAAAAAAGGAGCCAGAGGAATCAAGCTCCCAGACTTCATATCATACTACAAAGTTAAAGTAATCAAACAGTATGGTGAAACAGACACAGAGATCAATGCAACAAGACAGAGTCCGAAATAAATCTACACACTTAGGGTCAATTAATCTATGATAAAAGAAGCAAGAATATGCAATGGAGAAAAGACAGTTTTTCCAATAAGTGGTGCTGGGAAAACTGGACAGCTACATGTAAAATAATATAATTATTCTTTAATATCATTTATGCAAATAAACTCAAAATGGATTAAAGACCTAAATGTAAGACCAGATACTCTAAAACTCAGAGAGGAAAACAGGCAGAACACTCTTTGACATAAATTGAAGTAATATTTTTTTGGAGCAGCCTCCTATAATAATGGAAACAAAAGCAAAAATAAGTAAATGGAACCTAATTAAACTTAAATTTCCACAGCATAGGAAGCCACAAACACAAAAATACAATCTACAGAATGGGAGAAGATATTTGTAAACAATGCCACCAGCAAGGGATTAACTTTCAAATTATACAAATAACTCATACAGCTCAATATCAAAAAATAAAAATCAAATATCCCCCCAATAAGCAGAAGACCTAAATAGACATTTCTCCAAAGAAGACATATAGATGGCCAACTGGCATATGAAAAGATGTTCCACAATGCTAATTATTAGAGAAATGCAAGTCAAAACTACAATGGGGTATAATTTCATAGCAGTCTAAATGGTCATCAAAATGTCTATAAATAATAAATCCTGGAGGAGGTATGAAGAAAAAGAACTCTTTTCTCCTGTTGGTGGGAATTTAAATTGGTGCAGCCACTATGGAGAACAGTATGAAGGCTCTTTAAAAAACTAAAAATAGAGTTACTGTATGATCCAGCAATCCAACTCCTGAACCTATATCAGGAGAAGATTAATTTTGAATGGATACATGGACCCCAATATTCACAGCAGCACTATTTACAGCAGCCAAGACATGGAAGCAACCTGAGTGTCCATTAGCAGATAAATGAATAAAGATGTGGCATATTATGCAATTACTCCACCATAAAAAAGAATGAAATAGTCATTTGAAGCAACATGGATGGACCTAGAGATCATCATACTAAGTGAAGCCAGACAGAAAAAGACAAATATCATATGCTATCACTTATAAGTATAATTTAAAAATTTATACAAATTTACTTATAATTACCAGAAGGGGAAAGATAGGAAGATAAATTAGAAATTTAGGATTAGCAAGAACACACTACTATATATAAAATAGAAAAATGACAAGGTCCTACTGTATAGCACAGGGGACTGTATTCAATGTCTTATAATAACCTATAATGGAAAACAATGTGGAAAATAATACATACATATATGTGTCTACATATATGTGTGTATGTAAAACTGAGTTCCTTTGCTGTATGTCTAAAACACTGTAGTAAATCAACTGTACTTCAATAAAAAGAAACACACACACACCACTTCATGCCCACAAATATGACTAAATTTCAACGTGTGGCAATACGGAGTTCCCGTCATGGTACAGAGAAAACAAATCCGACTAGGAACCATGAGTTTCGGGTTCAATCCCTGGCCTCGCTCGGTGGGTTAAATATCTGGCAGGCATTGCCATGAGCTGTGGTGTAGGCTGCAGATGTGGCCCGGAGCTGGCATTGCTGTGGCTGTGGCATAGGCCGGTACTACAGCTCTGATTAGACCCCTAGCCTGGGAACCTCCATATGCCACGAGTGTGGACCTAAAAAGACCGAAAAAAAAAAAAAAAAAACCAACTCTGCTGCAATATGACATGCTGCCAAGGTTGTAAAGCAAATGTGTTTCCTCCTACCTATTGCTGGTAGGAATAGTAGTTTAATCACTTTGCAAACAGACTACTAATATCTCAAAAAGTTAAAATGAGCTTACGAAGGAACAAGAAATTCCATACTATGAATTAATCCGAAATAAGTAAAAACATGTCTCCAAACAGATTTACACATGAAATTCTGAACAGCTTTATTGTTAGTCAGAAATAGGAAGTAAATCAAATGTCCATAAATGAATAAATGGAAAAACAAATTACAAAATTTTATCCAACAATAAAAACGAACACAGAGTCAGACCCACAACAATGTGGATGAGTCTCAAATGGAGCCTAAATGAAAGAAATCATGTATTTATATGAAATGCTGGAAAAGGAAGAACTATAATTATAGGAAATGGATCAGTGTTTGCCTGGGGCTGCAAATCAGAGGCTGGATTGACTATAAAGTGGCACAAGGGAAATGTTATAGGTGATGAAGTTGTTCCACACCTTAGTTATACTGGAGATTATATCACTGGTAAATGTACAATTAACAGCATTCATCAAATTCTTCCCCCTAAATAAATTAATTTTATTGTATTTAAATTTTACCTTACTAAGACTATTTAAAACTTATGGCACAAATAAATAGCATTAAAACTAAAATATCTTGGCATTCCCATTGTGGCTCAGTAATGAACCTGACTTTTAACTATATGGACATGGGTTTGATCCCTGGCCTCTCTCAGTGGGTTAAGGATCCCTAGTTACCATGAGCTGTGGTGTAGATCACAGACACAGCTTGGATCTGGCATTTCTATGGCTGTGGCATAGGCCATCAGCTAGAACTCAGATTCAACCCCTAGCCTGGGAACTTCCATATGCTGCAGATGTGGCCCTAAACAGACAAAAAATAAATAAATAAATAAATAAAAATAAAACTAAACTAAAATATCTTAGTGTTTTTTTTTTCCCTTGAAGTAAATTGAATAAATTTTTTCTTAAAACAGTGAATACTAATTGGTATTAGTTAATGAAGTAAACTAATATTTTGATCCTCTCAGGGGAATATTTTGAAGTAAAGTTTTTTTTTTTTCATTTATTTTAGGGCCGTACCCCCAGAATATGGAAGTTCCCAAGCTAGGGGTCAAATTGGAGCTACAGCTGCCAGCCTACACCACAGTCACAGCGACATGGAATCCAAGCCACGTCTTCAACTGACAGCACAGCTCACAGCAATGCCAGATCCTTAACCCACTGAGCAAGGCCAGGGATTGAAACCAAATCCTCATGGATGCTAGTCCAGTTTGTTACTGCTGAGCCATAATGGGAACTCCAAAAATCTTTTTATATCAAATCTAAAATAATAATTAAATGAGAGAATGTCAAAAATTTCTAGTAAATATATGGTTAAATAACTACATAAACTAATACCCAAGTCAGAATTTTTTTAAATAATAAAATGGGGCAGATTTAAAAATTATGTTGGGTCAACAGACATAAATTGAGATTGCATTGGGCACTGGAATATGTATGTTCAACCCTAGTCAGAGAAGAGGAGAAGTAGTTTCAGAATTTATGTTTGAGATCTTTCTCTAAAAGTGGACCTTTTGTATTTTCTTGCCTGTGGTCTACATTAGAATCTCATCTTTTTCTTTAAGTTTATTTCATTAAAAAGCAACATTCAAAGAATGCAGCACCATTTAATCTATCATTTATTCAAGCACAGTAGGAGAAATTAAGCTCTAATTTTATAATTCCACCTAAAATATATGTAGAGGAATCTTTTTTAAGATACATAATCCTTAAGTTATTTAACTGAAAGTTCTCTATGATCACAACCCTGGGCTTACACATGAGTCCGACATAGTACATAGGTTTTTTAATATTCAGGATAATTTTGAAGAAGAGAAACAGTTCTAATACAGACGTACTGAATTACATAATGATTTAGAGGCAGGAATGATTGCTCAGTAAACTAGAAAATTAAAGAATAACTTGGTATGTATATGTTTTACATCTGTTGTTATTTAGGTGTATATACTCTTTAGCTTGTTTGTTTTCATTCCATTTGTGGTGGTGGTTTTTTATAAGGAGGCAGATTTGAATACATACACACAGAGCAAAATAAATACTTGTACTTATATGTAAGTTTAAATGCAGTTTGTAAATAAGCTTTCCTATATTGCCATTGATTTGAATACAATAATACTATAAAGTATACAGTTTATATCTCAAAAATAGGAAAAGGTTTTGTTATTTTTCCCTAACAATGATTGGATGTAATTGTGAGAGTTAATTTTAAATAATTATAAAAATTATTGAATAGAAAAGTTCAAGCATTAAAACGATTCAATAATTCAAATATATTTATATATTTATACTCATTGTATATATAAAAGAAAAATATTAATTAGCTTCACAGAAGATTGCTTTAATTAAAATATCCCACTTGAGACTTGTCCCCATTTTGATACTAAAATAGAGCTTCTCACCTTACTAATTCTTGGCTAGCGTGTAGGTTTTCTGGGGCACTTAGCATATTTTGAGACTGTCAAACTACCATCTATTCCCAGATTTTCACGAAAGGAAGAATGAGCCTTTTTTTAAGCATTTATAAACTAGATCATGTACATTCATTCAAATAAGTATTTTTTAAATCCCTACTATGTGCAGCATTGCCCTGGTGATTCTTGTCTTCTACTAAAATCCTCTCTTGAATAAATTTAACTCACATCTTGGAACAATTCTTCATTAGCTGCACTAGATCACCAGTTTCTAGTCACATTATTGCTATTCTACTTATTTTATAGAATGCTGATTCCTAGAGACAACCTGTCAACTGAGGCACACCTTTCTAAAAGCTAGGCTAGTTTTTGAGAATGCGTTAGTCGACAATAGGTAATTTCTAGAAATTATAACAACTTATCAAAGTTTTGATAATTGAGCAACTCAATTCTTCAGCCACCTAGTTCTATAGCAAAAAACTCTTTCACTTGCAAAGGTCTCTATGATGTTCTCTGTTCCTCTGGAATTTGTAGAAAAAATAAAAACAATATTAGCATTTTAAGTTCAGCTCCAGTTATAAAAACTATCATGATAATTATGTAAACCTTGATTCAGGAAAAGTAGATGAGGAGATTTTAAAGTATGTAACAGGATTTGTGTACCTTTAACTCACAATGAACTAAAGAAGACACCTGACTTACCACCCAAATTACTTTATACTCTTTCAAAGTGCAACAGTCTGTAGTTACACAAAGTAATACCTAGTTATATCTAGCAAGACAGGTATTGTTTACCAAATAATCAAACTGCCATATTAAAAGCCTACAATGTAGGCTATGTGATATGTGTCAGGCAATACAAGTATTAATAAGCAATATCATATCCTCAAGAAACTCCCGATTTTCAGAGAAGAGAAACCAAAACACACACATGTATGTATAAACGGTAGAATAGTTCAACATCATAGATACCCCCAACATACTGAAAACACACAGCTTACCCTCAGCCAGAGGAAGCACAATTCAATATGTTTTATCAGATACTTAATTACCTAAGGAAAATATATTTTCTTTTTTAAGCAACTCTGTGATATTCACTCTGCATACAATCACAATTATAATATTATATAATATATAATTATAACATTATATAATGTATACATGATGTAATAATGCCATATAATTATTGTAATTAATTATTATCATCATTACTGATGTAAAAGTAGGTACATATGAGTTCCACTACTCAAGGGGCAATGTAAGGAGCTCTGTGGAACTAACTCCTCAGAAAAACTGCTGAAAATGGGAAAAAAGTAAAATCACTGGGAATGGTTCTAAGAGCATACAGTAAGTGGAGAAACATTTATTCACACTTGGTAAGAACAGTGGTAATCTGAGGTATTTGAATCATGATCCCCTTTCTTCCTCCCAGACCAATATAACAGAAACTTTATTCCAGCTGGGTGCAGCCAAGAACACAGGGTTCCTTATGCCCAAAACTCCTACTCATAGAATATGGGATATTCATGGGAGAGCCTGAATATAAGCAATGCTCATCCTATCAAATACAGAGGCTAAGTTTCTGGAGCGTAGCTGACAAGTCAAGGGTGCAGAGACTCTACTGCCATCACAGGATACTAAAAATGCTGGGGCCCTAATTGCTTTCTTCTTGGCCTTTTCATAGGGTGGAGTTTTCACAAAGGAACTTTCTTTGAAACAAGGTATGGCAAACTTCATTCCTAAGGATGCTCTCAAAAATAGCAAAGCGATTAAAAGAAGGTTGGCAGCTTTTTTTCTAGAGATATAAGCTAAAGGATAGGCTAACACATTTTAATGGAAAGAACCTGAAAGAGACACCTAAGAAAAGTGTTACTTATGGCAGAACAAATCTTAAACACTGAATTCCTAAACTAACACTGCCAAGGAGCTCAAATTTATTTGAATCAGTCTGTGGGACAATTTAAGCTCTGGGGCACTTTTGTAAACAATATAGCATTAAGCAAACCATTAGTAGAGCTTTACAGCAGAGCTGTATATGGTCAGAAAAAAGAAACAGAGAGAACCCTACTAAGTCACTGCCACATCACCTGCTTCTGCACATGCCAAGGCTACACCCTGAGGGACAGTGTCAGGATCTTTGCACTGCTTGGAAAATAGACTTAACCATCAAAATAATCTAGTCAATTACCAAACAAATATATAAACAAGCAAAAATTACCGTATCAGGGGGTTCCAAAATCATTACAAAAAATTAACTAAAATGTCCAGTTTTTGAAAAAATATTTTGCAAAGAATCAGGAAACTATTACCCATAGAAAGGGGAGAAAACAGGCAGTGGCAAGAGTTTGGGAGATCAACAGATTTAACAAGGAGACTGAGTAATACTAAGTCATATAAGTATTTTCAAAGAGTAAAGGAAACCATGGTTAAAGAATTAAATGAAGCTATGAAGATAATGTTTCATCAAATAGAAAATATAAATAAAGGGGAAAAAAACTATGTATTAGAAAGAACCAAATGGAAATTCTAGAGTTAGAAATTACAGTAATTTAAATAAAAAGTACACTAGAGGGGATCAACAGATTAAGAATTAGCAAACTTGAATAAAGATCAATAAAATAGAGATTATGCAAACTGAGGAATAGAGAGGAAAAAAATTTTAAAAAAAGGCTCAGAGAAACCATTAAGCACATATTAAGCACATCAAGATCAATATACAATATTGAATCACTTTCAGTGAGCAATACAAAAAAGTGAAATTAATAATTCCAATTACAATAATATCAAAAAGGATAAGAATTCAAAATGTAAAACTTATATTTTGAAAACTATAAAATATCATTGATGTAAATTAAAAGACACCTAAGTAAAGAAAATCTGTAACATTCTTATAAATTTGAAGACATAATATTGAAACCATTAAAATAACAATAATCCTTAAATTTATCTACAAATTCAGTGCAATCCCTATCATTTTCCAAGCTTGTTTCTTTAAAGAAATTGATGAGCTGATACTAATAAAACTTATGGACTTACTCAAGGGAACCAGATAAATTAAAATAATCTCGAGAAAAACAAAGTTGCACAAAACATGTTCTGATTTCAAAACTTACCACAAAGCAACAGTATTCAAAACTGTGTGGGGCTGGTATAAGGATAAACATATAAGTCAGTGGCATAGAATTGAGAATACAAAACTAAAAACCTTACATTTATGGTCAATTGAATTGTCATAAATATGCCAATATAATTGAGGGGGGAAATTACTTTAACAAATGGTGCTAGGATACCTGGATAGCCACATGCAAAAGAATGAAGCTGGATGCCTAAATCACAACAAATATAAAAACAAGTCAAGAAGTTCCTGTCGTGTCTCAGTGGTAACAAATCCGACTAATATCCATGAAGATGCAAATTTGATCCCTGGCCTCACTCAGTGGGTTAAGGATCTGGAATTGCTGTGAGCTGTGGTGTAGGTTGCAGATGTGGCTAGGATCTGGCATTGCTGTGGCTGTGGTATAGACCAGTAGCTGTAGCTCTGATTCAACCCCTAGACTGGTAGCTTCCACCTGCCACAGGTGTGGCCCTAAAAAGACAAAAAAAAAAAAAAAAAAAAAAAAAAGTCAAAAAATCAAAATGGAATCAAAGCATAAATATTAGAATTAAATTATTAAATTGTTAGAAGAAGCATAAAGGTGACTTTGGCAATGTGTTTTTTCCTCAAAACGCAAGAAATCAAAAAAATTTACTGCATAACAATCAAAAAATTTTGTGACTTAAAGGACATTATTACATTTATGTGCAAAAAACCTAACACTTGAAATGGGAGAAAATATTTTCAAAGTATATGGCTCATAATGGACTGGTATCTAGAATAGTTAATGAACTCTTACAACTCAATAATAAAAAGACAAAATAACCTAATTAAGATACAGGCAAAGGAATTAAATTGATATCTCTATACACAAATGGCACCAAGCACATGAAAAGATGCTCATCATCATTAGGCATCAGGGAAGTGCAAATCAAGCCACTTGATAAATATCACTTCATATACACTAGGATGACTGTTATAAAAAGTACAGATAATAATAAAGGTGGACACGGGTGTAGAAATACCAGAACTGACATATATTGCAAGTGAGATTTTAAAATGGGTCTGACATTTGTTCCCAAGACACAAAAACAGTTACTGTCTGACCTAGTAATTCTACTCCTAAATCTATACCCTAGATAAATTAAAGAATATGTTCACACAAAAACTTATATGAATGTTCACAGCAATATTATTCATAATATCTGAGTTGGATAACATCAAATGTCCATCAACTGATGAATAGATAAACAAAATGTAGTACATTCACAAAATGAAGTAATAATCAATCAGTCATAAAATAAATGAAGTATTGATACATGCTACAACATGGATGGACCTTGAAAACATGATAAGTGAAGTGACTATATAATTCTACTTAGATAATATATTTGGAATAGGTAAATCAATACAAATATAAGTAGATTAGTAGTTACCTAGCTCTGTGAGGAATCAGAAATTGAGAGTGATAGCTAAAGAACATTCAGTTTATTTTGAATGTGAGAAGAATATTCTAAAATTGATATGGTAATGGTCGCACAACTCTGTAATTATAGTAAAAACTATCTTTGTTGCACACATGAGTGAATATTGTGGTTTGTAAATTATATCACAATAGATCTGTTACAAAACAAAAATAGGTAAAATGGGACATTGGCCTCATGGATATGCCTATCTCTACAAGCATCAATTTGCACTGAAAAATGTCTTTTTGTCTGCCACTATCAGGTATATTTAGGTGGGCCAGTATTTGTTCAGATATAATCAGTTTTTGACACATATTTTCAATATCTTTCTAAAGGTTGGAATATATTATACAACATTAATTTAAGGCATTGTTAGGTGAGCATCAAAATAGTACAAAATATTTAATACTCTCAGATACTGAAACTTTTAAAAAGCATCTGAATTATAATGATGCAGTAAGCAAGCAAGGGATACTTGGTGAAACTTTGAGAAAAAATAATAGAGGAAAAAATAACCTACAGATAATTAATTTTAATAGCTCATGTGAAATACTGAAATCAGAACTCAGCCATATCAAGGAAATGAGATTCATGCAAGTGTGGTGAATGAGAGAGTAGGTAGGCAAAATACTGTTTTCTAATTAAAGATATTTGAAAGTAATTGGGCCTAGTGAGAATTGTAAAAATTTAATTTTGGACAAAAAGTAAATAAATCATGAAACAAAAGAAAAAATGGTCTTTGCTGAAAAAGTAAAATTTCTATAAGCTGAAGCAGTATAGCTGAAAGAAAATTGATATATTTTATATTTATTATAGTTTTCACATAAGGTCCTTGATAGTAATTTTCTGCTGGCATAAAAAATAACCTTTGAAGCTGATAATGACAAAGAAAGAGTAGTTATGTTGAATTTATTTATCAAAAGAAAAACAGGGTGTATAATTAGGGTAATTTATAGTTCTGAGATAAGTGATTTTAAACATATGCTGTTACAAATTTATACTTACAGAGTTCCAGTCTCAACCTCTCATGCATTCACACAATTCTGACCCTTTGGAATTAACTTTCTAAACTTAGTTTGTATTATTAACATCATTAGAAAGCTTCTATTGGGAAAAAAGTATACCCTCCAACGTTGTTGGTGGGAATGTAAATTGGGACAACAATTATGGAAAACAGAATGGAGGTACCTCAGAAAACTAAATATGAACTACATTATGATCCAGTAATTCCAGTCTTGGGCATGTAGCTGGACAACACTTTCCTTGAAAAAGATACATGCACCCATATGTATATTGCAGCACTATTCAAATAGCCAAGACAGGGAGACAACCTAAATATCCATTGACAGATGAATGGATTAAGAAGATGTGGTATACATGCACAATGGAATACAAAGCAGCCATAAAAGGAACAAAATAATGCCATTTGCAGCACCATGGATGGATCTAGAGACTCTCATACTAAGTGAAGGAAGTCAGAAAGAGAAAGACAAATAACATATGATATCACTTATATCTGGAATCTAATATGTGGCACAAATGAACCTTTCCACAGAAAAGAAACTCATGGACTTGGAGAATAGACTTGTGGTTGCCAAGCAGGAAGGGGAAGAAGTGTGATGGACTGGGAGCTTGGGGTTAATAGATGCAAACTATTGCATCTGGAGTGGATAAGTAATGATGAGATGCTGCTTTATAGCAGAGGGTACTATATCTAGTCACTTATGATGGAACATGATGAAGGATAATATGAGAAAAAGAATGTATATATATGTTTGACTGAGGTAGTCTGCTGTACAGCAGAAATTGACATAACACTGCAAACCACTATAATGGAAAAAATAAAAAAATTATTTAAAAAAGAAAGCTTCTTTTGGTATATTGTTAAATAATTATCCTCTTTGGCATGTTTAATGACATCATAAACATCCTATATACAGGAAAAAGACTCACACTAAACTGTTTAATTTCAAAATTTGGTAAAATATTTATAAAAGGAACAAATAGATAATTACAATTATTTTCTATATTAATATGATTTTTTCCTAAATAATTAAGCAGAAATTCTTTTGAGTTAGAGTGGTAATGAAGCAAGTGTTGAGTGCTTACCTGAATATTTTTTTTAATCTAAACAATTCACATAACAATTTAAAAAACTTTTGCCTCATTTTACCGCTTTGTACCTGATTATTAGCAGAACAAACTTACTTTCATTAAAAATATTAAAAATATAGTCACATAACTTGATTTGTGGAAGTGCTAGTATTGCCCATTACAGTATAATTAGATCTCAACTATTTAAAGTCTAGCAACAGGACATAAATATTTAAGTTCTGTCATGGAATTCCCATTCTGGCTCAGTGGAAATGCACCTGACTAGTATCCATGAGGACAAGGGTTTGATTCCTGGCCTTGCTCAGTGGGTTAATAATTCAACACTGCTATGAGCTGTGGTGTAGGTTACAGACCCGGCTCAGATCGGGCATTGCTGTGGCTATGGTCTAGGCCAGCAGCTGTAGGTCCCATTCAACTGCTAGTCTGGGAACTTCCGTACGCCGACCTACAGCCCTAAAAATAAATAAATAAATAAATAAATAAATAAATAAATAAAATAAATTAATTTAAAAAAGAAAAAGAAAAAATAAATATATTTAAGTTCTGTCATTAAATTTCCATATACATATGTTTTTTACTCATGAGATCAACCATTTATTTTTTTCTAAAACACTATACATTTAAAGAAACTCCTGAACCAGGATTTGCTGTTCTGGCTTAGCAGAAACAAATCTGACAAGTATCCATGAGGAGACAGGTTCCATCTCTGCTCAGTGGGTTAAGGATCCAACGTTGCCATGAGCTGTGGTTTAGGTCGCAGACGTAGCTTGGATCCCAAGTTGCTTTGGCTGTGGTGTCAGCTGGCAGCTATAGCTCTGATTTTGTCCCCTAGCCTGGGAACCTCCATATGCCATAGGTTCAGCCTAAAAAGACAAAAAAAAAAAAAAAAAAAAAAAAAAAAAAAGAAAGAAAGAAAAACGAAATGCCTGAACTGGAAACATTTGACAACTTTTGGTAAATCTATGGCAAAAGAATAAGGATTTCTGCTGGTAAGAAATAATTTGCATATGATTTCTCAGAATGTTTCTGAAACCTATGGCTTTTGAAAGCTGATTCTTAGAAGAGAGAAAAGAAACAAAAGAGCTCAATTCTTTCTTTTTTTTTTTTTTTTTTTTTCCCCACTGTACAGCAAGGGTATCAAGTTATCCTTACGTGCATACATTACAATTACATTTTTTTTCCCCACCCTTTGTTCTGTTGCAACATGAGTATCTAGACAAAGTTCTCAATGCTATTCAGCAGGATCTCCTTGTAAATCTATTCTAAGTTGTGTCTGATAAGCCCAAGCTCCCGATCCCTCCCACTCCCTCCATCTCCCATCAGGCAGCCACAAGTCTTTTCTCCAAGTCCATGATTTTCTTTTCTGAGGAGATGTTCATTTGTGCTGGATATTAGATTCCAGTTATAAGTGATATCATATGGTATTTGTCTTTGTCTTTCTGGCTCATTTCACTCAGTATGAGATTCTCTAGTTCCATCCATGTTGCTGCAGATGGCATTATGTCATTCTTTTTTATGGCTGAGTAGTATTCCATTGTGTATATATACCACCTCTTCCGAATCCAATCCTCTGTCGATGGACATTTGGGTTGTTTCCATGTTCTGGCTATTGTGAATAGTGCTGCAATGAAGATGCGGGTGCATGTGTCTCTTTTAAGTCGAGTTTTGTCCGGATAGATGCCCAAGAGTGGGACTGCGGGGTCATATGGAAGTTCTATGTATAGATTTCTAAGGTATCTCCAAACTGTTCTCCATAGTGGCTGTACCAGTTTACATTCTGAAAATTGTTTTTTAGGAGAGCATGAGGTAGTACTATAGCAAAGGCAGGGAACTGCATTTTAGAATAAGTTCATACTGTTTCCTAGTCAATACATCTGCAGATACAACCCATCAATGGCCCAATCTAATGACTGAAGCAAACTAACCAAAAGCTGTTGTGTATGACAGAATGAAAAGATCATTTCCCTCCAAAATATATCCAATGACATCTGAGTTCAATTAATATAGCATATTTTTAATAATAAACTTGAAATTTAATTTCTGAAATCCAACATCTGATTTAAAAACACCTTGACAAAATCTTTATGAAATGCAAAACATCACAGACTATTAATGGAAGTCAATATAGCAAATATTACAGAAACAGCTCTGCTATTTACAGGTAGCTACTGTGCACTACAGCTGCAACATCAATATATTAAATTTCAAAAACTGCTTCCCATCTGTTTATTATGCTCTTTTGTAAGGTTTTTAAATATATATTTCTATGATAAAGATTTAAATATATTGAACTGATCTAATATTTGCATCCTTTAAAAATTTCAGATTTTTTTTTTTTTTTTTTTTTTTTTTTGCTTTTTAGGGGCCGCACCCATGGCATATGGAGGTTCCAGGCTAGGGGCTGAATCTGAGCTACAGCTGCTGGCCTATGCCACAGCCACAGCAATGTGGGATCCGAGCTGCATCTGCAACCTAAACCACAGCTCAAGGCAATGCCAGATCTTTAACCCACTGAGTGAGGCCAGGGATCAAATCCATATCTTCATGGTTCCTAGCCAGGTTAGTTAACCACTAAGCCATGAAGGGAACTCCAAAAATTTCAGATTTAAACAATACTGTAAATTGAACTGAAATATTAAATATCAGAAGATATATTTGGAAAGTTTGAATCTGATTTCAAGCACCTCTTCTCTTTTCTTTCTTTCTTTTTTTAAAGGTCTGCAGGTGCGGCATATGGAAGTTTCCAGGCTAGGGGCAAAAGAGAGCTATAGCTGCCAGCCTATACCACAACCACAGGAATGCCAGATCCGAGCAAGGTCTGTGACCTACACCACAGCTTGCAACAATGCTGGATCATTAACCCATTAAGCAAAGCCAGGGATTGGACCCACAACCTCATGTTTTAGTTCTTAAAAAAAAATGGTTATGTGGGGAAATTCATCTTTAATCATCTGAAATGTGATTAGCACCCTGAAATATGTGTGTGCTGCTATTTGCTGTTCTGAAAATATAATGGTTAAATTTATTTGGTTAATATCATAATGAAAACTTTATGTACTTGTTTTTCATAGTTAACCTATACCAAGTGAAGATTAAATTTAATGTCATTATATTCTATTCTAACCCTCATAATATAATATCCCTACCACTATTCTAAAGAATGAGGATATTTCCCAAGGTAGGTGAGTGGGACATGGGAAGAGTGAAGAATAACAGAAGAGGATATTTTATGAGACAAAATCAGCTTCCTTCCTAGCATCCCTCAGTGATTGTAGGGAAGCTACCACCAACATAAGCCACTGCAGGTTTTGACCCTTGCTCTTTAGAATTTGAATATTTGTCACTTAAATATTTATCAAGGTAATGAGTGGTCACTTTTTCAGTACATAAACATTAAAATGGATGGGACAGGAGAATCAATGAACTTTGAAGATACAACAATAGGAATTACTTGTCTGAAAGTAAACTGAAAAAAAAAATGTACCAAGCCTAAGGATTGGGACACTATTTAAAAATATGTGATACTTATGTAATTTGAAGCCCAGAAGGAAAGGAGAAAATATACAGGCAGAAAAAAATACTTGAAATAGTGGCTGAAAATCCCAAAATTGGCAATAGACAGAAACCCGCAGTTACAAGGCTGAGAACTGAACAAGACCATCTATCAACAGGTTCTAACTGACTTTTATGGAACACTCCACAAAGAAACAGCAGAGTTCATGTGGTTTTTCAGTGCCCACAGACACATAGCAAGATACACTGTAATTTGGGTCACCAAAAAAAATCTTAAAAACATAAAATAATTGTAATTAAACAGAGTGTGTCTCTGACCATGGTCAAATCCAACTAGAAATCAATAAAATAAATTTAAAAGATTATCTTGTCAAACCACTTTCTGATGCAGAGTGCTTAGGAGAAGCAGTTCTTCACAGAAATGTATTTCAGAAAATTTTTAATGTAAGTGTTCTATTTGTGACATTTCAAGCAAGTTTTACTGATATTTTGTTTTATCTCTATTTAAATATATGTATATATAAAAATTTTACCTATGATTAATACTAAGGGAAATGTTATAAATTGAATGTTTGTGTCTATGCAAGATTAATAAATTAATATCTAATCCCTAACATGATGGTATTTGAATGTAGGGGATATAGGAGCTAATTAGATCATGAGGTCTATGTAGAGCCCTTATGAATAGGATTAATGCCCTAATAAGAAGAGGGCAAAGAATAGTTCACTTTTTACTCTGTGAGGATATAAAGAGAAGTTGGCCATCTTCAACCAAGAAGAGGGTTCTGACCAGAACTTGATCATGCTAGCACCCTGGTCTTGCATGTCCAACCTCTAGAACTATAAGAAATCAGTTTCTGGTGTTGTTAAGCCCAGAAGTCTATGGAATTTCATTGTAGCAGCCCCAAATGACTAAGACAAAGAACATATTCCCTTTGCAAAATACAGAAAACTAAGCAAGATTTTAAAATTCTCCTGAAGAAAATAATTATTTGCTCTCAGAGTAGGCAAAATTTATGTAAAACTTTTGAATTATACATTCATTTTTAACTGTACAAAATAAAATAGCATCAATGATCTACTGGTTACAATTTTTAAAATATATGAAGTAATAAGTTCAAAAGTTTTGAGGGTGCCTATCTGAGGTTTCCAAATGTATAATCCTTCTCTTAAATGAATTTATATATGTTCTAGAGTGATAATTATATTTAAAATCCAAAAGTTAATCAAATATAATTCCCAAATAATTGTATTTCAAAAAGTAAATAAAGTATTGAAAGAAGGGTATTTTTTTGGTCATAGTAAAAAAGGCACTCAGAGAAAATACAAAATTACATCTATAAGTTTACTACGTATACATAACAATTTTAAGAGCTAAACAAAAAAAGAAGTTTGTTGCTGTCTAAAGCAAAGGAGTTTAATTTTGTAAAATGAGGGGTGAAAAGCAATACCATAAAAGTCATCAGATTACTTCATTGAAAAGGGAAATAATAAAATGTATTAGAATAAAATATCAAATTATATTGTTTTCAGTAACTAGAATATGTCAATCATTAAAATTGTAAATATATCATATATACAATAATTATACATTACACATGATCCTTGTATTCCAAACTTATATCAATGTTTCCTACAATTGCATTAACTTGGGAGACAACCACAACTCACTGCTTCTTTGTATTGAGTTTATTAAATTCTCAAATCTTTCTCTCAAATGGGATTCTTTGTATTTTTCCCCATAAAGCAATTTTGTAGCTATTTTTTGGATTTACATGTGTGATTTTTCAATCCTGTGAAATGTCAACTCTTACTTTAATCCTGTTGCTATTCTAGTGAGTGTAACCAAGATATTTATGTGCAAAAATTACTCAACAGAAGCAGGTTTCAACTCTTCTTACCTGTAAGTGTTTCTATTACATGGATATCCTACCTTGCTTATCATCCTTAGGAAATCAACTGTGTACTCTATGCTAAACGTTTGATATGTATTGCTCTAAGAAATAAAACAATCGCTACTGGACTTTTGGAATTACAAGTATATATAGGAATGCACATATGAATTACCTTTGTACTGCTTTAGGAAGTTTTCCCGTGTTGGTGACTACTCTAGAAAATCTTGCTTTAAAAAAAATGGATTTGCAGGGAGTTCACGCAATAGTTATCTGTATTCAGGGTATCAAATTTGCAACACTGAAAATTCCATGCTAAATCAGTAGAAATAACTACAAAAATGCTTTGGAACTTTTAATTTTTTTCTTTAAAAAATAATCATTACAGCATTCCAAAGTAACATTGTTTTAGCAAGTTAATTGATTCATTCAATCCACTAATTTATTCAACGATAAGTTTAAAATATTAAGCAGGTACAGAGAATAAGTAGAAGAAGTATCTGTCTCTCTCCTCAAGGAACTTACCTTTAGAATGGTATTCAGAAAGTTTGTATTAATAACTTTGTATTTTAAGTACTATAATATTAGAAAGTTATGAGGCTACATAATTACACCTGAAAGATCATCCACAAAAATACTCAGAATTTGAGTCTACTACTTGGATACTCATATATGTTATATCTATTCATTGTAAAAGTGTCCCTATACCTATTTGCTCTTTTTAATTATTTAAAAGAAATTAAACTTCTTTTGGATTCTTTAGAAAGGTGCATGAAGCATTCCTATAAATAAATGATTTATACGTCATATTGAAATGTAATATATATACATATAGTAGTAAATAATGCATTATGATTTATCAGCTAGTCCCAAATTCGTTAACCCAAGGGTAAAAGGAGGGTACACAATAGATAATTATTTTGTCATTTATAAAAAAGCTGTCTAGTGATCGTTGTAGAAAAAGTACCTTATATCTTAAAACTTTCCATATAATCATTTTCATAAAATATTCTTTCCTATTAAATATTTTATTTGTCTTGGAAAACATAACTCATGTTGTATGCAAATGACATTTTTATTGATTCTTGTATGTTTCAAATATTTATTGTTTCTTGAGTTTTAATTTCCCAGGTTCTAGTCTTCTTCCTTTAAGAGTTAGAAAACGTCATTCTAACTTTTTCTATCAAAAAATGATCACTAAATTAGAGCTTCACTAAATTTAATAAACATATATATAAAATAGAAAGTAAAATTACTGTATTTCCCAATAAACAATTTGAAGAATAGCTGTCCAATATGTTAGGCAACTTAGACAATAAAAAAATAAATTACTTAAAAAGAGATTATCAAGTTAAAATAGTGAAACAGAGTAACTACTGTGGACATATTCACTCATCCATTTAGTTTACTACTGAATAAAATAAATAATTTGTGATAAACATGATTCTAATATCAATCTGTTAATGGTCTTGTTTCATATATTCTGAAATTAAATATAAAATGTTATTTTTCAAGTGATATAACTTTCTAAGGGTTTAATATTATGGACTAATGAGCAGACAATATTTATTATATGCCCACTGCTTTCTGAGTATCAGGTTAGATGATTTTGCATATAATATATACTTAAATCTGAAAACTATTAATTGTGGTATCACAATCTAAGGCCCAAAGTAAGGTTGAGAAAGGCTAGTTGTTTCCAATATACATTTCAGCAAGCTACATTATATTATGGAAATGCAACTGTGGAAATTATACTTCCTACCGAAGCTATATGAATATACAAGAGAAAATTGGAATAAAAAAAATCTGATTTAAAAGTGCAGGATTAGAAGAATGTACTGATGCATTTGGAATAGTGCTCATTTGATTAGGAACATAAGTTGCATTGAAAATCATATTTTCATTACCATAAAAGCTTTGTCTTAAAAGTATTTTGAAACTTTAGAAGAAAAGAACGGTCCAGTTGAAACTTCCTCTGATATTCAAACTGATAGATGAAGAATAAGATTATGCCTTACTCTTCAGGATTTATATAATTATATACCTAATTCATTGAACAGCCTTAAACTTTTTTTTTTTTTTATCTTTTCTGGCTCCATTGTGAAAGAGTTGATTATTGAAAATCCCATTGGGCATAACAGTAAAATAAACATCACTTTGTGAATATTTTCATACCCATTCACTGTCAATGCAACATGCTTTTTGAGTTATCTTTCCCATAGTAAACAGAACTTCAACTACTGTTTTAAATTAGTGCTTCTTGAAGCTAATCACTAGGTGGAAATAGAAGTACTGTCTCTGGCCAAGGATATATTCTCTGTGATGTCAGCTAGCTCATGTGGGAATCAAACATTCAGTCTTAGCTTCACTAAGATTGTGCACCAGGCAATTGAGTGTCTCATACACAGAAAAGCAAAGTATAGTTTCAGGAATTTTGCCAGAAACAAATTTTGTGCAAAATAAGATTAATCTAAAAATCCAGTGTCATTTAAACAAAATATCTTACATTAAGAATTTTGAAATAATTTGAAAACATTTCCTAACAACAGAAACAAAAAAATGCAAACAGAAAATATTTCATTAGATTTTTACTTTTTTAAGTTTAAGATACATTTAATAGCATAGCTATCCTAATTCTGAAAGAAAAGCAGCCTTGTCACCTGATTTAAACATTTTCCTGAACATTCTTCTCAAAGCTTAAGAGCAAAGGTAAACTCTGACAATTATTTGGCCAGGTGTGAAGAAAAGGTCTCCATGAAAACTCATGGAGTTAGCTGGGTTTTTTTGTTTGTTTTGATAAGGTGATCTCATCGATTATATCTTTGGAACAGGAGGACTTGTGATTATAACAGCATATCTACTTCCTTGATCTTGCTACCCTTTCCTTATGCCATCCCCATAAATAAGAATCAGGAGATCCTGGTAGACCTGAGTTTTTATTCAAATGATGATCTTTACTAGATGTGTGATCTTGGAGAAATTATTTATTTTTATGACACAGGTTTTTTCATCTGTGAAGCCTTGATAATACCCAACCCATAAATTCTTGTCAGAATGCATTAACAGTGTCTGCAAAGAACAAATCAAGAATATTTCTCCATTGTCTACTTTCTTTGCCTGAAACATTATTTAAACAACAAGTTTAAGTTGTAAAATCCCCATGTTACTGACTTTTAAGCTAACATTTTTTTTCTGCAATCCAAAAATTTGTTATTACATCACTAGAAAAGATCAGTGTTCCACACAAATTTAACAACTATTCATTGAAGTTAATACCTGGTCTGACATTTAATAAATGGGACATTAAGATATGTCCAGAAGTTTCTAAATGTGCCATCTTGAAGCAATACCAAATTTCTGATAACTAACCAGTTTTTACCATAAGGATACATTAATACATCTATGTAGAATTTTTTTCCTCAGAGTAAAGCAACAATATTATTAGAGAATAATTCTCAGAGATATTGACAACAGTGGGCTTCAACTCTGGTTAGCAGGCATGTGTATAAAAGTTCAAGTTTACAGAAATTTACATGAATTCTCCTTTGAGGAAAAGATAGGGCTGTGAACATTTTAGTTATTGGATATAGTAATGAAATGCACAATAATCTTAAGTGGGAAAATATAAAATATTTAGTCTTGAAGAATTATACAAAGCTGAGGTTTCAGAGAGTTAGAAACACCTTTGGTAGAAGGAATAGGGAGAAGCAACTAACAAATTGTGTCTCAGGCACTAGGCTTAATTCATCATGTTTATTACCTAATTTTAGAGAAAGTAAAATTGGAAGAGTGGAGAGTCATCTTAAACAGATGGTAGCTGAAACCAAGATTTCAGATAAATTGGCTAAGAATTTAGAATGAGGGAAAAAAGCAGACAATTAAAACAGAATATTGAAAAGGTAACCTGGGCTGAGAAATGAAACGATCCCCAAAGTTTCATGCTTTAAAATTATATGGCATCAAAATAAATATCTGAATTCAAAATACTGATTAGCTGGCAGCTCTAGATAACTTGGGTTATGCCTTTCATGTCTATTTCTTCAGTGTCTTCTGTACTGCTGGAAAAAAAATGTTTACTGAATGAAAATGTGTTCAATTATTTAGGAATCACTTAAGTATTTGTTTGTATAATGTTATTTTTGACACTTTAATAATGACAAAAACAGCAAAATATAGCCTGTTCTAAATATTATCATGCTATTTTCCAGATGTTTGATATAAGAAAATAATGAAAAACAAATATTTTCCCCCAAATGCAATATGCTTTAACTTTTAAAAAAAACCAAAATGTGAAATAAAAATGTATAATTCTACTTTTCTTTTTATTTCTTACTAAGGTAATTAAAATGCTTGCTTTACTCAAACACATTTTACCTTAAAATCCTGACATTTCTACTGATAGAGAATTCTTAAGCTAAAGCTTATTTAAGAAAGATGTCAGTAAATATTTATGTAAAAATGCTTAGAAATTCCTGCATAATACTTAAATCTTCCTGTTATCATGTTATTAGTATTAATAGCAAATTACTATAGAAGCGTTATTCCTTTGAGATGATATGCCAAGTTTATACTTGTGCATGGTGTTTCATCAGGATACAGTCATTTTCTTAATAATCAGAGGAAGCCCAGAGCTTCTGAATTTTAAAATAATTAGTAATTGATCACTTCAAATGAGAACACTGCTGTTATGACTAATGAATGAATTGCTAATGTTTGTAATAAATGATATTTTGTACTGATAGAGAAATGACTATGTATGATGATTTTTATCTGGTTCTCAACAGGATACTGGAGAAATAAAGATGATTATATCTTCATTGCATATTTCCTTCATACATGTTTTAATAAAGTTCTGAAGCATAAGGAAAGATTAAAGTTCAGTTATATAAGGTATATTATATGACGATAATTTTCTATTTCAAAGAAAAATTAAATCATCTTCAAAAATATAGTGTGTGAAGTTTTCTGACCAAATGCTTGTAGTAGGTAATTAGAGAAAACTTCACTTTTACCTTCATAAAAACTTCCTCAAGGGCTATTTATATGTTACTGTATAAAGAGTACCTGTATCCATGAACGATTTATGTGAACATAAAACTCACAAATGAATTCATATAGTATTTGTTTTCCAGCTTATGCTCCAATTTTTTTTTCAATGACTAGGCTATTTAAATACCTTTGACCATCATCACCACTCTGTTAGACTACATACATACAGACATAAGACAAATGTTATCATACAGACACAAGACAAATGTTTCCTTAATGGAAGTTCTTGCATTTATCTCTCCTTCCTTCTACTCATCAAAAACAGACACATATACATATTTGATGATCTTGCCTACAACACCTTTCACCATTACCAAAAAGAAACATCTCCATCAGGAGTCTTTTTGTTACCATTAGTTTTCATATCAGAAATATTCTTACCAAATAACCCAAATTATAAATAACTATCCTTTAGCTACTCATATTTACTTTCTCAGAGTTGTACAACCTCCAAAGAGAAGGCTGAACAATAAATTATGACTGATTAAAATTTCTAATTTGTTCCCTTATAATTGGAATCTTTTTGTTTCATCTAATAAGGGTTAACTATATAAATCATATGATATCATTCTGAGATGCTTTGTAAACAAAGTTTCATTTTATTTTATAGCTTTTTAACAACAAAAGATCATGTACCATAGTCTAGCTAAATGTTAAGATTCCTGGTCTCTGAACCATCCCAGAAAATATTTTCCTACATTTACCTATTTTTTTTCCATTAGCTCATCACCTAGAATTGAAAGATTGATCATTTGCCTTATTCTACTCCCATTATTGGCAAATAATAATACCTAATGATCCAGAGAGATAATCCCTTATTTATATAAGGGTAAATTTGGCTTAAAAGAAAAAGTAAATAAAATAATATGGTTATTAAAAGCCTCACATTTAATGTTGAATTTTTAATTATATCAGAGGGTTTTGGAGGTTTTCTTCATCTTAAAATTCTAATGGGAAATTATTCTCAGAATTTGAAGGAAGGACTTGGGGCTCTCATACTGAGTGAAGTAAGTCAGAAAGAGAAAGACAAATACCATATGATATCACTGATAACTGGAATCTAATATACGGCACAAATGAACCTTTCCACAGAAAAGAAAATCATGGATTTGGAGAATAGACTTGTGGTTGCCTGGGGGAGGGGAGGGAGTGGGATGAATTGGGAGCTTGGGGTTAATGGATGCAAACTATTGCTTTTGGAGTGGATTAGCAATGAGATCCTGCTGTTAAGCATTGAGAACTATGTCTAGTCACTTATGATGAAGCATGATAATGAGAGAAAAAAGAATGTAAGCATGTATGTGTAACTAGGTCACTATGCTGTACAGTAGGAAAAAAATTGTATTGGGGAAATAACAATAATTTTAAAAAGTTATAAAGAAAAAAAAAGAATTTGAAGGAAAGCATATTGTGAGTAGCTCACCCTCAAAGTTAATGAATATTTATTTCACTTAATTAACAAAACTATATTATTTTTACCACAAGAAGGTATTGAAACCCTCCAAACTCTTCTGAAGTTTTTTTTTTTTAATATTTTTTACATCTCTCAGAGAATTATATTTAAAGTGCAATGGGAAGGATAATTTTTCCTGTGTTGTCATCTCTCCAAGAGTTTTCCACTCTGGGAAGCAGAGGAGACCTTCACAAGTGAGAATACCAAAATAGAATTGAATAGCTTTTAAAACTTTGTTATTACATAATTCTTTAAAATTTTGGCTAGTAGAATTGCTGTGTGTGTGTGTGTGTGAATGTTCTATAAGATGCTAAAAAATCATTTTGATGGTACCTTATGGAAGTACTGTCTATAAAAATACTTTACTGTCTGTAAAAATAGCTATAGTATCAATACAGCTACAGATGGAATTTTAATCAATATCTTAAAGTTCTTTAGAGATCAGTGTGCGGGACATGATAATAGTTGCCTGCAAATATCATGTACTCACATTATATCAGATAATATTCTGATAGATTTTCATGTATATTTTCATCCAAATTTTCTATCTGTCATGCATTATAATTATTTGTATTTTACTTATGCAAATATTGAAGTTAAAAGAGGCTAAGAAAATTATCCAAAGGCACATACTAATAAGTGGAAAATGAAGACACAGAACCTGTATTTTCTTCAATGTTTGATCTCTTAATTATAAGATATTTCTGAAAGTTTGCTCAAAATTAATCCCACAACTTAGAAAATGAATAGTATGCAGACAAGGAAAAAAAAATTTCCTGAGGCAGTTTTGAGCTGATTCTTTCCTGGTTCAAATAGATTGTTGTGCAGTATATTGTTATGCCTGACATAAATTTTAAGTCAATAAATGGAGAAATAGATTCTAATAAATAGACTTGAATTTTCAAAGTTCTGTACTGCCATTCTAAAATGGTTTTGCTTAGTTGTTGAGGCATGTTTATTCTACCTGATCAAACAGTTAGGTTTCAGGGAGACTAAAGTTCACTGTATTCAGTTAAGAAAAATGAATGAATATGAACAGTTTGAGAGAAATCTGATACTTTAATGCTTTAAACACAGATATTTAAAAATACCAAGAGCTTATAAAGTAGATGATAAGCTATGTACAATAATATAATATTACAATAACATCTGAAATGCCAGTTTTAAAAAAGACTGTACTTTTTGCTGACTTTGTTTTTCACAAAACCTACAGAAAAATAAAACTATAGTCAATGGTATTAGCAAATGTTTACATTGTGTAATTCAGTAAGAAAAATTAATTACAAAACTACTAATGACATATTTTATTTAGTTCTAATCATGTTTTGCAAAATTGATTGATAAAAGCACTATTTGTCTGGCACAATGAGGAATAATTTTCCACATTATTGCTTAGTCCCTTGAACAAATCAACCTCAAACCCTTGGGACTTGGCAGTGATTCATGAAAAGAAAAGCATTACCAAGAACATTTGACTTTCTGAAGGACAAAGTTATATAATACAAATAAGAATATAGCAAATGGCATAAGATGTGAACATTATCAAGGACAAATATATAATATCTAGCCATCAAACGTGTTTAAAAATAAGCATTAAGAAAATGAGATTCAGAAAAGATAACCAAAGCCACATTTGATAAAATGCACAGAAACAAGAAATAATCAAAATATAAATATTCAATGGGGAGAAGCTATTTGGAAGAGATAAATGCCAAAGATACATGGAATGATGGTACACAAACTAACTGAGAGAAAGAGATGCACTGTAATAAAAATTGTCATTAAATGGATATAAGCCCACAGTAACAGAAAGCCTTATTTTTACCCCCTACTCTGCCCAAATATGAGCCTATCCAGAGCAGACTAACTCTGCTTGCCCTGCCACCTGCAACCTGCCTCAATGAGGAAATGATCCCATCAGTCTGCATTTCATGATTCTGAGATGTAACCAAATGGTCTCAGCAGGAATTTAGAAAAAAAAAATTATTCTGTGTTCTACTCCAAACCATTAACAAGTCCGTTTGTATCATTTGAAGTTAATTTTTCTCCTTTCATCCAGCTTCTTTATATTGCTATTATCTTTGATTTACTTTCCTCTGTTTGGTCTTACTTATTTGAATACTTATATATCTGTGTCTAGCTATTATTATCTTCACATTACTACTTATCCATCTTAGCTATATGTTACTTAAACTTCCATACTCATTTCTTAATATGATGATCTCCTGGGTTTTAGGAAAAGTAGCTGTAGAGAGGACTAAAAGCTATCATGTAACAATTTGATAACTTTTTGTTACTGAAAATAATACACATATAAAAGAAGAATACTATAATAAACAGCAATGAAACTATAACCCAGATTCAACATTAGCGACTCATGTTTCATTTATATCTTCACACACTCCTTGTCCAGACCACTTACATTAAAGCAAATCTTCAACCAACTTATATCCAATTAGTGTTCAAATTTATCCAATTATTATCATTTTTAAATAGTTTTCTTAATTTTATTGAGAATTCTAATGATGCTGAAATAATAAGTCTTGTGTTGGTTTTACATGTTAACCAGTTTGAAAATTTTATATTCTATATTGTATCTAATTTTATACAGCTGAATTAGGATAAAGTCATAGTATTCTAGAAGGTTAGTATTGAAAATTCCTATGCCAAATACTTTACTGCATGTTTAGACAAATTTGGGGTTAGTTTTATAATAAAAATCATAATTCTTCAATCTACTGACCTATGCAATTACATACTTGAGGCAGGACTTCTCAGAATTATATATGAAAATGACAATGCCTGCCTAGGCTCAAATGTTGCTAAAATAAATCAGAGCTAATGGTAGCAAAAGAAATCAATATCATGATCATTCAGAAATATTTAGAAGTTGCTTTCAGGAATCACTGTGTCATTAAAAACAGGCTTTTTTCTCACAAAAAGAACATGCTTGACTGTTTTATAGAGTAAGTGGATAATTTTTTTAGCTTTAGAGAGGAAGAAAGTTTGGGATGCTTTTAATTGCTATATTCTAGGTAGAGGAAGCTCTGTTCTACATGAAGGAGTATTTTCTATTACTCTGATGTGAGGAGAAATGTCACATCATCATAATCATAAAAAAATTATGTTTATAATTCCATCTAATAGTAAACCATTTCTATTATGTTACCAAATGTTTAGTGATTCTATCCCTATTTTATTGGAGTTTTATATCTGGAGGTAGATTTAGTAATCAAAGGATTTTTTTTTTTGTCTGGGTATATGCCTTAGAGTGGGATTGCTGGGTCACATGATAGTTCCATATTTAGTTTTCGGAGGTATCTCCATACTGTATTCTACAGTGGTTGTACAAGTTTACATTCCCATAAGCAGTGTAGGAAGGTTCCCTTTTCTCCACACCCTCTCCAGCACTTGTTATTTGTGGACTTGTTAATGATGGCTATTCTGACAGGTGAGAGGTGGTACCTTATAGTAATTTTGATTTGCATTTCTCTAATAACCAGAGATGTTGAACATTTTTTCATGTGCCTGTTGACCATCTAAATCTTCTTTGGAGAATGTCTATTCAGGTATTTTGGCCATTTTTAAATTGGGTTGTTGGTTATTTTTGTTGTTGGGTTGTGTAAGTTGTTTGTATATTTTAGAGATTAAGCCCTTGTTAGTTGCATCATTTGAAACAATTTTCTCCCATTCCATAGGTTGTCTTTCTGTTGTTGTTTCTTTTTTTTAATGGTTTCCTTTGCTGTGAAAAAGTTTTTCAATTTGATTAAGTCCCATTTGTTTACTTTTGCTTTTATTTCTATTTCCTTGGGAGTCTATCCTAAGAAAATATTTGTATGGGTGATGTCAAAGAATGTGTTGTCTACATTCTCCTCTAGGAGTTTGATGGTGTATTGTCTTACATTTAAGATTTAAGCCATTTTGAGTTTATTTTTGTGCATGGTGTGAGGGTGTGTTCCACTTCATTGATTTATACATGGCTGTCCAGTTTACCAAGCCCGACTTGCTAAAAAAAGCCTGTCTTTTTGCAATAATACCACTCTTGGGCATATATCTAGACAAATCTTTCCTTGAAAAAGATACATGTACCCATATGATCATTGCAGCACTATTCAAGTAGTCAAGACATGGAAACAACCTA
The DNA here is from genome assembly GCF_054392235.1 of Sus scrofa. Classification (NCBI taxonomy): domain Eukaryota; kingdom Metazoa; phylum Chordata; class Mammalia; order Artiodactyla; family Suidae; genus Sus; species Sus scrofa. The sequence continues at coordinate 111,907,378 of NC_139397.1, read as the reverse complement.
AATGTCCTTCAACAGATGAATGGATTAAGAAGATGTGGTATACATATATAATGGAATACTACTCAGCCATAAAAAATAACAAAATAATGCCATTTGCAGCAACATGGATGGATCTAGAGACTCTCATACTAAATGAGAGAAGTCAGAAAGAGAAGGACAAATACTATATGATTTCACTTATATCTGGAATCTAATATATGGGACAAATGAGCCTTTACACAGAAAAGAAACTCATGGACTTGGAGAATAAACTTGTTGCCAAGGGGGAGGGGAAATGAGTGTGATGGACTGGGAGCTTGGGGTTAATAAATGCAAACTATTGCATTTGGAGTGGATAAGCAATGAGATCCTGCTTATCTATAGATAAGAACTATATCTAGTCACTTATGATGGAACATGATGAAGGATAATATGAGAAAAAGAATGTATATATATGTTTGACTGAGTTAGTCTGCTGTACAGTAGAAATTGACAGATCACCATAAAGCATATATAATGGAAAAAATAAAAGTCATTAAAAAAAGGAATTTGACTTTGATATTATGCAATTGCTTTTTGACTGTGAAATTTGGGCCAAATTACTTAAACTTTGAATATCCATCCATCAATTTTTTTTTTCCCACTGTACAGCAAGGGGATCAAGTTATCCTTACATGCATACATTACAATTACATTTTTTTCCCCACTCTTTGTTCTGTTGCAACATGAGTATCTAGACAAAGTTCTCAATGCTATTCAGCAGGATCTCCTTGTAAATCTATTCTAAGTTGTGTCTGATAAGCCCAAGCTCCCGATCCCTCCCACTCCCTCCATCTCCCATCAGGCAGCCACAAGTCTTTTCTCCAAGTCCATGATTTTCTTTTCTGAGGAGATGTTCATTTGTGCTGGATATTAGATTCCAGTTATAAGTGATATCATATGGTGTTTATCTTCAAGAAATCCATCAATTTTATAGTGAGTTGCACAAATCTACATCATAAAATTGTTTGAAAATTATGTGGCAATATTTATAACACTTTGAAAACAGTTAAATAGTAAAAAAAAAAAAAAAAAGTAATGCTTTAAGAATTAGTATTATGAGGAATAAACAAATCTCAAGAGATCCCTGGCCTAGAATTCTGCTGCTAAAGAGAAGACTGCTTTCATTAAATACGTAATATGTGTCAGGTACTTTGCCATCTCTAAATGTGTTTATGTGTTTATGTATGTGTTTACGTATGCATAATTTGTTTCTAAAAATAAAATTATGTTAGAATTTTGAACTCTAGTCTATAAAAGAGAGAACAAATTTCACAAAAGTTTAGTTACTTATTTGTTTTCCATATGGCCATAGGAAATATATCAAAGAGAAAAATGCCAACTTTTATTTTACTAGCCTATTCACAGTGGTTTAAGACAAAATTTTAGATTTTAAGAAATCTTTATCTTTTGAGATAATACTATTGAAGACACAAAATGAGGTGCCAAAATGATTTAAGACTTGTGCTTCCAGTTCTGATAGAGTATCTGGCACCAAGTGAGTCCTCTGGCCTAAAAAATCATAAATGGATAAAAATATATAGCAGTATTCTCAGGTATTATAAACATGCAAAGAAATTCTGCAGCACTGAGAACATAGAAATTCAGTTAGGTCAGATACAAATGGTCTTGATTGTAAGTCTGGGTGTAATTTCCTGTTTGTGGCATGTGGCCACCCAATTAGAGTGGCTCTTCTTTGAAGTGTACATGGCAGAGACTTGAGATAAAAGCGGCTGCATGTGTTGGCTCTAGAAAAGGAGGAGCTATTCAGAGGGAAATCCCCAAAGCTCTGTGTTGAAGTTTGCCATGAGTTCTTGGCTGAGAATTGGACTATGGACATGCAAGGGAGAATCCACATTGCTTACCAGAGGGTGGTAACTACAGACTAGAAAACTGAGTAGAAGTATTAGAAATCAAGTAGTATGGGAAATAGTGGAACTCCAGTCCATCTAATGTCTACATACAAATTTAGCAGATCATTAATAGCTTAAGAAAGCAGCTAAGACACTAGAAACATTTCATATTACAATCTAGGTTACACCATAGTAAGTCTTTCTCTAGACGTATCCTAACCAAAACTTAAACAAACCAACAAAACATATAGAGACAAAGTCTGGAGGTTGAGAGGCTTGTGCAACATCTTGGATCTTCTCTAAAATAAAATATAAAACAAAGCCTACAAAAATACAAGGTGATCAACCAGTAATTAAACCACTTGCTAGAATGAAAATTGATATTTTTCAGAGGAAAATAACAGATTCTTGATCTCTAACAAATCATGAACAATGTATAGTATGCAAAAATTACCAATAAGGCAAAAAAAAATATAGTAAAACAGGACTCTCAGTAATAAAGTAAAGTATTGTTAGTAGAAACAAATCAATGCCAAGACAGCTCACATGTTAACTATAGCAAAAATACCTTAAGGTAGCTATTATATTCAAAGAACTAAAGGAATGTGTGTAAAAATAATTTAAAAAATGATATGATCATAAACAGTGAACATTTAGGAACTCTAGGTATAGAAAAGAAAAAAAATAAGAAATTAAATCAAATGTAAATTCTAGAATTGAATACTTCAATAACTAAATAGAAAATACAAACACTGGTTAGATTTAATAAAGATTTGAAAATAACAGAAGTCAATAAATTTGATGATAAATCAAGAAACAGAAAAATGCTTAATATAAGCTACAGAAAGAAAATTTTAAATAAAATGCAGGAATGAGCCATCTCTGGAAAAAATAAGAAATTGTCAAATATTCAGAAGATAAAACATTGAGAATGGGGAAATAATTTCTGAAAACACTCTAGGGGAATTTTTCCAAAATTCAAAGCACATCAGTGACTTACAGATCTAAGAAGCTCAAAAACACTAATTTAGAAGCTTCCGTTGTGACTCAGTGGTTAACAAATCTAACTAGTAGCCATGAGGATGCAGGTTCAATCACTGGCCTTGTTCAGTGGGTTAAGGATCTGGTGTTGCCATGATGCAGATGCAGCCATGAGTTGCAGACGCAGCTCGGATCCTGCACTGCTGTGGTTGTGGCATAAAACTCCCATTCTACCCCTAGCCTGAGAACCTCCATATGCCATGGGTACGGCTCTAAAAAGACAAAACAAAACAAAACAAACAAACCCAAAACACTAATTTAGAATAAAACAAAAACACCCAGGCAAAGCCCACATTGTTGGAATGTTATTATAAAGATCAAATATTAAAAGCTTACAGATGAAAAGTACATGTTACATTGAGAAGATCAAAAATAATATTTCTTGGGAATTTCCATTGTGGCTCAGCATATTAAGGACACTATATTGTCCTTTTGAGGATACGGGTTCAATCTCTGCCCTCAATCAGCACATTAAGAATCCATTAGAACACTCCCTAACACCATACACAAAAATAAACTCCACATGGATTAAAGACCTAGATACAAGACCAGACACTACAAAACTTTTAGAGGAAAACATAGGCCAAACACTCTCTGACATAAACAACAGCAACATCTTCTCAGATCCACCTCTTAGAGTATTGACAATAAAAACAAAAATAAACAAATGGGACCTAATCAAACTTCAAAGTTTCTGCACAGCAAAGGAAACCCTAAACAACACAAAAAGACAACCCACAGAATGGGAGAACATCTTTGCAAGTGAATCAACCGACAAGGGATTCATCTCCAAAATTTATAAACACTTTCTGCAGCTCCATACCAAAAAAACAAACAACCCCATCAAAAAATGGGCAGAAGATCTAAACAGACAGTTCTCCAAAGAAGACATACAGACGGCCAAAAAAACACAGGAAGAGATGTTCAACATCACTCATTATTAGAGAAATGCACATCAAAACCACTCTGAGGTTCCACCTTACACCAGCCAGAATGGCCGTCATCCAAAAGTCTACAAACAATAAGTGCTGGAGAGGGTGTGGAGAAAAAGGAACCCTAGTACACTGTTGGTGGGATTGTAAATTGGTGCAACCACTGTGGAAAACTATATGGACATGCCTCAGAAATCTAAACATAGAACTACCGTTTGATCCAGCAATCCCACTCCTGGGCATCTATCCAGAGAAAACCACGACTCACAAAGACACATGTACTCGATGTTCATTGCAGCACTATACACAATAGCCAAGACATGGAAACAACCTAAATGTCCATCGACAGAGGAGTGAATCCAGAAGAGGTGGTACATATACACAATGGAATATTACTCAGCCATTAAAAAGAATGAAATACCAGCATTTTTAGCAACATGGATGGACCTAGAAACTATCATGCTAAGTGAAGTCAGCCATACAATGAGACACTAACATCCAATGCTTTCACTGACATGTGGAATCTGAAAAAAGGACAGACGTAACTTCTTTGCAGAACAGATGCTGACTCACAGACATTGAAAAACTTATGGTCTCTGGAGGAGACAGTTTGGGGTGGGGGGATGTGCTTGGGCTGTGGGATGGAAATCCTGTGAAATTGGATTGTGATGATCAGTATATAACTACAGATGTGATAAATTCATTTGAGTAATAAAAATTAAAAAAAGAATCCATTGCGGAAAGCTGCATAGGTCTCAGATGAAGCTTAAATGCAGTGATGCTGTGGTTGTGGCATAGGCCTGCAGCTGCAGCTCTGATTGGACCCCTAGCCCAGAACTTCCATATGCCACAGGTATAGATGTTAAATTTTTTTTTCATTTGGAGGAAGTAGAAAAAGATATCAGAGCATAAATTAAATTAAAAGAGACATTCAATATAGAAATTTAAAACAAAAGTCTTTTTTAGGACAAATTAAAAAATTGTTAATCCTGTAATAATACTGACTAGGAATGAAAAAAAGACATGGAATACATATAATACAAAGAGTGTATGTGACCGTAAATTGATTAGAAAATAAATGTTAAAAAGCAGAATCAACACTTCATGCCAATAAAGTTTACAACATAGTACTTTGAAACAATTTATCAAAATTTACTCAGAATTAGAAAAATATGATGAGCTATTTATTATTCAATTAACAGTAAATTATTATTTGAATTTGCAGTCAAAATACATGTGACAAACATCAGGTCCAGATGCTTACACTAGTGAATTCTATAAAAATTCTAAGGACATAATCATAACAATTTTAGATAAACTCTTTCAGTAAAGGGAACATTACCCAATTTACTATCCAAGGTCAGTATAGCCATAATATAATAATCTGACAAATATATTCAAGGAAAAAAATGTATCCTCCTACAACATATATGTAAATTCATTTAACAAAATATTAGTAAAGTGAAGTTAGCACTATACAAAAAGGATAATCTATCATTATCAGCAAGATTTACCCAAAGAATTAAAGTTTCATTCAAAAATCAAATATTAATCAACAGAACTGACCATATTACCAGGAAAAAAAGAAGGAAAAGCAAACAATTATCTCAATAGAAATAATAAAAAGAATATTTGAATAAATGTGACACGTGTTTATCATCAAAATCTTCAACAAGCTCAGAGTAGAGTTAACCTTTTTCAACCTTATAAGGAATATCTATCTACTGAAACACTACAGTTTACATCATATTTAATGGCCAAATACTAATTGCTTTCTCTTTTAAAAATAGTCACAATTCAAAGATAACTGATCTCATCATTTATTCAATATACTAGATTCCTAGACAGTGCAATATGAAATAAAAAAAAAAGACATGAAACTTAGAACAGGCAATGAGAAAAAGTCTCTATTTTTTTGCCTAAAAAATCATGTAGAATATACCTCCAAAAAATACCTGAATTCATAGTAAATATAGCAAAACTTTACAATGTCAATAAAATAATAACCAAAATATAGAAAATATTTTAAAATACCATTTATTATATAACCAAAATCATGAAATACATGAAATTATATTTAACTTAGGACTTTTAAGACTTCTACAAAAAAAATTCAAAATAAACTGAATAAAAAAATAAAGATTTAAATAAATATGTATATATGATATTTAATATTGAAAAAATTAATTTGTTCCTCAAAGTATCTATATCCCAGAATCCATTTTAAAATTGTTGAGATCCTTCTCAAATTTATGTTATAATGCCAAGGACATAGAACAGCTAGAGAGGGAGAGAGGAGGGAAGGGGAGAGAAAGAGAGGGAGAGGGTGAGAGAGAAAAAGAGAGAGAGAGAGAGGGAATGAGATATTAAAAGGGATGGGGAAGAAGAATACATTTTAAAAATATAAACTACTTGACTTCAAAAATACTATTAATCAAGAAACTGTGATGTTGGCTTAAAAATGTTATATAAATCAATTGAAAATTATAGAGCATAGAGAAGTAGACAATACATACAAATATACAGGCATATGCACAAACTTTATTTAATTTTTATAAAAGTAATTCATGGGACAAATTATTTTTTCTTCAGTAAACCATTTAAAAATCTGTTAAACATCTTATCCCTACCTCACAGCATATACCAACATCTGTTCACAAATATAAATACTAGATCTAAGATTCTAAATTTAAGAAATAACTATTACCTTCAGAAGAAAGCAGTTATTTCTCATATAGTACACACACAAACAACACTCATTTTAAAGGGTAATATAGAGGAATACTGTTATATAAAATTGGACTTCATGAATATTAAAATTTTACACTTCTAAATATAGTTGAAAATACTAAAGGGTAAATGGGAGAAAGTGTTTGCATAAAAATATCTATTAAAGGACTTTTAGCCTGAATATATAAAGAACTCTAATAACTCAATAATAAGAGGATGAACAATAAAATTTAAATGGTCAAAAACTAGAACAAATATATTCACAAAAGATATGTAGAAATATATATTCTACATATCAAAAACTAGAACAAATATATTCACAAAACATATGGAAAAAAATATCCCACACTGTAGTCAATAAAGAAAACAAAAATACAGCAATGGAATATTACTTAGCAATAAAAACCAACAAACCACAATAAAGACTATATGGAAGACACTCAAAAAGTTTATGCTAAGCAAAAGAAGCTCTTAACTTGGAAATAAAATGCACATACTGTATCACAACATGCATATATAATACCAGAGAGAGTAAAAATTGATATATAGTGTAGAAATCATATCTAATTTCCAGGAGTGCAGAAAAATTGGCTTTAAAGGGGCAGAAGAGAATTTTCTGGAGTGATGAAAATCTTCTGTACCTTGATATTGATTGGATTTTCATTTGTCAAAACTTGAACTTTACACATTTCTCATGTACATTTAACTGTATGAAAATCATACACAGAATAAAGTTGAAAATATATTGATAACACAAGAGTAGATATGAGACATATGAATTACATATTGTACAGTGCTTTGTTTTTAACTTTGGCATTAACTTTACATTTCAATTAATATCCGTCATGAGCATGAGTAATAGGTACTGAGTAAGATACTATAATGATGAAATCAGAATCCATAGAGATCAGTTGTCTCAAGATTCTCACCTTGACTAAAACTGACAAACCTCTGACCAGACTCACTAAGAAGAAAGATCTCGAATAAACAAAATAAGAAATGAAAATGGAGACATCTCAACAGATACTGAAGAAATACAAAAAAAAAAAAAAAAAAAAACACATAGGAGAACGCTTTAAACAATTATATACCTAGAAATTTTACAATCTAGAAGAAATAGACAACTTTCTAGAGACAGCCCACCAAAACTGAATCAAGAAGAAATAGACCAAATGAACAGATTGATCACTAGAAATTTGAATATGTCATAAAAATACCCCCTACAAACAAAAGTCCAGGACCAGATGGCTTCATAAGTGAATTCTACCAACATACCAAGAAGAGCTTATACCCATGCTTCTTAAACTTTTCCAAAATCTTGAAGAAGAAGGAATACTCCAAATACATTCCATGAAGCCACAATCACCCTAATACCAAAATCAGACAAAGATACTACAAAAAAATTATACACCAATATCTTTGATGAATATATGGATTTCCCATGTGGCTTGCACCATACTCTTTGATGAATACAGACACAAAATTCTTAGCAAAATTTTAGCCAACCAAATCCAACAACATATAAAAAAGATCATACCCACAACTGAGATTCACCCCAAGTTCACAAGGATGGTTCAACCTAGGCAAATCAATCAACATCATAACACCACATTAACAAAAGAAAAGTAAAAAACCACATGATCATCTCAATAGATGCAGGAAAAGCATTTGACAAGATCCAACATCCATTCACAATAAAAATTCTTACCAAAGTGGTTATAGAGGGGGCATATCTTAACATAATAAAAGCCATTTATGACAAACCAAAGCCAATATAAAACTCAATGAAGAAAAGCTGAAAGTCTTACTGCTAAAATCTGGAAAAAGACAAAGATGCCCACTCTCACCACTTTTATTCAATGTATTATTGGAAGTCCTAGCCATAGCAATCAAACAAAAGAAATGAAAGGTATCCAATTTGGAAGAGAAGAGTTCAAATTGTCACTCTATGCAGATGACATGATACTATATATAAAGAAAACCCTGAGGATTCCACAGAAAATCTACTCGAACTGATCATTGAATTTAGCAAAGTACTAGGATACAAGAATAAAATTCAGAAATCAGTTGCATTTCTGTATACTAACAATGAGATATATAAGAAAAGGAATATAAAAATATATTTTAAAATCACACCCCCAAAAATTAAATACCAAGGATTAAACCTGACCAAGGCAGTGAAAGACTTATATCCTAAGAACTATAAAATATCAAGGAAATTAAAGAGGATTCAAAGAAATGGAAAGATATTCCATGCTCCTAGATTGGAAGAATTAACACAATTAAAATGGCCATACTAACCAAACCAATCTACAGATTCAGTGTAATCCCTGTCAAATTACCCATGACATTTTTCACAGAACTAGAACAAACAATCCAAAAATTTATATGGAACCACAAAAGACCCAGAATTCCCAAAGCAATCCTGAGGAACAAAAACCAAGCAGGAGCCATAACTCTCCCAGACGTTAGGCAATATTACAAAGCCACAGTCATCAAGATAGTGTGGTACTGGTACCAAGACCAATGTAACAGAATAGAGAACCCAGAAATAAACCCAGACACCTCTGGTCAATTAATCTTTGACAAAGGAGGCAAGAACATAAAATGGGAAAAAGACAGTCTGGACAGCTGCATGCAAATCAATGAAACTAGAACACACACTCACACCATGCACAAAAATAAACTCAAAATGGCTTAAAGACAAGTATAAGACAAAACACCATAAAACTCCTAGAATAGAACAATGGCAAAAACATTCTGTGACATCAACTGTGCAAATGTTTTCTTAGGTCAGTCTCTTAAGGAAATAGAAACAAAAACAAAAATAAACAAATGGGACGTATTCAAACTTTTAAGCCTTTGCCCAGCAAAGGAAATCATAATAAAAATAAAAAGACAACCTATGGAATGGGAGAAAATAGCTGCAAATGATGCAACTGATAAGGGATTAATGTCCAAAATATACAAACAACTCATACAACTCAATAGCAAAAAAGTAACCCAATTGAAAAATGGGCAGAAGACCTAAAAAGATAATTCTCCAATGAAAACATATAGATGGCCAACAGGAACATGAAAAAACACTCAACATCATTAATTATTAAGGAAATGTAAATCAAAACTACATTGAGTTACCACCTTACACTGGTCAGAGTGGCTATTATTAATAAATCTATAAATAACATATGCTGGAGAGGGTGTGGGAAAAAGGCAACCTTCCTACACCTTTGGTATGAATGTAACTTGGTAAAATCACCATGGAAAACAGTATGAAAGTACCTCAGAAAACCAAATATAGACCTGCCATATGATCTAGCAATCCCCCTCCTGGGCATATATCTGGATAAAACTTTTGTTCAAAAAGATATATGTTGATTTCCCATTGTGGCTCAGTGGTAACAAACCCACTAATATACATGAGGACACAGGTTCAATCCTTGGACTCACTAAGTGGGTTATGGATCAAATGTTGCCATGATCTGTGGTGTAGGTCACAGATGCTGCTTGGATCAGTTGTTGCTGTGGCTGTGGTGTAGGCTAGTGGCTATAGCTCCATCAACCCCTAGACTGGGAAATTCCATACGCCATGGGTGTGGCCCTAAAAAGACAAAAAAAAAAAAAAAGATACATGCACCCCAAGTTACTACAGCACTAATCACAATGTCTTAAGACATGGAAACAACTTAAATGTCTATCGACAGATGAATGGATTAAGAAGATGTGGTATATATACACAATAGAATAATACTTGGCCATAAAAAGAACAAAATAATGCCATTTGCAGCAAAATGGATGCAACCAGAGATTTTCATACTAAGTGAAGTAAGTCAGAAAGAGAAAGACAAATACCATGTGATATCACATCTCTGGAATCTAATATATGGCACAAATGAACCTATTTATAGAAAAGAATCAAACTCATGGACATGGAGAACAGACTTGTGGTTAGCTAGAGGGTAGGGAGGAGTCAGATGGACTAGAAGTTTGGGGTTAGTAGATGCAAACTATTTCACTGGGAGTGGGTAAGCAATGAGGTCCTATACCACAGGGGACTATATCCAATCACTCATGATGGAACTTGATGGAGGATAATGTCTGTCTATCTATCTATATATATAGGGAACTATATCCATCACTCATGATGGAATTTGATGGAGGATAATATCTATGTATCTATATACCTATATCTATATAAACTGGGTCACCTTGCTATATAGCAGAAATTGACATAATATTATAAATAAACCACAATAAATTTTTTTTTTAATTCTCACCTTCAATCAGAACCCTCCTCTAGTACCAGGATATATCAAAATTGTTTTCCTTAAAGAGGAACTCACAGTTGAAACTATGTTTATAATGTGTAAGTTGTGTTATCCACAAATTGTTTTGAATTCTTTGAAGGATTTTTTACAAGACTAATAACTATTTTTTGTCTATGTAGTTATTTTATGCTCACTTATTTTTCTAAGTTGAATAATTACAAAATTGATATTTTAATATATAAATACCTCTAGCATTGGAGAGAGGATTGATTATCAAAGTGACAGCTGAATAAAGTTGAAAAATTGAAGGTTTGGTAGAAAAACACCTTGAGGAACTTTAAATGTTGACATGATTGCTTCATGAGAGGTGGTGAGTATACTTCAAAACTGAAACTATATTATATTTAATATGTCCTCCACTTTGTTGTAAATCTGCACTTTACTGTTAAACAATGGGGATATAAATTGAAATCCTGGATTAGACTACAGTCATCATCAAATCTGAGTTCTCCAGTGCACAGAGCATGTCTGACAGATGAAAATACAACACAACAAAACAAAAGTCAACGTTCTGTGTATCCACACTGTCACCAATAAATTACAGTTTATTTCTGGTGTATTGCAACAGTTCGATAGTGACAGTGCTTTGGAACCCTGTCAAGATCAAACCATTCTGTCACATGCTATTCCCTTCCAAATCAAGGAAGTACTATATCAGATTAAATTGCTTGCAAAAACATGTGCCTTATACATCAAAAAATGACTGATTTATTTATCAGAATTATCATAATTTTATAAGTGTATTTATTTATATGGGTCTTTAGTAAAGAACAAGCAATATCAACATTCGAATCTTTGGCTTTTAAAGCTTACTCTCTGTTTGCTAAGTAAAAAGAGAAATACTAAGGGGATCTTACAAATCCCCATGAGAATTGGCTTTTTTCAAAGAATTCAGCTAGTCTTAAAAAAGTAAATGGTACCTTTTTGCTAGTATTTATAATTGATAGAAGATGTAGGAGGAGGCAAAACACCACAAGTATCAATGATTTAAAACTGTGGAAAAAGGAAAAGAAGTGATTCAATTTTTCCTGGTCAGTCATGTGGAAAGGGGAGTGTTATTAATATTGCACATTCAAAATTAAGGACTATCTTTAGAACACTTTTATGTCACCAAGATTTCAGACACACCTCTAGCCATAACAGTTAGAAATAAATGAGCCATAATTGATCACAGAGCCATTCTATGCCACATTCACTTCAATTTTCTTGGAAGCAGATGTATGAATGATCTTAACCAGAAGGGCAGAAGACTACTCCATTTCAGAATTCATGACAGTTATTATATTTTCACAAAATAAACAATAACAGATGGTCTAAAAATTGCTGTGTGCGTTTTATGTACTATTTGCACTAAATGCCAGGGTATAAAGGGAAATACAAAAAGGAGGAAAATGAAATATTAAAGCTAGAGATCAAATAATCTTTAATGAATGTCTTACTTTGGAGCTCCATTTACTTATAAATTATTTGATAATTTTGATATGATACATTTAATTTTATAAAATATTTTGTCAAAGATTATCTATTGTATCTTGTATCATATAGATTTCATCATATTTAGTATATTTTATTACTACTTTAAATTTCAGTATTAAGTCTCTATATAACAAATTGAATGCTTAAGTCACATTCTAAATGACATTAAAGCTTAATTGCCCTTAATTCAGAATCACAAGTTCTATGTTTACCTCCTGAATTTAGGCAACCCATCTGCAGTTAAGATAACCTAATATAGATCCAATACACCTGGCATTTATATACCTAGTAATTTGTCAAAAAGGTTTTTTCTCAAAACCTAAATGTTCCTTATCCTCACCGAAACAAACTAGGGATTTATGCTTCCCTTCACCTTCTATTCCTTCTGACTTTCAGACTATCAACCTAGAAACAAAAGCTTTCTCTTTAGGAATGTAAACAGGGAAAATCATTGACTTAGCTTAATACTACAATCAGAACTGTCATTTGATGAATGTCTTGATGAAAATGCATGAGCAGCAATTTCTTTATAAAATGAAGTAAACTAGAGTGAGGGTCTTTGGGGGAGAAAGGGAGGGCAAGTATGGAATGAATGATTGAGTTAGCCAAAATTATGCAGAAGGTCAATTAAGCAGAAAGTGGCACAACACTATAAATCAACTATACTTAAAAAAATGTAAAAAAAATATGTAGGAGGTTGATGTTGAATAAATCACCATTCACAGAGAGGAAAACATATGTGAAATTCTTCAAATGAATAATAATAAAAATTTCTAGAAAACTAATTTCTGCTTTCTTGGTTAATTAACTGTTGCTTTCCCTCTAAATATTTATACACCTATCATCTATCTATCTATCATCTATCTTAATATTTGTCCACTCTATCTTTTGATCCATCTACATGTATACAGACACCTGAATTTATTAAGATAACAATAGTTCATTCAAAGTTCAGACATTGGTGAAGGACCTGAATTAAATTGCTGCTAATAGTAACTTAATTTACTAATAGTAACTTAATTTCTCTCTCTGGTTGCAAATAAAATTTCCTTATCTTTTATTTAGAATATATACATACACATCAATGAATAAATAAGGAACACAAGAGTCTCTGTCATAAGTCTGCATATTTAACTAATTCTTAAAAATTTTATTGATTATTAATGACATTAGTGCAAATCTTGACAATCAATTCTGAAAATGTCACTTATCAAATTCTGAAAAATTTTATTATTAATGACATTAGTGCAAATCTTGACAATCAATTCTGAAAATGTCACTACATTTTAGATTGTAAAGAAATTGAAGTTGGAGTTCCCATTTGTGACTCAGGGGAAATGAATCCAACTAATAACCATGAGAATGCAGGTTCGATCCCTGGACTTGCTCAGTGGATCGGGGATCCAGCATTGCCTTGAGTTGGGGTGTAGGTCGCAGATGCAGTTTGGATCCTGCATTGCTCTTGAGTAGGCTGACAGCTACAACTCCAATTCAACTCCTAGCCTGGGAATTTCCATTCATTGGGGGTGCGGCCCTAAAAAAAACTTTTTTAAAAATTGAATTTTATTTATTAATTTACATTTAGGGCCATATCTTTGGCATAAGGAAGATCCTGGGCTAGGAGTCAAATCAGAGCGTGCAGGCCTATGCCACCGCCAAAGCAGTGCCAAATCCAATTGGCATCTATGACCAAAGCCACAGCTTGTAGCAATGCTGGATCCTTAATTGTGGCTTTAAAAACATCACAACACATTCTTTAGTATCTAATTTTTATAGATTAAGTAATATCTATCTGATTGATTATATTTTTATTTTGAGGCACTTATTTTTCTATTTTTTCTAAAAATCATAAAGTTGAATTTACAACATTTAACTACATTTAATCCTATCTTCCTATGTTTCCATATTTATGTTTCCATGGTAAATCATTATTTGAGTCTTTCAGACCACTTATAATTTCAAATTTTAACAAGATGTAAAGAGAAATATACCTTGAATTAAAGAATTTACTGCAGGTAATTATCAGAAAAAATATGAGATATCCCATGATTACACATCCAGTTTAAAAAAAAAAAACCTCAAAATTATTTTGATAAACTTGCTATGTTCTTTCATTTGATCCTTATAAAAGTAATAGAAATTAATTAATATTTTGTATTTAATATATATGTAATGCTCACAACTCTTCTTTCTTATAGTTAGTAAAATGCAGAACAGTCCTATTCCCCTTTCGATTAAATAAAGACTTGCCTACAGGCTTTTACTTTCCTCTTGATGAAATAATACACCTTCTAATTATACACTGAAACACTTTAATTCCAATATGGCAAAATTTGAGCAGCTTCTGAACTAATACCTTAAGTTTCTTCTTAATAGGAAACAATGTTTAGGTGTTCAATGACCTTTCATTGCTAAGGACATATTGTCATTATCAAACTAAATTAGGAGACATAAAATGATTAAAATAGACCTAAAATTCTGAGACTTTCCTCTTAACTGAAAACCATGATTCTTCTGAGTTTCCCTGCATAATATTCTTTCAGCTCAGTATTGCTTTTTTTTTTTTTTTTTCTTCTTGAAAGTGGCATCTCCTTCCTTATTCCTCAGTGAAACTCTAGGTTTGAGAGAGGAGCTCTCTATATTTGGGCACTCTCTGTCTATCTGTGTCAGCATTTCTCAAACCAAATCCCTGCTGATAAATGGGTAGAACAAAACAGATGAATACTAGAAGATTCTGGCCAAGTTGACTTTTCGGCCGCTGTCTCAGTCAGTATTTCCCAGTCCTTATTCAGGACACTAAAACTACACTTTGAAAGGATTTGATCTCCACTTATCCCCTATACAATAAAGTCCAAAGCAATAAATAAAATATTTTCATGTTCATAGATTACAAACTAATTTCATACATTATTGTTTTCTGCTTGATGAAATAAATAATATGATTAGTATACCTACTACTTTTGATGATTTTTAAATTGTCTTCATATAATTTATAAGGTCAGTGCCATGGTCTGATAGTTCTTACAGTACAATCTGCCTCTCTCACCTGAATAATTATTATATTTCCCTTACCCCACATATACATACTTTAACACAATGCTCTGATTCTGTCTCATCTCTAGATTGGGAGATTTACTTCACACCATATTATAGCCCATGGTTATTTCAGAGCACGAATTCTGACTAGAAAAGGTATCACCACTATGGGGACCAAAATTGGTTTTAGGAGTGAAAATAATTTGACTCATTTAAGTATAAGCACAGATAGTCGTACATCGTATTTATAGATATATCTGTAGTATTAAATTTTCTTAGGGGGTTGATTAGGTTCAAATCTTTAAAAAAATATCCAAGGGAGAGAATGGTAATGAAAAAGAAAAAAAAATGTATAGAAACTCTGAGTTAGCACAAGGACTATTCATGTACAACACTGTTTTTTGTTTTTTTGTTTGTTTGTTTGTTTGTTTGTCTTTTTGCTATTTCTTGGGCCACTCCCACGGCATATGGAGTTTCCCACGCTAGGGGTCTAATCGGAGCTGTAGCTGCCAGCCTATGCCAGAGCCATAGCAATGCGGGATCCGAGCCGCGTCTGCAACCTACACCACAGCTCACGGCAACGACGGATCGTTAACCCACTGAGCAAGGGCAGGGATCGAACCCGCAACCTCATGGTTCCTAGTCGGATTCGTCAACCACTGCGCCACAACGGGAACTCCTACAACACTGTTTTTTATATTTTCTCAGATCTACAGGCTAGATGATTTGTCAGTCATCTAGAAGGTATCTGTAGTCGCATATTTACTGCTATGTGGCTCCAAAATATCACTACTATTTTTTTAATCTTTTACTTTGCTCTAAAACTTTATCACAACTGAATTTAACTAGTATCTTTCTTGGGTTTAAGGATGATGCATGCCTAATTGTGATATATTAATTATTTTTATTTCTCTTAAAAATTAACTGAGTTCATAGGAAATATAAGGACTGCCATTTAGTCACAGAGGCTGGGAAGATGGAGAAGAGCACATGGAGAGAAATATCAAGTTGTAGGGCTAAAAGAGGCAAGATAGAAAGATGCTTTATAGTGGCCAGAAAATACTATGACAATTTGACTATTTAGAGGCAAAATAATGGAAAAAATGTAGCCACTTAAGGATTCAGAATGGTAAGTCCATGAGGCAAAGGCAAAATCTTCTCACAATGAAGTATTTTAGGGACCAAACATATTAAAATGTTATTTCCTAAAATGTTGCTAATCCATCAATTATTTGCATTAACATCATTGGTCCAAGTAGTAGAACAGTTCTTGTAATAAAAATTCTGAGAGAAAAGAGTTTTGGTAATGAACTATGAATCATCAGTTTAACCAAATTGGGAATGTCAGAGACTTTTGATTTCATACTGAGTTCCTTTTGAAGACAGTCAAGAAGTACAGGGTACAGTGGGTACTAGCAATGCTGAGGCAGATGCTTAGGCAGCTGTGCATTAAAGAGTTAGCCGGTCCCAGATGGAGCGTAGTATCATGGATCATGAAGCAATCACTCTTTTTTCAATAAATCGCTCTTGTACAGGGTTACTCTTAAATTATTCAATTGGGAAAGCAAGTCTTATACAGTGAGGGGAAAGGCCATATAATAATTTCTAATAGCACAACCTGAGACTCATTTTTGACATATAATTTATTTCTTCCTGATATGATGATATTTGGATGATTGCCACATGTGTATTTAATGTAGAAAGGCCAGCTGCCAGGATATCCACTTTCATTGTTCCTCCAGAACCAGAAAAGAAATAAACAGCCATCATTTTAGTATGTAAAGGGCAGAAACATGTATAATTTCAGGAAAAGATCAACAGGAATTCATGTTCTCTGTTTTTTCATTTTCTCTATTGTTGTTCCTGTTGAAATCTTCCCTAGATTATAGCTATAAATGTTTTATAAGATTACTCTTTTCCTTCTCTATCCTATTCTATTCTGCCAAGATTTTTGCAGTGCATTTCCTAAATCTCAATCTTCCTCAAAAACTTATGGTACATCTCATTTCATATAGTGTTAATTAAAGGTCTTTTCTGATACCTTCCTTGGTATGATCTGCATTTATTTGTCTAGCTTTATCTGGCACTTCCTTATATGAACATTTTGCTCAAAGTAAATAATTTACTGTTTTTGAGCATATTACAGATTTTACTAATTCCATATCTACCTTCTCAGATGTCTCTTTTATTTTATATTTTTTTCTGACCCACCATTCTCAGCCTCACACTATCAGTTCAAAGCTCTTCTTTACTTTATTCCCCTTATGTAAAATGTCAATTGACATAGAAGCTAATTTATAACTATTGATTTTATCCATCTCCACTCCTAAATTTAGGACCTGCTTGAGTCTACCTCTTGGTTTTTATAAATGTATTCATTACTTTCTAAATGTTAATCATTTAAGAGTAAATGCTATGACTTTCTTTTTACACTATATTCTACAATGCCTAACAAGGAACCTGGGATATAGATTTAGACAAATTTGGTAAATTGAATTGAATAAGCAAGTTACTAGATAAATGTGTTGGGGGTATATTCTACTCTTCATCTGCACTATCTCTTTTCTTCCTTATGGATGGCAGTGAGGTGAAAAGGCCAGTCAGATATTGATAAAATTTAGCATTACTTGATGCTTCAAAAATATGAAAAACATAGCTGTTCTTCATGAATGTTGTTGTAGTTAAGAGTCTTTCCCAACATGATCCAATCCAAAATTGGCATGTACATTCATACTATTATATTTCACATAATATATTAGACATGCTCCACTTTCAAAACCTCAACCTCTGTGCTATATATTACATCTGGATGATGATTTCAAATCCAATTATAATTGTATAACACATTCACTTAAACAGCCATTGAGTATATCTCTTGAGTCAAGCACCTTGCTAAATATTGTTTGTCATTGTTTTTAGAGGGCATTTTACATAGAAAAGTCTAAAGATGCCCCATAAAACTATTAGAGATTATCAATGAATTTTTTAAAGTCATAGGATAAAATTAATATACAGAAATTTGCTACATTTCTATACACTGACAAAAAAATATAAGAAAAAGAAATTTAGGAAACAATCTCATTTACAATTGCATCAAAAAGAAGAAAGTACTTAGAAATAAACCTACCTAAAGAGGTAAAAGACCTGTACTTGCTATAGAACACCAATAAAAGAAATTTTAAACACAAACACATGGAAAGATATACTTTGTTCATGGATTGGAAGAATTACTACTGTTAAAATGACTAAAATAGCCAAAGCAATCTACAGATTCAATGCAATCCCCACCAAAATACCAATGGCATTTTTACAGAACTAGAACAAATGATTTTAAAAATTGGTTTGGAAACACAGAAGACTCTGCCTGAATAGTCAAAACAATCTTAAGAATAACAGAGTTGGAAGTATTACATTCCCTGATTTCAGACTATACAACAAATCTACAGTAATCAAAACCAGCATTAAAAACAGACATGTAAGTCAATGGAACAGAATAGAGAGCTCAGAGATAAATCCATGTACTTATGATTAATTAATCTATGACAAAGAAGGCAAGAATATACAATGGAAAAAAGACAATCTCTTTCAACAAGTGGTGCTGGGAAAACTGCTAAATGGAAAAGAATGAAATTAGAAGATTTTCTCCAACCATATACAAAACAAACTAAAAGTAGATTAAAGACCCAGACGTAATACCAGAAACCATAAGATTCCTAGAAAAACATAGGCAGAAAATTTTTGACATAAATTGTAACAATATTTTGAGAGGATCTTCTTCCTAAGTCAAATGAAACAAAAGCTAATAGAAAAAAATGGGACCTAATTATACTTAAAAGCTTTTGCACAGCCCAGGATACCATCAACAGAATGAAAACATAATCTACTTAAAGGAGAAAATATTTGCCAATGATATGACTGATGAGGGATTAATATCCAAAATATACAAACAACTCATGAAGCTCAATGCCAAAAAGCCAAACAACCCAGTTAAATAATGGGCAGAAGAACTGAATAACATTTTTCCAAAGAAGACAGAAATAGTCAACAGGCGCAAGATGCTCAACATTGCTAGTCAACAGAGAAATGCAAGTCACAACTGCAATGAGATATCACCTCAGTGCTGTCAGAATGTCTACATCAAAAAGACCACAATGAATGGTGACAAATATTTGGAGAACAGAGAACCCTTGTACCCTGTCAGTGGGAATGCACCTTGGTGCAGGTACTGTGGAAAAGATTATGGAGACTCCTCAGAAAAACTAATAATAGAACTACCATATGATCCAGGAATTCCACTCCAGTGTATATATCTGAAGAAAATGAAAACACTAATTTGAAAAAAATGCGGAAGCAATTCTAAGCATCTATAAAGAAACGAATGGATAAAGACAATGTGGTATACACACACATACACAAAATACTACTCAGCCATAAAAAATAATGAAATGTTGTCATTTGTTATAATATAGATGGAACTGTAGGGTAGTGAAATAAGACTGAGAAAGACAAATAATATATGTTATATTTATGTGTGAAATCTAAAAAATCAAATCAAGTAGTGAATACAACAATAACTAAACAAACTCACAGATATAGAAAACAAACTACTGGTTACCAGTAGGAAGAGGGTAGTGGGAGAGGCAAAATAGGGGTAGAGGATTAAGAAGTACCAATTACTACTTATAAAATAAATAAGCTACAATGATATATTGTACAGCACAGATAATATAGCCAATATTGTATAATAACTATAAATGAAGTATAACTATAAAAATTTTGAATCACTGTTGTGTATCTGAAACCAATATAATATTTTATATCAACTATATATCAATTAATATATCAAAAAGCAAAAAGAAACAAAACATTAAAATCACTATAATCCAAAAAATAAATACAAGAGGTTTTAGTCAGAAATATCAGAATATAAAAAGTATAATTATGGTGGTGATCCTGTAAATATGGTTACAATTACTACCTGTAAAAGAAACTTGAATCCAATTTTGTATGTGTGTGTGTTTTTAGGGCCACACCATCTGCAGCACATGGAGTTTCCTAGGCTAGGGGTTGAATCGGAACTGTAGCTTCCAGCCTAAGCCACACTGCAGCAACACCAGATCCGAGCCCCATCTTCAACCTACACAACAGCTCAAGGCAATGGCCAGATCCTTAACCCACTGAACGAATTAACCTGCATCCATATGGATACTAGTCAGAATCACTTCCGATTAGCCACAGCAGAGAAAGTATTTATTATCTCACTTAAGAAAATACAGCAATTTGATAGGCCTCTAATTTCTTGCTTTTTCACTGTCTGATTTAGCAGTTTCTATTATCAGGGACCACACTTTTTTTTAATTGCTCTGCTTTTCTACCCATCATGATGATTTCAGACTAAGACTAGTTCACAATGTCAACCAAAGATACTTATCAGAAGTGTTTAATTTTTTCAAAAAAAATTACATTTAGTATAAGATCTATAATTACTTTTTCTTTTTAGGTTTACTCTGTCTCTGCATTCACTATGCATGTTTCCACTTTGGTCACTTACCCCGTAAAAACACTATTAAGGCCTCTAAAATCCTGACCCAGTGGCTGGAGGGGTAGATAGGTGAGTGTCAGTAGCAATTAGTCCTTTGAAATTCCAAAGGGCTCTGATCCTTCTCCAGGTTTGAAATAGACAACTATTATCAGTGTAACACTCACATATCAGTGATGGGATACACATGCAAATCTGCCCATTCCTAGGACACTCTTTCGAGGGTGACAGCACAACGTGTACTGAACACCATTGGTTTCTAGTATATTATTATATATTTCATCTTTGTTGTTGAATCACTTATCACTTGAAATGCAATATATTTTTCTTTAGTTTTGAGTTAAAAGAGTTTCACAAAGGAGTTCTATCAAAAAGTCTATCCCCCTAGGAAATACACAGACTTCTATTTGTAATTTTTCCTTCTTCATTTTAAATTTCTGGGCTGGTAAACTAGCAAGTTAAGATGAAAGAATTCTTTTGAACTATTTTCTGATATCTTTTATTCCCCCACTTCAATATAAAAATTCACTTATAATTGGACTCTTTGAATGTTCTGGTTTATATTTTCAAAACAATATTACCATAATAAAAATATACATTACTTTATGTGGTTTTCAAAATGAATTCATCAATTAATTTTCTACTCAAAGATGGCATGCATATTCAAGTAACCACACACATTCTAAATGTCTACTCTTAATCTCTTTCCTCAATCTGTTGACATTTGTCTTTGTGGTACTTACCTCCTTATATTGTTTCAGAGCTGTTAGTGGTACAAATAATGCTAATTATACAAATTTATTAAGTAGAAATTTAGATTTCAAAATAAAATATAAACATAAAATCATTTGGAAAGTAAGAAGACTTTTGTACCAGCTTTGCCACATAAAATATACATATTGGAGGATACTCAAAGGTGAATTACTGATTTGGATATCTGATTTGGATAAAAATGAAATCACTATTCATCTTAAAATAAGATGTAAACATTTTTTCATGTGTTTGTTGGCCATCTGTATATCTTCTTTGGAGAAATGTCTATTCAGGTCTTTTGCCCATTTTTCCATTGATTGATTGGTTTTTTTGCTGTGAGTTGTATAAGTTGCTTATATATTCTAGAGATTAAGCCCTTGTCAGTTGCATCATATGAAACTATCTTCTCCCATTCTGTAAGTTGTCTTTTTGTTTTCTTTTTGGTTTCCTTTGCTGTGCAAAAGCTTTTCAGTTTGATGAGGTCCCATGGGTTTATTTTTGCTCTAATTTCTATTGCTTTGGGAGACTGACCTGAGAAAATATTCATGATGTTGATGTCAGAGAGTGTTTTGCCTATGTTTTCTTCTAGGAGTTTGATGGTGTCCTGTCGTATATTTAAGTCTTTCAGCCATTTGGAGTTTATTTTTGTGCATGGTGTGAGGGTGTGTTCTAGTTTCATTGCTTTGCATGCAGCTGTCCAGGTTTCCCAGCAATGCTTGCTGAATAGACTTTCTTTTTCCCATTTTATGTTCTTGCCTCCCTTGTCAAAGATTAATTGACCATAGGTCTCAGGGTTTATTTCCGGATTCTCTATTCTGTTCCATTGGTCTGTCTGTCTGTTTTGATACCAGTACCACACTGTTTTGATGACTGTGTCTTTGTAGTATTTCTTGAAGTCTGGGAGAGTTATGCCTCCTGCTTGGTTTTTGTTTCTCAGGATTGCTTTGGCAATTCTGGGTCTTTTGTGTTTCCATATAAATGTTTGGATTGTTTGTTCTAGTTCTGTGAAAAATGTCATGGGTAATTTGATAGGGATTGCATTGAATCTGTAGATTGCTTTAGGTAGTATGGCCATTTTCACAATATTGATTTTCCCAATCCAGGGACATGGAATATCTTTCCATTTCTTTACATCTTCTTTGATTTCTTTGATTAAAGTTTTATAGTTCTCGGCATATAGGTCCTTTACCTCTTTGGTCAGGTGTATTCCGAGGTATTTGATTTTGTGAGGTATATATACACAATGGAATACTACTCAGCCATAAAAAAGAATGACATAATGCCATTTTCAGCAACATGGATGGAACTAGAGAATCTCATACTGAGTGAAATGAGCCAGAAAGACAAAGGCAAATACCATATGCTATCACTTATAACTGGAATCTAATATCCAGCACAAATGAACATCTCCTCAGAAAAGAAAATCATGGACTTGGAGAAGAGACTTGTGGTTGCCTGATGGGAGGGGGAGGGAGGAGGAGGGATCGGGAGCTTGGGCTTATCAGACACAACTTAGAATAGATTTACAAGGAGATCCTGCATTGAGAACTTTGTCTAGATACTCATGTTGCAACAGAAGAAAGGGTGGGGGAAAAAACTGTAATTGCAATGTATACATGTAAGGATAACTTGACCCCCTTGCTGTACAGTGGGAAAATTAAAAAAAAAAAAATAAGATGTAAACAAATGATAATGCCAATTCAATTACAATTTAAACTTAAGCTACTTATTACTACCGAGTATACCATAGATGGATAGCAATTTCAAAAACACACATAAATGAAAGTCCTTAGGATCTGGGTCCCCATGCAGGTGTTCTAAACACTATAGCCCATTGCAACATAATCCCAGTCCCAGTCTATTTCCATTGCTCCAAACAAGACAGTATAGAAGAAATGAAGTCCCAAGCCAGAATCTGTTTAAATCGTATCTGAGATTGATACAAAAGCCTTACACTTGTTTTGTTCTGGTGCATGGGGAAAAAAATAGCTTTTCTTATAGCTCCTAGTACTCATAATATCTCAGACAATATTGTCAAATATCTCACCTTTATTATATAGTACCTAAGTAGGTTTTATGTTTGTTCTTAAAATACAAATTTTACTGAGATATCATCTTAAGATATTTTTATTTTAATATTATGGTGCAATATATTTTCAGATTTCCTTCAAACTAAATGTCTAAATTCCAAGGACCATGGCCACCATAACAACAACTATAAGAGAGATGTAGAGAGAGGGATGCAGAGAAAAGGAGATTCTGATATTTTGATGAGGATAATAAAGAGATCAGGGCATATTAGTAATATTAGTAAAATTTTATATATATTACATTCTAACAAATCTGCTTAAAGTAGTAATCAGTGACATGAAACACATAATAGTTATGTTCTATAATCATATGATGATAATACTGTCACGGTATGTTACAAAATTTTAGCCCTTCTAATAAATGAGGTCCCTGAGCAGTCAGAAAAGCCCACTTAAGTTGACTGGGAGAACATCTGAAGGACAGGAGAGAGTTCTTCAAACAAACATTTTTTTCCACTTGTCAAACCTAGATATAGCTAACAAACTAAAGCAAACCAAAAGATAAAGTTCAGAAAGAATGAAATATCATCATATAAATGTGTGTGTGGATACACACATATATATCTACATGCACACACATGTATAATACATACATATGTATTTTGTCTTATCAGAGACATTGAGATGTATGCACTTAATCAGGACTTCTTGTTTTCAACGGATAGAAATAGGTTAAAATAATTAAGACACTGAAAATGGACAATTTGTGAAATAGGGGGGACTGACCTTCAAGACAAACAGCAGCAATGACACAAATGCTATCATTCTTTTACTGTCATCTCAAATACTCCCAAAATTGTCAGCATAATTCTCTCTGAGCAACTCCTCCAAAGACTGGACACCTAGCCCTAAACATCTTCAGTCATTTCATGACTCATCTGTAACCACTTATAAATGAGACTGATTAGCTGGCTTGAGTTGTGAACATATCTTTGGAACAAGGGTTATATTGAAGGGGATGTAACACTATGATTGGCATTACTGTTAACTGTTCACGTGGCCAGGGGGTGGAGTGATTGGTTTTCCACCATTATCTACAATCATATGTTTAAATAAAGATATTTATAAAAAACAGTATTTGAGGAAAACAAAATATGAAATAATCCTTTATAAACAGGGAGACCTTGTGCTGAGGATTGGATAGTAATGATGGGAAAAAGTTATCACCAAATTACTAATACAAATATTTATATAGTAATAAGTTAATATATTTTAGAAGTTTCAACTAATAACTAATTCTGAAGAAATCATGCATCAATCTTTCAAATAATCAAAATATGTTTATTCTTATTAACCATTTTTCTACAA
This sequence comes from Sus scrofa, assembly GCF_054392235.1. Taxonomy (NCBI): domain Eukaryota; kingdom Metazoa; phylum Chordata; class Mammalia; order Artiodactyla; family Suidae; genus Sus; species Sus scrofa. Next base: position 111,882,274 of record NC_139397.1, on the reverse strand, counting down.
GTATCCTAAATTATATTTTTCATGTGGGTTGTTACATGCTTATTCTATATTTTTTTTAAAATGTTCCTTGCTTCATGTGATTGGTCTCTTACTGCATCTAAATTTTTAAAGTCCTAGCTTATATTCAGATGATCTGAACTTTGAATCATAGCTTTGTGATTTAAACAATTTACTTAATCTTTCTGCTCACTAATTTTTCATCTTCCTTCCCATGACAATTTCCACTTCCAAAGCAGCTGATATTGATTAATCAAATCAAAGAGCAGCATTGAGATGCTCAGATCTGACAATCACTAACTATATGATATTTTAAGGCTTTTGTATATATTTTAAAATTACACTCTGAAGGGTTTTAATTATTATATCTTCTTAAATAAGCAGATTCATTTTTAAATGATCATGTGAGATACACATATCTGCATAAAAAGATGTTTCATTGGAAGCATGTTATAAGACTAGAGGGTCAAGTGCTTCTGAGAAGATGGGATAAACATGCTTTACCTAGCCCTCCTACAGGTAATCAGAAAACTCTGAATATCATGTAAAAAAAACCAAAACAAAACAAACGAAATAAACCAAAAAACATAAAAGACAATGAAAAGTAGGGAGAAGAAAGCAGATTGGCTAGGAACCTCAAGAACCAAGGAATAATTCAGTGGTGGTTCTTCTGGGTTTTGTTGTTTTGTTTTGTATTTATTTCTTTTCCCAGTTTTATTGAGATAAAACACGTGAAATGTACATATTGCCAAATGATTACTACAATAAGATTAGTTAACAACTAACACCTCAATCCCCTCACATTAATTATGGTTTTTTCTCCTTTATGTTCATAGAAGTACTATTTACAATAGCCAACACATAGAAGAAATTTAAATGTCCATCAACAGATGAATGGAAAAAGGTGTGATACCTATATACTATGGAATACTTAGTCATAAAAAAGAATGAAATAATGTCATTTGCAGTAACATGGATGCACATAGAGATTATCATACTAGCATAAATAAATCAAGCAGAGAAAGACAATATATGGTATTTTCTATATATAGAATATAAAATGTGGCACAAATGAGCTTACAAAACAGAAACAGACTCACAGACACAGAAGACAAACTTACATATATTTGGGGAGGAGGGGAAGTGAGAGATAAATTAAGACTTTAACATATACACACTACTATATATAAAATAGATAACAAAAATCTACTGTAAAAAATAGTTTTTGTTTTTACTAATACCATTTAGGGTTTACTAGTTTGACAACTTTCAAATATAAAATACAATATTGTTAACTATAGTCACCATGCCGTGTGTTATTTTTTAATTGAAACATATTTGATTTAGAATGTTGTGCCAATTTCTTCTATATAGCAAAGTGACCCAGGCATATATATACTCACATTCTTTTTCTCATGTTATCTTTTATCATGTCCTATCCCAAGGGATTGGATACAGTTCCCTGTGCTATATAGTAGGGTCTCATTGTTCATCAATTCTAAATGTAACAATTTATATCTGCCCACCCCAAAATCTCTGTCCATATCACTCCCCCCTGCCTCCCCCTAGGCATCCACAAGTCTGTTTCCGTTTTGTAGATAGGTTCATTTGTGCTATATTTTTATATTCCATATATGTGACATCATATGGTATTTGTCTTTCTCTTTCTGACTTACTTCCCTTAGTATGATAATCTCTAGGTGCATTCATGTTACTGCAAACGTCATTAATTCATTCTTCTTTATGACTGAGTAGCATTCCATTGTATATATGTACCACATCTTCTTAATTCATTCATCTGTCAATGGACACTTAGGTTTTTCCATGTCTGGGCTATTGTGAATAGTGACCATGCCGTGTATTAGATCACCAGATTTTATTTATCATATAATTGGGAGACTGCACCTTTTGACAAACCTTTTTCCTCACACCCCATTATGGCCCCTGACAAATAACAGTCTACTTTCTATGGGTTTCACTTTTTAGAATCTATATAAAATTAAGAATACGCAGTACCTGGTTTTCTACATCTAACTTATTTTACTTAGCATAATGCATTCCAGGTCCATACATTTTGTTGCAAAAAACAGAATTTCTTTTTTATGGCTGAATTATTTTTCAGAGTGGCTGTACCAATTTACATTCCTACCAACAGTGCATGACGATTCCCTTTACTTCACAGACTCATCAAAATTTGTTATTTCTTATTTTTTTGATAACGACCATTTAAATAGGTATAAGGTGATATCTCATCGTTTTGACTTGAATTTCTCTGATGATTAGTGACATTGAAGATTATTATAATTGTAGGCTATTTGTTGTATTTTTGTTGGAAAAATATTTAAGTTCTTTGCCAATTTTTAACTGTTTATTGGTGTTTTCTTTGTAGTTTGCTTTGATTTTGACTTTTTTTGCTATTGAATTTATATTTTGCCTATCATTATATATTTTGGATCTTAACCCCTTACTAGATGGATGGTTTCACTGGTTCAAGAGATTGCTTTTTTATTTTTCTGATAGGTTCTTTTGATATACAGAAGCTTTTTTATATTTAAAGTTTTCATTGAAGTATAGTTGATTTACAACATGATAATTTCTGCTGTACAACAAAGGGATTTGGTTATACACATACACATATTCATTGATTCCATTTACCTCAGTGTGCATATGCCAATCCCAAATTCCCAGTCCACCCTCCCACCTGTCCCCTTTGGTAACTCTAAGTTTGTTTTCAAAGTCTGTGAGTCTGTTTCTGTTCTGCAAATAAGTTCATTTTCACCATTTTTAAGATTACATATATAAGTGATATGATATGATGTTTGTCTTATAAATGAAGTGAATGACAAAGGATTAATCTCCAAAATATACACACAACTCATACAGCTCAATATCAAAAACAAACATACAACCCAATCAAAAAATAAGCATAAGTTCTAAATAGAAATTTCTCCAAAGAAGACATAAAGATGGCCAAAAAACACATGAAAAGATGTGCAACATCACTAATTATTAGATAAATGCAAGTCAAAACTGATATGAGGTCCCACCTTACACCAGCCAGAATGGCCATCATCAAAAAGTCTACAAAAAATAAGTGCTGGAAAGGGTGTGGAGAAAAGGGAATACAAATTGGTACAACAATTATGGAAAACAGTATAGAGGTTCCTCAAAAAAAAAAATCTAAAAATATAACTACCATATGATCCAGAAATTATACTCTTGGGTATCTATCTAGAGAAAACCATAATTTGAAAAGATGCATGCACCCCAATGTTCACTGCAGCATTATTTATAATAGCCAAGATGTGGAAACATGCTAAATGTCCATCAACAGAGGAATGGATACATATGTACAATGGAATATTACTCAATCATAAAAATACTGAAATAACACCATTTTCAGCAACATGGATGGACTTAGAAATTATCGGATTAAGTGAAGTAACTTGGACAGTGAAAGACAAATGCACAGAAGCTTTTTTATTTAATTTGATGCAGTCCTTTTTTATGTTTGTGTTGCTTTCACTCTTCATGTCATATTCAAAAAATCTTTTCAATGATTAAATTCAAAGAACTTTCCCACTGTGTTTTCTTCTAGTAGTTTTAAGTATTAGGTCTTACATTTATGTATTTAATCCATTTTTAAGTAATTTTTATGACTGATATAAAACAAGGGTCTAATTTCCTTCTTCTGCATGTGGTTATCCAGTTTTTCCAACACCATTTGTTAAAGACACCATGCTTTCCCCATGGCATCTTCTTGGCTCCCTTATATTAGTTGACTGTATATGAGGGGGTTATTTCTGGGCTTTCTGTTCTGTTTTATTGGTCTATGTGTCTATTTTTAATGTTAGCACCATACTGTTTTGATTAATAAAGCCTTATAATATAGTTTGAAATCAGAAATTGTGATGCTTCCAGATTTGTTCTCCTTTCTCAGAATTGCTTTGGATATTTAGAGATCTTTGGTGTTTCTACAAGAAATTTAAGCCTTGTCTTTGAAAAACACCATTGGGATTTTGATAGGAATTACACTGACTCTATAGATGTTTGGGGTAGCATGGACATTTTAACAGTATTAATCTTTCCAATCCATGAACATGTAATACCTTTTCATTTATTTGTATTTTCTTCAAGTTCTTTCACCTCAATTGGTTAAATTCCCAAGGTTTGATACACACACACACACACACACACACACACACACACACGAGTTGTAAATAGGATTGTTTTTATATGTTTTATCTGATAGTTTGTTGTTACTACATAGAAACGCAACTGTTTTGGCATTTTGAATTTTTATCCTCAGCAAGTCTATTACTAACCGCTGTATTATTGAAACTTAAAAAAAAAGAATTTTTGAATCCTTCTTGCAAGATTTGGGTGGCTTTGAAGCAGAAGGTAGCTATAAGGAGAGCCTAGTGATGGTATCAAGAAGATAAAGGGTTGTATACATATAGTTTTCCTCCCATGTGAGATGTTGCTAGTCAGGAGAAAAAGCAGCCTGTAACCCACCCTTGAAAGGGACAATGAGCTTAGTTTTAAGAGATTATGCTAGAGTTAGAACCAAAGTTTGAGCCACCAAAGAAGGTCTTTCTTGCAGCCTTCCATTGTAAGGGATGCTGAATGAAGAATTGCCAATGCCCCTCCTAATGAAAGCAGGATTAGTGCTTGCAGCCTTCTCCCTTAGCTAGCAATATCTTTGAGAGTTATTTCCATTACAAGTTTTTTTAAGAGCCTACAAGTCAAGTAAAGGAAGCAGGGATAGGAGGAAAGCACTCCACTTCAGAGGTAGTTTCTAGTATTAGATCAGCCCAAAGCATTCCTTCAACTCAGTACCAAGTTTCTCTTTTTCATTAGTGAAAAGAAAGCCCAAGTCAAGACTTCTTGCAAATGTTTTGTGATTATGGGTGAGATGAAAGGAAAGGAGACTAAATCCTAGGTGCCTTATCCATTTTGCTTGTCTTCCCATCACAGCCCAGCAGCAGGGAATTCAATTTCTCTCAAAGGAGGCAAAAACAGACACTGACAGAAAAGATAATCTAAATTCAATAACTCTTGGTCTCTCTCCAACTAGTATTCAGCATCAACCATCACATAGCTTTAGTTGGCAGCAGCAAGACTATCATAACATTTTTGACTACTTATGTAAAATGCTATATAATTACTTTAATTTGCATAACTGATTACAAGTCAGGATTTCTTGTCATTTTTATGCAAATGTAAAAAGACCTAGATCAGAAGTAAGTTCTTAAAGTTGTTGTCTAATCTTAGCCTATCAACTGTGGGGAAGCAAATTATACAAAAAATATTTAAGTGAAACAGAAATTTAAAGCCAAAAAGAAACTGAATAACCAAGTTATATTCTATATCAGAAGCAAATTCATGTTATGCAATTTTCACATGTATTCTGCAGTTATTTCAGTTAAGAGGAAAATATGAAATATTAGGAAAAAACAGCATGTCCAAATCAACAATTAAAATCATTTTGAATTTATGACTAGGTATTCCAATATAAAAATAGTCAAAGTTTTAAAAATATCACTACTACTGTTCATCAGTTCTAGACTCCCATTCATACAATTATCCCTCTATCTCTGATGAATAATTTATGAAGATTAATAGAAAAAGAGCATTGAAAAACATTAAGAAAATGACATTCCATAAATGTGTCCATAAATACATCTGTGTTCCACATGAAATGTTTTAAGACGACACAACAGGGAGATTTTTAAGACAACAATCACTTTTCTAACTTGCAAATAAGTATAAGCAGTGGAAGATTTTAATTTGAAGTTATAGTCAAAATAAATAGATCAAATTATTACAAATATCTTATTTAATAAGGTCAAGAAGTTGCATAGGTATGCTAGAATTTCAGAAGTTCAGAAGAGTATTATAAAATTCCACCCACCTATAGAAATTATATAGCAGTATCAGGAGGCACTGGATAATACTGAGTTAAAAGTGTTTTTCCATGAAGATTTGACTCCTGTGCTTTGTTTTTTAAGAGATCATCCAGTGATATATAAGTACAGAGATTTAAAAGTAAAATATTAACATCATCTTCCCCAGAACTTTACTAATAGAATTTCAAGGATAATTATGTCATTCTTATTTGTGTGTCAACATCATTCCCTTTAAGACTCTATATTATGTGATCTTTATTCAATTGTTCTGAGTACCTGAAAGGTTTATTATTTTAATTACGTCTTTCAGTTTGACTTTCCCCACTAGTCCAAAAGAAAGAAAAATTTCCAGAAAATAAATTTAAATGAAAAAAGATGCATTATTACAAAAATTATATGTCTATGATTTAAAATTCTAATTTATTTTATTTGTGCTATCTTTGATAATCAAGACTTCTTCATAAAGTTGAAATAAAATGTCTACATTGTTTTGTGAGTACCAATTAGCTCATAGCCTAATTAAAATTATCGCTGTCTTCTTCTTTTTTAGGAGAATAAATTAAGTTTTCAGTTCTTTGCCCTTAGGCAGGATCTAGAGGAACTGACGTGAGTATACACACATTTTATTAAGAAGTTCTCAAAAACATTCTACATCAAATGAACATATGCACGTGAATAATGTTGTTCTATTAGATTAGTAACCATGTGCATTCTGGAGAATTTTATCAACCCATGGTAACAGCCCTATGTATTTACTGAACAAATTTGCAAATATGCTTTGTACTCAGTGAGACTGTCAAGTTTCAAGATCATAATAAAAGCCAAGCTCTAAGAATATTCCAATACTAATCCCAGAGGTGGTCAAATAATCTAAAAAAGAAAATAATTTTGGATGGTGAATAATGTTCTTTCTAAAAACACTTTAAAATACTTTAGCAAATCATTTATATATCTGTTCATATATCTTTCACTATATCTTATTTATTTATTGATATTGACAGCTACATTTCATTTATTTTCAGAGACAATAGTCACACATTGCAATGGAGAGTGGTCCCAGGAAGCTGAAATAAAATTAAAAAACATGTGGAAATGACTTTTTAAACTGAAATACAAATCAAAAAAAGGAACTAGATGGAGCATGCTTATAATTTATAGCACGTGATTGGTAAAAGTGTTAATGATAGCACTTCAGGAGCAGGTGAAGATGGAAAACATCTGCTTCTTGGGACAGCCTCCTGAGAACTGTGATTCAGTCATTTCGAGCAAAGTGCCTCTTCTCACTGGATTTCTTAAGGGAAATCTAAATTTTCTGCAGAATAATGATAAACTAAAAACATTTTGCTCTGTCCCTAGTGGATATCTTAAATAAAAGATCATTTTTATTCTCAGTTATAAAACAAAAACAAATTATTTTTGAGAGTAATTACACTTTTATTTTTTCCTGAATAATGCCAAAATATGGTGAATATAGACCCATGCTTTTTCTCCCCCCACTCAAGAATAAAAGACTTTAGAGATTTGGAAAAATTGTTAACAATGTTCTTGGAGGGAAGAAAAATTCATCCAAATTCAAAAGTGAACACTAACAATGAGATGGTTTTAAAAAATTAACTCAATGTCTTTGTTAACATACTATCATTATCAATATACACTTTTATATTTTTCACACTTTGATATTTTTTCACCGTTCTGAGAATTTGACATTCTTTGAAATATAATCTTATTACCTTCTCCAATTACTAAAAAAAAAATTCTAACACATTTTATAAACAATGAAAAAAATTAACAAATAGAGTAAATATTATTGAGCACTCAGAATCACTATGGGTATACAGAATTTATGAGTCTCAATATAAGTCCAAATTATTCTAATACAATTCTTTAAAAAATTCAAAGAATATCCACTTAAACATTCATAAGGGTATTCTGATCAATAGACTGCTGTCTTAATTGCTATTGACTGTAGATTATATTATTATTAAAAAATTACAATAAATCTCATTAACCTCAGTATTTGAGGGTAGGTATGGAATCTGAAAAATGACTTTAAAAGATCACTTGATTCCCACTAATTCTCAAATTTCCAACTGTTTCCACAACATTTGTCTTGATTATTTTGATATTAAGTGCTGTGTTTCTAGAAGGTTTATTACTATTTTTGTTGCTGTTGCTGCTGTTTAGTATAAATATGGTATTAGGCTTAACACGTCGAGTTTCTAATGTGTGTTGGAAGACTATGGGTAATTGGAAAAGAGAAGAATAGGAAATAAACTGATATGTTCTCTTGATGAAGACAGGGAAAATTTAGGGAGGAGAGTTTTGGACCACTGTGTATCTCTAAATAGAATGGTGCAGGTAGTTCGTTTCAGTGGAGAGACTGGTGAATCAATGGCTCAAAGTCAGCAGAAAAATTTCACTGTGAGACTAACATAAACAAAAATGAAGCTTATGATTATAAATAATGGTATTTAACAACTTAAGTTGATTATTCTAGAGGGTTTTTTTTTGGTAGAATTATGGTTCATGGAAATATTCTGATTGCATTTTCTCTGCTTAGATGCATGCTGCTGTATCCAGGATGCTACTTTTGCTCCCCTAACACTCAGAATACGTAGCAGTTGTTTTCTCTTTTCTTTTTTCCCTGGAACTATCATACTCCTTAACCATTTTTTGGGGGGGGGCATTATATAATCCAGATTAATTTTTCTATATGACTTTCTTTTGGATATTTTGTGAACTATTTTGGTACATATTGAGCTCTCTCAAAAATCCTTTTAAATTTTACTCAATATGGTAATCATTTTTTTAACATCCTTAATTGACACATGCATCCTAGTTAAATTGAGTCCCTGGTTAAAAGAGCTCCTTTAGAGTATGATCTAAAGCTAGGAATAAACATGTGTTTCAAAATTAATTCTCTAATCAAAATAATTTCCTTTGAATTTATATTTGTAAACAAAAGTAGATTACAGTATTTGTTCTATGGTATGAATATCACAATTAAAAATGTGGATGTTTTAGAAGTTTTAGAAATAATGAAAACAGTCTTGAAAAATAGTATAGAAAATATGCACAATGCACATACACACACACTGAATCTGAGAGGAAACATAATCAGTGGATGAATCAATTATGTCTAAGTATTTCTCATTAGTATCTCCTGCCAGATCCTAAATGCATTATTAAAGGAATATTTCCAGATAATTAAATCATTCTATGAATATGTGCCTTGGTTATGTAAGAGTCAAAATGCTACATCTAAAATCAAATTAAATTGCCCCAATGTTCCCCTAAAACATTTCACTGCAAGTCAAGAATGACCAAAATGTGTTTATTGAGAGAACTTGACTTTAAATCTTTTGAGTTCATTTCCTACCTCAAATTGAGTTATTCTATTGCATAAAGATATTTCCAGGGAATTCCGGTTGTGGTGCAGTGGAAATGAATCCAACTAGTATCCATGAGGTTGTGGGTTCAATCCCTGGCCTCGCTCAGTGGATTAAGGATCTGGCATTGCCCTGAGCTGTGGTGTGGGTTGCAGATGCCCTGGGATCCTGCATTGCTATGGCTGTGGCATAGGCTGGCAGCTGTAGCTCCGATTCAACCACTAGTCTGGGAACTTCCATATGCCACTGGTGCAGCTCTAAAAAGCAAAAAAAAAAAAAAAAAAAAAGCATTTATAATATATAGTTTGTCATGTTAATATAGATCATAACTCCTAAGAAATAATAAATATAAGATAAAAAAGTATTAAATGAATTTGCGTCCATTTAACTCTATTTCTAAATTTTCTTCTACATAAAATATTCCAGATTAACCTCAGTATTTATTAGTGATTAATTAACTTACAGACAGCTTGTTTCTGGTTGGTACAAGTTCATGACTTTTTTGGTAAATTCAGTAGGCTGTAGAAGAAGACATAATTTTGTTGTAAATAACGAAGGTCACAAATCTACTTTCGCACTCCTTTAGCAAAGAAAGGAAAAGGTATTTAGACATTTTGTAGCTGTCTGAAAATTGTATAAGTGGCTTTAATATTAATGTGCTTCTCTTACTTTTAGTATTCCTCAGAGAACCTAATACCAGAGGTCAGTTCCTCTGCTTCTGTAATAAAACATAGTCTTGTTAAATGTTGTGTAAAACTATGTCTTTTGCCTTTTCTCCTTTGCTGCAACCAGAATGTAATTTGTAGTATTCATACTTACTAAAACAAAAATAAATCCATGAAGATAGGGCAATTGTTCATGTGTAGTGTCAATTATATTATATACGAAACCTAGCATGTAAACAGTATTTTTATAATAAATTCAAAATATAATAAATACAACAACATACTATATGTTTAAATAGAGTCCATATACTCAAAGTGAAATGGTGAATTTAGAAAACTGCAAGGAGTTCCCATTGTGGCTTAGGGGAAATTAATCCAATTAGCATCCATGAGGATGCGTGTTCAATCCCTGGCCTCACTCAGTGGACTGGGGATCTGGCATTGCCATGAGGTATGATATAGGTTGCAGATGTGGCTTGGATCCTACATTGCTGTGGCTGTGGCTTAGACCGGCAGCTGCAGCTCCAATTTGACCCCTAGCCTGGGAACTTCCATATGCTGCAGGTGCGGCCCTAAAATATATATATATTTTTAAGTCTGATTAAAGTTTTTGAGAAATTAGTTCAGACCACAGAGAATCCCCCTATGTTAATAAATAGTCTCAATCTCCAAGAAAGATTGAAGAGTATATGTTGTAAATTATATGAATAGGAACTTTTTAATTAGTGTTTTAAAGATAGACACTATTAACTTATTTGCTAGTGTTCCATGGAATACATTTCTAGCAATATAGACCAAGCTATTTAATTAGTTTTATTTTTTACTACTCATTCAGGTATTTAACAGGTTAAGAACACAATGTATTCCTTACTTTTTTTCATGCTGGAAAATACCTATGTCACCATGCCTATCCTCTGCAGACTTTACATTCATGTGCATACTTAAAGGTAGAATGTATACTATGGAAATATGTACACAGAGTATACATATACATAGCTCTCACAGTCTGAGAGCTACATAGAATTCATAATAAATTCCAAATTATATTTATGTATATAGCAACTTGACATCATCAAAGTCACTGATTTGAACAAGTCTTTAGGTGAACCTCCATGCCATCTCCTTATTTGTGCAAACTATTTAATATATGTATGTATATATTGACTACATGATAAGGGGGATAGCGTAAAGGACATCCCTGTTAGATGTTATAGTCAGTGCTTGAGTGCACTTTCATTTATAAAAATAGAGAATACAGGCCAGTTCTCCATCTAGACTTATGAAAACCTTTAAACAGAGTCTGAAAACTGATGACTGCTGTGGCAATGTCAACAGTTCTCCAGGGAGTAAATTATGTAGGGGAGAACAAAAAATAAACCACTTATTCTTCAAAACTGGTAAGGGGTAGGTTCCTGAGGAGGAATGAGAGAATAAAAATAGAAATACATTGACAAATTATTTAGGTGACCTTCTATTTAGGTGAGAGCACGAGAACACATTTAGATAAAAAGTAATCCAAGCTTTCTATATAGGATGATCAACCTCACACTATCTGTTAGAACTCATAATAGAAATTTGAAAATCTTTTTAGCCATTTTCAATGGACATTATGTTACTATAATTAAAAGGTCAATGGAATATTTCATGAAAAAGGTCAAAGGCCCAAATAAAATATAACTTACTTTTGGAAGAAGTCAGGATACATTTCATATTCTCCAAAAGAACATATAGTTAAAGATATAAGAGAAAAAAAATATTTAGCAGGAAAAATTAAGAGATAAAAACAAAAGAAATGAAGATAAAATGAAGGGAGAATAGTAGAATACATTTAAAATTTTAACTTGGGAGAATCTAGAATAAGTACAAGTATGCTCATATGATTGTAATCTGTAAAATCATGAAGGCCCTGGGTAGAATTCAGATATTTTGGAATAATATTAAAAAATATATTGAAGTTTAAAAAATGTGGAAAAACTAAAGCAAAGATGATTTTAATATACAATAAAATACTTATTAAGAGTCAAGATATATTTAAGAATGTAAATCCAAAAGGATTTACTTTCTTAGTTTATGTGGGTGATAGGTGATGAGCTTCAGAAGAAAATAGAGGCTTGTTGTTCAATATAGCCTTTAGTATGGTAAGAGATATGAGGTTGCTCTAGCTGGATAATGGGCCTTCCTAAATGCAGTCATTTGTGTATGTTTATATAAGTTACCTAAACATCAATTGCCTTGATTATTTGGCCACAGATACTAATTTGTGGACCTTCTAATATTAGTGCTCCAAAGATGGTAGGTCATTTTTAGTCTAAATCACCATTCTTCCATCATTATTGTCAAACTTTAAAGTGAAACAAAATTATTCTAAAAGAAAGAGACTAAAATAATAATAGACATCTGGCTGAATTATCTAAGACAAGTGAATTTTTCCTAGTCAAGATAACAAATTTCATATTTAATTCTAATTATCATCAGCTTTCACCTTACTGCTTACATAAAATCCTTATATTTTAAGTTCATATTTGTTAAAGTATGTATTTTAACATCAACTAATCTACAAATATGGGGCTTTTATGTTTACCTCTTGATTTTTTCGAAGTATATATGCTATATTTAAACTCTAAGATGTTACCTGCTTTTTTTTTCCCTCCTTATTTATTTATTTAATTTATTATTGTTATTTCCCCCAACACACTTTTTTTCCCCACTGTACAGCATGGGAACCCAGTTACACATACATGTATACATAATTTTTTCTCCCATTGTTGTGCTCCGTTGTATCTAGACATAGTTCTCAGTGCTACACAGCAGGATCTCATTGTTAAACCCTTCCAAAAGCAATAGTTTGCCTCCATTAACCCCAAGCTCCCAATTTTAATATTATTTGAATATAAAGAAAAAATTGATTTCAACTAATAGAGAAATGTTAATGTTAAAAATTTCATATGCAGAAAAGCAATATATTAATTTTACAAAAGTAATTAATTATTTATTTATTTTTTGGCTTTTCTAGGGCCGCACCCGTGGCATATGGAAGTTCCCAGGCTAGGGGTCTAACCAGAGCTGTAGCCTCCAGCCTATGCCAGATCCACAGCAATGCAGGATCTTAGTGGCATTTGTGACCTACACCACCAGCTTTAATAAGACTATGAACATACGAAAAAATTCCATCCACCATAGTTTGCATATATTGAAAAAACCCTATAAAATGGGATACTTAACAAAGTACATCTTAATGTTTTACTCTCCAAAGTCAAAACAAGAGGTGATATACATCTAATACCCTGCATTTTGTAAAAATGCCGTGCATGGAATTATTGTTTATATTGTTAATTATCTTTGGCATAAAATCCAGTGCAATAAAATTTTCCTCGGAATTCTAAGCTAAGAAAAAATCTGTTATTGCTGATGCACTACTATGTTTCACTTTATCCGGCAAGGAAATCTAAGGAATCCATACTGTTTCACTTTTAGCTTTGGTTGGTATGGAACTCTGAATTTGTTTTTAGCTTAAGTTGCCTCTCTTACCCTTTGTATTTGATAATAATGAGAATAACTCTGCCACCTTTATTATAAATTTTTTCCTATTAATAAACAGTATCTAAGGTTAATTTAAATCAGTAGTAGATTCTTTAAAATTTATTATGTGAATAAAATTGTTCTAGGTATCAGGTAACTAGGAAAGACCAGGCCAAAATATGTTTTCATGAAAGTCTACATTATTTAGGGTAAAAGTCAAGCTCTTCTAACAAAGAGAACCTTAAATATAGTAACTAAAAAGAAGTTTATGCCTCTCTCTCTCTCTGGGTGAAGAGTCCAAACCTGAACAAAACAAGACTGCCACAAGGTTGTTCAGGCATCTGAATTTCTGACATCTTGTGGAACTACTATTCTTTGGTTGTAATCCTGCATGGTTGGAATTGGTTTCCCTCCACATGTGTACACGAGCCTACAAAAAGAAGTAGGAAGCCTTGGGACAGTATCATCTTAGAAACTGCATACATAATTTTTGCTTATTTCCCATTGCTCTGAATTTAACCATGTTACAACTCATTGCTACAAGAAAAGTTGATGAATGGTAAGGACCAGTCAAGTGCCTAGCTAAACTGAGGGGAGGGGGTAGCATTTATATTTCCACATGGGGGAAAAGGATGGATATTGGAATAAAAGTACCATCTCAGACATGGCTTCTGTGCCTGATATATTTCCAGTTTACCATCTGGCTTCTATGTATAATATGAAAGCAGCAGTACACTGCAGTGGAAAATCTTTAGTTTTACACTTAAACAGGCATAGTTTGACATTCCAGTTCCACTGATTAATAGCTGTAAATAGTTGTCAAGTTACTTAATGGTTAAGAGTAGCTATATTTTCATTTAGGAATTGTGGATAAAATATCTAACTCAGAGATTTGATGACAAGTATAAATCAAAGTAAATGACAGCAATTAATATCATTGGAGAGGATATTATAAATTATTCTTTACTGAAATATTTTATTCTTTGTCCATTAGTTATGATGATGTCTTAATCTACATTTTGGATTTACTTCTAAGAACCTCCACATACACATACCATATAAGCCTCTATGTATTAGAAAGGAAGACCAGAAAGAATTGCTTTTCATGTAAGAGAAGATGTGCTAACTAGGGAATATTGTTCCATTGCAATTAAATAGGCAGGAACTGATATTACAGAATGAAGACTAAATGCATATTTACCACTTTGGCTATATGCAATTTAGCAAGTCAATGCTACTTGGAAATCAGTGCTTTTAAAGTGAAATTCTCTTTTTTCCAGTAATGTTTGTTTTGGTTCCAATAATAAGTATGAAGGCAACTGAAAGAAAGATGTGAGAGTGGGAGTCACCTGCAAGAATATATACTTGAATGATTTTTCTCCTGATGTATCTATTAGTTGCTATGGTGACAATCTGTTCAAGCATTTAAAGGGAAAATAGTGTGCTTTACTTTTCCATCACTTAAATAACAGAAATTTTTAATTTCAGTTAGCAAAATCATGTTCATAATTTTGTTAATAAATGTGTTGATTTTTATGTTTTTACTTGTAAATTACCAATTTTGTAATGTGTTCACAATAGAGTTTTTAACTAAAAAGTAATTTTATTAAAATGATTATAAAATCCCCAAATACGGGAGTTCCCATCATGGCTCAGTGGTTAACGAACCCGACTAGGAAACATGAGGCTGTGGGTTCGATCCCTGGCCTTGCTCAGTGGGTTAAGGATCTGGCATTGCCATGAACTGTGGTGTAGGTCGCAGACACGGCTTGGATCTGGCATTGCTGTGGCTCTGGCATAGGCCAGCAGCAACAGCTCCAATGAGACCTCTAGCCTGGGAACCTCCATATGCTGTGGGCAAGGCCCTGGAAAACACAAAATAAATAAATTAATTAGATAAAATCCCCAAATAATTAATACAGTGATCTGATAACCAAGTATTTCCTCCAGTGTATGCATAGATTATAAGTTATTTTTAAAATGTACAAATCATTTATATATCTAATTCTTAAAAATGTATATTTGGATAACATATGTAAATAATATGGTGATTCAAGTTTTGATTTAGGTATTCTATGAGTGTCTTTTGTTTTTGTCTTTTTAGGGCCGCACCCACAGAATATGGAGGTTCCCAGCAATGTGGGATCAGAGCTGTGTCAGTGACCTATACCACAGCCCACTGTAACAGCAGATCAAGCCACTGAGCAAGGCCAGGGATCGAATCTGTGTCCTCATGGATGCTGGGCGGATTCGTTTCCGAAGAGCCACAATAGGAATTCCCTTCTATGAGTGTCTTGACAAAAGAAAGACCTGTCTGAAGTAAAATGGACAGCAATACTTTCAGGTAAACATTAAGTTTATTTTCAATCCTATAATTAATTGTTCAAATTACTTATTGTTAATTTTCTCATGTATAAGGCATTTAATTTGAGAATATCTTTAAAATTAATATGTAGTTTTACTCTGAATTGATGAATAGCTACTATCTTGTCCAGCTAGTAAGTGATTTTTGTGTTAGAAAATATAGGCCATTGATTAGTTTTGTTTGCTTTACTGATATTATTATTAAGAGTGTAAAACAAAATCGGTAAAGATGAAGACAAAATGAAGCTAATTATAATAGAAAAGAAAATTGCAATCAATCCAAGTGTTATTGCAATTAGAATTTAGAATCATTCTAAGTAGCAAACTTATGAAAGTCTACATTTCTAAATTTCCACCTTTATATGGACAAGCTAATTTGCATCTTTGCTTCTCTTTTTAAATGCAGCTTATTCTACTAGCATCTTAATACATATTTGCCATTAGTGGTTTGCCTAATGCCCACATTTTTTTTTATTTTTTATTTTTATTTTTTTTTTTTTGTCTTTTTAGGGCCGCACCTGCAGCATATGGAGGTTCCCAGGCTAGGGGTCGAATTGGAGCTGAAGCCACTGGCCCATGCCACAGCCACAGCAATGCAAGATCCTAGACTTTTCTGTTTCCTACACCATAGCTCATGGCAATGCTGGATCTTTAACCCACTGAGCAAGGCCAGTAATGGAACTTGCCTTCTTCATGGATACTAGTCAGTTTCGTTTCCACTGAGCCATGAGAGGAACTCCCAACACTTGTCTTTTCTTGATAAGCTTATCTAATTCAGTCATTTGTTATTTTTTGATTTCATATTTCATATCTTTTTTCACTTGCTTACCTTCCCACTCTTTTTCTCTATTTAATTTTGTTTTCATTAAATCCAGTAAATTTACTGTAACAAGACTGTCTGTGATTCATTTCTTACTCAAATGTTCCTAGCTCTTTAGGTCATAAACCTCTTTAGAGGTAAATTTACTTAGCTGTTAAGTGTTACACTAACTGTGCTTATCTCTTGGGGATTTCAGAAAAGTTGAAATACTCATCACATGACAAAAACCAGTAGATATTATCAATGAATTATTATAATCTTCTCATTGGATGTCTTATAAATTGTCACACACACATGCAACATTGTGAGGAGCTTTCTTGATAATCAGTATCCTCATGGGAACAAGGATCAGTAATATAAATTTCTTTAAAAAATTAGGATCAGGAGTACCTGTTGAGGTTCAGTGGAAATGAATCTGACTGGCATCCATTAGGATGCAGGTTCAATCCTTGGCCCCACTCAGTGGGTTAAGAATCCAGAGTTGCCATAAACCATGGCATAGGTCACAGATGTGGCTCGGATCTGGGGTTGCTGTGGCTATGGTGTAGGCCAATGGCTACAGCTCCAATTTGACCCCTAGCCTGGGAACTTCCATATGCCACAGGTGCAGTCCTAAAATAAATAAATAAATAAATAAATAAGAGAATATAATAAAAATTATGATCAAATTATACAAATTTATCAGTAATACTACATTTCCCTTAAAATATTAAACAAATATATAAGATCCATTATAATCAGCTCTAAACTGTGGGCTTTAACTGTGAGCTTCTAGTGAGCATAAAATTTATCTTCGTTATAACTGTCTTCCAGTTCAGCTCTGTGCCACTATACCTCTTAGGAATATTTTTTCAGTATACTATATTATTAAGTCCTGAGGAATCGGGTAGTGAACAAGAATATCAAAAGAAAATTATAGACAAATGCATTTTACACAGTCAAGCCCCAAATAAAAAAACAAAAACCCAGATCTTGTTGATCAAATTTAAAAGGATACAAAAACATAACAGAAATGCGAATAAATATGGGCTTGTAGGGGTAGACACACAGAACCTCAGTAAATTTGTTCCCTGGTAAAAGCAACAAAATTAACAGTAGAATTATCAAAATCAGCCATTTTAGAACTCTGAAAATTGATCAAAGGCACAGAACAAGTTAAAAGTAAGAAAACTACTAAGAAAACTACTAAGCTTTGTGAGAACGTCAGGTCTATGACATTTCTACTTAGAACTACACCCATCCTCTATATTTTCAGCTCTATGAAGTGATAAGCATGAAAAGGCAACAATTTTACAGCCAATAGTCAGGGATGACCTCTTTTAAATCTCTACTAATATTTCCATAGCCAGATGACATTCAATTGCTTTTCAGGGACTCCTGGAATAAGCCCATTCTTAGGATGTTTTCAAAAACAACAGCAATCTACTTCAATCAATAACATCACAGCTGCCCAAGGCTATAATTTCAGTTGGAACAAACAAGAGCTTGATCAAATCAAAGGGAAATACCTAGTCAACTGAATGACACATAGCAGATTTTGAAAAGCTCCCAAGTATCCTTGAAGGTATGAAAGATTAATTCATACACAGGGTTGTGCATATGCCCGGAGAGACTTGCAAAAGAGGGGCTCAAACCTCACTTTTGGCTGACAATTAGAACCTCCAAAAACAGGAACCGAAAGATAAAACTTTCTGTAAATTTCCTAAATTTAAAGGGTGTGTATTCACAATAGATCCCAGGCCAAAATGTGGAATACATACTGGGTAAAGGTATTTAAGGAAATCTTCTGTCAAGTCACTGGCTACCACTAAACCATAAAAGCAAAAACTAAACATATCAAGAAAAAATAAGGGACACAAGTCACCAAATTATTACATGGTTTTAAAACATATGAGGGAAATATTATAGAATCTCTTACATCAATTTGATGAATTATACAAAATGGACAACAGTCTTGAAAGAGACAAACCACCAACACTTAAACAAGAAGAAATAGATAACATGAATAATCCTATATCTATTAAAAGCATTGCATTTTTAGATGAATTTTCCATATAAAGAAAGCTCTGGGACAAACTGGATTCACTGGAGAATTCCAGCAAACTTTTAAGAAATAAATATCAGTTCTACACAACTTCTTACAGAAAAATGATGAGAAGATAACACATCCCAACTCATTTGATGAAGACAGTATTACTCACAACAAAAATAGCTATTATAAGAAAATAAAAGTATAACCAATATCCCTTGATAATATAGGTGTAGAAATTCTAAACATAATTTTAAAAAATCAAATTCTCTTTCTGTATGTATGTGTATATACACACACACACACATATATATAAATATATATATATATATATATATATATATATATATTTCTCAGTCATGATTAACTGTGGTTGATTCCAGGAATGCAAGGTGGCTTGACATTCAAAGATCAATTGAATTCACTATATCTATAATTTTTTTAAAAAAATGCATCATCTCAATGGGCACTGGAAAAACATTTGATAAGATGTAACACCCATTCATGTTTTTTTTAAAAAAAAGAGTTCAGAAGGAGTTCCCATTTTGGCTCAGTCAAAATAAACCTGACTAGTATCCATGAGGATGTGGGTTCGTTCCCTGGCCTCACTCAATCAGTTAAGGATGTAGTGTTGCCGTGAGCTGTGGTGTAGGTTGCAGATGCTGCTTGGACCTGGCATTGCTATGGCTGTGGTGTAGGCCAACAGCTATAGTTCTTATTTGACTCCTTGCCTGGGAACTTCAATATGTTGCAACTGCGGCCCTAAGAGATTTCAGCAAACTAAGAATATAGGGAAATTTCCTTAACTTGATAAAGGACATCTATGAAAACACCCAGGTGAGATTTTACTTAATAATAAAACAGTGAATGTTTTCCCCCTGAGATTAGGAATTAGACAAGAATGCCCATTTCTATTCGACATTGCATTAGAGGTTATGGCCAGAGCAAAAAGCAAGAAATGTAAAATAAGAGGTCTTTAGATTAGGAGTTCCCATTGTGGCACAGCGGAAACAAATCCAACTAGGAACCATGAGGTTGTGGGTTCTATCCCGGCCTCGCTCAGTGGATTAGAGATCCAGCATTGCTGTGAGCTGTGGTGTAGGTCGCAGACATGGCTCGGATCCTGTGTTGCTGTGGCTGTGGCATAGGCCGGAAGTTAGAGCTCCGACTGGACCCCTAAGCAAGAAATAGAACTATCTTTAGTCACAGATAGTCTATGTAGACTGATGGGAATCTACAACTTACAAGAATAAGTGAGTTTTAAAAAGTTGCAGGATACAAGATCCATATGTAAAAATCAAAAATATTTCTATGTAGTAGAACACAAACAATCGAACATTTAAAAGTTGTTTATGATTTGCTGAAATATGATGAAATACTTAGGAGTAAATCTGAGAAATGATATAAAATACCACAGCAATTAAAACTAAAAAGCATTGCTGAAAAGAAAATAAAGAAAATCTAGAAAAAGGGAGTGGAAAAGTGGAAAATTCATCATACTCATGAATAGGAAGACTCAATATTATTAAGATGACAATTCTCTCCACATAAACATACAGATTTGCTGCAATCCAATTAATATCCTACCAGACTACTTTTATAGAAATTTGATATCTGAATCTAAAATTCAAAGGACCCACAACAGTTAAGGAAATATTATAAAATAGCTATGTTTGAAGACTTATTAAAACATTATATTAAACAAGAGGATGTAGTATCAGTTTCAAAGTAGAAATATGGAACATAATGGAGCATTCCGAAATAGACCCATATGCATAAGAGTAGCTCATTTTTATCAAAGGTGCAAAACAATTAAGTGGAAAAAGGATAGTCTTTTCAAGAAATAGTGCCAAAACAATTTGATAATCATATGCAAAAAATATAAGATATTTGATCCACAGCTTGCATTATATAAATCATTAATTTAAAACAAATCATAGATTTAAATGGGAAAACCTAAAACTGCAATGTCTAGAATAAAGCATAACAGAAAACCATCATGAACCATGATGCAAAAATTAGTTACGCAAATATTTCTTAGATACATACTGAAAATATGGTCCATGAAAAAAAATTGACAAATTATACTTTATGGAATTTAAGAACATCTACTATTAGAAAGACTGTTAAGCACATGAAGACTAGACTGAATGAAAATATTTGCAAATCAAAAAACGAGTTTAGAATATGTAAATCATTATTAAAATGCAATAATATACAATAAACCCAATTAAAAATGAGCAAAAGATGCCAAAAGTCCACCACAGAAGACATATGCATGATGAATGAATACACAGAATGATGCTATACATTGTTAGTCATTAGAGAAATGTAAATTAAAATTAAAATAAGATATCAATGCATAGCTGTTAAAATGGCCAAAGTTTAAAACAAAATTAACAATAATAAGAAAAAACAAAACTATTTCAGATGCTGACTAGGTTGTGGAGGAAGAAGAGCTGTCATACACTACTTGCAACAATATAAAGTGAGACAATTACTTTGTAAAACAGTTTTGTAGTTTCTCAAAGATAAACATACACCTACCACATGATCCAGCAATTCTCCTTTTAGACATATTTCCAAGTGGAGAAAAAACAGGATAAATCCATACAAGACAAATAAGACAAACTATTCATGTTTCAGAAATAATACTTATATAGATCGATACTGACAAAATTCCAACACCAGTATGAAAATACTGCGTAAAGTACACAAATAAACAGATACTCTTGAATTCCACCCATGGAGATTCTAATTCAGTAGGCCTGGAGTTACCTTGGTATATACCTTAGAAAAATCTCTAGTAATACATGAAGAGTTTTGGATATGCTATTTTTAAATAAACACTGTTTTCCCTCCAGGAGGTTATAAGTTTTAAAATCAGCCTCAGAGGAAACAATTCCAAAATTACATAAGGCACACATAACTAGATACATTAGCGAAGGTTGTTTCAAAACCGCACTAGGACCGGATTTAAAAATAAAACCTGTCATACTCTTGGCTTATTAACCCACAGAATTAATTTAAAATGCTTCCACAAAGCTAAGAAATTTGAAGATTTTAACAAATCACCCCTTTGAGATGGAGACATATATGTGACTTCCATATTTAGAAAAGGGGTTTATAGTATATGTCATTTGCTGTTTTTGTCCTCTTTATGGATAATCCTTAAAAGTTTTTTTGTTTTTATTGTTTATTTTTTCCAAATAATTGTAATTATTGCTCTAAACCAATGGCAGGGTCTGAGGTAGTGCTTATATTATGTGTTAAAACTCGCCTCTTTCATATTTGCAACAGTAGGAATGAGATGCATACCTGATTAGATGTATGATGAGCCATTCTTTCACAAGCCACTGCCCTCCTTACCAGCAAATCTGTACCAAATCGGAAATCCACAGATCATCCTACCAGCTGCCACTGACCAAAAGAACAAGAGCCAGGTGCTTGAAAGTCCTGGGCTCCAGAGAGAAGGTGTAGAAAAGGAAGCAAAAATTCTTATTGGTATCCCAGTTTGTTCAAAATTGTTGATCCAGGAGTTCCTGTTGTGGCTCAGTGGTTAACGAACCTGACTAGCATCCATAAGGAAGCAGGTTCGATCCCTGGGCTCTCTCAGTGGGTTAAGGATCCGGCATTGCCATGAGTTGTGGTGTAGGTCGCAGATGCTGCTCGGATCCTGTGTTCTGTGGCTCTGGCATAGGCCGGTGGTTACAGCACCAATTGGACCCCCTAGCCTGGGAACCTCCACATGTGGTGGGTACAGCCCTAAAAAGACCAAAAAAAAAAAAGTTGATCTATATTTTGGTTTAGTGTCAAAATTCATACTCCAAAAATCCCACCAGAAACAAAAAACAAAACAAACAAAATTCATACCTAACAAACAAAGGTGACTAAGTAATCAATCCACATAAAAGCAGTTAGAGGTACTAGAATTAAACTGGGCCTTTCCTTAAAATACTAGTGGGTGAGAATAAATCATACTATTTAAAAGCTTTTGCAGTTTTATAGTGACACTAAGTTCTTCATTTTCTTAAGCTAAAAAAAATTCATGACATGTTTATTAATATTTTAAATTGACTGTATATATGTATATATAATATACATTAAATAGATATACATTTAATTAAATAATGTATATAATAAATATACCAAATTCTTGTGATTTTTAATGGATTCTGAATTACCAGAAAGCAGATGTCAGAATGAAGGGCAGAGCACTCCAGCAGAGAAGGACTAGTTTCTGGGAATAGAAAACAGAAAGCTGGCCATGTCTTTTAGATTAAAGCCAGTACATGCTATTACATTCTCACAGCATTTCTTATACTAAATGAGTTCCTATAAGTGTTACTTATATATAAGCACTGACAGAAGGGGAGAAATAAATGTGGATTAAAGAATTCACAGTAAGCTTTCAAGAATAATTTATATTATACATGTTATTTAAACACTTTAATACCCTAATTTTAAGTAATATCCATAGTGCACTCTTTGCTAAATGGATTTATTTTACATTCAATAAGAAACATATTATTTTATATATTTGAAGACATAATAAAACTACATTATCATTTATATAATTGTTATGATAAAATTGTATATCTCAACAATTCTCCCCAAATAAACACAGGAGATCTGGTAGCCACTAAGTTTATTATTCTACTGAAATTTTAAATTTTTGTTGGAATTTATTTACTTTGTGTTGAATGTGTCAAAAATATAAACATGTTTAAAATTAGATTAAATCTACTTTGACAATATATTAGAAATTCTTTTTAGGAACTTTTTTATTTGTACTAAATGAATCAAAGAAAATCAATTTTATAATCAACAAATCTCTGTCCTTTTGGATCTTAGCTGTATTAACATATTTGATCTTATTTCAAAAAGTCAGCAAATATGAAACTATAAAAAAGGAATTATGTTTATGGCAGTTTAGAATTCTGAAGATGATTCTCTTGTGTGATTAAGGCCATTTATTTTAAGAATGTAATTTTAAAAATGAATGCATTTTTCCTCTGTCATAGCATTAGAAAGTATTGATATAATATTTGAAGGGTGCTACATTCCAGAAAATGTTTGGCCAACAGACTTGACACACTGATATAGCAAGATGGTACTGATTTATTTAACATGGGATAATACAAAATAATTTTAGATATATGGGAATATTAAAATGACAAAGAATTTCAAAGAGAATTCTTTCAAAGAGAATTCCCTATGATATGCAAAGTTGTTATTAAGGTAGCCTGTATTTTCACTGGGCAGGAGGAAGTAAGGGAATTTTGAGGCCTTAACATGTTTTTAATGCTTCCTGCCATCCCCTTTTCATCCAAAATAAATTGCTTTATATCTCTTATTTAATTAGAATTGTGAATAACACTTTATTTAGTTAAAAAAAATCTTTCTTTAAAAAGTTTAAAATCTACTATGTTTTGGGATAGACATATAAAGAGGTATAATTAACATAATTATATAGATGAATAACCCAAAGCCAAAGAACTTAGGTAATGTGCACACAGTAATTAAATGGAAAGAAAAAATTTATGAAACCTAAATCACTAACTTCAGTCCTTCAGTGCTTGTCAAATTCCATCTATTTATAGAAGCATCTATAAACTGAAAATATGGTGATACTGAGGTAGAACTTTAGTCAGAAAGCTGGGTCTGATAGACTTTGCCATTTCCTTGCTCTATGACCCCTGTGATCTTGCTTTCTTACTGCAAAACAGACTATTTAGAGGACTGACTTCTTAGAAGTACTGATAATTTTAACTGAGCTTATGTATATAAAGCCACTCAAGGGATGCTTCAGGGTCCAGACTGTTGGTCTTGAAGTGATTTAAAAGGATGCTATCAGAGGTATCAGAACTGTGGTAGAGTCATATGGTCTCAGAAAAACTGATACCAGACCATAAATTCTATTTATTTCTCTATGAGCATCCAGTATACATGTATACTGTATGGGCACAATAAAATATCTTTTAATAAGGGACTGATCAAATATGAAGTATAGCATGGAATAGAAATGGCAGAGGAAAAAAGCCTTTCTTAATAAATGCCCAAATGGCTCCTTTAAACCTAAATTATATAAGGCTAAGAAAAAATCATTTTTATTTGTGAAGGATCCTTGTCCAAACATTCATAGTGAGTGAATTCATAGAATCATTGTCACCATTTAACTTAATGGGTTCTACGGAAAGCAACTATTAGGTGAAGCTCTATGAAAAGTGAGCCTTGCAGTGAAAGGGGTTTGGGAAATAGTATAATGTCTGTCACCCTTTTGGAGCCTTGCCTTGAACATTGCACGTTTAGATCTCTCAGAAATCCTGCCTCAAAACCAAACAAAAACATCTTAAATGGTTTAATGAAGTGTTTCACTTTTTTTTTTTTAAACCACAGAGCTCTTTTTCAGATTTCTTTTTAATTCAAAACAAAACCAGTGTTCCATGAATACACATTGAGATATACTCACTAAGCCATGGGCAGCATTATAATATTGTGGCAATGTAGAAGTAAATGTGCATTTTCCACAGATAACTCATTTCTTTCATACAAATTAAAAGAGATACTTAGGCTTCATTCAAAATAAAAGCCACTCTAAGAATGAATAGTCAATGATTTCAAAGACTCAAGTTGATGTTTTTTAACTACCTTTACTTTTGATATAACCTGCATTTGTCTATATTTGAGGTATTTCAAGGTGTTTTTTTTTTTTTTTTTTGCTGTTTCTTCAAACTTCAGCATGGGTTATACAAGTCTCAAATGAACCCTGTAGGGTACAAACCTGTGCCTATTTACATTGTAATTGGAATTACAGATGAAAAACTATTCTTCATTTTGCCTGACTTCTTTGGTTTCAGACTTTTTCTTCAGTAAAAATTTGTTTGTGTGATAAGGAGCTTGCTCTAAATATATAAAAATAAAATTCCTCTCAAACTAATTAGACAATTGGCCTATAGCATAATGAATCTCAGAATTAACACTCATTTTTGAAACCTAAATGGTTTAACTTATTACTACACCAGCTCTTTATTTCATGGACTATAAAATTCACGAAATATTGAGCTTCATGGGCTATGAAATAAAAGCCTATAAAAGTGTCGTAGAATGTGTAATTATCTGCTAGATTGGGCATTTTTACCAAGCCCATAATAAAATACATTGAGAGTTTTCTGTTAGAATCACTTGCTATCCAAAAACAGAGGAAACTAATTGGAAAATAGGTAAGGCCATCACAATATGCAAATAAAATAAATGAAAGATAATTAATAATAAATTCACATCCTTCTAAAATTATCCAATACAATTCATTTTTCTTAAACTACCTTTATACCTGTTGAAAAAATACCAGGAAATGAGTAAACAGGTTTAATTACAGAAAATAAAACAAAACCACTACCACAACAGGTCTAAATCTGATACTTGACAGTTTTAGTACTTATTTTACTTCCTCCTCAAAATGGACTGAAAAATTACTTAGAGTACTTAAATATATCTTTTAGTGAGCTATGAGATGACTTGCTCTCACTCTCTCTGGGTCCTCTCTCTCTTTTCTAGACTGTAGATTTACAATTATGATAACCTCAAAGGAGAAGTTGTCATTTCATGACATCCTGACATATTTCTTGCCAATTTACTTTTAGTTTTTGTTACTACTCAATTTCAGGAAAATGGACTAAACTAGTGGTGCTGTTCTTAGGCAGTGCCCTAATGCCTCCAGAGTCTTAACACATTTTCTTTCTTATATATATTCTGACAATGCCACCACATCCTGATTTTCAATTGGATATTTCCCTGTGGACATACTGAATTAAAGTTTAGCTTTTTTTTTTTTTTTATAAAACTGTCTTTCAGCATTTATCTTCACTTTTTCTTTCAAAAATTCTCCTCAGATCTGGTTGTGATTTAACATATATTATTCAACCATTAAAATTAATAGCCTTAATTCACTAACATATTTAAATTATTTGGATATCTTGATATTTATTTGTATGTGAATATACATAATAATAACATCTATAAATGAGTTTTATTTCACTCTGCATTGCTTTCTTGCTAATTATCTATTTCCTTTTTTAGTGTGATTACTGAAATAGGACAACAGCTAGTTGTTCTAGAATATGTTTCCCTTCTTGTGTAATAGACCTACTGACAATTTTTCTGCACACATAGAAATGATAAAGACCATAATTCCCAGTTTTGTATGGATCTGTAACCCTATCAAATGTACCATGTTAGGTTCTGCAAAGCCTTCTTCAAGAACAGTTCTTATATGTGCTTTGCTCCTTTCCTTCATTTTTCCATCAGTTAGGTCGAGCAATCAAGTGGTTCCTCAGCAGCAGCACAGCTCATAGGCTAACCTGCCACACTTGTGGGTGGAGTCTAATGTAACCAAATGGAGTAAGTCAGCTGGGCTCTACTCATGTCATAGCAGGTAATATAAGCTTCGTGCTTACCTTGGTACCCTTGCCCTACCTTCAAGTCTGTGAGGACAGACCCAGGTAGCTGCTATGCACTCAGCTCTGTTTCACAGCTGAGGAACACTCAGCTTGTATAAATTCCTAATTTTGTATACTAATTGCTGGCAAACCTGCCCAATGTTCACTCATTAGGACAACATTACCTAATTGTCCTGAATGTAAACAAATCTTACTGTTAGAAAGAAGGTATAATTTTCTATCATGGGATATCTCCAATGAGGAGATATTTTCAAAGAGGAGACATGCCTGTAAAGCTCTCTGGAGGGAGTTACTATTTTATCTTTCCAGGGATGCCTGCTCTTCCGACCCTCGTAAATTGCCTTCTAGACTCAGAACATTTGCGGAAAGAAATGCCAGACTAGAGTTCCCACTATGGCAGAATGGGTTAAGAATCCAACTGAAGCAGCTCAGGTCACCATGAAGGTGTGGGTTCAATCCCTGGTCTGGTGCAGTGAGTTAAAAGATCTGGAATTGCATCAGCTTCAGTGTAGGTTGCAGCTGTGGCTTGGATTCAGTCTCTGTTCCAGAAACTTCCATATGCCATGGGTGTGCCCACTAAAAAAGAAAGAAAGGAAGGAAGAAAGGAAGGTAGGAAGGAAAGGAGGGAAGGAGGAAGGAAGGAAGGAAAAAAAGGGGGAAAAAAAAAAAAGAAGTGCCAGACCAAGGAGAATCATCACCCAGTACCAACTTCCTCTCAATTATGGATGTGATGACACTATGAAGAGGAAGTTTACATTAGATGCATGGTGAAATAATATGACAGAATGAAGCTAGGCTCCTGAGATTCTCATGAAACTGTGTTATTATATCAATTCTGGCTACTTATCTCCTAAATGAGAATATAATTTCTGCTGTGTTGAACACATTCTGGTTTTTTTGTTTTTTTGTTTGTTTGTTTTGCATTTTAGGGCCACACCCACGCATATGGAAGTTCCCAGGCTAGGGATATATCAGAGCTGCAGCTGCTGACCTACACCAGAGCTCATAGCAAAGCTGGATCTTTAACTGCTGAGCTAGGCCAGGGATTGAACCTGCGTCCCCATAGATATTAGTTAGGTTCGTTACTGCTGAGCCACAACAGGAACTCGTCGCATGTGTTTTTTGTCTCTTCTTAAAAATATGTCAAAATAACATAACTTAATGTCAGTGAATTTGTAAAACAAAGAAAAATACAAAAAAGAAACAAACTTACCGTAATTCATACATTTAGAAATAACATTAAAATCCAATCTAATTAGTGCTTAAAATAATATTGACATTTACTCATAACTATTTGTCTACATTTCCTATCATTTTATGAACAGACTTGTTGAAATCAAATAACTATGTTAAAGGATTTTTAAGATTCTTGAATCAAAAGATCAAAATTGTTCTGTTGAAGTATATTTCTTACGTGTTTACCAAGAGTCAATGAGTAACTTCTTCAACATATTTTGTTTGAAATTTATTAGATTATAGCAAATTTGAACATCTTTATATGCTTAGTTAACTATTTGTATTTTTGCTGAACACTGATATCTTAGATGTGCGGTTGAATTCACTTGCTTTTTCCTTTTGTAGTCAGTTGGATTCATATCGTGCACCTCTGCTCAATAGAATGAAGGCAGAACTGACTTAAGTAACTCGCAGGCTTGAACTATAATAGGTTTTCCATGATCTTTCCCCCTCCAAATAGATTATGCTTTTGGACACTACATTTTTTAACTAAGACACAAATGAAGCCTTATATCCTCATGCTTCATCAGATTCTGGGCATAAATCACTGTCCTTAGATATCATTCTCAAAAAAGTTATGTCTCTTAACTCCTACATAAAAAAAAAAGATCATTTGTCATTTAAAAATATCACTGCTGGAGTTCTCACTGTCCACAGTGGGTGGGGAATCAATTACAGTGTCTAGGGTTGCTGAGACAGCATGGGTTCAATCACCAGCCTAAAGGTGCAGTGGGTTAAAGGATCTGGAGGTGCTGCATCTGTGGCATTGTTCACAGCTCTGGCTCAGATTTGGTCCGTGGCCCAGGAACTTCCATGTGCTGAGGATGCAGCCATTAAATAAATAAATAAATAAATAAATATCACTGTTGATTTTATCAGGGCACCTCATCTATACTCCTGAGTAATGTACTTCTTTAGTCTACTCACAGATGCCCTAATCCATAATGTCACAGAAAGAAATGCCTTAATGGCAATGATGTCAATGTTGCAAATGTCTTAGGTGATAATTTTCCTGGCTTTGAAAAGCACAAAACCTTGCAATCCCAATGTAATCCATCCTAACTCCACCATTCTGTGTCATTCTGCTTGATTTTCTTATCCTCATAAATCTTTTCTGCTTTGCTATTATAGTGTTCTTTAATTTTATGATTATATATTTTTATATTCATGGGACATAAATATCAATTGGAATTAGTATGGGGAACTAATCCCATGTTGACCTCTTCTATTGCATCCTCCAATAATAATTATACTTATAATAAGACACAATTAAAATAATAATTTGATAGCACCTGAATAACCTACAAATAACTACTGTTTTTAAATTATGCTTAATAATTTATTATTTATAATAATTAATGTATTTCAAACTTTTAATTTTTTTAGCTTTTTGCCCTCATCTGCTTTAAGCTATTTGTCTTATATCCAGTTATTTTTTTGCACATCTAAGTCCACTTTTACTTTGAGGTTATATTCTGTTTTTCACTATCAAGATGCTGACAGTTTCTGGTGGGAGCTAAGAATGAGGTTGTCATTTCAGAATGAACCAAAAGAATTTATAGGGTCATTCTTTCAAGTCTTCAGAAGATGCGAGGCATTACTATTGTGCTTTAAAAAAATGTAAAGATGAACACAAGTACAGGGGAGTCTTATTAATCTATCTATCACTGCAAATGAGTCTAGATAGGATAGGCTAATCATATAAATTTGAATAATGGTAGTATTCTGCTATCAGCTTCCAGGGGGCACTCATTAGGTATGACTAACAGGACTCTTTCTTGGATATTGAATTCCACGATATTAAGGTAATCTACTAAAATTGAAATACAGATATCATCTTTTCCAACTAGAACAGTTTTTATAACAGAGTGTGTGAAAAATAGGATGTAAGGATTAAAGAAATTGTGTTTGTAAAACACTGCAAACTTAGCTAAAAGGTATAACTTTATGAGTGCCAACTAACATTATTTTCGTATTATTACATTTTGTTATTTTTGCAATTAGAACAGTGCTTATGTACAAAAGTTACTATTCAAAAAATAATTTGTATGACCAATACTTGTGAATATCCATCCAATTTCAGTTTCAATCGAAAATTTTCCTAAAGTCAATACCAGTGTCACAATTACATTGCTTCACAACAATTAAGAATTAAACAGTTTATATGATGATTACTGTATTTTGAAGCAGAAGACTAGCATGCCCATTATTTCGCAAGCTTAATTCTCTCTGTGATTAAAAATCTACTAGTAGAAAATGAGGTACTTAGTGACTTTCTTAACTCTTGAAGTGATAATCCCCTCATTTTACACCAGAGATTGAGTTAGTAACTTGGGGACAGAATCTATTAGATTCAATTGTGGATTTAAGTGTAACACACCTCTTTCAATCACTATAGTATATGTTTAGAAGCTGTGCATGCAGAGACCATTAATTTCACAGACTGTCTTGCCCAATAATTGCAGTTGTTAAATTATGCCAGTGTAGTCTTGAGCATTTTGCTTGTTACTTGGTTAGTATACAAGTTTCATTTTAAAGCTTTTCTAATACCCATCTGTCTTCTATAAGATGTAAAATAAAACTAATGTGTGTTTCTAAAGTGGCATGTAAACTAACTCTTAAGTTATTATAATTTACTTCATTTGTTTTCACTTTTGCAGTAAGTCTGAGTCATTCTTAAAATCTACCTATGAATTAACACTACTATATATAGACAGTTTTGAATGTTGTGATATTTCAGCAATACTGAAGACAATTTCCATGTATTCGAGAGTAATGAAACAGGTGGTCTTACCATAGTCTTTGTGTTTGCTGGCTGACACTTGCGTAAATGTTCATCTAAAGAGATATCTCACTTTTTAAAAACTTCAGTGTATTGCGGTTCATCATCTGACATTTTCTGTGCTTATAGGCTACGCATATCTATATATCATACAAATTTCAATATGATGGCTATGAGAGAAAATATTTATCACAGTTTCTCAGTTATTTTTCTGAGTCTGAACATGTTTCCATGTTTCTGTACAACAATGGAGGGAGTTAAAATCAGTTTACCATTTAAGAGCAAATCAGGATAACATGGTTCCTTATAAATAAAAAAAGGTTTATTTTGGGAATAAGCTTGTGATCATTAGACTTTAAATATGACTTGTTAAAAATAAAATAATGTAAGGAACAAAGAAAATGAGAAAGAACAGGTATTTGGACAGAGGCTCAGAAGTCAAGAATTGCCACCTGAGATAGGATTCCACTTTAAAACAATCAAGAGATTTACTTCCAACAGAGTAGTATGAGGAGCTCCTTTAACCTTTTTTCCAGTGAGACTTGATGAAAACTATATATAGATTATCCTAAAGCCTCTGTAAATGGTCCTAAGTGGTACCAACGAATGAAGAAATATCTATAAATCTATAAAAATTGCTATAAAGATGAGAGTCTACGGTATCTGAAACAATAACTACCCCCCCTTCTCCTCCCTGATTAGCATGGCAGAGACCTCACTCTAAACTGACAAATTCAAGAAGACTGGGATCCCTTTCTCCTAACCCAGAAGGAGGGCTTTCCTCCTGGGAGGAACCACATGTTCACATTTGTCATCATGTTCCAAGTTCCTTGTTGCTAAAACAAAGCTTCAGAAAGTGTGGTCGAGAGGTACAGAATTCCTTCTTATCCCTAACCCCTACACTTCAGAAATGGAAGGTCTACTTTGGGTATGGCATGTTGAGAATACTCATAGCCTGATCACTCTTGTCCTAGCTTCTGAGACAGTAATTTCATGCCAGGAAAGGCAAGTCTAAAGGACTCTAGGCTACTGCCCATCTAAACAAGTGCTCAGCCCCTAGCATAGAGGTGCCATTCACAGGGAAACTTGATATTATCTCTAGCCTCACCTCCAAAGCCCAACCTTAGAGATTTCCCCAGGTATAGAGAAGGAAAAAGGGATCATAAAAAACATAGCTCTTGATCACTTCCCAAAAGTACTGCCTTCATTTGCAACAGAGAGTGAAGAAGCTCAAGCCTAAAGTCACTCTCGAGGACAGTGGAGGTTGTAGTAAAAGAAATTTAATAGGAGATCCAAACTAGAGTAAACTGTAGGTCAGCTAGTTTTCAAATATATTTATAAACTTGTTAAGACAGTTGAAAGGAGTCCTTTTTAGGGTCTGGACCAAAATAAAACTATAATCTCTTGGTTTAAAAAAACAAAAAGAAGCACAAAACACCAACAAAACCAAAAGTTTGTTGCTACTAGACCCACCTTACAAGAGATACTAAAGGAAGTTCTTTAGGCCGAAAGAAAGTGACCCCAGTAATCTGTGTGCATTTGGGAAAAAAAAAAAGCCTGTGTGAAGATAATTACATAATT
Organism: Sus scrofa; assembly: GCF_054392235.1. Lineage (NCBI taxonomy): Eukaryota > Metazoa > Chordata > Mammalia > Artiodactyla > Suidae > Sus > Sus scrofa. The sequence continues at coordinate 111,849,524 of NC_139397.1, read as the reverse complement.
TTATAAGACTGAAGAATTAGTATCATCCTTTTCCTTCTCTTCACTGATTTAAGGCAACTGCACACAATTTTACATATATATATATATATATATATAAATGTTCATATATAGACATACATGTATATATGTATATATATATACCAAACATATAAAATATAGAAATACAATTTATGTGAATTTATCTGTCAACAATAGCACAAAGCAAGTGGATGGAAGAAAGGAAACGACTACAAATAAAATGTAGTAATTATATGTTCTTAGCTTTAAAATACTAATAGATGTTGAGTATCATTATTAATACCACAAAAATGGGGAACAGAAATAGAGTTAAATGGGAGTGACATTTCTATATATCACTGGGATTAAGCTTTACACATCAGATGCTGATTCAGATCACTTCAGATGTATATGGTAAACCCTAGAGCAGTACTAAGAATACAGTGAAAAGAATAATTAAATAAATCAAACTACTTCATTAGAAGGTATTTACTTAATATGAAAGAAAGTAAAGAAAAAAATAGAGTAACAAAAAGTGTCATGAAAACTACAGAAAATTTTGATAAGTGAAATAGCAAAAATAAATCCAACTATATCAATAAAAATATTAAATGTAATAGATTAAATATTCCAACCAAATGCAAAGGCTGTCACCTGGATAAAATACATGGTCCAAATATATATTATTTACAGTATTCACTCCTACCTAGCATTTGAGGAAGAATATCAAATGTTTATAAAATCCTCTAAAAAAGAGTAAGAAAATGTTTCCCAACTCATTCTATGAAGCCACACCATTGCCCCAATACCAAAACCAAAGACATCACAAGAAAGTATGAGCAGAAATAATGGTGTGCTAGTTCCAATTAGAGAGTACCAAAAAGTCAGAAAATAATGAGTGTTAGGATTTGAAGAAAATGTAACCCCCATAAACTGCTTGTAGGAATATAAAATGATACAGCCACTTTGGAATAGTATGGTAGTTTATCAGACCATTGAACATAGAGTTACCATATGAACCAGTAATTTCCCTAATATATATCTACACAAGAGAAATGAAAACATATCTATACAAAACCTCCATTCAAATATTCATAGCAACATTATTCATAATAGCCAAAATCTAGATTATGAACTGATAAATGGATAAACAAAATGTGGGATTGCCATTCAATGGATTATAATACTTTCTTTTTTGAGTAAATCTCAGGGAGCAACATCTGTCTAGTACAGTTTTACCTTTCTTTTTCCTCATGGAAGGTAGAATTGAGAGAGAAAAGAAGAAATCCCCATAAACCTTATAGAGCCTCTGACTGGCTCTTTTAACATAGATTAATTGACCATAGGTGAACAGGTTTACTTCTGAGGTTTCTATGCTGTTCCACTGATCTATATTTCTGGTGTTTTTGTGCCAGTACCATATTATTTTGATGACTGCGGCTTTGTAGTAAAATCTGAAGTCAGGACACTAGATTCCTCCAGCTTCATTTTCCTCTCTCAAGATTGCTTTGGCCATTTGGGATATTTTGTGTTTCCAGACAAACTTTAAAATTGTTTATGCTAGTTCTGTGAAAAATTTCATTGGTAGTTTGATAGGGATTGTGCTCAGTCTATAGATTGCCTTGTAGTATAGTCATTTTGACAATATTGGTTCTTCCAATCTAAGAGCATTATATACCTTTCCTTCTGTTTGCATTATCTTTGATTTCCTTCATCAGCATCTTATACTTTTCATAGTACAGGTGTTTTGCCTCTTTAGGTAGGTTTATTCCTAGATATTTTATTCTCCTTTCTGTGATAGTAAATGAAATTGTTTCCCTAATTTCTCTTTCTGGTCTTTCATCATTGCTGTACAGTCATGCAATAGATTTCTGTGTATTCATTTTGTATCCTGCAACTTTACCAAATTAATTGGTGAGTTCTTATAGTTATCTGGTAGTATCTTTAGCATTTTATATGTATAGAATTGTATTATCTGCAAACAATGGCAATTTTACTTCTTTTCTAATTTGGATTCCTTTTATTTCTTTTTCTTCTCTGACTACAGTGTCTAGGACTTCTAAAACTATGTTGAATAAAAGTAGTGAGAATGGACATCCTTATCTTGTTCCTGATTTTAGCAGGAAAGCTTTCAGCTTTTCACCATTGATAATGATGCCAGCTGTGGGTTTGTCATATACAGGCTTTATTAAGTTTAGGCAAGTTCCCTCCAAGCCTACTTTCTCAAAATAGGTGTTGAATTTTTGAAAGACCTTTTCTGCATCTATGGAGATGATTGTATGGTTTTTATTTTTCAACTTTATTAAAGCAGTTGTCAGAAGATCTAAAGATACATTTCTCCAAAGATAGACAGATGGACAAAAAGCACATGAAAAATGTTCAACATCAGTCATTATTAGAGAAATGCAAATCAAAACTACAATGAGTTATCTCACACCAGTCAGAATGGTCATAACCTAAAAGTCTTCAAACAATAAACCCTGGAAAGGGTGCAAAGAAAAGGGAACTCTCCTACGTTCTTGTTGGGACTGTAAGCAGCCACAACCACTTTGGAGAACTGTATGGAGGTTCCTTAAAAAAATATATATGGGGAGTTCCCATCGTGGCTCAGTGGTTAATGAATCAAACTAGGAACAATGAGGTTGTGGGTTTGATCTCTGGCCTTACTCAGAAGGTTGAGGATCTGGTGTTGCCATGAGCTGTGGTGTAGGTTGCAGACACTGCTCAGATCCTGCATTGCTGTGTCTCTAGCATAGGCCGGTGGCTGCAGCTCTGATTAGACCCCTAGCCTGGGAGCCTCCATATGCCACGGGAGTGGCCCTAGAAAAGGCAAAAAGACAAAAAAATTAAAAAAAAACTATATATAGAACACTCCTATGACAGAGAAATCCCACTTCTGGGCATACATCCACAGGAAACCATAATTTGAAAAGATACACGTACCTCAATGTTCACAGCAGCACTATTTACAATAGTCAAGACATGGAAGCAACCTAAATATTCATGGACAGAGGATTAGATAAAGAAAATGTGGTACATATACATAATGGAATACTACTCAGCAATAAAAATAATGAAACAATACCATCTGCAACACCTTGGATGGACTTAGAGATTATAATATTAAGTGAAGTAAGTCGAACAAAGACACATATCGTATGAGATCACTAACATGTGGAATCTAATAAAAAATGAAACAAAAGAGCTTATAAAACAGAAACAGACTCAAAGATTTTGAATCCAAATTTATGGTTGCCAAAGAGGAAGCAAGATGGGGAGGGATAAATTAGGGGGTTAGGATTGATGTATACACAGTACTATATATAAAATGGATAGGTAACAAAGACCTACTGTACAGCATAGGGTAAACTGTTTAATACTGTGTAATAACTATATGGGGAAAGACTGAAAAGGAATTGATATATGTATATGTACAACTGATTTACTTTGTTGTATGACTGAAACTAATATAACTTTATAGGCCAACTATACTCCAATAAAATTTATTTTTTAAAAAGCCTCTGATTGGAACTAGCATACTGTTATTTCCATTCACATTCCAATAGTGAAGTGGCCAAACCCAAAATCAACACAGAGGGGATATTTTTCCCACTTAACCTACCCAAAGTACTGCAAAGTCATGTGGCAAAAGGTGTGTATGTATAACTCCATTAAAGGGAAGAAAAGAAGAGTTGTGAAGAAGAATCTTCCATAGTATAAATTACAGCTGTTACTCAAGGTCGTCTCCATAATCATGTACCTAGAATTTAATTTTTTTCTCTTCCCATAGGCTGCAATGTAAATACGGAGGTAGCCCAGCTTCAACCATTCAGTTTTAGGATGATCTACTCAGAAATGTTAGAGCTGTAAGATAGAAGAAACCTGGATCACAGTATCACCTCTTCAAGCGGAGCTAAAATGTGAGCCTAGATTTCTGTTACTGAGAGATAATTTACTACTATAATAAAGCCTCTATATTTTACAATCTCTTACAGTACACTAAACGTAATTAATACAATAATGTTTAAGTGGATGATTATATTGGAAGAATGGCAGGATTAAGTTCAGTGACATCAGGCTTGTAGTAAAACCAACCAACCAACAAACAAAAAGAATATGTCTTATATAACTGAATTCAGTAAATACAGATATATTTTTTCCCCGAGTATGTAACAATGAAAATTAAATCCGCATATATTACATATATAACAAGAATTTTTAAATTCCAAAATTAGGATGTAAGAAGGGCTATCTAAATAGTCCACAGAGTCAAGAAAGGTCTTGATATTTAATCATTTTTTATATGACTCAGTAATGGCTAATTCAGAGTTGTGAGTGACTTTATACTAGTATCTAGATACTATCAATAATGTGAATGAATTGTAAATAAAATGTGAAGGTAAACTTATTTGCATGTATATCCTTCAAGACCTAGATATTTAAAGATAATACTTTATGAGCAGGGATTTTATTAAAATTTGCTTTATTGAGGTCAACTTAGGGCAGATATTTCCATTGACTTTCAAGACATGTAATGTTCTTACACAGCCTTCTCCTTTAAATAATCTGTAATCATTTGTATATGTTACTTTTAAATTAGTTAAAAAAGTATAATTAATTGAAATATACATGGGAAATATGCAATTCAATATCATAAAGCATTTGGAGAGCAATTGGCGAGAGTAAACATTCAAATACAGTGTATTTATCTCATGTAATTAGGACATTTATTCATTATTTAATATGTGAAAGTGTTTTTACTTTAAAATTTTATTCATTGAAATTTCAAGGAAATTGAAGAAGAAATATTGGCTGTCCTAATTTGTCTCATAATTAATACACTAATTTGTTGTTAAGTATAGCTTTATTGCCCATTATTTTAAACTAGTGTATGGCTTCATATATTGAAATATGAAGAAAACTGGCTAATATTTGGAACAAGACATTTTTGATTTTTTTTAAGATTTAGTGAGCATTACATAGAAAAAACTCATAAATTAATTATGGAAAAAAGTTAATTTTCTGGCAGAATAGAAATATTAATTTGTGTAATGTGTTACCTGAAAAGTTAAATTAAGAAATCAGAAATAATCAAGACTCAAAGATGGTGCCTTACATGAAAGACTCAAATTTCCTCTAATGTATTTTTTAAAGTCTTCAAAAACATACCTTTAAAACGTTTTTATTCTAGGTTTACTAATTGAGCTTTAACTCAATGTTTTTAGTTTTTTTTTTAATTTTAAATTTTACTCAAGGCATATTTGCATAGAGTATGATCAATGGATATATGAGACTCATGAAAATAGCAGTCTCCTGTTCTCTCCCACCTCCCAATTCCAGAAGAAACTGCTTTGATTTCTTTTAGCTGAAAAGTCTGATATCTCCATATCTTTAAAACTTTTTTTTTGCCTGATGGGAGGGGGAGGGGGGTGGGAAGGATCGGGAGCTTGGGCTTATCAGACATAACCTAGAATAGATTTACAAGGAGATCCTGCTGAATAGCAATGAGAACTATGTATAGATACTCATGTTGCAACAGAAGAAAGGGTGGGGAAAAAACTGTAATTGCAATGTATACATGTAAGGATAACCTGACCCCCTTGCTGTACAGTGGGAAAATAAAAAAAAAACAAAACTTTTTTTTACTTCCATATCTTTAAATAATACACTTATATTTTCAAATCTTGATTTTTCAGATTTAGATGTTAGAGTTCCCCTTACATAAAAATGGAGATTTGGCTGTCTTTCTTCTCACTTTCCCCCACCTTATTGATGGCTTCCTCTTTCTTTAGCAACAATCACTCTAAAATTGGATAGAGTTGTTCCCAAATTCATCATAACTCCTTACATAGAAAAGGAAGAATGCTTACATCATTCCTGTGTGAAGTAGGCTGCTATGCCAGTTGTTAGAGAATGAAAATGCCTTTTAAAATCAATTTTTAGACAGTAAAAGAATGTTTGGGAAAAATGCATAATAATAATAATAGCATTACTCTATGCAGTGTGCCTTCAAAGGTAGAATTTTTATTTAAATGGGTTAATATTTGGCATTTTTTCTTCATATTTTTAATAGAATAGATAGTTTACAGTGTTTCCAGTGTACAGCAAAATGACTTTTTTACATATGTGTGTACATATATATCCTTTTAGATTATTTTCCATTATATATTTATACATATATTTATTATATATATTATATTGGATTTATGTAGGGATATATATATATATATATCTCCTTTCAGAATATTTTCCATTGTATATATTCAATTTTCCATTGAATATATTTAGTATTCAAGGTATTGAATATAGTTCCTTGTGCTATACAATAGGGCCCTGTTGTTTATCTATTTTATATGTAGCAATGTGTGCCTGTTAAACCCAAATGTCTAATTTATCACTCCAAAGCCTTTTCCCTTTGGTAATAATAAGTCATTCTAAGTTAATGCTAATTCTATTATTATACTCATGCTTTCTCTCCCAGTGTCATACTTCTCTTCCCTTCTCACCAAAATGACATAAGGTAGTTTTGTGCTCCACATATTTATTTACCCCTCTTTTGTATTTATGCATCGTTGATTTACAATATTGTGCCAATTGCTGCAGTACAGCAAAGTGGCCCAGTCACATATAAATATATACATACACACACCTCTGTTCTTGTTTTTATTTCCATTACTCTAGGCAACAGATATAAAAAAAAATGTTGCTGAAATTTATGTCAGAGTGTTTTGACAATATTTTCCTCTAGGATTAGGATTTTATAGTATCTGCTCTTTAAACTATTTTGAATTTATTTTTTAATATACATTTATTTATTTGCTTTTTAGGGCTGCACCTACGGCATATGGAAGTTCCCAGGCTAGGGGTCAGAGTGGAGCTACAGCTGCTGGTCTACACCACAGCCACAGCAACACAGGATCCAAACCACGTCTGTGACCTACATTACAGCTCATGGCAATGCCAGACCCTAACTCACTAGGCGAGGCCAGGGATCAAATCCACATTCTCATGGATCCTACTCGGGTTCATTAACTGCTGATCCATGAAGGGAACTCCCTGAATTTATTTTTGAATATAGTGTTAAAGAATGTTCTAATTTCATTCTTTGACATGCAGCTGTTCAGTATCCCCAGTACCACTTATTGAAGAAATCATCTTTTCTCCAGTGTATATTCTTGCCTCCTTTGTCATAGATAATTGACCATAGATGCATGGGTTTATTTCTGGAGTTTCTATCCTGTTTCACTGATCTGTCTGTTTTGTTCCATTACCATACTGTTGATAACTGCAATTTTGTATTGCAGTGTATAATTGGTCCAGGTCCATTCTTTTTTCTCAATATTGCTTTGACTATTCTGGGTCTTTAGTGTTTCCATACAAATTTAAAATTTTTCTGTACCAATTCCGTGAAAAATGCCATTGGTAATTTCATAGGGATAGCACTGAATCCATAGAATGCCTGGGCAGTATGTCATTTTAGTACTACTGATCCTTCCAATCCAAGAACACAGTACCTCTTTCCAACTCTGTGTTCTCTTCAGTTTCTTTCATCAGTGTCATAGTTTTTGGAGTACAGGAATGTTGCCTCCTTAGGTAGGTTTACTCCTAGGTATTTTATTATTTTTGATGTCAAACAGAGAAAGACAAATATCATACAAGATCATTTATATGTTATATCTAAAAAATAATAAAAATAAACATTTATAAAACAGAAAATGATTCACAGAGATAGAAAATGAAGTTTGTCCATTTCTTCTAGGTTGTCCATTTTACGAGCATATGAGCATATAGTTACTCATAGTAGTCACTTATTATCCTTTGTATTTGTGTGGTATCAGTTGTACCTTCTTTTTCATTTCTGATTTGACTGATTTTTCACTCCCTTCTTTTCTTGATAAATTTGGCTTATCCCTATTGTTTACCTTTTTAGAGAACAAGCTTTTGATTTCATTGGTCTTTTCTATTCTTTTTTTTGGGGGGGGGGTCTCTATTTCATTTATTTTTGCTCTGATCTTTTTGATTTATTTCCTTCTACTAACTTGGGTTTTGTCTGTTCATCTTTCTGTAGCTGCTTGTTCATCTTTCTTAAGCAGATTGCTTTTTTAAAATGTAAGCTAAGACATAATTAGGACAGGAACTAAGTTTTTGTCAGGATCCTACCATAGCCAGTGTATAAGTTAGGCACTCAGTAAATGCATTATGTGCCCACGAATAAATGAAAGAACATACTAGTAAAATTCATATTAATTTAACATGTAGGAGTTCCCGTCGTGGAGCAGTGGTTAACGAATCCGACTAGGAACCATGAGGTTGCGGGTTCGGTCCCTGCACTTGCTCAGTGGGTTAACAATCCGGCGTTGCCATGAGCTGTGGTGTAGGTTGCAGATGTGGCTCGGATCCAGCGTTGCTGTGGCTCTGGCGTAGGCCAGCGGCTACAGCTCCGATTCAACCCCTAGCCTGGGAACCTCCATATGCCGTGGGAGCGGCCCAAAGAAATAGCAAAAGGACAAAAAAAAAAAAAAAAATTAACATGTAGTCTTTAAAAGTGGTATGCTTTATTAAATAGTATTGTTCTTAATTTTTATAAAATTTGAAGTTTATTTGATTAGCTATATATTTTTTTAAAATGTTGTCCCTATTAAAATTTTCTTTTACCCAAAAGATTCATCAGTCCAAGATTTCTTCATAAATTCATTAGTTCATCAATTCATCAATTACACAGTATTATAACTCAGGTATTTTTAGTATTCTCTTCTAGATTCTGCTTATTTTAGTTTGTGAATGTGTTTGTATTTAAGAAATATATGTTACAAACAAATCTTTTGCCTTTTAAATTTGAAGAAAAGATACTCATTCAAAGCTTTAAGAAAGAAAAAAAATCTACACATGTGCTTTACCATATGATTTACCAGTCATAGATGTTGGAATTCCCTGTCTATATATGCCCTCAGTCATTTTGTTTTACTTTATTATCTAAGTATACAATTTGTCATTATTTTTATTACTATTTCATTAAATATTTTTTGTGTGCATTTTCAAAGGTTATTTTTTTAATAAGGCCATTCTTTGGTGTGTCTCAGTTACTAATTATCCTTAAAATGACAGCTCTGTTTGTATGAATCCCTTGATACTAAAGATTAACATGCCAGACATTTCATGCTCCACAGTCAATAAAGTCTGTATTTCAGATGTCAGGTCAGCAACTCTCTGCACAACATCCACTTTGATGTCTGGCACAGGCTGCCAAATCCCCATATAGTGAAGTCATAGAAGTTCTTTCTGCTTTTAAAAAAAAAAAAAAAATCCCTAATTTATATTGTACTATTCCCTCTAGCTGTGCTAATGCTAGTTGAAACAAAGTTGAGATTCTGTTTTTATAATTACTCTTTTAACTTTCTTAACATTTTCTCTATTAAAGTGCAGTTTAGAAATATTTTCTCAAATCATTTCTTTTAATTTTGTATTCATAGGCTTAGCTTTCGGATTAGCACTATGATTTAGGTAACTGTAAATAAGTAAAGCAAAATACGAAAAATATCAGAAAATGTTAGCCAGCAGACAATTGAATAATCATTGCATGCTATAAATATGTCAATCTATAGACTCTTTTGAGAACATGAAATTCAGATGAATACATGATAAAAGTTATTTGACTTTTTTGTTTTCTTTGCTGCAGTAACGATAATCAAGTGCTTATCACAAGCGCTGGATTTATTTCCTTCTTTGTGCCATCTTGGCAACCTTGAGACTGAATCTCATAAATAAAAATCAACCTGGCAAATGTTGGACTGTCTCTTCTTAAGGTATTAAAATGTAGAATTAAATCTTCACATCCTCTCTAAACTCAAATAGTTGGGTCCATGATCAGGAACATATATATATATATATATATATATATATATATATATATATATATGTACCCATCTGAAGCTAAGATGTAAGAGTTACTGCTGCAGGGAAAAAAAAAAAAGAGAGAGAACATTAATTATTTTAAACGAGCTAAGAGACAGATGGAGCCATTAAAACTTCAAGAAGTGGCCAAATATTATTAATTCATATGGTATTCATTATATTACTACTGATCATACCAGATTCCTTTTTATTAGACATGCTGTGCAAGGCTATATAAAGTTTTCAATGAATTGCCCTATGAAGAAATCTGTCACTTCATTAATAAAATATCTTAAGCAGCAAAGAGGATAGATACCTATAGCTGAGTTCAAAAATTGTTATCTGCCTCCATGTTTAGGGAAAAAAATAATCTATCTTCCTACATATCAAGATCCATTCTAGGTGTAAATAGTAATAGAAATACCAATCCAGATAATACAAAAAAGGATTACTTTATTTCTCTTCTTACAGTTCTATGCAGAAAAAGCCATTGTTTGGGTCCAAGTAAATAGCTGTTGGTGCACTGGTGTTATAGAAATTTTTTTTTTTTTTTTTTGTCTTTTTGCCTTTTCTAGGGCTGCACCTGCAGCACATGGAGGTTCCCAGGCTAGGGGTTGAATCGGAGCTGTAGCCACTGGCCTACACCAGAGCCACAGCAACGCGGGATCCAAGCCGCGTCTGCAACCTACACCACAGCTCACAGCAACGCTGGATCCTTAACCCACTGAGCAAGGCCAGGGATAGAACCTGCAACCTCATGGTTCCTAGTCAAATTTGTTAACCACTGCGCCACGATGGGAACTCCCTGGTGTTATAGAATTAAAAAAAAAATTAGAGTAATCAGAAGTAATTACTTTTATTTAGTTTTTGTGTAGGTTGCCTAGGGAAGGAATGAAAGTTCCAAATGCATTCATGATCAAATAATCAAGAAAAAATTTTCAGCCATTAAGATGCATATAAGGGAGTTTCTGTCATGGCACAGTGGAAACAAATCTGACTAGTATATATGAGGATGCGGGTTTGATCCCTGGCCTTGTTCAGTGGGTCGGGGATCCAGTGTTGCCATGAGCTGTGGTGTAGGTTGCAGACATGGCTCAGATCCCATACTGCTGTGGCTGTGGCGTAGTTCAGCAGCTGTAGCTCTGATTTGACTCCTAGCCTGGGAAGTTCCGTGTGCCACAACTGGGGCGCTAAAAAAAAAAAAAAAAAAAAAAAAAAATGCATAGAATGTATAAATCACTTATTCACTGAATTCTTATATGCATAAAAGGATTAGTTATAGCTATTTTCCTTAATCCATCAATCATCTTTGGCACAGAGTAAATTAACAGTGAACACATAGTCTAGGACCCAATAGTGGTCACTCCTTACCAATTCCTGAAAGACTTTCATTTAACTTGCACATTCCCATTTAATCATTGGGAAATTATTTGGCAGTAGAAAAATAATAAAAAAAAATGAAAGAAGGTGTGTGTGTGTGTGTGTGTGTGTATATATATATATACACATACATAAAAATGACTAGGTCACTTTGCTGTGCAGCAGAAATTGACAGAACATTATAATTCAAGTAGAATAAAAACATTTTGAAAAACAAAAATATCTCAGATGTCAATTTCTAAGGCATTCCGACTAGTACAGAGCACACTAATATTGCTCACAGTAGAATAGATGAGACTTCGTAATTTTGTGTGTTACTGGAAGAATTTCCTCTAAATTTTTGTATTTAGGAAATTTTAAGTTGGTTTTCACTTCAAATATCTTAAGTTAAACGTTTGTAGGCAAAGTGAGGGAGTATGAACTCTAACCACCTTTTATAATCTGCTTTTATTTGCCTTAGTAATGCTAATTCTAAATCTAATTTATGAAGTAACAGACATCCAGAGCAATAGGTGAACTGTGAGGAATTTTCCATGCGATTTGGTCATGGTCATGTCCCTTATAGGATGAGAACTCTTCCTTTATTCTTTTAGAATGTGTGTACAAAATGCCAAAACCTTTGAAAAGTGAAAAGTTAGCAAACACATACACATACGTATGCACACACACATACAATGAGTGATCAAAATGTCTTATGTGATAAATGGAAATATCTGGCTATATGTTGCCAGTAAAATTGCTAATTTTTTCATTTTATATTTCACTGTTTTTATGCTAAATAAGCACTCCTTGTTCTACTTACCTATAAAATTTCACTCTATGCTCAGAACTGAACTTGCTTCCTTTCTTCCTTTTAAATTTTTTCTTTCTTCTTTCTTATGACTCTTTAGTAATTTTACTCAATAAAATTAGTAACACAGGGTTATTATAGTAATCATAAAGTGTGGTGAATATGATATTAAAATAAAATTGCCATTTTATTTAATCTAAGAATTACCTCTATTGAGAATGAAATGCAAGCCACAGTAAGGGCAGAGAAATAGTCAAATGTCAAGAGAAATTGGACAGAGTGGTTAATACTTTGGGATATTTGGGATATTTTCAAGGTTTTTCTCAGAATCTAGCTCAACTTCTCTGTGAATATCATTGCCTTTTTTCTCATCTCCTGCCCACATGCAGACTCAACAACATGGTAATAAAATGTCTGTATGATAACTAGAATACAATGAGTTGGAGTTCCCTGGTGGCTCAGTGACTTAAGAATTCCGTGTTGTCACTGCTGTGGCTCTGGTCACTGCTGTAGCATGGGTTCGACTCCTGGCCTCATTGGCTTCTGCATGCCACTGGCAAAACCAAAAAGAAAAAAAAAAAAAGCAAGTGATAATAACTGGCTCCATTGTGCAGTTACCAGCAATACTTAAAAATAAAAAATATAATGAGAGTTCATCACATGCTAAAACTATGTTCTTAATGTTTCACATGTCATTGAATCCTAACAATAAGCCTATAAGTTAAGTATTAATGTGATCTGGGTGTTTGAGAGGAAGCATACAATAGAAGTTAGAAAGAGATTGCTTTGGCTGAAATCCCATTCCTGTTCCTTATTAGTGGTATCCTATGCAATTACATAACATCTCAGTACCTGGCTTTCCTCTTCTGTAAAGGACATAATACTTCCTGCAAGTGTTATGAATGCTATATAACATTTTATAAAATAAAAACATTTTAAACTCAGGAAAATAAAGCACAGCCAATGATTATATGAGCTAGGATTGGTATTCAGGCTGGTTTACGTAGAGATTGTAATCTCCACCTTTATCCTACTGTTCTGACCAAGGTCCCTACCTGCAACAGCCACAGACTCCTGTGTATGCATAAAAAATTATTTGAGCTTTTGGAAAAATAGTAGAACTTCTACTAATGTAGTTTCATATAAAAATTAACAAGGATATTGAACTGTGCTAATATTTAATATATGGCCTGCCTTATATTACCCTTTTGGACTCCAGATGACTAGTGATCATATATCACAATTTGTAGGAATTCCTAAGCTTAAACTTCACAATGTGAAGCATCCTCACTCCTCCACTTATCTTTGGAGCATTGCACTATATCACATACATAAGTCTGAAGAAATGCCTTTAAGGATAATTTTTAATAATTTTAATAAAAAAATTCTAAAATACTGGTCATGAAGGTTAGAAAAATCTTCAATAAAATAACAGAGTGAATATTACAATAAATATGCAAATATAAGGAAACAAAATGGATCAACTTAATATTTAACCTTATCCTGGTATGTTCTTCATTAGCTACATTACAGTGGCAAAGAACATTAATAGTCTAAACTGCTGTACTTAGAATTTTACAGATAATTTTAGAATAGGCATTTGGAATACAGATGATCCACTAGCCTGAAAGAAAGCACCACATTATTCGCAGCGATGGTTGTAATAAGAAACCTAAAGCCAACTCCAGGGTGTCATTAAATCGCTGTACTCTTAAAGTCAAGATCTTAAATATAGTAGAATGTTTATAGAAATTTAATAATGAAATAGGAGTGACAATGTAAATTGTATCATGTAGCGATACAATGAATGTTTCAAGGCAAAGTACTTACAAGAGTAGTAAAACATAAAGGTACCACACATTTCCATTTAATATAAAGAAAGGTGTTTCAAATTTTGTGGGTGTTTTTTCTTTGATTAATTGATGAAAAGTTGTCAGTCGACTACTATCTAGGAAGTATAACATAATGAGCTTAAACTGCTCATTAAAGATAAAGGGAAGTTCTGACAATGTTTCAGAATAATAACTGTTAAAAGAAACTCATGCAAAGGAAAGTACATTTTAAAAAACAGGTTATAGAAAATTATTTTGCCTACCACTCTGATATTTGAAAGTTTAAGACTGTCTTAATCCTATGAAGTTTTTCTTCCATCCTTATTTGTTTGTCAATATCTTACTCTGAATGTAGTTTGAGAGCTAAGATAGAGCCTGTAAAATCACTTTTGTTTTCCTTGATATTCTTCTCCATTCAGGAAAATATTTCAAAGTCAGTCTTTCACATCACTGGTGAAATTTTCTGCATGGTCAATTTTATTCACAGATAATAATAGTCAGTTATTCTAGTGCCTTAGAATTTTCTCTTAAACTCTCTAAGGCTTTTCAACCAGGTTCCTTTTGTCTTTTTCTCATGCTTTTAATATTTTATTCTCTGATATTAATCATTTTCAGAAAATTAATCACATATATCCTCTTCAAAATTACCTGTTTTCTATAGAAAAAGTGTCAGAGTAGGGCTAATTTCTGATTCTTAAGTCAATGCTTATCTCCTTTTATACTATAAAATATTTGAAATAAACCTACAGGGTCAGGCTGCAACTATTAATATTGCGGGACACAGTAACTTACTCTTGAGTAAAAACTCAGTCTCCCCCCCAAAAATATTATATTCTCATTTTCATTCCCTATTGTCTCAGATATTACCCCACAAGATTGTTTGTAAGTGAAAAAACTGGACAAATTTTGTTGCATAGTGATTAAGTTTCATTTAAGGTTCTACTGGTTCTTTCAAATGGTAATATAAATTTATTTCTGGATAATTTTAAGAAGTTTATTCTTACATTAACATAACTAGTAAATAAAATATTTAATACATACAATAAACTTCCCATATTTTAAAAGTTTCTCGCCTTGAAATTCTAAACAGGATTCCCTATTATTCTTGATTCAAACTCCCATTAAAAAATATTGTTTTGTGTGTGTGCATGCGTGTGTGTGTGTGTGTGTGTGTGTGTAGATGTAGAAGAAGAGGAAGAAGAGAAAGAGGAGGGGGGAAAGAGGAGGAGGATATGTATATATATATATATATATATATATATATATATATATACACATATGTGCATATACAAAATATTCATTTATATTGACATAGGCCTGTGCATAAGAATTTAAGGACTACATTACCAAGGTATAAAATAGTATGTAGCAGAAAGCATCAAGAGTGGTGGGAATGTAAACGTTACAATCACTATGGAAAACAGTATGGAGGTTCCTCAGAAAACTAAAAATAGAACTACCCTATGATTCAACAATCCCACTATGGGCATCTATCCAGAGAAAACCATAATTTGAAAAGATACATACACCTCACTGTAGCACTATTTACAATAGCCAAAACATGGACGCAATCTAAATGTCCAACAACAGAGGAAAGGATAAAGAAGGTGTGGTGAGTACATATACATAATGGAATAATACTCAGCTATAAAAAAATGAAATAATGTCATTTGCAGCAACATGGATGGACCTAGATGATCTAGAGATTATAAAACTAAGCGAGGTTAGACAGTGAAAGACAAACATCATTTAATATCATATGTAGAATCGTATAAAAGGATACAAGTGAGCTTATTTGTAGAACAGAAACAGACTCAAAGACCTTGAAAACAAACATGGCTACCAAAGTGGACAGGTCAGGGGAGAACGAACTGAGGGTTTGGGATTGGCATGTGCACACCGTGGTATATGGAAAGATTGGCCAATGGGGACCTGCTGTATAGAACAGGGAATTCTACCCAATATTCTGTGATAATCTAAATGGAAAAGAATCTGAAAAAGAATGGATGTGTGGGCACGTACAGCTGAATCTCCCAATTGTATAGCAGAAAGTATCCCAACATTATATATAAATCAACTATATTTCAGTAAAATTTAAAAATAAATAAACATTTTTTTAAAAGAGTACATACAGTGACTCTGCCACTTAGTAAAATGCAGCATGGTGAACTTTACATTTGGTTCTGCTAACTTAGCTATCCCTCACAAGCAGAAGACTTAAAAAAAAAAAAAAGAAAAGAAAACTATACACAGAGAGAAGGGTCTGAGGAAAAGAAATTATCTGACCTTGTTTCTGTCCTCTGAGGAGGCTAAGCCACTGACATTTGATAAATAGAAGAGATGCCCTCCTGGTTTCTTGGATCAAATACAATGAATTAGCTTTAAAACACTAGATGCAAAACACTGTCATGGTAATACCTCAATGCAAGTCAAAAATAAATAAGATGATTAAATATGTAAACATGTAAAGCTAAATGTTACACAAATATATAAAATGTAAAGATGTGCATATACTAAAATCATGAAATCAGTATTTTATTTCTTAGATTTCTCTAATAAAAATTACTAATTTTTAAAAATTTGAAGATTTGCTGTCAATGTCAAACTTTGGTATTCTCCTTTATTTTCCTGTTCAAATGTATTCTGGAAAAAGTCCCAATATGTGATCCAAAGATAATCCCAGCTGCCACATCAGGAGAAGAAAACCTGAGTATATAAAAGTTTAAGAAGGAAACACCCTTCTGTTCCACTCCATAAATTTTTTAGAAGCTGACATCTAATGTGTCAACAAAATTCCATGAGCAAGAAAGCAATCCCAAGAGAACCTCCAGAATACAGATGACAACAATAAAGATAGTATAAGCACACTGCAGAGTATAATGTCAGCATTAATTCCTAGAACTCTCAGGTATTTTATATACTCAGTGAGGTTTTTTTTCTTTCTGGCTACTTCAGTAATTTTACCTCAGATTTATATTCATTATGTTAGATTTCATCCTTCAAAACACATTTCAAATAAAGGTGAATGAAAAACAAAATAATTCAGCTTATGACATCATGGCAAAATATTTATAATAATGGGGAAATGTGTGTAGTCTTAAAAATTGTTAGTAGAAACAATATAAAATACAACACGTGAACAACTTATTTTTATGTTTACCTATTATCAGTGTTTCAAATATAACCAGAGAAGAAATTAGGGTAGAAGAAACATGGTTTAAACAATGGAATATGGTGTATTTAATTTTACAATACTATCTAGTAGAAAATATAAAATTGCTAAATGTTAATACATATATATATTATATATATCACACATATTTCATCAAAGATTGAACATTAAGATTCCAAACTTGAATTACATTATTAATCTGCCTAACATTAATTAGCTCCTTTAATAATTACTTACACAGAAAACATTTTACCAAGTTCTTTGTTGACTGCAAAAAATAGGCCAATGACAGGAATATATGAATATTGTAGTGAATCAAGTTCATAGAGGCAAATTCTATCCATCTGCCCACCACCACAAATATGCAGTCTACAAAACAGTGTGATCCATGCATTAAAATCCTTGATTTGCATTTTACCATTTACTTTCTGGAAGGGTTATTTTATTTTCTACGTATCTGTTCTAATTCCTTGATACATTCTTAAAATTTTAACATCTTAATACCATGATGGAGGGACTTTTGTATAATGTGATTTGAGGAGGTATGGCAGGTGTTTTGTGGGGGGGAGGATATATTGACTATTTGATGACAAGAAGCAGAATGAGGTAATTTTTAGCACTATTTACCAAATATTGATTATTTCCCTCTTTTAAGCAATTAATAGAATTTCATTTCATGATCATTCTGTGACTTGGGGAGGCACTAGAATTAGTTCTTGTCACAGAATTGTAAATGGCTAGAACATATAAATGTTGTTATGAGATACCTCCTGCCTTCACATATGCATAGGCTCCTCTATTACCAACATCAATTGCCAGAATGGTATGTCACTATCTCACCAATAATGAACCTACTTTGACACATAATAATTGTCACAAGTCCATAGTTCACATTACAGTTCACTATTGGTATTGTACATTCAATGGAACTTGACAAATATACGATATATATCCATCATTACAATAATACGGAACATTTTCTCCACTCTAAAAATCATCTGGGCTCAACCTATTCATCTCTCCTTTTCCCACTTATATACTAAACATATAATTAAATTTTGTTTCGTGAACTTTATATGGCAATCTTGTCACACTTGATTATTAATTCTAGGAGGTTTTTAGTGAATTTTGGGTGATTTTCTACATAGAAAATCATGTCATTATAAACAAACACAGTTTTATTTCCTCCATAGTCTGTATTGTTTTATTATTTTTTCTTGTCTTATTGAATTAGTTATGATTTCCAGTTCACCAAGAATAGTGATAGTAAGAGAGACTTGTCTTATTTCTGATATTAAAAAGAAAGGAGGCATAGTTTCTCACCATTAAGTATGATGTAGAGTTTTTGTAAATTTACCAAGTTGAAGAGTTTCCCATCTATTCCTAATCTGTTAAGAGTTATATTTGAATGCTAGTTTGTTTTGTCAAATATTATTTTTTCTTTCTTTTTTTTTTGTCTTTTTGCCATTTCTTGGGCCTCTCCCATGGCATATGGAGGTTCCCAAGTTAGGGGTCTAATCGGAGCTGTAGCCTCCAGTCTACGCCATTGCCACAGCAATGTGGGATCCGAGCCACGTCTGCAACCTACACCACAGCTCACAGCAATGCCAGATGCTTAACCCACAGAGCAAGGCCATGGATCGAACCTGCAACCTCATGGTTCCTAGTCAGATTCATTAACCACTGCACCACGACGGGAACTCCCTATTTTTTCTATTGATATAAACAAATGATGTTCATCTTTAGCCTGTTGATGTGATGGAATACATTAATTGATTTTTAAATGTTGAACCTTTCTTGTATATTTGGAATAAATAATACTTGTTGGTTGTGGTGTTTAATTATTTTATATATTTTTATTTATTTCACATATTTTGTTAAAGAAGTTTGCATCTATGTTCATAAAAGATATTGATTTTTTCCTTTATTTTAATGTCTTTATTTCACAGGATGAGTCAGGAAATGTTCCTTCTGCTTTTATTTTCTAGAAGAAATTCCATAGATTTGGGATCATTTCCTTCTTAAATAGTATGAAGAATTCAGTAGTTAAACCATCTTGGAGAGTTCCCGTAGTGGCACAGTGGAAACAAATTTGACTAGGAACACCATGAGGTTTCGGGTTTGATTCCTGGTCTTGCTCAGTGGGTTAAGGATCCAGTGTTGCCATGAGCTGTGGTGTAGGTCGCAGATGTGGCTCGGATCCTGCATTGCGGTGGCTGTGGTGTAGGCTGGCAGCTACAGCTCCGATTAGACCTCTAGCCTGGGAACCTCCATATGCCATGGCTGCAGCCCTAAAATGACAAGAGGAAAAAAAAAAAAAATCTTGGCTAGGGCTTCCTTTTTTGGATATTATTACTAGTCTAAGTCTTTTAACAGCTATAAATTTATTTTTTTTGTCTAATTCTCCATGTTTGAGTTTTATAGATTATATCTTTTAAGGAATTTCCCCATTTCCCCTAGGTTATTAAATCTGTAGGCAAAAAAATTGTTCATAGCATTCCTTTATTATATTTTTTAATGTTTGTGAGATTACTAGTGATTAGCTGTCTTTTATTTTTAGTATTAGTAACTTGCATCTACTCTTTCTTTTTTTGTTGCACGGTTAGCCTAGCTAGAGGATTATTAATTTTATCGATATTTCCACAAGCTTGTGGTTTCATTGCTTTCTTTATTAATTTCTAGGAATTAGTTATTTCTTATTATAAAGCACCTGAAATACTCACAAAACAACACAGAATTTTTTGAAAATGGACTTAGATTAGCTGTAAATGTCTATTGCAAACTATAGAGCAATAACTACATTTTAGAAAAGTTTAATTCATATGTTAAGGATGAAGATTTGAGTTGGAGATTTCAACACTTCTGTATCAGTGATTGACATATCCAGCAGGCAAGAAAACAAGTTAAAGACATAGTTGAACTGAACAGCACCTCAATTACCTATAACTAATTGTAACTAATTGGCTTTTATAAAATACTTCTTCCAACAATAGCACAATATACATTATTTTTAAATTCACATGGAATATTCCTGAAGACAGATCATAATCTGTGCCATAAAGCACACCTTTAAAAATTTTTAAAAGTGCATATCATACAAAGTATGCCCTAAGACCACAGTAGGATTAAACTAGAGATTAATAACAGAAAGAGAGATGGAAAATCCCCAAATGTTGGGAGATTAAACAATGCAGTTCTAAACAGCATATGGATCAAAGAAGACTTAAATGAAAAATTACTTTGATCATGTGAAAATAAAAAGAAAACAAAATTTTGGGGATGTAGCAAAACCAGTGCTTACAGGGATTGAATGCATATATTTAAAAAAAGAAAAAATATCTAAAATGAGTAATCTAACCCCCCATATTAGGAAACTAGAGAAAAGTGCAATATAAACCTAAAGAAAATAGTATAGAAGAAATAATCAAAATTAGAGTAGAAATATTTTTATAAGTATTTTATATATTTTATATTTTCATAATGTAGGATGGATAATTTATTCTTATGCTTTTTGTTTATTAATATATTTAAACTAATCAGTCTTTCTGATTCTTGATTTAATTTTATAGATCTGATATGAATTATTTTTATTCTGTAATTTTATTTTTAATTTGATTGTTTACTCCTAAGAATTATATAGAATTTTAAACCCAAGTTGGAGCAAATTTTTGAAATTATAATTCTTTTTTTTTTCTTTTTTGGCCACACCCACAGCATATGGAAGTTCCCTGGCCAGTGACTGAATCTAAGCTACAGCTGTGACCTACAGCTGCAGCAACATCAGATGCTTACTGCACCAGGCCTGGGATCAAACCTGTGCTGGATCCTTAGCCTGCTGTGCCACAGCAGGCACTCCCAAAGCTGTAATTACTTCTCACTTTGTTTCATTTAGTCTGGTTAATACAAATCTACATAATATATAATGTGTTATTTGCATAGGTTTCCTTTGTGGCTATCATAATTTCACACTTTAGGAAATTTCTAAGAAAAGTTTTGTACTTTTGTCAGATATATCAGATTTCCTCATTATTAATGGGGAGGAACAGGACTTGTGTCTCTCTGGTCCTGCCTTGGCATCAGTAACATGGCCTTCTTACCCTCCCTCATTAAAGCAAAACATGCCTTGTGTATTTGGGTCATCCTGGGTAGAGAATCAGATTCTCCATTCTTCTAATGGGAACTGATTTCTGACTTGAACCAGAGAGAATATTGTATCCAGGAATGCTTCTTGCTCCTCAACTAAAGAAAGATACCTTTTAAATCTACTCTTCCCTAAGGAGAAGAGGATTTTTGCCTGGGTCATTAAGGGCAAGAGGGTTCTAGTCTCTTATCCAAAGGCTCAAGGTATTTTTCTTATTAGAGAAAAGTCAAGCAAATAAGTACTGTTTTACTCACTATTTACTATTTCTATTTGTATAATGTCTACATCTTAATGATTTTTAACATTCATATTCTGTTGACAAATCAGAACCACAGCAGTTATTTTCTCTGAGGTCCCAAACTCTCTAACAATTACTGTAGGTCAGGAATTCATGACCAGCTTGGCTGGATAATTTGACTTCAGATTTCATAAGAGATTGCACTCATGTCAGCCAGGATGCAGTCATTTGAAGGCTTCCTTAGAGCTGGAGGATCTCCTTCCAAGGTAACTCACTGACATGATTCATCAAATTGGTGCTAGATGTTATTCTCCTAGGCCTCTACACAGGGCTTCCTGAGTTCCCTCACCACTTACTAAGTGGCCCAGTTTCTTCATTCATAACTTAGCACCAGTTTCTTGGTTGAATAAAGTTGGTCCAATTGTAGTTTCCTTTTTTTTTTTTTTTTTTTTTTTTTTTTTTTTTTTGTCTTTTTGCCTTTTCCAGGGCCGTTCCAGCAGCATATGGAGGTTCCCAGGCTAGGGGTCCAGTCGGAGCTGTAGCTGCCAGCCTACACCTGAGCCACAGCAATGCAGAATCTGAGCCGCATCTGCGGCCTACACCACAGCTCACTGCAACGCCAGATCCTTAACTCACTGCGCAAGGCCAGGGATCAAACCCGCAACCACATGGTTCCTAGTCGGATTTGTTAACCTCTGTACCATGAACAGGAACTCCCAATTGTAGTTTCTTAGTTGAAGGGCTCAGAGAAACCAAATTCCATGAGTTCCTGAATGTCAGAAATATTTGGCACTACAGAAAATTTCAGTCGCACTTCTTCCACTGAGCGTCTTAAAAATATGGCTCTACTACCTTCTACTGTTAAATACAGTGTGAAGAAGTATGAAACTACTTTTGTGCTTCTTTTTCTGAAGTTAAATGTCTGTTAGGATATCTCCTAATATGGGTTATGCTATATTTTTTTAACCTTATAAAGTTCTGGGTACTGTTCACTTCAAGATTTAAATCTTTTATAGTTGAAATTTATCTTGCATTTTATCATTATGATTTTCTATAATATTAGCTCAGTAATCTACTTATAAGGCATTGAAAACTGATGATGTGTACACTTGATTTTGTAGTTAAACATTTCTATCATTTTTCCTCTGATAATTTTAAGGTATTTAATAATTTTAATTTACTTTCTCATTTTCTTTTCTATTATCTGTTATTTATACCTATTACTATGTTACAACACTGTCTATTCTAATTTGTCCTTGCTACAAAAAAGGCCTTCTTTTCTGTGATTTATTTTTTCTTTCCTGAATTCTGCCACTTCCTCTTGTCTCATCTTACTTTATCTTAGGTCTCATAAATTTGAACTTTCATATTATACATGTTCCGGATTCAGTATTGTTCTCCACAAATTCATACTCATCCAGAACTTCAGTATTTGATCTTAGATGGAAATAAAACCTTTGCAGCTGTTGTTAATCTGAGGTTATATTGGATTAGTGGGTCCTTATAAAAGTGACAGATGCCCTTATAAGTGGGGACAAATACTGAGACAGACACAGAAAAGAAGGCCATATGAAGATGGAGGCAGAGATTGGAATGATAAGGGTATAATCTAGAATTTCTGGGGCTCACCAGAAGCTAGAAAAATACAATGAAGTATTTTTCTCTAGAGACTTCCAAATGAGTGTGGCTCTGTCACTCTCTATTTCAGATTTCTATACTCAGTCCTTCTGTGGGTGAATAAATTACTGTTATTTTTAAGCTACCAAGTCTGTAGTAATATTACTCCAGCCCTAGGAAACTAAAATACTGGATGTAAAGACTTTTATTGTTTTTAATTTATGGACTAAATATTTTGTACAATGCTTTTCATCTCTTTTCTGATGTTATTAACCTTCTAAATTTTATAGTTCCTCTGTTTATCTTCCTTCTTTTTAGAAATCTATTAATTTAAAATGCATTCTGATTTTAATTTGGTAAACATCACTCAATAAAGTCAGAGCCTTCACATTCAAGAGTTTCTGTTTACATTTTAACTGAATTACAATTTTATGTGTATAAAATTCTTTTGTTTTATTCAGAGTATTTTGACTTCTCCATTTCTAGCTTTCGATTCTCCATTCCAAGTATATCTTGGTCCATTTTATTTGTGTTTTCCCTGTTCTAATAATAGAAACAATTTCTTTGCCATGAAGTTGAATAAATTCCCCAAATTAACTTAATTGTTCTCTATTTATTCTAGAGTATTTTTCTCTAGAGTCTTCCAAATGAGTGTGGCTTTTCCCCCTACAATTTCAGTTATTTCTCCACTTCAAAAATGTGTTTTTCTTTTGCTAATATATCTGTGATTATACACTATTTCAATTAGTCCTATTCTCTTCTCATGGCTAGTAATTATGTTTAGCTGGTTCTTCTTTACCATTCATAGCTCCCAATAAATTCTACTATGACATAGGTATTGTGTGATGACTTGGGATACACTGCAGAACAGGTGATTTTGATTAGTTTTATTTATCCTTGCTATTCTTCTTTTTTCTACTCTTGATTCTGGCCTTTTGAGTAAGAAGAATTATTTATACGAAATAAAATAATTTATATATTTTCCTCTGAATCTATCCTTCATCCTTTTCTATTGTGAAACTAGGTGTATGACTATTCAGACATTAGAGATGTATAACGCTGCACGAGGATTGACAGTTGCTGTCCCTATGAAGATTATTGTCAAGGAGGAAATTGAATACTTGATCCAAAGACTCTCACTGATAAGGCAATCAACAAAGTCAAAAATCACAAAAATAAATACCATTTCTGAGGAGGCATCAAGATAATTGTGTCACTAGATCTTATTTCCTGTTGTTTACTAAGCCTGTTTACCACTATTCTTTCTTAATTTCCTCTTTTAACTTATAATAACTTCCCACTCCTTAATATACTTAAGAGCACCTCTGACCTTTTCAAACTGAAAGAATGTAATTTAGGGATTGCATGTAATGAAACAAACACTAACCCAGAAGCTTGATTTTTGATATGGAGGATGGTTTGCAGTAGATAGAGCACGATATGAAATAGTTTAGATAAGATTATGTTACAGTTATTCAGGTATGAGAAATGACACTTTAAATTAGAGTGGCAGTATCCAGAATAGAGAGAGATGATTGTGTTTGATGAGTCCATTCATAAGTTGAAGGTTCTGTTTTTAGACACAAACTTTAGATATTATTATTAGTTAGTACTATTAGACAAGAAACCTAATGTTAAGAGCTAACGCAGAATAGTTTGCCTTTTAAAACACTGGAACTTTTTTTAAGAATACCAGTGCCTATTTTGTAATCTCACTCTTGGTACTTCTGAAATCAGCACAATGTTGCCTAAATCTTAAAAAATCAACTGTGATAAACAGACTTCAGCTTTGTTTTTACATAAGCTTAGAACTGGCTTGGTATTGAGCATTTATTTTTCGGGAAATAGGAATTTTCCACTTTCCTTTTTTAAACCCCAGTCTATATATTTCTTGGTTGGAAATAGTACCCTACTACTTGAGATAGTGGGGGCATTAGACCAAATAGTGGTTAAGTATGTTTTAAAATCTTCCTGCCTATGGATTTTTCAAAATGGTAGGCACATAATAAAGAATATTAGAATATTTTGCTGGAAACTTTAAACCAGATTTAGAGACTGCTTTCTCTTGAGAAATCCCTTTAATTTCTTATATTTCTGGTCCAGTGTTCTCTATTCCTTCAATGCTTAGAAATTGGAAGGTGAGAAAAAGTCATTAAAAGCAGTGAAAATCATGGCAATGTGATGACTGAAGCAAGATGCTATGCTTATGGCTTTGAAGATAGAAAAAGGTGAATGATTCAAATACTGCATTTGGGAAATAGGAAAATGGCAAGAAAATGGATTATCCTCTAGAGCATCCAGAGGGAGGCAACCCTCCAGAGAGCTTGATTCTAGCTCAGTGAAACGGATTTGAGTTCTGGTCTCCACAACTGTAAGATAAAGAGATAGAAAGATAGATAAAACACTTATTAGTTTTAATGGCAAGATTATGCTAAATTTTAATGACAAAGGATGTTTCCCATAATTTTTTATATTTTTAAAACTTTTGTTTTTTAACGATACACGAATTTTCTATCCCTTGAAATGTTGCTATCTTTACAATTTTATTGACTAATGTTAAATTTTCAATTTTTTTTACCAAATATGAAATCTTTTGAGTATACTTTGATGATCATTACAATTATGCACCTCTGATTTTTTTTCTTTTTTTGTCTTTTCAGCGCAGAACCTGCAGCATATGCAAGTTCCAAGGCTAAGGGATGAATCAGAGCTGCAGCTGCTGGCCCTACACCACAGACACACTGAACCACATCTGTGACCTACACCACAGCTCAAGCAACGCCGGATGCTTAACCCACAGAGCAAGGCCAGGGATTGAACCTGCATCTTCATGGATCTTAGTCCAGTTCATTATCGCTGAGCCACAACAGGAACTCCCTATGCACCTCTGATTTTATGTGTGATTCTTTATGTCTGATTTTATGTGATATTCTTTATTACATAGAATATCAGTATCTTATGACATTCCAACAAGAAGAGCCAACTGGTCAGCATTCCTGACTAGAATTCTAGAGAATACTCATTTTTTAAGTGAAAGAAATAAAATGATCCCTTATGAGTTTGTATATACAGATTCTGAAGTGCAGTTTCGCAGAGCAGAAACAGATGAAGAGGTTAGGTTGTTCTAAGCTAATGAGAAATAAATTGCTATAATCAGTGACCTAACATTGCCTGAAGGATTTCTTTCTGCAGTAATGGATTCATCTGGCAAAGGGTCTTAATGTTGCTGTTTGAAAGTCTTTTTTGGCAGTTGTAATATTATTCTAAAGCTTGATTACATCATGGACAAGTTAATCCATTACAAAGCATTTGCCTGAAGTGATTTGATTTTAATGTTTCATGAGTAGCCAGTTGTGTGGGACTAGAAGTTTAATTGGCTTACTTGCTACCAGTAAGATGACTTCTTTTTGTTCTCTTATAAATCAGTTTTTGCTCTGGTCTTTGGGCAATACTATATCATATTTTTGTTTATTTTGTTTTTATGAATTTTTACTATTCTGGTTTTGATTTTGCTTTGAGAAAAAACATTTATAGCTTGAAGTCTACTAGAACTCAATTTTGACAATTAATTATTGATTTATTTCAAACTTAAACATCATTTCCTATGTGTTGATTTTTTTAGTTATCCATTTAAAATATTTTCAATAGGGTATTTCCTATATGTTGAGTTTTTAAGTTATTCATTTAAAATATTTTCTTTGACACGGGGGTAATAAAAACTAATAATATCTTCTACAGATTAAAATTAAAAACAAATAAAAGAAATACCTAAATGAGGAGGTTGTTATAGCACTTATAGGAAACTATGACTTTGTTGTAATATAACCAGTAGTGTTTATATCACATATTTCCATTTATTCTTCCTATTAAGCACAGCATAGGAATGTAATTCCAGGTCCTCTTGGATGGGTCGTATGCTTATGTATGTTCAACAAACAGGAACTTTTTGTTGATGGAACTCACTCTTTCATTCTATTGCTCTGATATGTTTCAGATAGCAATTGCTCTGTCAGCCTGGGTCCATAGGTAAGAGATGTAGAAAAGAATTTCTAAATGATATGTAGTCAACATGTAGCCTGACTGAGAAGAAAATATTTATTGTTATAAGCCACGATGCTCTTGGATTGTTTACTTCAGGATAGCCTAAATTATTCTATCTAGTGGACTCCATTACAGTTACATAGATGATAGATAGATAGAATTATTTTAATCATATAAACTGATAAGACTGATCTTTATCCATGTACCTAATTTGAGATTTAGTCTACTTATGTTCTGCTCTTTGTTTTCTAGGAAAACTCAAAATAACAACATTTAAGGTGTTATTTCACGACATAACTCTTAACTTTTATAGTTTGGTTCAAATATTTACTTATAGCTAATTACGTATATGGAAGCCAAGAAAACCAACAGGGAATTCATAAATCCAAAATCAGGAAAAAGCACAAGGTCATATATGAATTGTCTAAAAAATATCCTCTTCCTTCAAAATCATGGATGTACACTGATAAAATTTGTAAGTCTTTCTACTGATATTATTGTAAGGGCTTCTATAAATAGATATTAAATTCTCACAAATATAATTTTCAGACTCATTTTAGAGGTTAAGAGAAATACATAATTTGAGATATAGAATACATATTTTTTTAGATAAAATGATCTGGGCTTGCAGTTACATATTTTCAGCTATGTTAAACCTACAAAAATATTGGTTGAAACATCAGTAAAATAAGTAAACTTTAATATATAAATACATTTTAATTTTATATTTATATATTTTCCACATTAAAATATATTTTAAAAAGCATTTCCACAATTAAAAATAATTTTAGATAAGGTCTGTAAATAAATAGGGAAATATTAATTATAAAGTCTGTGTATATTTGTATGTTTTCTACTTAGCATAAATATTAAAGATAATGTAAATATTTTTGATTAAATATTTATTCCAGGTTCTGATACTTATTTGAAGGACTGTAATACAAAATTTTGGAGGATAAAAATTTAAATTAAAAACAAATAACTGATCAATGAAAGAGCCACGGATTTTATTCTCCTCTTCAACATAGAGACTAAGTGAAGAATAAGGAATAGTTTTTATCAAATTAGTGTTTATGAGGCATTTGCCATTGTAATTTTTATATTTATTTAAAATTGATATTATTTCATATAATTATGCCACTTTAAATTTGATATTAATCTAAGAGGAAAGGTGGTACTGCAGGATACATTTAACATTTGTGTGTGCTGCCACCTGAATCCATTATCCAATTATTCTGGGTAGAAAAAACTGGAATCTGTTCACACACATGTAAAAAGGAATCCTCTCTTATATGAATTCCTTTTAGAATTTATTTTATAAGCCTTTCAAAAATGTGTTACTTTTTGTCAAAAATGTAACTAGAGCTATGAGTAACAAAAGGTAAAATTTTATCTGTCATGTGATAAATAAAAGACGATTTTAAAAATTACTTAAAATAACATAAACTGTTTCATTAATCTTGGAAAAAGAGAATAATGAAAGTAAGATCTGCCTGGTAACTTCTACCTATTTCTAAAACTTAGCAAACTATCATTTCAATTTCTAGTAGCCTCTAATTTATTTTAACTAGATGTGAATCTGTTTTCATATGGTTATCAGTGTCATAGTCTAGGAGTCATGAAGAACAAAGAGTAGCTGCTGCAGAGGATCTTGGTAGACAAGTATGTGCAGGATGATGAGAGTATGGCCTTAGTCAAAGATAGAAAGCCCACTCAAATCATCCCTCCAGTGATTATTGAAATCTGCCCTCTCTTTCAAGAGAGCAAGTTGGTGCTAAGTGATCTTCCTAGAGGACTTTTAGTAATAGTAGAAATATCTGAGCAAATGCAACAGAGGGCTGTTTTGGAATTCTAGACACCCTTAGTCTAAGTCTTAATGGAAATATCAGAGGATTTGTCTTTCAAAGACTGAAACACTTGTACAAGCTATTTCCTGAGAGTGTGAAAGTTTAATGGGCAGGAGGTTGCCTTAAGGACAACAAAACTATGTGGCTTTCTTTGCTGGTACTGACATTACTTGCCAAAACAAACCAAAACCAAAACTAAACCAAAACAAATAAACAAACAAACAAGTCCCCTTAAACCTTTAGATTTCTATTGAATTTGCATTTTGAAAAGCCATGGTCTCAGAAAATCTATGTCTGCCATGAGGTCTGTCCTATATACCAAGTACTTGACTTAAATGCTTAACTGTGCTAATTAAATAGTGAACTGAGGAGATACTGATTTTCCACTTTCCCAGAGATGTCATCTAGATGATGGCTCTTTAAAAGTGGGTGTGGAGCTCCAATCGTGGTGCAGCAGAAACAAATCCAACTAGGAACTATGAGGTTGTGGGTTCGATCCCTGGCCTCACTCAGTGGGTTAAGGATCCAGTGTTGCTGTGAGCTGTGGTGTAGGTTGCAGATGTGGCTCGGCTCTGGCATTGCTGTGGCATAAGCCGGCAGCTGTAGCTCTGATTAGACCCCTAGTCTGGGAACCTCCATATGCCACGGGTGTGGCCCTAAAAAGACAAAAGACCAAAAATAAAATAGATTAAAAAAAATAAAAATAAAAAATTAAAAAAAAAAGTGGGTATGACTATTTACGAGCAAGGAATTATACAATCCTGTGAGAAACCTATCTTCTTCCAGCTGTTGGTTACTCTTTCTCTAAATTTATTTCCAACTGTGTTTTTCACCTACTTTGCCTTAGCTTATACTAAATTTACTTTTGGACCCCAAAGTTGGGTTTTCTAATTCTTTGAGGTATACCAATTTTTAAATATCCTCACTTATCTTTTTATGGTATCAAGCTAAAAGGGCAACCATTAACTTGGATGTATTTAGTTATCTATGTAATTTCACAGGAGCCAATGTGATGAAATGTATCTTGTTTGTGTATAAATTTACCAAAAGCTAACTCTGTTGTTCTGATATTTTTATATTAAGCCCCTAAAGGTCCAGCCTCTGTTGCCATGTTTTCTCTCTCATGAAACTAAAAGTGATAGTTAAGCCAATAACTTTTTCACTACATTAAAATGATTACTGACCTTTCAGGAAATAAATGGAGAAGACACACTGTGTCAATTCCACACTGACACAGATAATTCCATATTTTAGGGCATGTCACTTGCAATGCAATTCTTCGAGATATCTAGTCAGAATTTATTTTATTAAAATGCATAGGAATATAATTTAGTTTAAATTAGTTACTATTCTTTCAGCTGAATATTCCAAATTTGAGGGGGTAAGTATCTAAATAAAAGACAATAACTAGTCTTAGAGAAGGCTTCTGGTTGCCCTGGCCAACTACTTGATAAATAAATGAGATGATTTCTTATTGTGCAGTCTCAGTGCTCAGTAGCATAGAAGGGAGTACCATGTGTTTGAGAGTTTCCCCAGGTCTCACGACTTTTCCTCTTCTCTCAAAAAGGATAATTGTGATTTGTTAGCATATGGAGGGATAAATGTTGAGAAGCATGAAAAAAAGATATCCTCTAGACTGTTCTGTCTCTCTACTATATCTTCTTTTAATTTATATTTATTTGTTTTAAACAGGAAGTGTGAAAATATATTTTTAATAAATTGTGATGAGGATAACTTTTAAAAAAATGAAAATAATTTATTGTTTATTTTACTGCATCGAATATGTGGGTTATTAATGTTTATAAATGCTTAAAACCACAGGTTTTTAAGAATTTAATAGTAACACAACTTAAGGTTATGTTTGAAGTCTATGTTAGAATATAATGTTTTATTTTTTTATATACCAATTTTCCATTTTTCACATTTCTATTTTTGGCTAAAATATTCTATACTCTATTAAAATTGTCCTCTGAAATGAAATTTTTCTCATAATTTTAGTTTGGTTACTTAACCTTGGCTTAATTCCTATTTCTTATACTGCCTAATACCCTAGATTACCATGTTGCTTTTTCGATTTTTTAGTAGACTTCTATTATTTCTCTTATTGTATAATTATTTACTTGTGTTAGTCATTTTCTTAACTAAATTCATGGAGGGAAAAAACTAGCAAAACTTAACATGCTGTTTGAACAATTGACTCAATTTTTGTTGCTCATTCTGTAAAGTTCTAGGGATGTAGGCTAAGATCAGGGCTTTATAAACAACAACAAAAACTAGTGAATAATTAAGAAAATCACTTGGTTTATATTATCTAAAATAAACTAATATTAAACTGTATTTTTAAAATTTGAAACCACAGAGGGTATTCCAATAACGATTTATATTTAAGAAATGTTACTTTTTCCTCCTGTTTAAAACACAGAATTTATATTTTTCACATTCTGGTAGATCCAACTAATTTAATATTGAGCTCTGAGAAAGTTTCAAATTACAACCCAATACTATTTTCATATCTGTTATCATTATATTTTATTTATTTTGCAAACTAAAATTATTTTAATTATATTTACAAAAGCAGCAGGTTTAAAAATAACAGATGCCAATTGTCTGAGGCCATAGCTACCTGAAATAGGGAATATATTACCAAGTGTTTAGATTATTATCGAAAGAAAAATAAGTATATCTATATCAGTTCTTCTGTAGCATATTGAGTAAAACAAATCAGAAAAAATAGCATATTAGATATAATCTAAAAAAATTATCTTAAGAAAGAAGTTATATCTTAAGAAAGAAGCAAACTAATATACACATGTCAAGAAAGATGATTCTAAAATACAATAGTAGCATAAGAGCTTCTTAGAGGAAATGCCGAGACTGAGGCAACAACAGTATTTTGGCTTGCAAAATCAGAGTAACTGAAAAACCAAAGTTAAAGCTATCCTTCAAAATAAAATATTAGTAATAAATTACAACAGATGGGGATTTTTAAAAATAAAGCATTTGAAGTTTATGTATATGTGTGTATATAGATATTTATACATGTGTATGCATACTCACATATATATACACAAATGTATGACAAACTAATACAAAGAAAATGAAATGTAGTATCCAATACTTCAATAGATCATGAAATTTATATGCTTATGTCCAATTCTGTCATCTGACAGTTCTTCATAACCCAAAGGACATGTATTTAACTAAAGAATATGAAATGTACATGAAGTTCTGACAGCCTTAGATCAAAGACGAATATAAGGATAGAAAACTTCTTCAGTAACTCTTTTTCAGGAAAAAGAGTTATATAAACAGCTCAAGTGTAATATTTCCACATCACAAATTGTGCTAAATTTATCCTTGGAAAGAGAACTCAGAGGTAGCCTTGAGTTTAGTGCCAAGGCAGTAAATTGTCTAAGAGACTTGCATTTGGTTAACACATTTGACATTAGGATGTTCTACCTAGTACCCATGGCAAACCTCCTTGATAAAGTAAAGGCTACGGATACTACCATCAAAAGGATTGAACTCAGGGTATAGGATCCTTAAATAATTATTTTAATTATTTACTAATTGCTAATTCAGAAGAAGCAGGTTAATACTTATTAGTGAAAAGACTGAATTAGAGATGGTTGACTAAAATTCATTACAAAGACAATCAACTTTTAAGTCTGCTTTTAGAATGCCTGTTGTTAAGAGAAGGTAAAAGGGGAAATCCTGATTTAATTCTTTCTCTTTCTCTCTTTGAATCTAGAATGTAATATATCCTGTCCATTAAGAACAAAGCAAGAGACATGGTCCTCTTAATTATATTAATATGAAAATATCCTTCATTTACCCAGTTGAAGAAGAGTATTTGAGCATTTGTATATATCTCTGAAAAAATTTAGATATGAAATAAAATTGGCATAAAGCAATAAACATATCAAAATTTAAAAACCATATTAATACAGATACTTCATCTTATATATCCACATACATGGATGCCAATCACTTTTTATAGATAGACTCATTTTTATGGTAGAATGTTTTTTGTAGAATGTAAAGAAACCTAATTTAGGGTATGGAGATTTTCTCACATATTGAGATGAAGTTTCTCACTTAATCTTGATTTTTTTCCTGCAGTCAAAATCGTGGAAGTGATATTTCATGTCTGATTGTTACAGGAATGGCACCACTTAGTAAAATACCCTTGTGAAATTAACAGATTGATTCCCAATATCTTTTTTGATGTCAGAAAGAAACATGATTTAGTAACAAGTAACTTAGTCCTTCCTTTTACATTAAGTAATAACTAATAGTGTTTTTCAAAATAGAAAGTATATCCCTTTTCAAGGCCATGCTAAGCTCCAGGTTTCAAGATGGTTCAATAAAAGCTGCAGTCACACTACATACACCAAACACAGGAGTGAACAAAAATTAGTCAGCCTAAGGTAATTGTACACTTCCAAACCCAGAAAAATATCAGGTTATCAGACAGTGTGGAAAGCAAGCAGGGAAGAATGAAACAGCCCTGAGAATGACAGCCAGAGCCTTTAGAAGAAACCATGGCCCAAAACAGGCACAAGACAGAGAGATCTCAGCTCCTGGCATTGTGGGAACTGCAAGCAGAAGCTAAGAGGCAGTAGGGAGAGGACTGCTTTGAAAAGTGAATATGTTTGTTATAGCACTATTCATAATAATCAAGACATAGAAACAACCTAAATGTCCACTGGCAGATGAATGGATTAAGATGTGGCAAATATATATAATGGAATACTACTCAGCCATAAAGAAGAAAAAATTAATGCCATTAGCAGCAACATGGATGCAACTAGAGATTCTCATACTAAGTGAAGTAAGTCAGAAAGAGAAATACAAATACCATATGACATCACTTATATTCAGAATCTAAAATATAGCACAAAAAAACCTATCTACAAACCAGAAACAGACTCACATACATAGAGAACAGATTTGTGGTTGCTAAGGGGGAGGAAGAGAGGAAGTGGAATGCATGGGGATGGTAGATGCAAATGATTACATTTAGACTAGATAAGCAATGAAGTCATACTGTATAGCATAGGGAACTATATCCAGTCTCATGGGATGGACCATGATGGAAGATAGTATAAGAAAAAGAAGATAGGATAAGAATATACATATGGTCTTCTTGTATAAATATATGTGTGTGTGTGACTGGGTCACTATATTGTACAGCAAAATCGACACAACTCTGTAAATCAACTACACTCTAATAAAAATAAATTTTAGAAATACCACTATAAAAAGTGTGAATAGGGTTTGCATGTGCTTACTCTCTTGAAGCAAGACAACTCCCAAAGGAAACTCAGTCTAAGGGCACAAGAAGTGCCAATCTGATGGGTAATGCCAAGGAGGAGAGCAGCAACTGAGCAACTGTAATGTCAGACAAAATAACATATGGCAAAGAATCCATACATTTAATGCTGGTAAAAAGATAAGCCAACAATAAATACAGAGTATAATTATTTTAATACCATTTAATACAACATATTAAAATTACAAAATACCATGTGATTATACTGTTGAGAAAAAATTACAAATCAATAACCACATCGAGAAATATTAATATAGCTCTATCAAATAAAGAAATCAAGACAAGAAGTAAATAGTGTTTGTTCAACTTAATAATAACAATTAACATGTTCAAGGTAATAGATTGTTATTATTATTATTTTTGCTTTTTAGGGCCACACCTGTGGCATATGGAAGTTCAGAGGCTAGGGGTCAAATCAGAGCTGTAGCTGCTACCCTAAGCCATAGTCACAGCAGTGCCAGATCCAAGTTGTATCTGCAACTAACACTGCAGCTCACGGCAACACCAGATCCTTAACCCAATGAGCAAGGCCAGGGATTGAACCCATGTCTTCATGGATACTAGTCAGGTTGGTTATTGCTGAGCCACACTGGTAACTCTGGTAACAGATTAATTTACTTACTCAAAATATTTGTTAAGCACCTATAGTTTACTAGGTGGCATTGTAACGCTGTGTAGACAACAGAAAACAAAACGAAGACCCCATTGTGTGGAGAAGACATTATAAAACAGTAGGTGTAGTAACATAATGGTTTAGGACACAGACTATGAAGTCAGTTATCACATGTTATGGTATAAAGGTAGGTAACTTACTTTAGAGGTACAGTGCCCCCTCTATAAAATAGGATTCATTATGGTATTGATCTCACAGAGTAATTGTGAAAATCAAATAGATCCTTGTTAGAATAAGGATTAAACCATGATGAACACGTAATAACCTAATAAACTTAAGTGTCAATTTTTCTTTTCAGCACTTACATATCTATACATATTATTTTGTATGCATAACTGCATGGATAGTACATACTTTTCCATATATATAAAACCTAAATAAAGGCACAATGTACAGTTTTGTCAATAAAATATGTATAGCAATGGGAAAAATAGCCATATCCTTACCCCAATGAAGTATGATGATAAAATCTGCATACAAATGATACTGATATCTTACCAAATGTTTGAAAATACTATACACAAAACAAACAGACTTTTAAACAACCTAGGTGCTATGATATATATAAAGAACAAGTTTAATGGACGTCAAGCAGTGTGTGGAATGAGTGGAGAATGGACAGTCCTTGAGGGGAAGGGATATCAGAGGTAAAAAACAATAAGATCATCAGAGAAGAGGCTTCCATGATGAAAAGAGGATCATGAAAATAATAATGGTTTAAAAAATGAATAGGTAACATTTATTGATGCGAATACTTACCACATGTTTGGGGTAGCTAATGCTTTATATAAATGTATTCATTTAATTATAAAAATTTTAATAAGGTAGTATTATCATCTCTGTGTTACTGATAAAGAAATTAAGGACCATATAGATAATCTAAGAGGCTCAGAGGAGTTCCCGGTGTGGCACAGCAGAAATGAATCCGACTAGGAACCATGAGGTTGCCAGTGTGATCCCTGGCCTCGCTCAGTGGGTTAAGCATCCGGTGTTGCCGTGATCTGTGGTGTAGGTCGCAGATGGGAATCAGATACTGCATTGCTGTGGCTCTGGCATAGGCCAGCAGCTACAGCTCCGATTAGACCCCTAGGCTGGGAACCTCCATATGCCACGGATGCAGCCCTGAAAAGACAAAAAGCCAAAAAGGGAAAAAAAAAAAAAAAAAAAAAAGGCACAGAGATACAACAAATTTACCTAACATCCTCAGAGGCAACACACAATGGAAAATGGTGAAGATATCAGTTCAGACAGTCTGGCTCTAATGATCTTCATCCCTGTGATACATGGCTATTTATTCTAATATATGTTATTCTATTATATACATTCACAACACTTTTGCCTTAGAAGCAGAAACTGACACTTTGCTCTGCTTTCATTATCTTAGGCACATTAACAGTTCGAGAAAAAAATTAAACATTTTCATATAAAAATTAGGTCATCTAGTCTGGTTTTGTTCCAGAAAATTAGAAACTCTAAACCTTGTCCTACAGATTTGAATCTCTTATGAATAACAACTTTATTCCTGATTTTATAATATCTCTAGATATATATATTTATAAATATGATAAACATCTGTGAACGTTGCTCTTTTCCTACCATAAACAGAGTGATGAAATCTGGTAAATTTGGCCTTTTTTTTCTATTAATATTTCTATTTTTAAAATATTTTAAATGTAGAAAGCCAATATTTTTGAACCTTAACTCATTTGCACTTTTTGCTGATGATGTTTGTTTTCTTTAATGTTTTCTGTTTGATTCATTTTTTTGTCTTTGCCTTCCTTTGGCTGTCTGGCTGTGTGTGTGTGTGTGTGTGTAGGGGGGATGTTCAGAAAAATAGATAATGGGATCAGAAAGTTTAAGCCCCAATATTTTGCAAGAAATATTAAGAATAAAATAATATATGTCTCATTTAATCTTTATGAAAAGTCACAATTGTGATTTGGATTAAGAGTTTTACACATATGCTTTAGGCATGAAAGTATTTTATTCATTCAGATGCCATGCAGTAAGTCACCTCTCTTTGTGATATTAAGAAGGATGAAGGACACAGAATACTGATAATTCTGTGAGCTAAGAGAAATCACCTTGTTAAATGACTAATCACACTTAGGTGAAGGTTCACAAAAAATAAATTTACCATGCTCCATCATTTACAGTAAGTTGCAGATCTGTTTTGTCTTCCTAGTAATCAACGTAATGGTATAAGCATGTTTCTGTCCACTCTTCAGAAGCTATTTTTAAACATTTGTGTGTAACCTTTAACCCTAAGCTAACTTTATTCTTTGGTAAATATGTTTATGATAGATACTTAGGCTGCTCAGCAAGAATTTCAGTTCTCCCTTTTCTGGGTGTATGTGGCATTTGCAAGAGTCTTTTTCTGTTAAACTGAGATGATACGAGATGTGTCACCCCGGCTGGCCACAAGCATTTAATTCTGATATGAGCGTGTCTGGCACTCTCTCTTCTGCTGCAGCCACAGTGGAAGCCTGCGTTGATAAGGAAGTGAAATGGCATCCTCCTGTGGTAGATGGGTACCTTAAGGTCACATAGAATTGCATCTATCTAAATATATAAGCAATAAATACATTTTGTTATTTAAACCACTGAGTTATGGGGTTGTTTGCCATAGTGGCTTAACTGTCTATCCTCACTTGTAAATTATGTTATAGAATTTCCTCAAGCTATGAAAATATTTATTGTTGGAAAGAATGCTAGTTTAAGAAAATGCAACCTATTATTCATTTAAGTTGTAGATGACCTCTCCAGTGGTTTAAAAAATAAGTCTTTTCTCCTATGTTCTCTCAACACAAACTTTGTTTAAAAACCTCAGAGCTGGGAATTAGGGAATTGGCAGTTTAGAGTAGTGATCATTTATGCTACTACCAGCATCAAAAATAAAGAGGTACCACTGAGTATATCTGATCTACACACCGCTGTGAAATTTGGCAAATTCTCTAAGAGACACACTGATAGAGATACATACCCCACACAGAAACACAAACACACACACATATTCAAAGACTAAATTTTTAATCAACAATGTACCTAAATATGTTTTCCTCTACTTTTTTAGCCTAGTATTAAGTATAAATGAATGTACACTTGCAATAGAAATATTAAGTAAAGAGTTCTGGAAAAAGAGACTTGCTATAAAGCAGGTCATTTTTTAACAATGTTTGTGTCATGGACTTCTTTGAGGCTGAAGCCTAAGGACCCTCTTTCAGGATTATGTTTTTAAAGGCCTACAATTAAAATTATAGGATTACAAAGAAAATTATATTGAATTAGATTAGGATTATAATTATATTGAAATAGCCACCAAATTTTAAAAACAAACATGTAATGTCATATGCTTCTCTATTAACACACTAATAACAAGATCTATTGAATGCCTAGAAACATCACACTTTCAAAGTAGTGTTATCTATAAAAGCATTTAAAAAAATACATTCCATCATGCGATATAAAATCCCCTGTTTTTCTATTGGTGACAAGTCAAAAATATTGCTAATAGCACTATGCATTTTTGTTTATACATATATCTGAAACAAATGCACAGTTTAAATGGAAATTAATGAATATAAAATATATTTTCATGTGTTCCAATTATTTATCTCTGTGTGTCAAAACATTCCAAAGCTCAGTGGCTTCGAAATTTTTTCTGTTTTATCTCTCTCTCACAATTCTTTGGTTGACTGGACTCAGCTGAGAAGATTTTCACTTGGATCTCTCATTTAATCAGATGTGACACAGAAGTACACAACTGCACTGAAGGCTACTTACAGCTCAATGGGGACAGTTATATGCTTTGCCTATTATTCAGCTTTGATTTCTCCTGCAATGATGACTGCATTTCAAGAAGGAACCTTCCAAGAACAGGTTCCAATACCTAAGCAAACATTGCAAGTGTTCTATTAACTAGTGTAATAAAACTCAAAATGTTAATTACACCCCAATCTATTGGTCTAACAAAACAACTAAATCCTCCCTAGAATGAAGGAAAGGAGAATTATGATATATGTCTCAATAGAAATAATTTCAATGCATTCATGGTCATTCTGTTCCATCACACTATCCATACTCACAGATGCCTTGAATTCTATCCCATGGACCATGAGCTTAAGAAAATTCTCCTCACAACTTAGAATAGATTTACAAGGGGATCCTGCTGAATAGCATTGAGAACTTTGTCTAGATACTCATGTTGCAACAGAACAAAGGGTGGGGAAAAAATGTAATTGTAATGTATACATGTAAGGATAACTTGATCCCCTTGCTGTACAGTGGGAAAATTAAAAAAAAAAATTCTCCTGATGTAAAGGAGAATATAATCATAACTTAGAATTAAAACTAGAAAGCTATTTTGCAGAACTTTCAAGTTTTAGAATTGGAAATGGGAAAGGGGAAATTACAGAATAATAAGCAATATCTTCTAAAGAATATGTTGGTGCTGACTGTGGAAAATAATAGCAGTTGGTACTTTTGTTGTACTATTATGAGGGAACAGTGGATAAATAAAACAGTCTAAAGTTAGCAGAGTGAAACATGTGGTTGATTATCAATATCCATGAGGGGAAAATAACTCTTAGGAAAAAATAGCAAATTCACCAAACCAGACAGTTTAAGAATATAAAAGAGAATGAAACAGAATATAAAATAAAGATTAAATTAAATATAATGTAAACAGAAGGAATAAATCACTATTTAAGGGAGTTTCTGCAGTGGCATAGAGGGTTAAGGATCCAGCATTATCTCTACCACCACATGGGTTTGATCCTTGACCTGAAGGAGTGGGTGAAGGATCCAGCATTGCTGCAGCTGTGGTGTAGGTCACAACTGCAGCTAGGATTTGATCCTTGACCAGGGAACTTCCATATGCTTCAGGTGTGGCCAAAAAAAGAAAAAAAAATCACTGTTTGAGTGTGTTACTCCATAATGAAGAAGCTGAAATTGCATAATAAAAGACTAAAGCGATTATTCTGAGGGGAAATGGTGTCATGTTATGCATTTATCAAGGATAGTTGAAATGATTAGAAAGCAAATTTGAAAATAAGTATCTGAGCAACATGGAGAACTAGTTGATTTTAAAGATTTGATGACAAGTAGGTTGAATTGTCTGTTCCCTGTTGGTGAAATGCAAAATGGTGCAGCCACCTTGAAAAACACTTTGGCAAATTCTCATAAAGTTAAGCATATATTTATTACAGGAACCAGGAATACAAATCCTTTGTGTTTGCAAAAGTAATATGAAAAAAACAGTGATTAAAAAAACATCTACTCAAAGGTTCACATCACCTTCACTCAGATCAAAAAACTAGATATGGAGTTCTCGTCATGGTGCAACAGAAATGAATCTGACTAGGAACCACGAGGTTGCGGGTTTAATCAGTAGGTTAAAGATCCAGTGCTGCTGTGGGCTGTGGTGTAGGTCGCAGATGTGGCTCAGATCCTATGTTGCTGTGGCATAGGCCAGCAGCTACACCTCTGATTAGACCTTTAGTCTGGGAACCTCCATTTGCTGCAGGTGTGGCTCTAAGAAGACAAAAGACAAAAAAAAAAAGTAGAAAAAGAAAAGAAAAACTAGATACAATCCAATGTTCATAGAATTATACATGGAAGAGCAAATTTTGTTATATCCATACAGCAGAATGGTCAGTAATTAAAAAGAAAAAGTTACTGAAACATAAAAGAGCCTTGTGAAGTATTATGTTCAGTGGAAAAAGTTAGACAAAAAGGCCAGATATTGTATGATTCTGAGAAAAGTCAAAACTATAGCAACAAAGAGTTGATCAGATGTTACCTGGGACTAGAGGTAAACAAAGGAGACTTACTATAAGTGATGATAGAAATGTTCTATATCATGATTGCACTATTTAAAAAATTCAATAGCAGAGTAAATTCAAATCTATTTAGTTGTATATTTTAATATATATTAATATTCATATATTCATGATTATATACATGGAGAACTATTTATATATAAATATATGCACATGTACCTCTATCCTCTCTCTTCATTCATTGCCCAAATGGAGAGTTAGAAAAGAGAAACTTATCTGTAGTCAGGGCCCTTCCTCTCCCCTTCCCCTTTTGGGAGAAAGATGCACACAAGGGGATCCATTCTAACTACTAGCAGGGATGGCATTTTTTCCTGTGGAGGAAGGCCTGCCCAGGCCCTGCACTGCCTAATCTTACAGCTGTTATTATGGAATCCACTTGCCATAGCTATAAACTATATTCAGTCTTAAATATTAGACTGACCACTGAAAAAAGTGATATTTAAAGATCTACCCCCTTCATTCCTTCTAATTCTCAAATGGGTCAAAATCAGAAGAAAGAAGATGACTTGGGTAAGGTGTTAGCCACTCTCAAACTCTCCTAACATTTAATATTTACATTTTACATTAAAGATTTTTTAAATTAGAATTTAGTACACAAAATATTGACTCGCCTTGTGGCCTAGTGCATGGATGTGTATGAATATGTGTATATATATATATATATATATATATATATATATATATATATATACACACATACACACACACATATTTATTTAAACTGGATTAAATCAGAATAAGAAGGAACAGAAGGTTAAGGCATTTAAGATGCCGTTGCCAGTGTGCTGAGCAAATACTTGAAACAATTCACTGTTGACCATTCTTAGCATTTATGTGCTCTCTCCAGGTAGGTAATGTGCTTACCTAACTTTATTAAATATTCCATGTCCAAAAAAGAAAATTATGGGGAGTTTTCATAGAGGCGCAGCAGAAACAAATCAAACTAGTATCCAAGATGATGCGGGTTTGATCCCTGGCCTCGCTTAGTGGGTCAGGGATCTGGCTTTATGGTGAGCTGTGGTGTAGGTCACAGATGCTGCTTGGATCCAGTTTTGCTGTGGCTGTGCTGTAGGCTGGCAGCTGTAGCTCCAATTAGACCTCTAGCATGGGAACCTCAATATGCTGCAAGTGCACGCCTAAAAAGCAAAAAAAAAAAAAAAAAAAAGGAAGAAGAAAGAAAATTATGAAAAGAGATGAGAAGAATGAGAAATAAAATATTGGAATTTGAAGAGGAAAGTGAGAAAAATGACCCACATACTCTAATGAGCATTATCATATGGAAGTAACAACTTGTTAAATTAAAAAGGCAGTGCAAATAGATACTGACAATAAAATAGATTGACCCTATAGTTCTTTATAGGCCAACCCAAATGTTCTTTATGAAGTCTTTAAGAATTCAGCTTAAAATAATTTTAATGCTGTTGCATAACTCTTTGTACAAATTTTATAGCACTTATTACAAGATATCTTGTATAATAGTGATTTATTCCCATACCATGTATTTCAATAAATCATGACCTAATAAAAACATATCAATAAATGCAAATAATATATAGCTCAATTTTTCCCCTAAATCTATTTGATTCTTTCTAGCTCCTTGAATGAATATTAAGGAGTACAATAAATTTAAGTTAAACTGTTGAGTATAATAATGAAAAAAAACTTATATAGCTTAAGATGAATATTAAGGAGTACAATAAATTTAAGTTAAATTTTTTTAGTATAATAATGGAAAAAAACTTATAAAGCTTAAGTGACAAATGAGTCAATGGGGAGTTGAAGAATTCAAAATGTGTTAAATTGGAACAATTTCATCAATGTAGATAAAGTATTCTGTCATTTGGAAATGTTTATGTAATCTGGTAGTTAATAAAGTTTGACACAAATGTGGAATATTTGACATACTATAGAGGTACATGTGTTAAAAAATGTTTGAAAATGTTAATTATCTTTATTTCCTGATTGGGCCACATTTAAATGTCAATGTTTTATATAGTTTTTAAGTAAAAAATACATATTGAAATATTAAAAAATTAACATTTAATAAAGCCTTAATAAAAACTATCAATGTTTCAGGTATTTTATCTGAATGTATAATTCAGCTGCGAAACAGAAATATTTGGAAACAATGCTGAAGACAAGTTATAAAATTGAAAAGAGAGTCTGTGTACAACCCATGCAACTGTAGACTGAGAATGCGGTTAAAAACTGTAGAACAAGGTGAATTAAGACATCTACTATCGGATATTGTGTTTAGAGTTATTTGTGATAATATTCTTATTCCTGATGTTGATTTTAATTTTTGAAAATGAGCTCTAAGAGGTCAACTAGATGATATTGGAACGTCATATAGTTGTTCCCCAATGTTCTCTTAACTGGTGTTCATTTCTCAATGAGTATTACAACACACAAGAAAGGATTTAGTTCAGACTTATTACCAGTAGTATCTTTTTCTTTTTAGGGCCACACCTGAGGCATATGGAGGTTCCTGGGCTAGGGGAATAGCTGTAACCGCCAGCCTATGCCACAGCCACAGCCAGCCTATGCCACAGCCACAGCCATGCCAGATCCAAGCCACATCTGCAACCTACACCACAGCTCACAGCAAGGCTGGATACTTACCCCACTAAGTGAGGCCAGGGATTGAACCTGTATGCTCATGGATACTAAATGTTTTTTTTTTTTTTTTAACTGCTGAGCCACAATGGGAACTCCTACCAGTACTGTTTAGTATTCCATCTTCATATTCCATGATAACATATAAGTCTGTTTTCTAGGATATTATTCTTGAGTATATGAATAAAAACTATATTTCTATAAGACAAGTTTTATAATTCTATAAAATTTATATTTCTGTAAGACATTAACAGACATCCAAATGAAGTATGCTCTTAAAAGGACTTCTTAAACTTAGTCAGTCTGAATATTTGTGCAATTATAAAGCAAGAAGGAGCTCAAAGTAAATTTCAACTGTCATTTGCTACAATATAAGCACTTACGAAAGCCAATATCCCATTTCCACTTATTTGCATGTGACAAGTAATAAAAATTCTATTACATGAAAGCAGATGAAAGGCTGTCCTCCTAAACTAGTTAGTATTTCAAAATACCTTAAGAAAGTTATCCAGAGTTGGAGGTGTTTGATTCCATCAGTTATATCACCAACATAAA
Source organism: Sus scrofa (assembly GCF_054392235.1). Lineage (NCBI taxonomy): Eukaryota > Metazoa > Chordata > Mammalia > Artiodactyla > Suidae > Sus > Sus scrofa. The sequence continues at coordinate 111,805,559 of NC_139397.1, read as the reverse complement.
AATTTTTAGTAGAGATTATATATAAACATATTTCATAATAGACATTATATTTCTATTATGTTTGTTTCTACCCAGAATACAGAAAAAAAATGAAAAAATGAAGATAATATATCATCTGGTTCTCCATTCTATCTTCTGTATGTCAGCTTCTTCCTGTTTTTGGTGCCCTTCATGATTGTGACATGGCTGTGCACATCAACAAGCACTATGGAATTCCTTGATGCATAGAAAAGCATGAATATTTCTTCTAAGTAATCTCTTCACTCCAATATTGCCAAATATAGGCCATGTGACTACTTCTCAAAGAATAACAGTCAGCAAGGCAAGGCTTATGTTAAATGATCTCCATCATGAACTCATAACTCCAAGAAATAAATGAACATAAACTGTTTAGAGGAGTCAGTCCCAAATGAAGTGCTGTGACTGTATTATAGGTGTGCTTGAGGTACTGGGTCTTCCATGATCAGAGGGGTTGAGAGCAGAGCCTGGTCATTTGAGCTTCATCTGTTTCTTCCTACTGAAAGCAGCTTCAGCTTTTTACCCTAGCATATCCTGAAATTCTATCTTATTGCATGTGTACAATGATTAAAAAATAAAATTTGGGAAGCCATGAGTATTTAGAATCCCTTCTAGAATTAGACTTACATCCTTAGGGTATTGTTGCTGAGGTTTTTACTGTCTTTGAGACAATTTTCAACTCCTTTATCAGTGATTAGGTATAGTTTCCTGTAGTCAATTTTACAGAAATGTGTAAACATATTAACTTAGTTAAAAGTAGAGTGAGATTTGAATGTTAGCATTCTAGAGCTTCTAACATCTTTTATAAATCCTTTCTTTTGAAGTGTTAAAATCATAATAAATGAACTGCCAACATTTCAATCAATTCAGCATTATTCAAGAACAGCACAAGGTGATTTTGTGAATATAAAAACAGAAGTGGGTCAAAAGCAGACAATGTAGTATATATTATGTGATGTGCAAAAATCCTTGTAAAAAGGTTATAAATGAGAGTAAACTCAAAGATTCTTTCAGAAAGAGAAAGAAAATATCCATGGGAAAGACTTAGTCTGCCTTAAATAATTTGTGATCGAATCCATAGCTAAAAACATGAACAAAACTATAACAAACTATTTTCTGTAAGGTAAAATTCAAATGGGGCACCAGGACATTTTATCTATTAGTTGTAACAGTGTGGGGAATGATGCATTATACAGATTACATTGTAATATCTTAATTTCAGTGACCCAATCCTTAAGTATGAAGATTATTTCTTATTCATCACTGTGTTCATAATAACTAGTAAATTATCTGGCACATGGAATGAATTTTATGTTTGTTGAAGAAAAGAAATATGAATGAGTACATATAGAAATCTAAATTTTGAAATCCCCTTATGTATAAAAGTTGTATTTGAAAGACTGCATTCAAATTTAATTTCTCTATATCAAAATTATAAACCATATTAGAAAAGAGTGAGAACCTCAGAAAACTAAATGTGTAACCACCATGTCATCCAGAAATCCCATTCCTAGGCATATATCCAGACAAAATTTTTTCATTGAAAAAGATAAATGCACCCCTATGTTAATTGCAGCACTATTCACAATAGCTAAGACATGGAAACAACCTAAATTTCCATCAACAGATGAATTGATTAAGATATGGTACATATACACAACGAAATACTACTCAGCCATAAAAAAGGTAAACTAATGCCATTTTCAGAAACATGGATAGAACTTGAGATTCTCATACTAAGTGAAGTAAGCCAGAAGGAAAAATACAGATACTATATGATATGACTTAATTGTGGAATCTAAAATATGGCACAGATGATTTATCTACAGAACAGAAACAGATCATGGCCAAGGAGAGCAGACTTCTTGTTCCCAGGCAGGGAGAGAGTGGGATAGATGGGCAGTTCGGGGTTTTTGGAGGCAAACTCTTATATTTAGAATGGATGGTAAATGGGGCCCTATGGTACAGCACAGGAAACTGTGTGTGGTTGAGTCACTTTGCTGAACAACAGAAATTGAAGAAACATTATAAATCAACCAAACTTTAATAAAAAGAAATTAAAGACAAAATTGAAGAAATCAGAAAAAAAAGTCCTCATTCTTTGTATTGGGATTATAAAAGCCAGGCAAAGTAGATGGTACAAGAGAAAAATAAAAAAATAAAGAAAATCTAAACTTTATTCTACAATCTAATAAAATATGCAATAAAGGAGGAAACAAACTTAGTCTAATTTCTCCAAATAATATATGGTTAAAAAAATAATTATATAAAGTGGTTAATACAAGCTGGTTCTACATAGACATTAAAAATTTGGTTAAAAAGTAATCTCCATTTAATTATTTATTCTAAACCGAATGATTCTTATAAATAACTAAAATTAACTGTTAAATAAAATGAAGTCAGCTGAAGAAGAAATTGGAGGTTACATGTAAAGGTAGTGCAGCTTCTATCAGAACAACTACCCCACAGGTTACAACCAAAAACTCTAGACAAAATATAAAAATCAACTACCTGAATACAATGTTGGGTGACTAAAGGAAAGCAGCTTTGAAACATTATACTACATTTGGATAAAAGGAAAAGTATGGGTATATTTATGTATTTAAAGTTTCTTGTCTGAAAACTGACAATAATCAGTACCATGTAGGGCAGAAAACCCTGAACAGATGCTATCAAAGAGACCATTCCTACTGGCTTGAGCAACCAAAGCAGAGTGTTAGGTGAGTATAGCAGCTGAAAATTGGGGTGGAAAAGCAAGACAGACAAAACAGCAAATTTGGAATAAAAACTTTCCTGAAATATCCTCCTTATACCCAAATTTTGCATTTAAATCTAGTGTAAATAATGGATGATCCCTGAACTATGTGTGTGAATAAACTCCAAAAAGCCAAGCTTAGTCTAGGGAAACAGGTCAGAGAGTTCTTTGAATTGAAGGGGAGACAAGTTTGAACTTAGGTGTCAGGTTAAATGATTACAAAAAATAGAGACAGTCTTTGGAAAAAGAGCACTCAAAATATCCAACATAAAACAAAAATATCACTAAAGATTTAAAAATGGAGAAAATGTCAGACATAACACAGGGAAAAGCTACTTAAGAAAAATTCTCAGATTACCCAGAAAAATTCTCAGATTACCCAGATATTGTAATCAAAAGACAAATATTTTAAAGTATAATAGATAACTTGACTCAAGCATACAAAGGAAAATATGCTTGTAATAATTAAACAAATAGAATTTCTCAAGAAAGAACTATAAATTATTAAAAAAATAAAAGACCCAAACTGAAATTTTTTATCTGAAGAGGGAATTAATGTAGTGCAAATCATGAAATAAAGAAGACAAGTTTATGACAAACTATGAAATAAAACATGAAGATAATGAAACAGTGAAAAGAAAAAATTAAAAGAGCATAAGAGACATGTGGAATATATAATGAAAATATCTACCATATAATTGGATTGCCATAAAAAATGAATAAGATGTGAACAATATGAAAAGAGACAAAAGATTTTTTTTCAAAAAATGAAAAAAATCAAATCACAGATTTAAAGAGTATTGGCAACATCAATACACAAAAAAAATAACACCTGGCATCCAAAAAATGCCATAATACTAGAAGAAAATTTTTTAAAAATTATCCTCATTTTCAAAATAAAGATGATAAAATTTACAAATATCTTCTCAGTATAAATAATGCAAGCCACAAATAAAATTGAATGAAAACTTTAACTGCTCAATGAATATAACTCCCAAACTCTAGTTTGTCAAAAATTAAATTAAATGACTAATGTGGGAGGCTATTTATGTGTGGAGAAAGTATTCATGTGTGAGAAATCTCCCAACTGCCCTTTCAATTTTTCTGTGAACCTTAAAATCCTCTAAAAAAACTAAACTCTAAATGAAAAAAATATATATATACATATATTTGAAAAAGATGAATGAAAATTACATATTATAAGGAGAAAAAGAATACAAGTCAGATATCTTGGTTAGATCTCATTGCTTGTAATACATAAGACTTCCTCAGTTTTTCAGAGATGATTTGTTTTCATTATGACACCATGATACTTTTGCTTCTTCTCAGTCAATATGTAAGGTGACAGCATTTTATAAGTAGTTGTCTATCTCTCCAGCTCTTTGAAATTCAGGGCTATACCTTCTTAACTTCTCTGAATCACACAGTAGACTCTTAATTTGGGTTATATTAATTTAAATTTCTATCATTTATTCACTCAACACATACTTACTAAATATCTATTATAAGTACACTTTGTGTTTCCTGAGTTTTCTCATCTATAAAATCAGGAAACTGTTAATGCTGTACAGGGTCACTGAAAAAATCAAATGCAGTTTGCTCTTTAGGGCTGCACTGCAGCATTTAGAAGTTCCCAGGCTAGGGGTCAGATTGGAGCTGCAGTGCTGGTTTACACCACAGCAAGGCAGGATCTGAACCATGTCTGTGACTTAAACCGCAGCTCAGGGCAATGCCAGATCCTTATCCCACTGAGTGAGGCCAGAGATTGAACCCACATTCTCATGGTTACTAGTTAGGTTCATTACCACTGAGCCAAAACAGGAACTCCTGTTATATGATTTATTGTTGCAGTCCAACAATAATTGTGAAAGCTAACAAAGATAAAACAATTAACATTCCAGGGAGGAAAGAAGCTTTTAGAAAGAGACCTTTATATTTTATAGCTGGTAGCTCCTCAGGGGTATTCACTATCTCTGGGAATCAATCAGAGGCAAAAATTTGGGAATCTAAGACTATAACATTTGGAAATCAATCAATGACATTTGCTACATAAAAACAAAAAAAATCAGAAAAATCACATGATGATTTGAGAAGATGCAAAAAACTTAAAATTCAAAATTAGTTGATGAGAAAGAAGCTCATAAAAACTTTAAATAAAAAGAAACTTCATTTTCTGACACCAAGTTTCAAAAACAAGAACCTACAGAAACATCACACGTGATGCAGAAATATTAGTAGTTCCCCCCACCCCAGATGCTACTGGGATAAAGACAGGGTGCTGAGTCTCAAAGTTCTATTCAGTGTTGTATCCTGGGGAATTGTCTGAAGCCAAGGGAAAAATAAAATGAAATAAAACAAAATTCACAAATCAACAGGCATAGAGAGACTAGATAGACAAAAAAAGAAATAATTAAGACCCAATTTCAGCTCTAAAGACAATCATATGCTCAAAATGAAAGGATGGAAGAAGGTATTCCAGGCAAGTAGAACTAAAACAAAAGCAGAGACAGTGATACTTATATTAGACAAAACAGATTTTAAACCAAAAATTGTAATAAGAGACAAAGTAGGTTATTATATAATGATAAAGAGGTCAATATATCAAGAAAACAACAATTGCAAATTTATATGCACCCAAGATTAGAGCACCAAATATATTAAGCAAATACTAACAGATCTGCAGGAAGGAATATAGAATACCATAATGGTATGGAAACTCATATCCCACTGTCAGGAATGGATATATCATACAGACATGAAATTCATAAAGAAACACTGAGCTTGAACTACTCTTTTGATCAAATTGACTTAACAGATATATACAGAACATCTGATCCAATAGCAATAGACTACACACTCTTTTCAAGTGCAAGTGAAACATTCTCTGGAATAGATCATTTGACAGGACACTAAACAAATCACAGCATATTTAAGAAGACTCAAATCATAACAATGGTATGACCACAATGGTAATAAATGTTATGGTAGAAATCAAAAAATAAAAATAAAAAATAGGAACACTGGAAAAATCTGAAAATATGTCTAAAATAAACAACACATTTCTGAACAAATAGTAATTCAAAAGTGAAATCAAAGGCAAATAAAAATTATCTTGAAACAAATGAAAATAAAAACACAACATACCAAATCCTGCAAAAGCTGTTCTAATAGGAAAGTTTATAGTGATAAATGCATATATTAGGACATGAGAAAGGCTTCAAGGAAACTAACTACACTTCAAGGAACTAGAAAAAAACAAACAAATCCCAAAGGTAGAAGAAGGGAGGAAGTACTAAGGATCAGAATGGAAATAAATGAAACAGAGACCAGAAAAACATTGACAAAGTTTCAACAAAAATTAAATTTGACAGAGTTTCAACAAAAATTAAATTTGTTTTTCAAAAAGATAAACAAAATTTTTAAACCTCTAGCTAGGTATTTAAAAGAGAGAGAGAAAAGTTTCAAATAAATAAAAATGAAAAAGACCTTACAACTGATACAACAAAAACACATAGGATCATAAAAGGTTACTATGAATAATTACATGCCAACAAAAAGATAACCTAAAATAAATGGATTCATTCCTAGAAACACACTATCTACCAAGATTGATTCAGCATAAAATAGAAAATGCAAACAGAACAATAATGAATAAAAAATTATGTAACCCTAAATCTCTCGATACAGAAAACCCAGAATCAGATGGTTCCCTGGTGAATTCTACCAAACATTAAAAGAAAAATTAACACAATATTCTGGAACTCTTCCAAAAATGTGAGAAAGAGAGAAAATTTCCAAATATATTCTGTAAGACCAGCACTGTCCTTATAAGAGATCCAGATAAGGATACCACAAAAAAAAACTACAGACCAATATCATTGGTGAATATAGCTGCAAAAATTCTCAACAAAATATTAGCATATTGAATTCAAGAACAAAACATAAGGATTATACACCATGACCAAGTGGAATTTATTCCTGTGATGCAATTACAGTCCAACATAAATAAATCAGTAAATGGAATACAACACATAGAGAATGAAAGATAAAAGCACATGATCATCTCAATATATGCATAAAATACACTTGACAAAATACAACATATCCTCAACATATTGGGTGTAGAAGGAACCAAATAGTCCCTTAGTTTTTACCCTTGAGAAAAATGTTAGAAGCATTATTGAATAATGCTAATAATTAATGTTAATAATTAATGTTAGAAGTTCCCATTGTGGCACAGCAGAAACAAATCTGACTAGTATCCAGGAGGATGCAGGTTCAATACCTGGCCTCACTCAAAGGGGTAGGGATACAGTGTTGCCATGAGCTGTGGTATAGGCTGCAGATGTGGCTTGGATCCTACATTGCTGTGACTGTGGCATAGGCCAGCAGCTGTAGCTCTGATACAACCCCTAGCCTGGGAACTTCCATACGTCACAGGTGTGGCCTAAAATGCAATAATAATGATAATAATAAATGTTAATTCATATAATAATAATTATTAGAAACATTACTCTCAAGGGTAAAAAAATGAAAGTTTATGCTTCTAAGATCAGGAGCAAGACAATAATGCCCACTCACATGTTTTACTAACTACAGTACTGGAAATTCCAGCTAGAGCAATTAGGCAAGACAAAGAAATGAATGGCATACAAATTGGAAAGGAAGAAGTAAAATTATTATTATTTGCAGATAATATGTCTGTGTGTATTAAAATTCCCAGAGATACAACATAACTGTTGGAAATTAATGAAACTAGTAAAGATGCAAGATATAAAATTAACATATAGAAACCATTTGCATTTTTATACCTTAAAAATGAAACATCTTAAAAAAAAAAAGGAATTAAAAAAAATCCCATTCACAATAGCATCAAAGAAAATAAAACACCTAAGAGGCAGTTTAGCCAAGAAAGTGAAAGAGTTATACAACAAAAACTATAAAATTTTGTTGAAAGAAATCAAAGATAACACAAACAAATGAAAAGATATTCTATGTCCAAGGATCAGAAGAATGAATATAGTTAAAATGTCCACACTACTAAAGGCCAAGGGATTCATGACAATCCCTGTAAAATTCCAATGTCATTCTCTGCAGAAATAGAAAAGTTATAAAGTTGTATGGAACCATAAAATACCCTGAATAGCCAAAGCAACCCTGAGAAAGAATAATAGAGCCAAAGGTTTCACAATCTCTGATTTCAAATTATACAGCAAACATGGTAATAAAAATAGTAGACATAAAAACAAATACATCAAACACACAAACCAATGGAATAGAATAGTGAGTTCACAATTAAATGTGCATGAATACAGTCAACTAATACTTAACAAGGGAGCCAAGAGAATCAATCCAATGGATAAAAAAATAGTATTTTCAAGCAATGACCTGGAAAAACTAAACACATGCTAAGCAATGAAACTGGGCCCCTATCTTATAGCACTTTTCAAAAATTAATTTGAATTGGACCAAAGACTGAAACATATGGCCCATTACTATAAAATTCTTAGAAGAAAACATAGGCAGAAGCTCATTGCTATTGGTCTTTACAATGGATTTTGGATATGGTACCAAAAGAAAAAACAACAAAAGCAAAAATCAACAAATGAGGCCATACCAACCTTAAAAGCTTCTGCATAGCAAAAGAAACAAATAATAAAAAGAACAGGTAACCTATAGAATATAAGAAAAATATTGCAAATGATATATTGGATAAGGGATAAACAGGACAAATAATTAATATGCAAAATATATTTTAAAAACTCACTCAGCTCAAAACAAACAAAAAACCAATTCAAATAATAAATGTAGGAAGGAACTACAAGTATTTTCCAACAAATACATGAAAAGATGCTCAAAACCAATAAACACCAAAGAAATACAAATCAATCCACAATAAGATACACTTTAAACCTGTTAGGAATGGCTATCATCAAGAAGAGATAACAAATGTTAGGATTTGGAAAATGGGGAATGCCTTTGGTGTGGCTCTAAATTGGTTCAATCACTATGGAAAGCAACATGGAGGTTCCTCAAAAAATTAAAGATAGGTCTACAATATTATATCATTATACCATTTTTAAGGAACAAAATGGTAATAAGTGGCAAATAAGTGCTAGAGATCTAATTCACAGAATAGTGAATACAGATAATATTGTATTTTAATGCTCAAATCTACAGAGACTAAAACTTAATCATCTAACCACTGAAAAGAAAATTATGTAATATGATAGAGGTGTTAATTATCACTACAATAGTAATCATATTACAATAATATATGTAACAAGTGGACATGTTGTACACCTTAAGTTTACACACAAATATATTTCAATAAAATTATAAAAGGAAATAAAAAGTTATAGGAAAGGCAAGAATAACACATCAGACATTGGCATTATTTTGTGTAAAGATTATCTAAAATAATCTACCTAAAATTATTATAAAATTATTACAATTAATAAGCCTATTTTATATTATATTTGGCATGAAAAAGTGGTCCAATTTTTTTCATGTAGCCATCTAATTTTCCCAGCACAATTAATTAATGAGGCTTTTTCCACATTGTATAATCTTGTCTTCCTTGTCCTAGAATAATTGACCATATAAGTATGGGTGTAATTCTAGGCTCTCTGTTCTGTTCCATTCATCTGTGTGTCTACATTTGCCCCAGTATTATACTGTTTTGATTACTGTGGCTTTGTAGTATAGTTTGAAATCAGGAAGCACGATACCTGCAGCTTTGTTCTTTCTCAAGATGTTTTTGGCTAGTTGGTGCCTGTTGTGATCCCCTACAAACTTTAGAAGTCTTTCTTTGAGTTCTGTGAAAAATGTCATTGACCAATAATAGACTAATTCCTCCAATTCAAGAACACAATATATCTTTCCATTGGTTTGTGTCATCTTAAATTTATTTCACAAATGTCTTATAATTTTGTAAGTATAGGTCTTTTATCTCTTCACTTAGGTTTATTCCTAAGCATTTTATCCTTTTTGATGCAACTGTAAACTGGATTGTTTCTTAACTTTCCTTTCTGATAGTTTTTGTTCCTGCATAGGAACATAATAAATTTCTGTATATTAATTTCATAGCCTGCAACTTTATTGAATTCATTTCTCAGTTCTAATAAGTTTTGTTGGCATCTTTAGGTTGTTCTATATATAGTATCATACAATCCACAAACAGTGACAGTTTACTTCTTCCTTTCCAATATAGATTTGTTTTACTTTTTTCTCTTTTCTGATAGCTATGGCTAGGGCTTCCATACTATGATAAATATAAGTGGTAAAAGTGGGCATTCTTGGCCTGTTCTTGACCTTAGAGAAATGCTTTTATCTTTTCATCATTAGACATGATGTTGGCTAGAACTTTGTCCTGTATGGCCTTATTTATATTGAGGTATATTCGTCTATGTACTTTTTTTGAGGCTTTTTTTTTTAATCATAAATGGGTTTGAATTCTGTCAAAAGCTTCTTCTGCATCTTTTGAGATGACCATGTGAATTTTATCCTTCATTTGTTAACGTGGTATTTCACATTGATGGATTTGAATCCCTGAAATAAATCCCACTTGATCTTGGTGTATGATCCTTTTAATATATTATTGAATTTGGTTTACTGATGTTTTGTTTAAGGATTTTTACATCTATGTTCATCAGTGATGTTGGACTATAATTTTCTTTTTGTGGTGCCTTTGTGTGGTAGCAGGGTATTGATGACTTCATAGAATGAGCTCAAAAGTGTCCCTTCCCCTTAAAATTTTTTAATAGTTTGAGGAAGGATAGCTATTAACACTTCCTTAAATGTTTAGCAGAATTCACCTGTAAAGTCATAGAATGACTTTGAAAGTGCCCCTTCCTCTTAATTTTTTTGAATAGTTTGAGAAGGATAGGTGTTCACTCTTCTTTAAATGTTTTACAGAATTCTCCTGTAAAGTTGTAAAACTGTTGGAAGATACATTTTTCTATAAACTGATTGGATCATTGCCTTAAGATGCAGGTAAGTATTGGTTAAAATAGAAAAATGACAAAATGCAATTTATACCACCTGCTCTTTTCTGAGCCAGGTCACTAATATTGAAGATTTTATATGCCACATAACTGTTAAGATTTGATCACATCCACTTATTTCACCTGTCAAAAAAACAACCTGAAGAATGGATTAAAAAAATGATATGAAATAAACAGGTTTTTCTCAAGAAAAACAGAGACCAGCCACAGAAATATAGCCTGTTAGAGACTTACTATTTTTCTTGAATTGAACAAGGCCCAAATAGGAAACAGACGTCATACTCAAAGTAAGAAAATTTAAGAAACGTTCAATAAAGGGACTATTTACAAAGCATAGGTGCATATAGGGATAATGAAGTCACTTAGGCAATTACTAAAAGCTGAGGTGTTCCCACCCCTAGTCCCAGTGGAATAGAGACAGTATAATCATTGAAATAAAGGAAGAAGTGAGAATACTTTGAAAGGTATATGCTATGGTTAGGTGATGCGGCCCAGGGTGACACCACATGGATGTTATTATGGAAATAAACCTTACTCATTGGTTCCTCTGATTTCATGTTGGAGATTCCCTTGGAAGAACCAAAGGGAAATAGGGGGGGCAAATGTCCATTAACATCTGTCACCTACAGTAAAGAGCCAGGTGGGTAAGGGTAAAACTAAAGGGATGAATGAAAGATTTAGTCTCCTTTAAAAATTCATCACATACTCAATTAAATGAAACAAAGAAAATTACTTTGAATTCCTTCATTCTGTAATCCCCTTAATTGTAGGGATGTTGGTTTTCTTTTCTCCTTTTTTCTTCATTTTTCTTTTATATTTTTTCTCTATTCTGTCATTGTTTCTTATGTAGTTTTATAACTTCAAATTATCTGCTTGATGACTTATTTTCTATTATGGGGCTTGGACTGAAGTATTCAGCAAGCTTTCAGATTATCTTAAGCTAAGCCTCATCACCAAATTTAACTGGGTTAAATTAGGGCTGTGAGTTAAAAAAAGGTGCATAATCTGAAACACCTCTGAGTTTTAGCAGTTTTCTTTAGCCTTTCACCTTCAAACCTCTTCAGAATATTTTAGGCATGCTAGGTTTTTATAAAATGTGTGCATTTTGTGATGCTTTACATAATAAAATTGTTATTTATCTAGTTTAAGAAATTATTTTGATTACATATAAGTGTATACATGATATATATCTATATTTGAAATATGAAATTTAAATATAAGGATGAGTAACCTGTTAACTTCCAAATTGCTGACTTATTTGAAACTTCCATTTCTACTTCAGTGACCACTCATATTTCATATAGTATTAAACTATTCCTGACAACTAAGTGTTCTGATTGTTAAACTGTTATCACGTCTTCCCCAAGTGACACAGTATAGACCAGCTGTTCACTGAAGAAAAATGCCTTAGCACTTTTATCTCTCCCACCTTTCTTCCCCCATCCCTTTTTTTTTTTTTTTCTTTTTATAATCACAAGTGCAGCATATAGAAGTTCCCAGACTAGGGGTTGAATCAGACTTGCAGTTGAGACATACAACACAGCCATAGCAATGTTGAATCCTTAAACCACAGAGCGAGACCAGGGATTGAACCCACAGCAGGCTGGAGACTATGTCGGGTTCTTAACTTGCTGAGCCACAGTGGGAACTCCCTTCCCATTTTTCCACCACTCTACAACAGGAATTGTGGATCCCACTCTCTTATCTACACAATACTATATGCAAGTGAGAACCTGATATACCCTGCTTAAATGCCATTAGAGAGTTTATTTATTGGTTTGGGCATTACATTCAAAATTACAGTAATTTTTAAAAGATCCAATGCTCTCTGATTTATGTGGACAATGTGTATGGTGATCTTACTTCCAGTATCGCTCCAAACTATTCTAGCTTACCCAGCGCAATGCCCATTTATACATTTCTCACAGTTTTACCATTAGTAATGATATAGTCGCCTCTCACTTTTAGGAGTCTATATGGGCTTGGATAATTAAGTATTCAATAAACTTATTTACAGAATATGTTTATTTTAGATGTATTATTACGTAAAAATAGTTGGTGGTCATAAGCATTCAAGGAATGCTAGTTTGAAGAAATTTGAATAATCTAATTCATTTACTTTTTAAAGGTATTCCCTGAGTATTTACTATGATAAAATCTATATTATGATTCTTTTTTCCAAGGTTAACTTGGCATGACATGTTAGCCAATTTTCTTTCATAAAGGAACTTTGTTCCAGGTAGAGTTGTGGAAGAACACTACCTACTTTGTTCCTACTTTGTTCCCAGGCATGTCCTTTACCCTTTCACTTTCTAGTCCCTCCATTATATTTTGGCTGGTACTTCATTTATGCCAGTCCCCACTGCATGTAGGTGACTACATAATTTATCACATAAACATTTGAGAGCAAAGGGGAATACAATGAATAATTAAACAGAGATAAGAAGCTCAAGAGAGGATTGCCCCAACAAACCACAGCACATGGTCAGCCTATCACTGGAGCATATTTAGAAATCTAGGATCCTCATAGATGAGGGGGGAAAAAGCAAGCATAAATCAACTCATCCTTATAATTAGCTTATTCCTAATTGATTTATTTCTGTTTAAGTTGTTTACCTTTGACAGATTCCTTTTAAGCACTATTAAATTACAGATAAAGAGTGTAGATGTATATTCCAGTCTACAAGATATGCTCATAAATATGTTGCTTCATTTAAAAACTCTTATTTAGGGAGTTCCCATCGTGGCTCAGTGGTTAACAAATCTGACTAGGAACCATGAGGTTGCTGATTCGATCCCTGGCCTTACTCAGTGGGTTAAGGATCCGGCGTTGCTGTAAGCTGTGGTGTAGGTCACAGACGTGGCTTGGATCCTGCGTTGCTGTGGCTGTAGCGTAGGCTAGCGGCTACAGCTCCACTTAGACCCCTTGCCTGGGAAGCTCCATGTGCTGCGGGAGCAGCCCTAGAAAAGGCAAAAAGACAAAAAAAATAAATAAATAAAAACTGTTATTCAGAAAGGCTCTGTAGAGGTTACTTGGGTAAAGCTACAATTTATTATTTTTACTGCCAAGACACAAATATTCCAGAGGGTGAACAAAATATCAAATCAATAGTATGGATTACATATCTTTACTTGAAAATATTTTTCTATTTTGTGTATATTGCCACCAACATTTATCAACAAATCTAAAATGAGATGCACGTGTTAAGCATTTTCAGAGTTCATTAAACTAGTCCTAGCCTAAAATTTACAGTAGATTAAATAAGGACATGCAGGATTTAAAAGAATGAAAGTTATAATCACCTTAATGCCAAAAGACTGTACAAAATCAAGAACAGTAAATTCTGGCCTGGAAATGATGTTTACTATCACACTAATACTATCCTTAGGAGTATTCTAACCCGAAAAAAAAACTGGTTTACTTATTAGGCATTTACTAAATTCCTTAACTTTGTTTAAAAATGCATATTAAGAATTTTAATAAAATTTTTAAAATAAAATATAAATATATACATTAACTGCCATATTTTAAAACCTTGCTCTGAGTTCTTGAACACAGTTCTACCTAATTAATATACACATGGAAAAGCTAATGTATCATTGCCAAATACAGATTAATTCAAGGTCAGTTGGTCAAGAATAAAAATGAATATATTCATCAGACGAACATAGCTGACTTCTGAAAAAAAGTCAGTTAAACAAAAGAGCACAAATAGAATATAAAGAAATTCTAAAATGCTTCAGGTGCACAAACCTCTTTAAAGGTTATTAAGGGAAAATATATAGCTTTTTCCTGGTGCCACTATTTTCCCTAACAAGCTCCCACTGTCTAAAACACAATACATAGTGAATCAAACTTTCAGGTCTTTTAGTCAAACTGCCATTTTATTATTATGATTACGGCAATAAAAAAATCTGATGCTGCACTGATTGCTTCTTTATAGATTGTCAACTTCTTGGTATTAGCAGTAGTAAAGGACTACTGGGTCAGGTCTCAGGAAATATTAACTGTTTACTCTCAACAATACACGTCAAAAATTAAAAGGAGTTCCCATCGTGGTGCAGTGGAAACGAATCCAACTAGGAATCATGAGGTTGCGGGTTCGATCCCTGGCCTCGCTGAGTGAGTTAAGGATCTGGTGTTGCTGTGAGTTGTGGTGTAGGTTGCAGATACAGCTTGGATCCTGCATTGTTGTGGCTGTGATGTAGGCTGGCAGGTGCAGCTCTGATTCGACCCCTAGCCTGGGAACCTCCATATGCCATGGATGCGGCCCTAAAAAAGCAAAAAAATAAATAAAAGTAAAAAATATGAATCACTAGCATGGATTCTTACAGTTCTCAATAGAACCAAATGTCTATTACAATATTTTTCTCCATTTCAATTGTTAAGGAACAATGTGTTATGCACTTTAAAAAAAAAATGCTGTGGTAATATCTTTTTGCCGACAGTCTACTGAAGTTTCAGAGTATAGAAAAACAAAACAATGTAAAGATATAATATAGGGTAAATTTTTTAAATGAGATTTAAGTTAAATATATATATATATATGTGAGTATAAGATTATATATATGAATATCCAACTATTAATCTGTCTAGCTACTTCCCTATACCTTAAGAAGGATTCCATAAATCCTAATTCTACTGCAGAGGTAGAAAGAAAAAGACAGATGGAAAGATGGAACTATATGAGAACTCAATTTTTTCCCAAGGTGCTAACACCCCAAATAGCTCTTTAGAATTCCAAGTCTACAACTTCCTGTATACATTGCCATCAACATAAAAGTACATATCTGAAATCTACAAATCTAGTATCTTCAATCCCTATATAATTTTAGGGAAGAAACAGGGACATGTTTGTATTGGCTTAATAGTATTAATTTTAAATTTCTAACTGGCAAATTAAAAAAAAATATTCTTTCTTCTTTTACCACATGATTAACAGTGTCATGACAGGGAGAATGATGTCAAATTAAATATAATTTTGAAAAGAGAATAATTTTAAAGGATGTAATGATTAAGTAAGCTAGAGTATTCTCTAATCATTTGGATTTAATGTTTGGTGTGTAATGTAGGATGGACAGCTGCTCTGGATATTTACTTTGTGCTTTGTAGTATACCAAACATGATGCTTCATTTGACAAGTCAGAAGACAAAAACCTTTCAAAGTATCTAAGCCTCTGGAAACTACAAAGTGAGAAAACTGAAAACATTTTAAAGTCATTGAAAATGTCTTTAAAATATTTATGTTTTTAAACTAAAAAAATAAAGACTTTAAGGGGAAAAAGGCAATAAAAAATTATAACTCCACACCATATTCTACGGAAAGGTTATATTTTCTATAAGAAAAATACCTGTCCATTGTTGAAAATTTGGAAATTATATGAATGTACTGAAAACCAAATATCCCCATCTAGTTTTTTCCCCAGATAAATCAGCCACTGGCAATTTTGAACATTGATTCTCTATTTATCATTTGTCTCTATGAAATTTTACTTGCTGCTTACTATCCCATACAAGTAATATTTGATCAATTTATTTAGCTTGTATCCTATTATTAGCAATCAAGTTATGCTTTTTTACTTAAAGAAATGAGGTTTCTTTAAAAAATACCTTAGTACACATCTATGGTTATTTTCTCAAAGTGTATTTCTAGGCATGATCAAATGTTAATCACATTTTAAGATTTTTGACAGATTGCTACATTGGCCTTTAAAAATATCGGGCCAGTTTATACTGATATTGTATAAGAGTGTGCATCTCTTGCATCTTTACAAATAACAAGTATTTATTTAATGTTAAATTTTTCATTAGATAAGCAAAAGTATAATCTTATTATTAAAATTTATATCACTGATTTTTCATTAATTATGAAAGTTGCTTGTGCAATTATAGTTCCTCTCTTGAAATGATCTACCCATATCCTATCCTTTTTTTTCAATTAAAAGGCTTTTCTTATATAATATTTTTTATAGCAATAAGTAATGCTTCTTTTACATGGAAGTTGTAATTATCAGTTTGTCTTTTCTATTTTGCCTTTCAGTTTTACTATTTCTATAATGCTATAGATTACTTATGCTTATAGTTCAGTTTTTATTCCATTTTATGTGAAATACATCAGGTATATGTATACATATACATTTATATCATACAATAAAAAACAAAGCTTTGTATTCAGGTAGAGGAATGGAATATTATCAGTAGTTTTTAAACTCATTGTGTACCTTTCCCTTCTTGCATCCTTGTGCTACCTGTACAGGAACAAACATGATCCAAAATCACTGACAATCCTAAGACAATCAAAAGATATACGGCATGAATCATATGACAAATGTATCTTAATCATTACCTCATTTTCTGTATAGGTTGTCTACATATGAATTTTTTCCTGCATAATACAATGCTGGTCTTTAAAATATAACATAAGTGGAACTAAGACAAGTATATCATTTAGAAGCGCCAGTGAAATTGAAAGTGTTGTAGGTCTTTATTCAAAATTTACTAAGAATTCTATGATGACGGCAGAGCTTTAAACTAAGAGTGGAGCCTTCTAAGTATGCACAAGTCACACATCCAAGCTACTTGATAGTTTAATGATATGATTTATGATGGGGGCTTTGGACCATGAGGTATCATTTCTGATTTTTGGGCAAATTGGAAGACCCACAGTATTAGCCTGACTTCTGGGTGAGGCTAGAGACTAAATATCAGCTACATGGGGTACATGATTGAGTCCCAGTAAAACTCTGGACACCAAAGGCTTAAGTGAGCTTCCCTGGCTGGCAACACTCTGGCCACACTGTCACACACTGTGACTAAGAGGAGTTAACACTATCCATGATTCACAAAGAAGACAACTGGAAGCTCCATGTCTGAACCCCTACTGGACTCTGCCCCCAGTTTCTTCCTTTGGATAATTTTAATGTGTATCTTCTTCCTATAAAACTCCAACTGTGAGCATAACAGCTTTTGGTAAATTCTGAGTTCGTCTATTAAATTTTTGAATTTGAGGGTGATTTTAAAAAAACCCAAAACTTAAGGTTGGTGTCAGAAATGAGAGAAGTCTTGTAACAGAGCCTGTTCCCTCAACTTTTGTTGTTTGGCTAAACTCTTTGCAATAGCTTCTACAAGATTCCCCAAAAAGTCATGACTTAGATTCTGAGGTTTTTGTTATTAGTAATCCTTAGCTGGTGCATTCAATAGTCAAGAAGTCTTCCTAAAAATATCATTATTAACTTGCTCATCACGTACCCACAGGCTCAGCTGACGAAGAGATTAGATTGAGTCACCTGCCTTATTTTCTTTCCTTGGAGGTATCCCCCAAGACAAAGGACTAAATTCATCAGGAAAAGAAATGTTTTATGCCAGCTGCTTCAACACATTCCTTCCATTCAGAAGTGAGAATTTAAATGTATTTGCTACAGCCCTTAATTCCTATCAGTAGCCAATATGGTAACTACCATTCCACAAAATCAAACAAATAATACATATTTTGAATCTTCTGTTAGAAACAAGCTGTGGGATTTTATGGACTATTACTTTTTACAATGCTTTTTTAAAAAATAACCATTATATTAAACTCTTCAAAGTACAAGCAATCAATATTTTTTCAAAATAACCACTATACTCAATAGCATTATTTCTCACTCTCAGCAATTTCCACATTATAAACCACTATAAATAATATTTATAAATAAGTTATACTCTAATAGAAAATCATTGCTCATAAAGTAAAACAAAAACTGTTCATAAATCAAGGTGGATAATTACTAATTGTAGTCTTGTTAAGATGAAAGATTATAACATTTTATCTTTCAAAGAATGTTTCCCATAAACAGATGTCACTGCCTTGGGTTAACCTGTATCCTAAAAAGTATCTAACATTTGAGTCATTTGCCTTCTTCTGTTTGTAAGTCAATAGTAATTAAGTACAAATTAGTTGTCTAGTGCCTGAAACATGTGCTATTTATTACCTAAAATAAATCAGAAGCCTATGGAGAAAAATATTTTCATAGTAATAATAATCATTAAATTTCAAAATATGAAAAATTCTGAGGCTTCGATGAAGACCTTATCATCATCCCACAGTATATGATCTTTGTATAGGATTAAAGATGACCTGAATTGTGGTCCACATTAGTGGTTATGAAAGCAGAACCACTGCCCTGAAGGATTTCAAAACTAAAAACAGGAAGAACTACTCAGTTTTTCTTGGCATTTGACACATTATCCTTAAGCAATCTGAATAAAACCTAAACATAATGTTTCCACATCCTACAAAATTTGTAAATACTTGAAGATGTCTCAAAAGCTGTAAAGATGGCTTGGATAAACTTTTTTTTTTAAAGTAAAATAGTAAAAAAGAAAAACAAGAAAATAAACTGGTATATAGATAAATAACAACTACTTTAAAGAAGACAAATCAAACTTAAAATTAAGAGTGTAGTGCAGATAAAAGATAGGTTCAATAAAAAAAGGATTAAACAAGTATTGTGCTTCTCAACTGCTCCAGTATAATCCTGGAATAGCATACACAATATAGAAAAAGAAATTTACAGTAATTAAAAAATCCTATACTCACTGAAGATATCCATCTGACAGGGTTAAGAAAAAGATACTTAAGGATTCAGAGGCTTTAAAACCAATGATTTCTATTTAAAGCAAATGAAATAATAATATAATAATGATAAGTGACAACAGATGATTATGATGTTTACTGTCTGTTAGGCATCTTAAGTTTTTATTCTTTCATATCTCAATGTGTTTAATCCCAACATTAACATTTAAATACTGTCATGAATTGAAAGTGTCCCAAAAATTTATATATTGAAATCCCAGACCCAGCTACATCAGAATGTGATCTAATTTGGAGACAGTCTTTACAGAAGGAATAAAGTTAAATTAGATAATTAAGATATGCCCTAATACAACATGACTAGTAGCCTTATAAGAAGGGAAATTTGAACTCAGAAGATAAAGAGACAAAGGAAAAAGCCATCTACAAATGAAGAGGCCTAGAACTTATGCTTCCCTCTCAGCCCTCAGAAGGTACCAGAGCTATTTATACCTTATATTGGACCTCTAACCTCTTCTCCGGAACAGTGAAAAAATAAATTTATACTGTTTAAGCCACGCAGTTTGTGGCAATTTGTTACTGCATCCCCAGAAAACTAAGATACATACCCAGAAATTCTTTCCTATATATATTACCCAAGAGCAAGAATCTGTACACTGAGTCTCCTGGGCCTAATAGGCACTCATTCATCTACTATCATCTATGGTTCTTTCTCATCACAATGACAGCACAGAGAATTACTGACAGAGACAAGATTCTATGCCTGACAAGTATTTGCTACCTTGTCCTTTCAGAAAAATCTGGCAAAAGGGAGCATGTGCAATATTTCTGTGTCCTGAAAAATAGCAAGGTAATTGTAATAACCCAAATTTCACCAACAACAGAATGAATAAACCATGGTGTGTGTGTGTATATAAATTCAGTTATGTACTCAGATTAATAACCACCTCTCCCAAAATGTACAGATATGTATAAAACTTCAATTTGCTGATATAAAGAGTATATATACATCACAATTTATAATTAATAAAATATTTGATACACTTTATTGTAACTTCCATAGAGCAGACTGAGTCTCACAGAACTCTTTCATTTTTAACATATTTTTTTTCTCTATCAGTATGTAATCTTAGTTGCAATCCACAGATAAGTAGTTCCTACATGAATGTTGATGTTTTCTGTTTACACTAACAAGTCAAAATTGAAACATTCCTTGGCCGTTTATGTTACATAGCATTGAAACAACAGTGTGTTTTCAAACTATTGGAAGTATTTTACTCATTTTCTATGCTCTCTATGGAGTAATGGCCACTGGTACAATATAGACCACTAGTACAATATAGTTTTAACTTTAATCTATATTATTAACATTTTATCCATCATTTTCTCAAGTTGAATCAATCAAGAGAACAATAAATCAAGCTCTAATTTGAGACATTTGCCAATTTTCTTGGTGTAGATATTCCCACTATGGCCTAGTTCAATTCTACACACAGATGCCAAGTTTTCCTAATATCTATAAATCCTAAGAATTCCTATTTTCTCTCAGAATTCCTATTCTCAAGGCTTTTCCAATTTATTAACAATATTAACTGAATCCTTCTTGCAGGTATCTGGCTGCATCTGCCCCAGGCAAACAAGTTCTCATGTCTTTTTCTTCTTGATTTCAGGTTAATTAGTTGGTCTTTTACCTCCTTTTGTGGTGCGGGGGGCGGGGGGGGCATGATTGTGGCACATGGAAGTTCTCAGGCCAGGGACCAAATCCAAGCCTCAAGGATCCTTAACTCATTCTGCCAAGCCAGGGATCTAACATACACTCCTCAGCAACCTGAACCACTGCAGTCGGATTCCTAATCCACTGTGTCCGTACCTCCATCTTTAACAGATTCAGGAAAGCTTGTAGATGTGTAGACTGTCCTGTTTGCTGCTGTTGAAAGGGTGGAGTGATTCTCTTCCCAGGTTATTGTATCCCTAACAAAAACTGGAAACCTGGTTAGGTTCCTTTAACAGCTTCCCTATTAAGTTTTCTGAGATACTGACCCATCTCCGCCCTGCTTCCAGAGATAAATATTTTGGTTTTCAACTAACATATGACACATTTAATCAAGGCTATATATTTTAATAGGGAAGGAAGTAAATGGACAGGGCATGGGGCTATGCCTATAAATGTCTTATCTTTTTCTACAAAAAATGATTTCAAGGTAGAACATGGTACATTTATTCTCAAACTTTTCAATTTCTCCTACACATCCTATGAATCCTTTGGCATGATAAATTGTACTTTATATTTGAATCTATTGACATATACTTGTCAATAATACAGTTAAAAATGGTTGGTGCTGAGAGGGCTATACAGATAAAAATCAGCCTCTATTCTTCAGAACATTGTTTTAAATTTGATTTTATAACAGTAATATATTTTCCTCCTAATGAGGCCTCTGAATACAAGGAGTACCAATGTTGCATATGTGCAATAATTTAAATATCTATACTTTTATTTATTAGCATTATATAATTTTTTCATTTTAATATATTTTGTTTCATCTAATTATGATACTAAATTATCCTCAAATTATGTCTGCCTCTATCATACAGACTCAAATGCAAACATCTGCAGTATTGTTTTACTGCTATTTCATGCTATGATAAACATGTCAAAATGATATTCTTTCTTCTATATACACTTTAAACTAGTATTCATTTCCAGTTGCTACTTCTTTTTTTTTTCATTACTGACACTCTAATTAATGTAACTTGTTTTCAAAAAAGCAGAAAGAATGCTTTCCATGGAGATATTTTTAGTTGAATTTCATATTTCTTGATAAATTAATGATTTTATTTCATAAATTCTGTTAACAATATCTCAAGGAGACAAATTAGTCCTCCATGTTGCACTGTGTTGGTAACTGACATCTATAAATGTCACCTTTCAAAAGCCATAGCAACACAGGATCCAAGCTACTTCTTTGACCTACACCACAGCTCACTGAAATGCCAGATCCTTAACCCACTGAGCAAGGCCAGGGATCGAACCTGTGTCCTCATGGATATGAGATCATCACCACTAGCAACAATGGGAACTCCTACATGGATACTTTCAAAGGTTTTTGTTGATGACAATATGACAATATATCAAACAATCATGACTAAAATAACTACTATAATGATAAAAATAATTTTAGAATTGTATAAATGGTTTTGGATGTTTCACCAAATTTAAATAAATTGAGCTTAAAACAAAGTGTGTCTTTCAATAAATAAATTCTACTTTTAATCATATTATATGACACAGGAAAAATCAGCCTCTGCATATCACTGGAATAGAACCAGTGGAGAATTCATTAATGTTATATTATAGCATCTGCATTGACTCTAACTTGGTTTGTTAAAAAGTAGTTCACAACTTGCACTCAGTTTTAATGACTTTCATATCTTTTTGTCAAGTTATTCCTTTTATTTTATGTTTTGATTCTATTATAAGTGGATTTTATCGCCCTACTATTCCAGTTGTTTGCTGTTGATATATAAAAATAAAGGGAATTCTGATTTATTACTATTATATCCTGAAACCTTGAGAAATGTATTAGTTGCTTGTAATTTCATCTGACAGACAATACTACAAAGCTACAGTAATCAAACTGGCATGGTATTGGCACAAAACAGACATATGGATCAGTGAAACAGAATAGAGAGCCTAGAAATAAATCCAGTCAATTAATGTTTGACAAAGGAAACAAGAATATACAATGGTAAAAAGACAGTCTCTTCAGCAAGTGGTATTGGGAAATCTGACAGCCACATGTATGTCAATTAAGTTAGAACACAGCCCTCGTAACACACAAAAATAAACTCAAACTGAATTAAAGACTTAAACATAAGATATGACATTAAACTCCTAGAAGATAATAACTTTATCAACTTAGTATTCCAGTTGTTTGCTGCTGATATATAAAAATAAAGTTGACTATTTTATTACTGTCATATCTGAAACTTTGCTAAATTCACTTGTTAGTTGTAATTTCGTGATTTCTTAAGATTATCTACATAAACAATTATTATGTCCACAAAAAGTTTAATTCCTTTCCTCTAAGTATGCTTTTTCTTTTTATTGCCTTGTTTTAATGGCTAAAACACACAATACAACACTTAATAGATATGTTAAAAGTATACATTCCGCCTCAAAAAGGTTAGTGAGAAAGTGGCTCATATTTTACTATTAAGTATAAAAATAGATATAGGTTTTTGCAGATAAATTAAGAAGTTCTATACAATGAGTTTTTCTCATGAATGGGTACTGAATTTTGTCAAATGTTTTCTCTGCAACTTGTGAAAAATCACATGAATTTTTGCCTCTATCCTGTAAACCTGATGAATTATATTGACTGCTTTTCTAAAAGTATTTTTTAAAAGTATTTATAAAAGTATTTTCTAAAAGTATTAAACCAATTTAAACCAATAAATAATAATTTAAACCAATAAAAGTATTTTCTAAAAGTATTTCCTAAAAGTATTAAACCAATTTTTGCAATGAATTTCACTTGGTCATGATACATTATCCTTTTATATATTGCTGGATTCCATTTGCTATTTGTTAAGGAAGCTTTCAGTTATGTTCATGATGGAAACTGATCAATACACTCATTCCTCTCTTTTTTCCTTCTTTTTGTAACAATTTCTCTAGTTTCAGTATGGGGATTAGATTCACCTTTTAAAACACACTGAAGGATTCACTCTTTTAATATTTTTTCAAAAAAGCTTATATAAATTTTTTCTTTACTCTTAGAATGTCTGATAGAAACTACCAGTGAAATAACTTGTGCCTGAAGTTTTATTTCTAAGGAATCCTTTTTGTAATAAAGGTAAATAGATGTAGAACTTTTTTTCCTTTTTCACAAGATTGTGATCTTATTTGTTCATTTAAATGTGAAATGTCTTTAATTTTTATTGTCAAATTAGATGACAAAAATATGCATAATTTTACCTTATTATCCTTTATTTGTGTAAGATCTATAGTGATAGCCTCTTTTTAATTTGTGATATTGTAATTTTTATTAACAGATAAAAATGGAGAGAATACAAACATATTAATTCTTTTGATTTTTTTAAAAGCCAGCTTTTTGGTATTGACAATTACTTGTCTTTTTTCCAACTCATTAAATGCTGCATTTTTATTATTTTGTCTTTTTACTTTCTTTGGGTTTAAATTGCTCTTTTAACTAATTAAGTTGACCTCTTAAATTACTGATTTTAGACCAACTCCACTTCTTTCCACATGTAAGTAGATATTATTTCTTCTAAGTACTTCTTTCACTGGATTCTACTGATTCTGATGTTTTATTATCATTCAATTAGAAATATTTTTTACTTTTCCTTGTGAATTTTACTTTGACTCAAGGATTATTTAGAAGTGTGTTGTTTATCGTGAGTTTTGTTTTTGTTTTTTTTGTTTTTTTTTGTTTTTTTTGTCTTTTTGCCTTTTCTAGGGCTACTTTCTGTAGACCCCCAGGCTAGGGGTCTAATTGGAGCTATAGCCGCTGGCCTACACCAGAGCCACAGCAATGTGGGATCCAAGCCGCATCTGCAATCTACACCACAGCTCACAGCAACATTGGATCCTTAACCCACTGAGCAAGGCCAGGGATCAAATCCGCAACCTCATGGTTCCTAGTAGGATTTATTAACCACTGAGCCACGACGGTAACTCCATATCATGAGATTTTTTGATATACTGTTCCACAAGTATCAATTAGGTCAAAGTGGCTGGTAATGTTTTTCAGATCTTCTACTTCCTTGACATTCTTGGTCAGTCTAGAAATTGTTGCATGTATGTATTGTTTTAAAGGATAATAGGATGTGACAAAAAAACTTTTCCCCTGAATTATTTGAGAGGTAAGTTACTGACACTGAAAAACTTTGGTGTGTAATTTTTAAAACTAAGAACATTGTCCTACCTAAGCACATTAAAACCATCAAACTCCAGATATTGATACATTAGTGCTATCTAATTCACAGCCTCCATTCCTGTTTCCAAAAGTCAAAGTAATATAGAAATAGTTATATCTTACTGAACTAATATAGTATTTTATTCTGTTTTAATAGGATACTAATTCAATTTAGTGCTCTACATTTCATTTGGTTGTTGTGTCTCTTCAGATTCCTTCAATATGGAACTATTTTATAGTCTTTTGTTGACTTTCATGACCTTCACACTTTTGAAGTGCTCTTATATAGAGCATCACTCAATTGGGTTTTCCTGATGTTTTCTCATAATTATACATAATTTTTTGTAGAAATATAACAGAAATGATGCTTTATTCTTCTCATTGCATCAAATTTTATTATACCTTATTTTCATTTGTTTAACTATTGTGATGTTAATTTTGATCACTTTGCAATAATAAATATTTTGTGTGATAGTCGTTCAAGAACATATAAATACCTTGTTTCTCCTCCAATTTTCACCTGCTATTTTAAGAATCCATTTGTGTTCATTGGATAAATTTAATTTTTACTATGCTGGTTGCCAAATGGTGCTTTTCTAATTCAGCATTGCTTCTGACTATGATCATCAGTTTCAGAGTGTCAAAAACAATGAAGGTGCAAAAGTGTTCCATATTTTGACTAACATGTTAATCTGTCACAGTTTCATGAAGGTTGGCAGAAAACCTAGAACTCCTAGGTTAGGGATAGAGGGGATTTCCCAAGGCAATAGCAGTAAGCATACTATCAGGATTGGTGCTGGCTCATGTCCCATAAGGTAGTAATGGGAAAGATAGCACCCACACACACAACAATAATTTGCTTTCCTTCTTTCAAGATTGGGATTTCAAATGGGTTATTTCCAAGGTTTAACAAATAATGCTTCAAATGTTTTACTCTTCTCATTTTTGTATTGCTTTTATTAAAGAAAGAAGAGCAATTCTATGTTTGCTTCATAAACTTTAACTGAAGTTGCTATACACTATTTACTCCTTTAATAATGTAGCCATAACAGTGTATTTCGCTTTAATACCACACTATTCTCAGGTATAAAAATAGCAAAAACAATTGGTTGTCAACCAAAAAAATAATTCTGCCTTCTTCTACAGGAAAGCAGTTGTAGCTGTGCACATAGTTACATGAGTAGAGGCTTCATGTGCTCAACTTTTGCTTATCTCCAATTTAAATTCAAAACATTCCTTTAGGTAGCCTTCTGTTTCCTACTATAGGGAGAATTAATACAGATGGGAAGATGGGTCCATTCCAACCAGTCTTTAAGATAATATGTTTTAGGAGATGACACAAGAACCTAGGTCAATGGTTGAATTTATAAAACAGAAATGTTAAGAAATATCCTATGTCTTATGCAACCATTACTTAGAATATTTTTTGTTTAATTAGCTTAGACCTAACCTTAATACAACCCTAATTTTATAAGAGGCCACTTTTTCCTATTCAGTCACATGTGCTACCAGAGCAAAATAGGGTTAGGGTAAAAACTGGGAAAGAAGACAGATTTATATCTACTGATTCATAAATAAAAAGTACTATCTTTTGTTTAGTCATTCAAGTATTTACTTCTCTATGTACAAGTATTATATATATCCAATCTCAGATCAGGATACTGACAGTTGAAAAGTTCGCAGAAATATATTCTGAAATTGCAAATATGATTGCTTCAGGGGTTATATTTACTTAACATAATATTAATATTAGTCATTTAACTAAACTAACAACAAAGTTATTTTATCTACGCCCTTTTTTAAAAAGTCAAATAGTTTTGATTTGCATTTCTCTTATAATCAGCGATGTTGAGCATTTTTTTCATGTGTTTGCTGGCCATCTGTATATCTTATTTGGAGAAATGTCTATTCAGGTCTTTTGCCCATTTTTCTATTTATTGATTGGCTTTTTTGCTATTGGGTTGTATAAGTTGCTTATATATTCTAGAGACCATCAACACATGATTGGATTCGGAAGATGTGGTATATATACACAATGGAATACTACTCAGCCATAAAAAAGAATGACATAATGCCATTTGCAGCAACATGGATGGAACTAGAGAATCTCATACTGAGTGAAATGAGCCAGAAAGACAAAGACAAATGCCATATGATATCACTTATAACTGGAATCTAATATCCAGCACAAATGAACATCTCCTCAGAAAAGAAAATCATGGACTTGGAGAAAAGACTTGTGGCTGCCTGATGGGAGGGGGAGGGAGTGGGAGGGATCGGGAGCTTGGGCTTATCAGACACAACTTAGAATAGATTTACAAGGAGATCCTGCTGAGTAGCATTGAGGACTTTGTCTAGATACTCATGTTGCAACAGAACAAAGGGTGGGGAAAAAAAATGTAATGTATACTTGTAAGGATAACTTGATCCCCTTGCTGTACAGTGGGAAAATTTTTTAAAAAAAGGCAAATAGAAGGGTTAATTTTGTTAACATCACACAAACCAATCTCATAAAAAGTCAGGTTCTGCTTGTTCTGCCTATTTTTGGACAGATACATGTATACTTAGGTACACAACGGGCACTACAACTTGTAAGTCTAAAACATGATCAAGGAGAAACAAATTTTTCTGTATTAATAATTTACTTCATAAACTTCCTAGATTTTTGTAAGAAAGATAGACTGAAGGAAAAAAATAGAATTTTTTTGTTTAATGATTATATCTTTATGCCATATACAAAAAAAAAAAAATTTTGTCTTTTTAGGTCTGCACCTCGGCATATGGAATTTCCTATGTTAGGGTCTAATCAGAGCTACAGCTGCCAGCCTACACCACAGCCACAGCAATTTGGGATCCAAGCCATTCTGCAACCTATACCACAGCCTACAGCAATGCTAAATCCTTAACTCACTGAGCACATCCTGGGATTGAACCCGCATCCTCATGGATACTAGTTGGCTTCATTACCACTGAACCACAATGGGAACTCCCAAAAAATCTTGTATATAAATATATATCTTAAATCCAATAAATTTTAAAATTCTTATACTTTAATCTTTATTTATAGAAGCTAAAGGTAATATGTGCAGATATTTATCAGTTTAATTGAAAAAATGGGTATAAGAAAAAATGACATTAATAAAATAAAGGAAAAGAAACCTAATAAGTACCTAAAACAATATGTTTGTGTACTACATTCTTTGACATACTCTTTGGAAAAATAGTATTTACAATGAATTTCTAGGGATTTTTAGAAATGGAAAATATTGGAAGATTTCTCAAGGAAAAACATTGCAAACAATAATACATCAATGTTTATTATATTTCCTACTAATTTTCTTGAAAGAAATACTTTTCAAGTATCAAACTCTCAAGAACAATAACAATTATTAAACAAATGATTAAGAAATGCATTGTTTCTGACAATGTTTTTAAATATATCAAAGCACCAGGGAATCAGTTATCCAGCAGCACTTAAAAATCTTGGTTTGATATAATGATCATCCTCATGATCCAGAGTGGTTAAGATTTTCCCTCTTAACAAAAATTACATCTCCTGAGAAGATCAAATGTTATAATAAATCAACCTTGACCAATGCTAAATCAAGCTATCTTAAATATGATCAGAAAATATAATACATTTACTGAAAGTATTTGAAGAGTAATGTCTATTGTTGCTGATTTATTCTCATTTCCACTGAATTTATTATTTACTTTTTTCAGTAGAGAAATTGTCATGTAAAACATTCAGAAGAATGGATATGTGAAACATTCCTAAAATATAATTTCATATCACATTTATTTTCTTAGAGTATCTTAAGACATAAAATTAAAATGAGAGAGACAGTGTTATAAAGAATACACATAAACAGCATCATAGAAAAGCAAGAGAAAGGAGTCACAAGCTGAAAAGCCCTTTTTGATCTGTACAGTTAAGATGATGGCTGCCTTGAAAAAGACTAAACTGACAATGTCCTAGAATAAATAATAATACTGATACCCTATTAAGTTCATATTAAAAACCATGCAATCTCAATTTATCCCTAAAACATTATCTTGGACAGAGTACCCAATATATGAGATATAAAATATATCCAAAATTTGCCACATTGCCTGTAAGAATTAAGATAATGTATTTAAAGTGTCTACCTCAGTAGATAGTATATGATTATTATGATAAAAATAATTTCTATTACCTATATATCTATATAGTACTTATCATAGTCTTCCTACATTCAGGAATAAAAGGCACATTAATTTAATCCATCCAGCAAAAGTGTATGGTAATATTGTTATTATTACTATTTTATAGATGAAGTAATTGAGAGTCACAGCATTAGGTAACTGTCCAAAATTACACATCACATAGATATTCAAGAATAGTAATAGGATTCAAACCTATTTAACCAAATGCAAGATCCCATATAGATAGTTACTAATAAAAATATAATAATATGATGCCACTCAAACTCATCCCTACCATTTTCCTTCCAGGAAATGTAATATACACTGTGGCTCCTGCATACAACTACTGCAATCACTTGTATGTGTGTATGGGGGTTTGATTCCTTTTAAGAAATAAACAAGTAGCTACATACTAATGTAATTCAGCCCCTTGTCTTTACAATAGTAAAAAATAAAATATTTACCTTAAATATGTGTATTTCTATGGTATTTAATTATTTTTCATGAACAGTAAAGAATAAATGCCTATTTAGAATTAAATATTTCATTAAGTTATTTTTTCTTTCCATTTTGCTCATAAAGTTGTATCTCATCCCTCCACTTCCTTTTATAGAGTTTTGATCTTTATAATTGCATAAGACTTTTATTAACAGTATTTGCAAAGTAATTTATTTTAAAATTGTAGTTCTTAAAATACTATAGAGTCTATTTACTGATGTGATTATTATAAGGATTATTATGTTATATACATGGGCATATATAATTCTTATTAAAGTCTAAAAATATAAAATGCATGTTTCATTGTTTCAGACATCAAATTTAAAAACTACATCAAACTAAATAAAATAAATCATAGCACTGGGCACTATGTCTAGTTATTTATGATGAAGCATGATAATGTGAGAAAAAAGAATGTATACATGTATTATACGTGTGTGTAACTGCATAGTAGAAAATAGAGTACTGTAAACCAGCTATAATGTAAAAAATAAAAATTATAAAAATAAACTAAATCAAACTAAATAAATCATAAATAGGGAATTTTTTTGAGTTTTACACAGATAATAGATTTATTTATAACAACTGCAGTAACTGGTTGAATGTGCTATTCAAGATAATCATTCAATAGCCATCACAATGAATTTCTGTTACATTGTACTATGGAGTATACTACATAGAGTTGCTCATGCGTGTAAAAGATTTCAGCTAACTAAATCTGACATTTTAATGATATTTGGAAGTTCATGGTAGAAATTTATTTCTACATGTATCAGAAATTAAAGGAACAACTTCTAACTCAAAAAATATGTCTCTATTGCATAGGTGCAGATTTCTTCAAAATGACTAATTCCCTGGAATTATTGTTCTTTACTCATAAATATGTGAATAAAAGGCAGTTTCCTTACTGTGTGAAAGAGAAACCAGGAATCTAAGAAAGCCCCAGTGCTGAGGCTCAGGCACAGAGGGTCTGCCCAAGAAGGAGCTGAATCAAACCAGAAAACCCATTTCCACCCACATTCAAGCCTACCACAGAATATAAACAACAGCAGTCTATCATTAAGAGAGTGGCAAAAGAAAGAAAGGATGGAAGAGAATGAAGAGGGGAAGAAAAGAGAGGAGAGAAGACAAGAGAAAGCACAAAGAAAAGAAAACACAAGAACAAAATGAAACAAAACCTCTGCAGTACAGGCATGCAGGGCCTGCACTGATTGGAGCAGTAACCCGGAGAAAAACTGTGAAAAACCCAAGAACCTCAGTGAATCAGGATTACAAAGCGGTCTACTGCTATAAAATTTTAAAACTGCAGTGAGTTGATGACAACTGTAGATATGACAAACCCCCAAACACACTTCAAATAGAGCTTGAGAAGATATTTTCGTATCACATGAAGTAACTTCAGCCCAGATAATTTTTATCAGGAATATATAGAGAAAGTTCATAAAGTTTGTATAAGTACATAAAAGATATAACCATCTTAAATTTTATGCAATGAATAAAGATTAATAATACATTAAGTCAAAACTGACATAACAAAAGAAACTCACAATTATACTTGGATACTATATCATTCTTATCGCAGTACTTTATAGAAAAAATACAGAATATCTGAAAGATACAGAATATTTGACTACTGTCAATTAAATGAACACAGTAGACATTTATAGACAATTGTTAAATACCAAGTTTATTTAGTCATTATTTTGGGTTGTTTTTACTCTTAGTAACATTCTTGTACATCTTTGAGGTAAACCTATATGTTTATATACAATTTTAGATGAAGAATCACCAAAGACTGGCTGGTATACATAATTCAAAGGTAAAATACATGGCCAAACTACAGCACAGAAACATTAAATACTAATACTTTTAATTTTATTCATCATTCCTAGAAATTGTTAAAACTTTTCCCCTGGTTTATTATCCTATTTCTGATCTTCTCTTTCTTGAATATATGACTACTTTTCCAAGCCATTCTGCATTGCAGAATGTACTTCTGTCTTTGACACAACAGAAAAATAATTACAATTCTTTTTGTGTGGTTACACAGGGGTGAAATATTTAACAGAGTCGGCTCAATCATTTTTCCAGGTGCTAATCAAGATGCTGGAATTCAGATGCTTTTTACATTAGAATGGCTTTTACTCAAGTTTCTATTTAAAGTCTTGAGTTATATGTCTTTGTGGTCTACTGGCTCCTACGTATGTTTTGTAAATCATCTTTCTGGACATAGGTAGTCCACTGGGTCAGAAGATCAACTTTTGCATTACTATAGAACTTAGTGATTATAACATGATTAAATTAGATCCTCAGCCTCAGCATGCTGAGATTTTAATAGCCAGTTTATGTTCACAATTCTTTATGAAATAATTTATTCATTTCTTTAGTACTTGTGTTCATCATCATGTTTTACAAAGTATTAGTCCTTATGGAGCTTATGTTTTTAACTGGGGGTTTATAACCGAATATTTTACTAGTAGGCACTAAATATTCAATGAATATAAATGAAACTATCTTCCTATATTCTAAAAGCAGAAGTATAATTTTGAGGGTAGGGAGTTCCCGTCGTGGCGCAGTGGTTAACGAACCCGACTAGGAACCATGAGGTTGTGGGTTCGGTCCCTGCCCTTGCTCAGTGGGTTAACGATCTGACGTTGCTGTGAGCTGTGGTGTAGGTTGCAGACGCGGCTCGGATCCCGCGTTGCTGTGGCTGTGGCGTAGGCCAGTGGCTACAGCTCCGATTCGACCCCTGGCCTGGGAACCTCCATGTGCCGCAGGAGCGGCCCAAAGAAATAGCAAAAAGACAAAAAAATAAAATAAATAAATAAATAAAAATAGTTTTAAAAAAATAATTTTGAGGGTAAACGTACTCCCTTTAATGCATAATGTGAGAAAATATAAAAAGTGTTCAAAATGTCATAAGATGGTAGTAAACGGGAGTCCTTGAACAAAATGGATAAAGTTTCTTGTTTTAATTAGACTCTAGTTGTTTTTTCTTTCCATTTGGACTCTCTTAAATTTTTTCCTAATTGCTTCAATACATGTATGTAAGTCTGTTTTAGTGAATTAAAAAAATTATAAAAATTAGCTGAATTATTTTATATGAACAAAATTAACTTCTACTGTCCCCTTTCTTATGAAACTTTTTTCTGATTCATTTGTAAGTTTTCTATAATAACTTAAGTCAGAGCATTGATACCATATCTTGTGCTACTTATCATATTCCTATATAATATGATCAGATATTATTATAAAATTACAAATTATATATATATATCTAAAAATTATTTCTACAGTGTGATATTCACATTAATTTTTCTACATAACTGAACCAATGATGAATATTGAAATAATATACAGGTTAAGAATTTTAAAATTTTACTTGGTTTCCAAATGCTGACATTTCAGCCAAGTGTCTTTAGAGTCTAATGGAATAGCTATTCTACTGACAAAGGTAATGATTGTGTATGTATTAAAGACTAACTGTAAAAGCCTTTAACTAGCAATTAACAATGAAAATTTTTTTTCATATATTTCTTTTAAAAGTCTCTATCTTTATAGAGTATACTATCCTGTATACACATATACATGTTATTCTGTATACATATATACATATATCTCTGCAGTAAATACTTAACATTTTTACCAACATAAACTAATCTGCTTTAGCCTAATCGATTTTTTTGTACGGAAGGGTAGGACATGTGCTTGTGTGTATGTATGACTCTTTCTAGAAAAAAAGTGTTTTCTCAAGGAAAAAATACTACTACGCTGAATTTAAGGAGTCCTATACCCAGTTCATGTTTATTCTGTTACTAATCATCTAAGCAACCATAGAAAACTTACTAATTCTCCTTAAGATTAGGTTTCTATATCTGAGCAAAGACTGAACTATATAATTTCCAAAGCTATCTTACAATTTAATCTGTTTTGGTAATGCTATTTGTGTTCCTTTTAATTATTACTTACATGAATCCCATTGTATATATATTATATATATATATATATTATTGCTATAAACACATAGAACCAGAAAAAAAATAGCTCAAACCTATTAGAAACATTTGTCCATATTTTTAAAATAATTTTTATCCATATCTTTACATAAGCATATAGCATAAGCATCTTGTAATATAAAAATAATTATCCAATGGTTTTTATTGTCATCTTTTGTTTTATTCATTTGGCAGTATTTCTTATATTATTTGTAAAAACATAAATATATAGATTATTATTTTTATAAGATGCAAGGCATTTTATTATATGGAAATAGCCATGTTTCCTTCTACTCATTTTTACATTATTTCTATTGGTGATGACAAAATTTTAATGTCACTTAGTTCAGATTGAAAAATCTATCCAATTAAAAATGATTACAATTTCATTATTTCACATACTCTGCTTTCTCGTCTTTGATTTCACTTTTGCCTAATGTTTCAGCTTAGTTTCAAAGTTGATATTTTTAGTATAGCCAAAAGCTTTTGAGATTTATTTGTATGTTTTCTATTGTTCTCATTATTTAACTGCTGTATCTTTCTCCATTCTCTAGTTATTTTAGTAAAACTTTTTCAGTGGTAAAGTTTTCCAACAATCATGTTGAAATCATTTTAATTTACTGTTAGTTGGCTGAGTTTAACAATGTACAGAATTCAAGGTTAACGTTGACTTTTCTCAGTGTTTTAATTATATATTGCATTATATACTTGCTCCAGACAAACCTTTATTCATTAAATCATCATTATTCTACTTTTCTCTGACTGCTTTTAAAAACTCTTTTGCTCTAGTTTTGTACGTATTCACTATAAGGTATATGTGAATTTTTTTTTTTTTTTTTTTTTTGTCTTACTGTCTTTTCTAGGGTCGCTCCCACAGCATATGGAGGTTCCCAGGCTAGGGGTCTAATCGGAGCTGGAGCTACCAGCCTATACCAGAGCCACAGCAATGCAGGATCCGAGCTGCGTCTGCAACCTACACCACAGCTCACGGCAACACCAGATCCTTAACCCACTGAGCAACACCAGGGATCAAACCCGCAACCTCATGGTTCCTAGTCAGATTCGTTAACCACTGCGCCATGACAGGAACTCCGGTATATGTGAATTTACATTGCTTTTTTTTTTTCTTTTCATTGTGCTTTCTTGCCTTAAGAATTCATGGGTTTGACAAATTCTGCAAAGTAATTTATCCTTATTTATTTAGAACATTACTTCTTTCATTTTTAATCTTTCATTCTGAAACTATTCTCCAATTTATGTTAGATCTTTCAAGTTTCTATTAACTTTATTTATTTATTTATTTTTGTCTTTTTGTCTTTTAGGGCCACACCAGTGGCATATGGAGGTTTCCAGACCAGGGGTCGAATCAGAGCTATAGCCAATGGCCTATGCCACAGCTACAGCAACACAGGATCTGAGCCACGTGTGCAACCTACACCACAGCTCATGGCAACACCGGATCCTTAACCTGCTGAGAGCGACCAGGGGTTGAACCCATGTCCTCATGGATGCTAGTCATGTTCGTTAATCACCAAGCCACAGTAGGAACTCCTCTATTAACTTTGAAAGTTGTGCATTTCTTCCCCTCCACATGCTCTCCCCCTTCCCATAAGCTTTATTATAATAAAAACATTTTTATTTTATGTTTTAAAAATTTGAAAGATTTCAAAACTATATCCCATTTATAATCATTACTGGTTGCCCTTAATTTTTAAACAAGCATATTAAAAGAAATTTCAACCAATTTCCAAAGTTAATATCTTTATTATATTTATATAATTCAAAATTGTTTGATTCCTAACTGTAATTATATTCCATTTTGCTTCAGTGTCTCCCAAGTATTGCCATAAATTGCAAAGCCATATTAGCAAAATACTAGAACTTAATTATAAAATTTGATTCCTTTTTCTTTTTATTGAAATATAGTTGATTTATAATATCAGCTTCCAATGTACAACAGTGATTCAAAATTTTATAGACTGAACTCTATAAAAAGCCTTTACAGAATATTGACTACAGTCCCTGTGCTATACATTGCATCCTTGTAACTTATTTGATAACTTATGGTATATACAGTTTGTACCTCTTTAAAACCCCTTCACCTATTTTGCCTCTCTACCTATCCCTCTCTTTCTGATAACTACTGGTTTGTTCTTTGTCTCTCTTTTTTTTTTTTTTTTTTTTTTTTTAATTCTTGTTTTGTTGGACTGGAGTATACCCTCAAGTGAAAGAGTGGGACAAAACATTTATAGTTAATATCTCCTTAAAGGGAACTGTATCCAAAATATGTAACAAAATCCAACAAATCAAGACAATCTAAAAGTGGGCAACAGCCTTGAACTTCACAGAAATAAGAATGCATAGAAAAATTTTACTTACTTGAAAGAAAATATTTCAACACCACACAGATTGGTAATAATTAAGAATTCTGAGTATATCAAATGTTGCAAAGAAGGTGGAGCAAGCTCATTCCTATGGTAGAAGCACTGGTATAACCAATCTAGAAGACAATTTGGCATTACCTTCTCATACCCTAGACAAATGTTTGCCAGATAAGAAACAGACCGTATCATCTATGGGCATGCTATTATACGAACAGCAAGCACTATTCATTCACAAGAGGATGAAGAAATTGATAATTCCACAATAAAATGTGGTGCCACCTACATGAAGTGGGCTGTAATTCAGATTATCCGATGTAATTAGTGGAACCCGAGAACCTCAATAATGGATATACACAGATACAACCTAACTTTTGCTGAGCCTCTCATGTGGCAGAAATAGAACAGTGAACAATATCATTTCACAAACTAGAATTTGGACATTAGAAAACTACCCAGATAAGGAAAAAATATAAAATTAATTCACACAAAAGATATAGACATGCATTTGCAACCCAATACTATATAGAATAGTTCCACAGAAGCTCCTCTGTGTTGTGTGTTTCCTTTGTAGTTTAAAAAAAAAAAAAAAAAAAAAAAAAAAATCACCCATCACCAAAAATACCTGGCAATCTCTGATTTTTTTCCACTATTGTCATCATGAATGTCACATGAATGGAATCATATAGTATAAAGGTTTTTGGTCTGGATTCTTACACATGCAATTATATATATTATCTATAGTTCCCACCAGGGAATTCTGAGGACAGGCCTTCTACACTCAGTTTTCTGATTCAAATGCTGATTTCTTCTGGTAATAATGTCACTCAGAAATAATGTTTTACCAGCTTATCTGGGCATCCCTTAGCCCAGTCACACTGACACACTAAAAAAAAAAAAAAAAAAAAAAAAAAAAAAAAAAAATCAATCATCACACTCCTCAAGTTCACCAATTGTTTCCTCAAGTCTCAAGTCTGATGACTCTGATGAGATAATTTGTCATATCTAAGTTTGATTCCAATAATCATTTTGTCTCTTCAAATCATATTTTTCCTCTTTCTATGTCTCAATTTTTTTAGGAAAGTTGTTACTTTAGGGCAGTAGATACTAAGATAAATGATTTATGCTTGGAGATAAGCACATCTTTCCTTCTTCAAAGTCTTTAGTGTGGTAGTTTTGCTAATCCTATGAGAAATCCCAGGTTTGGATTAAAGTTTACTGTTGCTATGGTTACCTTCAGCAAAACTAGAAATGTCAAATTCTTTGCTGAAATCTTGTTTATTTATTCCAATTTGGATTGTTGTTATCCCATTGTCCTCCTCCCCAGATAGACTCTGTCTCTTGTATATCCCATCTGTTTCCACTTAAATTTGAGCTCTGTTACAGTAGCTGGGAGTGTCCTCTGGTGCAGTGTTTAAGCTTCAATCAGGCAGCCCTGGTAGACTGTATGACTCTACTATGACTCTCAACATTACTCTCTATTTATACTTTTGATGCTTTGTCCCTGAAAGTTTCCTTGGTTCTATAGGGGAAAAAGAATGCTGGTCTTGTTCACCAACATGTGCTCTTCAGCAAGTCATTAAGAATGCCTAGTTTAATCTCTTTACTGATTTACATGGCATTTGGTGATGTTTGTCTTAAGTCAGCAAATACTTAAATCTTGTTTCTGTTTGCATATTCCTTTTTCTCTCTAGATTTCAGGGTAGTAGCTGGTCCTGAAACTTCAGTTCCCTGATGGATATCCAGACTTCATGTTAATGACTTTTCTTGAACTGTGTTTTTTTAATAAGCAAGCAATTGTGATGCTAATCTTATCTCTACATGTCTGAGATCCAAGTTCTATAACCGCATATTTAATATTTGTGTTCTAGTTATGTCATCCCTGCCATTTCTTGTGTCTCTTGAACACTTTTTCTGTTGGTTATGGAAATATTTTTATGCTTCTTGGCATGCCTAATTCATTTTTTGTTACATACTGGACATTACTTTGTTGAATGTTTGAAATGTGTTTTCCTTTAAATAAAGTCATATCATTCTTGCCTACAGTTAAATTCAGATCATTCTGACCACTTTGAGGCCTAATTGTAAGTTTTGCCAGCCTGGGTTTGCTACTCTAATTCAGAAAGCTGTATCCTTCCCCTCTAATTTCTATTAAGGGTCCCAGGAGAATAATCACTGAGGCCTCTATGTTTTGGCTGGTCAGAGCTCAAGTAAGTTTACTATTTTTACTTGCTCTCAGCATTTTTCCAGCAGCCATATTCCTTTTTTTTTTTTCCTCCTTGACTTTTGGAGTTTTATTTCATGCATACACTCCCCTTTGCTCAGCAAATATCTGGGATTCCTGATGCAGATTCTGCTGTTCTTTTTCCACATAGCTCCCTTCTTTCTAAGCCCCTGTCCCTTAATTTCAGCCTTACCAAAATCTAATCTCTATCTGCCAAATAAGAGCTCCTGGTTCTGTGAGGAATTTATTTCTCTGCAAAGTGATCCCAAAATTTCTTAAAGACTTGATTATAAAACTCACGTCTTTGTTTCCCTTCTCCAAGAGTCCTGCACTGGTTGATTTCCAATGTTTGAAAGCATTCTGTGTATTTTATTTAGTTTACTAGTGTATGATATTATGATGTAAAGATTGGTCTTTGTTATTCTTACACCTTCATGGAAGCCTTTCAAAAAACATTTGTTTTATATTTTATTGCTTCTTGTGTCAACCTGTATTTTTGAGATCTGTGACCTAGGCTCTAGTAAAAGATTAAATTTAATGAAAAATAATGAAATATATGATTTAGTATTTATCTATTAACACTTTACAAATAACATAGTTCTAGGTATTCTGTGACCTGAATAAGTATAAAAATATTTGTCCCATAAACTAATTAAATGAGTATTAAGGTTTATCAGTTTTTAAAATGCCAAGACAACATAAGAATTCTAAATATCAGCATAATGTTTGCACAAATTTTTTTAAATTACTGAGTGTTTAGAACTCTTAAAAAGATACTAATTTTTGATCATTTATTGACACTTAAATGTTTAATAACCTTAAATACTGGCAAACTGTAATTTTTCACAGTAATTATGTATATTAAAGTATCAATACTTCTAAATTAAAAGTCTACATATTGACATTTGTGAATCTTACTCTCAAATGGCACTCAAATGACCATATTCTTTTGTAGTTAAAGAAATTTTCAATTTTTCTAGGCTTTAGCAAAATATTTAAAAATTCCAACTTAAAAATATAATTACTATAAGAAATGCTTTCATTTCATTGTAATTCTAGCTATATTTAAAATGAAAAAATAGTATTTATTTTAAATCTCTCTTGTTTTCTAGAGATTACTATTCAGAAAAATAAGCACAAGAAGATATATAGGCTGTATATTTTTGTAAAAAGGTGTTGTTTTGTGCTCAATTTTCATGACTAAGATAATTAATAAACCACAGGTGGGCTATGCATGTGTTGATGAAAAGTGTGTGGGCTCTGATTATAACTTGACTTTTAAATGCTTGGTACATTCACTCAAGCTTGCCAATATCTAATTGTTCTATGTTTAAGCATATTAATATTCTGCCAGATTCTATAGTTTGCCAATCAGAACTAGCACATAATGTAGACATATTTTATAGTTCTCAAGTTTATAATGTCTGAAGAATGTTGAGAGAGAAGGACAGAAAAAACATCCCTGATGGAAATAGCATATTCACTACAGGAGAACTTTATCTTATGGTCTTTTAGCGATGACCTTATGTTGTGTTTTACAGATTTGGACTTATGTTGTTTAATAATATTAGTAATATTACTGATACAGCAAATTTCCAGTCAGAGATATACCATAAAAATAAAAGCATTACATTCTGTTAATAAAATACTATAAAATTAAACTACAGCCTTAAGAAACAAATGCTGAATCAATTGCCACATTACCTATAAACACCTAGTATTGAAAAAATTGCATATTTTGGCCAATTCAGTCACAAACGGATGAAGAAAGAAATCAGGATTGTGACAAACTAGAAAATAATTAGGCCTCAAAAATATATATCTATGGCTTTCTAAATAACCAATGTACCCACATTCAGTTTGTCTTCAGAGTAAAAAAATAACTAGTTTTTATTTTTCTGTGATAGACT
This sequence comes from Sus scrofa, assembly GCF_054392235.1. NCBI lineage: Eukaryota > Metazoa > Chordata > Mammalia > Artiodactyla > Suidae > Sus > Sus scrofa. Next base: position 111,765,072 of record NC_139397.1, on the reverse strand, counting down.
CTGCTGCAATATCATTGGGTATATGGTGAGTCTATTAATTTTTTTTGAAAAAAAAATATTTAGTAACTATATTTCCCATATTCTCTCATGGCAATCAAAACAAATTTTAATTTTTAAATAAGTCATGAATAGTAGAAAAGAAATAGATTTTATATCTGAAAGTTAGACCCAAATGCATTCGGTATGATTGATTCTATATAAGATTTCCTTTCTAGGCTGTGGAATTTAGAAAGTGATACGGACTTCAGTGGATTGTTTTGAATAAAATTCAATGTGAACCTGCACTTTCATATTAATAAAGATGAAATATTACTCAACTATAATTTGTTAGACAATAATAAGAAAAAAATGGTGACTCGACCTCATTGAGCTCATAAAATTAATTACAGAATCAACTACATCCAATGCAATGTTTAACTGTGTTCTACTTATTGTGTGAGAAGTGACATGAAACTACATAATTTATCCTGTCTAGGATTAGTGACTATTATTAGAAATAATCCACATATCTTAATATATTTGTAGAGAGTAATAACCTTGTCTTCAGAGGTGTCACCAAACCAGGTACTGCATTCTCTTAAGAAAATTAAAACTATATAAAACATGTTTTTATCATAATGATTTTATAGTAATCCTCCCATGATATCATGTTTATAGACCAATTGCCTTGTCTATATTTTTACTAACTCTTAGTCTTTGATGCCCTCCAGAACACTGAATTCGTCTCACTATGCAAATGTAATTCTTTATCTCCTATGTGATAGGAAAAGATTGATTTTATATACAAAAGAGTTGATTTTGTCTCTAAATCAAATAAACTTAGCTTACAGGATTTAAGGTTATTCCATTTGTGGGATACTTTTTACAATAAGAAAAATATGTGTGGTATTTTTCACTACATTATAGAAGTTTAGAGACAAATGAGCTACAGATCAAATTGATAATAAATGTGCCTTTCACTTTAGAAAATAAACATAAAATGTCATAAAATAAAACATTAAAAAGCACAAAACTCTTGAAGTATATTAACAAATGCATTATACATAAAATATAAATGTGTGTATCACTGTAACACACATACTCACTTTCTCAGTAAATAGGAAGGCTTAATACTATTTACTAAAGAATGGTCTGGGACTGACTGCCTTGCTAAATACAAGAAATATACACATGGTCTAACAAGAAAAGTATAGTATATCCCCCCACCAAAATCTATGTAATACTACTATAACAGAAATTCAAAGACACAGGAAATTAATTCATTCTAGAAATCTGACTTCTCTCCTAGTATCCAAGTTACATCTAATTTAGAGAGCAAACATTGGTACATTTGTATGAAATTTTAGCTGAGTTTTTTTAAGGTATGAATGTAGTAAGTGAGAACACTTTAAATGAAACATGTTTACAATCTAACATGATGTAAACTTACTTTCATAAGTAAGATACTCTCCAGAATGCTAAGTATATGAAGTTTGTGACACAATAAACTTGGGTTCAAGTTCCTTTTCCATTTCTTTACAATTTTAGATGTTACAAAACTTTTCCAAATGTACTTCATTATCTGGAATAAAGAATAATACCTAACTCAAAAACAGTCTGGACAATTAACTGCCAGGTGGAGTGGTTTTTGAACCACCATCCCACAGAGAACTAGAAATGTTTAAGTACACAGAGACACAGAAACTTACATATGTTCCAGGGTATTAGAGAGATAAGTCAGTGATGAATTGTGAGACCATGACCTACAAGATGAGAGAATTCCAAAGAGTTGAACAAGACTTCAAGGGCTGCCTTTGTCTAAAGAAACTTGCCCTTTCAAAATCATTAGGTGATCATCTAGAAAACCAAGTAGAAGCTTTGATAAATTCACAGGATTAGAGCAAATAAGTGTTTGGAGCTCTAGGTTCAGAGGTGAATGGGGCCTTAATATTCTACTATAGTTTGAGTTGTCACCCAAAAAGACTATATTGTAGAAGCAACATTAAAAATAATATCAGCCCCTAAGAGACCAAAGCAAAATTTAGAGTAATCTAAAACTGTACAGAATATGGTGATTTGGGATTGTTTCTTCTAGTCTGGCCACTTCCCAGGAGTTAGAGTAAGTTTTCTCTCAGGAAGAAACTATCAGCTGGATTCTGATTCAAGTTGGTGAGATAAGAAGCTCTTAAATTCACCTCTTTATATGGACACACTAAACTACAGCTACATTTGAATAATTCCCTTAGAAACCAATCTAGAAACCAGCTGAATGACTCCTACACACTGGGAAAAATATTAAAAAAAAAGATTAAAATCAATGAGTGACTGAGACACAATCTCATAATAAACTTTACTCCCAGCACAGTGACATATAATCAGGAGGAAAATCACACCTCCAAGGTTCTAACTGAGGAATGAAGAACCATTTAGTGTCTCAACTTTTAAGAGTTCTACCTAAGTGACAGCTCCCCTCAACACCTAACTCTGAAAGCCAATGGGACTTGAGTCCCCAAGACCCACAATACTACAGTAAACAAAGAATCAGTTCTTAATGGGCTCCTGCGCACTCATCATGGCTTCCTCCCCAGTCTTGGCAGCAGCAATCCAAAAAGCACCCAGTCTTTCACCAGAAAAAGGCCTATTTACATACCTTAAAAGTTATAGCTTTAGGATCAGGCTTCTAACTTATTACAAATATAGCAGCAGACTGCAATAGTCTCCAGAGATTTGGGAGGCCAGCAGGCACATCAGGCACCATCTTTGTGCTCTCCCTCTGACCCACTCCCGGTTTCTATTTCCCTGAAAAAATTTCTTCACATGTCTGGTACCCAAGCTTTTGTGGCTGCCACCCAGAGGACATACTCCTTAAAAGACTGGCTTTAGTTGTCAGCAGGGCTTATGTTCACTAGGCCAATTGATCTGTAGCAAAAAAAGAAGTGGTTCTTCGTTGCCTAGCTCCCCAAGAATCAGAACAGAGAGAATAGCCTTTCTCTGAAAGAGATCTATTAGCATATTTAAAAGCCAATTCCTGAGGTTCCAGCTACCAACCTTTCTGTAAGTGGTGACTGAGATCCTCCCCTTTGGGACACTAATAGGCCTTGGCATGCCCTCAACAATAGGGAATCACTAATATGGAATCACTAATAACAAAGAAGACCACTTGGATAATCACAAAGTTTTGAGAGGCAACCATGAGCTTAAGTGATGTTTCTCCCTTAGTTAAAACAACTCCTTCACGCCTATACAAGACCACTTCTTTCACCCTGGGAGAAGTGGATGTTTTATCTAATGCACAAGAGCAATGCAGAGAATCAAGAAAAAAGAAACAGGGATATGTTTCAAGCAAAAGAACAAGATATGAGCAAGATAAAACTCCTGAAACAGAACTAAATGAAATGGAGATAAAGGAGTCATCTGATAAAGAGTTTAAAATGATGGTCTTAAAGATCCACTGAAGTCAGGAATAACACACAAAAAAAATGAGAATTTCAGAAAAGAGATGGAAAATATAACAAAGTATTAAATAATTCACAGAGATGAGGATACAATAATAGAACTGAAAAATTCAATAGAGGGGCTCAACAGCAGACTAAATGGTACAGAAGAAAGAATCAGTGAATTCAAAAACTGGGCATTGGAATTCATTAAATGGGATTTAAAAAGTGTGAAACTAGCTTGAAAAACATATAGGACACCATCAAGTAGACCGATATTCGCTTTACAGAAGTTCTAGACAGTGAAGAAAGAAAGGACAGAAAGGTTTTGTGAAGAAATAATGGCTGAAAGTTTCTCTTACCTGGATAAAAACAGATAGACATCAAAATCCAGAAAGTCAAAAGTAAAATACCAAGAGAGAATCTCAGAATCATTAATAGAAAAAGATTACATACAAGGAAAGCTCCATAATTTACATGGAACCAAAAAAACAAAACAAAACAAACAAACAAAAAAAAAACACCAAATACCCAAAGCAATCTTGAGAAAGAACAAGGCTGAAGGTACTATAATTCCTGATTTCAAACTACATTATAATGCTACATCAAAAAGGTATGGTATTGGTATAGAAAAAATTCCATATAACAATGAAATGAAATATCCCAAAAATAAACCTGCACATACATAGTCAATTGGCTTCTGTATCATAAACTAAGAATGTATAATGGAGAAATCAGTCTGTTCAATATTGGTGTTGGGAAAAATGTTGACAGCCATGCGCAGAAAGAACAAAACTGTAAGAAACCTATATTACACCTTACACAAACATCAACTCAGAGTGGATTAAAGGCTTAAATTTAAGACCTGAAACCATTAATTCTTAAAAAAAAATATAGGGGTAAGCTCCGTGATATAGGTAGGGACAGTGATTTTTTGGATGTGACGTCAAAAACAAAGGTAACAAAAAGCAAAGATAAGTAAGTAGGACTATGTCAGTCTAAAAAGCTTCTGTGCAGCAACAGAACCATCAGAATATGAAAAGGAAACCTACAGAATGGGAGGATAATTTTACAAAACCTATATATCATGAAGTTTAAATATTTAAACTATATAAAGAAGTCACAATCCAATATATATTAAAAACAATCCAATTTTTAAAAATGTGTGAAGTAACCAAAAAGACATTTTTCCAAAGAAAACATACAAGTGGCCAACAGGTACATGAAAAGCTTAATATCTCTAATCGTCGGTGAAATGCAAGTTAAAACCACAGAGAAATACATCACCTCAAACCTATTTGAATGGCTATTATCAGAAAGACAAGAGAGAGCAAGAGTCGCCGAAGACATGGTGTAAAGGGAACCCCCTGTACATGTTAGTGAGAATGTAACTGGTACAGCCACCATAGAAAACAGTATAGGGATTCCTCAAAAATTAAAAGTTGAACTACTATATAATTCAGCAATTCCACCTCTGGGTCTATATTGGAAAGAAACAAAAATCACTTTTGAAAAGATACATGCACTTCAATGTTCAATGCAGCATTATTTACATAGTCAACATACAGAAACAGCCTACCTGTGCATCATCAGAAGAAAGAAAATGTAATTGTTACATGTGTGTGCACACGCACACATATACACATACACACAATGGAAATTATTCAGCCATTAAAAAAAAAAAAAAACTGCCTTTTGCAACAACATGATGTACCTTGAGGATACAATGTAAGTGAAATAAGTTGGAGAAAGAAAAACACAGTGTGACCTCACACACAGACACACACACACACACACACGAAATAAACTCATTGAATCAGAGAACAAAACAGATTGATGGTTACCAGACGGGGAGTGAAGTGGGTAAAGGTGGTTAAAAGGCACAAGTTTCCAATTAGAAGATAAATAAGTTCTGGGGATATAACATACAGCATGGAACTATAGTTGACATTACTACATGTTATATTTGAAAGTTAGACATAGATCTTAAAAGTTTTCATGACAGGAAATAAAGTATAATAACATAAGTGATGGATTTTGACTAAATATGTAATATATATGTAATTATTATGTTGTACACTTAAAACTAATACAATGTTAATGTCAATTATACTTCAATATAACTGGAAAAAGAAACTATAAGGCATCACTTCAAGTTATCACAAAATTTTTTTCATATATAATGTATAGGATAAAAATTTTAAAAACAGGAGTTCCTGTTGTGGCTCAACAGGTTAAGAATCCAACTAGTATTCACGAGGAGTGGGTCTGATCCCTGGCCTTGCTCAGTGGGTTAAAGCTCCTGCGTTGCTGTGAGCTCTGGTGTATGTCACAGATGTGGCTTGGATCTGGCATTGCTGTAGCTGCAACGTAGGCTGGCAGCTACATTTCCAATTCGACCCCTATCCTGGGGAACTTCCATATGGTGCAGGTGCAGCCCTAAAAAAATAATAAAATAACAAATTAAATTAAAAATAATCAGACACTCAAGGAAATAAGACAACACAAGGAAACGACCAAGAGAAATAGAAGGTTAAAACAAGAAACACAAGGGAGCTACTTTAAAGTAGCTATGCTTTTTTAGGATTATAAAAATAGCACAAAAATATGATTGACAATATTTTTAGAAAACTAAGATGCTATATATAGAAATTTTAGGAGTTTCCACCGTGGCTCAGTGGTTAATGAATCCGACTAGGAACCATGAGGTCGCGGGTTGGATCCCTAGCCTTGCTCAGTGGGTTAAGGATCTGGCATTGCCATGAGCTATGGTGTAGGTCACACGCATGGCTGGGATCTGGCTTTGCTGTGCCTGTGGCATAGGCCAGCAGCTACAGCTCCAATTAGACCCCTAGCCTGGGAATCTCCATATGCATGGGAGCAGCCCTAGAAAAGGCAAAAAGACCAATAATAATAATAATAATAATAAAGAAATTTTAGAACTGAAATCTATAATAGTCAATAGATTGGGTGAAAGGCAGCCCAGAATATGTATTAAGTTGAAAAAAAAAGAATTGTCAACGTCTTCAGGTAGCAATTGTCTATGTCAAAAATAACATCCATATAGATGATTCGATTTTAAAATTAAACTTAAGCTGGCTGGATAAATTCAATATTATAAAAATAAAATGTATTTCTATGCCCTTCAAGATATATTTATTAAAATAACATGACCATTTAAGTAGCAACTAAAAGTACAATTATAAAGGAATATACATACCAAGACTCGTCCACATAAAACTATGTAACATTAAAAGTAGTTAAAAAATACTAAGTAGATGGATAGATAGATGGACTAAATTTATAGATGAAAAGTCCGACAAAAATAATGCTGCCATTCTCTCTAAATTGTTTAGTCTGAATTAAGAATTCCAAGAAATTATTTTTTGGCCATTGATCCAATTCTTAAGTTTATATAAAAGGCAATGGACCCAGAATAGCTAAAATATATATATATATATATTAAAGAAGAAACAGAAGGAAGAAAGAATTTGCTACACTGAATAAGAAAATGTACCATAACATTACGATAGTAGAGACAGTTTAGTCTTACTACAAGCCTAGACATATACAACAAGGGAATATCTTAGAGAATACAAAGACTCATGAAGTCTCAACACTTGATTTAGGACAAAGATAGATCTTTATAGCAGTGTCCAAACAGAGGTCTTTTCAATTCTGAGTTAATTGTAATATCACTACAGAAAAATTTAAAAGGAGCTACATCATGACTTCACAGTATACAAAAAAAAAAAAAAAAAAAAAAAAAATCACTCCCAGGTGAATTTTGTATTTTACTATTATTTCTCAAGAGCCTATACAGTTACCACGTGAAAAACCCAGTCTACCCTATTAGATAACGCCACCTCACAAGAAACCAAGATGTAATGTCCCAGCCACAGGCATCCTGGCATCATCCATCTTAAACTGGAAGCTGTTTGCAGAAGCATTAGTGAGACTAGCTGAGACCAGAAGATTCACTAAGCCCAAAGCATAATCTCAAAGTTTCAAGACAAATGGATGTTGTTTAAGACCAGTTTGATTTGCTATGCTGTAAAAGCTAATATCGAACACTCCCCAGAATGGTTTCTAAAAAGGTGAAATTCTAGAATACAAAACAATAGTACCTCTTATTCACTGATACTAGAGTATAACTTGTTAGAACTTTGGAAAAGTTTTTGGACACGTTTTACCAGATATATGTATCAATTCATATATAGTACAGTACTATTAAATTTTAATATATATATATTTATATGCATTCCAGATGACCTGACAATAGCACTTAGATTTATGCCTCCTAAAATGCACACATGTGCACAAGTACTATGCACCAAAATGTTCACAACAGCAACCCAAATAATCATGATAGATTATGGATTCACATATTATAATATTGTATGAGAAGATAAATGATATACAGCTATTAAAACACAAAAGATTTTTCCCACATACCTGATTTTGAGAAAAGCAATACAATTTATTCTGTGCTTACAAAATTTCAAAAATAATCAAAATTAACCTATTTATTTAAATGTCAGGAGAGTGCTTATAGGAATAATTAGTATGATATGAATAGATCATGAGGGGGTTTCTGTGATTCTAATAATATTCTCTTTCTTCATGTGGATGGCTTATTACACAGATTCCCTTTAGGAAAATTATTGAAATATGCTCTTACAGTGTGTGCACTATTTTTTCAATATATATTTTTTAATGGAACAGAATTTAATGAGACTCAGTTTATTAGAAAAAGTTTCATCTTACTATAATATCTTAATTCTCCTATAATATATGTTATTGATTTAAGAAAGTATCATTTGCAGACTACCTTCTAGAAATTCAGGCCATAAAAATACTTTTTGTAACTCAATAAGCTCTGCTAGGGTTTAACCCTAACTTCACATTTGGAAGTTTTCAGAATTTTTTCTTGATTTAGATTTGGTATCATTAAAAATCATCTTTATTAATGTAATCACATCGCCCTCCAAATGTGCTCTATGCTTCTCTTCATTAAGTCATCCACATACGTGAGTGCCGATAACAGGTCAGGCATTTCTCTAAGAACAGATAGATAAAAAGATTTGCCTTCATTGTGCTCACGTTCTAGTGGAGTGAAATAGATCTTAATAAATATGGTAAAACAATCAAGACGTGAAAATTTTATATTCTCCAATTCTTATATAATGAATATTATTAGAAGCAGATTTTTTTTTGCCTCTGAAATGCTGTAACATCTATCCCTATGCATACTGGGTCACTGTTTGGAGCACTATTCTTCCTCTATAATAGGATAGTACAACTTTGACTACTATGCTGTCCAGTGTCTATGCTTTCTGTGGAAAAGTCAATTCTTCTTACCTCCTTAAACTCTGGCCTTTGTCAGTGTAACATGTTTTAGCTAATAGTATATAATTAAACACAGGTGGTTACATTCCTGCAGAAGCATTAAATAAAATTGCATGGCTAGGCTTTGCTTTTCTTGTTCCTGCCTTTGAATATGGAAATGAGCTTCCTAGATAACGGTTATTACTTCCATCAACGTTAAAAAATAATAATCATGAGCTCAGTCCAGTTCAACAGAACCCAGTTAAGCACAGCTAACCTCTATTGACCTGCCATACAGATGACTCACAGTATCCCATGCAATATGAACAAGTAAATGTTTTTGCTGCATGCTAAACAAGATTAAAAAATTATTTGCTTCTGCATTAAAAGTTTCCTATCTCACATTATATAAATAAATAAAACTGAAAACTGATTTGGAGATATCACTGCTGAGGAACCAAGCCTACCCTCTCATTGTGCTCAAAATTTTTAATAGTGTTTGTATATATTGTAAATGTCCTTTTATTTCATTTGAGGTATCCAAAAGAAACATTTTAACATGATGTAATCTCTTAATTGTTTTAAATTTGTAAAGCTCTTTTGAAATTTTATGTTGAGCAGTAGCATCTGGGTGATATTCACAACAAAGTTTTCATAAACTTGGAGAAAAAAAATTTTCCATAGTTGTAATTACCTCTGAACTCATCCACTTTATAGGATATTGTTGAAAAGTCATTTGTGGCTTAGCCATCATTTACTACTGTATATTGCTATGTATTTATATAATTTGCATGTCATAAGAAAATCAGAAGCTATTATTACTGACTAGTGGAAACACAAAACATATTTACACAGCTGTAGGTAATATGCTGCTTTTTAAAAATCCAGGAGACTATAAAATCAAAAAAAAAAAGTTCTGTTTAATTTGCTCTTAAGTTATCATGTTGATCACTCTACTGGTGAAGTAATACAAGAAAAGTGAAAGATAATTCAATTTTCTGTAACTCAGTATTTACAGTCATGCAATAAAAGTATTTACCTAGATAGAACACAGGCCTAAATAATTGTATTTTATTGTAGCTCTTTTCCTTTGAATCTTCTGTCCTTAAATACAGACTGTTTAGAAACTGCTCTTTCACCTTTTAGAAACTGTCAACCAGGCTTCACTATGATTTTGATTCCTTGTACTAAGCTTTTCCTTGTGATCATGTACACTGAATAGAGCATAATTCTGTTTAACAGGCACAGCTAATTAAGTTCTGTAATCAAGGATACCGCAGCCAAGAGCTAACTTAAAAATTAAACGCTGAAAACAGAACAACATAATTTGCTCTACAATTAAATGATTAGAGATGAAGGAACAATAGCATATTTTGTCTGGCTTTATGACATTAGAAAATCTTCACAATGAATTTTAACATTTTTCTTTATAACATGGAACTTTTAGTTTAACCCCATAAGCTTTTTTATCTAATCTGACTAGCTTTAGGTATTTTCCATCAGCTAGCTTTAAACTGTGTATATTTAAGTCAAAACTTAAGGGACTCCCTGGCAATAGTATTTTGCAGACATTACCATTTACAAATGACATGTTTTCACGCTGATGTGAATTTGGTAGTGCTGTAATAGTAACACCAGAGCATGACACTTGGCAGTGTGCTTCCATTGCAAACTCACTTTTTTCCTCCTGTCACATTATATTTTATTTCCTCTTCCCTCAGGCATCAAAGGATGCCTAAACACATCTCTTCAATATATTCTGCTGCCTGTCAAAACTGGAAAAATACAGGGATTCACTGTGTTTGATAAAGAATTGTGTTCATTGTGTTTGATGATTTTTCTTTGTTTAGCTAGTTCTCTGAAGCGACTGTATATGGGCTGGGGCTTATAAAAGGGCCAAAAAACTGGTTGTTAATTTTGATTTTATTCGAGAGAGCTTTCAATAATGTTGTGATAGCCAAAGTTTTAATGCTGAACTAGAATCATTCTATATCAAAGAGTAAGTCTTTTCTTTTTTCCTCTTTTTTTTTTTTTTTTTTTTTTTTTGTCTTTTCTAGGGCTGCTCCCAGGGCATATGGAGGTTCCCAGGCTAGGGGTCGAATCAGAGCTGTAGCCGCTGGCCTACACCAGAGCCACAGCAACGCGGGATCCGAGCCGCATCTGCAACCTACACAACAGCTTACAGGAATGCGAGATCCTTAACCCACTGAGCAAGGCCAGGGATCCAACCCGCAACCTCATGGTCCCTAGTCAGATTCATTAACCACTGCACCATGACGGGAACTCCTCAAAGAGTAAGTCTTTTCATTGATTGGTTATATGTTGTCTGAAATGATCCCCTTTTATGTGGAAATGTTCACAGTAGGAAAAGTCAAGGTTTATTTTATATACCAGCCAACAACAAGGAAAGATACATGAAACATTCATACTGAAATACCAAAACCATTGCAAATGAAACCTGTCCCAAGACACAACTAATAGTGCCTATTAAGCTTAAAGTTATTTTGAATATGATAGGGTCCTATATTGTTTACAACATACAGTTAAAGTTGGGCTACTTAATACTGTCTGAGGACCAGTTTGTCCTTTATAACACTAATATGTAATACTAATGCAGTTTGATTCTAGAAACTGTAAATATCATTAAAATAACCTTATTACTAAACTCAGTAATACAGGTAAAGTTAATCTTCAGAAAAAAATAAAAAATAATCTACACAATCCTTATAAAATGCCTAACCTTAAAAAGTATTATTAGTATTTCAGTGTACGCATCACAACTTCATAATCAATTGCTTTTATTTCATATTAGGTTTAACTTTACTGAGATCTTTATTGTCCTCTCTCATGTAATTTCTACTGAAGAGTTTATGCTTACTTTAGCTTGAGAACCCCCTGAATTTTAACCTAAAAACTGTTTCATATCCATATGATATTATTTTGCACATTAAAAACATTTTATTAGAATGTTTATATTTAGATGTATACCTTTTCTAATATTATTTTCTGAACTAAAATTAGCCAAGTCATTGCAAGACTGGAAGTTTCATTACATTAGTTAAATAATTTTAGTGACTTTAACTAAATAGATGTGTGTTTCTCTCACAACTAAGTGCAGGTGAATACTCCAAAGGATGCCTTCAGGAGTCTAAGAAGGGTCCAACATCTTCAATACTGACTATTAAAGTCATCAAAGAAGAGGAAAAAGAGAATGGAGGAAGCCACCTACTTTTAAAATTATTTTGGTTTCAAAACGACATAACTCAGGATATTCATTTCTTATTGCTACTATATCAAATTGCTACAAACTTCTGGCTTAAACAACACAAATTTATCTTACAGTAGTGCAAGTCAGACATCCTCACAACCCCAATAAGGCTGCATTCTTTTCTGGAAGCTAGAGAATAAAATCAGTTTTCCTACCTTTTCCAGCTTCTAAAGGCTGCCTGCACTCCTTGTTTCATGGTTCCAGTCCATTTTCAAAGTCAACAACGGTCATCCAAGGCTTCCTCAACAAAGCTTCTCTCTGGTTCTGAATCTTTAGCTTCCTTCTCCCCATTTAAGAATGCTTGTGATTACATTTGCTCCATCTGGTTATTTCAGTACTCTCCTTGAGGTCAGCTAATTAGTGACCTTAATTCCACCTGTAATCCTAATTTGCCCTTTGCCCTACAACCTAACATATACACAGGTTCTAGAAATGAGGATATAGATCTCTTTTGGGAGTCATTATTCTACCTACCAAATCAGTTTCACTCATGTTGGGCTGCTGAAATCTCACAAGTTCTATCCACTTATAGGAGCCATGAAGTGTAGTTCCTATTTGGGCAACCACTTCCCAACAACAAATCTATACTATTTAAAATGGACCTAAGTGGTGGACAGCCAGGTTTCTCTGCTACAGAAATCAATTGTTCTATATCCTGTGGGCAAGCAATCACTCTCAAACCATCCCATGAAGTGCCTAAAGGAATATTTGTGACTGTATACAAACTCGAAACTCATAATTTTCTATAATATTATTTTACTTAGGTAACATATACTCCTTCCCTATTCACTTATGATTTCAGAGGACCCCCATTCTCACATTTGTGCCTGACATATGTACTTTGGAATCTGGAATAAACTCAATATTTAAAAATTTTCCTACAATTATAAAATTAAGACTTTTGTTTTATTTCTCTTCATTATTTTCTCTTCTTCATAAGATACTCTTAATATCTATTCTTTTTTTTAGAGTTTGATTTATTTTTTTTTACGTATAACGATTTTTATTTTTTTCCATTATGGCTGGTTTACAATGTTCTGTCAATTTTATACTCTACAGCATGGTGACCCAGTTACACATACATGTATACATTTTTTTTCTCACATTACTCTTAATATCTATTCTGTTTAAAAGACTGTGCTGAATCAAAAGCACAATGAGGTATCATCTCACCCTGATCAGAATGGCTATAATTAAAGAATCTACAAATAATAAATATTGAAGAGAGTGTGGAGAAAAGAGACTGCTCCTACGCTGTTGGTGGGGATATAAATTGGGGCAGCCACTATGTAAAACAGTATGGAGGGTCTTAAAAAACTAAAACAAACAAACAAGCAACAATGATGAAAACCAAACAAACAAACTAAAAATAGGGTTGCTATGCCATCTAGTATTAATCCCACTCCCAGTTATATCTACAGAGAAAACCCTAATTTGAAAAGATACATGCACCCCAATGTTCACAGTACCATTATTTACAATAGTCAAGACATAGAAGTCTTGAGTTTCCCATTGTGGCTCAGTAGATTAAGAATCTGACCAGTATCCATGAGGATGAAGGTTTGATCTGTGGCCTTGCTCAGTGGGTTATGTATAAAATGAAATATTACTCAGTCATAAGAATGAAATATTGCCATTTGCAGCAACATAGATGCAACTAGAAATTATCATTCTAAATGAAGTCAAAGACAAATATATGATATCACTTACATGTGCAATCTAAAATTTGATACAAATGAACTTATTTACAAAACAGAAGCAAACACACAGACTTAGGAAAAAACTTCTGGTTACCAAAGGGGAAAGAGTAAGTAGGGAGGGATAAATTAAGTCTGGGATTAGTAGATAGAAATTACAATATATAACATAAACAACAAGGTCATACTATAAAGCAGAGGGAACTATATTCAATATATTATAATTAACCATAATGGAAAATAATATGAAAAGGAAGATATATATTCTATATATGTATATATATATAACTGAATCACTTCACTGTACACCAAAATCTAATACAACATTTTAAATCAATCCTATCTCAATAAAAAAAAAAAGAATGTAGACAATAGGAAAAGTCATAATGAACTAAAAGCTATGTGGTGCATGCATGTTGGAAAAAAATAAAAAAGACTGTGCTGAGAACAGTGCATCATTATTACTGGATACTTGTTAGCCTGGTAGTAGAGTCTTGGAGAGGGTGTTCTCTAACTAAATTCTAATCTTTGGCATGCATATTGGACCTGTGTGTTGAAATAGATGATCTGATGGTCTTCATAAGTACTTCCATCCCTCCTCCAGAAATTGAGAATTTTTCCTCTCAACTCCTATTACCTTCCCCAGCTAACAGCAATTACCTGCATTTTTCCTGTTCTATTTCGGGGGGAGGGGGAGCAGATTCAGGTTCTCCCCTCCCCCTTAGTGAGATAGGGAGGCTGCAGCTGGGTGGAATTCCCTTCCCCCAGCTACAATATTTCATCATTGCATTTTGATGATGTCCTTCCCCTACAAAATAAGGCTTTCATTTTACAAGGGGGAAGGTCTGGGTGGATTTCCTAGTGGTTGCTCTTTCCCTCCCCAGCCAGATATAAAGGAAACTTTTGGATTCTTTCCATTCTCCCTTCGAGACCCTAGTGGTATTCCTGGATAAAAAGCAAATTATGAGAATCTGCTGAGTATAGTCTCCAGGAGAGCTTCTTACTCTCACACCAGCCCACACTTAATTTCCACTAATTCGTCAAAATTGCTGCTTTAATGTCTGAACAGTTTATAAGCAGCTTCTGCTCCAGGTAAGTAAATGCCCAGATCCTGTTTCTACCTGTAGGTGCCTACCTTTCCAAATTTTTAATTGGTGGTTTGCTCTGTAATCTGAGTTCTCTGATGGGCCCAAGAAAAGAATTTGGTGTTTAGTTCTTACTATTTTTTCTTGTTGTAAGGGCAGATTTTTGTATGTATACAAGTTGATGCCAAAACTCTGAAAATGGTTTTTCATGATAATTGCAGAATTTTTTAAATCAAAATTTTTTCAACATTAAGATTTTAAAAACATGTGAATATCTTTTTAGTGAGAATATAAACTACTTTTTCTATAATGATTAGGAAATGATTTATTAATGATTTGCCCCAAACCATTTGCCATTAACCTATGAAACATATTTATATAAATTCTGAGTTCTTAAGTGTACTAAGTTTGCTTTCTGGATTATCAGCTTTCTTTTAATTTCTTTTTTTTTTAAGAATATTTTCTTTTTTGGTTATGATGTACTCTTGTTCTTTTTTGAGCTATGCCCTGCGTATTAGT
This sequence comes from Sus scrofa, assembly GCF_054392235.1. Classification (NCBI taxonomy): domain Eukaryota; kingdom Metazoa; phylum Chordata; class Mammalia; order Artiodactyla; family Suidae; genus Sus; species Sus scrofa. Next base: position 111,749,762 of record NC_139397.1, on the reverse strand, counting down.
CAGGGTTCCCCAGAGAAACAGAATCAAGAGGTTATATGTGCATAGAAAAAGATATTTAAGATTCCTTATAAGGAATTGACTGCACCAAAGCAGTGACAAGAGCTATAGCAGTGACAACAATGGATCTTTAACCTGTCGGGCCACCAGGGAACTCCACAGTTGCTTCTATTTTAATCTCAGTTTCAGTGATTATATCAGATATTGCCCAAAGACCTGTCAGAAATTGAAAAGTTCTGTTATTTATTTGTTCTATTTGCTGTGACAATGGGGATGATTTAGGACTGTCCTGGGGAAACTGTAGTGAAAAGCAATACAACTTTTAGTCTCTGCTAACTAGTTTCCTCTAAACCAGGGGTCAGTAAACTTTTTCTGACCAAATAAAGGGCCAAATAGTAAATAGTTTATGCTTGGTGGACCATAAAATCTTCATTGAAACTATTCCACTCAAGAATTGTAGTGTGAAACCAGCTATGGGAAATATGGAAACAAAGTGACACATCCACATTCCAATAAAACTATTTATAAAAATAGCTGGTGGATTTTGCCAATGGCCTATGGTTTGCCAATGCCTGTCCCAGGCCTTGTACATTTCTGTCTACTCTATTATATATATATACCATTTCTTTTACTTTCTTGTGGCCTTATTTATTCAACTGTATATTGAAATCTCTCAAAGCGTGAGCTTTCATCTAGATGTCTCCCCTGTATCCAAACTTGTATTTTTAACTGTATTCTCACTATCCTTACTTTTGTGTCTGATAGGCAAAGTTCTGAAACTATATGTCTAAAATTAAAATCTTGATACATCTTTATTCAGTACGGCTCCTTTCAAAATGAAATAAATAGAAATAATATCCTTCAGTTGCCCATGTTAAAAACACTAGAGTTATTTAATCTTTTGACCTTTAACTTCACATCCAATTGTCTAGCAGTTTCTGTAGGTTCTGCATTTACAGTATATCCATAACCTCACCTTTCCTCTTCACCTCCTTGTTATACCGCTTTGGTTTGAACCACTGTCTCCTTTCCCAATGTATTGTAATACCTTACTAGTTTTGATAGATCTAATAAGTTTGGAATTGAATTTTGTAATTTGAGGAATATGCCAACTATCAAGTGGAAGATATCCAGAAGTAAGTTATATTTTTATTTGTGGTAAAATCTGTTACATATCCTAGAGTGCTTAACTCTAGGATAACTGTAGGATATCCTAGGAAAACTGACCATTAGACAGATACTTTTTTATTTGTACTTTCCTATATAAATTTCAAAATTGTCCATATAGGATAATTCTTGTTATTGTAAAGATGAAAAAAATAAATGTGTTTTTAATAGAAGAAAGAAAAAAAATTAAGACAGTAAATGAGAACTAATCTGTAAGAAAGTGTAGTTGCCTTGAGAAGACATAAAGCTGTAGATGCAAGTTTGAGGTAACGTTATTCCTGAGTATGATCTCATTTGTTTAAATATTGCAATATATTTAAAAAATTCTAGTTAGTATATTCATAATGGAATTTCAAGATAGTTTTGTTTGAATTATGCTATTTATAAGACCACAGCTTTTACTATTTATTGATTTGAGGTTAGTTCACACATACATTAAGTATATCTACTAAAATAAAAATTAATCAGATTATAAATGTGCCATTTCTAGTTTTAAATTTCATGTTACCCTTCCTTTTTAAAATAGATTCCTGCTTCTGGGCTCATTTAGAGTAGTTTCTTCTTCTAAGATACAATTTTTGTATTCCTATACCACATCATAAATTCATCATCTACCTTAATCTTCTAGAATAGGTTTCTATGGAGTGTTTCAATATATAATACTTAACTCATCTGAAAATTTCTGAGACTCATTATAGCTTATATGTAATAATAGTATGCTAAAGTAGAGATGAAACAAGTTTAGATATGGATACTGTATTCATTCAAGACCTAATAGAAGAAAGGGGGAAAATGACTTATTTTTTTAAACTGTGTAACTACAGTTATTAATAGGAATAATTTTTCTAAGGAAGAAAAATCAATGATTTTTATGTTTAATTTTATTATTTCTACAAACCAATAAATATTATCTTGTCAAATGAACAAGGTATAGCAATATTGTTTATTAATGAAATCTAATAACTATCACCTTTTAGGGAAAAAATGTTATTTATTTCAAAAATAAGAGAGAAACAAAATGAATCTTGTAAGAATCACTACATTAGTGTAGAGATGAAAATGAATTTTAGTACATTTTTGCTCAAAGATAAAGGTTAAAAAGACTGAGTGAAAGAATAAAAACTACATAATATAAGCAATATATTGCTTAAACCAATATCCAAATCTAATCTGTGTTTTTAAAAAAAAATAAGATATTCAATAAAATTCATGATGGTTGAGAATGACATTTGAAATAACTAAAATTTCCATAAAAATGAATCAATTAGCTGTCTAGACATTCACTCAAGTTTTGTGCTTAAACCCCATCTCCAGTGACTATGCATGTGACAAATAAGTCACCTAGTGATATTTTGGATTTGAATGGCTTTTTATTTTTTTATTTTTTATTTTTGCCATATTCTCCAAATAGAGTTAATTGTCACCATTTTCTTTACAGGCCTGTTTCATTCTTCAATTGATTATTTATTTATTGCCACCATCTTACCTCAGGTTACTATCATACAATATAATTATCAAAGTAGCTTTTTAAGTTTTGACAGGTTATAGTGCTTGTTTTAATTATAAATGGATCCACATTAGAGTATTTACCCCCCCCCAAAAAAATCTTTATATGGTCAAGCTTTTTGGCAGGAAATTCTAGTTACTACCCCATATTTCAAAGTAGACAAACGGGGGACAAATAAATAACAGGGATGCCTGGAAAATGTCCCATATTCTACATTTTAGTTGAGATAATATAAACTTTTAGTTGAATGTTTTTTCTCTTATGACACATATCCTGATCCAGCCTGATAAGCCATGGAATACTCTATCTAGCATGGCTCTTGTTCAGATTCTACAGAGAAATAAAAAGTGTTACAGACAAGCAGAAGTTAACAGAATTTAGCACCACCAAACCAGACCTACAACAAATCCTAAAGGAACTTCTCTAGGTGGAAAAGAAAATTATGAATGGGAAAGCTCACTGGTAAAGGCAAACATATAGTAAATGTAGGAAATCATCCACACACAAATATGGTCAGCGATCATGAAAAGGGAAAAATTAAAATGCAAAATATTGGAAATGCATTTGAAATTAAGATACCAGCATGTTAAAACAGTCTTGTATGTATACAGACTGCTATATCAAACCTCGTGGTAACTGCAAACCAAAAATCTACAATAGATACACATAAAAAAAGAAAAAGCAATCCAAACACAATACTAAAGATAGTCACCAAATCGTAAGAGAAGAGAACAAGAAAGGAAGGAGAGAAAACAGACCTACAGAAACAAATCCAAAACAATTAACAAAATGATAATAAGAACGTACATATGGATCATTACTTAGATTAACGTTCCAACCAAAAGATATGCACTGGCTGAATGGACCATATGGACCCATACATATGCTATACATAAGAGACCCACCTCAAATCTGGGGACACATACAGACTGAAACTGAGAGGAAATTTATAGAAATTTAGAGAAAAAGCTATCCCACGCAAATGGAAATAAAAGAAAGCTGAATTAGTAATACTCATGTCGGACAAAATAGAATTCAAGATACCATCACAAAAAAAAAAAAGAAAAAACTACATAATGATTAATGGATCAATCCAAGAGGAAGATATAACAATTGTAAATACATATGCACACAATATATAAAGCATTTCATCCTCTCAGAGAAAACATTGGGTCCTTAACCCACTGAGTCACAGCAGGAACTCTACTATGTTGTTGGTAAGAATGTAAATGGGTACAACCACTATGGACTACAGTATGGAGGTTCCTTAAAAAACTAAAAATAGAACTACTATATGACACTGCAATCCCACTCCTGAGCATCTATCTGGAGAAAACTATAATTCAAACATATACATGCACCCCACCGTTCATCACAGCACTATTTTCAATAGCCAAGACATGGAAGCGATCTAAATGTCCATTGACAAAGGAATGGATAAAGAAGATGTGGCATATGTATACAATGGAATATTACTTAGCCATAATAAAGAATGAAATAATATTTTCAGCAACATGGATGTACCTAGTGATTATCATACTAAGTGAGGTCAGAGAGAGAAAGACAAATATCATATAATACGACTTATATGTGGGATCTATAAAAAAAAAGATACAAATGAACTTATTTACAAAACAGAAACAGACTCACAGACATGGAAAACAAAGTTATAATTACCAAAAGGGAAAGGTGGGGGAGGGATAAACTAGGAGTTTGAGATTAACATATATACAGTACTATGTACAAAACAGTAAATCAATAAGGACCTACTGCATAGCACAGGTAAATCTACTTAATTTTCTGTAATAACCTATATGGGAAAATAATCTGAAAAGAATAAATATGTATATATATATAAAAGAGACTCATTTTGCTATATACCTGAAGTTAACACAATATTGTAAATCAACCTTACTCCATTATAAAATAAAAGTTAATAAATTAAATAAATCCGTATACTAAGAACTGTACCCTCCACCCAATGGTACCAAATATTTACCAATATTAACTGATTTCTTAAGTAGTGGCTTGACTATTTATGTCTGTCCAAGCATCTACCATCTCTGAAGATTAGGGCTTAGCATTTCCCAACAGGACAACAATTTAGGTGGGAAATTGGCTGGACATCTCTGCTGTTTTCCAGGTTATTCTCATAGGCTTTAAATAAGATTAAAGCAAATTTTAAGGATGTGTATATATGAACATATATTCATATATGTCCATTTTTACACAAAGATTTTTTTATGTGTATACATTTTCCTTTAGGGGATATCAATTTTAACACATGTCTTACTATCCCTAATATAAGTCCTGGCTACTCACTCATTCTAAGTGACACACTGAACTTTTATCATAGTCTAGAAGCCCTCATTTCAATTTCCCTGTGTGTAAATATTTAAAGGAGAAGTTTAATTTGTATCATCACCATTGTTCTATGTCGGTCAGTATATAACAGCATACTTCGTCAAATAATACTGAATGCATTCTAATTGGAAGTGGACTTGGTGTTCCACCAAGGATAATCTGTCACCTGAAAATTGTCAAAGCTTTAAACAGCATAAAGCAGTAACAAGTCATGGACCCATAAAAAGATGTGAGATAGTGAGGCATATAGTATAAGAGGTATAAATGGAAGTTTATAATACTTTTTTTATTAATTTCAAGGAATTAGTCCCTAGAATTACTCCAAATTATTTATAGATCCTCAACTGTAATAGAAGAGGTTACAGGAAAATGAATAAAACCTTCTAACCCTTCTGGTGTATGGTGTTTTCACTAGGCCCACCTGTAGGTAGATGGATCAGTTATCTGTGTACAAATTAACCCATCAGTTTCCTGGCAGAGAAAGGAGGCACCTATGCTCTGCTAACAATATTCTGTTTGGACACCATTTAGGGGCAGTGTTAAAGGAGTTGTGGGAAAACAAACGAAAGAAAGAAAAATGAAGTTACTGAACACCGCATGTATTTCTCATTGTTGTCTACTTACTATTACAGTGTTCATGTAATTAAGCAAAGCTATGAAGGACAATGACCCTAACTTCATAAATCATTGTATGACTACTTAAAAAAACTGTATACATTAGTAGAGCAAGGTTTAAGTGGGTGTTTAAATCTTTATGAATCTGTCATGATTTAATATAAACCATGTTCTTTCATCTTATTATAGAATAAAGATGATGCTCTAGGTTTATTCTTCTGATTCAAACTATTATCATTCTTGGAGTATTATTCCCTAACTGTTTATGAAGAGTAGCAGGGTATCTAGTAAGACTAGATGTACACAGATATTGGAAAAGATTTAATTCTACTGTCTTTCCCCTGTACTCTGTTGATATACTCCTTTCCAATTTACAGATACTAAACATAATATAATATATAAAGTAAAAACTAAGGTATAATTTCTCAACCTTTGAAAACCATTTCATATATATTATTTTGTAGTCTAACAGTCAGCAAATATCTTTGTCATTCAGTTCTCCTTTTAACATAAAAAGGAAGAAAGCCATTCTTGTGAGATTTTATGTACCCTGATTAAAAAAAGGTATGTACTAGGGATTGATTCCTTTTGTTTCTACCCAGTGATGAAAACAATAACCTGTTACACATAAACAGTGCTTTATAGTTTTAAAAATGTCCATATCTTTTGATTATTTTAGCCTTTTTTAAAAAAAGAAAAGCTAATATTATAATCTTATTTTACAGATGAAAAGACACAGGAGAATGAAAAAGGTAAGTGATGTATACAGAGCCACATGGCTATTGAGGATAGACTAGGGGCAGGAAACCTTGCCCTCTACTAACCCAGGTCTCCTTCAATCAAAAACGCTATCTTACTTGGCATCCTGCCTTATAAAATGGACATTTCATGTCTTTGTAAGTTAACTAACTCTCATATCTGCTGCTTAGAAGTTCAGTCTCTGTTATGGTTACCATCATTACTTGTATATCATAAAAATTAAACGTAAAAATATAAATATTTTTAGATATAAATTAGCAGTTATAGGCATGGGCTAAGTACAGAACACATGCATGGGCCATCATTAATTCAAGTTAAATCTTCTTAGATACATAGAAATGATCATACAACTACTGCTGGATTGTTTACTTCATTTTGATATCGAAATGCTCTAAATTGAATATATGCCCCTCATCTAATATTTAGGAAACTAGTGGTTTTGAGGGATTCTATCTAAATTGATCAGCACATACTAATTAATTAAATTCACATATTTTAAGTCTGAAATTCTGGAAAAGATACTGTATAAAGTATATGAAAAACAATTAGACAACATCTCCTTGAATTTCAGAGTTGTCCAAAGTAGAGCTAAAAATATGTAGCTTGGCTTTCTTCTAAATAAGACTTGGAAACATTCTCAAGTTGTTCAAGCCAAAAAGCAAGCAGGACTCCTTGAGTGCAGTCACACAGAAAATATAAAAACTTAGCCAGAGCTTTGGATTTTGCTCTACGAAGTTTATCCATCCATAAGTTAAAGGTTGTATTTTCCAGTGTGTATCCATAAAGTGCAAATTTAATCAATGTCTCCAACATTTGCAACCAGGGCATTTCATAATGCTAACACCATACTTGATTAGTTAATCTTAAAGAATGCTTCACCTTTAGTCCTCCAAAAGCCTATTCATAGGAAAGCCTATTTGCTATGGAGGCTGTATCTTTAAATTATATTTGTATACAACATAAATGAATGACCTGATCCCACTTATACTGGATTCCCCTCAGAAACCTCAGAGCTTGTCAAAGTGAAACATAATATTGGCAAAGTCACCTTTGTTTTTTCCAGATTTTTTTCCCAAGCAGATTGTTGTGCTTAGCCAGAGTAAAAGCAAACATACAGCACTGATAGATATATTAAATGACTGTACTCTAGAAAGCCTGATAATCTCTTTTTTTCTTTCCGCATGCCTGCTGCCACTTTTTCCTGCTATAAGTGTAAGCCTGTGCCTCATGAACATGAAATACATTTATAGAAAACAAGAAGTTCGTTGCAAAGACTGATCACAAAACTGCTATCCTAGTTCACAGTTTCAGGCCTTTCTAGCAGTGTCAACTGTCCCTGGAGACTCCCAACAGTCTGACATCAAAGTTCACTCCAAGAGCTGTTTTTATCTTCTATTTTGACTGATTTTATAAAATGTCAAATGCAACAAGCTTGCTGGGATGAGAAATAATTTAATCTCAACAAATTTGTGCTTCATTGGCATTTTCTCCTTGTTATTGTTTTACCATTAGGTTCTTATTAATGGGACTTGGAGTGGCTCCAGGCCTATTATGAAGCATTGGAAATGTAAAGCTTGTTTTCTGAGGGTGTTTGGTGTCCTGATATTCAGATATCATCCCTCAAGAGAGCAATAGTAAAATGACTTAAATGCTATAAAAACAAATTCAAATAACCACATTTGTTCTGCCTTCTAATTAAAAACTATTTCAACAAATTTTTTTTGACAGGTTCATCCTGCCTTGATCCAAACCATTGAAATCTATTGTGAAGATAAGTAGGCCTTGGAAGACAAAAATTTCTGTTCAGAATTCTAGAATCCAGTGCCCTTGGCCACTGTTTCCTCTGGAATAAGGAGGAAAGCAGATTGTCTGCTGGATTTTCTTACGGAACATCAGTCTGCAAGCACTGAACTATTTTTTCCAGGGGTACTTTAATAGAGCTAGCTCCATGTTTTTACAAGAGATGTAGTGGGACAAATGACCTCCCAGGACAAACATTTTGTTCATATTATATGGAAATGTTTGACAAGTGACACCATTCACATTTAAGTATATTTATTTTACATGAGAATCATCAATGAAAATCTATGAACAGTCATCTCTACTTTGCTCTTTAGACAAAACTAATTTTACTTAATTCTTCAGTCTAACAGTTCATTCTAAGATGATACTTGTCTGTAAGGGATAACTGAGTTAATAGCAATCAGTCACGGTTCAGGTGATAATATGAAGCTAAAATCAGAATCAATGACCAAGTTACTATGATTTGCTTGTGTTTTCATAAAGACTTAAACAACTCAGATCACATGCATTCCTTCAATGCTTTAGTGTTCTTTATCTGTAAAGACAGAGACTTGGGACACACTATTTTAAGACTGAAGCACAATACACACAGAGAAATGAATCACAGGTGTGATCATTGTTTTGACTATCACCCATACTGGGCACTGAGACAGGCAGGATGGTGTATTAAGGAGTTACTCTGTGAGCCAGGAGACTTGGCTGGGCTTTCTTTCCATTGTAGGTATTGAAAAACTGAGCCAAGCCACTTAGCTTCTCTGTCTTCAGTTTCCTTAACTGTAACATGTTTAAAAGTCTCTAAATGAACATGGAATTCCTCCTGAAATCAATGCTTTGTTATTCTAATAAGTTGTTAATAAAATTTAATGTTTTGAGTCTTTTTTTTTTTAATGTTTTGAGTCTTAAAGGAGCAGAACCTTAGTGTCTATTATTTGTCTAACCTAGGCTGTGACCTAAAAATTTACATACCAAAAGCAACTCATTTTAGGGGTTCCCACTATGGCACAATGAGATGGGCAGTGTTTCTGAAGCACTAGGATGTAGGTTCCATCCCCAGCCAGCACAGTGGGTTAAGGGCCCAGTGTTGCTACAGCTGTGACATAGGTCACAACTGTGGCCCAAATCTGATCCCTGGCCCAGGAACTCCACATAGCATACAGGGTGGCCAAAAAATTTTAAAAAAAGAAAAAAAAAATTAAAGCAACTCATTTTATAGAATACAGTTATCTTTAAAATCACTCTATTCTGAAGAAAATCTACCTCTTATGACTGCCTGCAGGAATATCCACTGATCAAACACCTATGAACAATATAAATGGATATTTACAGTAGAGGATGGGAAATAAATGTGCTCTGCCTACTTCTCCCCCATAAAAACATATTTCATCACCATGCTAAACATCAAATTTTTGATGCAAGTCAAATCATGAATTGGAATTGCCTAACTGCAACAATAAAGAAATTTAAAAAATGAACAATTAAATTATCTTGGCTTCTTTTATTAATCTTTACAATAAATGGATCTATTTCTGGGTGTGCTTCCGGCCAGAAAAATTTCACAATATATCTAGAATTTTATGAAAAAGATAAGAGTCTTTGTCCATTGTTATTTGAATGTACTCAAACAATGCCATCATTTACTATCTCTAATTATTTGTCTTATAGTAATCTAGTCCCTAAATATTAGTATGTTGGATAGAACCATCATAATTCACAATCAACAGTTTTGAAATTCTATTACATAACATTTTCTTTCATTAGATATTAAGTACAGTATTAAATATTACTAGAGAAGATAGATCAAAGCAGTCAGTGGAGAATCTGCAATAACTGTAAACATGGACATGCAAGAGTAAAAATAGGATTTAAAAACTTGTAGAGGCATCTCCTAACCAAACAATATTGAGTTCTTGAATTTGAATGTTGAATTGCTCAACATTTATGACAGTCTAACACTTTATAATATCCTTCTAACCTTTAGGGAAATAGCAAGATTCATGAATTCTGCCTCCATAAATGAGAAACAGAAAGCCCTGGTCACCACAAAGCTAATATAAATCATCTAAGCATATCATTTGAAAGGCAATGAATGAAAAAAGCTGGTTCTATGTTGCATATCCCTTGGTTGGCAAGAAGAGAAGCCAAAGCATGTGGCTGTTGATTTCATCAATGATCACAAGCTTATCTCCCTAATGCACAGAGGGCATTGGTGCTGGCATTTATGGTGGTATGACTAAGTCAAGCTCTGGGCTGTAAACTTGAGCATTTAGCCACTAGCGGCAGCAAGTGAATTTATGTTGCTGTTCTCACCACCACTTCTGCAATGGTTTTGGATGTTTGTAAGCACTAAGCCTTTCACTCCTCCAAGGTCTTAGTTATTGTGATACCCTACAACAGCTTTTCAATAAACTTTTCTGTTTAATCAGCCAGCATCATCTACTAATATGCCTTACTGATACAAGTGAGTACAAGTACTATGATTATTTTCCCCTAACACATTAAACTTCACAGAAACAAATGTTCCTCTGGAATCATTTCTTAGGTTCAAATCTTAGTGCTGATAATCAATAGATAAGTGATTTAAAACAAGGTCTTCATCTCTCTATGCTTTAATTTCTTCATATGAAAAGTGAGATAATAATTATCTCATGGATTTATTATGATTTATTATGAAGTAATACTGGTTAAGTATTTAGCATTGTGATTGTGATATACAAAATAATCAACATTAGTTAGCTGATAAAGTAAGAATTGTAATACAACAATAAATTATGCCAGTGAACAATGCAAAATCCATATCAATGCATTTCAACATTCTGTTTTTTCACAAACGTAATATTATTAATATTAGATGATTAAATCAAACTTCTTATGACTATATCATTGTACATATTCTTTCTCTGCAGCTGTTTTAAGGTTATTTATAAAATTACCACTTCTTTCAACTACCCCACCAAATATGAATCACTTTTCTTTAGATTATGTATTAAAATGGAAACTAAAAACCTTGTGACAAAGCTCGGTAATATTTTTGGTCCAGCAAGAAAAAAAAAAACTTATAAAACTCAAATAAATCACATTTATAGATTTGCAGTCAAACTATTTATACACAGAGATGAAACAGACAATGGACTATTGATAATATTCATGAATGTGAAAGTTTAGAGATTTTCCTATTGAGTTTAAAGAAAAAAAAACAAAATAAAAAGCAACAAAATACACCTAAGTATACATTCACATACACAGTACTTAATTTTAATTTGCTTAATTATTTAAATAAAATCTATTTATACTTTTTTTTTTTTTTTTGTCTTTTGTCTTTTCTAGGGCCGCACCCGTGGCATATGGAGGTTTCCAGGCTAGGGATTTAATCGAAGCTGTAGCTGCCGGCCTACACCACAGCCACAGCAACGCCAGATCTGAGCCGCATCTGAGACCTACACCACAGCTCACGGCAATGCTGGATACTTAACCCACTGAGCGAGGCCAGGGATCGAACCCACAACTTCATAGCTCCTAGTCAGATTCATTAACCACTGAGCCTCGACCGGAACTCCAATTTATACATTTTTTTTTTTTTCTTTTTAGGGTGGCACCCAAGGCAGATGGAGTTTCCCAGTCTAGGGGTCGAATTGGTGCTGTAGCCGCTGGCTTACACCACATCCATGTCAGATCCAAGCTGCGTCTATGACCTACATCACAGCTCACAGCAACGCCAGAGTTTTAACCCTCTGAGTGAAGCCAAGGATCACACCTGCATCCTCATGGATGCTAGTCAGATTCATTTCCGCTGAGCCACGACAGGAACTTCTACAATTTTTATATTACATTTCAATTATACTAGAGAGAATCAAGAATCTGGCATGGAGCATAATCTAATAGGAAATACAGTAAAATATGAGTATTTAGTTCTCTGTCAATATAGATTATCAACAGATTATCCCATTGTGGCTGAGCAGGTTAAGAACCCAACATAATGCCTGTGAGGACACAGGTTCAATCCCGGGCCTAGCTCAGTTGGTTAAGGATCTGGCATTGCCAAAAGCTGTGGTATATGTCAGAAATGCCACTCAGCTCCTATGTTGCTGTGGCTGTGGTGTAGGCAGCTCCGATTCAGCCCCTGGCCCAGGAACTTCCCTATGACGTAGATGTGGCCCTAAAATGAAATACAGATAGATAGACTGACAGACAGATAGATACAGATATAGACTATCAACAGTCATTTTAGATTCTGAAAATACATGACATTGTTTATAGAAGCATTTCTTTCTCCTTAAAATGCAATCAAATTTCTAAGACTGTAAGATCCGTAATTAACTTTAGTCCTAGATAGACTAATGTTACTTATTGAAACCAATATATTTTGCTTTGTTTTGTTTTTTAAACCAATGTTTTGATGCTTGACCTAGGCAGCTATTGCTAATAAAATTCCCTTATTTAAAATAACTCAGGAGTTCCTGTCGTGGCACAGTGGTTAACGAATCTGACTAGGAACCATGAGGTTGCAGGTTGGATCCCTGGCCTCACTCAGTGGGTTAAGGATCCAGCGTTGCCGTGAGCTGTGGTGTAAGTCGCAGATGCGGCTCAGATCTGGCATTGCTGTGGCTGTGGTATAGGCCTGTGGCTACAGGATCAATTCGACCCCTAGCCTGGGAACCTCCATATGCTGCAGGAGTGGCCCTAGAAAAAAGGCAAAAAGACAAATAAAATAAAATAAAATAACTCAGTTAACAAATGTCAAAAAATCCTTTTTTTCTTTTAAGGATTGTGTAGTGCATGATACATTTCAATATGTAAATGTAATTGATTAATGCATTCCCTAAACTATTGCACATAGAACATTTTATGCTGTAACTAAAATAATTACTTATCCACCCTAATTCAAGTAATGAAATGATGATGTAATGAGATTTGTACAGTAAAAAATAAGTCTTGCTTTGACAGAAAAAAAATAGTCTCAAGATTATCAGTCAGGGCAAAAACATAAGAATTGAGTATTCACAAGTACCTACAAATTGATGGACTATTTCCCCTAAGTATTATTACCTTTCAAGTACCTTGTTGTTATTTTCCTCTGTACTTCATTTTTTAGGTCATTTACATTTATAATTAAATAATATTTTATATTTCTTAAGAATTTTTCTTTAAGCATTTTTTCTATTAATATATTTTAATTCTAACAAAGGTCAATTATTTTGAACTTAAAAGTAGGAAAATATTGAGAAAGTCATAGCCTGCTCCTTTCCCCAACAGACAGAATTCTTGACTTCATAGACCTCTATAACCTAATGAAATCCATTTTACCATTGAAATTATTAGGATTTATTGCTAAAATTTTCTTAATTTTTTGATTTCATACTAATAATCTATTTTGCTATTTATAATTGAGCTCATTTCTATCATCTCTCCAAACTGTGGGTCACTGATAAGGAAAATCTGTATACTCTTCATCCTCCTATACTTAATGCAGTGGCATTATATGCAAGTTACAACATAAATTTTGTAGAATAATAGATGGATAAATGAATAATTGGATGATCATATACTTATGGTAAATAATCTTAAAAGTTATTTATGTTCAAAATCTGAACAAAATCCACTAAACCTAAAAATTCATAATCTATATTGACCCTTGCATGAAAATGAATAAGGCATATTTCAATTTCAGATTCTTCAATTACTCTAGAAAAGCTTTTTGTCTCCATTTTTTAATGTTTTATTTTTCATAATACTGAAATGGGACCTGTGCACTATTGAAAGGAAAAAGATTTAATGATTTATGAGCTAGTTTATTTTCTATTTTAAAGGCATTCTGGATAGCAACAGGTGTACAAGCTCCATTTATTCCATCAAGACACCATTTTATGGTACTATTGCATAATTCTTTATTGAGTGAAAACAAAAACAAACACAAAAATCACTTTAATCCACATTTTATAGGCCAGAAAGACCTTTCAGAATTGGAAAAATATTAATACACTGAGAAATTGTGTATTTATACACACACATACATACACATACACATACCTTTCTAAAAAATGAAACTGAATAAAACACACACTTAAGTCTATGAATGCACGAGTAATGAAAGAAAAGTTATAAAGAGATTCATTCATTCCCAGACAATAAAATCACTGTTGTCAGTCACCTTCTTTCATCAAATCAGCCTGAAAAATTCCAAAACTATCAGTTTTTTTTTTTTTTTCCCTTTACCTCCCAGGCTGTATTGTCTAAAGAGAATATGGTAATATAAAACCTTTGGGTTCAAAGTGAAAAATTCTTACTGTGACATATGAAAAGCTAAGACTGATGGTAACCAACAAATCATTTTATTTCTCCTCCCATTTCTTTTCTCATTCTGTATGTCTTCTGTATTAAGCATAACTGTAAGAAAGATAGTCATCTCTGTCTAGACTAGGTGGCAGAAAAGGTGTTTTTGGAGCAATGTTAGGAACTCAAGAACTAATGGTAAACTGAAAGACTAAGCTTTGAAAACTGGTAAAAAAACAGAAGGTGGTCAGGAAACATTACTAACCATGCTTAATAGAAAGGGTCTGATTAGAACTCTGCCCCTACAACTGCCAAAGTCTGCTACTGGGCCTTGGTGTTGCATTCACTGAAAACCTCTTCATTTCCTATAAATGAACCCTAAATACTCACGCTTCCAACTCCATATTCAAAGTTTTTTGTGGGAGCAACTATTTGGCTGAACCCATTTCACATGTCAAACTTTGGTCATTGGGGCAGAGAAATGAAAGTTAGTCTTACTTTTAATACTATGGTGAGAAACATGGCACTACATCTCAAGATAATACACACATAGAAGAGTATTCCAAAACAAGAAATGAAACCAAACTGAGAACAATCAAAATTAAACTGAAAAGTCCATAGCCTTCTTCTACATTGTCTCATATCTGTCTAAGTTTTTCAGTTATTACTGAATGACCACTGTATTTTTGTCTCCATCTAAAAACTTATTCCTGGGATTCAGATTCTTACATCCAAGGGCTGGTAGATATTTATACTTATATAGTTCACACATATCTCAAAACTAAATATGATGTATACATATCATTTCTCATTAATCTCCCCCCATTCATCTCCAAAAAAAGATTGTTCCTCATTTCTTCACTCAGGAAAAAATTAAAACATTCTACTAATTGCCAAAATCAAGGAGTTATCCTAACAACTGTTTCTTCTCTTACCTTCCAAGGAATCATTTACCAAAACGGGCCATTTCTACATCATATTATCATAGAGTCGCCACCCCACTTTCAATACTTGCCTTTAATACTTGGCAATTTGATTATGGCAAACTCCTGTTTTCTTTGCCCTTAGTGTCACTCCTTTTCCTATACAGTCAATGTGATATTTCTAAAAGTAAAATCACACTATGCCAAATACCTTCTTAAATGGATTCAAAAACTTCCTGTCTTTTATTATGGTTTATAAACTTGCTTTCATAGTTATAGGCTGTAGTGAGTTTTATACATGTTTTATTCTTCAGGCTCCCCTATCACCATTTTCTTAGCATCCTATAAACCAAATTTATAAAATCACATTGTATCTATATTTTTAAATGTTTGTTAGAATCTTTTAATAATAGGATATTAAGAAAAATAAATGAATGGCTGCACTAAATGTACTTAATAGTTGTAAGATACATGCTATTTTTTGGAAATATCAAAATGTAAGAAAGATGTGTGCCGTGTAGCTAAAAACTGCCAGTATCTAGAATTTCATAAACATTTCTATTTCTTGTGGCTTCCATGTCTTGGCATGAGCTTCTCTGTCATCCTAGAGGGTCAAATCACCCCCCACCAGCTTTTAATCATATTAAAAACTATATGTAAAAATTGTTCTCAAGAAGTCTTTTACTGATTCACCGTCTAGAATCTCCTCAATAACCGAAGATACTCCCAGCAGCATAATATTTTCATTTAGTACCCATTGTTGCCTCTGCCTATGTAGTTAAATGCTGGTTAGTCTGATGGTCCCAAAGATGTCAATGTTCTAATCCCCAGAACCTGAAATTTTTACTTTTATGGTAAAAAGAGTATTGTAGATATGATCAAATTAAGGAATTTGGGATGAGATTATTTTGGACTACCTAGATGGGCTCAATATACTCACATGTAATACTTCAAGGAGACCCTTAAGAAGCTTTACAGGCATCAACTGGTATTAAGTTCTTCCTTTAATGGGGATCTTGGTATCACATCTTCATCTCTACAAATATATGCATATATTACAAGTTTTCTTAGTCCCAGGTGGGAACAGTAACCAGACTTCCAAGTATGTTATCATTCTCCTTCTTCGAAATGCGTACATGTTTCATATATGTTGAAATATACTCATCTTAATATTTTATTTAAAAATAGAAAATTAGATAGGTAAGATATTAAGAAATGATTGATATATTTGAGAATTTTCCAGAATTACTAGTAATTCTGATATGTGAATAGACATATTACTTTGTCTTTGGTAGAACTAAAGTAATATATGGTTCCTGGCTCATGGTGAAATAGAATACGGTAAAGGAAGTTAAGACATGTCTTTTCCCATTCTTCCTACTTCAAAAATAAACACATCCTACAAACTTTATATCTCATAAAGTCTTTTTAGGACCACACCTGTGGCATATGGAACTTCCCAGGCTAGGGATCGAATCAGAGCTGCAGCCAATAGCCTATGCTACAGCCACAGCAATGCAGGATCCGAGCTTCATCCATGACCTACACCACAGCTCATAAAATCGTGGGATTCCTTAATCCACTGAGCAAAGCCATGGATAAAACCCTCATCCTCATGGATACTAATTGGGTTCATTACCACTGAGCCACAATGGGAACTCCTCATAAGATTTTTAATAAGAAAAATATAGGTTAGAGTCTTCAAACTATGTTCAGTAAATGTCTAGAATTTTAATGTAGCCTAGTAAAGAAAAAGTAATTTACTAAGTACAAAATATTAATTAAAAGGGAGAGTAAAGCCATTTTGATATTTTGTTAAAAAAATACATTCAAGTTAAGAGGCTCAATGTAAATTAATTTAAAAAATGATATTTGTCCAAATAATTTCCCCAAACTTATGTTTATCAAATTAAAAGACCAAAAATATTGGATGGCAAAATCTACTACGATGATAGTGCATAGAGTTAAAAATATTTAAGATATTTTTAAAAAGTAAAAATGGAAAAGAAATGGCCAAAAAAAAAAATGCAATCTTGAAAGCTTATTATGCTTGTCAATTGAGGTTTTATTTTTCCTTTTTTTTTTTTTTTCCAAGCTGCATCTGCAACCAACACCACATCTCATGGCAATAAATAAAATATTTTAAAAGATCTATTCAAAACAAAAAGACCTCAGTGTGAAGCAGTCATCATTTTTGCTCAAGATCTCATATAGTTCCTGTTACATAGGAGCTATTCAATAAATGATTTTCTTACACATGCACACATACTTTCTCACATGAGCACCTGTGCACACATATACACAATTCAGAAATAACTTTAGATGTAATGTCAACTGTGTTTAACACTCCTTCTCCCATGTAATACAGCTTTTTTTATTGTTTTGTTTTTTGGTGCGTTTTTGTTTGGTTTTTGATGCTATTTTGACCTAGTTTTGTGGTTTGGACTAAGGAACAGCCAGTTCCCCTTCTGTTTTTTTGTTTGTTTGTTTTCTGTTTTTGTTTTTTTGTTTGTTTGTTTTTTGCTTTTGAAAGTCCCACCCACAGCATATGGAAATTCCCAGGCTAGGGGTCAAATCGGAGCTACAGCTTCCAGCCTACAGCACAGCCATAGCAAAATAGGATCCAGGATGTGTCTGCCACCTATACCACAGCTCATGGCAACACCAGATCCTTAACCCACTGAGCTGGTCTGGGGATCAAACACGAAACCTCATCGTTCCTAGTCAGAATCATTTTTGCTGCACCACAATGGGAACTCCCAGTTCCCCTTTTTGAACAGCTGATTAACTGCTTCCCTTTGGCACTCTGAAACTCAGGGCCTCTGTGTATTTGCCCTAAGCACCCTGGGCTCAATTATCAGACAATTAAAGACAACCCTTATATTCCAGAGCCTAGGAAATTATTCAAATTATCCAATCCACAGGGAATCCTGGAAACATAGCTAATCCAACCCCATTTGTTGTACATAAGCTACCTCCTACAGCTCCACCTACTTGTTATTGATAATGATGCAGTACCCAGGACGAGACTGGGCATATAGCCTCTGAACATAATCTCATGTTGACTAGTTTCATAAAACATCTCATTAAACTTTACGGTTAAAATTATGTTCATGTCAAGCAATAATTAAGGCTTTTTATAATTTTGGCAATATATTTTTGCATTCAATTTTAGGAAGTGGAAATATAAAGAATACAACAGCTTAACATATTAAAAATATTATTTAGGCTAGTTTCTAATATAGAATCCCATATAGAACATGAAAGACAACAAATCTATTACATGAGCTAGCATATCAAGTCACAGCTTCCTAGGCTATTAAAAGCTTTATGGATCCTCTCTCAGTCGGAAGTGACTAACACTAGGTGTCATGGCATCCTGCTGACAGCTTAGGTCTTATATGACAGTAGTGATTAAACATTATCCATAATTTTTTTTTCATTTTGTCAAATTGAATTATAATTTTCAAGGCAAATAAAAGAATCATTTGTCACAAATATTCATAGAGCTGTCCTCAATGATATCATGAGATTAGACTCCTTCAAACTGAACTTGCAGAGAATGGATTCAAAATTTCAATATAATGTGTCAAAAATGAAAATTAACTCCTTATTCATCTTCCAAGTAGTGAAAGGAAAAATGTCTATGGTCATCCTCTTGCCAGATATTCTCCAGATATGTACAAAATAAAATACAAAAGTATTTTAAAAATTGTCTCCTTTAAGAACTTTCCTACTGTGAGATAAATTAAAGCTGACAAAGGAGACTCGTATCCTCCTATGTCACTTTGTAAGATTTTAGTTTTATTTTTTTCAAAGAAATAAGGTAACAATAATAATGAAAAATCCAAACTAGATAGAATTGGAAAAAAAAGCTGTGTGTAAATAAAAGAAATGAGCCGTTCCAGTCTTTCAGTCTGATAAATGATTGACATTTTCAACGTCTTGAGAAACACATTTAAGGAGCTAAAGTCATAATTTTAGGTCCAGTTGAATTCTACATGCCAGAAAACCAAAATAGTGCTAAGAAAATCTACCTTCAGTCCCAAATACTATTTAGAATTGATACATTCATTTTATATCACAACTTTTTCATTGACTACCTATTAGATACCAGGTGCTGTGCTAAGTATTACTTGTCAGGAAATAAGGAAAGCATGGTCTACCTAGTAATTATTTCAACAAAGATATAAAAGGCCCTTTTATATACACTTGGGATAATGTTGAACAAAGTATACACATCTTTGTGTATTTTATATTTAAGTGGAGGAGAGGAAGACAGAAAAATAATATTAATATGTTATGGAATGATGAGCACTACAAAGAAAACTGAAGCCAAGTGATGAATCAGAGTTTATTTATTCCTTCACTATTTCAATAAACATTTATTAAACCTATACTATAAGCCAAGTCCTTTTTAGGCAAGAGAGGCTCATCATTTAAAAATAACAAAAACAAAATAAAAAACCCAAAGAACAACAACAAAACCAGAATCTCTCATTACATTACACTGTAAGAAAAAAAAAATCAATCAATCAATAAAAATAAAACATGTCAGAAGGTGTCCTATGGTAAGTACCTCATATGTAACATCAAAGAAGGAAAGAAGTTGACCTGGTTAACAAATGAGGCAGCCAAAAATGTTGGTGCAAGTTCAAAATAGACTCTGCCCATTTTCAGCTCCACTGAGGTCTGGCCCCAGATTCAGAAGCAGTTTCTCCCAATGGACAGAGCTGTGAGCAGTGAATTCAATCATTCACTGCTCATGGAAGGAGAAATATATATTGATTCCTCAATTGTGCCACTGATTTAGCTCATTGGTCAGGAGTTTCAAAGAAAAAGGAATTATAAATCAGTGCTAAGAATTCTGGGAGAGAATTATGCAGATAATCACATGGGAATGAATACAGAGCAAGTAGATATTACCAAATAATGTCAATTTCCATGAAAGAGAATCCATTTCCATGGAGGACCTCTTCAACAAAGTAGTCAGGATGATTATTCAAAGTGCTTGTACAATGGGTTCATGACCAGAGTGGTCATAATGGAAATAAATAAGGCTATGCACGGTTCCAATAAGTTGGATTTGCTCTCACTAAAGCCGATGTAGTTTCTATCACTGTTGAATGCCCATCTTGACAAAGGCAGAGATTTTTGCAGAGTCCTCTAACTATCACTATTCTTGGGAAGTCTAGCCAGTCACTCGTTGATAAGTCAATTAAATATGACCCCTTCTTCCAAGTAGAAAATGATGATAATCTTTTTCTAGAAAAAAGTTCCACACTCTGGATGAGCATTTTCCTTCCTTGTCCATAGTGCATCCATCAACACACCATCAGGCTTACAAAATTCCTGACATCTCAAAGAATATTTAATGTGACACTGCCTCAGACCAAGGTACCCACTTTATCACCAAAGAGGTATGACTATGAATTAATGACTGTAAGATTCACAGCTCTTACTAACTACATTCAATTACACTGATGGACTCAATAAAGAAGCAAGCTCAGAGGCAAAATCTAAAGTCATTGTCCTCCAGTACACAGTATGTGCACTGAACCAATAGCTGATAATTAGGTCTGGGAAGCAAGAAAGAAATGCAGGATTGCTTTATCACCATTATTCCATTATTCACTTTTAAATTGGTGCTTCCCATCCCCTTAGACTTTCCCAAGTTAGAAGTGCTACTTTCTAAGTGAAGAAGAGAGTTATAACTACCTTAAGCTTCTATACCTGGTGAAACTGTAATGGTGGCAGTACTCTATCTTCACAATCATGAGTAGATACAGCTGGCATTATACAAGAAGATCAAAAAGAACTATATCTGGAATGGAGTGATTTACTGGAATGTCTCCTTCTTGGCTTTTTTTTTTTTTTCTCTTGCCTTTTAGAGCCACACATGTTGGCACAGGGAAGTTCCCAGGCTAGGGGCCAAATCAGAGCTGCAGCTGTTGGCATATGCCACAGCCACAGAAATGTGGGATCCGAGCTGCATCATCAACTTACACCATAGCTTCTGGCAATGCCAGATTCTTAACCCACTGTGTGAGGCCAGGGATGGAACCCGCATCCTCAAGGATACTAGTGGGGTTTGTAACCCACTGAGCCACAACTGGAACTCCCTATTTTGCCATTTTTGTAACCAGTGATAAAAATAACTGAAAATGTCCATTGTATAAAACACAGCCCCATAAGCCCAAAGTACTTGAGGAATCATGACACAAAGATCAAGGTCTCAATCACCCTATTCAGCAAGATCCCAGATTACTGCCGAAGTTGACCAGGTGGAATTTCCTTTTAAAGTTTGTGCATTTGGTTGTTTATTTAAGGATACACAACTAGCAATAAATGTTGAGATCATTATTTCATCCTTATTCTCAGGGAAGAATTAAAGGTGAGTATGGAATATATTAGCAGAGTATAAGCATATCTGAGTTGCACAAGGGATAAACTGTAGCAAATTCAGATCATGCATTAGGTCATCTCTCCTCCCTGGCCTTGTTTCTGAGTGGAATGACACCTAATGCCTGGTAATTTTACCATTCTGTACTTATCTTCAAAAGACTGAGAAGCTCACTGGATATGCTGTATCAGTGCCTCACTTATAACATACACTGAGAGCCCCTTATTTTCCTCCCACTGGGTTTCTGTTTGTTACTGAAGTATAAGATTCAGATTCCTTAACAAACACCACATGTTCAAGGGGATTAATACTCACCGGGGTTAAAGCAGAAGATACGTTGTACAGACAATATTATTTTTCTCTCTGATCTTCCCAGGACAAACAGTCTGGAGAGGCAACCTCTCTGAAGATGTCAAAAAAATAGAGAAATTACTTGCCCAAATGTTATAACCTGCACAACAATGCAACTCCTTATATTTGTTTTGCCTTCTTCCCTGCCTCACACTGATCCCACCTCCCCCAGGCATCCACAGAACTGCATGACCAATAACATCTTTATTTCATGAATTTTCTGTCAGATCACATTTTTAGGGAATACAGATTAAGACAAAATGTAAGAAAATATTTGTCCACCATCTATGGTGGCCATGATGATGTTACAAACTACAGGGACATTAGAAGACACAAAGATGCTAAAGAAAAACCAACATCTATTTCAAAAGCAACCTAAATATCCATTAACAGATGAATGGATTAAGAAGATGTGGTACATATATATACAATGGAATATTACTTATCCATAAAAAGGACAAAATAATTGCATTTTCAGCAACATGGATGCAACTAGAGATGCTCATGTTAAGTGAAGTAAGTCAGAAAGAGAAAGAAAAATACCATAGAATATAACTTATATGCGTAATCTAAAATATGGCATAAATGACCCTATCTACAAAACAGAAACAGATCAGATATGCAAAGCAGACTTGTGGTTGTTGGCGGGAGGGTTGAGGGAGTGGGATGGTGTGGGAGTTTGGGGTTAGAGGATGCTAACTGTTACATCTGGAAGGGATAAGCAATGGGTTCCTACTGTACAGAACTGGGAACTATGCCCAGTCTCAAGACGAAAGCTTATAATTTTAGCAAATTAAAAATATTAAAAATAGTTTACAGACAGGAAAATATTTAAATTCCTACAAAAGAAAAGGAAAAATCAAACAAAAGTACTAGGAGAGAACAATATTTAAGTCTGAAATTTTATAAAGCTTGCTTTGGAATACCTTATCTGTGGTAAGACTTTTATAATACTTTGACATTATATTACAGGCAGATAATACTAATAGAATTGATTAAAGTATTAAAATATATACTACATTAACTTATTCCTCATGTTTTTTAATATTTTAATAATAAATATAAAGAAGTTTTTGGTGTTTACATTAATTTATGTGTTTTTAAAAGAATTATATTTTAGAAAATAATTTTTGTTTAGCATTATTTTTATTTTTAGAATTATTTTTAGATTCAACAATATAATAAAAGTAATTTTTGTCAATCAACATTTAAAAATATATATGCTTCCAGTTATTTTAATACCCCTTATCACTCTTAAAAGTATATATTTTTGAACACCGAATAGCATGGTCACCATAATTCTAGTGCAGAAAACAAGAAACATGTAAAAATATACAAATAAATATATGAAATAACTTTAAAGTAATGATAAGCCCTTTCAAGGAAAAGGAGAAAATTAGGACTAGGGAAATTTACATTATTTTATTTTGTCACACTTACATACAGCATGTGGAAGTTCCTGACCAAACCCATGCCACAGCAGTGACAACACAAGACTCTTAACATGCTGAGCCACCAGAGAACTCCAGATTATTTTAGATTAGTTTGTCACCAAAGATGTCTTAGACAAGGAGACATTTCAGCAAACACACAGACAAAATGATGCTGCATCGATGTGGATTATCTGATAGAAGAGCAATCTAGGCAGCAAAAAAATACAGAAAAAAGGACTTGATTTGAAATTGAGCCTAACGTATCTGTAAATTACAAAAATGCCATTGAGATTAGAGGAGATCCAGCAAGGGACAGGTGATTGGAAAGTTCATGAAATTGTAGGAATGAAATCCATTAGACATGGACGGCCCTGTAGTTTCTTAGAATGATTTTTTTTTTCATTCATTCTAATTGTGATAGAAAGTACTAAAAAAATTTTGAGGGTTGAAGTAGCATGATCTGGTTTACATTTAGAAATTTTCTTCTGGTTTCATATGGAAAACAGGTTGCAAGAATAAAGAAGTGGGGAAAAACAGTTACACAAAAAGTGGTGGATATAAAACATTAAAAATTAAGACAGGAAAGGAACTTAGAAGATTTGAATGTTGTCTACACACCAAGCACTCTGGACATTTATATAAATTACGGAATATATATAAGAGAGATGTGTATAAATTAGTTGATGGTACAGGAACATATTAAAATTTAAAGTTTCAATTGTATATATATTAGTAAAGCATATAGGAAGTAGTACACAAATACACAGTTGAAAATAAATGGCATCTAAAACTTTCAGAATTACTCTAACAAGGATTAAGTTTCAGTACAAAAATTAATGAAATGATATTATCTCAATATGCATATGCAAATATAAAAAAGTGGTTATGCTCAACAATAGCATAAGCAAAAGATTATTATAATAAGCTCTATTATCTGAATTAATGAATGGCTCACCTCACTTGATAAGGTCACATTGAGTCCCAATGTGTATCTTAATCAATTTTATCATTCAGCTCTATAAATCTAATTAATTCTGCATATTTTAATAAGAAATGAAAATCACAGAGATCAAGGGAAGTTGCCTATGGGAGTCAGGCAGAAATCAAGAGGAAAAACTCTTCCTGCTTTAGTATACTCCCAAATTTGTTTTTTTATATTTTCCAAGAATTCGCCATATAGATATTTAATGGTCTTAAGATATTTAAATGTTTCTTTGATATAAATCCCCACATTTTATTTCATAGTTAAGATTCCTCAAATTTCTTGCTTCTTTGTTATATTGATTAATAAAATTACATATGAAATGACTACATGTACAAGATCTATGAGGTCCTCACTTGCTGAATATCTACATTTGATTGCTGTATTACTCTCTTCCTTTGTAAAATGGATATAGATATCTCCCTAAAAAGAAAATAGTTTGCTTTGAAAATAAATTTCTGTGCAATTTCTTCAAATTATCCTTGGAGATAGAACCTAGAAGCAAAACGTATTACATTGCCAAATGCATTCCTCAAGAGGCCACATAAATTTAATCTTCAGTAGGGAAGCTACATAAAGACTAGATTGCAACAGCCATCTTTTGTAACCAGATTTAAAACACTTCATGTAGTTACACAAAATTGTATGGGCCTATCAAATCAT
The DNA here is from genome assembly GCF_054392235.1 of Sus scrofa. Lineage (NCBI taxonomy): Eukaryota > Metazoa > Chordata > Mammalia > Artiodactyla > Suidae > Sus > Sus scrofa. The sequence continues at coordinate 111,724,528 of NC_139397.1, read as the reverse complement.
TTTATTATTCTCTGCTAAAATTATAATATAATATAATTAATTATAATTAACTCTAAAACCACTAAACTTTTCAAAACATTTTTATTTTTCTACTAAACATTACTTATGGTAATTAAAAATAACCATGATTGAAGACATCATTATTAAATTCAAACTATTGTATAGCATATGACTTTTAAAAATGAAGTCTTCAACCTACATGCCAAAGTACACTGGGGCATCACAAGGACTAACAGGGGCATTATGCAATGTTTAATATTTCAAAAAAACCAGAGTGGAATCTATTGGATATTATGCCAATTAAAAACTTTAACTTATTTTTGAATATAAGCACGTAATAAATGGAATTATTAGCTGTTGTTTTGTTTTTATTTAATTTCTGTTTATAAGTATTGCAAGAAGAGATACTGAGGCAGTAAAAGTGCCATGACATGAAAGATTTTGGGAACCACTGTTATATACTGATTTCAGAAAAATGTGCTATAAGACTACCAATTTGACCAGGAACATGCCAGGATCACTTAAAAATTAGAGAGTTACTGAACATTCAAAACCTGGCCCAGGGATTTAGATGGTGGAATAGAAGGACTGGAGCTCAACTTCTCTCCTAAAAACAACAAAATTCACAACTAAAGGCTGAACAATCTTCAACCAAATGGACCGGAAACCTTAAAAAAGATACCCTACTCCAGAAGAAGAAGAGGAGGCCACATCAAATGGTAGGAGGGGCAATTTCATGACATAAACAACCACATACCTCCTGGGTGGAAGGCCCCACAGACTGAAAACTAACTGGTTCACAGAGACTCACCTACAGGAGTGAGAGTTCTGAGCCCCACATCAAACTCCCATGTGTGGGGATCTGGCACTGGGAGAAACAGCCCCTGGAGCATCTGGCATTGAAGGCCAGTGGGGCTTGTGTGCAGGAGCTCCACAGGACTGGGGGGAAACAGAGACCCCATTCTTAAAAGACACACACAGACTTTCATGTGCACTGGGTCCCAGGGCAGAGCGAGGTCTCCACAGGAATCTAGGTCAAACCTGACTGCAGTACTTGGAGGACATCCTGGGAAAACAGGGGTGAATGTGGCGTGTTGTGAGGGAAGGACAATGAAAGCAAAGCTCTTGGGAATATTCAGCAGCATGCCTTTCTCTGGAGGTGGCCATTTTGGGAAAATCTGGTCCAATCCATCAGCACTGAGAAGCCCCAGGGCAAACAACAACCCAGGTGGGATCACAGTCCTGCCCCTCAGTAAACAGACTGACTAAAGACCCACCAGGCACACAGCTTCCTCTAATCTCATCCAGAGACAAAGCCCCACCTACCAGAGGGATTAGAATCAGCTCCACCTACCAGTGGGCAGGCACCAGTCCCTCCCATCAGGAAGCCTACAGCAAGCCACAATACTGACTTCAGCCACAAGGGGGGGCAGACACCAGAAGTAAGAGAGGCCACAACCCTATTATCTGAAAAAATATCACCACACCAAAAACCTATAAAAATGAAAAGACAGAGAACTATAACTCAGATGAGGGAGAAAGAAAAAACCCCAGAAAAGCAGCAAAGCAAGGAGGATATTCTCAGTCTTCAGGAAAAAGACTTTAGACTGCTGATGCTGAAGATGATGCAAGACATTAGAAATAAACTGGAGGCAAAGATGGACAATTTACAGGAAACACTGTCCAAAGAGATACAAGATATAAAACTTAAACAAGAAGAGATGCAAAATACAATCACTGAAATAAAATATTCATTGGAAGCAACCAACAGCAGAATGTGGAGGCAGAAGAACCAATAAGTGAGGTGGAGGACAGATTAGTGGAAATCATAGATGCAGAACAGAAAGGAGAAAAAAGATTGAAAACAAATGAAAAGAGTTTCAGAGGACTCTGTGACAACGTTAAACACACCAACATCTGTATTATAGGGGTTCCAGAAGGAGAAGAGAGAGAGAAGGGGACAGAAAAAAATATTCCAAGAGATAATAGTCGAAAACTTCCCTAACATAGGAAAGGAACCACTCACTCAAATCCAGGAAGCACAACGAGTACCATATAAAATAAACTCAAGGAGGAATACCCTGAGACACATATTAATCAAACTGACCAAAATTAAAGACAAAGAGAAAATCTTGAAAGCAGCTAGGGAAAAGAAACAAAGAACATACAAGGGAACCCCAATAAGGTTATCAGCAGATTTTTCAGCAGAAACTCTGCAGGCCAGAAGGGAGTGGCATGATATACCTAACATAATGAAAGGAGAAAACCTCCAACCAAGATTACTTCACCCAGCAAGGACCTCATTCAGATTTGAAGGAGAAATCAAAAGCCTCTCAGAAAGGCAAAAGCTAAGAGAATTCAGCAACACAAAACCAGCCTAGAAAATATACTAGAGGAACTTCTATAGGCAGAAAAGAAAGGACAGCAACAGGAAACAAAAATTCCACAAATGACAAGGCTCACCAGTAAAGGTATATATACAGTAAATATATGAAATCATACATGCACAATTATGCCATCAAAATCAGAAATCATGAGAAGAGGTGGGTACAAGTGCAGGACAATGGAGATACACTGGCAATTAAGAGACAAACAACTTAGAACATTCTCATATATACAGACTCTTCTATCAAAACTTCAGAATAACTGCAAACCAAAAATCTACAATTGATACACAAACAAGTAAGAAAAATCAACTCAAATACAACACTAAAGATAGTCATCAAACCAGAAGAGGAGAGAACAAGAGAAGAAGGGAAGAAAAAAGAGCAACAAAAACAAATCCAAAGCAATTAATAAAATGGCAATAACAACATACATATCAATAATTACCTTAGTCCATTGTTAATGGACTAAACGCTCCAACCAAAAGACACAGACTGACTAAATGGATACAAAAACAAGATCCATATATATGCTGTCTTCACAAGACCCACTTCACTTCTAGGGACACATACAAATTGAAAGTGAAGGATGGAAGAAAATATTTCATGCAAACGGGGATTTCAAAAGAAAGCTGGAGTAGCAATACTCATATCAGACAAAATAGACTTTAAAATGAAGAATATTTTAAAGGACAAAGAAGGTCACTACATAATGATCAAAGGATCAATCCAAGAAGATACAACAATTTTAAACATCTACGCACCCAACACAGGTTCACCACAATACATGAGGCAACTGCTAACAACCTTAAAAGGACAAATCAACAATAACACAATCATAGTGGGGAACTTTAACACCCCACTTACAGCAATGGACAGAAAATCAATAAGGAAACACAAGCCCTAAATAATGCATTAAACCAGATGGACTTAATAGATATTTATAGGACATGCCATCCAAAAGTAACAGAATACACATTCTTCTCAAATGCGCATTGAACATTCTCTAAGATTGATCACATCCTGGGCTACAAATCCAACCTTGGTAACTTTAAGAAAATTGAAATCGTATCAAGCATCTTCTCTGACCACAATGCTATATGACTGGAAATCAACGACAAGAAAAAAACTGCAAAAAACACAAACACGTGGAGAATAAAAAACATGCTATGAAACAACTAATGATCACTGAAGAAATCCAAGAGGAAATTAAAAAATACCTAGAGGCAAATGACAACAAAGATACGACACTCCAAAACCTATGGGATGCAGCAAAAGCCATTCTAAGAGGAAAGCTTATAGCAATACAAACCCACCTCAAGAAACAAGAAAAAACTCAAATAATCAAGCTAATATTACATCTAAAGCAGCTTGAGAGAGAAGAGACAAGACCTAAAGCTAGTAGAAGGAACGAAAGAAAGATCAGAGCAGAAATCAATGAAATAGAAACAAAGAAAACTATAGGAAAGATCAATGAAACTAAAAGCTTGTTCTTTGAAAAGATCGATAAAATTGATAAACCCTTAACCAGACTTATCAAGAAAAAAGAGAGATGACTCAAATCAATAAAATTAGAAATGAAAAAGGAAAAGTAACATGAACATCACAGAAATACAAAGGATCATAACAAACTACTGCATGCAAATATATGCCAATAAAGCAGACCACCTAGAAGAAATTGCCAAATTCTTAGAAAAGTACAATCTTCCAAGACTAAACCGAGATGAAATAGAAAAGATGAATGGACCAATCACAAGAACTGAAATTGAAACTGTGATTAAAAAACTTTCAACAAACAAAAGTCCAGGACCAGATGGCCTCTCAGGCAAATTCCATCAAACATTTAGAGAAGAGCTAACACCTATCCTTCTGAAACTATTTCAAAAAATTGCAGAGGAAGCGGTACTCCCAAACTCATTCCATGAGGCCACCATCACCCTGATACCAAAACCAGAAAAGATACCACAAAAAAAGAAAACCCTAGGCCAATTTCACTGATGAACATCATTGCAAAAATCCTCAACAAAATATTAGCAAACCACATCCAACAATACATTAAAAAGATTGTACATCATGATCAAGTGCGATTTATCCCAGGGATGCAAGTGTTCTTCAATATCCACAAAGCTATCAGTGTGATACACCTAATTAACAAACTGAAGAATAAATACCATATGATCCTCTCAATAGATGCAGAAAAAGCCTTTGACAAAATCCAACACCCATTTCTGGGAAAAACCCTTCAGAAAGTGGCCATAGAGGGAATCTACCTCAACATAATAAAGGCCATATATGACAAACCCACAGCAAACATCATTCTTGAAGGTGAAAAGCTGAAAGAATTCCCACTGAGATCAGGAACAACACAAGAATGTCCGCTCTCACTGCTACTCTTAAACATGGTTTTGGAAGTCCTAGCCATAGCAATCAGAGAAGAAAAAGAGATAAAAGGAATCCAAATTGGAAAGGAAGAAGTAAAACTATCTCTATTTGTAGGTGACATGATTCTATACCTAGAATATCCTAAGGACGTTACCAGAAAACTGTTATAGCTCATCCATGAATTTGGCAAAGTCATGGGATACAAAATTAATCCACAGAAATCGACAGCACTTCTATATACTAACAATGAAAGAGCAGAAAGAGAAATTAGGGAAGCAATCCCATTTACCATCGCATCTAAAAGAATAAAATACTTAGGAGTAAACCTACCTAAAGAGTCAAAAGACATGTACTCAGAAAACTATAAGACACTGATGAAAGAAATCAAAGATGACACAAACAGATGGAATGAAACACCATGTTTATGGATTGAAAGAGTCAATATTATCAAAATGACTATACTACCCATGACAATCTACAGATTCAATGCAATCCCTATCCAAGTACCAATGACATTTTTCACAGAACTTGAACAAAATATTTTATAGTTTGTTTGTAAGCACAAAAGACTCAGAATAGCCAAAGCCATCCTGAAAAAGAAAAATGGAGCTGGAGTAATCAGGCTCCCTGAATTGAGACTATACTACAAAGCAACAACCATCGACCATATGGTATTGGCACAAAGACAGAAATACAGACCTATGGAACAGGATAGAATGCCCAGAATTAAACCCACACACCTATGGTCAAGTAATTTATGAAAAGGAGGTCAGAATATACAATGAAGAAAAGATAGCCTGTTTAATAAGTAGTGCTGGGAAAACTGGACAGCCACATGGAAAAGAATGAAATTAGAACACTTCCCAACACCATACACAAAAATAAACTCAAAATTGATTAAAGACCTTGATGTAAGACCAGATACTAGAAAACTCTTAGAGAAAAACATAGGTCAAACACTCTCCAACATAAACATCAGCACCATCTTCTCAGATCCACCACTTAGATTAATTACAATAAAAACAAAAATAAATAATGGGACTTATTTAAACAAAAGTTTCTGCACAGTAAAGGAAACCTTAAACAAAACAAAAAGACAACCCACAGAATGGGAGAAAATATTTGCAAATGAATCAACTGACAAGGGATTAATCTCCAAAATTTATAAATACTTCCTACAGTTCAATACCCAAAAAACAAACAACCCTTCAAAAAATGGGAAGAAGATCTAAACAGACAGTTCTCCAAAGAACACATACAGATGGCCAAAAAACACAGGAAAAGATGTTCAACATCACTCATTCTTAGAGAAATGCACATCAAAACCACTGTGAGGTAACTTACACCAGCCAGAATGGCTATCATCAAAAAGTCTACAGTAAACAATAAGTGCGGGAGAGGGTGTGCAGAAAAAGGAACCTACTACACTGTTGGTGGGAATGTAAATTTGTTCAACCATTGTGGAAAATGCTATGGAGATGCCTCAGAAAACTGAAAATAGAATTACCATTTGATATAGCAACCCCACTCCTGGGCATCTATCCAGAGAAAACCAGGCCTCGCAAAGACACATGTACTCCAATGTTCCTTGGAGCACTATTTGCAAGAGCCAAAAAGTGGAAACAACCTAAATGTCCATCGACAGAGGAGTGGATCAAGAAGATGTGGTAAATATACACAATGGAATATTACTCAGCCATTTAAAGGAAAGAAATAACGGCATTTGCAGCAACATCAATGGATCCATAAATTATCATGCTACATGAAGTATGATAGTCAGACAATGAGACACCAACATCAAATGCTATCACTTATATATGGAATCTAAAAAAAGGACACAATGAACTTCTTTTCAGAACAGATACTAACAGACTTTGAAAAACTTATGGTTTCCAAATGAGACAGGTTGGGGTGTGGGGGATGCATTGAGGGTTTGGGATGGAAATGCTGTAAAATTAGGTTGTGATGATTGTTGTATACCTATAAATGTAATAAAATTCATTAAGTGGTAAAAAAAAAAAAGAAAAATGACAATGTGATACACACACATACATATACACACAATGGAATGTTACTCAGCCATAAAAAAATAATGAAATCTTGCTATTTGCAACAATGTGGATAGACTGAGAGCATATTATAAGTCAAATAAGTCAGACCATATGATTTTACTTAAAATTTTAGACATATCATCTAAAAAACAAAACAAATGAACATTCACCACAAAACAGAAATAGACTTACAAAAAAAGGAAAAAAATATATGTTTGCCAGATTGGAAGGGGCTGAAGGGAAAAGAGAAAGAGGTGAGGGACATTAAGAGTTACAAAATTTCAGTTGCAAAATAAATGAGTTACCAGCATGAAATATACAGTGTGGTGAATATAGTTAATAACTATATAAAACCTGTGTATCATCACATAGATAACTAGATTTGTTGTGGTAATCATTTTGAAATATCTAGAAATACTGAATCACTATGCTGGTAACATACTGTTGTAGGTCATTTATATTTCTAAAACAAAAAAACAATCTCATAGAAAGAGAAATGGAACTTGTACTTACCAGAGGTAGGGGTAGGGATAGGGGGAATTGGATGAAAGCTGTCAAAAATTATAAACTTCCAGTTATAAGTAAGTAGTAGGGATATGATGCACAATGTGATAAATAAAATTAACACTACACTATATTATATATGAAAGATTTTAGGAGAATAAATCTTAAAAGCTCTCATCACAAAGAAATATTTTACTTCTTTAATTTTATATCTAAATAAGATGATGGATATTTACTAAACTTACTGTGATAATAATTTCGTAATGTATGTAAGTCAAATCAGGATGTTGTATACTTCAAACTTCTATTCTGTACATCAATTATATTTCAACATAAATTTTAAAATGATCAAAATAAATGACCACATTAATAAACCAAGGAAAAAAATAACTGATCACTTCAATATATGCAGAAAAAGTATTTGATATATTCACATTTACATATTACTAAAAAGACATTCTTCAAAAGCAATCTAAAAAGGAATTTATAAAGAAACAATGGTATTTACAATAGCAATAAAAAAGAACAAAATACTTAGGAATCAACTTACCCAAGCAATTGTGAGATTTGTACATTGAAAATTACAAAGCAATAGTGAAAGAAGCCAAAGAAGATACAAATAAATGGAAAAGATAGCCTATGTTTTCAGATTAGAAAACTGAATATTGTTAAGATAAATATATTACTCAAAGTGACTTACAGATTCAATGCAATCCTTATTAAAATCCTAATGATATATTTTATAAAGTTAAAAAACCCATTAAAAATTAATGAAATGCCAAGTTATCCCAAATACTTAAAACTATATTGAAAATGATTAACGAAGTTGTAGTTCTCACACTATCTGATTTCAAAATTTACTAAAAAGCAACAATAATCAAAGCAGTATTATAGTGGCAAAAGGAGAGATAGGGCAGAATAGAAAATCTAGAAATAAACCCATGGACCTACGGTCAATTGATCTTCCCCTAAGGTGGCAAGACAATTCAATGGAGAAGTGACATTCTCTTCAACAACTGGTGCTTGGAAAACTGGATATCTACATAGGAAAAAAAATACATATATATATTTGCCTCTTTATCTTATACCTTATGCAAAAATGAAGCCAAAATAGACCAAAGACAAAAAGGTAAGAACTAAGAGTGTAAAACCCTTAGGAGAAAACACAGAGGAAATCTTAAGATCATGGATTTGGAAATAGTTTCTTAAATAGGACACCAAAAATATGATCAACAAAAAAAAAAAAAAAAAAGGGAAAGTGGACTTCATTAAAATTAAAACTGTTTTATATCAAAGTAAATTATCAAGAGAGTGAAAAAATAGTAATAACCTACAGAACGGGAAAAAAATATTTGCATATGCAAATCATATCCGGGAGGTTAAGTTCCAAAATACACCCAGAACTACTGGAATTCTACAACAAATACATCCCAATTATAAAATGAACAGAGAACTTGGACAGACATTTTCCCCCAGATAGACAAATAACCAATGAGTACATGAAAAGATGCTTAGCATCACAAGTTATTAGAGAAATAAAAATCATAACCACGATGAGATACCACTTCATATACACTAAGATGACTATAATACAAAATAAATGGAAAATAACAAGTGTTGACAGGAATGTGGAGAAATTGGAACCCCTGTGCCTTGCTGACTGGAACAAAATGATGCGGCTGCTGTGGAAAAAAGTATGACAGTTCCTCCAAAAATATAAATTAGAATTATAGTAAGATCTAGCAATTCCACTTCTGGGTATAAACCCAAAATAATTGAAAGCAAGGACTCAAATATATTTTTGTGCTCATGTTCATAGAAGTAATAATTGAAATAGTCAAAAGCTGTAAACAACCCGTGTGTGCATTGATGAAGGAATGGACAAACAAAATGTGGTATACACATACAATGCAATATTATTTAGCCTTAAGAAGAAGGAAATTTTAACACATGCTAAACACAGATAAAATATTGAAAACATTACACAAAGTGAAATGAGACAATCACAAAAGGAAAAATATAACATGATTTCACTTATATGAGGTACCTACAGTAGTCAAATTAGAGACAGAAAATAGAATGGTAGTTGAGATTAGTAACTTTTTCAGTGCCTATATCACTTTGAAGTGAACGTCTTTTTTTGAGAAATGTCAGAACATAAGGGGGGCAATCTGATAACACAGACATTTCCCTAGACTACTTTGTGGAATTGGTTCAATGCCATGGTGGACTCATTAAAACAAAAAACAAAAAACAGCATTATAACTAATTTTGTACATGACTCTTGAAGGGGAACAGAACTTATCGCCCCAAATATATCCCTTTGGCATATTTGTGCATAAGAATTATCTTAAATTAATTATTTTTAAGAAACAACTAGACATAGAAGGTCTGAAGTTACTAGTAGAACTTATTCTTTTGTAAGAGACATTTACATTTACAGGGAAATTCTCTTTTTGTAAGGGTGTCTCCCTCGCTGTACCAGGAAGAAGAGAATGACTAAATCTCTACTAGTTTTATCAATGGAGAAGGCAATTGACTTAAATCTGCATAAGAATTATACCCTTGTTTACTGGACACTGCCTGATAACCCCCCATAACTGACTTCCTTCCTCACCAATATCTTCCTTTGTCTTTAGCTTTAGATGACATTTAAGGTGGTGACTAGGACCATTTCAAGTAGTTGTTTCATTTTGTGAGATATTTCTTATATATACAGAGGGTATGCATGTTAATAAACTTGTTTTTCTTCTGTTAACCTATCTTTTATTATAGAGGAGAGCCTCAGCCAAGAACCTAGAAGAGTAGAGGGAAAATTATTTTTCCTCTCCTACACTCTGCAACTTATTTATTTATTATGAAATAAAATATAATGATTTTGGCATGGTAGGTGGGGGCAGGAGTGGATGTAGAGTTGGTTCCATTTAGCTCCACATGTGGAGAGGTTCATGAGCCATTCCTCCCATGCTATCACCACTCCACTAAGCAAAAATGCACACTCTTTTTCTTACTTAACATTATTCTAAGACTTTAAAAGTGTTGGTGGCAGTTTGGTGGAAATGAAATTTATCCATATACTGCATTTTGAATCTGGATGGAGCAAAGTCTCAAGACATGCATGCGTGGTATCCCTATTGAACAGTCAATGGAGAATACATTCAATGCTCACAAAGAAATGGATGCTGAAAGAAAAGACAATAATTCAGGAACACTTGGCAAAGGTATATTATGATGTTTACCTAAAGGAAACTGATAGTTTCTGTTCACTGACTCGGACACTCAGGTAATTTAGAGTCTGGGGAGATCAATAGTTCTTGCAAATGATGGTTGGCAGTCCCTATGGATGCTCACTTCATTATGTATGGCAAGGTCCTACCAGGACTGGTTCCCCCTTTTCCACAAGCCTGGACCCTTCATTGTGTTCTCTTATTTCCATCTCAAACTCAAGCACCAGGAATTTCTTCTCCATATCAAAGGTAGGACATTTACTCCTAATGTAGTCTCATAATGTAGTCTCCCTTTGCACTAGAATTTCTGCTGTGCCACTTCTTTCCTAGGCAATAAGCAAAGAATGCTCTTAATTGAGTCAATGCATAGAAAATCAACTTATCAAAGAAAATATAATATGTAATTGTTTGTATTATTCCTTAACATTATGATCTAAGATTCCCTCAAGTATCTTATTTTTTTTTTTTCCCACTGTACAGCAAGGGGGTCAGGTTATCCTTACATGTATACATTACAATTACATTTTTTTCCCCCACCCTTTGTTCTGTTGCAACATGAGTATCTAGACAAAGTTCTCAATGCTATTCAGCAGGATCTCCTTGTAAATCTATTCTAAGTTGTGTCTGATAAGCCCAAGCTCCCGATCCCTCCCACTCCCTCACCCTCCCATCAGGCAGCCACAAGTCTCTTCTCCAAGTCCATGATTTTCTTTTCTGAGGAGATGTTCATTTGTGCTGGATATTAGATTCCAGTTATAAGTGATATCATATGGTATTTGTCTTTGTCTTTCTGACTCATTTCACTCAGTATGAGATTCTCTAGTTCCATCCATGTTGCTACTAATGGCATTATCATCCTTTTTATGGCTGAGTAGTATTCCATTGTGTATATATTCCGAATCCAATCATCTGTCGATGGACATTTGGGTTGTTTCCATGTCCTGGCTATTGTGAATAGTGCTGCAATGAACATGCGGGTGCATGTGTCTCTTTTAAGTAGAGTTTTGTCTGGATAGATGCCCAAGAGTGAGATTGCAGGGTCATATGGAAGTTCTATGTATAGATTTCTAAGGTATCTCCAAACTGTTCTCCATAGTGGCTGTACCAGTTTACATTCCCACCAGCAGTGCAGGAGGGTTCCCTTTTCTGCACAGCCTCTCCAGCACTTGTTATTTGTGGATTTATTAATGATGGCCATTCTGACTGGTGTGAGGTGATATCTCATGGTAGTTTTGATTTGCATTTCTCTTATAATCAGCGATGTTGAGCATTTTTTCATGTGTTTGCTGGCCATCTGTATATCTTCTTTGGAGAAATGTCTATTCAGGTCTTTTGCCCATTTTTCCATTGCTTGATTGGCTTTTTTGCTGTTGGGTTGTATAAGTTGTTTATATATTCTAGAGATTAAGCCCTTGTCAGTTGCATCATTTGAAACTATTTTCTCCCATTCTGTAAGTTGTCTTTTTGTTTTCTTTTTGGTTTCCTTTGCTGTGCAAAAGCTTTTCAGTTTGATGAGGTCCCATGGGTTTATTTTTGCTCTAATTTCTATTGCTTTGGGAGACTGACCTGAGAAAATATTCATGATGTTGATGTCAGAGTGTTTTGCCTATGTTTTCTTCTAGGAGTTTGATAGTGTCCTGTCGTATATTTAAGTCTTTCAGCCATTTTGAGTTTATTTTTGTGCATGGTGTGAGGGTGTGTTCTAGTTTCATTGCTTTGCATGCAGCTGTCCAGGCTTCCCAGCAATGCTTGCTGAATAGACTTTCCTTTTCCCATTTGATGTTCCTGCCTCCCTTGTCAAAGATTAATTGACCATAAGTGTCAGGGTTTATTTCCGGATTCTCCATTCTGTTCCATTGGTCTTTCTGTCTGTTTTGATACCAGTATCACACTGTTTTGATGACTGTGGCTTTGTAGTATTTCTTGAAGTCTGGGAGAGTTATGCCTCCTGCTTGGTTTTTGTTTCTCAGGATTGCTTTGGCGATTCTGGGTCTTTTGTTGTTCCATATAAATGTTTGGATTGTTTGTTCTAGTTCTGTGAAACATGTCCTGGGTAATTTGATAGGGATTGCATTGAATCTGTAGATTGCTTTGGGTAGGATGGCCATTTTCACAATATTGATTTTTCCAATCCAGGAACATGGAATATCTTTCCATTTCTTTACATCTTCTTTGATTTCTTTGATTAAGGTTTTATAGTTCTCGGCATATAGGTCCTTTACCTCCTTGGTCAGGTGTATTCCGAGGTATTTGATTTTGTGAGGTGCAATTTTAAAAGGTATCATATTTTTGTATTCCTTTTCTAATATTTCATTGCTGGTATACAGAAATGCAACTGACTTCTGAATGTTCATCTTATATCCTGCTACTTTGCTGAATTTATTAATCAGTTCAAGTAGTTTTGGGGTTGAGTCCTTAGGGTTTTCTATGTATAGTATCATGTCATCTGCATACAGGAGATCAAATATCTTATTTATAACTCACTGTTCATAGCAGAACAAGTGGTAAGGTGTTTCCACTGAATATATTGAAGCCACAATAAGATTTTTCCACATGATTTGTTATTATTGATATAAACTTGATTTTTTTTTAAAGGAACTTCATTCCTGTAATGATAATAATCACTTTTTAGTTTATTTTACTTATTATTGACATTATTTTGTAAATAATAGCACTCTATTGTAATAGTAGCATTTACCTTTAAAAAGATGATTTAAACTTGAGAAAAAAAGAAGCAAATTTATTAAATACCATATGCCACAAGTGGTAGGTACTTTCATATATGATATTGCATTGTGTTTAACCTCAAAACAAAATGAGCCTTATTTCTTATATAAAAACTTCAAAACCCAGAGATAATAACTAATATAAAAACATAAATTCAAGGTAAGAGAACTAATAATTGGCAAAATTAAAGAGACTATTTAATTCTAAAGACCATATATTACCACTCTAAAACACTACTTATAACAAAGAGCTAGGCAGGAAGGAAGAGAAATAAATGTCTATTGCTTGATTATTGTTTTATATAACCAGCTTGAAACATTCCATCGCTTATATTGTAGGAGAAAATGTCCCAATAAAATGTAGAAAGGAGACCCCAGCCATGATGACTAAGCAAAGTCTAGCCAACTGCCCCAACCAGTCCTCCCCCATGCATCTGCTTCTGTAAATTTGTTTCCGCATCTACTACCTTGCCTGACGTCACTCCAGTCCAACTAGCCAAGCTTGGACCCGGAAGACGTAGCCCATAAAAGCCTTGTGAAACCCTTCTTCCGGGCTCAGACTCTGGAGAGCGATCTCCTCTGAGCCCGCTGGCGTATAAACCTGAGTTCTCCAACTCTCTGAGTGCTCGCTTGGTTTCTTGCCGGGTAAAAGAGCTGATCCACTACAGCCACAGAGCTGCTGGAGCTGGTACGCTACAGCCACAGGGCTGTCGCCAGAGCTGATACGCTGCAGCGCAGGGCTGCTGGGTATCTGCCGTAACATTCTGGAGGCCCCAGTGAGATTCCAACCGTTCTGGCCCCTTGAGCCCCCGGAACAGAGGTAAGGCCGCATGAGAGCCGGGGAGCCTCAAACCGAATGAGGCGGCGCGCCACACGACGGTATTCCGGGTCCTCCTTCATGAGCGGCATTCCTGACTCCTGGGTGACCGAACCCTGACCGGACTCGGTGGAGAGACAGACCAACTCACCAGAAAGGCATCTGGCCAAGGTAAGGCCCCGGGGTCAACCCCAGTCAGGTCCTGCCCCAGTGGGCAGAAGAGGGGACTGATCACCCCCTGAGGGAGACTCTCCCAGTCAGAAGCTGTGCCTGACCGGAACAGCAGTCCTAGTGCTCCAGATTGGAAGCAAAGGAACCTCTTGCTTGGGTGGAGCAAATGTCAGGCGTAGCCGATTGAAAGTTGTGCTTGATCGAGCTACTAGTTAGGGACTCCCAGGGAGTGGGAGGCATTGTGATAACCTCTGAGTGTGTGTGAGAGTGAATGAGTGGCCTGATTCGCTTGTGCTTCAGGTTCAAGTTTGTGGCTCCATGGTCTTAGTGGCTACGGAGTCCGAGTGGGTCCTAACCTGCAGTTCCATGGTGACCTCATAGGGCTTATGGCTGTAGCGGACTCTGAGGGTTCTCTTCCCTCCCTGCGAGTCCAATCCAAGTTTGGGGCTTATACGAACCAGCCAATTGTTAAGAGGCACCTAAACTCCCAAGAGGGGGGCGGTCAGGCAAACATCTGAATGGCCACCTTCTGAGAAGGGGGCACCCTCCCTTGTTTTGTCTGCAACACCGGCACAGGGCGGCCACGTGGTGTGAGACCTAACCCAGAAGCCCACGAGCCAGAGACCCCCTGTGCTTCCACCATTTTGGGCCATAAATTCCTCCGAGGAGATGATCTAACTTGACCTTGCCCCTGGGCCTCCAGGAACTCCTGGCCCAGATTCTAAACAAGCCATTGGACTGCCCATTTTCTCAGTTCACGGAGGCCCAGGATCTGAGTCAGGGAGACAAGCCTATCCTCCCTGGCTCAGTTCAGGGTATAGGGAGGATTGGGTACAAGGTCCCCTGTCCTTTGCCCAAAACATTAGAACTTGTCTGAGAGTGCCTTCCTGAGACCAGGGGCCCAGATGGATAGGAGATACTTGCAACAAAGCAGGTGCTCTTCCCAGTCATAGAGCAAGCTGAGTGGGATCTGTCTTGCTTTCAAAAGTGGTGGAGGCAAAGCTATTGGGGATACCACCCACAAGGTCAAAGAAGGTCTCATAATATCAGGCCATAGAAAAGATCCTCATAAAGACACCATGGGTTCACCCAAGCCTAAACCTATGGTTGTAGACTGTGTGATCAAAGATTTCAAAAAGGGATTTTCTGAAGATTATGGTATAAAACTAACCTGATCTTTCATCATTTCCTTTGCCATTACCTCAAATAGAGCTGTGGGGGCAAAGGAAACAGACCTCTAGATGATAAGACCATCCTGAGTTGTTACCAGGTCTGTGGGGGAAAAGGAGTTAATAGCTAGTATTCATCCAACTTAGGCCAAGTGTTTAGCCTCAGAGCCTCGGCATAGTCAGTTTTGCTTTTTGCTGTTTACTTTCACCCTGGTCGGAGTAATTGATGGCTGGTTCATCCAATTTACCTGTTAACTGTGGTTTAGAAACTTTCCTAATGTTAATACAGGGCATGTCGGAGTGAGCATCTTAGGATTCGAAAACCCAGGGCAGGGCCTGTATGCCTGGGTTTTCTTCACCTCTGTCCAGAGACAGGTAATGGGCAGGGATGACAGGAAGAGAGGCTACGCTGGTAAAGAGTGGTTAATTCCAGTCAGCCTGAGGTCGGATGGGACATTTGACCAGTAGTATCTAGCTGCTCCATATGAGAGAGGGGACACCCTCACGTAGCCAAGAAGGACAATAGGTGCTGGATGCTGGGTTTTTTCTCTTTTTTCGATGGGAGCCACACCCTCAAGCCTGGTGCATGGCTCAATAGCAACTCCTCTGACATGTGCCTTGAAGAACTGGAAAAAGTTTGACCCTGAGATTCTGAAAAAGGAACATTTAATTTTCTTTTGAACAAAAGCCTGTCCATTATATAATCTGTTAGATGGAAAGCTATGGCCATCTAAAGGCTCACTAGCTTATAATACCATTCTCCAATTAGCCAGAAGTTAATCAGCCTTCTCCAATACTGTTCAAGGCTCCTCCCCCCCAAACTAGTGCCAAGGTTATATCTCTCTCTATTCCCTTTACAAGAAGTAACAAACAGAGAATGGGGACCAAATACAGGTCCATACACCTATTTCACTTCAGGACTTAAGGCAAATAAAAACAGATTTGGGAAAATTTGCTGATGACCCAGATATATTGAGGTCTTTCAGGGTCTCATGCAGTCCTTTGAGTTAGCCTTCAAGGACGTCATGTTATTATGGAAACAGACATTGACTATAAGTGGGAAATTACATAAAGTCTCCAAAACTGCTCAAAGCTGGGGAAGATGAATGGAATGATGCTATAAATGCCAGAGGCAGATTAGAAGAGGAATGATCAAGATTCCCCACAGGGTGTCAGGCAGTTCCTATGAGCGATCCCAATTGGTCTGCTGATGAGGGAGATAACAACAATTGGCATAGAAATCATTTTATTACTTATATAGTTGAGGGATTAAAAGCCTCATGAGTAAAGCCTGTTAAAAACTATCCGGAAGGTTTACTAGGGGAACAAGAGTCCATCAGCTTTCTTAAAAAGACTCAGAAAGGCATTGAGAAAACATAAAACAGGGAACCCAGAAACAACGGAGGGCCGAATAATTCTTAAGGATAAGTTCATAGCTCAATCGGTGCCAGATATATGGAGAAAGCTCCAAAAATTGGCTTTTGGCCCTGATCAGGACCTGGAGCACCTCCTCTGAGTAGCAACTCAAGTATGTTATAATCCGGGCCAGAGAGAATAAAAGGAGAACAAGAGGAGAGACAGAGAAAAGGCTGAGGCTCTAGTTATGGCACTACAGGGAGTCAACCTGGGAGTTTCCAAGGTGAGAGGACCAGGGCAGAGACCTATGCCCGGAGCCTGCTTCCTCTGTGGAGAAGAGGGACCCTTTAAATGGGAATGCCCCAAGACTCAGACCATAATACCTAGGCCGTGCCCCATATGTTGGGGAGATCATTGGAAGAGGGACTGCCCCTGAAGATGAATGTTTCTGGGATTGACCCCTCAGGCCCAGGATCAAGGCTGACAGGACATTTCCATAATGGCTATTGTCCTTATCACCACTCAGGAGCCCTGGGTAACTCTAAATGTAGGAAGACAGCCTATTGACTTCCTCTTGAATATGGGAGCCACTTTTCAGTTCTCCTCTCCAATCCTGGGCCCCTCCCTCATGAATCTGCCACATTTATATTTCTGGCAAGCCGGTTACAAAATTTCTTATACAACCTTTGAGTTGTGACTGGGAATCCACTTTCTTCTCTCATGCCTTTCTGATTGTTCCAGAGAGTCCAACTCCTCTTTTAGAAAGAGATATTTTGTAAGCAGTTAAAGCCTCAATTCACATGGCAATGGAGCCTAATCAAGGTTTAGGCCTGCCTTGGATGGAAGTATATACTGACCCAGAAGTCTGGGCCATAGGAGGAAACATAGGAAGAGAAAAGAATACTCAACTGGTGGAAATAAGTCTTAAAGACCGGAATTTATTTCTTTGCCAAAAGCAGTATCCTCTGAGACCCAAGGCATGACAGGGACTTATCTCAATTATAGGAAGCATAAGAGAACAGATTATTAATTGAATGTAACAGCCCTTCTAACACTCCTATATTGGGAGTGCAAAAACTTAACAGGGATTGGTTCCTAGTACAAGACCTCCATCTAATAAATGAGACACTGGTCTCATTACATCCAGTGGTGCCCAATCTCTACACTCTTATTTCACAAATTCCAGAAACAGCAGCATGGGTTACTGTATCATATTTAAAAGATGCCTTTATTCTGCATTTCCTTGACTAAGGCTTTGCATATATAAATCCTCAAAATATGGAAGGTAACTAACTGACCAGAATTAATTTTAGGTTCAAGTAAACTGGGAAATATTCAGTATTAAATTAATATCTTCAGTATTAAATTAATATCTTAAATTAGAATTGAAGTTTGCTGATCTAATTAATACACACATGTCATTACAGCTGTCAACATTAGGTATAATATCTTATCATACCTAGGTTTAACAGAAGTCAAATGAGACACTGAGACATCAGTTACTAAACAGAAACTGAAAAGGTATTTAGAATAATTAATCAATATGATCAGTGCCACCCTGAATGGTCTCCATAAGAAAAACACGTGTTTTTAGAAATTATAAAGGACAGTCTGTGGTTGCTTTAGAAAAGTAGAATGTGTGTGCTTTCAATATAGAAGGAATGAGGGATGGAACTGCATTTTAAGGCAAAAGAAAGTGTCTTCAGCTGATTGCTCTGGTTGGAAAATAAGGGACAGACTAATACGGATACAGAAAGTGATACAAGGTTTATGGGAAGTGGACACTGAGAAGAGAATTTTGTGCATGGTGGGGACTGTCTAGAATATATTTAAGTAAGTTAACTTTAAAAGTAATGTGGTGCTATAAATCATACTGCTCACAAGGACATAAGGTAGTAGATGTGGAAACAAATTTACAGAAGCAGATGCATGGGGGAGGACTGGTTGGGGCAGTTGGCTAGACTTTGCTTAGTCATCATGGCTGGGGTCTCTCCTTTCTACATTTTATTGGGACATTTTCTCCTACAATATACCAAGTAGAACTATTCCTATAACTAGCTCTAAATCTCTGTAAAATAGCATAGCAATATAAAGTTCAAAGAACATTGCAGATTCCAACCATAAATACGTCTTTTTTATTGGTTTCTATATTTGAAGTGATATTTAAGATATAGTAGTTATCTTTCTAATTCACAGTAATTAATTGTTTTACTATGCCATTCTTGAAGTACTTCATTATAAGTGATTGCTTCTGCAATTTTATTTCAAACAAATTAACTTACAAATAATTTTGAAATATAAATTAATGCTGCTAATCACCACAGATTTAGACTTAACACACATTTAAATACGTATTTTAAGTAGCACTATCTCTGGTAAAATATAGCCTAATTCTGGACATTTCCCCACAATATTCCCGAAAGAAAGTTAATCAAATATCAATTGATATGTTCCTTTATATCCTTTTAAAATGTGTGATTAATATTATTTGTAACTGTGAATTCTCAATTTTTTTTTTCTTTTGTCATTTTAGGGCCGCACATGGAGGTTCCAAGGCTAGGGGTAGAATCGGAGCTGTTGCCGCCAGCCTACGCCAGAGCCACAGCAACACCAGATCTGGGCAGTATCTGCAACCTACACCACAGCTCATGGCAAAGCCGGATCTTCAACCCACTGAGTGAGGCCAGGGATCCAACCTGCAACCTCATGGTTCCTAGTCAGATTCGTTTCCTCTGTGCCACAACAGGAACCCCTGAATTCTCAATTTTTAAATGAAAGTCCAAAATAGTTCAAACAACTGCTAAAAGTTTACCTGATAAAATGTACACTCGAATTCACTTCTTCAAAGATAATTTCAGTCATGCTGAACTATATGCATCTAATAAGTGACTAAAAAAGAAAGCTGTACCCAGAACTTAAAGAAAACATTTTTTAAATTAAGAGTTAAATCTAAATTAGTCAAGCATCTCTGTCGATTAATAAGAAGATTTGGAAGTGCTAATTGTGCCACCAGGGAATCTTTAAAGATGTTTCCATACTTGCTCTGAAATTCTGTCAAATAAAGGGACATGGAAAATGTCTGTACATGTGATGTCTATATAAGCACTATCACAATTTTGAAAGATATAATAAAAGCAAACAGCTATAATTCTATCTAAACTTAATCACATTGCTCCTAGAAACCTAGTTTTTAAAGTATATTTCCATTATTTTATTGTGAACTGGGTATACCATTTTAAATAACTAAAAATCATTTAAGAGTCTTTAAGATTTGAGGATATGCCTAAATCAGCTTTATTAAGGAAATACTCACTGAAGAGCTATGCCTCGTGGACCATGTTGTTCTGCTGCCTAAACAAGCTTTTTGAGGGAGGGCATTTGGTGATCTGAAATATATAAACTGAAATTAAAGAAGACTGGATATTAAAAAAGTATAGGTATAGTTGTAAAACATATAAAAAAGGATGGGCATATAAAAGATGTATATTTTTTCCTACTAACAAATGACAACTGAACTCAGAATTGCTCCTACTTAAGCTTACTATAGTGAAATCCTTTGTTTTATTGCAAGATCCTAGGAGCTATAATTTCCAAAATTCTTTTCTCTGGAGGGGAGTGAAGTTAAAAGAAAATCCCAGGTGATTCTTTCTTATGTTCCTGGTTAATTCCCTCAGAGTAAACAGGTATATAAAAATACTTACATCTTATTTGTAGTATATATTCATTCACTTTGTATACCAAGTTCTTTGATTTTCCTAACTTCACAGCAGAATTTTTAATCTAAATGTAAATGTATTGGCAAAAAATATTGTCTCCACTCAGAATTTTATTAGTTTCCTACTACTGCTATTATGAATTTTCACATATCAATAACTTAAAACAATAACCATTTATTATGTTATAGTTTTGGAAGTCAGAAGTCTAAAATGGGTTCCTAGGGATGTATACCTTCTGAAGGCTTTAGTGGCACATGCATTTCCTTGCCCTTTTTAGCTTCTAGAATCTATCTACATTCCATAGCGCATGTCTTCCTCAATCTTCAAAACCAGCAGCATAGCATCTTTTCTCCTTTCTGATCACCTGCCTTCCTCTTAAAAGAACCCTTGTAATTACATCAGGCCTAGCTGATATAATTTCCCTATCTAAAGATCTTTAACTTTATCATATAGGCAAAGTTCCTTTTGTCATATAACATATTGACTGATTCTGAGGATACAGATATGGATATCTTTGGTGGATCTGTTCAGCCTACTTTGAGAGTCTTTAAAATTATTTAAAAAGAAATACTTGCTGGAGTTCCCATTGTGGCTCAATGGTAACGAACCCAAGTAGTATCCATGAGGCCACAGTTTCAAACCCTGGCCCTGCTCAGTGGGTTAAGGATTCAGCATTGCCATGAGCTGTGGTGTGAGTCGCAGATGTGGCTCGGATCTGGCATTGCTGTGGCTGTGGTGTAGGCTGGCAGCTGCAGGTCAGATTCAACCCCTGGCCTGGGAACTTATATGCCTTAATGGCAGCCCTGAAAAGATGAAAAAAAAAAAAAAAAAAAAAAAAAAAAAGAAAGAAATAAATACTTGTGCTAATTTCTATGACCATTACATGACATTGCCCATCAGAAATAGTTCTAATACAAACCTGAGCTAATAAATTCAATTTGCCAGATGTGTAACTTTTGATTTTGTCCCTATATTTAAAATTTTATTTTCTTTCTACACGATGCTTAAATACACATGCAATTTCCCTCCACCGCAGTAGTTATGGCTATATCTTGAAGGTGCTCCTTAACCAAGTTCTATGAGTGAAGTTCATTCTTGCTAATTTTTTTTTTTTTTTTTTTTTTTTTTTTTTTTTTTTTTTTTTTTTGCTTGCTATGGCCACACTTATGGCATATGGAAGTTCCCAGGCTAAGGGTTGAATTGAAGATGTGCCTGCCAGCTTACATCATACCCGCAGCAACACCAGATCCAAACCATATCTGCAACCTACATCACAGCTCACAGTAATGCCAGATCCTTAACCCACAGAGTGGGGCCAGGGATGGAACCTGTGTCCTCATGGACACTAGTCAGGTTCGTCATTGCTGAGCCATGACTAGAATTCCCCCTTACCTTAGTTTTTAAGGAAACTGATGTTTTATATGATAAAGACCAGAAAACTTGAACTGAAAAAAATAAATTTTACACATTGCTAGTGGAAATAGAAAGTGGCAAAACTGTTCTGGGGGAGAATTTAGCAATACCAAGTAAACCTGATATGAATATAAATTTGGACTCAGAAATCCCAATAGGAATCTATCCTGAAGATACACCTCCAACAATAAAAATTTCATATGGAGAAATTATTCAGGCTTACTGCCTTGGTCACAAGTGCAAAATATTGCAAAATATTGGGAACAAGCTAAATGCCCATATATGGAAGAGAAATTAACTATGATATATTCGTAAAAGATTATTCCATTACCTGCTTATTGTTACTTGAAAAATGAAAGGGTGATATTTTTACTTGACTCCTGAATATGTAATGCCTTTTTAGCAATGTTCATGTTTCAGGTATTTGATAGTATAGACATTGTCACTTGCTTCTTTAAAGGGATGTGATTATACAAGTGATTCTTAATTTATTCTTAAACACTTCCATGTCATTTTTATTAGACATTTTATAAAATAATCACATTGCTATATATAGGTAAGTACAAGAGTTGCAGAATCTTCCCATCTCATATACATTAATAATTATATCCATTATTCACATTAGCCAAGACATGGAAACTACCTAAACGTCCATCAGCCATTTGAATGGCTTAAGAAGATGTGGTACATATACACAATGGAAAAAGAACAAAATAATGTCATTTGCAGCAACATGGATGGAACTAGAGACTCTCATACTAAGTGAAGTAAGTCAGAAAGAGAAAGACAAATACCATAAGATACCACTTATATCTGGAATATAATA
This sequence comes from Sus scrofa, assembly GCF_054392235.1. Taxonomy (NCBI): domain Eukaryota; kingdom Metazoa; phylum Chordata; class Mammalia; order Artiodactyla; family Suidae; genus Sus; species Sus scrofa. The sequence continues at coordinate 111,701,786 of NC_139397.1, read as the reverse complement.
TATGGCACAAATGAACCTATCTACAGAAAAGAAACAGATTCATGGACATGGAGAACAGACTTGTGGTTACCAGGGGGTGAGGGAGGGAGTAGGATGGACTGGGAGTTTGGGGTTAATAGAAGCAAATTATAGCATTTGGAGTGGATAAGCAGATCCTGCTGTTTAGCACAGAAAACTATATCTTACCGTTTGTGATGGAACATGATAGAAGAAAATGTGAGAAAAAAAAATTGTACTGTATAGTAAAAATTGACAGAATATTGTAAATCAACTATAACAAAAAAATTTAAAAATAATTGTATCCCTTTAGAAATGTCATGGTCATTGAAAGTTGTTAGAATTGCTCAGACCCTTATTTTCTTGATATTTTATTTATTTAGAGGGTCAGTGAATATTCAGAGATGGCAGTGATCAGTTACAGTACAGTAGCATACTCCTTTTGCTATGATGTATTCTGGGAATAATTAATCTACAAATTATGTAATTTTGAAAAATTTAATTAAACCCAGTATACAATAACATCCTCAAATAAAAAGGAAAAGTAAGATAAAAGTTTATATTTCTTGGTTAAAATGAGTAATATATATTCACCGGTTTGTTACGTGGATTAAATTATTTCATTTTAACATAGTACTATGTGTCTGTTCTTTTGTTGTTTCTCATTTATTTATTTTTTAAATTGAAATACATCTGACATAGAATATTATTTTAGTTTTAGGTGTATGACATAATGATTTTGTATTTAAACACATTACAAAGTTATAGGTCCAATAACACCTATCCCCATACGAAGTTATTATAATATTATTGACCATGTTCCTTATGCTATATATTAAATATCCCTGACTTATTTATTTTATTATTGCAAGTTTGTAGCTCTTAATCCCCTTTACCCATTTCACTGAACCCCACATCCCCTTCTCCTTTGGCAACCACGGATTTGTTCTCTGTATCTATGAGTCTATTTTCCCTTTGCTATATTTGTTTTGTTTTTTAGATTCTACATATAAGTGAGATCATATGGTATTTGTCTCTTTCAGGCATCATGTGACGTCTCTAGGAAGGTCAGGCTCCCTATGTGGATGGCTATGACACCTAGCATCGCGTGGACTGTAGAAGGCCTACTGGTGGGTGGAACAAGCCCCTCTGCTATTAGGGGAGAGAAGGAAGGAAGGAGGTAGGTAAATTGGACTAGAAAAAAATTAAAAACTTATGCTGCAAACAATACCATTAAGAGAGTGAAAACAGTCAACAGAATCAGAAAAAGTATCTGAAGAACATACATAGAATAGAGGTAATCAGAATACATAAAGAACTCTAGCAACTCAAAAGGACAAACAAACCAAAATGGACAGAAGTCTGAATGCACATTTCTCTCAAGTAGTTACCTACAAATACAAAAAATATGTTCAACATCATTATTCATAGGAAAATGCAAATAAATGCCATAATGAAATTCTTATTTACAACAATTAGTATTGCTTTAATAATAAAGATAGACAATAACAAGTGTTGATGAGAATGTGGTGAAATTGGAACTCTCTTTCACAGCTTATGGGAATATAAAACAGTGCAGCTGCTTTGGAAAACAGTGTAACATTTCCTCAAATTGCGAAATTTAGAGTTACCATATGTCCCAGCAATTTTACTTCTAGGTGTATATATACAAAATAATTGACATAATATGTTCAGACATACACACAAAAACTAAATACAAAGCTAGCTAATTTACAATAGGTTGTTAATTTACAGTAGGTTGTCAAAGAGATCTCTATGCAGAGCTAATATTAATTTAACAGAAAAAAGTGAGAAAGCTCAACATGTCATGTTCTAAGGGTAGAACATTGCAGATAACATTTAGAAAAATTGTATAACTCATAATTTTAAAGCTTCTAAAAACTACTTAATTGAAAAGCAAATATGAAGGGTGGGATCAAGATACCTTAGCACGGAGATCCTGAACACACCTCCTCCTCTCCTGAGCACACTGAAATTACAACTACTTATAGAGCAACCATCTATAAGAACAACCTGAAAACTAACAAAAAATATTTTTCACAACTAAAGACAGAAAGAAAGTCCCACAATGAGATGGATAGGAGATGCAGAGTTATGGTCTAATTGTGATCCACATCTCCAGGTTGGTGACCCACAAACAGGATCACAACCATAGGGGTCCTCCCAAGAAGTAAGGTATTTGAGGCCCACACTGGGCTCCCCAGTGTGGGAATCTTGCACCTTGAACAAAAGCCTTCAGAATGGCTATCTTTGAAAATCTGTAGGCCTTATATTTGGGAGAGCTAGAGGACTAGGAAAGAGAGCTCTACTCTTAAAGAATGTGTGCACAATCTCATATGCTCCAAATCCCAGAACACAGGTGGTAGTTTGAAAGCAATCTGGGTCAGACCCACTTGCTAATCTTGGAGAGCCTCCCATAGAGGCCGGTAGCAGTTTGAACTCCTGCTGGAGATAGAGAAGCTGCCTCTTTTATTTCCTCATAAATTTTAGGATTTTCTTGTCAATTTCTGCAAAAAAAAGCTGTATTTTTGACATAAATTAAGGAATCTATAGATCAATGGATACACAAATTTTTTCTCTTATTAAACCCAGGATTTTAAGCAAAACAATTTTATCCTTATGATAGTAATGTCAATAGTAAATTTTTACAGCCTTGTTCTATTTTATTAGTGTTTCAGGTATGATAATTTTATGAGTATTCTACCAAAGGAATGTATTTTATGTTTGTGTATGGTCAACATATTTCAAATAAAAATATGAGTAATTTATAAAAGTGCTAAACTAAGAATCATTAAGGATTTATTTGGGTTCTTTAAACCTTTGAAAAAAATCAAAGGTTTAAAGAAAGCAAAAGAATACTTAATTAAGAAAAAGCCACCTTCGGAATGGTGGGAAAGTTTTGTGGCATTTGACTCATCTACCCCCCATTCCCAAGCAACCTCAGTGGTAGTTTTGCTCTTGGTCCTATATGGTGGCAGATCAGGGTCTCCAGTTCCTTCCCTCCAAAAGGAGGGAAAAGTGCAGACATTATTTGCAAATTATTGCATACATCTGTTCTAACCTTTCTCAAGAATACCTAGAGGATGGACTTGCTCATCTCTGGCTCACAAAATTCAAATGCACATGGAAAAACTTGGGAGAACTGCTTGTAAATGCCATAAGGGGATTATAAACCCACTAATTCCTGGGCAAGAGAGTCCAGGTGGAGACATACAATAGACCACATGAAGCCTGGAAAAGAAACTTTGGTGAAACTCTTTGGAAAAGGTTGGAAGCAACCTAGATGTACACCAACAGAAACAGACTAAGGAAGGAAGCAAGAGAGAGAAGGGTGAAAGAAAGGAAGGAAGTGAGGAAGGGAGGGAGGAGGGAAGGAAGGCCAACCAATGACACAAAATTATCACCAGAAAAACACTCAGTGTGTGAGAGAGAGAGAGAGAGAGAGAGAGAGAGAGAGTGTGTGTGTGTGTGTGTGTGTGTGTGTGCATATGTATCCCAAATATATAAAGTACGATATAGAAAGATTTTCTTAAAGAAAGTGAAACAAAAGTTTGTCTTCTCCCACACCAGCTCCTATAAGCTTCATGATTTGCTTAAACTCTAGCAAAGGTATTGCTGTTTGTCTTTGCCATTTGCCTAAAGTGTCCCCTTAGGTGAACTCACAAAATGCAGCGAAAAGTCTATTGCTATATACCTCTTCTCTTTACAACACAAAGTATCGTTAAATGTACAAAAAGTCTATTGCTCTATATCTCTTCTCCTTACAACACAAGGTATCATTAAATGTATATAATTCTTGAGCTACAAGTTGTAATCTTTTACCACTATTGAAGATGCAATTCTCAGGTATTTACCAATTCTACATGGTAAGTCAAGAATAGACTATCACAGTTACTTCTATAAAATATTAATGTTGTATCTTCTGGGGAAAAAAAGGATGCCAAGGAAAGATTTTAAAAGGCTATTTTATCCCTTTTCTGTGAGTTTTATTGTTTTCACAGTTACACCAAACTAGTACAGACAATTTGCAAATTAACAAGGTTGATCATAATTTTCACAATAAAATAGCAGTTTCATACGATCGAATTTAATGAAAGCAGTAGCATGCATGGAAGCTCATAAATGAGAAAAATATGTATTTATTTAAAAGAAAGAAGATCTCATGTTAGACTAATTTGGTGCCAAAACACAAATGTTACTCCTTTTTTTTCAGTAATTAGAAAAGTGAAGGGGTCTTCTTTCCCATTAGGAAAGAAAAAGAGTAATTTAAGATGCAAAGAACTTAGTTTCTCAAATAGTCTAGCTTATTTCAAAGAGTCATTTCTGAAAATAAATTAGACAAAAACAAAAGAAGTTCAAAAGAAATATGACTTTGCCATCTCAATTCTGAAAATGTTAATGATCTGCATTACTATATATATTTATTTCTTGGATAAAGCCACTAGTTAACAGGCATGAGGCAAATTTTAAAAGAAAACTATTTTTCCAAGATGGCTTAAAGTGGAATAGTTTTATTAAAGTATCACAGACAATAGAAAATAAAGTGTGTTTATAAATATAGGTTTAAATCCTTTTATTCATGGAGAAGCATGTGATTTAACTCTAGATTATTCAGTGGTAATTTGAAATTGTAGACCTGGGAACGTGTAATCTTGCAAAGGCCCCTTGATTCAATATCAAGGTTTTCAAGGAAAAAGTGCAGCTGTGTAGAAATTAAGATTAATGAAATACTCAATGTGCTGCTACAATAAATATGAATTCATATGATATGGAAACAGAGTTTAAAGAATGATTCAATTGAACAAGTAGGAGTTCCAGCCATGGTGTAGAGGAAATGAATCTAACTAGGAATCATGAGGTTGCAGGTTTGATCCCTGGCCTTGCTCAGTGGGATCCAGCATTGCTGTGAGCTGTGGTGTGGGTAGCAGATGTGGCTTGGATCTGGCCAATGCTGTGGCTGTGGTATGGGCCGGCAGCTACAGCTTTGATTCAACTCCTAGCCTGGGAACTTCCATATGCCGTAGTTGCGGCCCTAAAAAACAAAAGGAAAAAAAAAATCAATTGAACAAGTATCGAGGGATCATCTGCACAAGAGGAAATATGCTTACTTTTAAGTATATAGAGATATATTTTCTCTTATTTTCAAATCCACAGCCGGTAGGAGTGACTAACATGGCACTAAAATGTATTGCACTATGTTATTATGACATTGTTATAAGTGCAAAAATAGAAGTATTTACAAAATTCAGAGTGTGAAAGAGAGGACATTGACCCTTCAGGATAAAGGTTAATCCAGGGGAAGATAAAGTTGTTAATGGTGAATGAAAAAAAGGTTTCTAAAAATGTAATCCTGTACGGAAAGGAAATATGGACTAGTAAAGAGAAAGAGTAAGTACTGTCAGCAAACACTATGGTTTGCCCAGCGAAATATAATACCACTAGCATTGTTGTAGTGCAAAGCGAGGAGAGGAAATGGCAGGAGATTAGGAGGAAGAGACTGAATGTGGTCAGCATATGAATATCTGAATGACATGAAAATCTGAGACTTTAATCTCAGATGAAAGGGAGGCAATAGAGACTTTGAGAAGATATATAATTGGAATCTTGGTTCATAAAATTAATTTGGAGGTGGGGTATGGATGTTACTAAAGCACTGAGTGAGACTAAAGCAAGGAGAGGAAGTTAGTGGCTTTTGTAATATTTCAATAGGCATACGGAGAAGGACTCTATCTGGTACTACAGATAAACAGAAAAAGACAATGGAAATAACTTAGAAGAAAAAAAAGAACAGGATTTAGCTTATATAAGAAAAAGAAAGATGTAAAGGATCGACTTCAGGTTTTAGAATTTGGAGTATGAGAATTGATGCTATCAATGAAAATATAAGATGTCTCAATGGAATACAAGACGATAGTCTGAACTGAGTAGGCTTTAATAAGTTTATATTGGAGCATATTGAATTTTAGGTTGATGAGGTCATCAAAATGCCAATGCCCAGTGATTAGTTAAGTAAGAAGTCCAGGGTATTCAAGGAGATTAAATTAAAAAATCATGTCAGTTTTAGGGTATATAAGATATTACCAACCATTCAATTACCAGATCATTACACATTTAAGGAGGTAAAATTATAAAGCAAAGTAAAAATCATGGTTATTTCTAGAATAAAGGGAGGAATACAATGTTGGGAAGGGACACCAATGAGTGCTTCTGAGCCTCTGACATTGTTCTATTTCTTGGCTCATATTAGAGGTTAAATAAGTGTTTTCTTTGTAGATGTTTGCTGCACTGTATATTTATGTTTATGCATTTTTCAGTTTGTGCATTATATTTGTAATAAAAAAAGTTTTAAACAAAAGTTTAGAAACATATTATTTTCTACTGACACTTGGGTTGTTGGCCTTTATATTTCAAGAGTTTAATGGACTGGTTTCATCCTGAGACATGTAAATTTATATGTTGATGTTCATTTGCAGGTACAAGTTTTTATATATCATTTCTAATAGTATAAATATGATTTTGTTTGGAGAATAAAGAATAAGGGAATCTAGAAAATACTATGATGGATATAAAGAAAATATTTACATAAAGTCATTTTATTAATATATTAATTAATAGGCTTGGTTGAAAAGCAACCCAATTAAAATATTATTCAATGCCCAGGTATATAAATATGATATATTGATAGCTAGATGATAGATAAATATAGATAGATGATAGATAGATAGATAGATAGATAGATAGATAGATAGATAGATAGATAAAAAGTAAGCCTATATTTACTTACTGGTGATTCTTCCCAACTGTAGATTGAATTCAACTAAGTCTCAAAGATTAAGTCCTAGTAATGCTAAAAAGCCAAACTCAGTGATCTTAGAAGCAAAAAAATACTTGATGATTGGCTAATTACTAACAAATTGTTCTGACTGCTGTGCAGAAAGTCTAAATCTAAGAGGTTCTGAGTTCACAGTATAGAAATATAAACATGTATGTGATTTAAGTCATGACAGATGGAAATGATGGGTATATAAGTACAAGGGCAGGTGCTACCGTCATGTAATTTCACTATTAAAAATTGTTTTATGATACGATTTTAAATGTAAGTACCTAGCTTTTGCTTGATCAGTATTAGATCTGTTGCAATGGTAAGTACGTTCTGAGAAGATATCCATGTAAGAGGTTAATTGGTGAGTAGCCTAAATCAAAACCTGTAAGAAATGAAGATGATAGAACTAGACAGAGAGAAATCTGTGATTTTTTGCTGAAGTCACAACAAAGGATTTCACAGCAAGTGATCCCACAGGGAGTTCTGGAGCCAGAATCGTCCTTCACAGTTGTCCCTTGAAACAAAAGAGGCAAGGGTAACCTATATACCCCAGCACTGAACAGTCATTGAAGGGGCTATTCTTGGGGAGAGGATCTGACATTGAGATGGTTCTCTTAGTCTGGGGGATTTAGCACTAAGCCATCAACAGTCAAAATTCCCAGCAACTGAGGGAATTTGCTTTGGATCTGAATTGAGCCTTCCAGTGTCCACTACAATCAATGAAACCTGATTTCAGATTGAAAAATTAATATTTAAATAAATTAAAGAGAAAATGCATGACATTTAAAAATTATTCTTAAAGTCAATATAGTGGTACTTATTTTTCTATATCTCAGATGTTGCTTTGCTGTCCTGAATTCTAAAGGTCTTTTTAGAATACTATATTTTCTATGGTTTTAGGTATTATCAGTTTGTTACTATTTTCCAATTACATTTGTAAGGCCAAAGATCTTTTTATTTCTTATTAAAGTGGCATAAATACCATTAAATTGATGAAACAGCTAAGTGCAAAAATGAGAGTGAGTCTTTTGTCCTCTGTAACAACCTCTCTTATGCTAGACTTCTGATTTGTTGGCTTTTATTGACAGAAGAAAACACATTTTGTGAGCATGTCAGCCAAAGATAGCATTTACAGCTTCTAAATAATTAGGTATTGATTAATTTCACCAGGAATATATGGGCCATTTTTTTTTCAGGCTTGCCCATTCTTAAAGATTATATAATTTCAACTAGAGAAATCACAAAGCAGAGCCTCAGTTCTTAATAACTTGCTCCTATTGCCTATCTTCCAAAATTATATGTGTGAGCTGCAACTGCCCCAAGAAGCACCTGGATGATAGTTTCAGTTGTTAAACTTATTAGATCTTCATTCTTATCTAGGTGGAGTTAGAAGAAAGGGAGTGCCAAGCTTCTTCCTCCAAGCTTTAAGTTTATATAGTTACAGATGAAGGTATGCATTGAGAAATATATAACATCTAAGTAAGGTAGGATAGACCACACACCACTAGGAAAAAAACAACAGCAGAACTCAAATACTGGCACTCTCAAATGGGAGAAATTAATATTTATTATCAGACATTCATAAGGTCAGTGTCATGGTTGAGAGTTGATGGTCACAACCCTGCTTGAGTAATATTGTTTTTATCACTATGGTGGGTTTTAGAGAGGAAATTATGCTTTGTTCCACCTTCTGGCTATGTCTACCTTTAGACATATTAAGAACCATCTATAACAATATTTTGATGATATACAGACATAGACATATACAGAGTAATAGATGTAAATCTATAGATAGATAAATAATGACCAGTGCAAGATAAAGCTATAGTGGCCTCCTGTTAAAAAACAACCCCAAATTTCTATACATCAGATAAAATGGTATGTTAGTGGTTAAAATGTTGGCTAAATCTTGCAAGATTGCTGTAGTCAAAAAGATTAATATAGAGATGCTTTCTCTTCACTGCAAAACAAAACAAACAAAAAAGGAAACTCCCCTAAATTTATCTAAACAGCAATCAGTTAAAAAGAGAACTCTAGTTTCCCAAGAGATTGTTTCTGTTGCTGTTGTTTTTTAATACAGATAATCCTGTTAGTAATTAGTCAAGCAATTTTGAGTTATTTAAAGTTAATAATCACTCCTTCTTTTCCAATTATTAAAGTGGCCAATAGGGCTGATCTTTGTTTCTCTAGGTTAATATAAAAAGTTACATCTATCTCTCTCTATATATATAGGTATAGTGTATAAGTTGAGAGAGAAGTATGTATATCTACAAATGCATGTATTGTTCTTTCTTAAGAAAAGTATAATCATGTGTGTGTGTCTAGAGCTTATTTTAAGATTTAGAGCATTGTTAAAGTGTACATGATGAGGCAGGTAAATAAAGTATTAACACCTATACCAAAGCACTCAATTTAACAAGACAGGAGATATGTAAACAAATACTTATACAATATAACAAAGAATATCTAAAAGTTGGTCAATATTTTACCCAGAAAATAATTCAGTGAGAAAAAATAATTTCACTACTAAGACCAGGAATCAGAGTTAAATTAAATTTATGATAGATGCCATTTAGTCATTTTTAAATTTTACTGATAATGCCTTAAAAAGAAGGCAAACCTGTCCATAATCATTCACTAACACTAAAGGCAGGGTGATTCTGAATGTCCAGCTCTTCTTCCACTTTCCTCCAAAGTAGCTGAATTAAAAAAAAAAATTGTTAAATATGCCTTCAGGCCTCTGTTTAGTAACAGTACTAATTTCGACAAGGCTATACAAAGAAATACTATTTAGATCTTTGTAGTTTGGTATGGAGCACTAAGTTTTCTAGAAAAACTAGTTTCTGTTCATGTTTAATTGTTTCTGAGAATCAAACTTTGAGAGTGTGCCTTTCATTCACTCAACAAATACTTAACAGTGCCTCTCATACCATGCACTTATCCAGGTCTCATAATTCAGTAGTGAACAAGTCTAGTGGGAAAAAGACACAATAATTAAAACATTTAACAAAAGTTCTATACATTAAAAGGTGATAAGAAATAAGTAAAATAAAGTAGGGAACTGGGAGAGGGAATTTGCAAGGCAATGCAATTTTAGATAGGGTGGCCAGGGAAATGCCTTCCTGAGAAAGTGACTTTGGAACAGAAGGAGCTAGCAGCACAGACATCTTAAATAGGTGGAGCTGAGGAACGAGGAGTTCCAGCTGAAGGAAGCAAGTACAAGTGTTCATGGGCGGGAGCTTTGGCTAGTGATTTCCAGGAATTGCTATGATAACAGACTAGAAGCTGTTAAGAAGAAAGGACCACATTCCTCTCTTTTCCCATATGGCTATGTGGAGTAATGGTATTGTACAGGGAAGGATGTGAAAGTGGAAAAATAGAGCTTGTGAAGTTATTTTTTGGTGTGCCTGAGTCAGGTCTGATTCCCATGGCACAAAACTATACATTTTGTCTTATATTACTCCAGAAATATAAGGTATATGACTTCGGGAGGTAGAGGAATGCAAAAAAGTCCTGGTGAATCTTAACACCATTCAACATCATAATAGTAATTTGTAACATCAACGTTAGATTTTTGGTGTACTCAGAGCCATAAAAGTACCCATGTTTTCTGCCTGTTTATGCACAGCGGAACTTCTTTTTGTATGTTACTCATTGGCACACTGGTGCATCCTTGACTGATGAGTTAACCTAGAAGAAATTGCTTAGGTAGAAATCCATTCTTTCCTTTATAATGATCCAATGGCCAGTACCAAAAGTGGTGATGAGACAGACTGTGAAAAAGCCTGTATCAGCACCAGTGCTGGTCCTTATGGTGACTCAGTCTGATTCTGAAAAGGCAACCTCTCCAGACTAACACAACCCTGTGCCAAGGTCCATGACTTGAATGAAACATAGGCTTGATTTCAATCGCTTGGTTAGGTTAGGTGCCTTCATGCACAGCACAGCCTGCCCTCATGTACACATCAATAATGATTAGACTGATTCCCTGGGAGGGATAATCAGGAAAACAGCATATCTAGAATAGCATTTGCCTTTCACATCTGCAAATGGGTAAATTACTAAGAGGAGTTTACTTATTTTCCTAAATAAAATTAATATAGTTATAAACTGCCTAAGGTTGTCCCCTTCCTTATTCCTCACTTTTCTTTCTCTTTTCTTCTTTCTTTCTTTCTTTCTTTTTTGAAGGGGCATTCTGGCTATTCTATTTGCCTTTATCTCTGATTAAGATGTTTACATTTTCATGTATGAATATTTCATGTCTACTAAAATGACTTGTTTTATCTGTATTAATAAATTTGATTTTTTCATTTAATGTTTAATAATTTAATGTATAGGTATGAGTATTTTAATTTGGATTATTTGGTATATAGAAAAATAATGAAATGCTAAACTTCAGTTCGGAATTAAATATGCTTTTATAAATATAGCATGCATTATATGATGTTCACTACAATAAAATTAAGTTACTATTTATGAATCATTTTATATTTTGCATTACCTAAACCTTTTCAAGGTCGAAACTTGGAGTATTCTTCATATATTTCCTGCATTAAGTTTGTCACTGACTTTGAAAATTCACCTTGTATTTCATAGTTATGAATTAAACAAGGGACAATTTCAATTTCTTTTGAAAAATTTATTATAAGTTTGGAAATGCCTCTTCCTAATATTCTCTTGCATTCTTTGAGGGTTGTAGAGATCTAGAAAGGTACAAGTGTGGATAAGTGAAAATAGTAAGTTCGTAAGGTATTTGTTCATACACACTGAAGGTGACATTGAACAGAGCTATAGGATCCCTAACACTAGGTCATACTCTTTTCAATTTCCAAAGTGATGTGTTTTCATTTAAACAATGTGAAATGATACTTTCCTGATGTATTTCTACTTATATTTTATCCTAGTTAAATTGTTATAAATAAAGGAGCTCTAAGTGCATTTGTAGTGATTGTTAGCAACCAAGTAACTTCTATGACTAAAGTCATTAAAACATATAGAATAAATTTGGTTTAAGAGTGAATTTATTGAATTTACTTATCTAGTTTTATTGCTTTCCTGAGATTAATTTCATTGTAGAGATAATTAGGTTAAAATTCCCACTAATTTTTAAATTTCCTTGTTTTCTGTGATTAACTGCTTTAATTGAAATTTCACAAATAATTACTATTGTAAATATTCTCTTGTACTGTTTTAACATACACTATACTTTCACTTTTAAAATATTATATTTTCTTCATGAATCACTAGTATTTCCCACTTTTGCATTAGCATGGGATCATTTATAACTCAAGAAGGAGGGACTGCAAACAAAGAGTAAGAGATGACAAAGCTCTAGAGTTAAACCCAGAAAAAGGGCAAGAACATAGATGGGCTAGGCAGCAAACCACCATCAGAACAGTACGTCACTGTGGCTACTGGACACCTCCAGAGTCATCGGACAGACAACCACACTAGGTGGTCACCACCACTGCCATATCACTAACCTCTCTTTGCCTGCGTCTCTGTATCACTTGCTCAAAAACAAAAGTCCTCAGGTGTGAGCGTGTTATTGCCTGAGCACAGGCAGAATGATTTGTTTTGATATCTAGCTTGTTGCAGAAGGGGAGATTTTTTTCCTTTTGTTTTCACATGTTGGAAATAAATAGCACCTTCTTCCTTAGCTTGATTTCAGAACCAATACAAAGCTAGACAAAGTTTTCAAAGAGATGGAGATTAAATATTGGTAATCATGGTTTAATTGTGTGGCAACAATGGGATTTTAAATGCTTCACTCTAGAAACACATATTTGCCCACCAATGAAAGATCAGAACCATCAGTTACTGCAAGGCAGAGAGTGGAAAAAAAAATGTGTGCCGTTTTCAAGTAAAAAAATTCTTAAAGGGAGATTGAGGAGGCTAAATTATGTTTTATGCTTGTAAAATACTTTCCTATCCTTTATTTTAGACCTCTTAAATCTTTTTTCAAAGTTTTTGCATGTAATTTAATTAAATATCTAATATCTTTCCCTAGTAAAATTCTAATTATTTAACTATTTTTCATAACTTCTTTTGAACTTTTCCTCTTATGTTATATTTGTGATTATATTACTATGAAAGAATATCTCCACATACACACATGGTCTTGCTGAATTCAGGACTAAACATGATGTTTCCAAATTGCTTAGCTGAATTTTTCTCTTTCCTTATAAGTGTGCTTCATGTATTTATAATTTATAAACCAATTTTATACAGTGCTGTGTCAGACATAATGTGTAAATACACTCCAACAGTAACTCATTTCTCCCTCAAAACGACCCTATTAGGTAGATTTTTTTATTATTATTTTTTTTAGCTGAGGAACATGAGGTGCAGAGGATCAACTGATATGGCACAAAAGCAGAGTTCAAAAGGGTTATCTAAGTCTGGAGTCCAAATTCCTAAATACTCTGCTATGCTGCCTAAAATTTGATGAATTTTAATAAAGAAGGTAAGTGTATTATCTGCATTTACTGCTTTCTTGTTCATATACAAAGTGATGCTCTGTTTCAGAAAGAATTTTAACTTTCTTAATTAACATGCACCTAGAGTCACAAACCATATTTTTTCTTTTCTTTAGTATAGTGAGTCAGCTATAAATTTGGCTTTAAATTCATGTGGCTGCCACACTAACAATGACTCTTATCTGGGCACTTCTCATTCTTATTCTTCTTGTCCCTTGACCATAGCTAATCGATCCATGTAGAGAAAACTGACCAAACCTGGATCAATGGGATTATGTACTTTGGGAATTTGAAAATTGAAAAAGATGCATAGAGAGAAGCATTTGTTGGAGGTGAATTATTTCACAAGAGAAACACAGAATGTTCATTAGCGTCCCTGAGTTTCCCTGAATACTCTTTCCTTAATCCTATTTCATTCCACATTTAAGGAATTAGGGCTATTATAATAAGTAAACAATGCTCTAAATCTCAGTTACTACCAAATTAGAAAATAAAATGCATAGCTTTCTTGGAAAAACTACAGATTAATGATAGCATCAGATAAAACACATGCAAGTATGATATCCTTCGTTACATTCAATTTTCCACCTTAACAAAAAACAAAAGCTTCTCAATGTGAGAAATGCTCCTTAAATTTAATCAAGTGAAGAATCAGATAGGAACTTTCTGTTCCAGTTGTAGTCTTGTTGAAGCCCTAACATCTGCAATGCACTTTATCTTCCAATGGCATATTTCTACCATTTGATACATAAGGACTACCAGAAGCATTTGCTTTTGCTTGGTGAAAACACCATTACCTTTGCCATTCTGTTTTGGGGATAGCTCACTTTCTGCTTCCATACCACATGGGGCCTGACTACCTCACTGTTACAGAGGACACCACAGTCAGTGTACAAAACTGATGACCTTTTAGCTCAGAACACCTGAAAGGAAAACAATAGTAACTACCTTTATATGTTCAACAGGAGAGATTTGTGACAATGGGGTTAAATATAATTCACTGAGGTAGATAATATGTAAGGAGCCCAAATATGACCTGATAATAACAGATTTTTTGCTGCACACTGAAGATTCTACTATTAAGAAGGAAAACTATCAGATGAGCCACTTTAAATTGGGAAGGCAGACTTTCTATACTAGAGTATTTCTTCTATTTACCAGATAACTGAAAAACTACAATTATTTCAGTAAGACATATAATAAAAGAAGAGCCTCCAGCTAATTTAGTTCATGGTACAAGTGCCTCTGACAGTGGTCATTATGAAGAGGAGAGGAAAAAAGGAAATTTGTAGTTTCTGCAGCAGATATTAGTAAGTACTATAAGGAGGGAAATTTTAGTAGGACAAAAGGCCTCTGGATTTTTGATGTAGAGTCAGCAGACATTTCAGTGCAGCAAGTAACTATTCTCCCTTTGAGAAACTGGTATAAGTTGGCTACCAGGAGCTCATGAACATAAAATGACAACGGGTGAGCCACCAAGTGACCATAAAATCTGTTTCACCTCTATAACAAGTCTATCTCATCTATTTAAATCATATCATTGTATTTTCTCAATAGTCCAACCTCTAGTGTTAACATTGAACATTGTTCTTAGCCTGAGCAGGTCTTGAAGGCACAGATATGCTGCATGAATAATTTGTTCACACTAGCAATGTGCCTGCTCTTGCTAAATTGTTGATCTTATTTAAACCCGTAACTATGGGCTCAAAGAGAATTCCCAATGATCACTTGACAGAAGATGGTTTGTTTAACAAGTGCTGTGTCTTTACCACCTACATGGTACCTGACACATAGTGGGTCTCAGTATATATTTGTTGAATGAATCAATATGCTAATGAATTTCAGTTTCATAATTTAAAATAGTCCCTTCAAATAACCCTGTCTCCTATGTAAATTCTTCAGAGCTTGTGTTTCCGCTCCTCGATACTCTTTATTATGAATTTTGGCCCTCTCTCTTCTACTTCTGCCCTCCTCTCCTTCCCATAATCTCCAAGCCCAGAAAGAGCAGGCTTTGGGCTTTTTACTTATTCTATATGATAATTTTTTTCTTTTGGATTCCAGAGTTACAACCAAATCATGCTAATATGCAGGGCATAAAGAGAGGAAAATCAATTTATGGGCAAGGAAGTAAAAATTGGAGGTAAGAAAAAAGGGTAGGGAACTGTCTGTAATATCATTTAGTTCTCTGAATATTAGAAACTACATTATCTCCTTTCATTCTTAGTTAATTATAAGATAGTAAGAACAAGTAAGTAGGTTCTGTATAGTATACTTTGGTAGTGTATTGAATCATTTACAGTATGAGGTGAACTTCACTGGCCTTTTTCAAGCAGAATTAAGAGTGATGCCACAGTGGATAATGTTGAGGGCATAAGGGTATCATTAGGATATGTTTTACTGCTATTTTATCATTTATCTAATCAAGAAATCTCTACTCACTATCTTTAAACTATTTACAAATGTCAATCTTGCTGACTGGGGAATGGCTTGTTATGAAGTATTCACTGTAACTGTCACATTTAACTACCAAAGATAGTAAAATGAAAGCCTGTCTTAATTACTGTCTTGTCTCATTTCTTGTATGTCATTGCCTCTTTCTTGGAAGGTAATTATAAAGGGTCTCCAATCTCAAAAGAATATGAAATGTAAGCTGATTGAGAATTCAGAGAAATACATGAATATTTTGAAATCAATAATATAGCTTAGGGTTAAAAATTAGGGAATATGGATTTATTGAGATATTATGAGAATATGGATTTACTGATAGGAACTGAGGGTTAATTTGACATAAGTAATATTGGATAATGTCTACTGATATACAAAGAAAACAATTTAAAGAAAAATTAAAGTATAAAAGATTTCAAATTCCTGAAGAAAAAACATTTGTCAAAGAATTTACTTAAATAGAAGGAATCTAAAGTAGTTCAAATTTTATTTCTGGATGCCTACATATATTAAAACTTCATGAAAATAGCATAAAAAGAATAATAACATTAAACCACATAAAATGGTTCCCATATAATCAAAAGAACAGATATATGGGAAAGAGTAACATCTAGTCACCCAGAATTATTTCTTACAACCATTACATCAGCAATATGTGTCAGTTACATGGTCTCACCTCTGTGGGAAGCTCAAGATTAATTTCTCTCACTCAAATTCATATTTTATAGGACTCATAAGCAGCAGGAATGCTGATATGAGTCAATGCCGAGTATACAAGCAGGTTTCCCTGCTAGAGGAGGTGGCTTTTAGTGGCAAGTTTAAGGGGATTATAAATAGAACACCTCAATTATCTTGGCTCACTTGGAACTTTCTCCCTCATGGTATACACTGTGGTTTTTTTTTTTTTTTTTTTGGTCCTTTCATCATGCAGATCTACCTACTAGATGAGCTTGGAAGCTTTCCCGCTCTCCCTAAGGTCGAACCCTCCCCTCACAGCCTTGCACAGACTAAAAGTATTAGAAAATTATCTAAACAAAATAAGAAATATAGTGCCCACTCCTCCTTACTAAAACTTTGCCCTATACTTTGGTAAAGTAGCAACATATTTTGACTTTTTTATCCTTAATACTAGTAGAGTAGTAAGATTCTGAGAACTGAAAGAAGCATCTAAACCTATAATAAAGAAGCCAAAATAGTTATTTAACTTTGCTTTCCCCTTTGGCTAAAGAGGCCATGAAATTCATTTTGAGATGAAAAGATGAATTAATCCAGTTATCTTTACAGGGAGAAGATAACAAGGTGATTTAGAACTAGAGATTACCTAGCACTGAAGAATTTATACCCTGTAATCCCATGGCAATAAACGTTAACACATCAAAATAGGATGATTCTTAGAACTAACCTTAGTTTGTAGGATATGATAAATGAGATGCAATAACTTAAATGAAATTGGTAATAGAATATATGAGAAGCTCAAGTGACTTAGCTAAAAGAAAATACGGTAACATTTCATATATCTTTGCTTGCATTGAATTTTACACTTTTGAATACTTAATTTTCATTGTAATATGGGTAAGAGGATGTAAAGGACTCACTGTATTAGGTGATACAGCATTAAGGTGTTAAACATAAGCAAAGTTTAGGCCCTATGTAAACTTTATCAGAATTCTAACTTTAAATTTATCTTAACTTGTGGAAACCTGGTACCTAATTTTTTGGGCATGGTCTCCTGTACTTGATCGCTTGAGAGGTAATATTTTAAATGAAAATGTTGAGGATTTAGAATTCAAGAAAAATCTAGGTTTGAATTTTAGGCCTAGTGCTTACATTATGTGTAATTTTTAATTTTCTCTTTGCCTCAGCAAAATAGGATCAATAATAACTATTTTAAAGATCAGAAATATTGTATGTATAGTTCCTGACTCACAATAGTTATTGAATAAATAATAACTATAATTATTATTATTAGGCTTGCTCTAAATTTGTTAGATTATTGTTTGTTTTTAGTTACTGTATTTTTGCTTTGATTTATAATGTTCAACTTCAGCCCTGTGCTGAAATTCCCAAATAAATGGGCCTTATTCTTAATTTATTAAGAATAAAAGAAGGTTTCTGTCACTTATCCTTCCACCTACTCCTTCAACAATCATCATATAACACTGAGTCTTTCCATAGGAGAGTTCAGATTTTTGTTGATGGATTTTAATCTCCTAGTTGTCTTGCCCTTTGAATCTTCTGCCAAACATTTCGATCCCATTTTCACTCTTTCTAGATTGTTAGCAATTGTCAAATAAATCAACATCAATTCTGACCACCCCATCTTTTGAACCTATACTTCATAAAATTGGTTTCTATTTGGAAACTTTCCAAGATAGTTCTTATTCTCTTCCATTTTCTTCCTCTCAGGAATCTGTACCTACACTATGAATCTTTCTTTCCAACCTAAGAATAACCATGGCTTCTTCTAAGCCTTGTAGTTAAAAACTGCAATCCATACATGAATTGCCTGGGCTCTTTATGGAATATACTCCAGTCTTTCTTATTCTGCCTTTCCCATCTATTAACTGAAGCCCACTCACTGGCCTTCATTCTCATCGGAAAAATGAAGGCCAGTGAAAGGGAAGTAGCAAATGATCAGAAGCAAGAAATAGTACTCTGGGGAAAAAAAAAAAAAAAAAAAAGAAGAAAGAAAAGAAATTACTGTGAAATGCACTGTGTACAAGTTTAACTTGCATATGTCTCAATAATGGTCAATGTTATACCAAAAGGAAGAACATGAGCTTCATAACTTACAGTAAGGCCTTCTAATGAGATGTTGCTCTCTCACTAGGCTAAAGATAGAGACCTGGATCTTACTGTTGACATCTAGCAACAGAAAACTAATAGGTGAAATAAGTCAATAAAAAGTCATAAAAAGAAATGAGTTTAGAGAGTCTGGGGCCTGGAGTATTTTTAAGAGCTGACAGACGATGAATATTATGCAGTAGTGAAGTCTTAGGAAAATGTATGTATTGACCAGAAGCCATTGTGGGATAATAGTCCCCTTGTGTTTAGGCTTCATAATACACAGTTTTTAGTAATGAAAGCTAGTGATTAAACCTATAATAAAAGGAATTATGGATGAAAGAATCAAAAAAATCAAAATCAAAATTTACCCTATTTTTGTGTTACTCTTTACAGAAGATTTGTTTATACTGTAACAGGGAATAGTTGATCTTGTTATTTGGCTGTATAAATGAACTATGGCTTTAATCTGTTTCCTTAATATTGATTTGTAGAGAATATATTTCTCCCTGTCTTTTTACATTTTTTTAAAAAATAGGATTTGGGATATAAAAGCCAATAATATTGTTAGTTTTTATAACAATTGTATGAGAAAATTAATTCAAGATTAATAGTGGTCTTCAAAGGAGGATGAGGTTGTATAAAAATAATTATTCATTGATTTATTTTGATTTTCCCACATAAAGGAACCACCTTAAATCTTTATCTCAAATGAATATACTGGTTTTTGGATTATTTTTTCCTGGCATATGTGGGATTTGTAATATATTTTGAGTTAAAAAGAAAAGACATATAAAGAACAATATTTTCTTCCATTTTAAAAAACTTATAATTTAATTGATTTTCAGTGCCATTTGTTATTTTCTAATGATATAAAAAGATAACTTTTAGTTAATTCCTAAGTTCCTGCTATACCTAAAGCTCTGCTTACGTAAGTTAATATTAACCTCTAATTTGAGAGTTGACACTCATTTTTGTTACTTTGTCTTAATTTTTTGTTTTTTGCCATAGCACAAACAAATACCACATTTTCTAATCTTTCCATTCTCCATCCAGCCTCAAAATGAGGACATAAAGCCTTATTTCATATTTCTTGCAAAAATATAACTTTGGAGTCCATCAATATAAGCATTATTACTTAGAAACCCTTATCTTGAAAACCTCAGTGTTTCAGGTACATGTCAGAAATCTCAATTTTAAAAGGCTCTTAATTGACCCAACATTTTTTCTCACTAGGCTTACCTCTTGTTAAGAAAATCATCAGTTTTCCTAATAAGCCTATCTTTAATTTTATATTATATCTGACACCTTCTATGTTTGCAGTAAAAACAACAAACCAACAAATAACTCATATTTGAATAATGACTAACATGTGTGAGAGTTCACTTTGTGCCAGACACATATGTTTTACATGTATAACTAACCTAATCCTCACAACATGCCTATAAAATATTATTACGGTCTTTCTCGTTTTTAAAAATAAAAAAGCTGGAGTGCTAACAAGTTATTAATTTATCCCAAGTCAGAGACTCAGTACATAGTAAAGTAAGAATTCAAATTAGGAAATCTGATAGACAAACCAGCATTATTTACCATTCCCTTAATCCCTGATCATAGCTAGTATCCTGCCTGAGCATGAGGAGAGTAAATAAACAAGAAGCTTTCTAGCTAACCAGTCACACCATTGCTTTACATGGCTTCCAACAGTTCACACTGATCACAATGCTGGTCAAGAGCTCCTTGCTGACCATTTATTGTACCCAAACGAAGGTAACAGTACATTCTCCCTTAGGGCCACTGTTTCCATCTACAATCTATTGATTAAATTATTTCCCTAGTTGGTAATTAAGGATTCAGAAATGATCCGACTCAGTTACTGATGTATTACTAAATGAAAACAAACTAGATTAACAGAATAGAATTTTGATGCTTAAGTTTAAATATCCTGATGTGTAGTTTTTGTTTGTTTGTTTTGCTTCATTCTGCTCATTTGGAGAATAAAATACAATTTCTTAAGCTGAGATATATGGATGAAAGTTATGCACATGATTGCTATTTTGTTTCTGATATTTAAATGATAGGTTTATCATCCTTATCACCACCTCCTTCCACCAACATTGAAAGTAACCACAATGCAAAATTTACTATGACTACTGGCTTTATTAGAAACGAAATAAAGTTCTAGTATCCTAAAGTAAAACAAACCTAGTGTAAAATCCTGTAGTAACCTTGGAATCTGGAGATGCAGTTTTAAACCTTCTTGCTTTTGTTGGCAGTGAGGAACTGTATGAATTACAAAAAATAGCAGAGAAACAGATTTCATAGGAATAAAGATAATTGTAGGTTGAATATGTAAAATTATTATTTAAGGATTTTCTTAATATATTGATTATATAATATAGCTTTTCCAAGTTCTTGTGATAGCATATGCTTCTATGTTTCAACATGGTTTGTTTTTGCATTTTTTAATATCCACATTAATGCCACAGGAATCACAGATAAATTTCTATTATTTTTACAACCATAGCATATTGCTTGCCCAAAATAAGATAACAGAACAAGTGACAGTTAATTATAAAATATGATTCTAGCTTCATTTTATAACAAAAACCTATAGTGTGAAATATCTACCTATTTTCTAACACTCTATTCAATAAAATATATTTATAAGTCCAAAATAACTGAATTCTTTTAAACTTTGTCAATGGCAGATAAAATCAATGTGTTCATCTTTCAGGAATTCATACATAGGTAGGTTTAAGACAGGTGGATAATAGAAAAGAAGCATGCTTGACTATTCATTTAAGACTAAGTCCGTTTCAAGCATTCTAAGGTTGAGTGACCTTCAATGACTTGTATGTATAGATTATTAAATATCATAGAAGTACCAGACCATGAATAGTGTCTGATTCTTTTCAAGCTAAATAGTGTATATAATCATAATTATTTCTGAGTCCAGGGTCAAAAGAGCTGTTCATCACTTTTCTGGTTTATTGAGAAATCTTTTAAAATAATAAGTTGTACATCATTCTTGTCAGAAGGTTATAAAGAAATTAAATGAAGCAAATTCTGGGAGTAATTTTTAATAGTATATTATCTACAGAATTTTGCCTTTCATTCTTGTCACTGTCTTTTAATGCACATCTCATATTTCAGAACTCCAGGTCACTCATACAACTTCTTTTATAATGTATCATAATAATATATTCCACTGGATTTTTCTCCATTTAATTTATTAAGTCATTTCTGTTTTGTACAAAATGTTAATGAGGGCATTAGAACTATTATAGAAAATAATTTTTTTCTTTCTGTCAAAGAAATAAATTCCTTTTACTATGATACATTGACATAAAGAGCAAAAATTAGCAAATTAAGGTAAAAAAATCCTTTAAGAAGTTAAGTAGAATCTAATATTACAAATACAGATGAAAGATACACAGACTTTCAAGTAGCCCAACCTCAATTTTTGAAAGCACAATTATTTACTTTTATTAAATATTATATTTATTTATTTATGTGTGTGTGTGTTTGTGCATGTTATAAATGTCCAAGATCAACTTAGGGGAATGTTTAGGATAAACTATGTATAGTCACTGAATGCAATTGAACATAAATAAGAGCCATGGCTTAAAAGAGCATTAAGGACACGAAATACCTTAACTATAACATTAATTGAAAACACAGACATAATAAGAATTGTATAAACAACTGGAAAAACTTATGAAGCAAATTTTAAAATATTAACAGTGGTTGCCTTTGAATGGTGAAGTTAAGAATAGTGGGTTTTTTTTTCATTTTACATTTTATAATTTTCAAATATTTCACACTGATTACATATTATTTTCACATTAAACAGTAAATAATGTGATAAGAGAAAGAAATAGATAAGTTGGATATCACCAAAAATAACAACTTTTGTGTTGAAAAGACACTATCAGAAAGTGAATAAACAACGCACAGAAGTGGAAAAAAATTTTTGAAAATCATATGTCCAATAAGGAACTTGCATCTATAATATATGAAGAATAATAATGAATAGTCAAAAAACCCAATAATCTGAATAGATATTTCTCCAATGAAGATTTATGATTAAGCACCAGAAAAGATTCTCAACACCATTCATCATCAGGGAAATGTGATAAATACCAAAATGAAATACCACTTTATAGTCTAGCACAGTCATAATGAAAAAAATAGTTATTAACCTTTGATGAAGATGCAGAGAAATTCAACCCTCATACACTGTTGGTAAGATAAAATGGTAAACTGCTTTGGAAAACCATCTGGCAGTTCCTTAAACAGTTAAACATAGTTACCATCAATTCTACTTCAAAAGTATGAAAATGTACACTCACAAAAAAAATGTACAAAAATATTTACAGAAGTATTATTCTTAATAGCATTCTTAAAGACTGGAAACAACCCTA
This sequence comes from Sus scrofa, assembly GCF_054392235.1. Lineage (NCBI taxonomy): Eukaryota > Metazoa > Chordata > Mammalia > Artiodactyla > Suidae > Sus > Sus scrofa. The sequence goes on along the minus strand of NC_139397.1, from coordinate 111,678,810 downwards.
AATCTAGCAACTGATAAATAGATTTTAAAAATGTGGTATAGCCATAGACTGTAATATTATTCAGCAATAGAAAGAACTGAAATACTGATACATGCTATAGCATAGTAAACCTTGAAAAAATACCAAGTGAAAGAATCCAGTCACAGAGGAACACATACCAAAGGTTCGATTTATATATGAAATGTCCAGAGTAGGCAAATCAATAGAGATGAAAGGTATATTAGTGGTTACCTAGAGCTATTAGGAATGGGAGAATGAGGAGGAGGGAGGTAATGGCTAAGTAGTATATGGTTTCTTTGAGGGATAGAGAAAAATGTTCTAAAATTTACTCTGGTGATGGAAACACAATTCTTTGACTATATTAAAATATATAAAAGTGGATATTTTTAAATGAGTTCATTGTACATGTTCCCAATAAAGCTATGTTTACCAAAAATTAAAAAAAAATCTGTAAGAAAGAAATACCCTCAGACTTAACAGGATAAACTGAAATGCACTAGTTTTATGAGAAAATTTTAAAAAACTGGGAATTAGGTGCCAGTAAATCCTAATAGATTTTTTATGTTTGGGACCCAGAAATAAGGGATATGGTAGTCAGAGGTTTGTAAGCACCAGAGAAAATAAAGGAAATTACAAGGAAAAGGGAGATGGTATCAGGGAGGCCATTATTACTTAGTGATTGCAAAGCTTTAAGTTTACATATTTATCTTATAATATTGCAATATATTTCCAAATGTATCTATCTTTTTCACTTTTGCATGGAAATATTTATTCTTCTATATAAATGTGGCATATAGCAGACATCTAATAAACTGTCAAAGAATGGCAGGGATGTGACATGAATAATTTTTCAAAAAAATCTATCATGAGTTGAAATTCAGGATAATGCCTCCATAGAAGGACTGATGTGAGAATTTCAAACCATCCTGATTAGTGAAAGCAGGAGTCAGTCTGGCAAAATTGTAATAACTCTTAGCCCCTTTCATTTATCAGTTGCTTACTGAAGAACACACATTTTCCTAAGCATTTAACATATATTTCTCATTTTATATTTAATAGCCAATAACGTAGAGATTCTCTCCAGTTTATGTGATAGAAAAGTAAAACTTAAGACACTCACCAAGGTTTCATAGTTAGTAATGGCAGAGCTATTTCTCAAGGTCTCATGAAAGAATCCCTTCTGTCAAGTATTAAGCTTTCTGGGGGTGGGGAGGTGAGGGTGGGGACAGGTTCAACAGAGGACAAAAAAAGTAAATAACTACTTTGATATTATGAAAACTATATATAAGTTGGGTCAGATAGTACCAAGAGACAATTTTCCACTGGTCAGTTTCATTAGGGACCCAATATCTTTCACAGTCTACCTAAAGATAAGACCATGATCTAGACATAAGCATGAAATATTTATATTTCCCTTATAATCCAGAGAAAACAATTTACCTAAAATTCACCTTGCTGGTGTCAACCCAAAAACTACTGAAATAAAGACATTTTTTAAAAAATTTATTCAGTTGATTTACAACTGAATATATATGCATATATACACATTCTTTTTCTTACATTATCTTCCATCATGTTTCTTCACAAGTGATTGGATAAGTTTCCTGGGCTATACAGCAGGAGCCCATTGATTATCCATTCCAAATGCAATAGTTTGCAACTACTAATTTCAAACTCCCAGGCCATCACACTCCCTCCCCCTCCCTCTTGGCAACCAAAAGTCTGACCTCTGTGTCCATGAGTTTGATATGTTCTGTAAATAGGTTCATTTGTGCCATATATTAGATTCCAGATATAAGTGATATCATATGGTTTTTGTATTTCTTTCTGACTTCCTTCACTTAGGATGAGAGTCTCTAGTTCCATCCATGTCACTGCAAATAGAATTACTTTGGAGTTGCCGTCATGGCTCAGTGGTTAACAAATCTCACTAGCATCCATGAGGACGCAGGTTTGATCCATGGCCTTGCTCAGTGGTTTAAGGATCTGGTGTTTCTGTGTGCTGCGGTATAGGCTGCAGAAGCGGCTCAGATCCTATGTTGCTGTGGCTGTGGCGTAGGCTGGCAGCTGTAGCTCCTATTTGATCCCTAGCCTGGGAACCTCTATGTGTCATGGGTGCAGCCCAAAAAAGCAAAACAAAACAAACAAACTAATGGCATTATTTTGATCTTTTTTATAGCTGGGTAGTATTCTATTGTTTATATGTACCTTCTTTTTTATTATATTATTATTATTATTATTATTATTATTATTATTATTAGGGCTACACCTGTGGCATATGGAAGTTGGCAGGCTATGGACTGAATCAGAGCTGCAGCTGCAGGTCTACACCACAGCCACAACAATACCAGATATGAGCCGAGTTTGTTACCTATGTGGCAGCTGGTGGCAAGGCCAGATCTTTAACCCAATAAGCGAGGCCAAGGATTGAACCTGCATCCTCATGGATACTAGTTGTGTTCATTACCACTGAGCCACAATGGGTACTTCTATACCACATCTTTTTAATCCATTCATCTGTTGATGGACATTTATGTTGTTTCCATGTCCTGACTATTTTGAATAGTGCTGCAATGAACACAGGGGTGCATATATCTTTTTGAATGAAAGTTTGTCTGGATATATGCCCAGGAATGAAATTTCAGGATCACATGCTAATCTGTATTGATTTTTCTGAGGTACCTCCATACTGTTTTCCATAGTGGTTGTACCAATTTACATTCCCAACAACAATGTAGGAGGGTTCCCTTTTCTCCACTCCCTCTCCAGCATTTGTTATTTGTAGACTTATTGATGATAGCCATTCTGACCGGTACGAGGTGGTACCTCAGTGTACTTTTGATTTGCATTTCTCTAATATTAGTGATGTTGAGCATCTTTTCATGTGCCTATTGGCCATCTGCATGTCTTTGGAGAAATGCCTATTTTTATCTGTGAAAAAAATCACTTAGCTAAATTCAATTAATTTTAATTCTTTCATAATCACTATTCTGTGCTTTATTTGATCATCATAGAAAAGGATAAAATAAATTATAAAATAGTTTTTACAATAATTGATATATATTTAAAATACCAACATTTTCTGAGCACTGTCTTCCCTTTATCTTTGAGAAGTCATAACAAGGTTATTCTTTCACTTGTACATTTCTGTGCATTAGAGAAAGTGTCATCGAAAAAATAAGTGTCAGGGCAACATCTACATGCCAGATCTTTATGACCTTTTGATGGGTCAAATTTGCTCTTAAACCAATGTGAAGAATGAGATAATTATACCAACCTGAAGGCTTACAATATATATTAATCTAGTGAGTGATTAGTCTGGTTCCTTCAGTTAGAATAAACAATGAATAGAACATATATTTTACAAACTAATAATGTTTTAAACCTTATTTTGGTAGTGTTAACAAAGGGTAAAGATAGGATTTCAAAATTTAATTCTCTCAACTGAATGTGTATTATTATTAGTCAAGTACCTGTTGTTAGAATAAAGTAATAGCTGCTATTCATGATCCCTGAGCAAAAAGTAACCCTCTCCACATTGAGATGGATGCAAAAGAAAGACATAGGGGATTTGAAATATATATATATATATTTAATTGTCAGACCATCTGGATTTCTGCAATCTTGTTATTGCTCATTCTCTTACATTTGGCCTAATATTCTTTGATTGTGAATCAAAAAGCATTATCACATAGTCCCTCTTTACTCTCATACATTTTAATTTTCTTCTCTTCTTAAAATAAAGATTTTTCCATCAATGAAACTAGATTTCTTTCTTGAACATTAACAAAGTTATTCATAGAATATTATTTATTCTTATAAATCAGAAATATTCAACTTCTTCTACTGTACATATCTAAATGTACAAATTAATTCAATGTTTGCACTTAGACTGAATTAACTATGCTGAAATTAGTAGAGAAGCACCTTTTAAAAATTAAGTTATCTCTAATAACTCATAAATGTAACCAATGTTGTAACATGAAATTTGGTTTGCTACACAGGTAATCAGAGAAGACATCCTTGAAGCAAATTTTATTATTTCCTAAGTGAGGTTTCAAAACTTCTTTTTACTTCATGTTGTCTTAAAAATAATAGACATAGTCCACAGAAAATAATTATGTTTCTATATATCTTCATTTACTCAATTTCTCCAAAGGAGACAGATGACCAAAAAGCACATAAAAAGATATCTGACATCATTAATTTTTAGAGAAATGTAAATCCAAACTACAATAAGGTGTCACCTCACACCAGTCAAAATGCCGTCATCAGAAAGTCTACAAACAAGAAATGCTGGAGAGGTGTGGCAAAGCTGTTGGTGGGAATGCAAACTGGTGCAACCACTATGGAAAACAGTATGGAGATTTCTTAAAAAACTAAAATAGAACTACCACATGACCTAACATTCCCACTCTTGAACATATATCCAGAGAAAACCCTAATTCAAAAAATACATGTACCTGTACCCCAATGTTCATTGCAACACTATTTACAAAAGCCAAGACATGAAAGCAATGTAAATGTCCATCAACAGAGGAATGGATAAAGAAGACGTGGTACATATATACAATGGAATATTAATTACTCAGTAATTAAAAAAACAAAATAATGCCATTTCCAACATAGATTATTATAATATGTGAAATAAGTTAAAGACAAATATCATATCACTTATATGTGGAATCTAATAAAAATGGTACAAAACAGAAAGAAAACTTACAGATTTTGAAGTCAAATTTATGATTATCAAAGGGGAAACCATGAGGGGAAGGGATAAATTAAGAGGATGGGATTACATACACACTAAACTATAAAAAATAGATAACTAACAGGACCTACTGTATAGCACAAGGAGGTTACTCAATACTCTGCAATAATCTATATGAGAAAAAATAATGAATATATGTATAACTATAATAACTATTAAATTGTGCATAGAAATATTCCTCCTTAACAGAAAAAAAAAACAATACTTCTTCCTGTAACATTCCTATAATATTTCACATTTCTGGGCAAAGCCCACTGCATTAGCTATCTACTGCTGTCATTACAGGGTTTTTTTAATTTAAGGTGTATTAATGCACAGTTAATTTACAAGTTCTGTGCTGTGGTAATATTTTGTATTTTATTTTTCAGGGTCGCACCCGTGGTATATGGAAGTTCCCAGGCTAGGGGTCAAATTGGAGCTGTAGCTACCAGCCTATGCCACAGCCACAGCAAGGTGAGATCTGAGCCAAGTCTGCAACCTACACCACAGCTCTTGGCAATGAGAGATCCTTAATCCACTGAGCAAGACCAAGGATCGAACCTATATCCTCATGGATACTAGTAACATGTCTGACACTGATGAGACACAATAGGAACTCCCAAGGCTGTGATAATTTCTACTGTACAACAAAGTGACCCAGTCATACCTATACACATATTCATTCTCTTTGATTTTTTGCACACATAGATTATCAGAGAATACTGGGTGCAGTTCTCTGTGTTACACACCAGGCATAACAACTTTCCATAAACTTGGTAGTCTAAAACAACACAGACTTATCACTATAGTTTAATCTTATTTTACTTTTCTGGTGTTGAATTGTTACAGTCCTCCCAGAAGAGTACTGTTTCTGAAAGATATTAGTAATCCATATATACATATATATTTTTTTTCTACCAGTGATTTGAGACATTCATTGCATGGAATGTTTAACATGAAGAGTTGAAGAGTGATATAAGAGGTTTTCTAAATATTTAAGAAAATCTGTGAAAAAGAGAAGAGCAGCCTCTGCTAGTCAGAAGCTGACAAATAGCTATGACTCCATTTTTGCCACAAGCTGGCCTGGCACTTACAACTAAATCAAGATGTTCATCTGTTAAGTATAAACAATTTCATAAAATATCATATGACAAAGTTATTCTCTGACCATGATGGAGCAAGACAAAAATAAGGCCACTCTGTAATCAAGCCTGAAAAACACATAAACAACATTGTACAAACCACAGGAATATCCAAACTACCCCTTACCTTGACTAAAATGAGTAACTTTTGCTCTTTACAAATTGCCACTTTAGCCTTTCGCAGTTCCTGTCACTTTCTAGTCAACAATAGTATACCCTATAATAGAAGTACCCTTGCTTCTTAATGCCATCTAATACAAAGCAAAACCTGCTTCCTTGGCTTCTGCTCAAAATCAGAAAACACAATCCCAAACCCTATAAAATTCTCTTTCTGAAACACTTCATATTGGGCCACAGAGGACATCTATTGTTGGAAGGTATCAAGACCCCAATACTGTTATACCACAGGTGTTTTCCTAGTGGTTGTGGCTGCCAAATACCAATTTCTGCCATTTACTATTATCTACCTATGAACACTTTGACATTTTATAAGATTGTAAGATAGAGAGAATGAATAAAAAATATATGATATGGAGTTCCCTTTGATAAAACTTAGATATATTTCCCCTCTATCTGCAGTTTATTTTTGGTTAGAGAGATATATAGGTTATAGGTAGATAGATGGATAGAGAGATAATAGATATATGGATAGGCAGATAGATAATCCGTTATAAAATATAAACCACCAAAATTATTTTGTTGGTAATTTTGATTATTTTAAATAATAGCATTTAGCATTAGGCCATGAACATCTCTGTAACTGGTTTTGTAATACCTCAACAATTTTCATCATTATTTTTCAATATGCAATGTATCTCAATTATGTTTTTATTTTATGTGCTAGATCACTTCAACTAAGCTTACTTACTTAGGCATACATATTTGTTGGCCTTTGATAACATAATGAATTTACTTGCCTGAAAATTTACTCTAACTTCATACTGCACTAATCTAAGTGACACTGATTTGATTAAATTAATGGCTGGCATTCAAAATGAAGGTGCTGTGGTTTTAGCTGTGTATTTACCTGTGTGCTGCGAACTAAGCCTCTTGCCACCCATTTGTTTATCTTTTATCACCAAGATTTATAAGTCAGGAACTAGAAATATGACTTGCCTTTTTAAAAGGACTTCATTTTTGCATAATCTAGGATAACATATAAAAATTTTCACATATTAAAAAGTAATAAAAAAGAGTAAACAGTGTTAGGTTCCATTTATTTTAAAGGAAAATGTTAATAATGAGAGATGAGCAAGGGAAAAAAATGAGTTAATGTTTACGGTAATTAGATGGTAGAAAATACATATAGTTTACCCTCTGACTCTTGAACAACATGGGGCTTAATTCAAGTATAATATATATTTGGTCCTTCATATGTATGGTTCCTCTGTATTTGCAGAGTCAACCAACCACAAACCATATAGTGTTTACTATTGAAAGATATCCTTCTATAAGTGGGTTGTTCAAAGGTCAGCTGCATTTAAGGAAATATTTGGGCTAATTCTCTTTCCTTCCATTAAAAATTATGAGCTTTTATTTTTTTACTTTTTTCTCTTTATCAGATTTTTTTTGTTTGGTTGTTTTTTTTAATTGTTATTTCCCCAATACCATTTTTTTCCCTACTGTACAGCATAGTGACCCAGTTACACATACATGTATATATTCTTTTTCTCCCATTATCATGCTCCATCACAAGTGACCAGACATAGTTCTCGGTGCTTAACAGCAGGATCTCATTGCTAATCCACTCCAAAAGCAATAGTTTGCATCCAATAATGCCAATTATGACCTTTTAGAAGGAGAGAACAAGTTTTTCTAAACTTCAAAGAGTATGATGAATTTATATCAGATGAGGAATGCAGGGAACAGACTGAACTACAAAATATAATGAAAAGTGAAATAAATTTTCTATTTATGTTAAAATTCAACTCTCAGTAATAACTATTCTCTATGTAGGCCTTTCTCTAAAATTAATGTATTAATTAAGTTCATATTAATTCTTAAATACAGCATCTGCATATTTATGCGTACTTTTCCATTTTATTTTCTTCTACCTATAGATGCAAGTGCTATTATTGACAAAGTAACAATTGACACAGTGAGAGGGAGTCCCCAGCAGGGGACTGAATTTTGGGATGGTAAATTGACCTTTCTGGTACTACATTGTATCAGTTACTAATTGCACCACTTTTTACAATTCATTGAAGATCTATGGGCTTTAGAATCCTCACTTATAAAACGAGAATGGAAATATGTTCAGTGTTTAATATTGAACACAATCAGGAAATATAATAAAATATTACATAGCATTATAGAAACACATTTAGATAACATTTTTAATAATTTTTCAATCTCATACTTTTTCTATTAAAAATTATACACATTTCAAACATTTCCTCACAATCTGTAACAACAAATGTATCTTGTATTTATCAATGCACCCATAAGTGGATTCTTTAGAATGAAAAAATAAATCAACAAAGGAGAGGTTTTCAAAAAACTGTATATAACCCAATACCCTTTATTAACAAATCCCAGACCTACTACTGAGGAAGCTGTACCCTTGGGCAGTTTTCCTTTTCTTTCTGTGTTTACTTATTCATGTTTGTAAAAAGAGAATAGTACAGTCCTCTCTCAGTATCCTCAGGGGACTGGTTTCAGGACCTCTTGGTATAACAAAATCCATAGATGCTCAAGTCCTTTATATAAAATGGCATAAGACAGTGGGTCCTCCATATCCACCAGTTCTATATTCATGGTTCTACCAACCAAAATATATAACTAGACACAGTTGTAAAATTATTATAAACACTAAATAAAATCTATATAAAATACTCAGGATAATACCATGATAAATATTTTATGTAGATTAACATTATCATACTATTATTACTACCACAATTACTACTATAGCAAAAGATTAGAATATGTGTTTGTTCATATGCCCCATAATCACCCCAGTCTTTATTCCAAATTAAACTTAATTTCCCACCAAAGGGCCTCTTTTTCAAATCACCTGTATTTCTGTCATTGGACTTACATATACCCAATTACTCAAATTTAATATTTTAGTGACATTTATTTAAAAATTTCCACTTGTGAGCTTTTCTTTTCAGTGTTATACATTCATATAGTTCACAGTCAAACAGATCCATAATGCTCACTAGAAAAAGGAAAAAAAAAAAGCTCTTGTTTTTTCCTTGTCTTTTCATACCTACTCTCTAAAAGTAATCTTTCAAAATCTTTCAGCTATTTACCTTGGAATTTTTTGTATATTAAAATAATATGCTTCAGTACTTGCTTCTAACTTCCTGACTTTTAAGGTTTAGTAATTTCCTTCTCACTTTTTAATGTGGGAATTTAGATTAAATTCTCTACTCTGTGCCCCTAGCAAACAGAAATGCTGCCTTTTCACCCACCCTAAACAATGATGCCTGATTGCTAGGTTTCCTCTCATTACATTCACCATTTAAGATATTCTAACAATTTAATCTTATTAAAGACATATCTCCACCCTGTTTATCTTCTCCGACAGACTTGCTTACTACCTGGACCCAGTCTCCTTTACCGCTGTCCTAGGATTTCCTTTTGCCTTTTTCTTGTTTTGAGTCCTTTGTTTCCTATAACCCCATGTTGGTTCTCTCTTGCTTTATTCCCTGATTTGGGTGAAACTTCTACCAAGTGCTCGTGAGAAAGGGTGAATGAGCAAGAGATGAGTTCTAATCCTTGCATATCTGAATATATCATATTACTTTATATTTAATTAATGTATATAGAAATCTAGTGGAATAATTTTCCTTCATTATTTTGAAGTACTGCTCCAACTTATGATAGCCTCTAATAACCAACTACACGATTATTTACCCTCTGTATCTGACATGTTTTTATTTTATTCAGCAGAAGCTTTCCCTTAATGTTCTGAAACTTCATGGTCAGTATGCCTTGGCCTTCTCCTAATTCATTCATTTCATTGAGTACTCAGTGGACTCTTTCAATCTGGAAACATATACTCTTCAAGTTTAGGAAATTATCTTGATTTGCCATTAATGATTTCTTCCTTTCCATTTTCTTTGTTCTTCCTATAACTCATATTATTTTGAAATTAATATAGAGTTAATTATTATGTCTTGTCTTTCTTATTTTCTATATTCCTCTCCCTGGGAGATTTCTTCACTTTATTCTCTAAACTTTTTTGAGTTTTTTATTTATACATTTTAATTCTACTTTTGAAGAGCTCATTTGCATGTTTCAGATATTCTTTTTCAATAGCAATATATTCTTATTCAGGAATTCAGTAAATTCTCTTATCTTTCAAAGACAGTAAATATTTCATTTATCTATACACTCTTTCTTCCAAGTTGCTCTTGTTATTCATTAGTTTTGGTCTTTGTATCTTATATTAGAAAATTCTCACAGAGATATGATAATCTTTTACTGTCTCTTCATATTTTAAGGAAGGGGAACTCAAAACTGGGTTGAAAGTACTGTGCCTAAGAGTATGAATTATCAACTATGAGTTTAGCATGGGGTGATGTGGCTGAGTTTTGTCATTGGAGACACACCAATTTAAGTATTTTAGGTATTTCTTCTTGGACTTTTCAAATTCCCCAGAGAAGTCTCTTTCACTCTCCTGCCAAAGAGTATATTTTTAGCTGTCAACATTCTGTAAGCCCAAATGGAAAGAAGATAGGAACATCAACACTTAGAAAGTAAATACTCTTTTAATTACCCTGCTTAAAATCATACTAAGTATGATATGTTTGTATTCAGTGGTTCTTGCTTTGTCCTAGATTAGAGATCCTATTTTATCTTTAATGACAGTGATTCTCCACTTTCCACAAATGCAAATAGTGGAAAGCCACCATGCTAAGCTATAAAATCTAACATAAAAAGTTAATTAGCAGAGTTCCTGTTGTGGCTCAGCAGGTTAAGAACAACTAGCATCGGATCCCTGGCCTTGCGTAGGGGGTTGAAGGATCTGACATTGCTGCAAGCTGTGGCATAGGTCCCAGTTCCAGCTCAGATCTGGTGTTGCTATGGCTGTGATGTAGGTGGCTATGGCTCTGATTTGACTCCTAGCCTGGGAACCTCCATACGCCATGGAGGCAGCCCTGAAAAGACAAAAAATAAAGTTAATAAACAATGTCACCTACAAAAAAATTGTTACACTTTCAGATCAGATTGTCTGAATATATAAATAACTGTGACAGATATCTTTTTTGAAAGCAAATCACATTAATAGTGAATGTGAGAAATATTCTCATTAAAGTGAGAAGACCAAGATGCCTGCTATAAATCTCACGATAAATATTATGGTGAGATGTCACCTAATACAATAAAACATGAAAAAATAACGTTGTTCATCAAAAAAAGATGATGCCAGGTTATGGAAAGAGAAAAAAAGGAAGCAGAAAGGCAAATGAAGTCAATTTTTATGTAAACATTGCTGAAGGGTTAAACAAATCTTAGCATATGAAAAAATGCTCAACATCACTAGTTATTAGAGAAATGCACATAAAAACTACAATGAGGTACTACCTCACACCGGTCAAAAAGGCCATCATTACCAAGTCAACAAATAACAAATGCTGGAGAGGGTTTGGAGAAAAGGGTACCCTCCTTCACTGTTGGTGGCAATATATATTAGTTCAACCATTATGGAAAACAGTATGGAGGTACCTCAAAAAACTAAATATAAAACTATCATATGATCCAGCAATCCCATTCCTGGGCATATATCCAGACAAAACTTGCATTGAAAAAGGTACATGCACCCCTATGTTCATTGCAGTGCTATTTATAATAGTCAAGACATGGAAACAACCTAAATGTCCATAGTGGGATGAAGTTGCATATATTAGGTATATACAAATTAAAAAGTAGAGTAGATAAGGCTTCATACTGAAATAACTGTTGTCTTACAGGATGAAATGATATAATGAAAGTAATGTTTGATCAATACTGATCTACTAGCAATATGAAAAACAGGTAAGGAAGAAACTAATATCAAGGCATTAAAAAGTAAGTTAAGGAAACTCTGAGTCCATTATTCCAATACTCATTTTACTGCATATTTGAAATTCAGTTTTAAAACTGAACTATTCTATTTGACACATTTCTTTTATCTACTTTTGTCTATCTTCTTCTTATTAACTGGCCTTACTATTCATCATCTCAGTTTTATCTTCATTTCATAATGTACATTTGATGCCCTACTTAAAACATCATTTGATTTCTTCTACTTACTTTGACTAGAATAGGAATCCACTGTCCCACTGCCATCCATTCAAGAAGAACTTATCTGTTTCAAGCCCTACCGTAAACAAATGGAAATGTCCAAATTGAGGGATTTGGGGAAAGACATCAATTTCCTGGTGCAAGTTAATACAGAAATAATTATTTAAAAAGCCTATCTATTGAGTACTCAAATATGAATTATGAAATAATCACTACAATTCTTAATGTCTGTGAGGTATAGAACAAAAGTCAATCTTAAAAAATAATTATGTCATAAAAATGAACACATTTAATCCACTCAGGGAAAATATCTGAAAATGAGGATACTAATTATATTGCAGGCAATAATACCCTAAAATAAATTGACTTTAGTGAAAAAAAAGAAGGTTTAGAGCTTTTTAAAAACCTCCCAAGGCTCCAAATCATAAATCTAGAATACACATGCCAGATGGTTGATGTAAATGATTGCATAGAATGTGCATGGTGCCTGAAGTCTAGGTTTCTGAGCTTTCTGGATAAGTGTAGTTCTAAACCATTCTTCACCACCTAAAGTGTTTAGCTTTTATGAGCAGCCATTTTCCCTCAGAAAAAATATTTTAAGAATAAAGGCATGTGTTTTCATTAGACACATATATGTTCCCATGATATAGAATATGTCAAAGTAATAGGCTCATCTCAGTTTACTGTACGAACTTATAAAATTGTATGTTCTTCCCATAAGAATGTAATGATAAGAATAATAGTATGCATTTTATAGCATTTCCCATGAGACACTCCTCTTAATGCCTTATTTACATTAACTGGTTCAATCCTCATAGCAAATTTCAGGAAGTAGGTGACACTGTTACTCTTTTCTAAATGAAGAAACAGAGAAAAAAAGAAATTAATCAATTTTAAAATCACACCAGGAGTAGATATTGGAATGGAAATAAAAATCAAGCAGTCTAACTTTAAAGTTTGCTTTCTTATCTACCAATCCACTATTGTGAGTTCTGAGAAAATGTACGTTTGGTCACTACCTACCACCTTAGCACTGAGACTAGACCTTGCTAGGTACTCAGTAAATATGTATCAAATAAATGTAAAAATCACAGATGTTTAATCCTTTTGAATATTTATTATTGATATTATCATTAATTATATTCATGGATTAAGAAAATAAAATATAATGATAAAATACTATAAATATTTTAAATATTTATTTAAAAATGAAAGATAATGATATTAAATAAAAAGTTTAATATGGCTCATAAATCTCTGTGTGACATTCCAGAAACAAGAACTAAGAAAAATTTATTTTAAAATTTTTATGCAAATTATGCAACTGAAAAGGGCCTAATCTCCAAAATATACATACCACACATACAAGTCAACAACAAAAAAACAAACAGCCCAATCAAAAAATGGACAGAAGACCTAAAGAGACATTTCTCCTAAGAAGACATATGGATGGCCAGGAGGCAAATGAAAAGATGCTCAACATCACTAATTATTAGAGAAAGGTAAATCAAAACTACATTGAGGTACCACCTCATACCAGTCAGAATGATCATCATTAAGAAGTATACAAATAACAAATACAGGAGAGGGCATGGAGAAAAGGAAATCAGAGTTCCCATCTTGGCACAGTGGAAATGAATCCGACTAGGAACCATGAGGTTGTGGGTTTGATACCTGGCCTTGCTCAGTGGGTTAAGGATCTGGCATTGCTGTGAGCTGTGGTGTAGGTTGCAGATGCATCTCGGATCTTGTGTTGCAGTGGCTGTGGCATAGGCTGGCAGCTGCAGTTCGACTTGACCCCTAGCCAGGGAACCTCCATATGCTGAGAGTGCAGCCCTAAAAATAAATAAGTAAATAAATAAATTTTCTTTTGATGCACTTCCATTAAGTTTAAATAATATACTGAAGCCTTTCTTTTGCTTTATCACCTTAAAGTATATAGGTATACGTATATACATCTATATATGACATACATATGTGTATATATGTGTGTATGTATGTGTGCTTGTGTATGCTTAAACAAACAGGTTTTTGTAATATTTAATGGGGTGTGGTAAGAGCATTGATAAATGTTTTGAGTATGTGAATGTAAAATCATTTATGTATTTATGTTCATATTTGTTTGATAAGACATTAATACCATGTTCACAGGCACTTGTCACAGGGGATTTTGAAGGCATTGCTTTGTGTCATCTAGCATTCAGTGTTGCCCATGACAGATTGCTTTGAATATTATTTTAAGCCCTTTTATGTTAACTGTTTCTCTAGAAAATTTAAGATATCTTCACATCATAATATGTCAATAATTTCATTAGTGTCTATTTTATTTCTCCTTCATTGTTTCTTCTTCCACCATGAAATATTATCAGGATATTAAACTCCAGAATCTACAGAATCTATGCTACATTTTGCTACATATATTATATTCAATCTTTACTCAAAAATCCCTTTGACTTTTTCTTCTAGGCACCAGCTTGAAAATATTTATATTATAATACATAATTATGGTTAGTAAATTGATTTTAAGTTCCAAAGATAGTTTTTAATTATTCCTTTTGGGGTTTTTTTTGAAATTTTATTTATTTTTTTTTACAGAATAAAATACATATATTTAAACACATTTACATTCACACAGATTATTATATCATGGATCTTAAGAAAGATGAAGTGACTCCCTCTGGAGAAGTGGAATGGAAAATATGCTGAGACAAATAGGAAATTTATTCTATACTTTATCCCATTTTGTATGGCTTTCAACTTTACTATTTAGTATTATCTGTTACATTTCAATTTTTCTTTAAGAATTAGCATTATAGTAAATTTGTGTATATTACGCAACTAAAATTTATAAAGAAGAAAGCCTTATATACCATTAAATATTTTATATAGCATAATAAAAAGAATAACTTAACTGGTAAGAATAACAAAAATAATACACCCTCTGAAAATAAGTAAAATATAAGATGCATAAAATGGTTAAAAAACAGTGTAACTATATAACTATGTCCTCACAATTTGTTACATCTTATTGATTCTTCAATACAGGCATTACACCATTCTAGGTGATGTGATAAACAAGACATTATAGACCTTACATTGTATCATGGAGAGAAATGGTTATTAGTAATATAATTGTAGAACTATATTATTTAATTGTACAGTTGCATTATTTAATTATAATTATCATACATTCTTTGATGGAGAGGAAATCAGAATCAGATGTAAGAAGACTTCAGCATTCCAAGAATGACATCAAATGACCCCCTTCAAGGTGGATTATGCACTTCCTTACTATGAGATATATTTCTTCTCCAGAGATTCCTTGTTTGTGTATCAATTGTAGATTTCTGGTTTGCAGTTATTCTGAAGTTTTGATATAAGAATCTATATGTATATGAGATTGTTTTAAGTTGTTGTTCTCTTAATTGCAAGTTCATCTCTAGTGTCCTGCATTTGTACCCACCTCTTCTCATGATTTCTGATTTTGGTGGTATAACTGTGCATGGATGATTTCATATCATTACTATATATGTACCTTTACTGGTGAGCCTTGTCATTTGTGGAATTTTTGTTTCCTGTTGCTGTGTTTTCTTTTTTGCCGAGAGAAGTTCCTTTAGTATTTGTTGTAAGGCTGGTTTAGTGTTGCTGAATTCTCTCAGCTTTTGCTTACCTGTGAAGGTTTTGTTTCCTCCTTCAAATCTGAATGAGAGCCTTGCTGGGTAGAGTAATCTTGGTTGGAGGTTTTTCCTTTCATTATGTTAGGTATATCATGCCACTCCCTTCTAGCCTGCAGAGTTTCTGCTGAAAAATCTGCTGATAACCTTATTGGGGTTCCCTTGCATGTTGTTTCTTTTCCCTAGCTGCTTTCAAGATTTTCTCTTTGTCTTTAATTTTGGTCAGTTTGATTAATATATGTCTTGGGGTGTTCCTCCTTGGGTTTATTTTATATGGGACTCGTTGTGCTTCCTGGATTTGAGTGAGTGGTTCCATTCCTATGTTAGGGAAGTTTTCGGCTATTATCTCTTGGAATATTTTTTCTGTCCCCTTCTCTCTCTCTTCTCCTTCTGGCACCCCTATAATATGGATGTTGGTGCATTTAACATTGTCCCAGAGTTCTCTGAGACTCTCTTTATTTGCTTTCAATCTTTTTTCTCTTTTCTGTTCCACATCCATAATTTCCACTAATCTGTTCTCCACCTCACTTATTTGTTCTTCTGCCTCCTGTATTCTGCTGCTGGCTGCTTCTAGTGAATTTTTTATTTATTATTGTATTTTGCATCTCTTTTTGTTTAAGTCTTATATCTTGTATCTCTTTGGTCAATGTTTCCTGTAAGTTATCCATCTTTGCCTCCAGTTTATTTCTAATGTCTTGCATCATCTTCAGCATCAGCAGTCTAAAGTCTTTTTCCTGGAGGCTGAGAATCTCATCACTCAGCTGATTTTCTGGGGTTTTTCCTTTCTCCCTCATCTGAGTTATAGTTCTCTGTCTTTTCATTTTTATAGGTTTTTGGTGTGGTGACCTTTTTATAGATACTAGAGTTGTAGCCTCTCTTACTTCTGATATCTGCCCCCATTGTGGCTAAAGTCAGTATTGTGGCTTGCTGTAGGCTTCCTGATGGGAGGGACTGGTGCCTGCCCA
Source organism: Sus scrofa (assembly GCF_054392235.1). NCBI lineage: Eukaryota > Metazoa > Chordata > Mammalia > Artiodactyla > Suidae > Sus > Sus scrofa. The sequence continues at coordinate 111,662,042 of NC_139397.1, read as the reverse complement.
CTGGTAGGTGGAGCTGATTCTAATCCCTCTGGTGGGTGGAGCCTAGTCTCTGGATGGGATTAGAGGCAGCTGTGTGCCTGAGGGGTCTTTAAGTAGCCTGTTTACTGAGGGGCAGGGCTGTGATCCCACCTGGGTTGTTGTTTGCCCTGGGGCTTCTCAGCAGATGACTGATGCGTGGGGCCAGATTTTCCCAAAATGGCCACCTCCAGAGAAAGGCATGCTGCTGAATATTCCCAAGAACTTTGCTTCCAATGTCCTTCCCTCACAACATGCCACATTCACCCCTGTTTTCCCAGGATGTGCTCCAAGTACTGCAGTCAGGTTTGACCTAGATTCCTGTGGAGACCTCGCTCTGCCCTGGGACCCAGTGCACATGAAAGTCTGTGTGTGTCTTTTAAGAATGGGGTCTCTGTTTCCCTCCAGTCCTGTGGAGCTCCTGCACACAAGCCCCACTGGCCTTCAATGCCAGATGCTCCAGGGGCTCTTTCTCCCAGTGCCAGATCCCAACACATGGGAGTTTGATGTGGGGCTCAGAACTCTCACTCCTGTAGGTGAGTCTATCTCTGTGAACCAGTTAGTTTTCAGTCTGTGGATTTTCCCACCAGGGAGGAATGGGGTTGTTTATATCACAAAATCATCCCTCCTACCTCTTTATGTGGCCTCCTCTTTTTCTTCTGGAGTAGGGTATCTTTTTTAAGGTTTCTGGTCCATTTGGGTGGAGATTGTTCAGCCTTTAGTTGTGAATTTTGTTGTTTTTAGGAGAGAAGTTGAGCTCCAGTCCTTCTATTCTGCCATCTTAATCCTCTCTCCTAGTCCTTTTGTTTTTACAGCACTTTCTTCCTTTTGCTTAAAATATTCTCTCAAATATAACAGTAGAGTTTTAAGTTTTATGAACTATTCATAATTTTCATTTTTTCATTTCATTTTATTTTTTTAAATTATTTTTATTTTTTCCATTATACTTGGTTTACTGTGTTCTGTCAATTTTCTAATCAAGACAGTGTGGTCCCAGTTCCAAAACTGACATACAGACCAATGGAACAGAATAGAAAACTCAGAAATAAACCCAGACACCTACAGTCAATTAATTTTTGACAAAGGAAGCAAGAATATAAAATGGGAAAAGACAGTTTTTTTCAGTAAGTGGTGCTGAGAAAACTGGAGAGCCACATGTAAATCAATGAAACTGGAACACACCCTCATACCATGCATAAAAATAAACTCAAAATGGCTTAAAGACTTAAACATAAGACACCATCAAACTCCTAGAAGAGAACAAAGGCAAAACATTCTATGACATTAACCTTACAAATGTTTTCTTAGGTCAGTCTCTCAAGGTAACAAAAATAAAAGCAAAAATAAACCAATGGGACCTAATCAAACCGACAAGCCTTTGCAAGCAAAGGAAACCATAAAAAAACCCAAAAAGACAACCTGCAGAATGGGAGAAAATAGCTTTAAATGATTCAACAGACAAGTGCTTAATCTTTAAAATACACAAACAACTTATACAACTCAACAGCAAAACAAACAACAGTCCAATTGAAAAATGGGCAAAAAACCTGAATAGACATTTCTCTAAAGAAGATATACAGATGGCCAAAAAGCACATGAAAATATGCTCACCATCACTGATTATTAGAGAAATGCAAATCAAAACATTAGAGAAATGCAAATCAATACCACCTCACACCAGTCAGAATGGCTGGTCAGAATGGCCATCATTAGTAAGTCCACAAGTAACAAATGCTGGAGAGGGTGTGGAGAAAAGGGAACCCTCCTACACTGTTGGTGGGAATGTAAATTGGTACGACCACTGTGGAAAACAGTATGGAGTTTACCTCAAAAAACTAAATATAGAACTACTGTATGATGCAGCAATCCCACACTTGGGCATGTATCCAGACAAAATTTTCCTTGAAAAAGGCACATGCCCCTGTCTATTCACAATTCTCTATGGAGAACTTTTGTTGGTTCATCTTGTCCCCCTTTGTACAGCAATTCTTATTACCCACTTATATACTGATTTTTAATGATGGACTAATTTTACTAATATAGGGAGTATATCTATTTTTTTCTCTATAGTTCAGCAGGCCTGTTCTCTCAACACTTTCTCTTAAATGTAGGGTTAATGTCAGTATTTACTCTGGTGAGTGTGAGTGGGAAAACTATAGGCAGTCTGGATATCCTTGTAATGTTCAAGGTAGAGAAATACTTCATTTGAAAATGGATCTCTTTACTGTATTTTCATTTTAAACAAAGATGCCTTTTCCCTCCCCCTTTCACCTTGTTTTTCTATTGTGAGAATACAGGATTACCTCAAAATGCACTGAAATTATCTATCAAATCCCACTCTAGAGGAAAGCTCCTGAAATTATGTACTTATTTTAAAATGAGAGAAAACTTTAAGTGCTTTATATTAGGGAGGGCAAATTGTTGCTAATAACAGATATAAACATAGCGAAAAGGTAGTGTGTCTTAGTTTTTTTTGAACTACTATAATAAAATACCACAGAGTGTGTGGCTTACAAAAAACAGAAATTTACCTCTCACACTTCCAAAAGCTGAAGGCCAAGATCGGGGTGCTAGCACTGTTGGGTGAGGGCCTTCTTCCATTTCCAAACTGCTGACTTCTCTTAGTTCTCACATAGTGAAAGGAGATAGGAATCTTTTCGAATTCTCTTTTATTTAAAAAAAAAATCTCATTCATGAGCTCTCTGCCCTCAATGACCTAATCACCTCAGAAAGACCCCACCTCTTAATATCATCACATTAAGGATTAATATTTCAGTACATGAATTTGGGAGGGACAAAGACATTCAGACAATACCATCGGGTATTAACAGTCCATCTGTTTTCAATGCAATTATTAAATTAATAACCCTAATGACTTTCTAATGACTCATTTCTTTACATACTTTGTATTTATTGGCTATAAGTGATCTCTTCAGAGCTGCCCGGGGACAAATCAATTAGTTCTACAGCTGGTATTTTTGCTATGGAGGTCTCAGTCAATTTAATTCTGTTTACATTCTGTTGCAAAGAAAATCTCCCAAACATTTGGCATCTTTTGTTATTTTCTCCGAATCTTTGATCTAATTAAATATAATTTAAATTATTTCAACAGGAGCTGAGAGGTGGAGTGGGATGTGGGTACAAACAAGTATTTTCAAACTCTCATCTTAAACCAGAATTCAACAACACATCTCACTTAAATCAAGGTAATAGTATGGGTACAGTTTTCTATGTTTGTTAACAGAACTATACCCCTTTTCAACACACTTCTGTGGATTGTTTAGTATAAGACAATTAGAACTACAGATGTTGACTCGAAAGCTGAAGTGTCATTACTAGGAGTTGTGCAATATAAGACAATTTGGATTAAAGGCCAGTTACATATTTTTAATCTATTATATGAAATAAAGGATGCATGATGGCTTTATTATATATTTACTAAAACAATTACTTTCAAAGAACAAAGAGGCAAAGGAATATGATATAATAGTGCCTTGAAGCCATGAAATTCACTTATTAAAAACTTTAGAGGTCATCTGCAGTATCTGAGTCTATGATCTATGCATTCAATACAGAGGAACATTTAATTTAGTTTCACAAATTAAAGAAAATATAATAATGGATGTTAACGGCAAGCAATTTGCATGCTTATAACAATTATAAAGCAAATACACAGAGAAGAATTAATTCCAAAACAGATTTTTATGCCTGAAGTCTCAAATAAAAAGAAAAAGAAAAAAAATAACAATTAAGATTCTAGGAATATAATTTTTTGGCTGAAGATAAATTCTCAGCCTCCTCAGAAACAAATTCTATCAATCTTGTTGGTAGTTTAAAATATCAGTGCCGAGGGTGATAGGAAAAAGATGGTCTAATATCACCAAAAATAATCATGAAAATAAATAGCTTTCAAAAGTGTGGTGCATCTCCAGACTTGATGACAAGAAATGGATTTTAGTTTAAAATAATACTCAGAATTCAACAATAAATATCTTCTTTATACATGTGATATGTTAAGAACATCTGGAAGAACATTGATTCCTTCAACCTAAAAAAAAGGATATCTACTTTTCTAAACTTTCTGAAGTCTCCATATTTCACAATTTTAAAAGGCAAAGTTAGCATAATTATTATTGGTTAAAATAAGTTATATTCATGGTTTGAATGGAGTACTCACAAGCACTATAATACCACATTTTTAAAATATACCTCTTCTTTCACTCACAATATCAATAAAGCGATGAAGAAAAAATATATCAGTGAAAGGTGAGGAAAAATAAGAACTTTGCCATCTGTTTCTTTAATTCTGGGATCCTCAATATGCAATTCTAAACAATGTTTTCAATTCAATATTGAATGTTTATATTATATAATGCAACAAGAAATCTACAGTTAGTTATCTAAAATCCTCAGTGAAGGTCTGTTATCCAAAATTGTCCCGACATTATATTCTGTTTACTACTACGAAAGCAGGTTTTTTTCTTTTTCCTCTTGATTTTTTTCAATTTCTTTTTTACTTACATATTCTGCAAATTGTTGTTTTCTTACTTTAAATTTACAAACATGTATTGCATACCTACTATAGTCCAAATTCTGAACTAGAATAAAATGTAGTGCTCTCCTTTGAAGAGATCAGTTAATGAGATACACCACGGCTTTCATTCAACTGCTACGACAGGTGGTAGAATGTTGCCATGAATGTAACATGCTGCCTCCATTTGGAGACAATCAGAATACCTTTTAAATCAGTGACATATTTCCTGTTACTTAAATGGAAAGTTAAACTTCATGAGAACCCAGGATAGATAGTGCTTATGGAAGCTGGAGTATAATTTGTGAAAACAAAATCTGAGCTCTAACATCTAAGTTATTTCATTGACCCCCCAAACTCTTCTAATCAATATAAACTATTTATAAATCTTACCTTTTAAAGTATAGTACTTTTAAAGTATAGTGCTTTTAAAGTATATAATAATGTTTCATAGTCATTCTATGTTTTAGACAAGGTCATTCTAGAAATAGATTTATTTAAGGACATTTATCATCTATTCCTTACTTAACTCCCCAAACTCATCTTTTCTTCACTCACACTTTCTGGTAAAATACCAAAATATTTATAGTTTGATGACTTACCTCTGAGACTTCCATTCTGCCCTTCAAACACACTCACGATATTCATTAAATTTTTTATTTGCTTTTCTCTTCGAAACCCTTAAACACTCCTCCTTTGTAGTTACCTCTACCCTAAAAATCATTCTACTTATGCAAGCCACTTCTAAATGCCTTTACCCTTTTTTTTCTGACAGAACCCTTTAAGTTACTGATAGGAATCTTAAATAACTGTGGTCCAAGGAAGTTCATGTTCTGAAACCCCCAATTTCACCTTCTCTTGAAAAACTTTGAAATTCTAGAATCCTTAGGCACTGAACCATTTTAGTCACTCATTCATGTTTATTTGCCAGTATGAGTTTTGTTGTTACAGAGACCTGTGCTTAAATCACAATTCATTCTTCAATAGCTATGTGATATGCATAACTTCTTTCTTCACATCTATAATGGAAAAATTATATTTGCCAATCTATAGAATCACTGTAATATTTACATAAAAGACTGTTTGTGAAAGCAGCATGTAAATAATAGTTGCTTAGTCACTATCAATTTTCTTTTTCTCCTCACTCCTGCTTGTATCAAATGCACTCCCTGTTTGCATTAATTTATTTCCAATGACCTTACATGTTTTCCCCAAGCAATCTCTTTAACATATTCATGGATATTCAGTCGCCTTCTACTATGAATGCAGATCTTGATTTTCTAATTTTTGTAGAGCTCAAATTTTTTTTTGTTTTGTTTTCTGAAGACACTGTAATTCAATTTTCCAGATAGACCCTGGAAAATTTTTTAAATGTTGATGAGAAAAGCTTGAAAAAAAGGATTAATCTTGGTAAAAATCCAAAAGACAAGCTTCGTGACACAAAATGACTTTTTAAAATTACATAGCCCAAACTTTGAGCAAAGTGTTGCCATGATTTTCTTATTGCATAAGTAGTACAGAGTATAAAAACAATCAGCCAAATCTGGGGCTAGGGGTCAGTTGTCCTGGAGTACAAGGCACAGGAAAACTGGTCCACTGAGAGGTCAGCAGGACCTGGTCTTGTGAAGAAAGGATAATAGTAGAGTAGGAACCTGTCCTGGCAAGAAATTCTTGGGAATTTTGTGCCTATGTAGTAGTTGTAACTTATTTATCATTTTTTACAACCATTATACACACAAATTCAATAAATAATACAGCCTGGTGTAGACAGGGGGATATCAGGGACCTGTTCCTTTCACTGATACTCAAGTGGAATTACTCTAAAATGTCTTAGAGATCATTGATCTTATATAGCTCATAGAAACATCCTGAGAGGATTGGAAGGGGAAGAAAAGAACAGATAGCAAACCAGGAAGCAAATACAGATAGCTGGGAAAGCCTTATATGTGTATTAATTTCCAGCAATAAGGCCAGTAAGGGCATGTAACTTCTAATTTGGAGTGGGATGTTCTTTAAGAACCATGACCTTTATTCATTAAATTATTCAATACAATCTTATTGAGTAACTAATATATACCAAGAATTGTTCTGAGATAATGATCAGAGTCTGCATAAAAGTACCTGCCATCCCTATAATTCTGATGTAAGTATGTGTTTCTCTCCCTCTCTCCCTCTTTTTCCTTGCTAAGAAAGTTGCCACTTAAAGAGGGCAGGAATGTCATCTGATCCACCATAACCTGAGATTAATCCAATTATAGTGAACATTAATCAGATACACCAACTCTGCTCCCTTGTTTTATGAGTTAGTTTTATTTTAACCACTCACTCTTCCCAGTAATCAATTATGTATGTTAATTACTCAACTACTTTATGATCTGATGCTGGGTTCTTTCTCCTAATGATTTGTCTTATAATTATAAAACCTGGTCCTTAATAAAGCTAACTAACCTACTTATATCTATTAGGTATGAAGTGACGTGTGAAAGCATGTGCATGTGTGTGAGTATACACATGTATACATAGCACACCTATGAACAAATTACATATTCAGGGAAATTCTGGAATTAATTTACCTCCCTCTATATCATAAATTTAGATATTCTGAAAATAGCAGCAGCCTAGTCTGCTTCCTGATTTTGTACACAGCTGTTATTTGGGAAACATTTAAAGTACTGGTTCTGTACTGGTTCTATAGTTCTTTAAGTTTTCTTATAGCTGCCACTAGAAGGTTTACAGAATTGCCTTAATACTTATGTATATCTCTTTAGACTTAGTTTATTCCAAATCTGCAGTGTTTATAAGTAAATTAAAATAATGCAAATTTTAAAAATTTTCTCTGAGAAACGTTCTGACAAAGGATGAGATAACATCGTACAGACAGGAAAACAATTAACTGCAAAGCAGTATCTGATTGAAGACTCATACATAAAAAAAACCCAATCTCTTTTTACTCTCTCAATAGTAAAAAGAAAAACCAATTAGAAAATTGACAAAAGACATGAATAAACATTTCATAGACGAAGACAGACACATGGCAAATCATTATATGAAGTGATGGCCAGCATCATTAGCTATTAGAGAAATGCAAATTAAAATCATGTTATCACTCCACTCCTACTAAAATGGCTAAAATAAAAGCATAGTAGCAACTCTAAATGCTGTGAGGATATGGATAAACTGACTTTTGGTAAAAATAAAAAATGGTAAGGCCACTCTGGAAACAGTTTATATTACTAACATAAAATCCAGCAAAATGCACCTTCACCCATTATTCCAGAGAAACATAAATGTGTTTTCATGCAAAAACCTGCACATGAATGCAGGTATGAATGACTAGGAACTTTATTCATAAGCCAAAAACCAGAAACAACACAGATGACCTTCAAAAGATGAATGAATAAACAAATATTTCCAGGAAATGTGTGTAAACATTAAGGATTGACTTTTTTCACTCCACATTATTCCCTGGAAATTAATCCAGTTTATTGTGCTTATCCATAATACATTCATTTTCATTGTAGAGCAGTACTCCATGATATGAAGGTACTATACCTACCAGTTTGTTTAATCATTTTGAAATGATATAGAAATAGAGAACAGATTAGTGGTTGTCAGAGGTCAGGGTCAGGGAAATCAAAGAGGGGATGGGTATGGCTTTAAAAGAGCAATAGAAATATCCTTATGATGATGAATCCATAGACCAAATCAATGTCAACATCCTGGTTGTGACATTATTGTACTACAGCTCTATCGATAGAAACTGCGTAAGCAGTACATGAGATCTTGCTGTCTGATTTCTTACAACTGAATCTGTGCCCACAATTATGCCTAAATACTTTAATTAAAATTTTGAGTTAATAAGTGTTGAATAAGAATCTGTCTATTTTAGTATATCAAAATAAGATATCTAACTAGATTAATTTACTTAAATTAATGTTTCCCTTCAAAGTTAAACCGCCTGCTTTTCAAAGAGAAACTAGCACATTTTAAAAATATTTTAAAATATTTAAAATTGATGCTGCTATCTGAAAACATAATTTTTACCTTAACACATATTGTATTTCATCAAAAAAAAATTTTTAACTTGTCCATCTTCTCTGACAGGCTGTTTTCAGAAACACTATTTTCTGTTCTCTAAATACCTAGAACAATGGCTAACATTTAGTAGAATCACAATAAAATTTTATCAAATGACAGTAAATTATAGGCTGTCAATCTAATATTGCAACCAGCAGTACATTATTAATGACTTTGTTAAGTGTAAAACAAAAAACAATAGGACCATTTATGGTCCTTTTTTGCTTAATATATTCATTAGTTGATTAACTCCTCTTCATCTTTACACAACTAGTACACATTTAAGAAGATTCTCCTCATCTCATGTTAATTTGGAGGGCAAACCTATATGAACAACTCAGGATACAACAGGACTACAGACTCTGTGGTGGCCATGCCATGTACGTAAAACTTAAAACTGATAAAGTCAGTGCATTACAGCTGAGCTACTTTAAGTTAGTGTGACACATTCCATAACTTTCCATGGATACGGATAAATTATGACATCTCAAGGATATAATCACTTTTCTAAATAGGCAAAAACTGCATTAACTATATATTACTAAAATTTCAAAACCGTAGTCCTAATATGTGTCTCTGTGTGTATAATACATAATTTTCTTTACAAGCATATTTCTTAGTTATAGAAAAGATGTCAGAAAAAATAAAGTTCATGTACTACCTGATTTGGTGCCTAATTTAAAGAATTAGTATGACCGCTTGTGGGAAAGGAGAGTCACTATTCCCCCTGCTATTTCTCTCTCTTCTCTCACACACACAGAGTTAGTTATTAAGAATTTTTTATTTCTTGGAATTGCAGATTATTTTAACACTAAGCATAAGTATGTAGGGAAAAACTGTGAAAGGTTTTAAAATGGAACAAAAATTACTGAGTATCTTCAAAGGAAAACATGCATCGTTAGAGCACATCTTTCAAGGTTATCTAATTCTATGCAGTTTAGCCTTTGTGTCATTTTTTTCAAGCTACTTAAAATCTTTTAAGTTGTAGATAACTGAAAATAATGCAAATAATTCTTATTTATGGTCATAAAAATAAAAGTTTGGCCAACAAAAAAGCACTTGTTTCTCCCTAACCCACTCCATGGAAAAATCTAGTTCTGTATCTATTTGTAAATTTCTGGCTTATCTATTACACCGGTTTTTAAATTTTCCTCATAATTGGTTAAAACATCTTTCTGGTTCTCTCAGTTAATAAAACATCTGGAATATGCTTGCTTTATATGTATATATAGGCCAGGATTTTTTACCTATTTTTGGAAGTCCTATTTTAACAAGTATAAATGAAATTTTATTATATATATGGCTAAAGTATAATAATTACAAACGACATTAGGCCTGCTTTCGATATCATATTCAACTATATGTTTGGGAAGTATAATTAAAGCCACGATATATCTACACACTCATCAGAATATCTAAAAACAAACAAATAAAACAACCTGACAATATTAGATATTAGAAGAATGTGTTAGTTCTTACATAGTCTTAGCAGGAATGTAAAATGGCACAACTGCTTTAGAAATAAGCACTTTCTTAAAACTAACATACGTCTACCTAGTGACCTAACTGTGTCAATTTTTAAGATTTAATTCCAAAGAAATGGCATATAAAAAGATAAAATTTTTCATGCATCCTTTATTCATAATGGCAAAAAGCTGGAATATCCTAGATGTCCATCAATAGGAGATTATAAAATTCATGGCGATCCACATAATGGAATTCTACTCAGCAATAAAAAGGAACAACAGGTCAAATGCAAAAGGGGGGAAACACTTTCTGGTAAGATCTAGCCATCACACCTTAACCAAATGATAAAATTAGCATCATTAATAGTGGAACAACATGATGTGTTTCTTCAAGTGATCCTATATGGAGTACACAACACCAGCTATTACATATTATAGAAAAAAATGTTTTACATAAATCCAATTGAGCTTATAAATTTATTTTCTAATTTACAGAAATATTAAGATAGAAATCCTAGCAAAACAGTACCTGCCACTGGAAATAGGAATGGAGAAGAAAACTGAGAAGGCAGGGCCTTCTAAAATCCTAAGCATGAACCTCAGACTACAGCATCCCTCGGAAGCTTATTAGATTTGCACAATTTCAGACTCCATGCTGGAATTATTGACATTTTAATATGTTCCTATGTAATTCACTGTCCACTAAAATTTTTAGGACCACTGATCTACAAGATATCCAACTGGCACTTTAAAAGTCAGTTTAAGGCCTAGATGGTGAATCTACCGAACATTTCAATAAAAAATTATACCAAATCTTTATAATATCTTTCAGAAGATAGATGAAAAAGGAATGCTTCCTAACTCATTTATTTTATGAGTCCATCATTACCCTAATACCAAAACCAGAGAAAGATATTACAAGAAAAGAAATATATTATAGATCAATATTTCTCATGAACATAGAAGCAAAAATCCTCAGGAAAATATTAACAAATCGAGTCCAATAATGTATAGGAAGAATTATATACCATGACAAGTGTATATCCTACTATCCAAGGTTGGTTCAGCATTAAAAATCAATTAATATAATCCATCACATTAACATCCTAAAGTAAAAATCGCATGATCATATACACAGATGCAGAAAAAAGAATTTGACAAAATCCAATACCCATTCATGATAAAATTCTCAGTAACCTTGAAATAGAGGGGAACTTTCTCAACTTGATCAAGACTATCTACAAAAGATAGCTAATATCACTTAAGGGTGAGAAAAATCAAAGCACTTGTTTGTTTTGTTTTGTTTAGGTCTGAACAACCTTTACCATACTTTTTTTTTTTAAAAGAGTGCCCTTGAATTACATTGTTGTGTCAATTTCTGGTATACAACATAGTCACATACATACATATATATACATTCTTTTATTCATAACATCTTCTATCATGTTTTACCCCAACCAACTGGACATAGTTCCCTATGCTATACAGTATGAGTTTATCTACTCTTAAATGTAATAGTTTGCATCTAACAACCCCAAACTGCCCATCCATCCCACTTCCTCATTCCTCCCCTGCTGGCAACCACAAGTCTGTTCTCCCTGTCCATGGTCTATTTCTGTTTTGCAGATAGGTTCATTTGTGCCATATGCAATGGAATAGTACTCAGCCATAAAAAAGACAAAATATCATTTGCAGCAACATGGATGCAACCAGGGATTCTCATACTGAGTAAAGTCAGAAAGAGAAAGAAAAATACCATGTTATATCACTTTTATGTGGTATATACTTACTTTATAAAGTTATTAATTTTATCATTGAAAAGTATTTATATTATTATTTTATTTTAAAAATAACAATGCAAACATAACTTAAGGTTGTTTTGTGAATGTATACTAAAAATCTTAAAATTATACCACTAAAGTATATATAGTGGCATAGTACCATAATTTCACCATTTACTATAGACTAAGAATACATTTTTTTTCTTTATGACATACTGATGTCTAAGAGTTGTGATGTTTATTCAGTTAAGCTCAGTAGTGCACAACAGGATGATTTCCACATTTACTGATCAAAACACAATAGGAACGATATGCTCAAACTGTGACACACTGTCACTGGCTATTATAATGGTATTCTTCAAGCCAATATGGTGAAGACCTGCCTATTACTTTTCCCATTATGAATTATGAATTTAGAGACATGTAAGTCAAAGAAATTATTGTTATTGCTAACTTTGATATTATTTCATAAAATGTAAACTCCAAAATATATGACATCTATAGCTAATATTACAAAAATATACATGTACAATAATATAAACAGCCTGGCTTCAAATAAATGCACAATAAATTCTTTACCACTTCTTTTTCCTTGAGTAAGTGTTGTGCTTTTAAAGATATAACAAAGAATTCATGGAGTCCCATAGTGGCTCAGTGGAAATGAATCTGACTAGTATCCATGAGGAGGCAGGTTCAACCCCTGGCCTCACCCAGTGGGCTAAGGATCTGGTGTTGCCCTGAGCTATGGAGTAGGTCACAGACAGCTCAGATGTGGCATTGCTGTGGATCTGGCATAGGTCAGTGGCTACAGCTCCAATTTGACCCGTAGCCTGGGAACATCCATATGCCATGGGTACAGCCTAAAAAAATGCAAAAAAAAAAAAAAATTAAAAAAAAAAGGAATTCATTTTCTAAAAACCCAAGATTAATAAGAGATGTATTTTTGACCTAAGAGTTTATGTGTTTTATTAGCATTTTTTTCTAATTTAAAAAGAAAACAAAAACATGAGATTTGTCTTATAAAGCTATAAATAGTGTAAAATTGTTGGATTGTCAGTAATTATATAATTCAGGTGTTCTTAACAGATGTGGTATCATGCCTTGGACCTGGTGTACTGAAAATTTCTAGGAGTAATTGGGGGGATTGAAATTGACATTTTATAAATGGAGATAAGGGAGCTAAATTTACTAAAATCCATGAGTCACTATCACACAAATGGGATTGATACTGCATCTTCCATAACTTCTGAATATTCATCCAGACATTCATGATTTTTTTTAAAAGTGTATAAAATCCAAGCATAGATCATAACTAAATATTTAACAAAAAAGGGTTTTTTGCACAGCACAGTTGATCCTTGAATAACATGGGTTTCACTGTGTGGGTCCACTTATATATGTGTTTTTTTCAATAAATATATACACTACTACATGATCCATGGTTAGTTGAATCCATGGATATGGAAGGCCAAGCATGAGAAATCAGCATCCTCCAATTTTGATATCTACAATAGGACTGGGGTCTGGAAACAACCACCCCCCTCCCAAAACCAAGGGACAACTGAATATACCACATTTTCCATCAGTGTAATTATTGCATAAATCATTAGGATGACTGTACTTTATTTCATTCAAAATTGTACCAAGAGCATAATTTTGAAAAATAAACATCCATTCAAGATGAAAATGCTTACTAAAGTGGGTACAGAGGGAACATACCTTAACATAATAAAAGCCCTTTATGACAAACCCACAGCCACTATAATACTCAATGGAGAAAAGCTGAAAGCCTTCCCACTAAAATCTGGAATAAGACAAGTATGCCCACTCTCACCACTGTCATTCCACATAGCACTGGAATCCTAGCCACAGCAATCAGACAACCAAAAAACTAAAAGGCATCCAAATAGGAAGAAAAGAGGTAAAACTCTCACTGTAGGCCGATGACATGATACTCCATATAGAAACCCTAAGGACTCAACCCAAAAACTACTTGAACTGATCAACAAATTCAGCAAAGTAGTAGGATGTAAGATTAACATTCAGAAATCAGTCACATTTCTGTATATTAACAATGAAATACTAGAAAAGGAATACAAAAATACAATACCTTTTAAAATTACACCCCAAAAAATCAAATACCTGCCAATAAATCTTACCAAGGAGGTAAAGGACTTATATGCTGAGAACTATAAAACATTCATCAAGGAAGTAAAGAGGATGCAAAGAAAGGGAAAAATACTCCATGCTCCTGGGTAGGAAAATTAATATTGTAAAAATGGCCATACCACCCAAAGCAATCTACAGATTCAATGCAATCCCTGTCAAATTACCCATGACATTTTTCACAGAACTAGAACAATCCAAAAATTTATATGGAACCACAAAAGACCCAGAATTCCCAAAGCAATTCTGAGGAACAAAAACCAAGCAGGAGGCATAACTCTCCCAGACTTCAAAAAATATTACAAAGCCACAGTCATCAAGACAGTACCAAAATAGACAGACAGACAAATGGAACAGAATAGAGAACCCAGAAATAAGCCCTGACACCTATGGTCAATTAATCTTTGACAAAGGAGTCAAGAACATAAAATAGGAAAAAGACAGTCTTTTCAGCAAGTATTCCTGGGAAACCTGGATGGCTGCAGGCAAATCAATGAAGCTAGAACATGCCCTCACATCATACACCAAAATAAACTCAAAGATTTAATGTAAGACAAGACACCATCAAACTCCTGGAAGAGAACATAGGCAAAACATTCACTGACATCAACCTTAAAAATGTTTTCTCAGGTTAGTTCCACAAAACAACAGAAATAAAAGCAAAAATAAACCAGTGAGACCTAATAAAACTGACAAGATTTTACACAGCAAAGGAAACCAAGAAGAAGACAAAAAGACAACTTACAGAATGGGAGAAAACAGTTTCAAATGATGCAACTGACAAGGGCTTAATCTCTAAAATATACAAACAACTTATACAGCTCAACAGTAAGAAAGCAAACAACCTAATGGAAAAGTGGGCAAAAGACCTGAAGAGATATTTCTCTAAGGAAGATACACAGATGGCCAACAAGCACATAAAAAAATGCTCAACATCTGTGATTATTAGAGAAATGCAAATCAAAACGACCATGAGATACCACCTCACACCAGTCAGAATGGCCATCATTATTAAGTCCACAAATAACAAATGCTGGAGGGGGTGTAAAGAAAAGGGAACCATCCTGCACTGTTGGTGGGAATGTAAGCTGGTACAACCACCACAGAGAACAGTATAGTGGTACCTCAGAAAACCATAAATAGAACTACCATATGACCTAGCAATCCCACTCTTGGGCATATATCCAGACAAAATCTTCCTTGAAAAAGACACATGCAGCCACATGTTCATTGCAGCTCTGTTCACAATAGCCAAGACATGGAAACAACCCAAATGTCCATCGACAGATGGTTGGATTAGGAAAATGTGGTATATATACACAACGGAATACTACTCAGCCATAAAAAAGAACAAAATAACGCCATTTGCAGTAACCCGGATGGAACTAGAGACTCTCATCCTGAGTGAAGGAAGTCAGAAAGAGAAAGACAAATACCATATGATATCACTTTAATCTGGAATCTAATATATGGCACAAATGAAACTTTCCACATAAAAGAACATCATGGACTTGCAGAACAGATTCATGGTTACCAAGTGGGAGGAGGAGGGAGTGGGAGGGACTGGGAGCTTGGGGTTAATAGATGCAGACTATTGCCTTTGGAATAGATTAACAATGAGATCCTGCACTGGGAACTATGTCTGGTCACTTATGATGGAGCATGATAATGTGAGAAAGAAGAATGTATACATGTATGTGTAACTGGGTCACCATGTTGTACAGTAGAAAATTGACATAATACTGTAAACCAGCTATAATGGAAAAAATAAAAATCATTATATTAAAAAGGATGTTAATATGTATATATATGAATATTACTCAGCCATAAGAAAAGAATGAAATAATGCCATTTGTACCAACATGGATAGACATAGAGATGATCATACTAAGTGAAGTAAGAGAAATAAAAACATCATATTATATCACTTATATGTAGAATCTAAAAAAGAATGCCAATGAACAAATTGCAGAAAGAAACATACTCATAGATTTTGAAAACAAACTATGGTTACCAAAGGGCACAGGTTGGGGGACTGACATATGCACACTGTGGTATGTGGAACAGTTGGCCAATCGGGACCTGCTGTATAGCAGAGATTTCTACCCAATATTCTGTGATAATCTGTGGGGGGAAATAATCTGAAAAAGAAGGACAAGTATTTAAATACAATTGAATCACTTTATTGTATAGCACAAATTATCACAGTATTGTAAATCAACTATATTTCAATAAAACTTAAAAAAATAAGTATCAATATACTGACTATAGAGAATAAAGGGATAGCTCACAAAAAGATGCCAACACAAAAGATACTCACAGACTTTAAATTAATTCAGATGTTATTTTTTTCCAACTTTGTTTCTTCTTCACTATGGGCAAGTTCCTTAGGCACTCTGTGACTTATTTTCCCTATCTATAAAATAAGGATGAAAATAGTACCTTCTTCATGGATTTATTGTGAGTAAAAATGTGTTAATAGCTATAAAGCACTTAGAACTGACAAGTACCAAGAAGTATATATTCCAACCATTACTATAATTGTCATTATCACTGTTAAATAGAGGGAACATAAATGAATTAAAAGTGCAAATTGTAGTGACAGCTCTTTTCATGAAGGACTGAAGGGGATTTACCTAGGCAAGCATTATAGTTAACTCATGAGGCAATGATGTGGATGCTAAATTGCTGGCAATGATGGTGGAAATATCAGTGAGAAGCGAGCTTCAATTTACATCGTATCAGAATATACAAGAAATTAGTACAGAGATGTCATATAACTGAACAGAAAATTCTTGCACAGTATCTATTTTCTTAACCTACATAACTCTTTACATGAGGAAAAAAGAATAATATGAACATCAAGGAAATCCTTGAATGAGAAATTATTTTAGAAAACATAAAAAGATAAAGGCCATATGTTAAAATAGGAGAGGAAAGGTGCACTAATATGCATATGTGTAAGTTATTATCCACTTATTTAAATCACACCGCTTAATGGGTCAGTCATCTCTTCTTTCCAACCAGAAGTTTACAAGAATCTATTGCACAATCTTTAAAATTACTATTCTCATGTAGATATCCTAATTCACTATTTAATACCAACCATAGTGATAATATTAATAATAATGATCATACCCTTAATAATGTACCTAATATCTATGAGTACTTACTATTTATTAATACCAACGAAAAATTAAAGCATCAATTTAAAATATAAATGAGGTGTTTCCATCCTGGTGCAGCGGAAAAGAATCTAAGAGCCATGAGGTTGCAGGTTTGATCCCTGGCCTTGCTCATTGGGTTAAGGATCGGCATTGCCATGAGCTGTGGTATAGGTCACAGATGAGGCTCAGATCTGAAGTTGCTGTGGCTGTGGCATAGGCCAGTGGCTACAGCTCTAATTAGACCCCTAGCCTGGGAACCTCCATATGCCGTGGGTGTAGCCCTAAAGAGCAAAATAAAAAATAAAATAAAATAAAATAAATAAAATAAAATAGATAAAAGACAAATATACAAAGTCATTAACATACAACTGTTTTCTAAACTCAACACTTTTGAAATACAAAACAATGGTCATTACTTCCAAAAGGCAGTTTATTGAAACAAATCGATTTTTTAAGGTGACTTACAACTCTTTCACTCAATTTTGTTTAGAAACTTTATTGGATTTATCCATTTTATCTCATATCAGAACATTTTTTGACATATTTACTTATCAAAGTAGTACACAGTCATATACTGCAATTGATGTCAGCAACTTTAGGAGGTTTCTCTAAGTCACAAGAATTCAATATAGTTGCTTCTTTGGAAATACTTGCCATTTGAGTTTATCTACACTATGACTCATGTATTGAAAGGCAAAATAGTAATGTGCAAAATATAGAGTCTGAGAGCAGAAAGAATAAGAAAGCCTTAAGAAGCATTCATAAATAAAAGAACATTAACTAATAAAGAAGCATTTTTAGAACCTCTCATGGATCATCTAATCTTTACAATTAGATATGAGAAAATACTCATATCACCTTTTTGATGAAGAAAAGACACAGAGAACTCACATTTTAAGGATGACTGTAAGGATAAAATCTTAATGGAATAAGTTAATTTACCTGCAAAAGAATCCAATTATTTTTCAGGGAATAATATATTCTATATCTCTCAATTTTTTCACTCTATTCTTAGTTCATTGTCTCCTACTATTTGTCATTAATAAACTATGGTAGATAAAAGTAGAAGGCTGGAGTAGCAGGGAAAGAATAGGAGATAAATATACATAAAATCATAATCTATAGAATTAGAAAGTTCATTAATTAGATTATTTTTCAAACTATGTTGATTCTATAATATAATTATATTTGCAAAATGTCTACTAAACAGAAATGGGCTATCACATTACTATTTCTAACATCATATTTTATTCTAGGCTTAATTTAATTATAATCCATTTTTTAAGTTTTTCCTTCTTTACTATGATATTTCCAGCATAAAATGATAAACTAAATTAATAACTACATACATAATATCCAAAATGTAAAAATGTAACTAGTGTGTGCTAAATCAACATTTTTTGGTTATTTATTCTTTCAAGGGAGAATGTTAGTATTTATTAATAATTATTGACTATGAATAAAAATAAAGATCATTTACTAAAAAGGTCAACAAACAACAGGCAAGCAAACAGTTCAAAAAGTAAGTAATTCATATGTGCTTAAACTCCATGTCACTGAATTAGTGATAAGTACCAGGAAAAGAATTAGAATCCTAATTTCTGACACCTGCTTTAAGTCATGTGAGGATATCTGGTTAATAGTTCACTAACAAAAATCTACAAGAAATTTTCCATCTCATTTGCATAAAAAGAATGATTAAATTGAAATGGTTCTTCTATAATTGATAAGGTCATGTGATCTCTGTAGTATGAATGCATACTAGCAGTTTTTGTTTTCCATAAAAAGAAAGTGGTTAAAAGTTTTATCTTAAGGATTCCTAAATATTTAACTGCAATAGCAATCTGGAACACCATTATATTTAAAATCAATTTCAATTGCCAAAGTTTATGGAGATCTATATCTGTATCTACATCATGATCTATATCTAACTATATAACAGAATTATTTCTCTGTTAGTTTTAATAACTCTTGCAAATTTTTTCAATAATGACTACATTTAAAATGGAAATATGTCAAATTAACATAGATGTAGCTTTTTCACCTAGTGCAGAATTCTAAACAAAAAATGTATATTAAATGTACATTAGAAAAGCAAATTATTTCATTTACTCTTACCCCAGAGTCTAAATAAAGTGTGGCCAAAAAAACCACAACTAAATGAGTACCTTTAATCTTACTCTAACAAAAGATAGGTATTCTTATTCCATATCTCCTTTGAAATGGTACTTTTACCTTGGAAAAAACATGAAAGAAGAAACTGACAGAATAACAGTTTTAGATAAAGTCCATTTTCTTTCCAATTCCATTTTTATTTGATTTAATTCAGTTTTATTGCATGATATTTACATTAAATCAGGTTGCTATGGAAATAACAGTGAGATCAGGCATTTACATGACATGACATTACTTGACTTATTTCCCCTTAATTTAATAGGACATAAATTGAATTCAAATATAAGATGCCAAAGGAAATCTATCACTAATTTTTGTAGTTGGATTTCTGTATATGGTCCTTTTACTTGACAACAATGATAAATTAATTTCATAGGGAGATGAGTTTAAGAGTCATTTGTGTTATCCACTGTCCTTGATTAAGAAAACATCTGTCAATGCTTTATTTATAGATGACTGCTTTGCACATTATGCTAAAAATCAAGGATGTAACAAGGTATATATTCTTATTTCATAAAGTTCACAATCTACAAAAGAAGACCAAATAAATGTATAGAAAAAATATAACTAAAGATAAAAAGTCCAAACCAATAAAACAGATGATAAAATATGAGAATAGGGAATCCATTAGCTTGTAAGTAGGGGAGTTGGGAGAAGTTTAAAATACTCACATTTTTTAATAATCCACTCTGAATATGCAACTGAGAATGTCAAAGTATAAGTGATATTCAACATTATGTTTGGGTTTCTGAAAGTATTTGAAACAAGTAATGGTTAACACAATGGAATTCCAGGAAGTCCCTCTTGTGGCTCAGCAGTAATAAGCCCAACTAGTATTCATGAGGATGCAGGTTTGATCCCTGGCCTCACTCATTGGGTTAAGGATCTGAGCTGAGGCATAGGCTATAGGCACGGCTTGGATCCTACATTGCTGTGGCAGTGGTACAGGCCAGCAGCTGCAGCTCAGATTTGACCCCTAGCCTGGGAACTTCCATATACCATGGGTGCATCCCTAAAAAGAAAAAAAAAAAAAAAAGGAATTTCATATTGTATTTAATAAGTATACATATTTTCCTTTTTCATTTTATGATTTTTTATTTTTTCCAATATAGTTGATTTACAGAGTCCTTTCAATTCCTACTATACAGCAAAGTGACCCAGTCACACACATATAAATATATATATATGTATATGTATATATATATGTATTCATTTTTACACATCATCCTCCATCATGTTCCATCACAAATGACTGGACATAGTTCCCTGTGCTATACAGCAGGATCTCATTGTTTATCAACTCCAAAGGCAATAGTTTACATCTATTAACCCAGACTCTCAGTCCATCCCACTCTCTCCCCCTCCCCCTTGGTAACCACAAGTCTGTTCCCAAAGTCCATGAGTTTCTTTTCTGTGGAAAGGTTCATTTGTGCCATACATTAGAGTCCAGATTTCAGTGATATCATTTGGTATTTGTCTTTCTCTTTCTGACTTCCTTCACTCAGGATGAGAGTCTCTAGTTCCATCCGGGTTGCTGCAAATGGCATTATTTTGTTCTTTATTATGGCTGAGTAATACTCCATTATATATATACACCACATTTTCCTAATCCAACCATCTGTCGGTGGACATTTAGACTGTTTCCACGTCTTAGCTATTGTGAATAGTGCTGCAATGAACATATGGGTGCATGTATCTTTTTCAAGCAAAGTTCTGTCTGGATATATGCCCAAGAGTGGGATTGCTGGGTAATATGGTAGTTCTATATTTAGTTTTCTGAGGTACCCCCATACTGCTTTCCACAGTAAAACCATACGAAACTACTACCAAAAAAAAAAAAATAGGCCAATATCTTTGATGAGTATAGATGCAAAAATTCTCAAGAAAATTTTAGTTAACTGAATCCAACAACATATATAAAAGATCATACACCAAGTATGCATATTTTAAATTTATACAATCAAGATTGTTAGGATATAGGAAAACCTAGTAGTTAATTCAATCACTTCATCTTCCACAACAACTTGAAGGTCAAAAAGTTATTACTGTTTTCCATAGTGGTTGTGCCAATTTACATTCCCACCAACAGTGTAGGAGGGTACCCTTTTATCCACTCCCTCCCCAGCATTTGTTATTTGTGGATACATTAATGATGGCCATTCTGACAGGTATGAGATTGTACTTAATAGTAGTTTTGATTTGCACTTCTCTAATAATTAATGATGTAGAGCATTTTTTCATGTGCTTATTGACCATATATATATCTTCTTTGAAGAAATGTCTATTCAGGTCTTTTTCCCATGTTTCAACGGGGTTGTTGTTTTTGTTTTGTTTTTCATTGTTGTTGTTATTGTTTTGCTGTTGAGTTGTACATATAAATTGTTTATTTTAGAGACTAAGCCCTTGTCAGTTGCACTGCATCCTTTGAAACTATTTTCTCCCATTCTGTAGGTTGTCTTTTTGTTTATTTTTATGGTTTTCTTTGCTGTGCAAAAGCTTGTCAGTTTGATGAGGTCCCATTGGTTTATTTTTGCTTTTATTTCTGTTGCCTTGGGAGACTGACCTAAGAAAACATTTGTAAGGTTAATGTCAGATAATGTTTTGCCTATGTTCTCTAGGAGTTCTTGGAGTTTGATGGTGTCTTGTCTTATATTAAGTCTTTAAGGGAGTTCCCATCGTGGCGCAGTGGTTAACGAATCCGACTAGGAACCATGAGGAAGCGGGTTCGGTTCCTGCGCTTGCTCAGTGGGTTAACGATCCTGCGTTGCAATGAGCTGTGGTGTAGGTTGCAGACGCGGCTCGGATCCTGCGTTGCTGTGGCTCTGGCGTAGGCAGGAGACTACAGCTCCGATTGGACCCCTAGCCTGGGAACTTCCATATGCTGTGGGAGCGGCCCAAGAAATAGAAAAAAGACAAAAAAAAAGAAAAAAAAAAGTCTTTAAGCCATTTTGAGTTTATTTTTGTACATGGTGTGAGGGTGTGTTCCAGTTTCATTGATTTACATGTGGTTGTCCAGTTTTCCCAGCACCACTTACTGAAAAGACTCTCTTTTTCCCATTTTATATTGTTGCCTCCTTTGTCAAAGATTAATTGACCAAAGGCGTCTGGGTTAATTTCTGGGTTCTCCATTCTGTTCCATTGGTCTGTCTGTCTATTTTGGTACCAGTACCACACTGTCTTGATGACTGCAGCTTTGCAATATTGCCTGAAGTCTGGGAGAGTTATGCCTCCTGTTTGGTTTTTGTTCCTCAGGATTGCTTCGGCAATTCTGGGTCCTTTATGGTTCCATATAAATTTTTGGATTGTTTGTTCTAGTTTTGTGAAAAATATCATGGGTAATTTCATAGGGATTGCACTGAATCTGTAGATTGCTTTGGGTAGTATGCCAATTTTTTAAATATTAATTTTTCAAACACAGGAGCATGGAATATCTTTCCATGTCTTTGCATCCTCTTTAATATCCTTGATTAATATTTTATTGATTTTAGCATATAGGCCTTTCACCTCCTTGGTCAGGTTTATTCCTAAGTATTTAATTTGGGGGGGGGGGAGGTTAAAAGGCACAAATGAAACTTTCCACAGAAATGAAACTCATGGACTTGGAGAACTGACTTATGGTTGCCAAGGGGGAAGGTAGGTTGTGGGATGGACTAGGAGTTTGGGGTTAACAGATGAAAACTATTGCATTTGTAGTGGATAAGCAACGAGACCCTGTTGCATAGCATAGAGAACTATATCTAGTCACTTGTGATGGAACATGATGGAGGATAATGTGAGAAAAAGAATATATATGTTCTTTATATATACATGACTGGGTCTCTTTGCTGTACAGTAGAAATTGACAGGACACTGTAAATCAACTATAATAAAAAAATAAATAGAAAAAATCAAAAAATGTTACTACTTGCTCAAAATGACCAAGTTAGTTAGCAACCAATATAAGATTGTAAATTAATTTCCTGATTTTAAGACCAGACTTCTTTGCACAAAATCTTTATCTCCCTGGAATAGATTATGATGCCTATCATAAAAGCTGAAATTTGGAAGATACCAAGAATTCTACATAGGTTTGGTAAACACAAAAATGCAAGCACTATTTCTTTTGCCTAATTCCTATAGAGTGAAAAAAATGTGATTTATTTCTTTTCAAAACCAGATGGAGATTTTATATTTGAAAGAAAAAAATACAGGAAAAAAGATGTTAGGCATATAGCTGTATTTTAACTGAGGAGGGCCTAATTCTGGTGTTTTCTGTATATCACATGAGAATCCACAAATTAAGACAAAAAATGATTAGAAGTAAAATCTTTCATAAATAAGAATTTTTCGTACACAAAAAGAAGAATGAAATAGAAGCTTTCAAAACATTTGGGATTCTGTAGGCAAATTACATATATACATGCAGGTTTTATTTTGTTTTCTCAAATTTCATCTTTAGGTCACTATATCGCCACTACTTAAAAACAACACAAAACAATAAAACACATGCAAAAAAAATATAAAAAGTAAACATACAGGATTTCAGTGAGGAAGATGGTATATGAAAAATATGAAAAAACTCAAAGCAGATGAATTTTAAGTACATTTTCCATAATTAAATTAATTACAGTTTCAAGGTTAATAATTCCTTCAACGTCACTTCTGAGACTTTAGTATTTCATCATTTAAATACTTAAGTGTACTCTAATGAACATCACTTATCTTTGAACTTAAATATGCCATGTGTAAGATGTATATGGACATTTTTATACTGTGCATCTGTCTCTTATGTAGAAAACTTCTAAATGATTACATCCTTAATATTTTTCTGACTTCCTTGTCACATATACCTTGCTTCTTAATCAATACCTTTAAGACTTGTTGGGGGAAATGATGTACCTTCTAATAGAATTTTGGTGAGTATAAACAACCCAAAGCTTTCCACACCTCAGGCCATTTTTAAGCTCATTTCCTTTGTTGAAGATGAGCCCCCATAATCCCATTTCTTGCTTCTCTCAGGTCCTTGCTTAAATTTTCATTATTCTGAGCTTCATTTCTTAACAGTTCTATCTAAACTAATACCTGTTTCCAGTTTATGTCTTCCTTTCTCTCCTTAACCTACTTAACCTTTCTTCATAAAATGTATTACCACCTGAAATATAATGTATTTGTTAACCACCTCACTGTTGGTTTATATTTACTTAAGCAGAAGCTCTACAAGAGCTAGAAATTTATTTTATTCATTGCTTTATCCTCAGTGCCTAGAAAAGTACATGACACAAAGTAGAAATTCAATAGATATTTGGTAATAAAATATATAATTTATAATATATAAATTCTTCAAAATTACTAGACCTAAAATATTACTAATTGCATATGATCAATTATTTGCTAAACACTAAACTATTGAACTGCATGTTTTAGAAATAGGTCAGGGTATGTGCTATGCACTACATATTTAATTCCCATAACATTCTATGAATTTTTCATACACTATATAAATAAGTTTCAGAGATGTTAGCCTACCAGCTGAGATAATACAACCAGTAAATGGCATAATCTGGATTGAATTCTGCTTATCTATCTCAGAATCCCAAGCTCTTCCCCCTGGATATTTCATGTAGTAAATAAAGGCATCAGCTTGCTTGTATTTTTTCATTTCTAGACAGAAGTAAAATGATTAATTCTGATTATCCATAGTGGTCACAGACTTATGATTAAAGATAAAATAGGAAACTCTCATACTTTAAAGATTTTTTTTTCTGTTTCAAAGAAACAACAAATTCTATTTCTTTCCCTCTAAGAGATGACAAATGGATCTATCAACAGTCACAGGAATGCACAGTTCTAGGCTTAATTATTTCTCTGGACATGCCAAAATCTAATGTGGAGACACTTTTATGAAGATAATCTATTTCAACATATATCAGCCCCCAACTATTTCCTGAGGCTTTTTGAATTACAAATTTTCTGAGGTTGAAGTACAAGAAAGGGTGATTATGAATCAGACAGTCTACAAAATGCCCTTTTCCAAGTGTCATATTTTAGAAAACTCTCCATATTCAAACTATTGCACTCTGGCCCTTTAATTACAAGACAGATAAGAAAGAAAAAATTCAATGAGGAAAATGACAAATTGATGTTAAAATTCATTGTTGAATTCATTCATGATGAGATCTGTGTCCATGTCCTAAAACATCTGCTAAGCCTTATAATGTCATTGACTTTACTATGTATAATAGCACTATTTACCTTCAGAACATAGCGGGTGTGATAAGAGAAGTAACAATTTTGTTAAACAGGACTTCTAGGAATGAAACCAATGTATATGGGCACTTTTAGTGTATCTTACAAGGCAAACAAAGGTGACATGTCAGTTTGTTCACTGTCTACTCTAGGTGAGCATGTAATGGTACATGTAGAGAACTGGGACATCCATTTGTTTTCCTAGGTCATCTGAAATTTCTGTATTATCTTTAACATATTTTTGTCAAATAAATAAAGGATTAAGCAGAATTACTGAATTGATTTTAGAAGATATAAGTTTTACTACTTAATCTTTTCTTATTTTAAAACAACTCTATATAATGAGAAAAATGTATAAATAATTAACTGAATAAATTTGTACTCTATTCTTGGTAAAGTCTCCTTCAGCTTAAATTAGAAGCATAACAAAGTTGGAGTTCTTTTGTTGTGCAGCAGATTATTCTGGTGTTGTCACTTGAAGTGACTTAGGCCACTGCTATGGTATGGGTTCGATCCCTGTCCCAGGAACTTCTACATGCTATAGGAACAGCCAAAAAAATAAAAAGATATAACAAAGTCCTTCAGTGTATTACCTTTCCTTTGATTCCCAGTGGAATCAAATTCATACCTTTCTTACTTCTTATATTTTTATTCAAAATTATCCTACCTGGTTTTCCAACCTCCATAATTGTTTTGCCTTCCAACCCAAATAATGCATATAGCCAGATTAATGACTTTGAAATATAGCTCTAAACATGTCACTCTTCTATTAATAATTCTTCAATAACTGCCATTATTCTAAAGTAAAATTCAAATTCCACAGCTTGACATTCATAAGCCTCTGCTTGGCCTCAAACTGCCCTATCAGTAATAACTTTACTTCTATGCTTATTTCCCTGTCTGACTAGACCCCTTAACCTTTCATATTTATTTCTCCCACAATGCCTTAATTCAGGACCAGATTAAATATTAAAGACCCCTTGTAAATAGCAGTGGCCTCATCTTCTTTTTTCTCAAAAGTAAAAGTTTGTTTTGATGGTAATGAAAAAAAGAGTGAAATATTTGGAGAAAAAAAGACTTAAGTAAAATTGCTAGCAATTGAACTAGCAATTGATAAGAAAAGGTAAGAGTTTGGGATTACTTTCAGGTTTCTAACTCATTTAATTTGGTAATACTATTAAGTGTCAGCATATGGAATACAAAGAAAACCACAGGGTGGAGGAGGGTGGGTTGGGTCACAGACAGAGATGATGAGCTAGAACAGATTTAAAGACTCCACAGGACACAGAAGTAGTGGGCAGCTGGATGCATCACTTTTAGCTCCAGAATAGGCCAGGGTTAGAAAGTTAAGGTTGGATCATTTAGCTTAATTATAAGTTAAACTCTGAGAGGAAATAAGATCACTCAAAGAAAGTGTATGTAAAGAGGAAAGAATTAAAGACTTATGGAAGACCCTAAAGGTTTTTATAGAAAAATGAGAAATTCAAGAAAGAGACTAAGATAAATACTAGTAAGGAAAAAATGTCAAGGAAGATGAGAAAGCAAGAAATAAAGCAAAACAAAACCTAAGAAACAATAAGTCATTCATTAGGCAATATAGCTTGGATTTATACCAAGATAAAAACCAAAAAGTGTTTATTAAATTTGTTCATAAAGATACAGTGAGTGGCTTTTTCAAAAGAAGTCTTTGTGGAGTGGTATAATCAAGGCATATAGCCATTAGAGAGAAGTGATTGGTACTGTGGAAGTGAAGACCACGGGTTTACACTACTCTTTGAAGGAGCTCACTTGAGAAGGGAAGGATAGAGAATGTAACTAAGAGATGGAGAAATTGTTATTTATTAATTTATTCACTGTGGTCAGGAAACTTAACATATTTATACTCTTAGGGAAAGAAAAAAGGAAGAAATAAAGATACAGAGAATAGGAGTTTCCATTGTGGTGCAGCGGAAACAAATCCAACTAGGAACCATGAGGTTGTGGGTTTGATCCTTGGCCTTGCTCAGTGGGTTAATGATCCAGAGTTGCTGTGAGCTGTGGTGTAGGTGGCAGATGTGGCTTGGATCTGTTGTTGCTATGGCTGTGGCACAGACCAGCAGCTTTAGCTCCAATTGGACCCCTAGCCTGGGAACCTCCATATGTCATGGATGCAGCCCTAAAAAGAAAAAAAAAAAAAGATATAAAGAATACTAGAGAGGATAAACAGTATATATGACTAATATAAACCTATATTTAAGTGTGTTCATGTATATGTATATGTAATTGTGTATGCATATTTTATGGGTACACATTTATACATGAGTATGTTCAGATACCTATGTCCATCTTTGATTTTGTCTTTGTATATAAACAGTCCAGAATGATGCATAAAAAATCATTAAGAGCTGTAAACTACAGAGCTAGAGACTGGAGGAAATTTTGGTGGGAACTTTATAAATTCTCCTTTTTTTCTTGTTTTCTATTATTGTAATAAAATAAACTAAAAATTTGGGAGTTCCCATTGTGGCTCAGCAGGTTAAGAACCCAACTAGTATCTATGAGAATGTGAGTTCAATCCCTGGCCTTGCTCAGTGAGCTAAGGATCTGCTGTTGCCACAAACTGTCATGTAGGTCACAGATACAGCTTGGATCTGTGTTGCTGTGGCTGGGGTGAAGGTGAAAATGGACAAACACCTTCGGAATTTTTAAAACAAAGAAAGATAGGCCTTATTCTAGAGAGCTCTTCATTTAGTGAAGTGAATTCCTAACACTTGTTTTAAAAAATAATGCTCTACAGTCCTGCATCACCAGGAAAACAGAGAGAACTAGTGCTCATCTAGACAAATGGATACAGATCTAGAAAGAAGGAATCATTTGATTGAAACAGCTATGTAGCTGATTTGGATTCACAGAGTAAAAATCACTTTTTTTTAACTATAATTTTCTTAATGACCTGTAGTGAAATGAATCATGAAAATGTTCATCACTCATTGACAAATTAATAAATGAATAAATGGGAGATGATGCAAGTAACAATTTCTTAATATTTATTACCATCATACTTTTTGTCATCACATTTCATTTAGTATCAGTAGCTATGGATAAATAGCAAGGAAGAAAAGATCTATTAGGATAACTGTAAAGTAGAACATACCTGACATTTTAGAGCATAAAAGTAGTAATATTAATGTTGTCCTAAAATAAGACTTTTAACATTGAAATAAAGAATTGCTTTTGGGTATTGAGCAACATGCAAATTTTTTTTTACCTCAGAATCCTAATCTTTTAGTTATGAATTGTGAGTGTCTGTGTGTATAATACGTAGAGGAAACTAGGATTAAATAAAGAGAAGTTTTCCAGAAAAATTCCAATTTTTAATACTGTAACTTAGAAAATAATATCTGACAATTCTTAGTACTGCCTTTAGGGGCTACCTTGCTTCATGTGGTTCATCTGTGAGAAAGTGAATGTCTTCAAATAACTTATAAATGTTCTTATTTATTTTCCTGTCCTTAAAGCAATATTCTTCTTTTAAATTATCAAACCAAAATTATATGTTTAGAATTATATATAACAGGCTACTTGAGATTTTAATTTCCTTTTTTTAAACAATTTAATATTACTACTATAGATCATTCTTCATCTTTAACTTTCTGTCCATTGCTATATCTGTATAGACCTAATTTATCTTCATTCTACCTTTTAGACATAAACCAGACTACCTTTACCTTTGAGATAATGACAGAATCAATGCAATGCTCATATTTTTAAAAAGGATCTGTGATTTTAAGCATTATTCTCTTACAAGAAGTTATTTAAAAATATATTCAATACTTAAGAGTAAAAAAGATCTTTCAGAATGTAAAAGTTTCTCAGTTAAGTTTGCAGTTTTGGTTTTACATTTTAGTTCTCTGTGAATAATATGTTAAAGTCCCTTGAGCTATTGGAAAGAGCAATATATAAAAGACAAAAATATGAATAGTGTAGAATATAATGTAGTGAAAACTGTAAGCAAAAGCACATTTGGAGTTAATAAAGACCAAGAATGGTTCTTTATTCAATGTTAATAAAAAATTAAGCAAAGAAAGTATCACCCCCACTGATCCCTGGATGAATGCCATATATTCAACATATTGCTGACTCTCTTATACACTTGAGTAATTCTGCTATCCTAACATACTAATTACCAGTAATTATCTAATTGTAGTTCATAAAGTCTTAAAAATGATAATGTTAAATGCTGAGATGTCATTAGCCACTTTTCAACATATTTATTACACCTTTTATATGTAGACACAAAAGAGGTAAGGGAATGTTTTTAAATGTTTGAATTTTCATAGATTTCAGGAATACTAATATCATCTTTGCTAGGACTTTTCCTATTACACTCCATCAAAATACTGGATTTTTCCCAAGCACCCATTAAAACAGTAGGTGATTTTCAATGAGGAATATACCACATTATCAATTTTTATCTATCATTATAAATCATACATATATAATTAACAGCTTTACTTTCTACTAACTCAAATTACTACTTCATTTTATTAAAAAGAATGCAGAAATTATATTTCCACACTGACTTAACATGCAAATAATTTCCTTAGTTTTACTCACCAAAATCACTTACTTAGAAGCATTAGTCCTATTCCTCCTTGGACCTACCTTCCCTGAATCTGTCTTCCAATCAATGAGATACCTGACCTTATCTCTGCATTTTAAAATCTTGGTTGAAGAAAGAAAATATACCCTTGAAACATAAAAGCCATTTTAGAGGCAGCAGGAATTTGTACATTATTAAAGTTATACTGTCACTGAAATGAGTTCTACTTTCTTTTAAATACAATAATTCTCTTGTGGCTCAGCGGTAACGCTCAGACTAGTATCCATGAGGATGCAGGTTCAATCCTTGGCCTCTCTCAGTGGGTTAAGGATCCAGCATTGCCGTGGCTGTGGTATAGGCTGGCAGCTACAGGGCCAATTCGACCCCTAATCTGGGAACTTCCATATACCATGGGTGAGGCCCTAATAGACAAATGAAGAACTAAATAAATAAGATAATGTCTTGAATACAGCTATTTTTAGACTAGAAAGTAAGAAAGCACCTACATCTCCAAGTTCTGATTCCTGTTATTAATTAGATTGATTGAGAAAGAAGGAAATTAAGATTTTTTTTTCCCATCTGATTTATCCCCCAATCACTTTTCCTGCTAATAAGCCTAGCCTAGGAAATATGTGTGTATGTGTGTATGTGGGTGTGTTTGTGTGTGTATTCATTTATGTTACTCTTACAGAATGATTTAAACTCATGAGAAGTGCTTGCTGTCATGTTTTTGATGACAGTATTCAGATAATGGATGACAGGGCTTAATGAAAACATTCTCAATATAATACCAACCCCAGCTGTCATTGCTTTAGGGCAAAGAGTCCTGAAGGGGTAGAAACCTAGTGATTGGTTGATACGACAAGGGAGATTAGATTTAGGAGAGATCAATAGAACAATTCTGCTCCACAAATTTTATTATTATCTTTCCACCAGCTTAGCTGAAATGTAGGATCTGATTGATATTACTGTGTCCTCAAACATAGGTCACTTGACAGAGTGTGCAATGCATACAGAGAGCATCAACCTTAATCACCGCAACCACCTAAGTAAATTTCATATATCTTATTAAACTTCCATTAGCTTAAAGGTTTATTCTACATAAGGCTGTCATTTGTGTTACAACTCCTTTATGGTTTAATTCACATCAGATGGAGATAATAAATACCCAACCAACCTCAGATTTTTAATTTTACCAGTGAAATTGTATTTTTGAAAAAGAATTGTGTAGTGTTGAATACTGTGAAGCAAGTTTATATACGAATCTTTCTCAAGCTGAAAGATTTTCCTTTATTCCTAGTTTAATGAATTTTAAATATTCTTTTTATGGTTTAGAATACAATCCTTTATCAGGTGTGTCTTTTGCAAATATTTTCCCTCAATCTGTGCTTGTCTCATTTTCTTTACATTGTCTTTTGCAGAGAAGTTTTTAATTATAATAAATTCCAGCTCATCAATTATTTCTTTCATGCATCATGCCTTTGATGTTGTATCTAAAGGGTCATTGCCACACCCAATGTCATATAGTTTTTTTCCTTATATTATTTTCTAGGGGTTTTATAGTTTTGTGTTATTCTCTAAGTCTGTGATACAATTAGTTATTCAAAGATTTTAGTTACTGATTCAATGTTACTAACTCAATGCAATTCCTATCATTTTAATTATTCAGAACAGTCATAAATGACCCTAATATAAAATAATAAAGCATAATTATTCCTCTCTTGCAATGATCTTATTTTCACATATATCTCATATGTCCATTCTCTATAGCCACACAAAATATTTTGTCATTACTAGTAACTGTGAGACCACTAAAATCTCATTTTCAAGCATCTCAAGTCATTGCTTCTTTTCATATGACATAATCCAGTGGCTCCATATAAAGAATATTCAACCCCACTGGGGCTCATAACCCATTGACCACTTTTTCAATGTCTCTTAAAGACTTAACTTCTTTTATACATATCCTAAAGTATCTTGCATCTTTCTTGGTTCATTTTAAGTACCTGACTAAAGGAAAATCATTACTAATTCTAACTTTACTTTCCCAGCTTATTACATTTGCAGCTGAATATGGACAGAAACAACCAAAAATATGCAGACTGGCCTGTTACTGCTCCCACTAGGAAAGAAAAAAATTACCATCCCTTCAGGTAGGACCCTATTTACCTACTTCTCTTATATGAAAAATTCTTAAGAGGAGTTCCCGTCGTGACACAGCAGAAACGAATCCGACTAGGAACCATGAGGTTACGGGTTCAATCTCAGGCCTCGCTCAGTGAGTTAAGGATCCGGTATTGCCATGAGCTGTGGTGTAGGTTGCAGATGCAGCTCAGATCAGGCATTGCTGTGGCTCTGGCATAGGCCAGCGGCAACAGCTCAGATTAGACCCCTAGCCTGGGAACCTCTATATGCCATGGGTGCGGCCCTAAAAAGACAAAAGACAAAAAAAAAAAAATTATTTGAAGAGTCGTTAATAGTCATTGTCTCAAATTCTTACATTCTTTTTTGAATCTCCAATCAGATTTTTCTAAAATCCCTACTCTCTACTCTCCCCACACAAGTAGATACCACCCCACCACCACTGTAAATATCTCTAATGTCTCAATGAACTACAAGGTGCTAAATCCAATGGTAAAGTCTCAGTTCTCTTTCAGAATAAAATTCTTACAAAGTAGCCTAAAACTGGCTATACTGATCTGGCTCATTATACATTTTCTAATCTCATTTTCTATTACTCCTACTATTCTTTTCTTAACTCTGCTTCAACCATCCTTTCTATTGCTATTCAAATCCATCAAGCACACTCCCACACCATAAGATTTGCAGGTGACGTCTTTCTGCCCCAGCATTTCTCCTCTTACCTTTTTCCCCAAAAGAGGGTGAACCAATTTACTTTTCAACAAGCCATGTCATTTGATGAACAGGATTTCTTACTTTTCATGTAGCCACATTTGTAGTCCTTTAATCTATAGTTAGGAATTTTGAATTCTCTTTCTCTGCCCCAAGTTTATAAAGATTCCCTCATAACTTACCTTCTAAAATATCTATTATTTTGCATTTAGTTTTACAAGCCACCTTGATTTAATTGTGGCATAAAGTATGAGTCAGGGTGAAGTTTTCGATTTGAATTTTTCATTGTCCCAACATCATTTATTAGAAACGTAATTTTTTCCTAGTGTTCTTCATTTCACCTTTGACATTAGCTGATAATCCCAATATGAATAATTTTCCTTTTGAATATTTCATAATTCTAAAAAAAGTTTCACAATTATTATTTTAGATTAGAAAATTATTTATAGCCAAGGGGAACTGTGTGTGAATTTTAGGATGTTTAGCAGCATCTCTGGCCTTAACTCAGTAGATCCCAGCCAATCTACTCACTTTTTCTCCACCCCAGACATTCTAAATATTTCCACACATTGCAAAGTGTCTAGTAGAGTTCAAAATTGCCCCTAGTTGAGAACCACAGCATCCTAAAGTTTATGTTTTATAATTGTGGCCAAGTCAATTCTGTCATGACTATCAATTTATAATACACTTTTATATCTAGTAGAGCCATGGTTCTCATCCTTTTTTCATCAAGAGTGTCTTGACAAGAGTCCAGTTGTGGCTCAGCAGGTTAAGAACCTGACATAGCGTCCATGAGGATGTGGGTTCAACTCCTGCCCTCCCTCGGTGGAATAAAGATCTGATTTTTCTGCAAGCTTCCATGTAGGTTGCAGATGTGGCTCAGATTCAGCATTATTGTGGCTGTGGCATAGGAATGAAGCTGCAGCTTCAGTTTGACCCCTAGCCTGGGAACTTCCATATGTTGTGGGTGCAGCCATTAAAAAAAAGTGCCTTCACAATACTTGCTGTGTTAAATTTCATGTACTTTTTAGAATGAAATATCATACAACACAAACACTGTACTAAATATACAAAATAATTTGAGATAAAGATATATGTAAACAATATCAAGTCTGTCACATCATAGATATCATATATTCTTTTATTTATGTAATTCTTATTCAGTTCCCTTCAGTACTCATCCGTAAGTTTCTGGATAAAAGTTTTGTAAATTTTTGTCACATTTATTTCTAATATTTGGTATTTAAATGGTATTTTAAATTTTGTTTTCAGAATAATTATGGGCAGAAAATAAAAATGTGACTTTTTATATTGGCATTACACTCAACAACATGCTAAACTGTCTTATTGTTCTAAAAAAGTCAGCTGGGGATATTTTTTAACATTTTCTACATACATTATTGTGTTGTCCACAACTGAGTTTATTTTTTAATCTTTACTCTTATACATTTGTTCATTTTTTTTTTTTGCCAGATTATACTGGCTAAACACTACAGTACAGTATGTATTAGAAATGGTAATACTGTCGGTCTTGAACTCAAAGGGACACTTTATCAAACCTCACTATTAAGTATTATGTTTACTGTCAACTCATTAGAGCAAAGAAGTATCCCTCTAGTTCTAATAAACTATAAACATTTTTCATGTGTTGATATTAAATTTGATTATGATTTGTTTCTCAATCATTGAGACAATCATGATTTTCTCTTAGAGACTGTTAATGTGGTTAAGCACAATGATAATCTAATTTACTTAAGAACAATTACATTAAGTAAAATTTTCAGATATTAAGTACACAATTTGATGAATTTTAATACATACACATACCCCTGAAACTAATGCCCCAATCAAGGAACTTGCAATACCTTAGAAAGCTTTAAATTCCTTGCTTTTGGTCAACCACCAGCCCTGTTTGCCTTAGACAACCACTGTTCTGATTGATAAAACCATAGATTAGTTTGCCTATATTTGCATAGCAGAGGGAATTTTAAAATATGTACTCTTTTGGATCTATATTCTCTCACTTGACATAATGTTTTTAAGATTATCTATCGATTTCTGAATTTGGCAGCATATTTGTGTGTGGATGGTTTCCTACCTTTACTGTACATATCCCTTTACTAGTGAGCCTTGTAATTTGTGATATTTTTGTTTCGAATTGTGGCCTTTACTTTTCTGTCTAGAGAAGTTCCTTTAGTGTTTGCTGTAAAGCTGGTTTAGTGTTGCTGAATTCTCTTAGCTTTTGCTTATCTATAAAGCTTTTAATTTCTCCTTCAAATCTGAATGAAAGCCTTGGTGGATAAAGTAATTTTGGTTGGAGGTTTTTTCCTTCATCACCTTAAGTATATTGTGCCACTCCCTTCTGGCCTGCAGAGTTTCTGCTGAAAAATCTGCTGATAACCTTATTTGGGTTCCCTTGTATGTTATTTGTTTCTTTTCCCTAGCTGCTTTCAAGATTTTCTCTTCGTCTTTAATTTGGTCAGTTTGATTAATATGTGTCTCAGGGTGTTTCTCCTGGGGTTTATTTTATATAGTACTCATTGTGCTTCCTGGATTTGAGTGAGTGATTCCTTCCCCATGTTAGGGAAGTTTTCGGCTATTATCTCTTCAAAATATTTTTTCTGTCCTTCTCTCTCTCTCTTCTCCTTCTGGCACCCCTTTAATACATATGTTGGTGCATTTAAAGTTGTCCCAGAGTTCTCTGAAACTCTCGTCATTTGTTTTCAATCTTTTTTCTCTTTTCTGTTCTGCATCAGTGATTTCCACTAATCTGCCCTCCACTTCACTTATTCATTCTTCAGCTTCTTGTATTCTGCTGTTGGTTGCTTCTAATGAAATTTTATTTCAGTTATTGTATTTTGCATCTCTACTTGCTTAAGTTTTAAATCTTTATTTCTTTGCTCAATGTTTGCTATAAATGATCGGTCTCCAGTTTATTTCCAATGTCTTGCGTCATCGTCCCTGAAGATCACTTAGCTGTTTTTCTAGGTTTTTTTCCTTGCTCCCGTATCTGTTATAGTTCTCTACCTTTTCATTTTTATAAGTGTTCTCTGCCTTCTCATTTTTTCAGACAATAGAGTTGTAGCCTCTCTTACTTCTGATGTCTGCCCCTGTGTGGCTGAAGTTTGTATGGGGGCTTGCTGTAGGCTTCTTGATGGAGGGGACCAGTGCCTGCCCACCGGTAGGTGGGGCTTTATCTCTGGTGAGATTAGAGGCAGCTGTGTGCCTGGGGGGAGGGTCTTCAGGCAGCTTGTTTACTGATGGGTGGGGCTGGATTATTGTTTGGCCTGGGGCTTCTCGGTGCTGATGTGTGGGGCCAGATTTTCCCAAAATGGCCACCTCTAGAGGAACACATGATGATGAATATTGCCAAGAGCTTTGCCTCCAATGTCCTTCCCTCACAACAAGCCACAGTCACCCCATTTTCCCAGGAGATCCTCTAAGAATCGCAGCCAGGTCTGACACAGATTCCTATGGAGCCTCTGCTTTGCTCTGGGACCCAGTGCACATGAATGCCCGTGTGTGCCTTTCAAGAATGGGGTATCCGTTTCCCTGAGTCCTGTGGAGCTCCTGCATACAAGCCCCACTGGCCTTCAATGCCAGATACTCTGAGGGCTCTTTCTCCTAATTCCAGATCTCCAGGTGTGGGGACCTGAGGTGGGGCTTAGAACTCTCACTCCTGAAGGTGAGTCTCTGTGATAAAGTTATTTATGTGCATCAACAGAGGAGTGGGTAAAGAAGATGTGGTACATATACACAATGGAATATTACTCAATCATTAAAAAGAAAGATTTAATGGCATTTGAAGCAATATGGCTGGACCTAGAAACTATCATGCTAAGTGAAGTCAGTCAGACAGTGAGACACCATCATATGCTATCACTTACATGTTACAATCTGAAAAAAAGGATACAATGAATTTCTTTGCAGAACAGATACTGACTCACAGACCAGACTGAAAAACATGGTTTCCAAATGAGACAAGTTTGGGGGATGTGCAGGGGGGTTGGGATGGAAATACTATAAAATTGGGTTGTGATGATCATCATACAACTATAAATGTAATAAAATTCATTGAGTAATAAAAAATTTTTTAAAGATTATCTATCATGTATGTATCAGTAGTTTGCTCTTTTTTATTACTGATAAATATACTACTTTATAAATACATCACAAATTTGCTAACCATTTCATCTTTTGATGGATATTTGGCATGTTCAAGTTTGGAGCTATTCTAATTAATTAAGGTTTCTATGAACATTCAAATGCAAGTCTTTTTGGGACAGATGCTTTGTTGTTTTATTCTCTTCAGACGTACCTATGGGTAGAAATGCTGAGTCATGCAGTATTATGTTTAACTGTACAAGAAACTGAAATTTTTCTAAATAATTATATCCTTTTACAGCACTCTTTGTAATATATGAAAATTTCGGTCCCTCCACATCTCTGCTAATATATGCCCTTGTCACTTTTTAATCTCAGATATTCTAGTAGGTATTAAGTAATATCTTTTGTTAACTTTAATTTGCACAGTCTTGATAACTAACAACACTGAACACATTTCATATGCTTATTGTCCACTGGTGTGTGTGTGTGTGTGTGTGTGTGTGTGTGTGTATACATTGAACTATCAATGTCTTCGGTCATTTTAAAAATTGAGTTTTTTTCCTCCTTATGATTGATTGTAAGTTCATTTCATACATTCTAAACTCAGGTCTTTTTATAATTATATATATATAGTGACTAGTTTCTCTCAAACTGGGAATTCTCCTTTCACTTTTTTCTTTTCTTTTTAGGGGGGTACACCTGTGGCATATGGAAGTTCTGGCCTATACAATAGCCATAGCAATTTGGGATCCGAGCTGCATCTGAGACCAAAACCACAGAAATGCCAGATCCCCAACCCACTGGGTGAGGCCAGGGATCAAACCCACATCCTCTTGGATACTAGTTGGATTCATTTCTGCTGCACCACAATGGGAACTCCTATAGGATGTTTTTAATATCCAGTCATCTGTGGGTTTTTTTCTTTTTTGCTTTTTTAGGGCTGCACCCACGACATATGGAATTTCCCAAGCTAGGGGTTGAATTGGAGCTACAGCTGCAGGCCTAAACCACAGCCACAGCAACAGGGGATCTGAGCTGCATCTGCAACCTACACCATAGCTCATAGCAATGCCAGATCCTCATCCCGATGTGCAAGGCCAGGGATCAAACCCACAGCCTCCACAAGCCTCATGGATCCCAGTTGGGTTCGTTAACTGCTGATCCACAAAGGGAAATCCCAAATGTTTTTTGTTGTTGTTGTTGTTGTTGTTTGTTTGTTTTTTAATCCATTCATCTGTGAAGGACATTTATGTTGTTGCCATATCTTGACTATTGTTAATAATTCTACAATAAATACAGGTGTGCAGATATCTCTTCAAGATACTGATATCATTTCCTTCAGGTATACCCCAAGAGTAATATTGCTGATCAAATGATAGTTCTCTTTTGAATTTTTTGAGGAACTTCCTTACAGTTTTCTATAAAGTCTCTACAAATTTACATTCCCCACCAACAATGTATGGGAGTATACATTTCTCCACATCCTCACCAAGATGTGTCTTTTTGATAATTATCATCCTAATAAGTGTGAGTTAACATTTCATTGTGGCTTTGATTTTCATTTCCCTGATGATTAGTGACCTTGAGCATCTTTTCATTTACCTATTGGCTTTTTTTGAACACACCCGTGGCATGCAGAAGTTACCAGGGCAGGGATCAAGCTCATACCACAGCAGTGACAATGCCAGATCCTTAACTGCTGGAATTCCTAGGAAATCACCTAATGGCCATTTAAATGTCTTCCTTAGAAAAATGCCCCACCCCCCCCTCTTTTAGGGCTGTACCCACAGCAAATGATATCTAAGATATCATTTCCCAGGCTGGGGTCGACTGGAAGCTGCAGCTGCTGGCCTATGCCACAGCCATAGCAATGCCAGATCCAAGCCGTGTCTTCAACCTACACTGCGGCTCACAGCAATGCTGGATCCTTAGCCCACTGAGTGAGGTAAGGGATTGAACCATCACCCTCATGGATACTAATCAGGTTCTTAACCCATTGATCCACAATGGGAACTCCAAAATGCCCATTTTTTTAAAGGAATTATTTCTTTTACTATTGCATTGTATGTGTTCTCTCTCTCTCTCTCTCTCTCTCTCTCTCTCTCTAAATATATATATATATATATATATATATATATATATATATATATATATATTTTGGATATTACCTCCTTAACAGATACAGAGTTTATCAATATTTTCTTTCAATCTATAGTTTGCCTTTCCATTCTGTTGATTGTTTCCTTTGCTGTGAAGAATGTTTTAGTCCGATGTAGTCCCACTTGACTGTTTTAGCTTTTATTGCCTGTACTTTTGGTGGTTTATCCAAGATATCATTTGCCAAGACCAATTTCCCTGTTTCTCTATGTTTCCTTTTATGAGTTTTACAGCTTTAGAGTTTAGAGTAAATTTTTAATCCATTTTGAGTTAATTTTTGTGTATGGTGTAAGGCAAGGATCCAGTTTCATTCTTTTGCATATGGACATCCCTTTTTCCCAAAATAAATTATTAAAGAGCCTATCCTTTCCCCACTGTGTATTCTTGATGCCACTGTCAAAAATTAGTTCACCATATATGCATAGGTTTTTATCTGGGCTCTCTATTCTGATTCACTGATTTATGTGACTGTTTTTAGGCCAGTACCATACTGAATTGATTACTATAGATTTGTACTATAGACTGAAATAAGGACATGTGATGCCTCCAGCTTCATACTTCTTTCCCAAGATTGCTTTGGCTATTACCATCTTTCATGGTTATGC
This sequence comes from Sus scrofa, assembly GCF_054392235.1. Lineage (NCBI taxonomy): Eukaryota > Metazoa > Chordata > Mammalia > Artiodactyla > Suidae > Sus > Sus scrofa. Next base: position 111,622,135 of record NC_139397.1, on the reverse strand, counting down.
ACAAATTTTAAGATTATCTTCTATTTCTATCAAAAATTCCACTGGCATTTTAATAGCAATTGCACTGAATCTATAGATCACTTTGTATAGTATGACATTTTCACAATATCAATTCTTTCTATACAAGAACACATCTTTCCATTTATTTGTGTCCCCTTCCATTTCTTTCATTAATGTCTTACAGTTTCAGTGTAAAGGACTTCACCTCTTTGGCTAAATTTATTTGTAAGTATTTTATTGTTTTTGAGTGTTATTGTAAATGACATTTCCTTCTTAATTTCTCTTTCAGATAGTTCATTTTTAGTGTTTGAGTTCTTTAGGAACATTTCTTAATTTAAAATCATATAAAATGTTTATCTTTTTATTTGTAGATTATATGCATTTTCAATAGTGAAAAATCTACATGATTTTGATCCTCCGAATTCTGTTGAGATTTGCTTCATGTCCAGTACATGGTTAATCTTTGTAAATATTCTGTGTAAGCTTGAAAAAACTTATATTATTTTCTCAATTTATTTTTAATTGAGGTAACACTGGTTTATAACATTACTTAAGTTTCATGTACACAACATTATACTTTTACTTCTGTATCTAGAGTATGCTCACTACCAAAAATTTAGTCTCCATACATTTGATCCCCTTTGCACATTTCACCCTCCTCTTTCTTCCTCTTTGATAATCACTGCTTTATATTTTGTATCTCCCTGTTTGGTTTGGTTTGTTCATTTATTTTAATTTTTGTTTCTTTGTTATCTCTTTAAATTCTGAGTATGAGTGAAATCATACTATATTTGCCTTTCTCCATCTGACTTATTTCACTTAGCATGATAGCCTCAAGGTCCATCTATGTTGGAGCAAATTGCAAGATTTCAACTTTTTTTTATGGGTCCTAAAAAAACAAACAAAAATCTCCATAGTATTTTCTCTAGTGGCTACACCAAGAATGGTATGAGGGTTCTCTTTTCTGTACATCCTCCTTAATATGTGTTTTTTCTTGCCTTGAAATTCATTTATATTTTTTTCATGTTTGGTTGCAGCAATATATCTATTATAGTTAGTTTTGTAAATATATATATATATATATACATTTTTTTGCTTTTTTAGGGCCACACCTGAGACATATGGAAGTTCCCAGGCTAGGAGTCTAATTGGAGTTGCAGCTGCCAACCTACACCACAGCCGCAGCAACACCAGATCAAAAGCATGTCTGCAAACTATGCTTCAGCTCATGGCAACACTGGATCCTTAACACACTGAGCAAGGCCAGGCATTGAATTTGCATCCTCAATGGATACTTATTGAGTGTTTAACCTGCTGAGCCCCAAGGGGAACCCATAAAAAGATTATTAACGTTTGTATTTCCTATTTATTTAAAATGTTCTGTGATTATTGGAGATTTATTTATTAGTTCTTATCAATCTTTATGTATCATTGCAAAAATTTTAGACTTACTTTGCCTTCCTGATTAAACTTTTAACCATTTAGAAAATACCCCCTTAATCTCAAAAAATATATTTTGTTTTAACATCTACTTTGATATTAATGTAACTACTCCATATTCCTTTTAATTATATTTGCATGTTAAATGTTTTATTTCTGTTCCTTTGTACTATATATATAGAGAGAGGAAAATGTATGTGTGTATACACACATATGGTTTTGTTTTCAGTGTGTTCCTTTCATACACATTAAATGTATCAATAATTATTCAGTCTTTTTACTTTTACATTTTAATTTCTATACTCAATTCACTTATTTGATAAATTTGTGATATACCTGTATTTAAATATACACTTGTATTATTTTATATTTGTCTGGCTCTATGTTACTTTTTTGTTGTTGTTCTACGTTATTCATAAATGCTCTTCATTTTTCTTACTTTATTTGGATTGAGTATTGGATCTTTACAATTTTATTTCTTAGTTACCTGCTGGTTTGATATTCAGTGATTATCTTTGAGATTACAACATACAAACTTGACTTACAAAACTCAAATAATAATTGGCAGTTTTAGCTCTTCTTGTATGCCTAAGATGCAAGAGCTTTAGTTCCTTTAATGTTTTTTAGCACCCTATCATTTGAATACACACACACACACACACACATACATACATATACATACATATATATATATATGTTTATATACACATTTACTATTCATTACTCCTTATTGCTTCTTGTATTTCTGACCTGCCATTTGGTGGTCACGTTTCCCTGTGCTGAAACAACACCCTTAAATGTGTCCTTAATATAAATTTTGTGAAGAAATTCTCTATGTGCTTTTTTAACTTTTATCTGAATGGTTCTTTGTTTCAACTTTTTTTTTTTTTTTTTTGCCTTTTTTTTTTTTAGGGCCGCACCCACGCATATGGAGCTCAACAGGCTAGGAGTCAAATCGGAGCTACAGCAGCTGGCCTACACCACAGCCACAGCAATGCGGGATCTGAACTAGTTGGATTGGTTTCCACTGAGCTACAATGGGAACTCCTGTTTCGACTTTTTAAGTGTAAAAATATAATAAAGTATGAGTGCAGTCTCATCTTACTGCTTCTATACCTTTCAGGAACAGAGGTAGTAGATATGAATATACATTAATACATGCAAACACTGGCATCTATAATCCAAAAATCCATAATCTATAATCTCGTGAAGGAAATTTATCAACTAGAGTACAAGGTGTGTGAACAGTTATTTGTACCTCTTAGCCTTACTACATCAATTCAATGAATTGTTTTCCAAATGTCTTAGGTCAATTTCTCTCTTTTCCCTTCCCTTAAGTCTATTTAAATATTTCATTTGTAGTATAATTTGATTCTTTTCTTCACATGCATATTTCATTTGAGTTTCTCACCTTCCTAATATCCTAGCTGTTTTAAAATATTTACATACAGTAATACACTCCTGCTGGTATGCAGTTCTATGGATTTTGACAAATGCATTAATCATGTATTCACAATCACACTTCCATGTAGAATAATCCAATCATCCCATCTTCAATAACTTTTCTGTTTTGAATTCAGTTTGTATCATTGCTCTTTTTCTGAGTCAGTCTTATTAAAAGTTTTCATTTTTATTGATTTTTCCTAAGAATTAGATGTTGTTTTAAATTTCTATTTTTTGTAAAATTTTGTCAGTTTCTGTTCTTATCCTTAACATTTTCTTTCTTCTGTTTGCTTTAGGTATAAGTGCTTCCTAGTATAACACTCACCTTGTATATTCCCTAAACTAGCCCTGGAATCAGCCATTTCTCCAAGATACACTAGATTCATTTAGGAAGAAATGATATGGTATTAGAGACTAAATTAGATTATTAATGTTTGTTACTACCGAGGTGGTCATTGATTCTAACTTTTTCAATGGGAAAAAATAGAAAATATGACATCTGACCACAGGTTGTTAATTTGACTCATTGATTAGATAGACATATAGATAGGCAGGCAGGCAGACACATATAGGCATTTTATCCTGATATAATGCCAATTGTCACTTATTTCAATGACACCAATATGTTTACTCATTGATTTGTTCCAAATTACCACAACACTCGCAGGATCCTAAGTTATGGCTACTGAAAATAGTTTTTTTAAAAATTTAATAATTCTTTATGTTCTTAATGTTCTTACCATTAATGTGAAGACAAATTATTATGTCTTACAGCCATCTTGAACAGTTCTTACACTGTGCTAATGCCACTAACTAAATATACAGGCTCATTTGATTTATTTCACTATTGCGTTTTAGAGATTTTTTTTAAACTTTTGTTTTATAATTAAAGAAAATATTTTCCAGTTTGAAAGTCAAGGCCAGCAAACATGAGCTATTCATAGAAATCTAACCTCTATTTCTGAGTCCACCATTTTCTTTTCTTCTCCAAGAGGCAGCAATTTGTTTTATTAACCTATGGCGTTTTTTTTTGTTGTTGTTCATATCTTGAAATATCCATCTAGCTAGATAGCCAGATGGGTATTTTACCATATAATAATACATATTAATCCTCTCTTTTTGAATTATACGTTTTAATATCTAGAAGGGTTTAGGTTTTGCTCTAATGTTGATGTTTATGCCATTACTACATATTTTTGTTATTTCCTCTTTAATTGAACTTATCTTCAAATGTCGTTCTATGAACATTATCGGATTTCCTAGTGATCACTTTTTTCTTCCTGTCTCTTTTGGCTAGCATCTAACTTGAAATATTGTTACGTCCAATTAATACACATAAAGTTAAAAGCAAGATGACTGTACATTCCATATAGTCTTCAAATTCTTTTCTCATTTTTGAAATTGTTTCTTTTGTCACAAATTCAAGCTTACAGACACTCTCATAATTTTGGCATTGTACACAGTATTTTCTTACTCATAACAACTACCTAACCTTAGTTCTCCACATAAATCTATATTTAATGCTCACCATTAATTCTTATGTTGTTGCCATTCTAGCCATTTTGGTCTTATGGAATGTGTTCTTGTGAAGGGCAATGAATCAATATTTCAAAAGGCCTTGCATGTTCATAAGAATCTGATTGAGACATTTACACTTGAAGGTCATCTTCATGGATATAAAATCCTTGGCTCACATTTTCTTTCTTTGTATATCTTAATTATGTTACTCCTTTGACTTCCAGTATAAAGAATTTATGTCATAAATTCTGTTAATAATCTCATTTTGTTTTCTATTATAACAATATTAAAACTTATAATGATCTCCTCTTCCCTTTGATACACCAAAAGGATTTTATTTTTTATCTAAAGTCCAAATTGTTGGTCATTTTAGACTAATGTTCTCAGGATTTTAGAATTACCTTTCAAATGTTTTTCAAGTTCCTGTCTCCATTTTTCTTTTTATTATTATTTTTTATTTTAATGGTAGAAGACCTTCTTAAATGATAGTATTTAGCATTTATCTTGTTCTATTGTTATAATTTATTCTTCAAGTTCTTTTACTGTGCATATGCATATAATCCTCTTAAAACTTTTAATCTCTTCTTACTTTTTTGATTTAAAAATTTTTCTTCTTTTATACTTTTTAGGTGGATATTATAAGTTCTTATGTTCCAGTTTATTTCTTAATACCAAATGTTTGTATAGATATGTATATATATATGTATGTTTTCAAAAAGACATATATAGGAAATTATTCTGAATAGATTATATAAATAATATATTGCATATTCAGGATTCTAATGTATGGTATATATTTTCAGAAATTTTACATACATGTATACATGTGTATTTTACATACATACGTGTATACAGATATATACACGTATATATGTAAAATATATATACACATGTATATGTAAAATTTCTGAAAATATATGTATATAGAGTCAGTATTTATACACACACGCACACATATATTCAGATAAAGAATAAACTTTTCCTTTCTCTCTCTTTCCTTTGTTTTTTTGTCTTTTAATCTTTTTTTTTTCTTAATCTAGGTTCCTCCATTAGACCAGCAACACCCTGTAGGGCTCCTGGACACCTATCAATACACATAACAATAGCTTTTAGCTCTTCTGCAGAGGCAGTCTTCCTTCCAGAGAGAAACTCATAGTTCAATAACCTCAACCACAGAAGCTCTTCAGATATCCTGAGGCCAGGTTAAAGGAATAAGGGCTCTGAACACACCCCAATCCTTATTAGCAACCCTGCCCTTGAACCACTGCATAAAACTTCTCACCAAATCCTTCCAGGTTGGGACACTCAGTCTTTGAAGGCATGCACATTCTATGTGCCCCCTAGCCTAGCAAAGCAATAGAGCTATCTTTTTCTCTTTTGCCCGAAACTCTGTCTCTGAGATTCCATTAGGTATCGGATACAGAGGCCAGGTTTTGGCAACACATTCACCACATATCTAATTGTTTCTAGTATTTTTCATCCTGATTTATACCCTCTCTGCCATTCTTGCCTGATCACTTCATCACTTCTCTACTTTTTATCTAAATCTTTTTTTACCCTAATTTTTCCTTTATGCTCCATTTGAAAGGATTATTTTTCTATTTTCTTTTTCATATATATACATGTATGCATGTATATTTTTAGTTTAAAAACTCAGGTCCAAGACACTCAGGCTATTCCAGTTAATTGAGAATTTCCCAATTACTCACATACTCACCCTCAAATTGGAAAAGGCAAATACTCTCCCAGCTTTTGCTGATAGTCTCAATGGTACATCAGAAATTTCCAAACATAACCACTTGGAAATTGTTAGATTAACCAGCTTTCAAGGTAAACAAAAATATAGTAAAACACAGCTATTGCTATCTCCATAAGCTCACATATTTAGATTCATGGAGAGATCTTGTTAATTTTGATTTTTTAACACAGTTTATTCTATTTTTATGGAAAAAAGTCAGATAAACTATGACACTACAACCATCTTGTCAGAGCCCCCACTATCGTTTTTGAACACTTTTTTCAAACACTAAAATTTTAGGTTAACAAATATTTTCTTTGGCATTTAAAAATATGATTCAAGTTTCTTCCAGTTTGTGCTATTTATAAGAAAACTACCAAACTTACTGTTTATTTGAATATAATTTTTCTTTTTCATCTGGCTGCTTTTAAGATGTTCTATTTGTCTTTGACTTTTAGCAATTTTACTAAAATGTGTCCAGTTCTGGATATTCTTTTATTCCTCTTTCTTCGGTATGTCAGACCTGAATCTTTAACAAGTGATTTTAAGTATATAATTTTATGTGCAAACTTTCATGGGCAAAGGGGTGCCTAAACATTTTATCAAACTTTATTTTGAGTGTGTCTATGAGTGTGTTTCTGGATAAGATTAATATTTGAATCAGCATCTGAATTAAACAGATTATTGCCTTCCCTAGTTAATTGGGAAGTGGGTGGGTGAGCCTCATCCAATTAACTGAAGATTTTAGCTAGACAGAAGAAAAAGGCTGAGTAAGAAAGAATTCCTCTTGCCTGACTACCTTTAACTGGGACTATAGTCTTTTCCAGTCTTTGGACTTGGTCTGAAATATCAGCTCTTCTCAGCTCCTGAATGTGCTAGCTTTCAGACTGGAATTTACACCATCAGCTTTCCTGGTTCTCAGGCTTTTGGTTACACTGGAAATATACATCTGCTCTCCTGGATCTCCAGCTTGCTAGTTACATATCTTGGGACTTCCCAGACTCCATCACAACTTGAGCTAATTCCTTAAAATAAATCTCAATCTTCCTCTCTCTTTCCACATATCTATCTCCTGTTGGTTCTGTTTCTCTCATACTTTTCCTTCTCGGACTCCTTTTGCACCTTTATAAGACCTCATTATTATATTCTCTATGGTCTTTTGGTTCTCTATATTTTCTCAATATCTTCTAATGTTTAATTCTGGATAACTTTCATTCTTTTTCTAATTAAATTTTAATTGTATGTAATTTTTAAAAATCCACCTTGATTTCAAAAATTTTATCATATAACCATTTCCAGAATTTTCACTTAGTTCATTTTAATAGTTTTCACTTCTCTGCTAAAACAAGCCAGATATTATATTTATAATATGTGTAGAAATAATATTAGTCCAAGAATGATGTTATTTTCCTTCAGAAAGGAGAAACACATCAGGGGCTAAAAGAACTTAAAGCTAGCTTGCAGGTTCTACAGGTGCTTTTTTGCTTCCAGTTTACTTATGGTCTAAAAGACAGCCATTTTATGCATATTCTAAACTCTCAACCTATATATTCTGAAATCTACAAATTTCTGCAGGGAAAAAAATAACCATAAATTCTAGGCTCATTTTCCTAAGTCTATATTCTCCTCTAACTTATGGCCTGCTACTTATTCACTTTCTTAACCATTCCCTGATACCTTTAAGTAAATATTTTGTGTCACTCAGATTTTCTTGTGTTCCACAATTAAAGGTAAGGGCCAAATTATCCTGTTCCAAATTAAACATTAATGAAGTCCTTATTTAATATTTTTATTTATTTATTTATTGTCTTTTTTTCGTCTTTTTAGGGCTGCACCTGCAGCATATGGGGGTTCCCAGGCTAGGGGTAGAATCGGAGCTACAGCTGCCAGCCTACACCACAGCCACAGCAATGTGGGATCCAAGACACATCTGCAACCTACCCCATAGCTCAAGGCAATGCCAGATCCTTAACCCCCTGAGCGAGGCCAGGGATCAAACCCACAACCTCATGGTTACTAGTTGGGTTTGTTAACCACTGAGCCACGATGGGAACTCCTAATATTTTTGGAAATATTTTTTAATTTAATGTAGTTGAGTTTATTTACAATGTTATATTAGTTTAAGGTATTCAGCAAAATGAATCAGTTATACACATACATATATACAATTCTTTTTCCCATATAGGTTATTAAATTGAGTAGACCTCCTTGTGCTATACAGTAGCTCCTTATTAGTTGTCTATTTTATATATAGTATTGTGTACATGTTAATTCAATCCCCCTAATTTATCCTCCCCACCCCCACAGTTTTCCCTTTGGTAAACCTAAGTTTGATTTACAAATCTGTGAGTTTGTTTCTGCTTTATAAATAAGTTATTTTGTATCATTTTTGTTAGATTCCACATATAAGTGATATCCTGTGATAGTTGTTTTTCTCTAACTCCTCCCAGGTCCATCCATGTTGCTGCAAAGAGCATTATTCTGTTCTTTTTTATGAGTGGGTAATACTCCATTGTATATGTGTGTTACATCTTCTTTATCCAGTGCTCTATTGATGGACATTTACATTGTGTCCATGTCTTAGCTATTGTAAACACTGCTGCTGTGAACACTGGGGTGTGAGTATTTTTTCAAATTATGGTTTCATCCAGATATATGCCCAGGTGGGATTGCTGACTATGGAGATTCTATATTTAAAGGAACCTCCATACTGTTTTCCATAGTGGTTGCACTGATTTATATTCCCACTAAGAGTGTAAGAGGACTCCATTTTCTCCATACTCTCTCCAGTATTTATTGTTTGTAGACTTTTTGAAGATGGCCATTCTGACTGGGGTGGGGTGATACCTCATTGTAGTTTTGATAAGAAGATGGCAGTAAGGACATATTTATTGATAATTACATTGAATGCAAGTGGATTAAATGTTTAAAACCAAAAGACACAGACTGGCTGAATGGATACAAAAACAAAACCCATGTATATGTGCTGTCCACAAGAAACCCCCTTGAGATTTAGGGATACATACAGACAAGTAATCCTTGCAAATGGAAATCAAAATAAAGCTGGAATAGCAATACTCGTATCAGACAAATTAGACTTTAAAATAAAGAGTTATAAGAGACAAAGAAGGACACTACATAATGATCATGGGATGAATTCAACAAGATATAAAAATTATAAATATATATTCACCCAACATAAGAGCACCACAATATATAAGGCAAATGCTAACAGCCATTAAAGGAGAAATCAACAGTAACACAATAATAGTGGGATACTTTAATACTCCACTTACATCAATGGACAGATCAACCAGACAGGAAATCAATAAGGAAACATAGGCCTTAAGTGACACACTAGAACATATAGACTTAATTGATATTTATAGAACATTCCATTCTAAAGCAACAGAATCTACATTCTTCTCAAGTGCACATGGAAACATTCTCCAGGATAGGTCATAGCTCAGGCCACAAACCAAGCCTCAGGAAATTTAAGAAAATTTAAATTATATCAAGCATCTTTTCCAACAACCACTCAATAAGACTAGAAATAAACTAAAAGAAAAAAATAGCAGAAAAACCACAAACACTTGGAGGCCAAATAATATGCTACTAAACTACAAATGGATCACTGAAGAAACTATAAAGAGTAAATCAAAAAATACCTAGAGACAAGTGAAAATGAAAACACAAGGATCCAAAATCTGTGGGACAAAGCAAAAGCCGTTCTAAGAGGGAAGTTTATATGAATACAATGTTATCTTAGGGAACAAGAAAAATCTCAAATAAACAATCTAACCTTACACCTAAAGCAACTAGAGACGGAAATCTTAAGACTTAGAGATATGATTCCTTTTTGAAAGATGAGTATCATGAAGATCAGAAAGATTAACTGATCATTTCAGGTAATACAGATACATGGAAAAATATATTTAAATATCTTTATATCCTAATTTAAAATTAATACTCTAGGGAGTTCCTGTTGTGGTGCAGTGGAAACAAATCTGACTAGTTTCCATGAGGATGTGGGTTCAATCCCTGGCCCAGCTCAGTGGGTCAGGGATCCCCCATTACTGTGACCTGTGGTGTAGGTCACAGATGCAGCTCAGATGCTGCCTTGCTGTGGCTCTGGCATAGGAGGGCAGCTGTAGCTCTGCTTTAACCCTTAGCCTGAGAACTTCCATATGCCACACCTGAAGCCTTAAAAAGCAAAAAAAAAAAAAAAAAAAAAAAAAAGTAAATAAATAAATAAAAACAAAATCTACACTCTATTTATTTACTTTTATATGAAGTATGCTTTGAAGTGTCTACTGGGTTGCTGGCTCAGTTCTAAACGCTTTACAAATACTAACTCTCTAACAGACTTAACAAAATTCCCACTTATAGATGATGGAACTAAAAATATAGATAAAATACATTGCAGAACTCAAGTTCTCATACCCATAGTCTTCTCCTTAAAGGCTTCTCCATGCATTTATACACTTTTTTCCATTGAACAAAATATCTCCTGAAAAATGTTAATGGGATTTTGATAGGGATTGCACTGAATCTGTAGATTGTCTTTGGTAGTATAGTCATTTTGACAATATGTATTCTTCCAATCCAAGAGCATGGTATATCTTTCCATAGGTTTGTGTCATCTTTGATTTCTTTCACTAGCATCTTATAGTTTTCGATATTTTGTCTCTTTAGGTAGGCTTATTCCTAGGTATTCTATTCATTTTGATGTGATGGTAAATAGGATTGTTTCCCTAATTTCTCTCTCTGATCTTTCATTGTTAATATACAGAAATTCAGTCTATTTCTGTGTACTAATTTTGTATCCTGCAAATTTACTGAATTCATTGATGAGCGCTAATAGTTTTCTGTAGCATATTTAGGATTTTCTATGCATAGTGTCATGTCATCTGCAAACAGTGATAATTTTACTTCTTCCTTTCCAATTTGGATTTATTTTATTTCTTTTTATTCTCTGACTGCCATGGCTAGGACTTCCAAAACTATATTAAATAGTATTGGTGAGAGTGGACATCCTTGTCTCATTTCCAATCTTAGCAGGAATTCTTTCAGCTTTTCACCATTGATAATGAAGTTAACTGAATGGAATTTTTCATAGAACTAGAACAAAATATTTTAGTTTGTTTGGAAGCACAAAAGACCCAGAATAGCCAAAGCCATCCTGAGAGAAAGAAAAATGAAGCTGGAGGTATCAGCTTCCCTGACTTAGACTATACTACAAAACTACAGTCATCAAGACAGTATGGTACTGGAACAAAGAAAAAAAAAAAAAAAACAGAAAAATAGATCAATGGAACAGGATAGAAAGCCCAGAATTAAACCCATGCACCTACAGACAAGTAACCTATACCAAAGGAGGCGAGAACATGCAATGGATAAAAGACAGTCCCTTCAATAAGTGGTGCTGGGAAAACTGGACAGCTACATGTAAAAGAATGAAATCAGAACACTCCCTAACACTCTACACAAAAATAAATTTGAAATGGTTTAAGGAGCTAAATATAAGGCCAGATACTATAAAACTCTTAGGGAAAACACAGGCTGAACATTCTCTGATATAAACCATAGCAATATTTTCTCAGCTCTATCTCCTAGAGTGATGACAATAAAAACAAAAATAAACAAATGGGATCTTATTAAACTTGAAAGATTTTATACAGAAAAGGAAACCCAAACAAAACGAAAGGACAACCCACAGAATGGGAGAGAGTATTTGCAAATGAAGCAAATAACAAGCGATTAATCTCCAAAAAAATATGAATACCTCTAGCAGCTCAATACCAAAAAAAAGAACAATCCCATCAAAAAATGGGTGAAGATCTAAACAGACAATTCTCCAAAGAAGACATACAGATGGCCAAAAAACACATGAAAAGATGTTCAACATCACTAATTAGAGAAATGCAAATTAAAACCATTATGAGGTACTACCTTACACCAGCCAGAATGGCCATTATCAAAATATCTACAAACAATAAATGCCAGAGAGGGTATAGCAAAAAGGGAACCCTATTACACTGTTGGTGGGAATGTAAATTGGTACAACCACTATGGAAAACTATGGAGATTCCTCAAAAAACTAAAAATAGAATTACCACATGACCCACCAATCCCACTCCTGGGCATCTATCCAGAGAAAACCATGACTCAAAAAGATGCATGTATGTCCAAATGTTCATTGCAACACTATATACAATAGCCAAGACATGGTGGCATCCTTTATGTCCATTGACAGAGGAGTGGATAAAGAAGATGTGGTACATATACACAATGAAATATTATTTGCTACAAAAAAAATGAAATAATGGCATTTGCAGCAACATGGATGAACCTAAAAATTATCACACTAACTGAAGTTAGTCAGACAGTGATACACAAACAGCATACGCATTCACTTATATGTAGAATCTAAAAAAAGAATAAAATGAACCTACTTGTAGAACCTGAAGCTGACTTACAGACTTTGAAAAACTTATGGCTACGAAAGGATACAAGTTGGGGGGTGGAGGATGGGTTGAGGATTTGGGGCAGAAATGTAAAATTAGGTCGTGATGATGGTTGTACAAATATAAATATAATAAAACTAATTGAATTTAAAAATGTATATAATGAAGATGATAAAAATATGAGGATCAGAATCTGAATTTTAGTTTCATAATCTTTCCCATAGCACTAATTATTTTAATAAGCATGAATTAAAAATTCACTATTTTCATAACACTTTAGTACTCTTTTATTTATTAGGAAACTATTTATGTGTGAGTATTTGTGTTGGATATGGTGAAAACAATTCAAATGAAATAATATATCAGAGAAGCTTTTTATGTTGCAAATAAACTATATATTAAGCATGTACTATGAATACAAGGCACATGCTAAATACTTTTGAGCATATGTAGATATCATCATGTGCAGGCATATTTTCTGCACTGAGAAAATCAGTGCTACATTGAGAGAACCCAACAGAAATACATTATTTGTGGAAAAATAAAAATACAGTTTGTGTCACAACACAGCATATTATTAATTAAAGGGATTCTATAGCTTCCATAATTTCAAAATGAGAGATATAATAGTTAATATCAATGAAGTGAGAATACTAATGAGTAAAATATTCACAATGGTAATAATAGCATCATTTTATGTATATTTAATAACTTATGGAGAATTTTCAAAAACAGGCAGATTTATAAATTTATTTGATGATATTGTGTGGCAAAATTTATTTAAGAAAGTTCATTGTGTGGCATATAGCAGAATTTCAATAAACTTGTATCAAATAACTTAAAGGAAGAGACAAAGTAAAAGTATAAAAGTAAGAAAAGACAAAAAGTATTTGAAAGTTTGTGAGCACGGTTTTTCTACTGTGGTTGTATACAATAGTGGATCATTTCTACTTCTTTACATAATTCTATATGTATGTGTGTGTGTGTGTGTGTAAAGTAAATGGGCCTAGGCAACTAAGCTACGTGAAAATTTTTTTTGCTATAAATTTTGAAAAAAATTGCATTTACTCTACAAATTATATCAGATTGTGACAAGATTATTGTTCTTCTCAGTCTTCCCTATTTTTCTATCTAAATTTTCTTTAACTTGTTAATCAGAAAGATACATTATTAACAAAATAAAATAACTGATTAAGGTATGGATATATGCTTTTTTATATTTTTCAATTATTAAGGAAGAAAGATTCAGGAATTATATGGACAGTCTTCTACAATAAAACCAAACAACTTACAATGTAAACCATCCAATTAAAAATATTAAGTTATAAAAATATTATTTATAGTGAAGTCACAATATTTTAGTTCTCAAACTGTACACACATTAGAAACACAGAGAAATTTTGAAGGAAAGTTAACTTTATATTTTGGTATTTTTTTATTTTGTCTTTTTGCCATTTCTAGGGCCACTACCATGGCACATGGAGGTTCCCAGGCTAGGGATCTAATCGGAGATGTAGCCACCAGCCTATACCAGAGCCACAGCAACATAGGATCCAAGCCACATCTGCAATCTACACCACAGCTCATGGCAACGCCAGATCCTTAACCCACTGAGCAAGGCCAGGGATTGAACTGGCAACCTCATGGTTCCTAGTCGGATTCGTTAACCACTGAGCCACAACAGGAACTCCATGAAGGAAGGGCAACTTTAAAGATCATCTAAGCAAGTCCTTATTTTACATAAAAAAAAGGAAGCCCAGAAAGAGTAAATGATTTATTAATTTCTCACAGCTACTTTACATTTAGAGACGGATCATCTCACCTCAGTACACAATTCTTTCCTCCTAAAAAGACATAGCACTCCTCCATTTTAAGTATCATTACTTTTAAATTAAATGTATTTTCATGTTGAAATATTTGCTATGCCTTTATCATTTCTAAATTTCAAAAAACTTTAAAAAATTAAAATATGAATCCTGATTTTATATATACATTCTGCAATGAACTCAAATGTGGATGATGCTTTTTTGAGTACAATATTTCCCCATTTGAGGTAATCATACTAAAGCAGATATTTTAGGATAATAACGACTTACATAGTAAAAAATTTACTTAACAAGCATATATAAAATCTTTACTGATGCTCTTCTATGCATCTTACAAATAATAATTTACATTATTTTATAATATCTTCTAAACATATAAACTTAGCCTCTTAATAATGGGAATACAACAATTAAAAAACATATGTAACTTGCCCAATTTACTATAGCTAGTAATTAGAGGAAGCAAACAAATTTCTGCATCTAAACCACAACTTTAAGCGGCACTTCTGTTTAACTTAATATTTAAACTTCTCTAATTCCTATTTTAACATTTCACTTCACTACTTATTGCCAGGATTTTATAAAAAGCCAAAAGATAAGAAGATGCTACAGAAAAACACTATTTTCTAAGACAAAAGCAGCTGTTTTGCCAATGGTCATTGAAAACTTTGGCTGATGCCCAGGAAAACTGAACTTTTTAACATGAAAATATTAGGATATTACCTAGAATAGATTTACAAGGAGATCCTGCTGAATAGCATTGAGAACTTTGTCTAGATACTCATGTTGCAACAGAAGAAAGGGTGGGGGAAAAATTGTAATTGCAATGTATACATGTAAGGATAACCTGACCCCCTTGCTGTACAGTGGGAAAATAAAAAAAAAAAAAAAAGAAAATATTAGGATATTGTCTGAATATATTTAGGAGGAAAATGATAACAAATACAATGTGCATTTTGAAATAATATATGGAAAATACACCTCTCCAAAATATGATACTTATGTTGGTCTCATCTTCTTCAAAATCACTTGCATCAATGCCCATATAAAGGGATGTTTAGATGGCCAAGTGAGAAATTTAGGGACAAGTGTAAATACAAAAAATTTTCCAGTTTTTTTTATCGTTTTTATATATATATATATATATATATTTTTTTTTTTTAATCTACTGCACAGAATGGTGACCCAGTTATACATACATGTACACATTCTTTTTCTCTCATTAGGTGTTTCATCATAAGTGACTAGACAGAGTTCCCACTGCTATATAGCAGGATCCCATAGCTAATCCATCCCAAAGGCTACATTCTGCACCTATTTACCCCAAGTTCCCAGCCCCTCCCACTCCCTCATCTCCCCCCTTGGAAACCACAAGTCTACTTTCTTTTCTGTGGAAAGGTTCATTTGTGCCATATATTAGATTCCAGATATAAGTGATATCATTTGGTATTTTTCTTTCTCTGACTTCCTTCACTCAGGATGAGAGTCTCTAGTTTCATCCAGATTGCAGCAAATGGCATTATTTTTTTTTTTATGGCTGAGTAGTGTTCCATTGTGTATATATACCACATCTTCCTAATCCAATCATCAGTCGATGGACATTTGGGTTGTTTCCATGTCTTGGCTATTGTGAAAGGAGCTGCAATGAACATGCGGCTGCATGTGTCTTTTTTAAGAAGAGTTCTGTGCAGATATGTGCCCAAGAGTGGGATTGCTGGGTCATATGGTAGTTCTCAGTTTTCTAAGGTACTTACATACTGTTCTCCACAGTGGTTGTACCAGCTTACATTCCCACCAACAGTGCAGGAGGGTTCCCTTTTCTCCACACCCCCTCCAGCACTTGTTGTTTGTGGACTTAATGATGGCCATTCTGACTGGTGTGAGGTGGTATCTCATGGTCGTTTTGATTTGCATTTCTCTAATAATCACGGATGTTGAGCATTGTTTCAAGTACTTCTTGGCCATCTGTAAATCTTCCTTGGAGAAACGTCTATTCAGGTCTTTTGCCCATTTTTCCATTAGGTTGTTTGCTTTCTTACTATTGAGCTGTATAAGTTGTTTGCATATTTTAGAGATTAAGCCCTTGTCAGTTGCATCATTTGAAACTCTTTTCTCCCATTCTGTAAGTTGTCTTTCTGTTTTCTTTTTGGTTTCCTTTGCTGTGTAAAATCTTGTCAGTTTGATTAGGTCCCATTGGTTTATTTTTGCTCTTATTTCTGTTGTTTTGGGAGACTGACCTAAGAAAACATTTTTAAGGTTGATGTCAGTGAATGTTTTGCCTATGTTCTCTTCCAGGAATTTGATGGTGTCTTGCCTTATATTTAAATCTTTCAGCCATTTTGAGTTTATTTTGGTGTAGGATGTGAGGGTGTGTTCTAGTTTCATTGATTTGCATGCAGCCGTCCAAGTTTCCCAGGAATACTTGCTGAAAAGATTCTTGTTTTCCCATTTTATGTTCTTGCCTCCCCTGTCAAAGATTAATTAACCATAGGTGTCAGGGTTTATTTCTGGTTTCTCTATTCTGCTCAAATGGTCTGTTTTGATACCAGTACCACACTGTTTTGCTGACTGTGGCTTTGTAGTATTTCTTGAAGTCTGGGAGAGTTATGCCTCCTGCTTGGTTTTTGTTCCTCAGAATTGCTTTGGGAATTCTGGGTCTTTTGTGGTTCCATATAAATTTTTGGATTGTTTCTTCTAGTTCTGTGAAAAATGTCATGGGTAATTTCATAGGGACTGCATTGAATCTGTAGATTGCTTTGGGTGGTATGGCCATTTTTACAATATTAATTTTTCCAATCCAGGAGCATGGAATATCTTTCCATTTATTTACATCTTTAATTCCCTTGATGAATGTTTTATAGTTCTCAGCATATAAGTCCTTTACCTTCTTGTTCAGATGTATTCCCAGGTATTTGATTTTTGGGGGTGTAATTTTAAAAGGTATTCTATTTTTGGATTCCTTTTCTAGTATTTCATTGTTAATATACAGAAATGTGACTGATTTCTGAATGTTAATCTTATATCCTGCTACTTTGCTGAATTTGTTGATCAGTTCAAGTAGTTTTGGGGTTGAGTCTTTAGGGTTTTCTATATATAATATGTCATCAGCATACAGTGAGAGTTTTACCTCTTTTCTTCCTATTTGGATGCCTTTTATTTCTTTTGTTTGTCTGATTGTTGAGGCTAGGACTTCCATTGCTATGTTGAATAACAGTGGTGAGAGTGGGCATCCTTGTTTTGTTCCAGATTTTAGTGGGAAGGCTTTCAGTTCTTCTCCATTGAGTATTATATCAGCTATGGGTTTGTCATAAAGGGCATTGATTATGTTAAGGAATGTTCCCGCTATACCCACTTTGGTAAGAATTTTTATCATGAAGTGATGTTGGACTTTGTCAAGTGCTTTTTCTGCATCTATTGAGATGATCATGTGGTTCTTTACTTTTCTTTTGTTAATGTGGTGTATGATGTTGATTGATTTATGTATGTTGAACCATCTTTATGAACATGGGATGAATCCCACCTGGTCATGGTGTACAATCTTTTTGATATGTTTTTGGATTCAGTTGGCTAAAATTTTGTTGAGAATTTTTGCATCTAAATTCATCAAAGATATTGGTCAATAGTTTCCTTTTATGGTGGTATCTTTGTCTGGTTTTAGAATTAGGGTGATGGTGGCATCATAGAATGTCTTTGGGAGTGTTCCTTCTTCTTCAACATTTTGAAAAAGTTTAAGGAGGATAGATATATGTTCCTCTTTGTGTGGGTTTGGTAGAATTCACCTGCGAAGTCATCTGGTCCTGGGCTTTTATTTGTAGGGAATGTTTTTATGACATATTCAATTTTATTTCTAGTGATCGGTCTGTTCAGTTGATCTATTTCTTCTTGATTCAGTTTTAGCATGCTGTAAGTCTCTAGAAAGATGTCTGTTCTTCTAGTTTGTCAAATTTGTTTGCATATAATTGTTCATAGTATTCTCTTATGGTTTGTTGTATTTCTGTAGTATCTGTCATGACTTCTCTGTTTTCATTTCTGATTTTGTTTATTTGGGTTTTTTCTCTCCTCTTCTTGATGAGTCTAGCCAGAGGCTTGTCAATTTTGTTTACCTTTTCAAAGAATCAGCTCTTGGTTTGATTGATTTTGTCTATTGTTTTTTGAATCTCTATTTTATTGATTTCCTCTTTGATCTTTATGATTTCCTTCCTTCTGCTGACTTTAGGGTATTCTTTGTTCTTCTTCTTCTAATTCATTTAGGTGTTGGGTTAAGTTGTCAATTTGAGATTTTTCTTCTTTTTTGAGGAAGGCCTGTATTGCTATAAACTTCCCTCTGAGCACTGCTTTTGCCACATCTGATAGATTTTGAGTGGTTGTGTTTTCATTATCAATTTTCTCAAGGTATTTTTTAATTTCCTTCTTGATTTCCTCATTGACCCACTGATTTTGTAGTAGCATGTTGTTTAGTCTCCATGTAGTAGGTTTTTTCTCATTTATTTTCCTGTGGTTGATTTCTAGTTTCATGCCATTGTGGTCAGAGAAGATATTTGAAATAATTTCTATACTCTTAATTTTGTTGAGGTTAGCTTTGTGCCCCAGGATGTGATCAATTCTTGAGAGTGTTCCATGTGCACTTGAGAAGAAGGTGTATTCTGATTTTTTTGGATGTAATGTCCTGAAAATATCGATTAAGTCTAACTTTTCTATTGTTTCCTTTAGAATCTCTCTTGCTTTATTGATTTTCTGTCTAGAGGATCTGGCAATTGTCAGTGGGGTGTTAAAGTCTCCTACTATGATTGTGTTCCCATCAATTTCTCCTTTTTTGTCAGTTAATATTTGCTGTAGGTATATGGGTTCCCCTATATTAGGGGTATATATATTTACGATTGTAATATTCTCTTCTTGTATGGATCCATGAACCATTAAATAGTGTTCTTCTTTGTCTTTCTTTACAGCTTTCATTTTAAAGTCTATTTTGTCTGATATGAGTATTGCAACTCCTGCTTTCCTGTCTGGTCCACTGGCATGAACATCTTTTCCCATCCCCTCATTTTCTATCTGTAAGTGTCCTTTTCCCTAAGTTGTGTCTCTTGTAGGCAGCAAATCAAAAGGTTTTGCTTTTTTTAATCCAGTCTGCCACTCAGTGTCTTTTGATTGGAGCATTCAGTCCATTGACATTTAAGGTGATTATTGATAGATATGTATTTATTGCCATTTTAAACCTTGTTTTCCAGTTGATTCAATGTATTTCGTTTCTTCCTTTTTTTTTTTTTTTTTGGTTCGATGATTTCCATTTATTTTATGCTTGAATACTTTTCAGTTTTTGTGAATGTAATGTTTGGTTTAGATTTGTGGTTGCCCTGTTTTTAAGTGTGTTAACCCCTTCCTATATCTGCTTGCCTTATTAGCCTGATAATCATATAGGCTCAAACACACCCTTAAAAAAAAAAAAAGAATCTAGTTTTTCTTACTTCCCTTGCCCAAATTGTATGAATTTGATGTCTTTTTTTTTCTTTTTCTTTTAACATCTTCATATTCAGATCAGTATCCTGGCTTATTTAAGTGACTGCTTTCCAAATGCGGTTTCCTCCATCCTAGATCTTCCTCTTTTTTTTTTTTTTTTTTTCAAATTTAGGGAAGCCCTTTCAGTATTTCTTTTAGAATGGGTTTTGTATTGCTATACTCTTTTAGCTTTTGTTTGTTGGAGAAATTCTTTATTTCCCCTTCTATTTTAAATGATATTCTTGCTGGATAGAGTATTCTAGGTTGCAAATTTTTTTCCTTTCAGCTTTAAATATGTCTTGCCACTCCCTCCTGGCCTATTGTGTTTCTGCAGAGAAATCAGCTGGTAGCCTTATTGGGCTTCCCTTATAATTAATGCTTTGCTTTTCTCTTGCTGCCTTTAGAATCCTCTCTTTAACTTTTACCATTTTTATTATAATATGTCTTGGTTTGAGCCTGTTTGGGTTCAATTTGTTTGGGGCCCTCTGTGCTTCCTGTATCTTGATATCAGTATTCTTTAGATTTGGAAAGTTTTCAGCCATAATTTCTTCAAATATATTTTTAATCCCCTTTTTTCTTTTCCTTCTGGAATTCCTATTATGTGTAGATTGACCCACTTTATATTATCCCATAGGTCTCTTATATTGCTTTCATGTTTTTTCATTTGGTTTTCTGTCTGCTGTCCTGTGTGGGTGATCTCCATTATTCAATCTTCCACATCACTAATTCTTTCCTCTGCATTATTCATTCCAGTCTTTATTCCTTTAGTTCAGTTTGTATCTCTGCAAGTGAATTTTCTAGTTTTTCTTGGCTCCTTCTTATATTTTCTAGTTCCTTTCTGAGGGAATCTGCATTACTGTTCATATCCTCTCTTAATTCCTTCACTATTTTCACTACCTCTCTTTTGAACTCAACGTCTGTCAGACTGCAGAGGTCTGTTTCATTGTTGACTGCTTTAGGCGAGTTCTCCTGTTGTTTCAACTGGGAATGGTTTCTGAACTTATTCACCTTGCTTGTGTTTGTGTGTGTGCGTGTGCGTGTGTGTGTGTGTGTGTGTGTGTGTGAGAGAGAGAGAGAGAGAGAGAGGGAGAGAGAGAGAGAGAGAGAGAGAATATGGGGAAGCCAAACTGTAGTCTTGTTAAGTCTATTTCTATGCAAGACTACCCCTTTGTATTTTTTTTTGGGTGGCTTACTATTTTTTTTGGTGTGGGATTTTGAATCTTTGTTGTCTCATTCTTTGGTGTGAGTAGTCTGTTGTCCCCAGAATACCCAGTGTATTTTCAAGGAGAAGGGGGCTATGGGTAGGGCCAGCATTCAGTGCCTGATCATTGGGCTCTCAACAGAAGCAGAGACCTGCAGGAAGGTGGCACAGGTTACTCCTATTTGCAGGGCCCTGTTCATTGGTAATGAGCTCTAGAAGTATCTGCAAGGTGACCAGAGAATTTGGCTGTAGCTGCAGCAGGGTATGTGAGTTCCCAGCAGGGTGAGAGCAATAAAGGGTTGTGTTTGATTGCAATGCCCTCCTTTGAGGTGGTTGGAACCACAGGTGATGCCTCTTCAGGGACCCCTAGTGGGAGTGGGCCATGATAGTCTCTAGCTTCTGTGATAACTGTGGTGGTTTGCCTCCACCACCTGTAGACCATGTATAAGGTAATCCGTCTTACTTAGCCCACATAGGAGGTGCTGCACAGGCTGTTCCTCGTTGTAGGATCCTGGGAAGTGACAGAGATCTGGCATATGGGTAGTGCCCTGAACATTCAGCAGTGGCAGCAGCAGGGCAAATGTGTTTGCAAGGGTGCACAATAGTTGATTTGGTCATATTGCCTTCCTCTGTGATGCCCTTGAGACGCATGGGGCTGCAAGTAGTGCCTGTTCACAAACCCTAGTGGTGTCAGGCCACTGCCACCACTGGAGCCAGAGATAACTATGGTGGTTTGCCCTCACCAACTATAAATCATGCAGGAAGCACCTGGTCCTGCTTAGCCCCCACAGGATATGCTGAACAAGGTGCTCTTAGTTGCAGGTTCCTAGGAAGGGACAGTGATCAAGCATCTGGGCTCCTCCCAGAACATTTGGCAGTGGCAGCTGCAGTGCGTGTGTGGTCCCCGGAGAGTGAGAGCAACATCAGGTGGAGTTCCGTAGTAGTGTCCTTCTCTATGATGTCTTCTGAAGTGGTTGGGGCTGCAGGTGATTTTTGTTCAGATACCCCTAGCTGTTGTAGGCCACACCCACTTCTGGAGTCAGGGATAATTGCAGTGGTTTGCTCCCACCATCTGCAGGTCTGGTCCACTGTGGGCTAGCAAGCGGCTTCCCACTGCTGGAGGCACCAGGTCTATGGGTGGGCTAGCAAGTGACTTATGGTCATGAGGGGCCACACCTGAGAGGCACAAGCTAGGGTGGGTAGCACAGCTTCCTGCGGGGCGAGGCAGCCTGGAGCGATGCAGATCAGCACACAGCTTCCCACTGGTTGGTGCTGGACCTAAAGTGCTGCAAAGCAGCACACAGCTTCTTGCAGGGCAGGGCGAGGTGGCCAGGAGCACATCTGGAGTGCTGCAAAGCTCCACGTGTCTTCCTGCAGGGCATAGCAGAGCGAGACGGCCAGAAGCAATGTGGGGTGGTGCAGGGCTTGTCCCAGGTCAGGTGAGGCCCCAGCCAGGCCCCGGGTAGGGAGGGGCCCGAGCACAGCTTCTCTGCTTTCTGCGGGCGGGGTGCTGCACTGGTATGCTCTGCTGTCTTCGATGGCAGGGGGCAAGCATGCGCATGCTGGGGCACAAGGCATTTTCTATGGCGGTGGCCCACGCCTTCTCCTCTCCCCTCCCCAGCAATGGTGCCTTAACTCTTCTGTGGGTCCAGACCTTCTCCCCTGTTCCCCCTGCCGTGGCTTTCCACTTCCCAGCCCTTAGGGTACCTTAGTGTACCACTTCCCCCACTCAAGGCACACTACTCCCTAGACTCTTAGGCTGTATCCACAGTGCCAACCCCAGCCTGCTTCCAGGGACTGACCTCCAGAGTCTAAGTCTCAGCATACAGGCCCCACCCAAGCTTCTCAGACTGTGGTGTCTGTGCCAGTGGTTCAGATGATCTGTGCTTCTCTCACTCTGCTTTTCGGTTCTCAGACCTGCTGCTGCACTTTCCTCAGCATATTGGGTCCCTCTGACTCCAATGACCTTTCTGACAGGTGGCTTCCCAGGGTGTGGGTTGCCTTTCTCCTTCACAGCTCCCTCTTGGGAATGCTTGTCCTATCCTGATTCCTTTTCTCTCTCTTTTTTTTCTTTTATTCTACCCAGTTATGCCAAGAGTTTCTTGCGCTTTTTGGAGGTTTAAGCTCTTCTGCCAGCAGTCAGTTGATGTCCTTTGTGAGTCATTTTACATATAGATGTGTTTTTTTGATGTGTTTGTGGGAGAGGGTGAGCATGTCCTCTTACTCTTCTGCCATCTTGCCTCCTTCCAGAAATTTCTGTTTTAGAGACTAAAATTTTAATCCCCCAAAAAATTATTGTCCCTTAAAGCTGTCAAAGTGATTGTGTTTTTCTAATGGTTATTTATAATAGTATAAAGACAAATATGACTCAGTCTTAAATGTTGCGTTTATAATGTTTAACTAATAATTCAGCAAAGGTGGTTGAAAAACAGGAGAAACTGTAGAAAATGTTTCCTGATGAGCAGCCTGCTAGTGTGTGCTGGTTGAGATCTAAAGGTTATCAGGAACACTAAATAAATTGGAAAGCTGACTAACTAGGGTGTTTTGCACACTTTCTGCTTCACTCCTTCTTTATTCCTTTTTATCCTAGTTTAGGTAGAGAAAGGACTCTTTGTTTAGTAATATATAGATTTTATTCTGGTGAATTAGTCATTGTAAGTAGGAGCAAAGCTTTATTTTTCTTGCAGATACTCCATTCTGAAGAATTTGAGTATTAAATCTAGTCTTAAAAAAAGAAACGAAAATGCAAAGTCACCAGCCTATTTTAGAGAGCACTAGACCAGGCAAAATGGTCTCTGAGGGCTTGGCCTCCATCAAATGAGAACTCTCAGAAAGGAGTGAGATAGTGTGAGAGATAAAAAATAGGAAAGCCAAATGCCTATCTAAGCCTGTAGGTGCTAAAAGATAACGCAATAGGAAGAGTACAGAAATAATACAAATATCCTATAGATTTGGTAACTATTTCTGATAGAATGTTTTTTTCCTTTTGAAGTAGAGTATTTGTCCAACCTGTAGACATACTTTATGAAACAGAGAACTTACACCTAGTAGTGCTCTTGTCCCATTTCTATGAAATATATAACATCATTATATAAAGAATATTTGAAGATGACTTGCTTATTTGATATTTTGGAATGCACATTCTAGTTAATAACATTCGTCAGTTACCCATATAAAGTTTATACATTTTCATATTAATTATCTTCTTTTTCTAAAAAATAATTTTTATTTTTTCCGTCATACCTGGATCTTCTAACATTAGAGAAATAAGCAGTGAAATACAATTTACCAAGCCAGCAGGGAAAATACCATACCCATTTTACAGATAAGTTCTGAAGATAAAGCACTCAGGGATGTTAGCTTAAATATCCACTATATTTAATGAAAAAGGAGAGAACATGGAAGAAAATAGAATGGGTCTCACACTTTTCAGGTCAAAAGAATGCCATTTTTGGAGTTCCCGTCGTGGCTTGGTGGTTAACAAATCTGACTAGGAACCATGAGGTTGCAGGTTTGGTCCCTGCCCTTGCTCAGTGGGTTAATGATCTGGTGTTGCCGTAAGCTGTGGTGTAGGCTGAAGACGTGGCTCAGATCCTGTGTCGCTGTGGCTCTGGCGCAGGCTGGTGGCTACAGCTCCGATCGACCCCTAGCCTGGGAACCTTGATATGCCGCAGGAGCGGCCAAAGAAATAGCAAAAAGACAAAAAAAAAAAAAAAAAAAAGAATGTCATTTTTTTTTTAAGGGGAGAGATATCAATAGGGAAAATATATGGTCTTGATAGTAACACCAACTCAGATGATTTCACAGCACCCAGAAAAACTTTATCATCTTTGAGCTTGTTCTTAGTATCAAAATTCCTAAGCATTATTCTAAGTAACAATATGTATAAAAAGGACAGTCAGTAAATGCTGATCATGAGTTATATTTGAAAATTCAAATATTTTTTGTTTTAATTATTATATAAAAATATTGATATATTCCTTTGGGCATTCAGAATTGTATGTAATCATCTAAACAGAATCAGAAGGTGCACATTATACTCTCTAAAAACATTCCATGAAACAGAATGTAAAAGTATATTTGATGCTGACAAGAGAGACTTCGAATATTTTCATGGAGATTAAGCTGGTACTATCATAAAGTGTGCGTGGGTGTGTGCGCACGCATGTGTGTGTGTGTGTGTGTGTGTGTGTGTATGACTGTATATGTCAGTGAGGCGGTGGGGAAAATGTATAATTATGTATTGTATATGAATTTATCAATAACATTTATCAATAACAACTTGCCAGAATTTCTTGACAATAGTGTACGGGAAAATTTATAATTATGTATTGTATATGAATTTATCAATAACAACTTGCCAGAATTTCTTGATAATAGCATACTGAAAAATGACAGTCAACTTTTGGAAAAATTCAATTAATCAATTCAGTGTCACTAATATGATTAATATTACACTGTGTTTGGAAGCAAAGGAAAATAAAAGTATACTTTCTCATCCTTGTGCAAAGAAAATAATACAAAATGTCCTTTTTCAGAGAGGAAAGCTTACTAAAAACTCAGCTAGAAGATTCTGCACATATAGATAAAAAATAATGTTGAAAATTTATGGTCAAGTACTGTGAGTATTGCCACAAAAGCCTTAGAAACTGAATAGATTTGTCAGTCAATGACAAAAACGTAATTCACATTACACTGGGAAATATATTAAATCAGGCTAATGCAATATAAATAGAACCGCTAATAGGCACATTCCTAAAATGTGTGTAGAGTGATTTAGATGTT
Organism: Sus scrofa; assembly: GCF_054392235.1. Taxonomy (NCBI): domain Eukaryota; kingdom Metazoa; phylum Chordata; class Mammalia; order Artiodactyla; family Suidae; genus Sus; species Sus scrofa. The sequence continues at coordinate 111,596,224 of NC_139397.1, read as the reverse complement.
AATTTAATTTTTTGTTTAAAGTTGGACAGTTTCTCCCTTAAAATTCTGACCTGTCAAAAGTTAAAAATCATCTCTTTTAATCTAGCAAACTAAATATGACACTGAACAATTTTGAATGACACTGACTCTTCCATAGGAATGACATGAACCATGACATTTGATTATTTATGTAAAATATGAAGGTATTCAAAGACATGAACAATGCATAATATGGGGAGATGACACAAAAATAAAAATACTATTGGCAAAATAAAAACTTTAGAGAAATTTAGAGAATCTATATTATTATCAGAGCTTCTCTCAATATGTTTATTAACATGGAGTAAATTTTATATTTCTGCAGGTTGACAAAAATTTTAAGATAGGCAAAAGATCAAGAAATATCTATTGAGTGTCTTCTGCATTACCCAAACAAAAGATTCATGAGAAATAAAAGGCCTTTCAATTCCTGGTGCTGGCATATTCTTTCACTTCTCTTTTTCAGCTAATATATGGGCTTACCTCCCATTCCCACCTGAAGAAATGAATCCAAGAATCCAGCTTTTTTACAGCAATCACGCTCATGAAACCACCCATTATAACAAGAAACAGAATTTTTCCAGCACCCTAAATATCTATTTATGCCCTTTCAAAACAAATACTCTCACAAATGTGCTCACTACTCTGATTTCTATGAACATAGTTTGTCTATTTTAAACTTTATATAATTGTTGTAGTGTTGTAGTGTTTTGGATCTGGATACTTTTGGTGACATTGTGGGATTATTTCTTGTTACCAGAGATAAATATGTTTGTTTACTTTTGTTACTCTGTGTTATTCCACTGTATAAATGTATAAATGTACCATAATTTACTGAACCACTTCAGTGTTTATGGGTACTGGGGTTTTGTTCATTTGGGGGTTACTGTGGGTACTGCTACTATGAGCATATTTGTATGTGTATTTTGGAGAACATATGTACATTTTATGCAAGATTTAAATCTACGAGTGTGATTATTGGTTCACTTATCAAGATCACTACTCTTTTCATCTGCTATATCTAATCTGATTTTAATCACATTCAGTGTATTTTCATCTCAGTCATTGTAGTTTTCACCCTACTAGTTTGATTTTAGTCTTTAAAACATATATATCTACCTTCCATGTCTCTACTTATCTCTTTGAATAGAATGCACACATTTATTATAAAACATTTAATGCCCTTATCTACTAATTCTAATATCCATATCAATTATGGGATATTTTCAATTGACTTTCTTTTTCTTCAGGGTCATAGTTCCTCCTTCTTTACATTCCCAGTAATCTTTGATTGGATGTCAGAAATTGTAAATTACATCTTTGTGGTAGATTTGGTTTTTTTTTATAATTATTCTTGAGCTTCATCCTAGACATAGTTAAGTTACTTGGAAAATTTGATAATTATGGATCATGTTTTTAAAATTTGTTAGGTAGAACCAACAAATTTTGGTTAGGTAGACTGAGCAGTTCTCAGTCTAGGATTTGTTATTCTACACAATTAAGTCAAGACTCATCTGAGTACTCTGTAGTGCCCTTCAATTATGAGGTTTTCCAGTCTGGCTAGTGGAAACAGACACTATTCCCAGCACTGTGTGACCACAGCGTACTGATCTCTCTAATTCTTTGATGGTTCCTTTCCTAGGCCCAGGAAGTTTCCTTGCATGCATGAACTCATCAGTACTCTGTTGAATTGTTAACTACTCATGAGCAGGGAAGAGATGATGCTCCACATATCCTTGGTTGTTTACCTGTGAAGCTCTCCATCTGATTCACTTTGGATATGCATACAAAAGTAAGGTCAAACAATACAAGCACCTTTATAATACTTTGTAGTATGTATTACTCTAATTCATTTTTTAGTTTTTTTCCCATAAAAAAATCAAAGTATTTCACTATGTGTGTCTATTATTTTAATGAATCTTTGGATTAAGTAACAATGTACTAGCTGAACAAGAAAATACAGAATTTGAACAATCAGCAAGATCATTTAAATAGAAATGTATAGAATTTTGTATACTGCAATTAAAATGCATACATTCTTTTTTTTTTTTTTTTTTTGTCTTTTACCATTTCTTGGGCCACTCCCACAGCATATGGAGGTTCCCAGGCTAGGGGTCGATCGGAGCTGTAGCCACCGGCCTGCACCAGAGCCACAGCCACACAGGATCCGAGCCGCGTCTGCAACCTACACCACAGCTCATGGTAATGCCAGATCCTTAACCCACTGAGCAAGACTAGGGATCAAACCTGCAACCTCATGGTTCCTAGTTAGATTTGTTAACCACCAAGCCACGACGGGAACTCCAATGCATGCATTCTTATATCCATGATATTTACAAAAGTCAGTCTGTTATTTGGCTACAAAAATTCTTATAATAAAAATAGAAATGAACAAAAAATTTTTAAGAACACAAGAATTCCAAAACTAGAATTCTGTCTATCAAATTACTCCTGTATTAATGAGTATATCTCTTCTAAAATTAAAAGTTAGGGGAGTTCCCACTGTGGCTCAGTGGTTAACAGTCAGACTAGGAACTATGAGGTTGCACTTTGATCCCTGGCCTTGCTCAGTGGCTTAAGGATCCAGCATTGCTGTGAGCTGTGGTGTAGGTCTCAGACTCAGCTCGGATCCTGTGTTGCTGTGGCTGTAGTGTAGGCTGGCGGCTACAGCTCTGATTAGACCCTTTGCCTGGGAACCTCCATATGCCATAGGTGCAGCCCTAGAAAAGACAGAAAATTTTAAAAATTTAAAGTTAAAAGATAACGCTTCATATCAAAACTTATGCTGTAGTAATGGATCAGAATTAAAATTTGATAACCTTGTTTTATACTTCTTTATCAATTTATCCTACTAAAGAATCAGAAAAGGAGGCAATATTTCAACAGGATTTTTCTTTTTTGCAGTTTATAATAGCAAAAATATGTAAAATATTTAGAAGTCCAAAAGTTGGAAACTGCTTAAGTGGATCAATGCATATATAAACATTAAAAAATGGAAAATAAATCATTAAAATAGTGCTTTTTATATAAACTTATCAATATGGAACAGTTTTTACATCATATCAATAGGCAGGAAAAAGAAGGTCAAAAATGTTCACAGTACAACCCCACTGTCAACAAAATTGCATTGATGTTTACATATGTATATGTGTATATATGTGTATGTGCAAAGATACTTGAGAAATGTCCACCAAATAATTAGCAGATTCATAGCTTACAAATATAATGGTTATTTTTATATTGTCCCTATACACTTTTGTATTATTGATTCTTTATGAAACATGTAATCATCTTTATAATCGGAGAAAACAATACAACTAGTTTAACCAAATAAAACAAATTTCAAATTTGTTTTCAATAGATATACACTCACCTAGTAACTATGTGTATGTTATTAATGAATTAATAATTTTAAATTTATTTTGTTTAAATATTTTGCTTTTTAGGGCCACACTTGTGGCATATGGACGTTCCCAGACTAGGGACTGAATCAGAGCTGCAGCTGCTTGCCTACACCACAGCCAAAGCAACGTGGGATCCGTCCACATCTGTGACCTACACCACAGCTGAGGCAACGCTGGATCCTTAACACACTGAGTGAGATTGAACCCGCATCTTCATGGATACTAGTCAGGTTCGTAACCCACTGAGCCACAATGGGAACTCCCTTATATAATATTTGGCACATGCTGTTTTATAGTTGGATATTATTTAAACATTTGGCATAATGCATAATTATCTTCCTTGATTAATATTTAATACTTCAAAATATGTGCCAATAAGGAAATACAAATACTTTTTATCTATTTCTTTTAACAAGTAAATTTTTTTATGTGTAAGTTATTTTGGATTTTTCTTCAGGACATATATTAGATATTTTATCTATTTCTTTTATGAAATAAATTAATTACTTAACTTTTTATGTATATGTTACTCTGGATTTTGTTCAGGGCATATGTTAGCACCATAAGAAAGTACCAGGGTGTTCCCGTCGTGTTTCAGTGGTTAACGAATCTAACTAGGAACCATGAGGTTGTGGGTTTGATCCCTGGCCTCAGTCAGTGTGTTAAGGATCGGCGTTACCGTGAGCTGTGGTGTAGGTTGCAGACGCAGCTTGGATCCTCCGTTGCTGTGGCTGTGGCGTAGGCTGGCGGCTATAGCTCAGATTAGACCTCAGATTAGACCTCTAGCCTGGGAACCTCCATATGCCACAGGTGTGGCCCTAGAAAAAGTCAAAAAGACAAAAAAAAAGAAAGTACCAGGAAACAAAATTCCTGTGCAGCTATGTAAAGGTTTGTTTCTAAAGGATCATATAAAATCAAGATATACATATGCCAGAGAATAATATTTTGCAACTGTTATTTTATTCATTCTTATGTAATTCATTTATATGATTCAATTTTTTCAAAAAAGAATGAGTATACAGAGAGCATATAATCTACTTCCAATTACTGGTATTCAGTCAACCAGTAATGACCCTCTTTGGAAACTATATAGCATATATATACATGCAGTGCACACATATGCATGAACACATAAAAATACATGTATAATCTTTTTCCTCATTTTTCACATATCTTGCTTATTTCATATCTTGCTTTTTTGTATCATTATTCAGAATGTTCAAACATGGCATATAAAGAGCCTGCAAATTATTTTTCTATTCAGAATATTACATTGTCAGTGTATATCATATTTAATCTCAACATTTTGATGGATGTTTAGATTGTTTCCACTAATTTAATATTATAAACAATTGTTCGACAAACAACATTAAACACATATTAGTATTATGCTTATATTTTACAAACAGGTTCAAAGCTATGTCTTTGGAACAGATATTTTAGTTGAAATTTATAGCACATTGAGCCATCCTAGGAAGGTATCTACCACAATAAAAGTTGTTCCACTTGTTCTAAAAAACTGTGATTGCCTCTTAACAAAATGTATCTTCATAACATTTCTGAGAAAAGTATGTTTGCTGGAAGAGTACAATGAATACTATGACAAATAATACAATACTTTTCTTATTTTTCAATGTAATCATTATCCAGTTCATCAGATTTAACTCAGGCCCTGGACTTTTAAATGGATAATTCCTACTTTAGGTTAGTTCCATGTTGTAAAATACCTTATATGGAATATCTACAACATTCCTCTGAAAAAAAAAGTTGATTTTTTTAATCTTCTAGATTTCAATCATAAGTCTTTTTTCCCACTTTTTTCCACTATTAGACATTAGCCATTCTGAATTTTTAAAAAATATTTATTGTTTTATTGAAGTATAGTTGATTTATAATATCTCACATATACAGTGAAGTGATTCAGCAATAAATATATATAAATATATGTATTTTAGATTCTTTTACATTATAGGTTATTACAAGATATTGAATATATAGTTACCTATGCTATATAGCAGGGATTTGTAGTTTTATCTATTTTATACGTAGTAGTATATATCTGATGACCCCAAAACCATAACTTATCCCTCCCCACTGCTTTCCCTTTTTTAACTTTTTCTTTTTTATGTCTGTGAGTCTACATCTGTTTTATAAATAAATTCATTTATATCATTTTTTTAGATTCCACATTTAAGTGATATCATATTTGTCTTTGAATTACTTCACTTAGTATGATAATCTCTAGGTCCATCCATGTTGCTACAAATGGTATTATCACATTAATTTTTATTATATATATGTACACATCTTCTTATCCATTCTTCTATCAATGGATATTTAGTCTTGGCTATTGTAAATAGTGCTGCAATGAACACTGGGGTGGATATATCTTTTCAAATGAGAGTTTCCTCTGGATATATGCCCAGGAGTTGGATTTTTGAATCATATGATAAACCCAATTTTAGTTTTTTAAGGAGCTTGCATACTGTTCTTCATAATGGCTGTACCAATGTACATTCCCACCAATAGTGTAGGAGGGTCCTCCCTAACACACTGAAGAATAAAAACTATATGATCAATATTCCATCGTATATATATACCACATCTTTATCCAATCCTCTGTTGATGGACATTTAAGTTGTTTCCATGTCTTGGCTATTTTAAACAGTGCTGTGATCCACACTGAGGTGCATGTATCTTTTTGAATTATGGTTTTCTCTGGATAGATGCCCAGGAGTGGGATTACTGGATCGTGTGGCAGTTCTGGACTATTACTCAGCCATAAAAAGAATGAAAAAAATGTCATTTGCAGCAACATGGATGGACCTAGAAATAATCATACTAAGTGAAGTAAGTTAGAAAGAGGAGAAATATGAGACCACTACTATGTGAAATTCAACCAAAAAAAAAAAAAAGATACAAAAGAACATACAAAATAGAAATAGACTCATGAAGTTCCTGTCATGGCTCAGTGGTTAATGAACCTGACTAGCATCCATGAGAACGCGGGTTCTATCCCTGGCCTCCTTCAGTGGGTTAAGGATCTGGCATTGCAGTGAGCTATGGTGGAAGTTGCAGACATGCCTCAGATCTCACATTGCTGTGGCTGTGGCGCAGGCCAACAGCTACACCTCCGATTCAACCCCAGGCCTGGGAACCGCCACATGCTGCAGGTGCAGCCTAAAAAAAGACAAAAAGGAAAAAAAATAGAAATAGACTCAAAGACTATGAAACCAAATTTATGTTTACCAAAGGGGAAATGTGGGGTCAGAAGAATAAATTAGGGGGTTGGGATACACACATACATACTACTGTATATAAAACAGAAAGGTAACAAGGACCTACTGTATAGCACAGGGTAAATCTAATCAATACTGTATAATAGGCTATCTGGGAAAAGAATTTGAAAAGGATTGGAGATATGGATATGTATAACTGATTTACTTTGCTATATACTTGAAACTAACACAACTTTTTAAGTCAACTGTACTCCAATAAGATTTTAAAAAAACTATATGACCATCTCAATGGATGCAGAAAAAGCTTCTGAAAAAATTCAACATCTGTCTATGATAAAAACTATCCAGAAAGTGGGCATAGAGGGAAGACACCCCAACATAATAAAGGCCATATATGACCCACAGCTAATATCATACTCAACAGAGAAAAGCTATGAGTATTCCCTCTAAGATTAAGAACAGGGCAAGAATGTCCACTCTCACCAATTTTATTTAATACAGTTTTGGAGGTCCTACTCAGAAGAGAAGTAAAGGAAATAAAATGAATCCAAATGGGAAAGGAAAAGGTAAAAGTATCATTGCTTACAGATGATGTGATACTATACATTGAAAAATCCTAAAGACACCACCAGAAAACTACTAGAGCTCATCAATGAATTTGATAAAGTTTCAGGATACAATATTAGCATATGGAAATCTGTAGCATTTCTATATACTGATAATGAAATATCAGAAGGATAAATTAAGGAAACAATCCCATTTACCATTGCATCAAAAAGAATAAAGCTTTGCCTAAGGACGCAAAAGACTATACCCTGAAAACTATAAGATGTTGATGAAGAAAACTGAAGACTACACAAACATATGGAAGAAGATACTTGTATTCTTGGATTGGTAACATCAATATTGTTAAAATGGAAGACCCAATATTGTTAAAATGGCCATACTATGCAAGGTAATCTACAGGTTCAATGCAATCTCTATCAAATTATAATGGCATTTTCCACAGAACTTGAATAAAAATTGCTGGAGGAATCAGGCTCCCTGAATTCAGACTTTGGACAAAGCTATAGTAATAAAACAGTATGATACTGGCACAAAAACAGACAGATCAGTGGAACAAGGTAGAAAGCCTGGAAAATATCTCACACACTTATGGTAAACTAATCTATGACAAAGGAGGTAGGAATATGCAACAAAGAAAAGATAGTCTCTTCAATAAGTGGTGCTGGAAAAACTGGAAAATTACAGAGAAAACAATGAAATTAGAATAATTTCTGACACCATACGCAAAAATAAACACAAAATGTATTAAAGACCTAAATGTAAAGACAGATATTATAAAACGTCTAAGTGAAAACATAGGCAGGGCATTCCTGGATATAAATCACAGCAGTACCTTTTTGGATCTATCTCCAAAGAGTAATGGAAAGAAAAACAAAAAGAAACAAATGGGACCTATTTAAACTCAAAAGCTTTTGCACAGCAAAGGAAATCATAAACAAAACTTAAAGAAATCTACAGAATGGGAGAAAGGATTTGCAAATGATGCAAACAACAAGGGTTTAATTTCCAAAATATACAAACATCTCATACAGTTCAATATCAAAAAAGCAGACAGCCAAATCAAAAAAGGGGCAGAGGATCTAAACAGATGTTTCTCTAAAGAAAACATACAAATGGCCAACAGGCACATGAAAAGATGCTCAATATCACGAATTATTAGAGAAATGCAAATCAAAACCACAATGAGGTATCACATCAAACTGGTTAGCATGGCCAGCATCAAAAAGTCTACAAATAAATGCAGGGGACAGTGTGGAGAAAAGGGAACTCACCATTCTGAATTTTAATACGATTAAAAATGCAATTTGATTGGACTAAAGAGCAAATCTTTCACATTTAAGTTTCAGTGATAGTAATGTAGAGATAATAGAGGCAAAAGCATTAGCCACACACCAGTAAGTTTAGTTTTCCCATGTTTTTTCAAGTTTTGAACATAGACTGTGCATTTGTATACTGGCGACATAATTATGAATATAGATGTAGATCTTATTTTAGAAAAATTATGTACAGTTTAAAAGTACCAACACTAGAGATATTTTTCTTCTCGAATCATGATAACAATCAGAATATCTTTAGGAATAGATACTCAGTTCTAGAGCTATTCTTGAGGATCAAAGACTCCTTATAATCTGGCTCTTTGGGCAAAAGCATCCTTTCGACATCAGTGCAGTGAAGTATCAGAGATAAGCCAGTGGTTGTTCATGAAAATATAATTAGATTTGGAAATAATTTGATACTCTTCAAGGAAGTCATACACTTAAAATTTCAACCACATAGAATCACTTTTTTAAAAATCGCTGGAACACTTCAGTCATGACTTTCTTTTTTTGAGAGTATATATAGTATAAATTCAATTTTACCTTGATAATTGAGAGGGCATACTTTGTTTTTGAGGTAATTGCATAAAATATTGCACATCTTTATTTAGATAATTAAGAGGGGTGCTAATAAAGTACTCTTAGAAGTAGTATTAAAATGCATGCTCTCACATGGTTTTCTTTCTCCAACTAGGTCAGACATGTGGCATGTGTTACCTAAAGTTACTTAAATCTTATGAATCTCTTCTCTTAAATTTATCTTATTCTTATCAGAACATAATAAAATCTCGCACTCTATTACAAATCTGTGAAAAAGTAAGATTTGTACACCATTAAAAATTTCAGGAATTCCCCTTGTGGCTCAGCAGTAACGAATCCCACTAGTATCCATAAGGACATGGCTTTGATCCCTGGCCCCCCTCAGTGGGTTAGGATCTGGCATTGCTGTGAGCTGTGGTGTAGGTCACAGACACAGGAGGGATCCTGTGCAGCTGTGGCTGTGGTGTAGGCCAGTAGTTGTAGCTCAGATTTGACCCCTAGCATGGGAACTTCCAATATGCTGCAGCTGTGGCCCTAAAAAGACAAAAAAAAAAAAAAAATCCAGTGGAAATTAAAGTTCATAACTGAACTCCTTGTCTTTGAACTGTCCCCTCCTCAAAAAATTAACAATACTTTGAAAACTGTTTGTAACATTACCAATAGTTAACGAACTTTACTCAAAAAGTTGAGTGAGGTTAGCCAAAATTAGTTTTTTCTAGTCCAGTCCATGGTAGTAAATATGACTTTTTAAGAACAACATTCATAATAACAAAGAACTGTTCTATATATGTGTGTGTTCTAGGCTACTTTTACCCTTATCCCATATATTCTGCATCATGAAACAGCTGTAGCTCAAGGCCCTCCCCAAAATAGGCATACAACCACCAAAAATGACAATAATTGTTCCATCAATTCATAGTAGCACCTGCTAAAAATGACACTGGTAATTACAGGGCCCCTTTTGCGAGAATTAGGAAAAGACCATGCAGTATACACACACACATATATATATATATCATATTGTGTTATGCCAAAAATAATGTAGCAATAATGCCAGAAGTTTGTTGATACCAATTTTACTTCTCTAATTGTACAAAACTTGAGTTCTCAACCCTACCATTCATTTATGCTCCCTCAGTGGAAACCTGAAATTTCTACTTTACATTTACAAGTGAATGAAATATCTCCCTCTTTCCACCCAAATATCTTATTAGCCAGTTATCCACAATTTAAATCACACCTCACTCACCCACTCCTATCTGCACCTACCCTCTAGTATTAACAGTTCCCGCCATTTGACCTTAATTAGCTTAACTTCTTGGACCGTAATTGAGTCCATCATTTCTGACGTTCCAAGATTCCTCATTTTCCTGCTTTTCTCACCAACATTGTCTGGTCTTCATGGTCTCTACATGTTCTTATGTTAACTATATTAAACTAATATTAATACTTGATATTTATTCTAAGCTCTCCTTTCCCTCAAATAACTTAAGTCATGTGAGTCAATAGCCTTTTATGGCTTTAATTCTCACCTGTATGCTGTACAGTCACATATCATTATTTCTTTACTGCCTGTACAGTTATAGCCACCTACTTTTCATCTTCTCCTGGAGGTTTTAGAGATATTTTTATATTTTTATTTTTATTTTTTATTATTTAATGAAATTTACTACATTTACAGGTATACAACAATCATCACAACCAAATTTTATAGCATTTCCATCCCAAACCCTCAGTGCTTCCTCCCACCCCCCAACCTGTCTCATTTGGAAACCATAAGTTTTTCAACGTCTGTGAGTCAGTATCTGTTCTGCAAAGAAGTTCAGTCAGTCCTTTTTTCAGATTCCACATGTCAGTGAAACATTTGATGCTGGTGTCTCATTGTCTGACTGACTTCACGGAGCATGATAATTTCTAGGTCCATCTGTGTTGCTACAAATGCTGTTATTTCTTTCCTTTTAATGGCTGAGTAATATTCCATTGTGTATATGGATCACATCTTCTTGATCCACTCCTCTGTCGATGGACATTTAGGTTGTTCCCATGTCTTGGCTATTGTATATAGTGCTGCAATGAACATTGGAGTACATGTGTCTGTGCGAGTCATGGTTTTCTCTGGATAGATGCCCAGGAGTGGGATTGCTGTATCAAACGGTAATTCTATTTTTAGTTTTCTGAGGCATCTCCATACTGTTTTCCACAGTGGAGGCACCAATTTACATTCCCACCAACAGTGTAATAGGGTTCCTTTTTCTGCACACCCTCTCCAGCACTTACTGTTTACTTAGACTTTTTGATGATGGCCATTCTGGTCTGTGTAAGGTGGTACCTCATAGTGGTTTTGATTTTCATTTCTCTAAGAATGAGTGACCTTGAACATGTTTTCATGTGTTTTTTGTCCACCTGTACGTCTTCTTTGGAGAATTGTCTGTTTATATCTTCTGCCCATTTTTTGATGGGATTGTTTGTTTTTTTGGTATTGAGCTGTAGGAGGTGTTTATAAATTTTGGAGATTAATCCCTTCTCGGTTGATTCATTTGCAAAGATTTTCTCCCATTCTGTGGGTTGTCTTTTTGTTTTGTTTAGGGTTTCCTTTGCTGTGTGGAAACTTTTAAGTTTGATTAGGTCCCACTTGTTTATTTTTGTTTTTATTGTCATTACTCTAGGAGGTGGATCTGAGAAGATATTGCTGTTATTTATGTCGGAGAGTGTTTGGCCTATGTTTTCCTCTATAACTTTTATAGTATCTGTCTTCTATCTAGGTCTTTAATCCATTTTGAGTTTATTTTTTGTGTGTGGTGTTAGGGAGTGTTCTAGTTTCATTCTTTTCCATGTGGCTGTCCAGTTTTCCCAGTACCACTTATTGAACAGGCAGTCTTTTCTCCATTACATATTCTTGCATCCTTTGCAATAGATTAGTTGACTGTAGGTGAATGGTCTATATTTCTGTCTTTGTGCCAGTACAATACAGTTTTGATTTATGTTCCTTTGTAGTATACTCTGAAGTCTGGGATCCTGATACCTCCAGCTCCATTTTTCTTCTCAGGATGTCTTTGGCTATTCTGAGTCTTTTGTGCTTACAAACAAACCATAAAATATTTTGTTCAAGTTCTGTGAAAAATGTCCTTGGTGATTTGATAGGGATTGCATTGAATCTGTAGATTGCTTTGGGTGGTATAGTCATTTTGATAATATTGACTCTTCCAATCCAAGATTATGGTATGTCTTTCCATCTGTTTGTGTCATTTTTTTTTAATTTCTTTCATCAGTGTCTTATATTTTTTAGAATATAGGTCTTTTGTCTCATTTGGTAGGTTTATTCCTAAGTATTTTATTCTTTTTGATGGGATGGTAAACAGGATTGCTTCCCTAATTTCTCCTTCTGCTCTTTCATTGTTAGTATATAGAAATGCAGTCAATTTCTGTGTATTAATTTTGTATCCTGTGAATTTGCAAAATTCATTGATGAGCTCTAAGTTTTCTGGTAGAGTCTTCAGGATTCTCTAGGTATAGTATCATGTCATATGCAAATAATGAGTTCTACTTCTTCCTTTCCAATTTGGATTCCTTTCATTTCTTTTTCTTCTCTAATTGCTGTGGCTAGGACTTCCAAAACTATGTTGAATAGTAGTGGTGAGAGTGGACGTCCTTGTCTTGTTCCTGATCTCAGCAGGAATTCTTTCAGCTTTTCACCATTGAGAATTATGTTAGCTCTGGGTTTGTCATATATGACTTTTTTTTTGTTGACGTTGTTAGCAGTTGCCTTATATACTGTGGTGATCCTATGTTGGGTGCATAGATGTTTAAAATTTTTATATCTTCTCCTTGGATTTAGCCTTTGGTCATTATGCAGTGTTAGTGTTCTTCCTTGTCTCTTAAATATTCTTAATTTTAAGGTCTATTTTTCTGATATGACTATTGTTACTCCAGCTTTCTTTTGATCCCCGTTTGCATGAATATTTTTTTCCATCCTCTCACTTTCAATTTGTATGTATCCCTAGAAGTGAAGTGGGTCTCTTGAAGACAGCATATATATGGATCTTGTTTTTATATCCATTCAGCCAGTCTATGTCTTTTGGTTGGGGCATTTAGTCCATTAATATTTAAGGTAATTATTGATATGTATGTTGTTATTGCCATTTTATTAATTGCTTTGGATTTGTTTTTGTTGCTCTTTTTTCTTCCCTTCTTCTCTTGTTCTCTCCTCTTGTGGTTTGATGACTATCTTTAGGGTTGTATTTGAGTTGATTTTTATTTGTGTATCAATCATAGATTTTTGCTTTGCAGTTACTCTGAAGTTTTGATATGAGTCTATATCTATATCTATATATATATCTATATCTATATATGAGATTGTTTTAAGTTGTTGGTGTCTTAATATAAAGTGAAACTCCAGTGTCCTACAATTGTAGTATCCTCTTCTTATGATTTCTGATTTTGGTAGCATAATTGTGTGTGGATGATTTTGTATCTTTACTGTATATATGCCTTTATTGGTGAGCCTTGTCATTTGTGCTATTTTTGTTTCTGGTTGCAGCCTTTTCTTTTCTACCTAGAAAAGTTCCTTTAGTATTTGCTGAAAAGCTGGTTTAGTGTTGCTGAATTCTCTTAGCTTTTGCTTATCTGTAAAGCTTTTGATTTTTCCTTCAAATCTGAATGAGAGCCTTGCTGGGTAAAGTAATCTTGGGTTGGAGTTTTTGCCGTTCATCACCTTAAGTATATCATGCCACAGCCTTCTGGCCTGCAGAGCTTCTGCTGAAAAACCTGCCGATAACTTCATAAGGGTTCCCTTGATATTTGTTTCTTTTCCCTAGCTGCTTTCAAGATTTTCTTTGTCTTTAATTTTGGTCAGTTTGATTAACATAAGTCTTGGGGTGTTTCTCATTGGGTTGATTTTATATGGTACTCATTGCACTTCCTGGATTTGAGTGAGTGGTTCCTTTCCTATGTTAGTGAAGTTTTTGGCTATTATCTCTTCAAATAATTTTTCTGTCCCTTTCTCTCACTCATCTCCTTCTGGCACCCCTATAATACGGACTTGGTGCGTTTAATGTTGTCAAAAAGTCCTCTGAAAATCTTTTCATTTGTTTTCAAGCTTTTTTCTCTCTTTTCTGCTCTGCATCAGTGATTTCCACTAATCTGTCCTCCACCTCACTTATTCTTCCTTCTGCCTCCTATATTCTGCTGTTGGTTGCTTCTAATGAATTTTTTATTTCAGTTATTGTATTTTGCATCTCTTCTTGTTTAAGTTTTATATCTTGTATCTCTTTGGCCAGTGTTTCCTGTAAATTGTCCATCTTTGCCTCCAGTTTATTTCCAATGTCTTGCATCATCTTCAGCATCAACAGTCTAAAGTCTTTTTCCTGGAGGCTGAGAATCTCCTCATCACTTAGCTTCTTTTCTGGGTTTTTTTCTTTCTCCCTTATCTGTGTTATAGTTTTCTGTCTTTTCATTTTTAGAGGTTTTTGGCGTGGTGATCTTTTTATAGATAATAGAGTTGTAGTCTCTCTTACTTCTGGTGTCTGCTCCACTTGTGGCTGAAGTTGGTACAGGGCCTTGCTGTAGGCTTCCTGATGGGAGGGACTGGGGCCTGCCCACTGGTAGGTGGGTCTGATTCTAATCCCTCTGGTGGGTGGGGCTTTGTCTCTGGGTGAGGTCATAGGTGGCTGTGTGCCTGGGGGCTCTTTAGGCAGCCTGTTTTCTGATGGGTGGGGTGTGATCCCACCTGGATTGCTGTTTGGCCTGGGGCTTCTCAGCACTGTTGGGTGGGGCCAGATTTTCCCAAAATGGCCACCTCCAGAGAAGTGCATGCCAATGAATACTCCCAAGAGCTTTGCCTCCAATGCCCTTTCCCCACAAGCCACATTCATCCCGTTTTCACAGGATATCCACCAAGAACCACAGTCAGGTCCGACACAGATTCCCATGGAGTCTTTGCTTTGCCTTGGGACCCAGTGCATGTGAAAATCTGTGTTCACTTTTCAGGAATGGGGTCTCTCTTTTCCCCTAGTCTTGTGGAGTTCCTGCACACAAGCTCCACTGGCCTTCAGTGCCAGATGCTCTGGGAGCTCTTTCTCCCAGGGCCAGATCCCCAGGTGAGGGGTTTTGACAGGGTGCTCAGAACTCTTATTCCTATAGGTGAGTCTCTGTGATACAGTTACTTTTCAGTCTGTGGGCATCCCATCCAGGAGGTATGGGGCTGATTATATCATCTAGGCACCTCTCCTACCTCTTGATATGGCCTCCTCTTTGTCTTCTGGAGTAGGATATCTTTTTGAAAGTTTCCAGTCCATTTGTTTGAAGGTTGCTCAGCATTTGGTTGTAATTTTGTTGTTTTTTTAAGAGAAGCTGAGCTCCAGTCCTTCTATTCTGCCATCTTAATCCTGTCTCCTGGTCACCTTTTATCTTGCCCTAGAGATATTTTTAAATTAAACATGTTTAGAACTGAACAAAGAGTTTCCTCTGAAAAAAATGTTTTTATCTCAAGCTTTATCCATTTGCCCAAGTCAGGAGACTATGAATTAAGCTTCATTTTTTATGTCTTATAAACATTTATCAAGAACAAGTACTCCTTATTAATCTACTTTTCTATATACACATGGCTACCTCCAATTATTTTTCTCTTGTAATCTTAAAAAAACCTCTAAATAATTTATTTAATGTATTTAAAAGTAACTGTCATTATATTACCAGATGCTTCATATACTTTATTACTTTTTGTTTTTAACAGCTTTATCAAAACATCATTGACACAAAATTCTATATATTTAAGGTGTACAACTTGATGTTTTGATATTAGTACACATTTTTAAATTATCACTACAATCAAGGTAATTAACATATATATTACTTCCACATGGTTATTATTATGTATATGTAAGTGTCCATAAGTATATGATGAGATTTAATTTAAAATCTTGGCAAATTACAAATATACATTATTGTTAACCATCATCATCATGCTATACACTGAATCTCCAGAAACTGTTCATATATAACTGAAAATGTATAACTTTCAATATACACCATTCCATTTCCCCCTTCCCAACTCCTGGAAACCACCATCCTACTTTGCTTCTATGAGTTTGACTTTATTAGACTCTACATATGAGTAAGATCATGCAGTATTTCTCTGTGTCTGCCATATTTTGCTCCAGCCATGTTGTGCCAAATGGCAAAATTATT
The DNA here is from genome assembly GCF_054392235.1 of Sus scrofa. Taxonomy (NCBI): domain Eukaryota; kingdom Metazoa; phylum Chordata; class Mammalia; order Artiodactyla; family Suidae; genus Sus; species Sus scrofa. The sequence continues at coordinate 111,579,955 of NC_139397.1, read as the reverse complement.
TCTTAATGCAGAATAATATTTCACTGTGTGTGTATGTGTGTACACACACCACATTTTCTTTATCCATTTATCCATCAAAGGGCATTTAAATTGTTTCCATTATTAGCTATTGGGACTAATACTGCAATGAACATGGGAGTGCAGATATCACTCTACAATTCTGACTTCAGTTTGTCTGGACATATATGCAGAAGTGAGATGGCTGAGTCATATGTTAGTGCTATTTTTAATTTTTTGAGGCACTTCCATATACTTTCCATATGGTTGTACTAATTTACATTCCCACCAGTAGTATATAAGTGTTCTCTTCTCTTCACATTCTGCAAATACTTAGCTTTTGTCTTTTTGATAATAACCACCCATAACAGGTGTGAGGTGATATCTCACTGTTGTTTTGATTTGCATTTACTTGATGATTAGTTAGGGATGTTGAGCATTGTTTCACATAACAGCCATTTAAATTTCTTCTCTTGAGCACTGTCGTTTTAAGTATTTTGCCCATTTTTAATCAAGTTATCTGTATTTCGGGTATTAAGTTGTATGAGTTACATATTTTGGGTATTAGCAACTTATCAGATACGTATTTGCAGATATCCTTTCATAAAGGTAAACTTTATTTTGTTGATGTTCCCTTTGCTGTGCAGAAATTTTTTAACTTGACATAGTCTTGGCTGTATTTTCTTGTGTTTCCTGTGCTTTTTGTGTCATATCCAAAAAATTATTGTTAAGACCAATATCAAGAAGAGCACTGGATATCTTTCCATTTCTTTGACTCATCTTCAATATCTTTTGTTAATGTTTTACACTTTTCAACATATAAGTCTTTCTACTCCTTAGTCAGGTTTATTGCTAAGTAATTTTTATGTGATTTTAAAAAGATTGTTGTTTTTACATTCCCTTTCTGATATTTCATTGTTAGTGTAAATATATGCAACTAATTTCTACAGATTAATTTTGTATTCTGCTACTTTGCTGAATTCATTTATCAATTCTAATGGTTTTTGTGTGAAGTCCTTAGGATTTTCTATATATATAGTCCCATGTCATCTGCATATAATGACAATTTAACCTCTTCCCTACTAATCTGAAAACCTTTTACTTAATCTTTTTCTTCTCTGGTTACTGTGGCTAGGAATTCTAATACTATGTTGAATAGAAGTAGTGAGAGTTGGCATCCTTGTCTTGTTCCAGATTTTAGTGTGAAGGTTTTCAGCTTTTTTCTATTGAGTATTATATTTGCTTTGCATTTGTCATAAATACTTTTTATGATGTTGAGATATGTTCCTTTTATATCCACTTTGGTAAGAGTTTTTATCATGAATGAATGTTGGATTTTATTAAATGCTTTTTGTGCATCTACTGAGATGAGCATGGGGTTTTGCCTTTTCTTTTGTTAGTGGTGTATCATATTGATTGAAAGTAAATGTTGAGTTATCCTTTTGACACTGGCATGAATCCAACTTAGTCATGATGTATAATCTTTATTATGTGTTGTGGGATTTGGTTTGCTAATATTTCATTGGGAATTTTTCCATCTATATTCATTAAAGATATTGGCTTATAATTTTCTTTCTGGTAGTGTCTTTGTCTGATTTTGGTATCAGGGTGATGGTGGTTCCATATAAATATCTTTGGGAGTGTCTTCTCTTCAATCTTTTGGAAGATTTTGAAAAGGATTAGTATTAAGTTCTTTGTACATTTGGTAGAGTTTGCCTGTGAAGCAAGTTTTTGTTTGTCCTGGAATTTTGTTTGCAAGGAGGCTTTCTTTTTTCTTTTTTACAGATTCTACTCCACTTCCAGTGATCAGTCTCCTCAAATTATCTATATCTTCTTGATTAAATTTTGGTTGGCTTTATGTTTCTAGAAACTTGTCCTTTTCTTTGAGATTGTCAAATTTATTGGCATATAATTGTTAAAAGTATTATCTTAAAGCTTTTTTATATTTCTGTGGTATTCATTATGATTTCCATTCTTCTATTTCTTATTTTGACATAATCATACTAAGTGAAGTAAGTCAGAAAGAAAAAGACAAATATCATATGATATCATGTATATGTAGAATCTAAAATATGATACAAATGAATTTATCTATGAAACAGAAACAGAGTCATAGATATAGACAACAGAATTGTGGTTTTTACAAGGTGGGTGGGATGTGGGAGAGAGATAGATTGGGAGTTTTAGATTAGCAGATGAAAACTATTATACATAAAATGAATAAACAAGAAGGTCCTACAGTCTAGCACAAGGAACTATATTCAATATCTTTTAATAAACCATAATGGAAAAGAACATACATATATACACATATGTGTAACTGAGTCAGAAGTATAACTGAGTCATTTTGCTATAGAGAAGAAACTAACATAACACTGTAAATCAACTATATGTCAATAAAATAAATTTTTTTAAAATAAAGCTTTTCCCTGTGCTTCCTTCTAGGAGGCTTACAGTTTCAGGTCTCACATTGAAGTCTTGCATGAATTTTTAGTTGATTTTGAGTATGATGTGAGACTGGGTTGCAATTTCATTCTTTTTCATGTGGATATCTAGTTTTCTCTAAACTATTTATTGAAGAAGCTATTCTTTCCCCATTGTGTATACTAGGCACCATTGTTGAAGATAAGTTGACCATAAAGACTGGCTTTATTTATGGATTCTCTACTATGTTCTATTCATGGAAATTCCATGTTATACTATCTACTTCTCTCTTTTTTACTGATCATTCTTTTCTTCATTAATGTGAGTTTTTGATAGCCCCTCTGTTTATCTATTCCTCTTAGAAATGCTTTGTTATTTTTTTTTATTTCTCATTACCAAATACACATCATTGATTTAGTCTTATCTACATAACCTTTTTCAAAATCATCAATTAAAATTCTACATTACATAGAACTACCATATGACCCAGCAACCCCACTCTTGGGCATATATCCAGACAAAACTTTCCTTAAAAGAGATGCACCCGCACGTTCACTGCAGCACTATTCACAATAGTCAAGACAGGGAAACAACCCAAATGTACATCAACAGATGATTGGATTAGGAAGATGTAGTATATGTACACAATGGAATACTATTCCGCCATAAAAAAGAACGAAATAATGCCATTTGCAGCAACATGGATGAAACTAGAGACTCTCATCCTGAGTGAAGTAAGTCAGAGAAAGAAAAACACCAAATGATATCACTTATATCTAGAATCTAATATATGGCACAAATGAACCTTTCCACATAAAAGAACATCACAGACTTGGAGAACAGATTGTGGTTGCCAAGGGGGAGAGGGAGGGAGTGGGATGGATTGAGATCTTGGGGTTAACAGATGCAGACTATTGCCTTTGGAATGGATTAGCAATGAGATCCTGCTGTGTAGCACTGAGAACTATGTCTGGTCACTTATGGTGAAGCATGATAATGGGAGAAAAAAGAATGTATACATGTATGTGTAACTAGGTCACCATGCTGTACAGCAGAAAAAAAAATTGTATTGGGGAAATAATAATTTTTTAAAAAAAATAAAATTCTACATTTACTTAATTCTATAATTCCATGTCATTATCAGTTTTTCTCCCCAAACTAAAAGCATCCATATATGTATTTTTTCCATTCATCTCTTTCAGTCATTGGACCACAAGATTTTATAATTGCTATATACATTCAAAAGAAAAAAAAATTGTGGGTCTTCTGAGATGCATATATTTTACTTATGTCTTTACCTTTGTCAGTGACCATGATAAAATGTTTTTTATCAAGACCATGACACATAAGTGCTCAAGAAACATAAACTGTGACCACAGATATGACAGTTATTTTTTGACTAACATTCAATCTACCTATCACTATATAACAATTCATTCCCTACATAAGTGTTATAAAAGAAAACCCTGGCAATAGAGGACAAGATGGTGGAGGAGTAGGGGGACACGCTCGCCCTCTCCCACAAACACAACAAAAAAAGCACATCTACAGAATAAATGACTCGCACAGAACAGCAACCAATCACTGGCAGAGGAACCTAAACTCCAACAACGGCAAGAAGTTCGTGACATTATTGGGCAGAACGGGAGAAAAGAGGAGAATGAGAGAAGGTGAATCCGAGCGGGACGGGTGCTCCCGAAAGGGAACTGCGGAGGAGAAAGGGATCCCGCACCCTGGAAAGTCACCTACACGGGGGAAAGATCAAACGAACCAGAGGAATCCCCAGATGCAGAGAAGAGTGTAGCAGTAAGTTGGAGTATGGAAAAACCGATCAAGAACCCAACGGACCATCTGAACTACGGGCACAGTCACCAAAAATTGAGACGCCTGGGTGGGGGCTGGGCACCGAGACCTCGCCTCTGAAGGTTAGTCCCCGAGAGGGGGCCGGGGGACGCCTGGGTGGGGGCTGGGCACCGAGACTTCGGCTCCAGAGATTAGTCCCCGAGCTAGGGGGGCGGGGCAGAGCGGAAACTGCTTGGGAGGTCTCTAAACCATCTGATGGGGCAGAGACTGCCTGGGAGACTAGAAAACAAAGCTGTCGCAGAGGAAGGGAACAATACTCTAGGGGCGGGGAAGTGGAAAGCCACCTCAGAGGGAACCTGGGAGAAGAGCCTGGTCTGCGCCTGTGCTGGGGAGGGGAGAGAAGAAGGGGTGGGTCCCCATAGAATACCCCCCACGCCACAGCAAGTTTACAGGCCCGCTAGCTAGCAGAAAGCTGTGCTTCCCAGTGCATTCCCTCCCCCCACCCCCGCCACCCCCTATGCTCTCGCCGAACCTGGGGCTGCCTGCCACCAGGAGGGCTGGCCTCAACAATTGCCTGAAGCCTACCACCACAGGGGCTGTCCCTGCACAGGCCTGCTTGCCCTTTGGAGGGGCTACACTTCTGCAGAGCAACACCAAACACCACCAGCCCCCTAGAAAAGGCCTGCAGCCCAGAAAAGCTAGAACAAGCCTAGCCAGGCCGTGAATAGATCGGCCTAATTCTCCGACGGTTTTTCTGAGACGGGCTGCCCTGGGGAGGAGCCTCTTGGGTCTCCAAGGGCCCTGCTACCCGCCAAAGCCCCCAGGGGGTGCTGAGACCTAGTGGACCAGCTGCATAGGACTGCCAGCTCCAGCCAGGACCCCCTGCAGCCCAGAAAAGCTGCAACAAGCCTGGCCAAGTTGGGAAAAGATCTCAGACGGTTTTTCTGAGTCAGGCTGCCCTGGGGAGGAGCCTCTTGGGTCTCCAAGGGCCCTGCTACCCGCCCAAGCCCCCAGGGGGTGCTGAGACCTAGTGGACCAGCTGCATAGGACTGCCAGCTCCAGCCAGGACCCCCTGCAGCCCAGAAAAGCTGCAACAAGCCTGGCCGAGTCGGGAAAAGATCTCAGACGGTTTTTCTGAGTTGGGCTGCCCTGGGGAGGAGCCTCTTGGGTCTCCAAGGGCCCTGCTACCCGCCAAAGCTCCCAGGGGGTGCCCCACTCCCGTGAAATAACTGCTCAGCACCACCAGCCCCCTGGAAGAGCCCCTGCAGCCCAGAAAAGCTGCAACAAGCTCGGCCAGACTGTGAAAAGATCCGCCTACATTCTCATGCTGTCCTTCTGAGTTGGGCTGCCCTAGGGAAGAGCCTCTCAGGTTCTCAGTGACCCAGATAGCTGCTCCAGCCCCCAGGGGGTGATGCACCCCTGAAGAGCAGCTGCCCAACACCGCCAACCCCCTGCAAGAACCCCACAGCCTAAAAACACCAGAGCAAGCTCTGCATGACCAAGTGAAATCTGCTACCATCGTGGTGTGGACCTCCCAGTCCTGTCTGCCCTCAGGAAGTCCTAGTTCGCTTCAAAGAAACACTGTTAGCCCCATCAACACTCCAGAAAAGCCACACTGCCTCAAAAAAGATTGACCAACAACGCCAGCCCTCAGGAAATATTCCACGGCAGTGACAAGGCAAACACTACCCGATAACGGAGAGTACAACTCCCTCAGGAGAAAGAAAACAACAAGCAAGATGAAGAAGCTGAGAAACCACCCCCAGTCAAACCAACAGGAGAACTCACCTAAAACAGTCAACAATGAAACAGATCTCTGCAGTCAGACAGACCTGGAGTTCAAAAGAGAAATACTGAAAATACTGAAGGAATTAAGAGAAGATATGAACAGTAATGCAGATACCCTCAGAAAGGAGCTAGAAAATATAAGGAGGAGCCAAGAAAAACTAGAACATTCATTTGCAGAGATGCAAACTGAACTAGGGGCAGTAAAAACCAGAATGAATAATGCAGAAGAACGAATCAGTGATATGGAAGATAGAATAATGGAAATCACTCAATCTGGTCAACAGACAGAAAACCGAATCAAAAAACTGGAAAGCAATATAAGAGACCTATGGGATAATATAAAGCAGGCCAATCTACACATAATAGGAATTCCAGAAGGAGTAGAAAAAGATAAGGGAATGGAAAATATATTTGAAGAAATTATCGCTGGAAACTTCCCAAATCTAAAGGATACTGGATTCAAGATACAAGAAGCACAGAGGGCCCCAAACAAACTGAACCCAAACAGACCCACACCAAGACACATCATAATAAAAATGGCAAAAGTTAATGATAAAGAGAGGATCCTAAAGGCAGCAAGAGAAAAACAGAATGTTACCTACAAGGGAACCCCCATAAGAATATCAGCTGATTTCTCTACAGAAACACTACAGGCCAGGAGGGAATGGCAAGAGATATTTAAAATGCTAAAAGGAAAAAATATGCAACCTAGAATACTCTATCCAGCAAGAATATCATTTAAAATAGAAGGGGAAATAAAAATTTTTCCCAACAAACAAAAACTTAAAGAATACAGCAACACAAAACCCAGGTTAAAGGAAATATTGAAAGGGCTTCTCTAAACCAAAAAGAAAGGAAGAAAAGGGAAGAAAAAAGAAAAGAAAAAGGAAAAAAAAAAAAGAAGAAGAAGAAGAGGAAGAACTAGGACTGAGGAAACTGCAATCAGAGAGCAGTCACTCAAATAAGCCAGCATACAGATTTAATCATGAACATGCTTCAAAAAAAATAAAATTAAAAAGAAAAAAATAAAAGAGTCATCAAAACCATAAAATGTGGGCAAGGGATGTTAGGAGGTAAATAACCCTTTTTGTTTGTATGTATGTCTCTCTTCTTAATTTTAATATAATAATGAAGTGTTTGAACTTACAGGACCATCAGGCTAAAACACACAATTCTGGGAAGGGGTGAGCATACTTAAAAAACAGGGCAACCACAAGCCAAAACCAAATATTGCATCTGCAAAAAATGAAAAAAAAAATACACTCAAGCAGATAATAACAGGAGACCATCCAACCAAAAAAAAAAAGAAAGGAAAAAGGAAGAATGGAGAACCATAGAATCAACTGGAACACGAGGTTCAAATGGCAATAAATAATCATCTATCAATTATCACCTTAAATGTCAATGGACTGAATGCCCCAATCAAAAGACACAGAATGGTTGAGTGGATAAAAAGGCAAAAACGTTCAATATGCTGCCTACAAGAAACTCACCTTAGGACAAAAGATACATATAGATTGAAAGTGAAAGGTGGGGAAAAGTATTTCACGCCAATAGACATGACAGAAAAGCAGGAGTCGCAACGCTCATATCAGACAAAATAGACTTTAAAACAAAAGACATAAAGAAAGACAAAGAAGGACACTATTTAATGATTAAGGGATCCATCCAAGGAGAGGATGTTACTATCATCAACATATATGCCCCAAACATAGGAGCACCCAGATACATACAACAAATATTAACAGACATAAAGGGAGATATTGATGAGAATACAATCATAGTAGGAGACCTAAATACCCCCCTCACATCAATGGACAGATCCTCTAGACAGAAAACCAATAAAGCAACAGAGATCCTAAAGGAAACAATAGAAAAGTTAGACTTAATTGATATCTTCAGGACACTACATCCAAAAAAAGCAGAATACACATTCTTCTCAAATGCTCATGGAACATTCTCAAGAATCGACCACATATTGGGACACAAAGCGAATCTCAATAAATTTAGGAGCGTAGAAATTATCTCAAGTATCTTCTCTGACCACAATGCCATGAAATTAGAAACCAACCATGGGGAAAGGAAAGAGAAAAAACCTACTACATGGAGACTAAACAACATGCTACTAAAAAACCAATGGGTCAATGAGGAAATCAAGAATGAAATTAAAAACTACCTTGAAACAAATGATAATGAAGACACAACCTCTCAAAATCTATGGGATGCTGCGAAAGCAGTGCTCAGAGGGAAATTTATAGCAATACAGGCCTTTCTCAAAAAAGAAGAAAGATCCCAAATGGACAACTTAACCCTCCACCTAAACGAATTAGAAAAAGAAGAACAAAAAAGTCCTAAAGTCAGCAGAAGGAAGGAAATTATAAAGATCAAAGAAGAAATCAATAAAATAGAGATTCAAAAAACAATAGAGAAAATTAATAAAACCAAGAGCTGGTTCTTTGAAAAGGTGAACAAAATTGATAAACCCCTGGCCAGACTCACTAAAAAGAGGAGAGAAAGAACCCAAATCACCAAAATTATAAATGAAAAAGGAGAAATCACAACGGATACAGCAGAAATACAAAAAACCATAAGAGAATACTATGAACAACTATATGGCAACAAGTTTGACAATTTGGAAGAAATGGACAATTTTCTAGAATCTTACAGCCTGCCAAAACTGAATCAAGCAGAAACAGACCAACTGAACAGACCAATCACTAGAAATGAAATTGAAGAGGTCATAAAATCACTCCCTACAAATAAAAGTCCAGGACCAGATGGCTTCACAGGTGAATTTATCAAACATATAAAGAGGAATTGGTGCCCATCCCCCTTAAACTCTTTCAAAAGGTTGAAGAAGAAGGAATACTCCCAAAGACATTCTATGATGCCACCATCACCCTCATTCCAAAACCAGGCAGAGATACCACCAAAAAAGAAAACTATCGCCCAATATCATTGATGAATATAGATGCAAAAATCCTCAACAAAATCTTAGCCAACCGAATCCAACAACATACCAAAAAAATTATACACCATGACCAGGTTGGGTTCATCCCAGGTTCACAAGGATGGTTCAACATACACAAATCAATCAGCATCATACACCACATTAACAAAAAAAAAAAGTCAAAAATCATATGATCATCTCAATAGATGCAGAAAAAGCATTTGACAAAGTTCAACATCCATTCATGATCAAGACCCTCGCCAAAGAGGGTATAGAGGGAACATTCCTGAATATCAAAGCCATTTATGATAAACCCACAGCAAATATAATACTCAATGGGGAAAAACTGAAAGCCTTCTCACTCAAATCGGGAACAAGACAGGGATGCCCACTCTCACCACTGCTCTTCAACATAGTTTTGGAAGTCTTAGCCACAGCAATTAGACAAACAAAAGAAATAAAAGGCATCCATATAGGAAGAGAAGAGATCAAACTGTCACTGTATGCAGATGACATGATTCTATACCTAGAAAACCCTAAGGACTCAACCCCAAAACTACTTGAACTGATTAATAAATTCAGCAAAGTGGCAGGATATAAGATTAACATTCAGAAGTCAGTTGCATTTCTGTATACCAGCAATGAAACATTAGAAAAGGAATACAAAAATACGATACCTTTTAAAATTGTACCACACAAAATCAAATACCTCGGAATACACCTGACCAAAGAGGTAAAGGACCTATATGCCGAGAACTATAAAACCTTAATCAAAGAAATCAAAGAAGATGTAAAGAAATGGAAAGATATTCCATGTTCCTGGATTGGAAAAATCAATGTTGTGAAAATGGCCATCCTACCCAAAGCAATCTACAGATTCAATGCAATCCCTGTCAAATTACCCATGACATTTTTCACAGAACTAGAACAAACAATCCAAACATTTATATGGAACAACAAAAGACCCAGAATCGCCAAAGCAATCCTGAGAAACAAAAACCAAGCAGGAGGCATAACTCTCCCAGACTTCAAGAAATACTACAAAGCCACAGTCGTCAAAACAGTGTGGTACTGGTATCAAAACAGACAGACCAATGGAACAGAATAGAGAACCCGGAAATAAATCCTGACACCTATGGTCAATTAATCTTTGACAAGGGAGGCAAGAACATAAAATGGGAAAAGGAAAGTCTATTCAGCAAGCATTGCTGGGAAACCTGGACAGCTGCATGCAAAGCAATGAAACTAGAACACACCCTCACACCATGCACAAAAATAAACTCCAAATGGCTGAAAGACTTAAATATACGACAGGACACCATCAAACTCCTAGAAGAAAACATAGGCAAAACACTCTCTGACATCAACATCATGAATATTTTCTCAGGTCAGTCTCCCAAAGCAATAGAAATTAGAGCAAAAATAAACCCATGGGACCTCATCAAACTGACAAGCTTTTGCACAGCAAAGGAAACCAAAAAGAAAACAAAAAGACAACTTACAGAATGGGAGAAAATAGTTTCAAATGATGCAACCGACAAGGGCTTAATCTCTAGAATATATAAGCAACTTATACAATTCAACAGCAAAAAAACCAATCAATCAATGGAAAAATGGGCAAAAGACCTGAATAGACATTTCTCCAAAGAAGATATACAGATGGCCAACAAACACATGAAAAAATGCTCAACATCGCTGATTATAAGAGAAATGCAAATCAAAACTACCATGAGATATCACCTCACACCAGTCAGAATGGCCATCATTAATAAGTCCACAAATAACAAGTGCTGGAGGGGCTGTGGAGAAAAGGGAACCCTCCTGCACTGCTGGTGGGAATGTAAACTGGTACAGCCACTATGGAGAACAGTTTGGAGATACCTTAGAAATCTATACATAGAACTTCCATATGACCCTGCAATCCCACTCTTGGGCATCTCTCCGGACAAAGCTCTACTTAAAAGAGACACTTGCACCCGCATGTTCATTGCAGCACTATTCACAATAACCAGGACATGGAAACAATCCAAATGTCCATCGACAGATGATTGGATTCGGAAGAGGTGGTATATATACACAATGGAATACTACTCAGCCATTAAAAAAGGATGACATAATGCCATTTGTAGCAACATGGATAGAACTAGAGAATCTCATACTGAGTGATATGAGCCAGAAAGACAAAGACAAATACCATATGATATCACTTATAACTGGAATCTAATATCCAGCACAAATGAACATCTCCTCAGAAAAGAAAATCATGGACTTGGAGAAGAGACTTGTGGCTGCCTGATGGGAGGGTGAGGGAGTGGGAGGGATCGGGAGCTTGGGCTTATCAGACACAACCTAGAATAGATTTACAAGGAGATCCTGCTGAATAGCATTGAGAACTATGTCTAGATACTTATGTTGCAACAGAAGAAAGGGTGGGGGAAAAACTGTAATTGCAATGTATACATGTAAGGATAACCTGACCCACTTGCTGTACAGTGGGAAAAAAAAAAAATAAAATAAAATAAAATTAACACATGCTTAAAAAAAAAAAAAAAGAAAACCCTTTTATGATGTTCACAGTTCCTGTGAATCAGGAATTTGAACAGGACATAGCAAAGATGCCTGACCTCTGCTCCATAATGTCTGGGGCCAAAACTTGGAAGAATGGAACATATGGTGATGACTAGGAAGCTGGAAAATGGAACTTCCCAGGCTAAGGTCAAATCAGAGCTGCAGCGGCCAGCCTACACCATACCCACAGCAATGCCAGATCCAAGCCATGTCTATGACCTATGCCACAGCTTGTGGCAACATGGGATCCTTAACCCCCCGAGTGAGGCCAGGGATCAAACCTCTATCCTCATGGATACTAGTCAGGTTCTTAACACACTGAGCCACAACAGGAACACTAAGAACTGATTTTTGAAAAGATAAACAAAATTGATAAACTTTCTTCAAACTTCTTAAGAAAAACAGAGACCAAATAAAATCAAAATTTAAAAGGAAGTTGTACTGATACCATAGAAATACAAAGGTTCATATATGAGGTTACTATGAACAATTAAAGCTAGTAAAATGGACAGCCTATAAGAAATGGATAAATTCCTTAAAATGTACAGTATCTCAAGACCGAATCTGGAAGAAATAGGCAATATGAACACAATGATAACCAATAATGAAATTGCTTCAGTAATTAAAGAATCTCCTAACAAACAAAAGTTCAGGATCAGACAGCTTCATGGGTAAATACTAGCAAACATTTAAAGATTTGCTAACACTTATCCTTCTCTAACCATTCCAAACAATTTGACAGGAAGGAACACTTCTGAACTCAGTCTTTGAGGCTTGCATAATCCTGATGGTAAATCCAGACAAAGACACCACACACACACACATTATAGGCCAATATCACTGATGAACAGAGATGAAAAAATCCTGAATAAAATACTACCAAACCAAAGTAAGCAATACATTGAAAGGATCATACACCATGATCAAGTGGTATTTATTAAAGGGATGCAATAATGGTACAACAGCTGCAAATAAATCAATATAATACATAACCTTAACAAAAATAAGGGGCCAAAACTTGGAAGAATGGAACATATGGTGATGAACTCAGGTCCATTTTTGACAAAAACTCTCGACAAAGTGTGTTTAGAGAAAGCATACCTCAACACTATTAAGACCATATATGATAAACTCACAGCAAATATTATACTCGACAATGAAAAGCTGAAATCATTTCCTCCAAGGGCAGAAATAAGACACTCTCACCACTTATTCAATATAATATTGAAAGTCCCTGCTACCACAATTAGACAAGAAAAGAAGAAAATACATCCAGATGGGAAAGGAAGAAGTAAATGGCTATTTGCAGATAACATGATACTATATATAGAAGACTCTAAAGACTTGACAAAAAATTTAGAATTCATCAATTAATTCACTAAAGTTGCATAATACAAAAATACAAACTCTGCTGCATTTCTATATACTAATAATGAATTATCAGTAAGAGATATTACAAAAACAACCCCATTTATGACTGCATCAAAAAGAATAAAACATACAGAAATAAATCTAACCAACAAAATAAAAGACTTGTACTCTGAAAATTCTTAAGTCATTGTGAAAGAAATTGAAGCCAACAAAAACAAAAGGAAGGATAGCTCATGTTCACGTATGGAAGAATAAATATTGTTAAAATAACCACACTACTTAAGCCAAACTACAGATTCAGTGCAATCCCTACCAAAATACCAAATATATTTTTCACAGAACTGAAACACATAATTCTAAAATTTGTATGATTGCACAAAAGACTCTGAATAGCCAAAACAATTCTGAGAAAGAAGAGCAAAGTTGGATGTTTCACATTCTCTGATTTCAAACAATATTACAAAGCATAGCAATAAAAGCAATAAAGTACTAGCACAAAAACAGATATAGATCAATATAACAAAAATAGAGCCCAGAAATAAGCCCACACTTAAATGATGGTTTAAACTATGACGAAGGGGGCAAGAATACACAATAGGGAAGAGACAGCTTCTTCAGTAAATGATGCTGAAAAACTGGATAGCTACATGCAAAAGAATCAAACTGGACTATGATTTCTCACATCATACATAAAATAAACTGAAAATTAATTAAAGACAAATGTAGGTGTGAAACCATAAAATTCTTAGGATAAAACATGTGCATGTGTTACACTCTTTGACATCAGGCTTAGTAATATTTTTTTGGAACTTTCTCTTCAGGTAAAAGAAACAAAAGCAAAAATAAGAGGACTACATTAAACTAAAAAGCTTTGGCACGTAGAAAAAATCATCAACTAAGCAAAAAGGCAGCCTACTGAATAGGAGAAGATACAAATCCAATTCAACTAAAAAATGAACAAAGGAATTCCCACTGTGGTTGATCAGGTTAAGGATCCAGTGTCAGCTAGGGTCATTTCTGAGGCACAGGTTCAATACCCAGCCTGGCACAGTGGGTTAAGGATCCAGTGTTACCGCAGATGTGGCATAGGTCTGAGCTGTGGCTCGGATTTGATCTCTGGCCAAGGAACTTCCATATACAGCAGATGCAGCCAAAAAAAAAAAAAAAAGAACAAAGAACTTGAATAGACATTTTTTTGCAGAGAAGACATACAGATGGCCAAGGAACACATGTAAAAATGCTCAATATCACTAATAATAAGAGACAGGCAATTTTTTTTTTTTTTTAGGGCTATACCCATAGCATATGGAAGTTCCCAGGCTAGGGGTTGAATGTGAGCTGCAGCTGCCAGCCTATGCCACACTCACAGGAACTCAGAATCCAAGCCATGTCGGCAGCCCACATCGCAGCTCACGGCAACACTGGATCATTAATGCGCTAAGCAAGGCCACATCCTCATGGATACTAGTTGTGTTCATTACTGCTGAGCCACAACAGGAACTCCCAAATTAAAATTACAATGATATGCCAGTTCACACCTGTCAGAATGGCTATTATCAAAAAGGCAATAAATATGTTTGGGAGGAGGTAGAGAATAGATACTTTTGGGAAACACAATTCAATTAATATATTGCTAGACTGTATAGATTGTTGTATATTTACATGTGAGTTACCTATATTTATAGCTTAGATACATACCAATACTTTGTTTCATTTTGGTCTGGTTTTATATTTGAATTCTTAAAGGTTCTATGTTCTTCACATGTGAGATTTAAATTATAGACTTAAATTTCATTGAAATTTACTTCTAGGCAATAGTTGAGTCTTACAGTTGAAATCCTATTCTAAAAGAAAATTGTGATCAGAAAGTTTATCTGGAAAAATATTAAATTTTGAAATACAAGGTACATTTTGTTAACCTGTGAAGAATATAAGGTTCCTACTACTCACTGATACAAAATAACTACTCATTATTTCTTTACACTAATGTGTTCAAAGTTCAAACTAGCAAAGTTGAGTGTGTGTATAGACATGTATGTATGACTAATAAAAATATGTAACATTGGGAGAAATATAAAAATATAAAATATAAAACACATAAAAATATTTTAAGAAATAGCTATACCATATTTATGGGACAAGGAGACTCAACAATTAAATTTGAGACTAAGGAGTTCCCATCATAGCTCGGCAGAAATGAATCCAACTAGCACCCATGAGGACACAGGTTCGATCCCTGGCCTCGCTCAATGGGTTAAGGATCTGGCGTTGCCATGAGCTGTGCTGTAGTTTGCAGATGTGGCTCGGATCTGACGTTGCTGTGGCTGTGAGGTAGGCCAGAAGCTATAGCTCTGATTCCACCTGTAGCCTGGGAACCACCACATGCCACAAGTGTGGCCCTAAAAAGACTAAAGAAATAAATAAATAAATTTGAGACTAAGAAGCATTGGGCAAAGAATGAAGCTAAGGCTTTGGGTTGTCCATATTTTATATATATAGAATACAACATCAAAAACTTTAAACTACTTGAAAGAAAATTTAGGCGAATAGTCTTATAAATTTAAGGACAAATTTATAAATTTAAGAATAAAAGATTTGCTACCTAAAAATTAAAATTAAAAAAAAAAAAAAACTGGAGTTCCTGCTATGGCACAATGGGATTGGCAGCATCTTGGGAGCACTGGGTTGCAGGTTCAATCCCCAGTGGGCACAGTAGGTTAAGGATCTGGTATTGCCACAGCTGTCACTTAGGTCATGACTGTGGCTTGGACCTGATCCCTGGCCCAGGAATCCCATATGCCATGGGGTGGCAAAAAATAAAAACTAAAACTAAAATAAAATACTCATACTTTTTTTTTTTGTCTTTTTGCCATTTCTTGGGCCGCTCTCGCAGCATATGGAGGTTCCCAGGCTAGGGGTTGAATCGGAGCTGTAGCTGCCAGCCTACGCCAGAGCCACAGCAACGTGGGATCCAAGCCGCGTCTGTGACCTACACCACAGCTCACGGCAATGCTGGATCGTTAACCCACTGAGGAAGGGCAGGGATCGAACCCGCAACCTCACGGTTCTTAGTCGGATTCGTTAACCACTGCGCCACGACGGGAACTCCTAAAATACTGATACATTTTAATAGAGTAAAATTGAAATCACTGGTTAACTGAAAAGCATCATCAGCAAATAAAAAATATTTTTTGTATTGTTTTTACACACTGCAAAAGATGTTTGCAACACACAAACATAATAAAGGATATGTTCTTGGAATATTAAAAACTGTGTAAATCAGTAAGGGACAATAAACTATCAATCATAATTTAGTTAGGAAAAAAATACTCAACTATATATTTTGAGCATAATGGATTTGATATTGATAATAAGAATTCAGTAATTTTTCTCTCATATCTCTTTGGCAAAATGTAACCCAGAAACCTACTTAAGTCATTTTCAAGAAGGAATTATTTTCATGGTCCCGATAAATGGAGAACATAGAAAGAGACAGAAATAGACAATCTGGCAAAATAACCAAAATAAAATTGGATAAAAGTGTGACCAGGCAATTTACAGATGAGGAAATCAAAATGGCCAATGTATATACATAAGGACACTGAATATCCCTCATTGAATGTCATGAATATGCAAATTAAAGCAACAAAATACACTATTTTCTACTCCCAGTAAGGCAAAGATAAAAATACTGAAAACATAAAGCATTTCTGGAGATGTAGATCTTCAGAAACTCTTTAACCAGGTCTAGGAAATCTCTATTGATTCCTTTCAGAAAATAAACTCCCCTATGGGTGCAAGTAAAACTGCACAAGAATATTTACATTGTTTTTTAAACTGGCCAAAACTGGAAACAATCTTAATATTCTACATAAAGAAAGAATGGTATATGTGAGGGGATATACTCAAACAATAAAAACTATACAAAAATAAAAATGAACCATCTGTGGAAAAATACATCACTAAGTAAACAATTTGGGAGATTCTCAAACATAAGCTTAAGCCAAAATTATATTTGAAGAAGAATACAAATACTATGAAAGTAGTTATTTCAGAGTTCCCATTGTGGCTCAGTGATTAATGAACCTGACTAGTATCCATGAGGTTGTGGGTTCAATCCCTGGCCTTGCTCAGTAAGTTAAGGATCTGGTGTTGCCATGAGCTGTGGTGTAGATTGCAGATGTGGCTCAGATCCTGCATTGCTGTGGCTGTGGCTCTGATTCGACCCCTAACATGGAAACCTCCGTATGTTATGGGTGTGGCCCTAAAAAGACAAAAGACAAAAAAAAAAAAAAAAAAAAAAAAAAGAACGTACCTTATCAAATTTTAAAATTTCATACAAATACTAGAGATAGTTTAGGAACCCATATGTAATTGTCGAAAAAAATACATGAAATACAATTTACTGAAAGATAGCTAGATGCTGAGTAAAAGGATTTTAGTTATATTTCTTTTCATCAATTTAAACAGACCTGCAATATTGAAATATAACATCTTTTTAAAATTCACTAAAGAGATACTGTATGCCAGATGGCCACTCTATTCGATAATGAAAACATTCAAACTAAAAAAAAAAATAATGTGGAAAAGGAGCCAATAGAAATTGCTACTCCTTCCTTACATGTATGTGTATACATATTTAAAAATATATATATTTTAATATATATTTTAACTTCAGTGAGGATTCCAAATAAAATATGTTAGGGAATAGAACCTAGAGATCAACAAAAGTTACTTAAAATCATTCTAAACTGAATTTTGAATCCTAATCATTTTGATTAAAAATAAATATTTCCATAGTAGCAAAGTCCTTGAACTTCTTTAAAAGTTTTAATTAAATCCTCTAAGATTGACTTTATCTAGTGAAATAACACATTACCTTGAATACTTCAAAAATTAGCCTGATATTTTCAATTTGAAATTGCCATGACAAACTTTAGGTTTTATTATTTTTTTTATTTTTTTGGCCTTTTGTCTTTTCAGGGCCGTACCTATGCCATATAAAGGTTCCCAGGCTAGGCTAAAATCAGAGCTGTAGCTGCTGGCCTACGCCACAGCCACAGCAATGTGGGATCTGAGCTGCATCTGTGACCTACACCACAGCTCACAGCAACAGCAGATCCTTAACCCCCTGAGCAAGGCCACGGATGGAACCCATGTCCTCATGGATACCAGTCGGGTTTGTTAACCACTGAGCCACAACAGGAACTCCAGGTTTTATAATTAAGAAGCTTGGAAGTTGCCACTCTATCCTAGCAACAAGCAAAAAGTTAAAGACTAAAAAATTAACAATTCCAAAAAAAAATTAACAATTCTAGGATTCATAAGCAAAGTGAGAAGACTCTGCCTCCAAAGACTTAGGGGATTTACAAGCGCATACAGGGGGTTCACACTTGCTGGAGCAGATTCACTAGCAGAAACTTCTGTATTCCAGTAACCAGAATAGTTTAACAAGAATTGTAATGTATCATTTGCTAGAGGCTCAGTGTGAACAACTGAAATTTAAAAACTCCAAAGGAGGCCCCCACAATTTTGTGAGATTTACCTCTAGGAGCTCTATAAGGTTCTCATAGTAAATGTCAGAGAAAAACTCCCTTGTATTTCTGGTGTATCAGGGGAAAAGAAATCATTTTGAAATATAATTTGAAATCACCTCTGTATCTTCAGGTGATTGTTTCTAGGACCCCTCATTGATACCAAAATCCATGGATGCTCAATTCCCTTATATAAAATGGCTTAATACCATAGACTTTCTGTACACATGAGTTCTTTAACCAGGGATTCAACAAACCAAAGATGTGAAATCCACAGATATGGAATGATGTTTGTTTATAAAGCACTCTGTTCTTAACAAGGCCTACCCTCAGGAGAAACTAGTTAACCAGAGCCTAATCTGCTGGGGTCAGTCAGAGCCTAATTGACCTGAGGAAGGGGAAACACCCAACTCCAACCCACTCTAAGTCATTTTATCATACCTTATGGGTGAGAAAAAAAACTGAAAAATACTTGTGAAATTCACAAACCAGAGGACAAGCTCAATAGACGACTGAGATCTAATCATAAGACTATAGATTGCTTCCCCTCTCCCATCCTTTACTACCAAATTACTAATGGTCTATTTATAATAGTTCCTTTTACCTAGTACATCATGTTTCACCATCAAGAAAAAAATTACGAGACATACCAAAAGGCAAAAAACACAATGTGAAGAGACAGAACATCAGAACCAGACACAACAGAGAAGTTGGACTTATCAGACTGGGAATGTAAATCAACTATGATTAATATGCTCAGGGCTCTAATAGATAAAGTAGACAGCATGAAAGACCTGATGAACAATGTAAATAGGGATATGGAAATACAATACAAAATAGAACAAAAAGGAAATACTACAGATCAAAAAGCACAGTAACAAAAATAAAAAATGCCTTTGATGAGCCAATTGGTGGACTGGACATAAATGAGGAACAAAATCTCTGAACTTTAAGATATCTTAGTAGGAGTTCCCATTGTGGCTCAGGGGTTAACAAATCCAACTAGGAACCATTAGGTTGTGGGTTTGATCCCTGGCCTCACTCAGTGGGTTAAGGATCCAGTATTGCTGTGCGCTGTGGTGTAGGTCACAGGCGTGGATCAGATCTGGCATGGCTGTGGCTGTGGCGTAGACCAGCAGCAGCTACAGCTCCGATTAGACCCCTAGCCTGGGAACCTCCATATGTAGCAGTTGTGGCCCTAGAAAAGATGGGAAAAAAAAAAAAAAGAACCGAAAGAAAGAAAGAAAAGAAACCACTAAAACCGAAAAGCAAAGCAAAGGTTGAGAAAAATAGAGAACAGAATATCCAGAGTCTGTGGAACAACTATAAAAAATATGCACATAACAGGAAAACCAGAAGTAGAAGAAGGAGAGAAAGGAATAGAAGAAATATTTGAAACAATAATAAGTGAAAATTTCTCCAAATTAATGTGAAACAGAAAACCACAGATCTGGCTACCTCAGAGAACAACAAGCAGTATAAATGCTAAAATAACTATGCGATGGCATATAATTTTCAAACTACAGAAAGTTAAAGAAAAATTCCTGAAAGGAGCCAGAGGGGAACAAAGCATGTTGCACACAGAGGAACAAAGATATGAATTCTATCTAATATTGCTTTAGAAACCGTGAAAGAAAGAAAGTAGTAGAATAAAATATTTCAAGGGTTGAGGGAAAACAACAATAAGAATCTATGCCCGTACTCTATGAAATTATCTTTCAAAAGTAAAGGAGAAATATTTCCTAAAATAACAAAAATTAAGGGAATTTATTGCCAGTATCCTTGCCATAAATATTAAAGAAGTTCTTTAGAGAAAAGGAAAATATATCAGAAACCAGGATCTACATTAGAGTATTAAAGAAAGGATAACTGAAGGTAAAATGAAAACTTTTATTTTTCCTATCCTTCATTGACTTTATAGATCAGTTTCTTCAAAATAATAATAGCAACAATGTCTTCAATCACCTATGCTTACATATATACCTTTGTGTGTGTGTGTGAGTGTGAGTGTGTGTGTGTGTGTGTGTGTGTGTGTGTGTAGGCTTACCTATAAAAAAATGAATGACAGCAAATATTCCTAGAGACATGAGAAAAGAATTATGATTATTCTGTTATTATAAGGTACTCATACTATTTGTGAGCAGTACAGTATTATTTGAAAATGAAGTTGGATTAGTTGTAAACATTCAGAGTAAACTCTAAGGCAACCACTAAAAAGGTTTAAAAAGAGTACAATTAATACGCTAAAAAAGGAGAGAAAAGGGAATATGAAATGTTCAGTTAAAACCAAAGGGTCAAAAAAAACAGAAAACAAAAATAGAACAACGACAAGAAATAGAAAATTGTAACACATATGATATACATTAATACAACTATATCAATAATCTCATTGAACTTAAATAGTCTAAATGTATGATTGTCAGAATAGATAAAAAACACAACTATATTTGTCTATAAGAAACCCATTTTAAATATAAGGAAACATACAGATCAAAAGTAAATGGAGAGAGAAAAATAAGCCATGCTAACACTAATCAAATGAAAGAAGTAGCCATAATAAATTTAGTCACAGTGGACTTGAAAGCAAGCAAAGATAACAAAGATAACATGACGATAAAGGGGACAATTCCCCAAGAAAACTCACAATTCTTAACATATATGTACCTAGCAATAAATCATCATATATGTAAGGCATACAGTAAGAAAATTAGACTACTCCTATTACTGGAGACTTCACCATCTTTCTGTCTAAATAGACAGGTCTAGCTGCAGATAATCAGTAAGGATGTAGTTGAATTCAACACCATCAGTAAGCTGTGTATAACTGAAATCTAGTACTTCATCCAACAACAGAATACACCTTTATGAAAATAGATCCCACTCTGGGCTACAAACTACACTTTCACAAATTTAAAAGCATGGAAATCATACAAATGTCTGCTCTCAGACAACAATGGAATTAAATAGAAATTAATAACAGAAAACTCCCAATATTTGAGATATTTCTTTTAATAACATGGTTAAATAATACATGAGTGAAAGAAAAAATCCTGAGAGAAATTAAAACACATTTTGAACAAAATGAAAACAGAAACACAACTTATCAAAATTTGTGGGATATGGCAAAAGTAGTACCTAGAAGAAAATGTATAACCTTGAATACATAGATTAGAAAAGAGGAAAAATCTAAAATGAATAATCTAAGTCTACATATCAGGAAGGTAGAAAAAAAAGGACAGATATATAGTCCAGAGGAAGCAGAAGAGAAATAATAAAAATGAAAGCATAAATTAGTGAAATTGAAAGCAGTAACACATAAGAGAAAAATCAACAACAACAAAAAACTCATTGTTTTATTGAAAGATCAATAAAACTGATAAGGCTCTAGCAAGGGAATTAATTTAAAAAGAGCATAAATTACTAATTTCAGAAATAAAAGGAAACACATAACTACATGTACACTGAAGGATACAAAGGAATACTATGAACAACTCTATGCCTTGATAACCTTCATAAAAACGACCAATTCCTTGAAAGACAAAATGTACCTAAATTCACACAAGAAGAAATACATGACCTGAATAGATTTATATATATGAAAGAAATTGAACAAATAATAACCTTCAAAATAGAGCACCAAACCCAGATTAGTTCACAGCTGAAATTTACTGAACATGTATGAAAGAGATTGTACCAATTCTTTACAATCTCTTTCAAAGGATGAGAAGCAGAGGGAATACTCCTTCTATGAGGCCAGCATTACCCTAATATCAAAACCAGAAAAAGACATTATAAGAGAAGAAAATTATAGACAAATATCTCCATCTGTACAGATGCAAAAATCTTCAAAAAAGTATCAGCAAAACAAATTCAAAAAAAGCTGAGTTCCCATTGTGGCTCAGTGGGTTAAGAACCCAATAGTACCCATGAGGATATAGGTTCAATCCCTGGCCTTGCTCAGTGGGTTAAGGATCCAGTGTTGCCATGGCTGTGGTATAGGCTGGCAGCTGCATCTCTGATTTGACACTTAAGCCAGGAACTTCCATATGTCACAGGTGTAGCTATACAAATAAAAAAAAAAATACAAAAAAAAATCATTTAAAAGTTATAAGTCATTGGGCATTCCCATCGTGGCACAGCAGAAACAAATCAAACAAGGAACCATGAGGTTGCAGGTTCGATCCCTGGCCATGCTTAGTGGGTTGAGGATGGAGCATTGCTGTCAGCTGTGGTGTAGGTTGCAGATGCAGCTTGGATCTGGCATGTCTGTGGCTGTGGCGTAGGCTGGCAGCTGTAGCTTTGACTGGGAACCTCCATCTGCCATGGGTGCAGCCCTAAAAAGCAAATAATAATAATAAAGTTATAAATCATGATCAAGTGTTTTTATCTTTTAAAATCAATCTATCATATCCACAGACTAAAACAGAAAAATCACATGATATCAACATATAAAGAAAAAGCATTTGACAAAACTATACCCATTCAAAAAAAAAAAAAAAAAAAAACCTCTTAGTAAACTTAGGGGAGAACCCTTTCAACCTGACAGAATACATACAAAAACAGTCCTACAGCTAACATGACATGTCACATGTAATGGTGAGAAACTCAGTTTGCCCACTAACATTAGGTACAAGGCAAGGATGTCCCCTCTCACTACTTCTATTCAACTGGAAATTCTAACTAATGCATAAGGCAGGAAAAAGAAGTAAAAGTATGCAAATTTGGATAGAAGACATAAAGCTGTCTTTCTTTGCATATGACATAACTGCCTATGTAGAAAATCTGAAAGAATCAAAAACAACAAAAATTCTTGAAACTAATAAGCAATTATATCAAGATTGCAGGATACTGTGTTTACTATAACAGCAACTACATCAAAGAACAAATGGAATCTGAAATTAAAAGAACAATATCATTTACATTTGTACTCAATAAACTAAAATATGCAGGTACAAGTCTAATAAAATATGTACAAAATCTATGTGTGAAAAACTGCAAAATTCTGATGAGTAAAATAAAAGAAAAGCAAAAATGG
Source organism: Sus scrofa (assembly GCF_054392235.1). Lineage (NCBI taxonomy): Eukaryota > Metazoa > Chordata > Mammalia > Artiodactyla > Suidae > Sus > Sus scrofa. Next base: position 111,556,485 of record NC_139397.1, on the reverse strand, counting down.
AAAGGTATTCCATGTTCATGGATAGGAAAAAATAGTCACATATTTCATGTTCATGGATGGGAAAAAACATTCAATAGTTCTTCCCAAATTGGTCTATAGAGTCGATGAAATCCCAATTAAAACCCAGCTATAATCTTTTTAAGACAGCAACAAACTGCTTCTAAAGTTTATATAGAGAGGGAAAGGGCAACATAATATTGAAGGAGAACAACAAAGTTGGGAGACAGACAATACCTGATCCAAGATTTACTATAAAATTGCAGTAATCAAGAACGAAGATATTGGTAAGAGAACAGACAGATCAATGGAGTAGAACATGAAGCTAAGAAACTGACTCCTATAAATATTGTTTTCTGATCTTTGACAAAGGTGCAAAGGCAATACAACTGAGCAAAGATAGTCTTCAATAAATGTTGCTGGTATATCTGGATATCCACATGCAAATTTAAAAAAAAAAAGACTCTAGACACAAACCTTACACACGTCACAAAAATTAACTCAAAATGAATTGCAGATTTTATGTGATCTAAAGTGTAAATGTAAAACTATAAAATACCTAGAATACATAAGAAAACCAAGATGACCTTGGGTACAGTAAGGCCTTTTTAGAAACAACACCAAAGATGCAATCCATGAAAGAAAGAATTGATAAGCTGCATTACATTAAAATTGAAAATTTCTGCTCTGCAAAAGTCCATATCCAGAGAATGAAAAGATAAGCCACTGACTGAAAGGAAATATTCGCAAAGACCCATCTGATAAAAGGCCATATACAAAGAACACTTTAAAATAAAAAAAAACCAACCCAACTGAAAATGGTTTGAAGGCCTTAAGAGACGTCTCAACAAAGAAGATATACAAATGGCAAGTAAACATATGAAAAGATGCTCCATACCATATGTCACCAGGAAAACACAAATTAAAATAACAGTGAGATTCCACTACACACCTATTAGAATGGCCTAAATTCAGAACATTGACAATAAGAAATGCTGACAAGGAAGTAGAGCAACAGAAACTCTAATTCAACACTAGGGCAAATGCAACATACAGCTCCTTAGAAAGACAATTTGGTGGTTTCTTACAAAACTAAACATACTAATACCATATAACCCAGTAATTGGGCTCCTCCTGGATATTTATCCAAAGTTTTGGAAACTTATGTTCACACAAAAACCTGCACACGTTCTTAGCAGTTTTATTTACAATTGCTAAAACTGGAAAGAAATGAACATGTCCTTCAGTAAGTGGACAAATAAAGTATAATACATCCAGACAATGTAATATTATTTGGCACTAAAAAAAAAATACAAAGTCATGATAAGACACAGATATCTTAACTTCATATCACTATGTGAAAGAAGCAAATGTAAAAAGGCAACATACTGTAATATACCAACTATATGACAACTGGAAAAGGTCTATGAAGTCAATGAGGTCAGCAAAGAGATTAGTGCTTGCCAGGAGTTGGGAGTGAGGAAAGCAAAGAATAGGTGGAACATAGAGGATTTTTAGGTAGTAAAAATATTTTGTATGATACAATAATGGTGGATATGTCACTGTACTTTTGTCCAAACCTATGTAATGTACAATACCAAGAGTGAATCAAAACAAAGACTATAGACTTTGGTTGAGTATGACGTGTCAAAGAATGTTCATCAATGGTAACAAATGTACCACTCTATAGGAGGATGTTCATAATGAAGATGGCTATGCACGTGCGGAGGCAAGAAGGGGATTTTGGTTAACTCTCTGTACCTTGATCTCAATTTCGCCAAAACTGTTTTAAAATATAAAGTAATTTATAAAAAAATTGCAGTGATAAAAGAAAAACTTAGATAACTTTGAAATAAATGCTTCAAACCTGATCTAGCAATCCCAGACATATATGTTTTGAAATTAAAATATGTCTTTGTTATATCAAATTAAAATTATATATGGGAGAAATTTACATTGTAATAAGGTCTTAAAATATTTGCCTCACTTTTAATAGTGATATAAGTATAGTTTAGCCATGACTTACAACATATCTCCAGATACTTACTATTATCAGCCTTTGAGGACATGATATCTTATTCTGTAATAACATCTTGAGAATGTTTCATGGCTCATTATAAGATTTCTCTTTTTACATTTCCACCCCGGAAGAGGTTAGTGTTCAATATTCTCAAGACTAAATGATCCTTCCTTTTTAATTATTTTATGAAACACATAATATGAATTTTACACATTCGTATACAGTTATCCCTAAGTTAAAAGTTTAAAAATACAGCATATATGATTTAAAAAGTATAAATCCCTCGATTAAAATTTTAAAACCTAAACATAAACACTTGTCTGCATCTTTAATTGACTCTCTTTTACTTACACCCAATGTTCTTCAAAAGAATTCCTTCTCCCCTCTCTGGGAAAGTAATGTTGGTCACAGCCATTTTGGAGAGAGTGCTATGAATATCTAGGTTTATGGTGGTTAGGGAGTAAATGGAACATTTCATCTGCTCTTTTAATTATAGCATAGCAGCAGCTTACAGTGAATCCAATTTACTTTCCAAGAAACTTAAGCAAAGGTTAATTTTAATCTAAATCTTTCTCAATTTTCAAATTGCCTTGTTAAACTTAAATTTGTTAAGGAAATATTGCCTTTTAAGTATTTTTAAATACCTTTAAGACTTTTTCTTCAGAAAGCTGCCTACACTCTAATTTTATGGTTAATTTGTTCCTCATATAAACTTCAAAGTCTAGAAGAGAATGATCCTTTTTCTCCTGATTTGTGAGTATTTACTACTATTAATGATAACAGAAGTCTTAATTTGCACTTTGTGATTATAGGCACTTGATTCCAAATTAATTAATAAGTATTTTTAACATGAATTACACAGAACACATACAATGCTCACAGAGTTTTTCAAATTGTTTGGATATTTGCAGCACAATCTTGAAGTTGAAAAAAATCAAACTATATAATTCTGAATTACAAAAATGTTCAATGTCACATGGCTCAATTCATCTTTTTTCTGTAAAACTAGATTTGAAGTACCATTGTATAAAGATGAATGTGCATAACCTAAAAATTCTGTCAAATGTAGGATGTGACAATGTGAAGGGGTGAACTTACTTTTCAAGTCGTATGTACATATTTTTAAAAATACTTTATAAGCAACTATCATATGGTCCACTGTAAAATTAAAGTTTCATGAAATATATTTGTCAGACATTTCCTAACAAGCATATTTCTAAACAAACATATTTGGTTTACGCCATTTAAATGCACCAATGACAGATGGAAAAAACTTTCTTTTCTCTTTGATTTCTTCAGCAGTCCACTGCTTTTATTAGTAGCATACTGTTTACCTCCATGTGTTAGTAGGGTTTTAGTTTTTTTCTTATAGTTTATTTATGTCTCATAGAGTTGTGATCAGAAGATACTTGAGGAGTTCCTGTCGTGGCTCAATGGTTAACGAATCCGACTAGGATCCCTGAGGTTGCAGGTTCGATCCCTGCCCTTGCTCAGTGGGTTAAGGATCCTGCATTGCCGTGAGATGTGTGGTGTAGGTTGCAGACATGGCTCGGATCCTGTGATGCTGTGGCTCTGGCATAGGCCAGCGGCTACAGCTCCAATTCGACCCCTAGCCTGGGAGGCTGCTTGGATCCCACATTGCTGTGGCTCTGGCGTAGGCCAGCGGCTACAGCTCCAATTCGATCCCTAGCCTGGGAGCCTCCATATGCCAAGGCAGCAGCCCAAGAAATGGCAAAAAGACAAAAAAAAAAAAAAAAAAAAAAGGATACTTGATATAATTTTAATTTTCTTAAATTTACCAAAGCTTATTTTCTTGTTTTGTGGTCTAACAATTTATCTACCTGGGAAAAATGTTCAATTTGTACTTGTAAACAACGTGCATTCTGTTTCTTTCAGACAGATATATACAAACATACATGCATACCAATTAAAGAAACAAAAGGAATATCAATTAAATTAAATTAAATTAAATTAAAGGAATCCAAATTGGCAGTAAAGAAGAAGTAAAACTGTCACTTTTGGCAGATGATGTGATACTATACAGAGAAAATCCTAAAGACACTACCAGAAAACTAGTAAAGCTCATAAATGAATTCAGTAATATTGCAGGATACAAAATCAATATACAGAAATCTGTTGCATTTCTATACACTGAAAACAAAGTATTGGAAAGAGAAATTAAGGATACAATCATATTTACCATCGCATCAAAAAGTATAAGATATCTAGGGATAAACCTACCTAAGGAGGCAAAAGACTATACTCTGAAAACTATAAGTCGCTGGTGAAAGAAACTGGGGACCACACAACTAGATGGAAAGATATACTGAGTTCTCGGAGTTCCCGTCGTGGTGCAGTGGTTAACGAATCCGACTAGGAACCATGAGGTTGCGGGTTCGATCCCTGCCCTTCCTCAGTGGGTTAAGGATCCAGCATTGCCGTGAGCTGTGGTGTAGGTCGCAGACACAGCTCAGATCCCACGTGGCTGTGGCTCTGGTGTAGGCTGGCAGCTACAGCTCTGATTAGACCCCTAGCCTGGGAATCTGCATATGCCTCAGGAGCGGCCCAAGAAATGGCAAAAAGACCAAAAAAAAAAAAAAAAGATATACTGAGTTCTTGAATTGGAAATATCAATATTGTTAAAATGACCATACTACTCAAGACAATCTACAGATTCAATGCAATCCCTATAAAAAATATAAAGGGCATTTTCCACAGAACTAGAATAATTTTAAATTTGTATCAAAACACAAAAGACTCCAAACAACCAAGACAGGAGCAGGAATAATCACATTCCCTGACTTCAGACTATACTCTGAAACCATAGGAATCAAGACAGTAGAGTACTGCTATAAAAACTAACACATAGATCAATTGAAGAGGATAAAACCCCAGAAATAAATATGCACATACAGTCATTTAAGAAATGACAAAGGAAACAGGAATATACAGTGGAGAGAAGATAGTTGCTTCAATATGAGATACTGGAAGAACTGGAAAAATACAGGTAAAAGAATAAAATTAGAACATTCTCTAATACAATATACAAAAACAAACACAAAACACAAAATGGACTAAAGACCTAAATTTAAGACCAGGTACTATCAACCCCTAGAAGAAAACATAGGTGGAACACTCTTTGACAAAAATCAAAGCAATATTTTTGGATCCGCCTCCTAAGGTAAATAAAAGCAAAAATATACAAATGGGACCTAATTAAACTTAAAAGCTTTGTACAGCAAAGAAACCATCAACAAAACAAAAAGACAACCTACTGAATGGGAGAAGATATCTGCAAATGATGTGACTGATAAGAGATTACTATCCAACACATGTACAGCTCATACAACTGAACTTAAAAAAACAGCCAATTAAAAAATGGCAGAACAACAGAATAGACATTTTTCCAAAGAAGAAATGCAGATGGCCAATGGGCACATGAAAGGATTCTTAACATCACTAGTCATCTCGGAAATACAAATTAAAGATATTGTCTCATACCTGTTAGAATGGCTATTATAAAAAAGTCTATAAATAAATGTTGGTAGAGAAAAAGGAAGCCTTGTTCACTGTTGGTGGGAATGTAAATTAGTGCAACACTGCAGAAGAGAGTATGGAAGTTTCTCCAAAAGCAAAAAATAGAATTACCACATGACCCAACAATTCCACTCCTGATTATACATACAAAAACAAAAACACTAATTCAAAAAGATATATGCACCCCAATATTCACAGCAGCATTTTCAAAATTGCCAAGACATGGAAACAGCCAAGTGTCTAGCAACAAATGAATGGATAAAGAAAATGTGGTATATATAAATACACAATGGGGACTTCCCATTGTGGTGCAGTGAAAATGAATCCTACTAGGAACCATGAGGTTATGGGTTTGATCCCTGGCTTTGCTTGGTGGGTTAAGAATCTGGCATTGCTGTGAGCTGTGGTGAAAGGCTGCAGATGTGGCTCGGATCCCACGTTGCTGTGGCTGTGGTGTAAGCCAGCAGCTGTAGCTCCGATTCAACCCCTAGCCTGGGAACTTCCATACCACCCGTGAAGTCAATAAAATAAATAAATAAATAAATAAAAACCCACAATGGAATACAACTCCTCCTTCTGTTTCCTTCCAGGAGTTTTGTGGTTAAAATCTTAAATTCAGTCCTTAATCAGTTTTGAAGTGAATTTTGTACATGGTATAAGAGTGGAATTCAGGTTCAATTGGATAATCAGTTTTCCCAGTATCACTTATTGAAGAGAATATTCTTTCCCCATTGTATATTTCTGGATTCTTTTTTGAAACTTAATTAACCGTCCATGCAAGGATTTAATTGTAGACTTTCTTTTCTGCTTCATTGCTCTGTAAGTCTATTTTTATCCCATCACCACATTATATTTATTGCTAAATCTTTGTATGATAGTTTGATATCAGGAAGCATGATGCCTCCATCTTTGCTCTTCTTTCTCAAGACTGCTTTGACTAATCAGAATGTTTCGGTGGTTCCCCATGAATTTTAGCATTTTTTTGTCTATTTTTTGAAAAATACCATAGGAATTTTGATAGGGATTGCATGAAATCTATAGATCATTTTGGGTGGTATTGACATTTTAAAAATATTCATTCTTCCAATCCATGAACACAGAATAGTTTTCCATTTATTTATGACTTCTTCAACTTATTTCATCAAGGTTTTGTAGTTCAGCACACAGAACTTCCACTACTTGATTAAATTTATTCTAGAGCATTTTAATATTTTAATGCTATTGTAAATAATATTAATTTCTTAATTTTTCCTTCCAGTAGTTCACTGCTAGTGTACATCAATGCAACTGACATTTGTATACTGAGTTTGTACCCTAAAACTTTACTGAATCATTGATTAATTCTAACAGAGTTTTTTTTTGGTAGAATCTTCAGGGTTTTCTATAAATAATATCATGCCACCTGCAAACAGAGATCATTTTAATTCTTCCATTCCAATTTGAATGATTTATTTTTCTCACTTAATTGCTCTGGTTGGGACTTCCACAAATATATTCAATAAAATTGGTTAGAGTGGGCACTTTTATCTTGATCCTGATTTTAGGGAAAAGCTTTCACATTTTTACCACTGAGTGTGATGTTAGTTATGGTCTTTAGTTACAGAATGCTATGTTAGTCATGTCCTTCTTTTTTTTTTTTTTTTTTTTTTTTTTTTTTTTTTTTTGTCTTTTTGCCATTTCTTGGGCCACTCCCATGGCATATGGAGATTCCCAGACTAGGGGTCTAATTGGAGCTGTAGCCACTGGCCTACGCCAGAGCCACAGCGATGTGGGATCCGAGCCATGTCTGTGACCTACACCACAGCTCACGGCAACGCCGGATCCTTAACCCACTGAGCAAGGGCAGGGATCGAACCTGCAACCTCATGGTTCCCTAGTTGGATCCATTAACCACTGAGCCACGACGGGAACTTCAGTCATGTCCTTTTTTATGTTGAGGTATATTCATTCTATACCTACTTTCTTGACAGTTCTATTATGAAACAATGTTGATTTGATCAAATGCTTTCTCTGCATACTGATTTAATCTCCTTGTTAGCAATTGGTCTATTCAAATTTTCTACTTCATAATTCAGTGTTGGTAAGTTGCAGGTTTCCAGAAATTTAACCATTTTCTAGATTGTCCAACTAGTTTTCATATAACTGTTCACAGTAGTCTCTTATAAACCTTGGTATTTCTGTATTATCAGTTGTCTGATTACCACCTCCTTTTTCACTTATTTTTGAGTCTTCTCTCTTTTTTCTTATATGATCTAGCTAAGATTCTGTCAACTTTCTATCCCTATTCAAAGAATCAGCTCTTAGTTTAATTGATCTTTCTATTGTCTTTCTAGTCTCTATTATTTTTATATAAAATTAAAAATTTTGTTTTTTAAATATTTTAATTCTTTAATGTTGTTGAAATATGGTTTATTTACAACACTGTGTTAGTTTATATAATACTGTGTTATCTCATAATTCTACTCTCCAGAATCAGGTTCCCTGAATTCAGCCTAAACTACAAAGCTAGAGTCATCAAAACCATATGGTACTGGCACAAACACAGAAATATAGGCCAGTGGAACAGGATAGAAAGCCCAGAATCAAACCCACTCACCTACAGTCAACTAATCTATTGCAAAGGATGCAAGAATATGTAATGGAGAAAAGACTGCCTGTTCAATAAGTGGTACTGGGAAAACTGGACAGCCACATGGAAAAGAATGAAACTAGAACACTCCCTAACACCACACACAAAAAATAAACTCAAAATGGATTAAAGACCTAGATAGAAGACAGATACTATAAAAGTTATAGAGGAAAACATAGGCCAAACACTCTCCGACATAAATAACAGCAATATCTTCTCAGATCCACCTCCTAGAGTAATGACAATAAAAACAAAAATAAACAAGTGGGACCTAATCAAACTTAAAAGTTTCCACACAGCAAAGGAAACCCTAAACAAAACAAAAAGACAACCCACAGAATGGGAGAAAATCTTTGCAAATGAATCAACCGAGAAGGGATTAATCTCCAAAATTTATAAACACCTCCTACAGCTCAATACCAAAAAAACAAACAATCCCATCAAAAAATGGGCAGAAGATATAAACAGACAATTCTCCAAAGAAGACGTACAGGTGGACAAAAAACACATGAAAACATGTTCAAGGTCACTCATTCTTAGAGAAATGAAAATCAAAACCACTATGAGGTACCACCTTACACAGACCAGAATGGCCATCATCAAAAAGTCTAAGTAAACAGTAAGTGCTGGAGAGGGTGTGCAGAAAAAGGAACCCTATTACACTGTTGGTGGGAATGTAAATTGGTGCCTCCACTGTGGAAAACAGTATGGAGATGCCTCAGAAAACTAAAAATAGAATTACCGTTTGATACAGCAATCCCACTCTTGGGCATCTATCCAGAGAAAACCATGACTCGCACAGACACATGTACTCCAATGTTCATTGCAGCACTATATACAATAGCCAAGACATGGGAACAACCTAAATGTCCATCGACAGAGGAGTGGATCAAGAAGATGTGATCCATATACACAATGGAATATTACTCAGCCATTAAAAGGAAAGAAATAACAGCATTTGTAGCAACACAGATGGACCTAGAAATTATCATGCTCCGTGAAGTCAGTCAGACAATGAGACACCAGCATCAAATGTTTCACTGACATGTGGAATCTGAAAAAAGGACTGACTGAACTTCTTTGCAGAACAGATACTGACTCACAGACGTTGAAAAACTTATGGTTTCCAAATGAGACAGGTTGGTGTGGGGGGATGTGCTATATGTATTTTCTATATGTATAAAATTAAACTATCATATTCCTGTGATAAATATAGTTATTATAAATGACTTATTATATAATGACTTTGTATATATATTATGTATTATACAATGACTCTTTTTTACAAATTTTGTCTTAATGCCTATTTTCTCTGATATAAATATACCTATCCCCACTTTCTTCTGACTTCTATTTTCATAGAATATCTTTGACTATCCCTTTGCTCTTAGTCTATGAGTGGCCTTAAAGTGACATGAGTCTCTTGTGGACAGCATATAGTTGACTCTTGTTGGTTTTAAATTAATTTTTTGTTATTTATAAAATTATTTATGAAATCTTATTATAAAATTATTTATAAAATTAATAATTTTTTAAAAAATTCATTCAGCCACTCTAGGTCTTCTGATTGGACAATTAAGTCCACTTAAAATAACTATTGCTAGGTATGGATTTAATTTTGCTATTTTATTGCTTTTTGGCTTTTTTGTAGCCTTTGTTCCTTTCTTTCTCTCTTGTTATTTTCCTTTGTAATTCCAGGATTTTCTGTCTTAGTAGGATAGATTATTTTCTCTTTATCTTTTGTGTACCTACTGTATTATTTTGTTCTGTGGTTATTGTGAAGACTACATAAATCCTCTTATTGTTATAATAGCCTATTTTAAGCTTATAACAAGTTAACTTTTTTTCTTCCTTTTCTTTTTAGGGCCACATCTATAACATACGGAAATTCCAGGGCTAAGGTTCAGATTGTATCTGCAGCTACCGGCCTATACGCCAGTCACAGCAATGCTGGATCTGAGCCACATAGGTGACCTATGTAGCAGTTTGCAGCAATGACTGATCATTACTTAACCCAGTGAGTGAAGCCAGAGGTTGAACCCATATCCTCATGGACACTATGTCAGTTTCTTAACTTGCCGAGCCACAATGGGAACTCCAAGTAACTTTAAATACTTACAAAAGCTCTAAATTTTTAAATCTCCCTTCACATTTTATATTTTTGAAGTAATTACATGTTTTTATATCCCATAAACATTAATGAATTTTTATACATTTAATACATTTGTCTTTCAACTTTTATACAATTGTAAGTGATTCACCCACTATCATTACAACATTAAAATACTCTTAAATATATATTTATCTTTACCAGTGAGTCTTTTACTTTCGCATGTTTTCACATTACTAATTACTGTCCTTTATTTCAGCATGAAGAACTCCCTCCAACATTTGTTGTAAGGCTGGACTTTTATTTGGGAAATTTTCTCTCTCCTTCAATTCCAAAGAACAACTTTGCTGGGCAGAGTATTCCTGACTAAAATATTTTTTTTCTCTTTCAACAACTCAAATACGTCATCCCACTCCCTTCTGGCCTATAAAGTTTCCATTAAAAATCCACTAATAATACTATGGTGGTTCCCTTACAAATGGCAAATTGCTTTTTGCTTGCTGCTATTTAGATTCTCTTTAACTTCTGATAATTTAATTACAATGTATCTTTATGTAAGTCTCTTTGGATTTAACTTTTATGATCCTCTTTGGTCTTCCTATAGTTAGATGGATGTTACTTTTGTAGATAAGAGGACTTTTCAGCCATTATCTTTGAATACACTTCATGCCCCTTTCTTCTCTTTCTATGACGTATATACTACATATATAGGTCTATTTGACATTTCCCATAAGTTCATTAAATTACCTTTACTCTTCTTCATTCTCTTTTTACTTCTCTGGTTGGATGAATTCCACTGCCCAGTCTTTGACCTATATAAGGCATATATAGGTCTATTATACTGCCTATATAGGTCTATTTGATGTTTCCCATAAGTTCATTAAGTTATCTTTACTCTTTTTCATTCATTCTCTTTTTACTCCTCTGATTGGATGAATTCCACTGCCCAGTCTTCAATTTCATTGATCCGTTTATTTAATTGATTTAGTATGCCATTAAAATTCCCAATTGAATGTTTAATTTGCTTAGTATATTCTTCAGCTCTGCGATTTAATTTTTAATGTTTTCTATCTCTATTGATAGTCTCAATTTGCACTGCTCTCCTTATCTCAGTGAGCATCTTATGACCATTCTGAACTCTCCTTTAAGTAAAGCGCTCATCTGTATTTCATTAGGCTCAATTTCTGAAGAGTTATCTTCTTCTTTCATTTGGAACATATTCCCTCATTTCTTCATTTTCTTTGAGTATCTGTGCTATTTTTGCAATTTGATATAACAGCCATCACTCTCAGCCTTAACAGACTGGTTTCATATACAATATGAGCCTCATTAATCACTCTGGCCTGAACTCCTGGCTGCCTATCAAACCCTTGGAACTGTCCTCGCCATTAGCTTTGTTCTCAGTGGCTCCTATTAGTTGAAGGTACCTCAAGACCCAACACTGTCCCAAAGGTATGGGAAATCCCCATAAGCCTGTTCAGGCTCCAAAAGGACTACTAATTGCCTTTCCTTTCAGCACCCCAATTCAGGTTAACTGGAAGCTGACTTTAAGGCAGGAGCTGGGAAAGACACTATGTTTGACATGCAGTCTAAAGCCTATCTGGGAGAAACTAGATGCTGGGTGTTTTTGCTTACTTAGCCTTGTATTGAAAAAGAGGGAACAGTTCAATGGGAGTACTTCATGCCCAAAGAGAACTGCCTCTTTGTTCTCTGTGGTCCTGGAGAGACCCATAAATGCCAAGTCCCATCAATTCGCAGAGCTGAGTTATTTGGGAACCAGTTCCTAAGGTGGCAGCCTTAAAGGCTAGCCTGCTAGATGTATATAGTCCAAACCTTTCACACCTTAGGGAGAAGCTAGGAATTGGAGGTTCTCTCAATTTGTATGGTGCTATGCCAAGACAATGGGTTTATGGTGACAGTGTGTCTCAGCCTTTCCTACCCATTTCAATGTGGATATTTTCTGAATCACATGATATGCAGGAATCCCTCAGCTAATTTCTACATTTCTCTCAAAGGGAATCCATCTGTGTATAGTCATGTATTAAATATATCCATGGGAGAAGGGCAATTCAGGAGCCTCTTATGTCAATCTTGGTAATGTTTTTCATAATTTTCTCAATTATGGACTTGTGGTATTCTTTACTGCAGTGTGTTTCAACTGCTGCTCTTGTGATAATTGCCAGAAAATTCTAACTATTGTTAATTTATCAAAGGAGATATAAACAATATCTCTGTTCAGGATTCTTATGAGATTAGAAAAATACACATAAGCAATTGGTAAATGTTATGTACTTAATAAAAAGATATATTATCTATTTTAAAATTCTTATTACATGATGATAATCACTATAAGAATATTAAAAAATATAGGCAAAATCGAGATAACTGGTAATCACATAATCCAAAGATAAACACTGATAATATTTTGTAAATCTACACTAATTATCTGATCATACAGTAGTTATTACAGTTATCTAGTTTTATATATAGTTATATAGACCAAATAAACAAAAAAGTTCAATTATTTTTTATATCACTTTTAAAATAGCATTTTATTTAGTCATTACATGCTTTCTTATGAATTATATTATCTGTTAATAAATATATCATTTTATGCTCTTCATTTCATAAATTCCATCTTTCAAAAACATCTTTTAATATAACAGATTTGGAGCTAAACAATAACCACACACCTAATATCATAACCAAAAGTTAGCTTTAAATATAATGGAAGGTTTATCTTGACATTTTTAAGTGAAATTTGTGGAGGAATGAAATATTCTAGAGGAGCTAGAAAGATAATATATTTCATTTGTTTAATCTGTTTTTCCCCCCAGCTTCATGAGATGAAAACTTAAATAAATTTCAATTCTTTTTTAATACAGTTATTTGATGCTCCAAATTTCCCTCTAGGTATATTTACCTATATTCTATAAGTTTTATTATCACTTTGATATGAATGTTTCTGTCCTTCCAAAATTTGTATGTTGAAATCCTAACCCCCTAGGCCATATTATTAGGAGGTGGGACATTTGGGAAGTGATTATGCCCAAATGATTATGAAAATGAGTGAAACGCTCATGAATAAATTTATTACCATTATAAAAGAGGCTACAGGGAGACCCATTGTTATTTTGGCCTACTTTACAGTGAAAAAATGGCCATCTAAGAACCAGGAAGAGTATCCTCACCACATACCAAATCTTCTAGCTCCATAACCTTGGACTTCCCAACCATCGGAAGTGTGTGAGAAATAATTTAGAAGTCACTCAGTGCATAGAATTTTTGTTATAGCAGTCTGATCACATTAAGCAGATGGAGATATTTATTTTTATTAAGCTCTACATATTTTCTAAGTGCCACTGTGATTTCAACATTGACCCTTAGGTTATTTAGACGTATATGTTTTTTAATATCTAAATCTTCAAGAGACAAGATAATATAGTTTGACTTTTTAAAATTCAGTTTTATAATCTAATAAATAAAATGTTTATGCCATTTACATTTTGTATGATCATAAATGTAATGGATTTTATAACTTCCACATTGTATTTCTTTTTATTCCTCCTTCTTTTTGGATTAAATAAAATTTTAATGATTTATTTTTGTTTTTATAGTATCAGTTATTTAACTCTATCTTACGTTATAATTGTTTTGGTAGTTAGCCTAGAGCTTACAACATGAGCCTTTGATTTACTTAAATAACATTTTCATTTAATGCCTTTAATATGTCTGAAATAACAAAAAGCTTGCAAACGTTTAGTCCCATTGAACTTCTCTAACCGTTTGTGCCACTGTCATCATATATATTTGTCAATGTTAAAAATCCATAAGACATTATTATTATTGCTCTTTTAAATAAACAATTTTTCATTGATATTTATAAAATAATTTACCTCATCCTTTCTCAAGCTCCTCACTCCTTCCCATAATTTTAATTTTTTAAATATTTCTTGAATATTATTTCCATTTTAAGAACTTTTTTTTGGTAATGCATGTCTGCTGGATATGTATTTTTTTCTAAATACATTTTATCTAAAAATGGTATTTTATCTAAAAATACCATTATTTTGCAGTTGTTTTAAAGACTATATTCACCAGCTACTGGAGTCTAGATTGGTATTTTTTCCCTTAAATACTTTAAATATCTCTTTCCATTATCATCTAGCTCCATATTGGCTTTGTAATATTATCTACCAGGCTTAATTTTGCTCTTTTGAAGATAATATGCCTTTTATATTTGCTGCTTTTAAGAGTCACTCTTTGTCTCTGATATCCAGAAATTTGGCCAAGGTGTAGTGTTGTTATTTATCTTCCATGAGATTTACTGAGATTCTTGGATCTCAGCTGGAACCTTTCATTACATAAAAAATTCTTGCCCCCAACCCTTGTCCTTTTCTTCTTCTTTTTTTTTTTTTTTTTTAAGTATTGCTTCTGGACCATTCTCTCTTCTCTCCTTTTGGGACTCAAATTACATGGTGTGAGACAGTTTCAGTATATAACACAAACATCTCTCATCCTTTTTTGTTAGTTCAACTTCTGACTATTTCTCAATTTGGATACTTTGCATTAAACTATTTTCAAGTTCATTTGATCTTATGCTTTTATCAGTCATTATTATATGCATTCAAAGAGTTCTTAAGGTTAATAATGAATATTTAATTGTAAAATATCCATTTGATTATTTCTATAAATTTGAATTCCTTTTGAAATTATCCACTAACTCCATATTTTCCTTATTTTATTTTGTATGTAATAAGATATAGAAGCTCTGTATTATTGTATCTTCCTCTAAAGAATGTTGCCTTTTTTTGGGGGGGGAGGCATTTAATAGAAAAATTGATTACCTTAATATTGCCAAAGATTGGCTATAGACTTTGTTTTAACTTTGCACTTATTGCTAGAGTATGCAATGTGCAGCCTCTGAAATCTCTGCTCAGTCTTCTAGCCTCCCAGAGAATCTTTGAAGTTTATTCCTGAATATACTTAGGGGATTTTTTGATAAATAATTGGGATCTCCCCTTGGTGACTTGTCTCCCAAAATATCAACTGTTTTGGCAACTTTTGACCCTAATTTGCATTTCCTCCGTCCAGAAAAACCATAGTTTTCTACAACTGGTTTCTTTACTTGCAATGCAGTTTGGAAACGTCTTTAAGGAGAATAATGAATTAAATGTGGGATCACATAAGTATTTTCCATTTTGGGGTGCTCCCTGATGCCTGTAATCAAATTTTAAATATATTTTGTCTTGCTTTCACAGTTATATGGGTTGAGAGGTTAAAAATTCATGCTGGCCAAGACTAAAAGTTCTAAGTGGTATTATTATTATTATTATTATTATTTTTGTCTTTTAAGGGCTGCACCCATGGCATATGGAGGTTCCCAGGTTAGGGGTCCAATCAGAGCTGTGTCTGCAACCTACACCACTGCTCACAGCAATGTTGGATCCTTAACCCACTGAGCGAGGCCACGGATCAAACCTGTGTCCTCTCGTTAACCACTGAGCCATGACAAGAACTCCTGGTATTACTTTTTTTTAAGTTTTATTTTTGTTGTTGTTGTTGTTTGCAAATAGAGAAAATATGACTAGGGGTTATTTATTCCTTATTTTTTTTATAATTTACAAATGAGGTATCTGTGCCTGGAGTTTTCTTAGAAGGAAGAATTTTTAACTGATGATTCAGTACCTTTAATAGATACAGTATAATTCCGATGTCCTTTTCATTTTTGTATCTGCTTTGATTAGTTTCTTTTTCTATAATTTTATCCTATTCATCTACATCGTCAATTATTTTTAGAATAAAGTTATTTATATTTTTTATGGTTTTTTTTTGGCACTTAGGATCTGTGGTGAAATCCCACTGCCAACAATAGAAATTTTATTATTTTATTTATATTGCAAATAACAACTTTTCATTTATCCAGTCTCTGTTTATTATATTTGTTAGCATCTTATCAGTTTCATGTACACATTTACTATTTTTCTTCCTACTTCAATATTAATTTCATCAGTTGTCTTACACTCTAGAATGTAGTTTTTATATAACTCACTTTTCCTTTTTTCTATTCTTATGTACTTAAAGTTATAAAATTTACATCCAGCCAAGATAAACAGAGTCAATATTTATTCTCCTATTTAAACAACTCAAAAATCATAAAAAAATATGAAATTGACTTTAAGTAACTGGACATTAGGTAATAATAACTCTGAAAGAAATAAAAAGTAAATGATGAAATTAGCCCTATCCTTACTTCAACTTACTGTAGAGAAAGCTTCTAGTCAGCAGCAAGGGAAAAAGGAGACCAGGTAAAATTTGAAGCAATCCCTACAACAAAGAATCAGAACTGAGACTCTGAAAAAACCAGGGTAGCTAGAGCTGACAGAACAGAATACCAAGAGTAGAGTTGCTATGCAGGAAAAAATATTTGTAGATCCACAGTGGAGCTCTTTATATTCAGTGGTATATAGACTATCACATACATATAATGGAACTTACCAGAGACTGTGCAAGGAACCACACAAAAAGTATCAATGGTATGAATATGCATCAATACCTGGAACTCACATAAGAACAGGACTAATGAATGTTTCCATTAACCAGACTGAAAAAAATCTTATATTTATGGTTCATTGAGGAGGTCTTAAACCAGAACCCTGAGTGAGGAATAATTAGCTCTACTTAAATGCTACTCTGTACCATCCTACAAAGAGTAAAAGAACTAGTTGATGGGATAAAAGAGTTTCCAACTAACTAAGGACAAATCTTATGAATATTTAAAGTCAAACATATATATCCAGTTTCTAATTGTAAAATTATAATGTCTGGGATCACTCAAAAAATAATTAGGTATTCAAAAAATCAAGAATACATAACTAATAATGATGAGATAAATACTACAGATGTAATGTAAAACAAAATTAATATAATTAACACTGCTATATGTTATATATGAAAGTTGTTGAGATAAATCCTAAGACTTCTCATCATGAGGAAATTTCTTTTTCTTTTTCTTTTCTATCTATGAGAGACAATGAATGTTCATTTTTGGTAACCATTTCATGATGTATGTTAAGTTGAATCATTATGCTGTACAATTTCAACTAATACAGTGATATATATCAATCCAAGCTCAATAAAACTGTAGGGAAAAGGGAAAATAAAGACATTTTTAGATATATCTGTATGCAGAGAAGTTACTTTGTTTCAATTAATTATTTTTAATAAAAATACATGAGAATGCCTTCTAACATAATGAAAAATCTAGAAATATAACCAAGAAAGCTAAGGGATCTTCAAAAGTACAGATTCAAATTAGATGTGAGCAATAATTTTTTTTTTTATCATGGTAGGCACAAACATTCCTAGAAAACAATCAAGTTAGGATACTTAACAATTGTGTGATTAAATGATAAGCTGTAGAAGTCAGTCACCTGACATTTCTTTAATAAGAAACAAAAAAGGAATCCATTAAAAATTCAGGGTAAATAGTTTTTTTAAGAGAACCATGGTCCTTAATGGCATGATTCTTTTTTTTTTTTTTTTGTCTTTTTGGGGCCGCACCCAAGGCATATGGAGGTTTCCAGGCTAGGGGTCCAGTTGAAGCTGAAGCCACCAACTCACACCACAGCCACAGCAACTCCAGATCCTTAATCCACTGAGCAAGGTCAGGGATTAAATCCACATCCCCATGGATACTAGTTGGGTTCGTTAACCACTGAGCCACAACGGGAACTCCAATGGCATGATTCTGATAAACTAATGCAGTTTTATGAGATTAAAGTCCATTGACCTCGATATTTGAAATATTTTCTTTCAATAGTTTTTTTTTTTTTTTCACAGTCTTACTTGTAATATTTGGTTCTTCAGTGAATAATATTTATAAAGGGATATAATTATGAAAGCTATTTATTATATTTTAAATATTCTGAATCAATAAGTAGACAACATGAAAAAGACCTAATTGTAGATATAAAAAAATTTTTGAAGGAGAATGTGAGGACACTAATACCATAACTGAAGGGTAATAAATTAAACAATAATGTCTGAAGCAGATAGATAAAGAATTAAAGTTTAAATATAGTTTTTTAAATTGTGAGTATAACCAATAAAAATACACTGGCAGTTTTCAGTTAAGGCTCTTTTAGACATATCATCATGATAAATAAAATATTATATATGAGAAATTTCTGAAATAATGAGTAATATGCAAATTACTTTTATATGTATATTTTATTTCTGTTTTTCATCATTTTCTAAATATTAGTGAACCTGTTTCTTGATTACCTGACTAGTTTAAACTCATCACCTCGTTTAACCTTATGGTAACTGTATGCACCACCGTTCATCTATGCTGATTTTGTGTTATACACTGTGCTTAGTTTAGTATGAGACGGCATATGAAGTGTTCCGGTTAAGCTCACAGACTCTGCAGTAAGATTACCCAAATAAATCCTTGGCTCTATCATTTAGTACCTTTTGTCTTTAAGAAGTTGTTGTGCCTTATTTCCTTATCTCTAGAAAAGTGTTAAATGAGCTAATAGGTAATGCAATTAGAAAAGTACCTGCCATGTATTAAGATCTATGTGAGTATTAGCTACTATCATTGCTCTACTATCATTATTATAACTCTTATTACATGACTAAATCTTCCTTTTTCTACCCCAGAAAACCAACCTGAACTCACAGTATCTGTGCAGTCACTGTAATTTTTGATATTGGCATTAGAAAATGGCTGTAATTTAATTGAATAACTAATGGATGAGCAAGGAAGACATCTGAATCTAACTCTAGTTCTAACATTGAAATTCAGGGTATAACATTTAAGAAATTCACCTAACCTTTAACTGTATCAGAAAAAAAAAAGTAACTAAATAGTATCTGTCCTAGCTAATCCATAAAATATAAAAGAGATCAAAACTGATTTTTTTAAAAAAATCTCATTTGTGCCATGGCAAAGCAAAATAATTTGTGACATCGTACATATAGTAGTATTTGAGTTATAACTTGATCATTACAAATGACTTATAAGGGAAAGCAAATTACCACAGATAGGAAGTGTAGACCAGAAATCATAATATATGGTATTCAAAACCTACCATTCAATTTACATATTGTGTAAACATTCACAAGATGAATAATCACTGTAACCTCAATAACCTCATTAATAAAGGCATAAGTCTACTTACCTGCCTCTGTAAGAAGGTTGTGAGAGTCTCATGAAACCAGAAAATAAACTGAAATTTACTTTTATTTAAATATATTAAACCAATAAAACTTGTTATAAATATGGTTTTTTGAACTCAATCAGTTTTTATTAGACAGATATGGATGGATCCACACACAAATAGTATTATTTCTGCTTCTAGAATATTTAAAATGTCATTATTAAACTTCATGTTACAAAAGTATATCACCATATACAGAAATAAATATCACATTTGGAAATGTGTGGATATACATAAGGAGCATAACACATTAAATTATTTTCAACTTTAATAATATTAATTTACTGAAAATACAGTGCAGTTTTTTGTGTGCCTATTTCTGTCAAGTAGTTGTCTTTAATGTCCTGTCAAGGAAATTTATTTATCTGTTTAAAAAATTAATGCTTTGGAAACTTAAGTCAAAGATGTCAATACAATGCTACATGACAATACATTTTATTTTTCTTCATTTCTTTTACCCTTTGCCTTTGATTAAACTAGGTAAAGCATGTTGCCTAGGAATTGGTAGTTTCATCAAATTACCATATTTCAAGAAGGTACATGTTATTATCTCAAAGTCTATGTCCTCACAAAATTCGTATGTTGAAATCCTAATGCCCAAGTTGGTCATGCTAATTCATGGAGACTCTGGAAGATGTTTAAGTCATAAAGGAGGAGTCCTAATGAATGACATTAGTGCCTTATAAAAGAGACTTCAGAGAAAACTCTAGCC
Organism: Sus scrofa; assembly: GCF_054392235.1. Classification (NCBI taxonomy): domain Eukaryota; kingdom Metazoa; phylum Chordata; class Mammalia; order Artiodactyla; family Suidae; genus Sus; species Sus scrofa. The sequence goes on along the minus strand of NC_139397.1, from coordinate 111,536,253 downwards.
TGAATAATTTATAACACAGTGAGGAGTCAGCAGCTATAAATCATAAATTGGAAGAGGGCCCTCAACCAAATGCAATCATAGTGGCACCTTTTTCTTGGATTTCCCAGCCTCCAGAGCTATGAGAAAAAAAATGTCTGTTTTTTATAAGCTACTCAGTCTGTGGTGCTTTGTGATGGTATCCCAAACAGACTAAAACAGTATGTAACATAAATCAAAGAAATAATAAATTGGTTTTCACACCAACAAACTTATAGGATGGGGGAAAATGATGGTTATATTTCCATGAAATCAAATCTGAATCCTTACAAAACTATTAAGAAAATAAACATTTCAAGTCTTTGGCTCTCTTAAAGTTTCTAAATCTTGAACTTAAACATAAATGTGATATAGGGGCCAAAAACAATATTATATACATTTTGATAATAGGAGATGTGTGCACAGAGCAAAAGCTAATAAATATAGTTAATATAAACATAAGTGCATGTATATAGCACTTTCTTTACTAATATTAGAATAAATATTTAACAATTTTTCAGATGTGATTTATGGACACCACATAAATACATGTTTCCAAAAGTTAGAAACCATTGAAAATAAAGCAAAAATAGAAAATACTAGTTTTCCTAGTAATCTAGAACACGGGTTGGCAAACTACAATCTACAGGAGAGCAGCAGTCCTACTGGAATACAAGCCATGCCCGTTTGTATATGCCTTGCTTATGGCTTTTATCACACTAGAAGGGCACAACTGAGTAGCTATAAGAGAGACAGTATGTCCCCCAAGCAGAAAATATTTACTCATTTAGAGAAAGTTTTCACATTTCTGATCTAGAAGTCATATGTGATTTCAGAGATTGTATACACCCATAAACACAAAACATTCACCAGTAAGAGCATTTCAAATACAAAATAAAAATATTTCTTTGGAATAAAAAAATATTTTCCTCCTTCTTCCAGTGCTTAGAAAGAAAGAATAAGGGATTAGAAGATCCAGATACAACTGAGCAGAAAAACAAGCTACATTTACTTGGCCTGGTGGACCAGGAGATTATCCCAATGGGTAATTTACATCAGAGAAAAATGAGCTCTTTAGTAAAATAGAGAATTTTACTTGTGAAAGTGAATTTAGGAGTTCCCAACGTGGTGCAGCAGAAACAAATCCAACTAGGAACCATGAGGTTGCGAATTCCACTCCTGGCCTCAGCTCAGTAGGTTAAGGATCCGGTGCTGGCATGAGCTGCGGCTTGGATCTGGTGTTGCTGTCATTCTGGCGTAGGCCAGCGGCAATAGCTCTGATTTGACCCCTAGTCTGGGAACCTCCATATGCCGCCAGGTGTGGCCCTAAAAAGGACAAAAGACAAAAAAAAAAAAAAAAAAAAAAAAAAAAACAGGAAGAAAGAAAGAAAAAAAGTGAATTTAGTGACTTTCATAGTATTTATGAATGGCTTCTGCTTATATTTTCATATAGTAAACCCAGGAAGAAGAAATTCAACAGAAAAAATACAGTCATAAATAGTAATTCAAAAATTCCCAAACACAAACTCTCAAAAGAAGAAATGTTTCATATATGTATATATATATATATATATATATATATATATATATATATATACACATATACTTTCATTAAAGAAAAAGTAGCCAAGAGAAAGTTTGACAAAGGCATGAGGATAGTCTGAATTCCTTCCACTTGACCTTGCCCCTCGTATAGCTAGGGAATGCTATGACAAAAGGATAGTTTAGTTTAGTTTAGTGTGACCCTATTGCAGTGAAGCTGAAAGAGCTTGTTATTTATTCCTAGAGATTCACCTTGATACCAATTCCTATAGGAAACCTGTTGGGCTACTTGGAAGTACTCATGATCAACATTAGAAAGCATGTTTTCACATACTGAAAGACTTACTGAAACAAAGGTAGACTCCTCAGAAATGACCCTTTCTAAAGTTCCATGTCCACAAAGCTAAACGTGTAAATGTAGAAACATTCTTTGAATAGATTTGAAATCATGACTTTTTTAACAGAACAACTATTACCACTTACAAATTTATGGAAAAGAAAGATTGATATATGCAGATAATTCACATAATATTAATTGTACTTCTTTTACATCATTTTTAATGATTCCAGATTATTCAGTCATACAGGTATCTTAATCTACTTGATTTCTCTTCATAGAAAAAAATAAGTTTTTATTCACCAATATAAACAATGTACCACTGAATAATCTTGCGATTACTGTAAGTAGACCTACAGCTAATGGCTATATGAACTAAAGAGGCTTTTTTTTTTTTTTTTTTTTTTTTTTGCCATTTCTTGGGCCGCTCCCGTGGCATATGAAGGTTCCCAGGCTAGGGGTCGATCGGAGCTGTAGCCACCGGCCTACGCCAGAGCCACAGCAACGCTAGATCTGAGCTGCGTCTGCAACCTACACCACAGCTCACGGCAGCGCCGGATCCTTAACCCACTGAGCAAGGCCAGGGATCAAACCCACAACCTCATGGTTCCTAGTCGGATTCGTTAACCACTGAGCCACGATGGGAACTCCCTAAAGAGGCTTGTGATAGGTATTTTCAAGCTGTTCTCCAGAAATATTTATTACACCACTCTGTAGCATCAACAATGAGCAAAGATACTTGTTTCCCTATACTCATGGAATGATGCAGTCAGAAAGAAAAGTTATTAAGCCAGTAGTCAAAATATAAAAAATAATTATACAACTTAGATATAATAATACTGAGTCAAGTACATAACACTAATGTCATGCTAAAATTTTATAAAAGGCAAAGTTATTAAACTTAAAATACAACTTGTAAAAAGCCTTGAAATAGAAGTCAGAATTAGACTTGGCAATTAGAGAGCAATGTTGTTAGAATTTATCTTCATTTAAAGGTATTTTCATATCAATGTAGCATATTAATAACAATGGTGTCTTACTTAGTAATTTATAATTATAAAAGTATATTTATAATGCACAAGCACAAGAACATAAAGAAATGAGAATCAATGCTGAGCTATTATAGGAAGCTTTGGGGCATTTTGTTTAAATCTTAATTCATAAAGATCTAAATATAATGGATAATAAAGAGCAGTGTGTTTACAAACTAGTTAACCTAACCTCACTAGTCCTTGATTTCCTCATAATATGCAATGAGAATTACAGCATATCTCACATACTAATATAAGTACATTAAATAAAGATAATGCATACATATCTTTAGTATAGCATCTCTTCTAAAATTATTAAATTATATTCCATACATTTCTATAACTCTCTACATGAACTATATCATTGATTCTTACAAAAATTGTTTTGGGTTAAGTATTATGATCATCCACATCTTACTGATGACAGAGCCAAAGCCTAAGTAGATTAATTGGTGAGATCATATAGCAAGGGGGTAGTGCTGCCTAAGTCGACTATCGGGTCTGATTTTAGAGCTTTGACTCCAAATCTTTACTGCCTCTTGTAGTAATCACTGGACATATACCTTTCTGTAATAAATATGAATTCTATAAATGGCAATTTTTATTATGTGTGTTATATACATTTAGTCATATGTATTATTGTTTTGATAATTTCTTAATTTACATTTCAGCAAGCTGCACACATAAGTTAATTTGAATTAATTTTCTCTTTGAAAATGCTTGAAGCAGAATTTTTCAAGTTATAGTAGCTCTGGAAGAAAAATCCTCCTTATGAGTTTCATAAAGTAAAGAATTAACTCTAATTGTGTAGTTACAATATTCTTAGCAGGAAGAAAGTATCTTTATCTTCCAGCATTAATAATTTCAATAACATCACAAAGCCTGATTCTTAACAAATGAATATTTTCTAAATAATAAGATTTCAAATCAAACTATTTCCTTGCATTATTTGGTGTTGGTTTCAAAGTGAACACATGTTTTAAAATAGGTGTTATCAGCTAAAATTTTAGTCTTATAGAGTTTCAGAATAGTTTGGGCAGAATTCACATAGATGGCAAAGTGCAATGTGGTAATGAAATAGCCCCACACCTGGAGGAACCCACGATTTGGAAATGAAGAGATTTAGATGAAACACCATGTGAAACCCACATTCTACTTCAGTTTTTCTGCTTAGCAATATTGGTGAAATAATTCACCATAGTGGAATTTTCCCTTTAATCAGATTTCTAAATTCACTTGTAAATAATTGTATGGAACACAGGTAATCAAGATAATAGTGATATTATAATCCCAGTTAAACAAGCAACCTATTTTTACTCATCGCATGCATTTATCACTGCTTCAGAGAAGTCACTGTATACTTCCACTTTTGGTCTGCTAATAACATATGGTTGAGCCTGTCAGGTAAAGAGGCTTCCTGTGTAATTTGAAGACCCGAGCTCATATTCTGTTTATGTCCATCTGGCTCAAAGACACTAGGTGAGTTAACCTCTCTAAACTCTAGTTACATCATCTGTAAGATGAGTTCATATGAGTATCTACTCAAGTGAATATTATCAGGATTAAATGAAATGGCATATACAAAGAACTTGGTCCAGTGCCTGATTTAAAATGCAAAGCATAGCTGTCATTAATTTTAGTAATAATGCCAATGTTTAATACAGCCAATCAGAATTAGTTATATTTTAATTTAGAACTGTCTAGGATTGAAGACATTTTTAAAAAATCATAATTTTATTTACCTTCAAAATGAATTCTACCCTCACAGCTAGGAATTCATAAAACACATACTGATACATGCATACAAATGCTTATCTCATCAGTTTAGTAAAGTGTCATTTTTTTTCTAGTTTCTATGTAAGTTGATGCCTATTTTGAGAAAATAAATCCTACAAATTTCTGAATGTATTAATTCTATAAATGTCATTATTAATAAGGTCATATTAACATCATCTATGTGACTCCTTGGGAAGGAGAGAGGATTTGTCAATGTTTTGTATTATCCATAACCATTTTAAGCAGATGAAAAATGCAAAAGAAAATGTTCCAGGAATTCCCTCGTGGTCTAGTGATTAGGACTTGGTGCACTTTCACCACTGTAGCAGAGATTCAATCCCTCTAGGAACTGAGATCCCACATCAAGCTGCTGCATGCCACAGCCAAAAAAGAAAAAGAAAATATTCCAGACCAAGGGAAGAGCATGACCAGGTGATCTGGGACAACATAAAACACACAGGAATCATTCAAAGAAGTTTACTACAACTGGAGCTAAGAGTTCATGAAAGAGAAGAATAAACTGTTCATGCAGAAACAGTAAAATTAGAAGACAAGTTGAACTATTTTCATTTTACAGAAGTCACTGCAAGGTTTTAAATTAGGAATTAACATAATTAGGTGTCCTTCTTGAACTTTTTCTCTGGCTCAAGAACAGAGGAGAGGAGAATTTAGAACTGAAGAATGAAAATGGTCTGGTTTAGAGGTACAATGTCAAGGGCAGACAGTAATTGATAGGAATTGGAGTTTGGTCACTCTTGAGTTTCTACTTTTGGTAATTCACAGTAAAATTTACTGGAATAGGGAACGTTTGAAGAAAGGATGGTTTAGGGAAACAAAAATGAGATCAATTTGTGACACACTGAACTTAAGATCCCAGTGTTTATTAAGACAGGTTAATCTATGTTGAAGAACTATGCAAACCCTGAAATATGAGTAGCTTAACCCATAAACATTGTCAGCAATTGCTAAAGATTTGATATTTTACCCTATTTCAAACTAACCAGTTATGGAGTTATCCTGTGGCACAGTGGGTTAAGGATCCAGCATTGTCACTACAGCGGCATAGGTTGCTGCTGGGGTATCGGTGTGAGACCTGGCCCAGGAACTTCCATATGTTGTGGGTGCAGGGGTTGAAAAAACAAACCAAAAAAAACCAAAACACTACCAATTAGGATGCCATAGTGACATAGATGGACAAGGATTTCTGTGTTAGAGACAAAGGCTATTAGTACTCATGGCACAGAAAACATCAGGAATTTCAGGTTCACATGGGTTCTCTTTGCTCTACAAGCATGGATGGATGCAGTGCACACAGTGGGTTCATGTCAAAGCTAAGGACCCCCAAACTTAGGAAAGCCCTCATCTTTTAAGAAGACCACCAACCCCAGTTAACTCTCCCAGTAGAAGCAGATATTATATTTACTTTGCTGGTCAGTAAACCTGTTCTCAGCTCAGGGGGAGATATTATCTCCAGTTTCCAAGGCTATGCTAAACACACATACTTGAAAAGATAGAACAGAGCAAGAGCCTGTCACAAGTGTGGAAATATCACAGAGAATTTTTCCGTAATAAAAAATGTATGTTTCCGGAGTTCCCGTCGTGGCGCAGTGGTTAACGAATCCGACGAGGAATCATGAGGTTGCGGGTTGGGTCCCTGCCCTTGCTCAGTGGGTTAACGATCCGGCGTTGCCCGTGAGCTGTGGTGTAGGTTGCAGACGCAACTCGGATCCTGCGTTGCTGTGGCTCTGGCGTAGGCCGGTGGCTACAGCTCCAATTCAACCCCTAGCCTGGGAACCTCCATATGCCGCGGGAGCGGCCCAAGAAATAGCAACAACAACAGCAACGACAAAAAGACAAAAGACAAAAAAAAAAAAATTTGTTTCCTTCATGTAAAGTCCTGTATTTGCACATCATTTCTGTTGGATGGTAATTAATATATCTAGGACACTTCCTGTTACTATGACATTTTTACACTACTGTTTTATTTTTTTAATTTTTTATTATTTTTAATAACTAAAGTTTTTTGATGCCTATACCAAAAAATAATGGAAAATATGGATGATTTTGTTGTTTTCCTCATATTCTTTGTTGGTTCATGATGGAAAGTTTTAAGTGGGAGAAAGAAATCATATTTGCATGTTCATCTTCAAATCAGATATCAAAGAAAGCACAAGCTCTGGGAAAAAGGTGGGGAATTCCTTTAGGCAATGCCAAAATTCTTTGGAGAATACCCCAAAGTGAAAGGAAATTTATCAAGAGGTGGGAGATTATGAAGTTTCTGGAACAATGACGTCTAGTGACATAGAGCACAAAGTAAAGTGTCAGTTTCATATCGAGACCTAGTCCCTTAGCAACTTATCTCAAGCTGGTTGTATAACAACTGCATAAAGGAATACTATTTCTCTCCTATCTTGGTTGCCAGAGTAGTGAAGCAGCAATGACTCACTGACCCTTAGAGCTGAGTAAAAGAAGTCTGACCATGAGCACTGAAGCCACTACTGAGTGAAGCAGACAAGTGGAGTTTCAGATACAGGTTAGAACTGCTGCTTAAGAGAACCTTATCCAACTAAGACCCATTCAATCAGGGGTGGTTGTGGCTTGGATTGTCAGTGCCATCATAAGTCTAGGATCTAGAGTCAAAGTACTCCAATTGTTTCCCTTTCAAATTGTTACCTCACAGGTCTATCTCACAAGGATATAATCACACCACTTAATTAGGCAGGATGGGGAGAGTTAGAGACTTCTTTTAAATCCACTTTATTTTTAAGGATTAAATTACTCATATACACAAGCCTAAACTGTTAATGGATGAGTTTCTAAATAACTTTGTAATAAGTTGTCCAATGTAACACAAAAACAAAAAGAATATTCCTACCAATCTCAGACCATAAACCAATTTACATCTCATAAATATTTTCTAACCTCTTCTCATACAGAAATATCATAGCAGTAAAACTTCTGTCAATATGAAAGATTAATGCTATATTACATTCAGCTATATAAAAACTGACACTTGAATGAACCCAATTTGCTTTCCTTAATCAATATTATTTATTTTTGCTTGGTATCCTAACCACTTAAAAAATATATATATATATATATATATATACACACATATATATATACACATATACATATACATATATATACACATATATATATATATATATATATATTTTATAAACCACCCCTTCAGGGTTATTTGAAATTATATAGAAGGATTTTTTTTTTTAAAGGGCCATACCCTTGGCATATGCTGGTTCCCAGGTTAGGGTCGAATCGGAGCTACAACTGCTATCCTCTGCCACAGCCACACAGAATCTGTGCGGCATCTGCAACCTACAGCACAGCTCATGGCATTGATGGATCCTTAACCCACTCAGCAAGGCCAGGGATTGAACCCACATCTTCATGGATACTAGTCGGGTTCGTTAACTGCTGAACCACGAAGGGAACTCCCCACTTCAAAATAATTTTGAGGAAGATTTTTATACTCACTAGATAAAGCTGAATATCAAAATATAAATTTAGAAATATCTATATGAAGGCAAAAAAATTTATATGCTATGTTTAGATGAATTAATTTTAATAAAGCCCCAATTTAAGATTTCTCAAAAAAGCAAATATAAAATATACAGAGCATTCAATATATACTTAAAACATATACAAATACAGAGAAAAATATATTCTATATATTCTAATTAAAAAAAAATAACAACTCAAATTCTAGGAAAGTCACAACCATTTATTTACACAGGCTAAAAATCTGAGGTCAGCTTCTTTTTTTAAAAAATTTTTTATTTTATAATAGTTTTAGATTTACAGAAAATACTGCAAAGATAGTACAAAGCCTGACTCCTCATATACCTCACCTGGAATTCCAAGTACTATATCTTACCTTTATTACCATTTAATGAACCAATATTGATATATACATATTGTATTAGGGTTCTCCAGAGAATATATAAAGAGATTTATTATAAGAAATCAACTCACAAAATTATGGAGGCTAAGAAGTCCCAAAACCTGCAGTAGGAAAGCTGCTGTATAGTTCCAGTCTAAGTCTGAAGACCTAAAAACCAGGAGAGATATGGTATAATTTCTAGTCCCAAAGTCAACAGACCCCAGACCCAGATGAACAGATGTTTCAGCTGAGTCCGAGACACCAGGTCAAACAGACAGTCAGGAGAAGTTACCACTTACTCAGCCTTTTGGTTTTCAAGTTTTCAACTGGATAAGGCCCATCCACTTTAGGGAGAACAATATGCTTTAACTCAGTCTACAGAATCAAATGTTAATTTCACCCAGAAACAACCTCATAGACACATTCAGAATAGTGTTTGACCAAATGGGCACCCCCACAGCCTAGTCAAATAAATATATAAAATTAACCATTACACTTATTAACCAAAGTCCATACTTTACGCAGATTTCCTTAGTTTTCATCCAGTGTTCTATGATCAGGATCCCACTCAGGATATCAAATTACATTTAGTTTTCATAGCTCTACTGTCAGATTTTCCGACTTTCCATGCTTGGGTTGCAATTTTGAGGAATACTGGTCAGGTATTTTGTGGTCCATCCCTTGACTGGAATTTGATGTTTTTCTCATAATTATACTGGGGTTATGGGTTTGGATAAGGAAAGCCACAGAGCCTTATTACATCAGGTGCAATTTAATCAATACGACTTCTAAGGCTGATGCTGATCTTGATCACCTGGCTATGGTAGTGTTTGTCAAATTTCTTCACTGTAAAGTTATTGCCCCTCCCTTCTTTTTACAGATACTATTTGGAAGGAAGTCACTAGGCACTGCCCTAGGCTTAAAAGGCATCTATGTAAATTATTTGGAATTCTTCTGCAAGGAAGATTTTCCTATTCTTTTATTCTCATTTATTTACTTAATCATTTATTATTTGAATGTGGACTTAAAATTTTGGGGGTTTTGTTGTTGTTTTTTTTTTTGTTTTTTAGGGCCACACCTGTGGCATATGGACGTTCCCAGGCCAGGGGTAGTTCAGATCTGTAGCTGCTGGCCTACACCATAGCCACAGCAATGCCAGATACCCAACCCAAACCTGTCAGAGCTCACAGCAACACTGGATCCTTAACCCACTGAGAAGGGCCAGGAATCAAACCTGCGTCCTCATGGATACTAGTCAGGTGCATTATCACCGAGCCACAATGGGAACTACAATATTGATTTTATACTATAGTTTATAATCAAATACTATGTTTCTTGCTCAAATTGGTCCATATTTGGCCTTTGGGAGCTCCTTCAGTTGGTTCTTATATCCCTCGGACATTCCCCCATCATTGTGGCGGCACTGTTTTCAGAGTACTTCTTGACATGTTCTAAGGGGCTCTGGGTTCACTGCATATATTTTCTGCCCCTATCCTAGAAGCTGCCATTTCTCAAAGAGCCTAGCTCCTTTTCGTGGAGAACTGCATTAGAAACCAATATCTGGCAGCTGGTGTCCTAACCTCTCAAGAGTTGTTTTTTGGCCCTCTTTGTGGAAAGAACAAGGAATTATATGTGCACATAGTAACCCATATATATAAACATCCATGACTATCTTATATGAAATCTTTCACATATTATATATGAACTCATCTAAACATAACTTCACACTGATATTGTCAATTCTAATCCATTACCACACAGATTATCCTAACTTTCTTCCCTACTTCTCTATCAACTCCCAATCCAACTGTAAGGAACCTGCCTCAGCACATCTCCCATTCATTTAACTTAATTGTTCAGTTCCAGTATATGTATAGCAGAATCAGCAGTAACCCTTACCCTATGGAAAATTACATTGTCAATTTAAGTACGGAGCTTATGCACAGTTGTTATGCTTTTAGTTTTATAGATACCATTCAATGTCCAAAATTACTAGGTCCACATTATTTTCTCCCATCCCTTCATGCAGTTGTTTCATACATTTGTAATATAGCTGATTTTCCTACATTCTGCAAATCCTAGCTCCTAAATTATTTTTAAATTCACATACAATACAGATTGCTTTTCTTGTGAATTTCTATGAATTTGACAAATACAAGTGACAAATATTTACCACAACAGTATTATACAAAATATCTTCACTATCCTAAAAAAGTCCCTATGCTTCATCTATTCAATCCAGTACCTTATCATGAACTTTGGCAACAGCTGATCTATTGACCTCTCTATAGTTTACCTTTTCCTTTCTCAGAATGCTATAGAATTGGAATCATAAAGTTATCTTTTAGACCAAATAAGAATAAAAAATATTTTATTTTACTCTCATTTATTTCTTCCCCAACTTTTTTTTTTCCTAGAGCTTCCAATTCCTGATTGTATCATATTTCTTCAGTCTGAAAACTCCTTTTAAGATTTCTTACAGGACATAGCTGTTGGTAATGAATGCCCTCAGATTTTCGTTTGTCTGAACAGTACCCATTCTTTCCCCTCGAAGTATAATTTCTCTGGATATAGGATAACCTTTATCTCAAATATTTAAATACTTCACTCCACTATTATTTTTTTCCTATATGGTTTATTATGAGAACTTCACTATAATTTTCAACCTTGTTCCCTTAAGATTAAATGTTTTATCTTCTGGTTTATTTCAAGATACTCTTTCTTCGGTTTTGCAGTTTGAATATGATAATGCCTATATCTGGTTGTGTTTGTTTGTTTGTTACTGGTTCAGTTACTATTTTAAGATTCATCATGTTACCTTTTCACATTTGAAACCATGAGGGTGGTCCCAACGCTGGGTTGTGGTCTAAGCGGGTGATTGAGAGCTTGCTAAGGAAAGTAGGCAAGGCTCAGCCAGAGCCCTCTGGCTAAACAGCGCGTCTTCAAGGGTGTAGTAAGAGGTAAGTGGAGGAAATGTTACAGAAGCAGCAAGAGGACGGAATGCTAGGTACACAAGGACCACAGAGAAATCAGAAACTTGCCCAAGTCTCAGCTGGCCATACTTTCGAGACAAAGACCCACCTTGCGTGACCACGAAAGCCATGACAGCAAGACAGCCCAGGTTCCTCCTCAGTTAAGAGGCCACGAATTACACGATGCAAAGCCATATGAAGTTTGGCTCTCAAGAGTTTTCCGGCCTCAGCTGGTCAGGAGAGCTGCGCGGGGTCCCGCTAGCCCCAGGCGGAAGGCCAGGCCTGAAAGGCCCCAACGGGCAGGGTGCCGGTGTGGTGGGTGCATGCCATACGCGCCGTGGTATTTTCGTCATCCACTGTGCCTTAGCCCATCTTCGTGTCTGTGTTGTGCAGACTGAGACCAGCTCGCTAGCTGAGACCTAGAAGCCACAACGCCTCAGCCAAATTCTGAGTGCCGGGCAACGCAAAGGGGAAGCGGCCCCTGAAGTCAGATCTCGCGAGATCCCATAAATCCTGCTGTACCTGGCGGGGAGGGGTGGGAGCGGGGATCAGAAAAGAGAATCCTGGGAACCGGTTATCAGAGAAGCGCCTGGTTTCTTACAGCAGGAAGGCGGCATGGGCTGTGATTATCACCACCATTCCGGGTTCTGAGAAGGCATTCTGTCCTGGACTAATAAAGATATATGCTGAAAACTGAATGTTTTCTAAAATAAAGGACATTCTATTATAACATATCTGTAGATTATTTTCTTCATAGAAAACAAAACTATGCCTGAGTAGTAAGCTCATTTTTTATAACATTCCTAAGGATATTTTTCTTGCTTGAATATGTAACTGTACCTGCTTTTAGCAAATTTAGCACAATGCAGGGACATTTTACATGTAGTGTGAAAACAGGTGCTGATGTCTTCAAAATGGTTCATCAACCGTCTGGAATTCCCAAAGATTTATTTCTCTAGATACTTCATTGAATTAAGTTTATTAAACCTGGTTAAAAAAAAAAAAAAAAAAAAACTTACCTGTTTTGGAGTGCTTAAAAATTTTTTGATTACATTTAAAACTGTATTCGAAGAGTAAAAGAAAACTAGCCAAAAAAGGAAAATGAATCAAACTGCTTTGAGGGCATGTTGGAAATAAGAGCAGCATAATAAAAACAAAACATGAACCACATTGACCAAAATTATTAAAAGAACAATTGCAAGTCAGGAAATAATTATTTTTTGATTGCAATAGTTTAAGGGTTTTTTTAATGATTACTACCTGAATTAAAGACAACAGTCAGCAAATCAAGCCATCTACAAAATACAAATTTCCCATAATCCATTAGTGAAAGATTTATGTACACAGGTGTAAGCACACACATACACACACAACAGTTTAGAAATTATAACCTATATAAAGAGAAAAATGTCTTAGAAAATATCTTAGATCTTTGGGCTCTATTTAGAAATGTGATCAAATGTTCAAAAGAAGATAAATAAGCAAAACTGATTTGATTGAATTTTATCTTCAGCATGAAGCAGATGTTTTAAGTTGAATATCTTCTGCATTTTTTTTTTTTCTCTGTGACAAATGACTGAGAATAGCTCTTGAGGGAAATCCATTTCCAAAATGCATTCATTAAGGCTTTACTCAAGTGCAAGGAAAGAAGATGAAGTGACAAGTCAATTTTAATATAATATGGGTTTGAAAGGATTTTTTTCTACCTTAATAATTATAAGACTAATTTACCAATGCTCAATCTACTAGAAGGCCTAAAAAACTTCTGATAATATACTCAAGTAAAAGAACACTATTTTTAGGAGCACAATTTCTGAAGACCTAATTTTTAAAGTTTTTTCTTTTATTTTATTTTTAGGGCTGCATCTATAGCATGTAGAAATTCCCAGGCTAGGGGTCAAATCAGAGCTGTAGCTGCAGGCCTACACCACAGCCACAGCAACTGGGGATCACAACCTCAGCAATTCGGGATTTGATCTGCACATACCCACTGATACACCTGGTAATACACACACAAAAACAATTTTCTAATGTCTCAAATCTTTCATATCCTGCCTTCTAAAACATCCATTCTTCAATTTCACTGAAGCATCTTCTTCCTCATTTCTCTTTATTTTTCTAGTCATGAAATTCACCCCAGATTTGTTTATTCCTCACTGCCATTCACTTTAATGATAGTCTGCCTTGAATCTTCAATCCCTTCATCCTTTCGGATAAGCCTTGTAGTTCAAAGTGGTAATATTTATACCATGCTGAGGATGGATTTAATTTACTTTCCAGGAGTTATGTGGCCATATTTAAAAATAAGTATTTGGGGATGCAAAGATAAGCAGATTGTTTTATTAGTTACCTTGTACTTATCATTTAACCTGTCAACAATTGTTTTCTCAATTTTAAAATAGGACCATTAATACTTACACAGCTTGGCTTCTATGAAAATTAAAGCAGAAAATAGATGTAAAACACCTGGTATGTAGTCAGATTTAATATTTTTATTATTCATGTTATTATTAATACTAATCTTAGTAGTTTAATCATAGAGGCAGCACAACCATCCTGAAATGTGTGTACAAATAAGAAAGCACAACAAAGCCATGCTTACCTTTTATTTTAAATGTTTACTGTATACCTGCTCATCTACTTTCCTTCTCAATCAGTAAATCATTACTGATATGACCATGCATGATTTAACTATCTAACATTTTAACATTATTTTACACTTTCCAGAAGAACAATTTCTAGGAAGAGAATGTAAAGTTGCAGGAATACTAATGTTCTAGAGGTTTGGCATTTCTCCCAGAAGTGCTACAAATAAACACCTGAACACTTTCTCCTTCAGAACCAGTAGGTCTAAATAGAATTCTGCTAGGTTTTCGAATTGTGACATATGTTAATTCCAATGAGAGTCTCTGCATGAAAGGAATGCTAGCAGAATTTTAACATGGTATTATCAAGGTAAGTTGCCACCTTTCAGTAAATATGCTATAAATATGCAGAACTTTGGGAGTTTAAAACTATAAAAAAAAAAATTCAACAAACTGTAGTTTGATGATGTGAGAATAGCCATTATACGCTGAGTTAAAAAATATTTCACATATTTTCATGATCCAAATATAACATTATACATTATTGTATAATAACATTTTATATTAACATATGTTAATATACCAGAACTCTTTTTATTTGCAAGTGATATCAAATAAAAAAACTTATTCACAAACTTAATGTGGTTTAAAATATATTTCAAATTAAAATTTCAACTAATGCCTGGTAAAGTTTTCTGTATCCCTAATACATGTTCACAATTAATTTTTTTTTACTTTTTTTATTACTCAAATGAATTTATCATATCTGTAGTTGTATAATGATCATAACAATCTGATTTCACAGGGTTTCTACCTACAGCCCAAGCACATCCCCCCACCTCCCAAACTTCCTCCTCCAGGGCAGTTTCAATGTCTGTGAGTTAGCATCTGTCCTGCAAAGAAGTTTAGTCTGTCCTTTTTTCAGATTCCACATGTCAGTGAAAGCATTTGATGTTGGTGTCTCATTGTATGGCTGACTTCACGTAGCATGATAATTTCTAGGTCCATCTGTGTTGCTACAAATGCTGGTATGTCATTCTTTTTAATGACTGAGTAATATTCCACTGTGTATATGGACCACATCTTCTTGATCCACTCCCCTGTCGAGAGACATTTAGGTTGTTTCCAAGTCTTGGCTATTGTAAACAGTGATGCAGTGAACATCAGAGTACATGTGTCTTTGCGAGTCATGGTTTTCTCTGGATAGACGCCCAGGAGTGGGATTGCTGGATCAAATGGTAGTTCTATATTTAGATTTCTGAGGCATCTCCATACTGTTTTCCACAGTGGTTGCACCAATTTACAATCCCACCAACAGTGTAATAGGGTTCTTTTTTCTCCACACCCTCTCCAGCACTTATTGTTTGTAGACTTTTGGGTGATGGCCATTCTGGTCTGTGTAAGGTGGTACCTCAGAGTGGTTTTGATTTTCATTTCTCTAAGAATGAGTGATCTTGAACATCTTTTCATGTGTTTCTTGTCCACCTGTATGTCTTCTTTGGAGAACTGTCTGTTTAGATCTTTTGCCCATTTTTTGATGGGGTTGTTTGTTTTTTTGGTATGGAGCTGCAGAAGGTGTTTATAAATTTTGGAGATTAATCCCTTGTCAGTTGATTCACTTGCAAAGACTTTCTCCCATTCTGTGGGTTGTCTTTTCATTTTGTTTAGAGTTTCCTTTGCTGTGAAGAAACTTTTAAGTTTGATTAGGTCCCACTTGTTTATTTTTGTTTTTATTGTCATTACTCTAGGAGGTGGATCTGAGAAGATATTGCTGTCATTTATGTCGGAGAGTGTTTGGCCTATGTTTTCCTCTAAGAGTTTGATAGTATCTGGTCTTCTATCTAAGAGGTCTTTAATCCATTTGGAGTGTATTTTTGTGTATAGTGTTAGGGAGTGTTCTAATTTCATTCTTTTCCATGTGGCTGTCCAGTTTTCCCAGCACCACTTATTGAACAAACTATCCTTTCTCCACTGTATATCCTTGCCTCCTTTGAAATAGATTAGTTGGCTGTAGATGCATGGGTTTAATTCTGGGCTTCTATCCTGTTCCACTGATCTATATGTCTGTCTTTGTGCCAGTACCATGCAGTTTTGATGATTGTTGCTTTGTAGTATAGTCTCAAGTCTGGGATCTTGATTCCTCTAGCTCCATTTTTCTTTTTCAGGATGTCTTTGGCTATTCTGGGTCTTTTGTGCTTCCAAACAAACTTTAAAATATTTTGTTCAAGTTCTGTGAAAAATGTCCTTGGTAATTTGATAGGGATTGCATTGAATCTGTAGATTGCCTTAGGTAGTATAGTCATTTTGATAATATTATCTCTTCCAATCCACGAGCATGTTATATCTTTCCATCTATTTGTGTCATCTATGATTTCTTTCATCACTGTCTTATAGTTTTCAGAGTACAGGTCTTTTGTCTCTTTAGGTAGGTTTATTCCTAGGTATTTTATTTTTTGGATGTGATGGTAAATGGGATTCCTTCCCTAATTTCTTTTTCTGCTCCTTCATTGTTAGTGTATAGAAATGCCGTTGATTTCTGTGTATTAATTTTGTATCCTGTGACTTTGCCAAATTCGTGGATGAGCTCTAACAGTTTTCTGGGAGAGTCTTTAGGATTCCCTAGGTATAGAATAATGTCATCTGCAAATAGAGATAGTTCTACTTCTTCCTTTCCAATTTGGATTTCTTTTATTTCTTTTACTTCTCTAATTGCTGTGGCTAGGACTTCCAGAACTATGTTGAAGAGTAGTGGCGAGAGCGGACATCCTTGTCTTGTTCCTGATCTCAGCAGGAATTCTTTCAGCTTTTCACCATTGAGAATGATGATTGCTGTGGGTCACAATTAATTTTGATAATTGTTAAATATGTTTTAAATATAGAGAATAATATAGAGTTTTATTCTATTCAAAGTTCATCTGTTAGGGTTTCACTATTTAATAGTCATAACCAATACTTTGACATACAGAATCAGAATCAACAAGGAAATCTGAAAGTCTATCCCTGTCTCAGTGTTTAGCATAAAGGTGGCTTAGGCTCAGTGTTTTAGTCCTCTTTCATTGAAAATGGGGAAGAAGAGAAGTAGGAAGAGATAAACAAGAGGGAAGGAAGGGAGTGAGAGAGAAAGTGGAGAAAGAGAGAGGGAAGACCAAGTTGAGAGAAAATCTTGTCAGCTACTTAGGGTGCATTCCCTTTCCCTGACCACAGTTTTAAGGAAATAAATACAGTTATGTGATCTATTAAAAACTAATGATGACCTATCATAGTCAAGACACTGTTTGGTGTTACTGCTATTTTTTCCTTCCTTAATAGGAGAGCTCCCGATGTAAGTCTTCATAGAGGAGAATTAGCTCCTGAGTGTGTTTCTGGCACCTCCTCCTTCTTTCAGGTCCATCAGAGATTCCCATGCCACTGCTTTATAGGTTCAGTTCCATCCAGAATAGTGGAAATAATTTAAATGATAGCCCATGATCCCTTCAAAATCACTATTATAACTCCTTTACAAATAAAGAATAACAATTTTTTGTGACATGTGTTTTTCATATTATCAGGGATGTGTGAGATTAACATACACAGAGATGGAAATAATGATATATATGTCAATTCAAATAAATATAAGGTTTAACTGATAGCTCTTTGTAAAATGGATTAAACTTCACTGGATGTGAAGACAGTTATCACTGGTGTTACCAATATGGGTAGTAGATAACTCATTCTTGAGCTTTTGATAGAGCTCACTTAAGATGTCCTTTTTTTATTATTTTGTTTTGGTTTGTTTGTTTTTTTACAGCAATATCTATGGCATATGGAAGTTCCCAGGCTAGGGGTCATATCAGAGCTGCTGTGGGCCTATACCACAGCCACAGCAAAGTGGGATCCGAGCCGCATCTGCAACCTACACCCCAGTCTGGGGCAACGATGGATCCTTAACCCACTGAGCAAGGCCAGGGATTGAAACCCACATCCTCACAGAGACTATGTTATGTCTTTAACACACTGGGCCACAATGGGAAATTCTAAAATGTCTTTTGAACTAGATATTTTAGAAAGGAAGAAGATTATCATGAGTTGGAGATAGAAGACACTATTCCAAAATGTGATGTTTAACCTTACTTACAACAACCCTAAAAATTAGCTATGTATATGGTTCCACTTAAAAATAAGAAAACTGAAGCAGAAAACTTTTAGAGAGTAATTTTATTTCTTGTGATTGTGGGGACATTGTAGATAAAGAATTCTTTCCAAAAACATAATTAGATGAAGGAAAACAACTCAAATTTGACTGCATATGATGATGATGATGATGACTTACAGGCCCTTGCTCTGATATTTATATGAGAAGGAGAACTAGATTTTCCAGACTATTCAGCTTTTTTCTACAAAGAAATAGCCCTTGTGACAAATACAATGCAGTTCAAATTTATCTATAATGGTGATTGAAATTGTTCGTAAAAATATTTTTTAACAAAATTGAATTTATTCTCTTAAGTTATAAACAAATTCACTGATTTGAGTTGGGTTATAGAGAATAAAAGTTTTCTCAAAATTGGAAGCAAAATACAAGGTAAAGTCTACTACCTACCCATATATACATAGATATATTCATGGAATATAGCCACACGTTTGTTTACATATATGTTACAAATATCCCAGTGTATCCCAAATAGCTCATTAAAAGTACCACTCTTAGAGCTCTGCTGTGGCACAGTGGGTTAAGAAAGTGTCCCTCTGAAAGTTCCCATTGTGGCTCATCAGGCTAAGAATGTGAGCAGTATCCAGGAGGGTGCAGGTTTGATCTGTGGCCTCGCTCAGTGGGTTAAGGATCTGGCATCACTGCAAGGGGCAGAGTAGGTTGTAGCTGCAGTTTGTATCCTGTGTTGCTATGGCTGTGGTGTAGGCAGGCAGTTACAGTTCTGATTTGAGCCCTAGCCTGGGAACTCCATATGCAGCAGGTGCGGCCCTAAAAAAAAAAAAAAAAAAAAAAAAATAGAATCTGTCACTCTGTGCAGCTCTGGTTGCTGCAGAGGCGTTGGTCATTCCTAACCCAGCACAATGGGTTAAAGGACTTGGCATTGCCTCAAGGATTCAATCCCTGGCCTGGGAACTTCCATATACCACAGGTGCAGCCATTTAAAAAAAAAAAAAAACAAAAAAACAAACAAACAAAAAAAAACACTCTTGGAGTTCCCGTCATGGCACAGCGAAAACAAATCCAACTAGGAACCATGAGGTTGTGGGTTTAATTCCTGGCCTAACTCAGTGGGTTCAGAATCCAGCATTGCCTTCAGCTGTGGTGTAGGTCACAGACACGGCTCAAATCTGGTATTGCTGTGGCTCTGGCGTAGGCTGGCAGCTACAGCTCCAATTAGACCCCTAGCCTGGGAACCTCCATATGCCGTGGGTGGAGCCCTAAAAAAGGACAAAAGACAAAAAACAAAAACAAAAACAAAAACAAACCTCTTCATTTTAGTTTCTAAGCAGTAAACTACTTGAGCCAAATCCTATCCTTCTCATTTAGACAGGGGTGACTTGCTCCTGATAAAAATTGCCCAAATCCAGCCTGCCCACCACTCTCACCAGGGCTTATGGGGCATCCAGAGATTTGTGTGTGTTCCCAGAAAGATGAATTCTCCCTTTGCCTCAAGTTGGCCCCTGGCAGAATGAAGGAATGAACACACTAGGAAGGCCACTGCTGTGCACTCCACTACCCCCAAACTCCCTGCCCGACCACTCCAAAGTGTTTTGATGAAGAACATACTAGATGAAAGAAAAGAATATGAGTAGCAAAATAAGAGAATGGAAAATAAAACTTGTTAATTGTTTACACATGAGCAACATTTTTCTTACATTGATTTTAATTTTCTTCACTGATTCTTCCCCTTAACCTTTATAATTTTGTTACCTTCCTCAGTATGCTATCCAAAATGTTGTAGTGAAGGTCACTGAAGACCTTCTGAATACTAAATCTAACCTCTCCCTAGATCTCTTGATCTTTCTGAAATTTTTAACCTATGACTATACCTCTGTGATTTTTCCTTTCGACATTTGTTGCATGGGATTATCCTATTTCTAATGAAGTGTCCTTTTCTTTCTCTGTTCCCTCAAGAATCTTATTTATTTTTACCAATTTTACTAATTTTTGTCTATACTAATTTATTCTATACCATTATATCCATACCTAAATTCTCTCCAAAAGGCCAATCACAAATTTCAAATTCCAATTGGCTTCTGGTGTCAATTTGTCAGTGTGCCAGAGTTATTCAACTCTCAATAAACAAACAAACAAAAAAAAAAGCAAAAGTCATTTCATGCATAGAGCGGATATGTGTGTGTATGTGTGTGCTTGTGTAATATAAATAGCTTGTGAATTTAGGTGAAGTTATATTGAAATTCCTTATACTATTCTTGCAATTTGTGAGTTTGAAGTTATATCACTATAAAAACTCACCGAAACAAACAAAATGAGTTGAATTTGTACATCTTTCTCTCACACATCTGTAAATAGTTTTCCACATTTCTCATAATCTGGATTTGAGATTATACTCATTATGAGCCAAGAGTCTAACATTAGATTGTTTGTTTCAAATCCTGGTTGTTTCCTTTATAATTTACATGGGTGTGCTAAACCTCTCTAAATGGTATCCTTTCTATAGAATAGGGGCAAAAACAATATTTATTTTATAGGATTATTGTGACGATTAAGGGAGATAATCCATATAAAATGATTAAAAATATAAGCATCAGTTTATACAGTTATTAATATTTTTATTTTCCTCTGTGCCTTCTAATCAGTTGTCAAGTTTGGGAACCCCATCCCTGCAATACAATTATTCCTTTCCTCAATCTGTTCATATTATATGATTTTACTCTGAGTATTATTGAGAATATTTTTATCACCCCTTGCTTCCAATCCACATTATTTATAGAGTTAGATTAATAGGCCTATACTACAATTCAAATTGTGTATTTTCCTTTGCTGATAAGCCTTTATTGTCCCATTACCCCCCAAATCATGTCAAGGGCCTCAGCTTGGCACTTGACATCTTCCAAAAGACAACTTTGATATATTTTATACTATTATATTTCATTATTCTCTACAATTACCTAATAGTATATTCAGACCATCTGAGACTCTATACATTTGTCTTGTGCTTTCCTGTTTTCTGCCTCATTCTCATGTGATGCAGAATCTTTCTATTGTCTTGACTCCTCTCCCTATGTAGGTTTATTCTCCCCAAATCTTTCCCATAGGTATTAAGAAGTTTACATTAAGACAATGATGTATAAGATAAATCCCCAAATGTCAGTAGTTTAGCACACAATAGTTTACCTCTTGTTCATGGGAAGACCCCCAATTAGGTACCTGTGCTTAGAAGACAGCTTTCTTACACAGGATAATTCTGGGACCCAGTCTGCTTTAGTCATGTGGTTCTGCCATTTTCACTTCATTACTTCCTAGGTTACTATACTCATCTGCATCACATCAGTGGAGAGCAAAGGAATGTGAATGGTTTTATGGACCAAACCTGGCCCATATAATTTTATTCTCATTCTGTTATCAACAACTTGGGGACACGGTTACATTTGACTTCAACGGAGTTTAGCAGAATAACCTAACTGTGTGCCCAGGAAGAAGAAAAAACAGGTCTTGGTAAATACTCTTGCCATACTACATTCTGGGTACATTCAAAAATTCTGTTTTCTATGAAGCTATTCCTATATCTTCCAGGAAGAGGTCATATTCGATACATAATACAAACGTGAGACAGCAAAAAATTTAAATTTCTAAATTTGAGGTTAATTATTACAAGATGTTAGCTGTAAAATTTTTAAGTTAGAATTATTATTAAAGTAGATTGTAAGACAAAATCATGCATCCTCTTCATAGAATCTGTATAAGACAATATTATATTCATCTGCATAGAATAAAATACATATTTCTACCAGATAGCAAAAAGATGTGTTACTTAATCTCTTAAGGTCTCTTTTGACCCTCTGATTCTAGTGATTTAATGCTTTTGAAAAGGTATTTTCAAATGTCATTTTATTTTCTATTGTGACAATATATCCAGTTCTTAAACTTTTTAAATGGCAATGCAAAGGGAATTACCATAGAGTCAATGTTTTCAATCAACAGTCACATTATTTCACTGAATTAAAGGGAACTAAATGTAATTGAAGAGAATATAACCCTTATGATAATGTAATAACCAAACCTTATTGCTCAGATTTAGAAATTATGCTGTGAAAGTCAACTGTATTTCAAACTGGAAGTCCAATGCACTATCCATTGTGCAATGGAGCCACCTCTGTCTTGCAAACTGAATCAAAAACTGTAGGATATAATGTGCCTTACCAGACAATACTGTACTTGGTCTTTTCACTAGCTCCATAGATAGCTTTCTCCAGTTGTTGCCAGGCAACAACAGCTCATATAAAAAGATTCCTTGTTCATAAACTAAACCTCATTGGTAATACAATGAAATTCAAGATTTTCCCCACCTATACAGGTGGAATTACAAGTAAAATAACTTTAGTCATAATCTAAAAAAAAAAGAATCAATGCATAATCTTTTATTAAAAATATAACAGTGGCCTTAGTAGAAAGATCTGTAATCAAAATGACAGCCATCACGTTAATCATAGGCATGTTGTCTGCATCAAGGAATGAAATGGGAGACTTCAGGAAGAAATTTTCAAATTATATAAATAATACATTATATGAATAGGAAGTTAATCAGAGACAAATTGACTTACTAGCCCTTGTGAAGACTTATAAGACCTACAGTTAAAATTTAAGAGTCATTGATACTAAAGGATGCATGATCTGATAGAATTTTGAATTTGGAAAGAATGCAGTTACAAGAACATTGGAGTACAGATGAATGGAATACAACAAAATATAGAAAAAGGGATTTATGACCTTTCCTTATTTGGGGCAGTGGTAGCCATGAATATGTAACCAATATGTTTGGAGAGTATTCTTCAAAAGGTCATATAATGGAAAAATAGTTTTTAAAAATAATCTCTAACAATAATTAAAATATAAACATTTCCTATTCTCCCTCTCACTTTCTCTCTTTGTGAATGTATATGTGTATGTGTGTTTTGTTTGCATGAAAATATGTTCATGAAAAAATTTTGAATAGTTTATTTTGCATATTTCTGTTATAAGAAAAATGTTAAATGTCCTTATTAGATAAAGAACTGCAGAAGGAAATAGGTCAATTGAGAGAAGAAAATAGAGACATTACAGGAAAATATACATATATGTTGAATAGCTGTCTAGATACAGAATTTTTTTAAAAAATATTTACTATGACTACTGTGTATACATAACATTTAAAATTCCTGATATGTTTAAGCACTTTACACATATTTTGTTATTTAGATGCCAGATTATGCATATCATGCCTTCCATCTTTTCATATACACACAATTTCAAATGTGACTCTCTTCACCCCATGTTCAGCCATAAACTTATTCCTCTCAATTATGATCAATTCTCTGTTATCTAGCTTGGCAGGGAACTGTTGTATTCTCATTATTCAATTTTTTTCTGGTTCTAATCTAAATCACATACAGGTTACTAATTTTCAAAGTACAGTACTATAAATATTAATTTAGGGTTAAAATGATATTAGGTAAAATCACTTTCATATATATAGAGTTCTACAGTTTTAATAATTTAGTCGTTATTTGTTAAAAAGCTTAGAAAGTGCATGGCAGTAATTTAGTATGTTTAAATTTCCTCCAGAAGCATATAATGTTTTGGTTTTATATTATACAATTCAAAATAGAGTAAAAATTGCAAAAACAAAATCTACAAATGCCCATTTTGCTTTAATTTTCCTACTCTGAAGCAAGTGTTGTGAGCCTAACCGCAAAACGAACTTCTCAGCATTTATATGTCTATGCTTCATGGCTGTTATAGTTTAACACAGAATCCATGTAATCCACAGTGCTGCCTAGTGAAGTTATCTATCATCTCCACTTTGTAGCTGAATAAAGTGGAGAAACATTGTGAAAATTATGGGATGAATCATTTGTGAATATTGAGAATATTTGAGACTTCCACTTCTGGTGTGAAGGAGTGGTTGGTATTTGATTAATTTTCTACTGAGAACAGCTGAAAAGCTGAATAAAGAGTAGAAAGAGAGAGAAGGAGAAGGAGAGACAGAGAGAGAGAGACTTGAGGAGCCAGGTTCCTGGAGGCACTATATATACATTTCCTACTGCTGCTGTAACAAATGATCACAAATGTGAAAACTTAAAATGACCCAAAGGTACTGTTACAGTTCTGGAGATAAAAAGTCTAAAATGAGTCTTGTAGGTCTAAAGTCAAGGTGTTGGCAGAGTTGTATTTGTTCTGAAAGACCTGGGGGAGAACCTATTTCATTGTCTTTTACAATTTCTAGAGAGGCTGCCCACATTCCATGGGTAATGATCTATTTTCAGCAATCATATCACTTCAACTTCTGAGTCTGACTTCACATCTTCTCTGATTCTGATACCCCTGCTTGTCTCTTATAAGGCCCATTCTGATTACATTGAGCCCCTTCAGATAGTCCAGGATAATTTTACATCCCAAGGTCTCTAATTTATTCATATCTTCAAGTTCCTTTTGCCATATAAGGAAATGTATTCTGTTTGGATAGCAATTATTCTGCCTTACTATGGAAGGAAATGACATTGAAATGAGGCTTCATGACCACTGCATTTTCCTCTCTTAATATTTGATATTATGTAGCATAAAACACAGTCAGAGTCTAAAGATCCATATTTATTTGCATACAGAATAATCACAATGAGGTAACCTACAGTTCCTGCACCATCTTTGGCTGAATAGACAAACCAGATTTCTGGGCTATCAGGAACTCAGGAAATGAGGCTTCAATATCACAAAGAAAGGATACTATAGAGAAATGAGCTCAATATTCTGCCTACAAATTTCCCCTCAAGACATACAATAATCCTTAATTTATGTTTATGTACAATTAGAAACAAATTGATTGCAAAGAAACCAAGCAGAAGCCAACTGACAAGAGGTTAAAAACTAATAGACAGATCCTGAGGTTAACCCTTGTCCATGATCTGGTATTCACGAACTTGTAAAATCCCTTTCCTAGTAATATGGGTGAGACCCATTATTTCCTTCTCACACAGCAGACTATGGCAAAGGTGACAGGATGTCACCCTCATAATTATTTCACAATATATAAGACTTTGTATTCTTAGAAGAGCTGCTCTAAAGACTCCTTTACTGGCTTAAGAAGGAAGTGGTTGTGTTGGAGATTCCAATATGATAAGAAACTATACCTGACTTCTAGGAATGGGCATTAGACTGCAGAAGCTGAGAGAGTCCAACAGCCAAAAGTCAACAATAAGCTCAGCTTTTAGTCAAGCCCCCACAAGAAAATGAATTTGGTTAGCAATCTGAATAAGTGTGGACGTGGATCTTCCCCAATCAAGCTTGCAAAGGAAAAGACTGCCCACTAATACCTTGACTGTATTCTTGTGAGACCTTAAACGGAAGCAACAAAGCTGTGCTCAGTCTCCCAGCCCATAGAAACTGTGAAATAATAAGTGTATTTTAAAATATACTTTATTTTTGAGCAGTTTCATATATAAAGAAAAACTGAGCAGAAGGTACAAAGAGTCCTCATATACACCTTAACACCCCCTTTCTCACTTCCTCGTATTGAAGGAAATAAAACAAGGTAATTTCTTTATGTTCTTTTAGTTTTTATACTTTGCTTTTCTCAACTTTCACCCTCCTACACTGTTGGTGGCAATGTAAATTAATGCAGCCACTATGTAATATAGTATGGAGTTACCTTTAAAAGCTAAAAATAGGAGTTCCCATCGTGGCGCAGTGGTTAACAAATCCAACTAGGAACCATCAAGTTGCGGATTTGATCCCTGGCCTTGCTCAGTGGGTTAAGGATCCGGTGTTGCTGTGAGCTGTGGTGCAGGTTGCAGACGTGGCTCTGGCATAGGCTGGTGGCTACAGCTCCGATTAGACGCCTAGCCTGAGAACCTCCATATGCCACAAGAGCGGCTCAAGAAATGCCAAAAAGACAAAAAAAAAAAAAAAGCTAAAAATAGAGTTACCATATGATCCAGTAATCCCCTATATCCAGAAAAGATAAAAACTCAAATTTTAAAGCCACAGGCATACCAGTGTTCACAGTGGCACTATTTAGAATACCCAAGACATGGAAGCAACCTAAATGCCCATCGACAGGTAAATGGATAAAGAAGATATGTGTGTGTGTGTGCGTGTGCGTGCACGCGTGCATGCATGTGCATGTGTATAAAATACTCAGCCATACAAAAAGAATGAAATAATGCCATTTGCAGCAACATGGATGGACCTAAAGATTACAATAATAAGTCGAAGAGAGAAAGACAAATATCATGGATCACTTATAGGTGGAATCTTAAAAAAAATGATTCAAATGAATTTATTTATAAAACAAAACAGACTCATAGACATGGAAAACAAGCTTATGGTTACCAAAGAGGAAGTGGTGGGGGAGGCACAAATTAGTAGTTTAGGATTAATAGATACACAATATTATATATAAAATAAACAACAAGATCCTACCATATAGCACCAGGGAGTTATATTCAATATCTTGTAGTAATCTCTAATGGAAAAGTATCTGATATTTACTCAGTAAATATCTATTGAATTAATCAAAAGGTAAAGCTTCATGGACCTGAAAGATAATATAGTGATTCAGTATTTTGGCGATTTTTCCCCCCTTAACAAATGAAAAAAAATGAGATTAATTGCCTAATTAACGAAGACACAATGACTAAACCAGAATCTTAAATAACAGAAAGAAAATTTGATTTTCTAAATATTGGTCAGTGAGGGACCATTATTGAGTAATAATGATTAATTTGATAATAATAAGTATTTTTCTTTTTACAACCACACCTGCAGGATATTGAAGTTACTGGGTCAGGTGTCAAATCAGAACTGCAGCTGTGGCCTACACCACAGTCAAGGCAATGCTGGATCTGATCCGCATCTGCAAATTATGCCACCATTTGTGGCAACAACAGATCCTTAACCTACTGAGAAAGGTCAGGGATCAAGCCCACATACTCATGGAAATGTCATCACATCCTTAAATTCCTGAGCCACAACGGGAACAACAACAACATTGTTTATAATTTAGCATTTTTATGCTGATTATCAGCTGATAGTATTAAAAATCTTAATTTGCATTATACATACAAAAAGAAGTTAAGAAGCAGGAAGAATAACAAGAGAAAAGCTAGCACATTTAATTAGAAAAAGACCAATGGGCAATATTTGAAGAGATAATGGCAGAAAAATTTCCAGAAATAATGGAAAGAAAATAAGCTAGAGATTCATCAAGACAAAAAAATTTCCATTCAGGATATCTAAGATGAAATCCATAAATAGATATTTCCCCTTCAATTTGAAACCTCCAAAACAAAAGATTTTAAAATAGCCCAGGGCAGGCAGAGATTATCTTCAAATAAGTAACAATTAGACTGAGAACTGGCTTTACAACAACAGCAGAACATAGAAAAGAGTGGAATCACTTGTTTTATGTTCTAAAAGAAATATATCACAATATAAAAAGCTATATGCAACAAAAATATATTCATAAATGAAAATGAAACAAAGACATTTCAGAGGAGGAAAACATCAGAAAGTCAGAGAAAGGTTGATTATCACTAAAGGAAGTTCTAAATGATATATTATCAACAGAAGAGAGGTAATTTTGGGTCAAAAATTGAAATGTAAGTAGAAGCAAAGATAAAAATAAATGTGTGGTGACATTTTAAAAAGAATAAAATCAACAATTTTATGCAATAAAGATAAAGAAATACATAACTAGAATTAAAGTGTTTTAAAGAATTTTGTTTTTTGGCCATACCTGTAGCATGTGGGATCTCCTGTGCCAGGGATCAAATCCAAACCACAGCAGTGACAACACCAAATCCTTAACTCACTAGTTCACCAGCTAACTCCAAAATTTTTTTTTATTTTTATTTTTTGTCTTTTTAGGGCCATACCCACAGCATATGGAGGTTCCCAGGGTTGAGGTCAAACTGGAGTTGCAGCTGCCAGCCTATGTCACAGCCACAGCAATGCCAGATTAGAGCTGTGTCTGTGACCTCCACCACAGCTCACAGCAACACTGGATCCTTAATCCACTGAGTGGGCCCAGGAATTGAACCTGCCCTCTCATGGATACTAGTCAGATTTGTTTCCACTGAGCCACAACAGGAACTCCCCAAAATTTATTTTTTAATGCACTTTATTTTTTAGATCAGTTTTAGGTTTACAGAAAAATTGCAAAGACAGCACAGAGTTCTCATACATGCACACTCAGTTTCCCCAATTACTAACATCTTATGACAGTATTGCACTTGTTACATCTTCATTGTTCATTTTGTCATGGAAAGTAGCATGTAGGTAACAAAACAGGTTCCAGGGGGCAGGATATAGACATCATTGGGCAACCACTATTCTATGCCAAATTTTGTTTCTCACAACATTGTTACATTGTCTTATCAGTTATAGGACTTTTTTGTCAAAAAACCAAACTGACAACCATGATAGAAAAAAAAAAAAATCAAAGTCTGGTTTCTGCACATTGAATGCAACAGTAGAGATGATTCAGAATCCAAGGGCATCTCATTGTAGGACTGGTATTCATACACTAAGTGAACTAAACCTAGGTATGATATATATAACTTCACAGAAAAGATTATACACATTTATTGCTAGATTCTGATCCTTCCCCTCCCCATGCCCTTCCACTACTTCCCTATCCCCTATTGGTTCAGATTACACAAAAATGGATAGACTGTTACAGCCCTGATGGCTAGGTTTGAGAAAGAGAAAAAAATGACTTCTTATTCAGTGAAAATAAAATCAAATCGTACAGATTATATCAAAATAAATGCAATGTCAAGAAAAAGCCATTGAGAAAGAAAAAAATTAAAAGAATTGTTTATATAACTCTGAACACACAACTAGATTAAACACACATTCACAATCAGTATGTAAAAGAGTTCAGAATCTAGAAAAGTATAATTCATGGAATTTTTTTATGGAATTTTATAGAAAATTCATCACCATTTGTTCATGTTATAAAATAAACTAATAAATACTAAATTCAATATAACAAGAGGTATAAAAAATGAAAGGGGAAATTAAGGACCAAATGAAGTAAACTGAAAAAAATCATTAATAAATAGATTATTTAATTAAAATTGGGAACAAACAGACCTGACATCACAAAAAAATCAAGTTATTTACAACGAAAATGACTGAGATAATTCTAACCAATATGCTAGATAAAAATTAAAAGGTTAGAGCAATGAAAATGATACAAAGAAGCGAAATAAAAAGTCATGTAGCAAATGAATATTTGATGCCTCTAAATTCTTTTTTTTTTTTTTTTTTTTGTCTTTTTGCTATTTCTTTGGGCCGCTCCTGCGGCATATGGAGGTTCCCAGGCTAGGGGTGCAGTCGGAGCTGTAGCCCCTGGCCTACGCCAGAGCCACAGCAACGTGGGATCCAAGCCGCGTCTGCAACCTACACCACAGCTCAGGGCAACGCCGGATCGTTAACCCACTGAGCAAGGGCCGGAACCGAACCCGCAACCTCATGGTTCCTAGTTGGATTCGTTAACCACTGCGCCACGACGGGAACTCCTGATGCCTCTAAATTCTGAGAATAATGAAAAGTAATAGAATACATCAAAATGAAAATATATACATTTATTGTTATAGCTTTAGAAGTTTTCCCTAGCTGGGAAAAAATAGATATTTCAGAAAATTTTGATTTAGAAAATTCTCAAGAGTTACATAATTTCATTAATCTATTTGACTTTGAGATTAAAGACATTCTTCAATCATCATCAGACACACAAAAAAAAGCAATGTCTCAATAGGGAAAAAAGTAAGATTGATCTCAAAATTATCTAAAACATTATTAATGCCAGAAGACTGTGGAGCAAGCTATAAAGTTCAAAGGGAAATCATGACCAAAGTAAGTAACAACAAGCCGAGGTTTTTGGCAAATATAGTCAACAGACCAAATCTCAAACCTGAGATAGCTGGTATAACAAAATGTTTTTGAGACACAGTGGGATAAAGTATAGATTGCAAAAATCTATGTATTATCTAATTACTTAAAGTTTAAAAAATAATAAATGGAAAAGTCATGCTAACAAACTACTAATTAATTTTAAATATTGTATGAAGATTAAGACCTAAAAGAATTATAGAGGACAGAATGGGAATATTAAAAAGCCTAGATATTATGTAAATAATAATCCAACCAGCAGATAATTGAGGATAAACTCAAAGGAGAAAAAGAGATAATTTTAAAGCACTGAAGTATTGTCTCAGTTAGTTGATTCTCCCTGAAAATAATTACTCTATTTCAATGTTATCTATATGTTTTCGATTCATATTTTCATTTTTCTCCATCCATGCAGTCTACAACAGATGCATCTCACATGTGCAGATAAAGATTTCTGCACGTATGCTTACCCCATGTTAGTAATGCTTATATGTGAATGGCAGGATTTGTATTTTTTAATATGCTTTTCTGAACTCATTTAAAAACATCAGTATTTGAATGTACAAATTTTTTAAAAACAAAGAGAGATTGTTTTTTAAAAAAAGATTGAGGAAAAAAGATATTAAAAACATATTGATTACAGCTAAGCCTGTCTAGTGGAGATTGATGATTATTTTCTTTTTTCCTTTTTCCCGAATTTATGTTTCTCTATAAATAAAAAACAATAAAATATTGTAAAACCAAAACTGAATAGTATCACTGAACTGAGTGATACAATCTTTCCTTCAAAACTGCTTTTCGCAAACCTCAGGTATTTATACTAAAACCCACTATCAGTGTCGCATGTAGGATCCACACACTTTAATAAGAATTAGAAAATGACTTTATTCAGTGACAATGAGACTGTTTAGTGAGGCTGTCATCTGGGAGTTAGCACATCTTTTTAGTCCTTAATCAGACCTCATTGGTAACCATCTAAACGTAACGATGTGTTCTATCTCTCAAGTCCTGTATACAGTATCATTTCTTTAATAAGAAGGAAAATATTCCTATTATGTAAATATATCTCTCTATATATAAATATTTGCTCCATTTATAATTTTCCTAGAAATCAGTTTTGTTTTTACTTTATAGCTTACAAGGCTTAAATATTATTTGACTAAATTATTTTCAATTCTTAAGATCGCATCAACTTGAACAATCAAATTCAGAGTGGGGAGAGATGAACATTAACATCTTGTTATATTAGTTGATTAATTGTTGAGTTTTTTGGTTTGTTTTTGTTTTGTTGCAAATAAAGTCACTATACAGGGATTAAAACACCAGGAACGGGATATCCCCATACCATACATAAAAACTGTGAATTAGAACTTTAGAAAGATTTAAAACATATTTTAAATAGTGAACACTGATATTCTGAGCTATCTCATTCCTTTTAATCCAGATTCTTAACAGCATGTAGCAGCATTTCAGAAGCACTACAATTTCTGCCAATAACCTTTCACCAAAAATAATTTCAGTCAGCATTATCACTCAATGTAACCAACAGAAACCAGAAATCCACTTCAAATGTCCTTCAAATAGCTAAAGATGATTTCAAGGGGATATGGAATGTAAAACTCAGAAGATGAGGCCTGACTTTGATACTTACTTGGTCTGATAGAGTAATTTTGTCTTGATATAGATCTCACTATATAGAGACAAAATAAGAAAAAGGAGGGAGAAAGGAAGCTGTAATGTGTCACCTTATCTAAATAAGGTAACTGTCATTTCTAGGACTTTGTTTAAACTATGATAGATGTTCTTATTCAACAAAAAAAATCTCTTTTTCCCTTAGAAAACAGATCCTTTCAAGGGAAAATAGTACAAGTAAACTATATTTTCTTCCTAGAAATTCTAGGAGCAATGGAAATTTAAGCCTTCATTAAAGATAGTCCAGGAGTTCCCGTCGTGGCACAGTGGTTAACGAATCCGACTAGGAACCATGAGGTTGTGGGTTCGGTCCCTGCCCTTGCTCAGTGGGTTGACGATCCAACGTTGCCGTGAGCTGTGGTGTATGTTGCAGATGCGGCTCGGATCCCGCGTTGCTGTGGCTCTGGCGTAGGCCGGTGGATGCAGCTCTGATTCGATCCCTAGCCTGGGAACCTCCATATGCCGCGGGAGTGGCCCAAGAAATAGCAAAAAGACAAAAATAAATAAGTAAATAAATAAAGATAGTCCAGAATTTAGAGGAAAACACACAAACTACCCACAGGTGACCGAGGCAGTAGTTTTCTTTAATGTTCTTATTACGTTGGCTTATTACTGGTATTTTCCTCCATGTTGGGTTACCACTAACATTTTACATTATATTGTATTTTTATACATTTAGTCTATGTGACACTTTAACTTAAAATAAATATATAAATTTGGCCTTAGTCCACCTTTCTGGCACAGAGCTCCTAAAACCCTTGAAATTTCCTAAGTGATAAGAGCAATAAAGGTGTCTTTTGTTATGTTGAGTGAGGTGACTTTTGGAAAGAATTTAAGGATTGAGGGCTGGTTTCCAGGACTGCCAACTGTGTGATTAGTGGATTAGAATTTTCAGTCCCATCCCCCTGGAGCTTCAGAGGTGAGTTCAATCACCAATGGCCAGTGATTTAATCAACCATTCCTATGTAATGAAGCCTCCATAAAAAACCCAAAAGGATGGGGTTTTGGGAGCTTCCAAGTTGGTGACCACGTGGAGGTACTGGGAGAATGGCAGGCTTGGAAAGGCCATGAAAGCTCCATGCCCTTTCCACACACCTTGTCCTATGCGTCTTTTCCACTCTGATTTGCAGTCTTTTATAATAAACCAATGATCTAGTGAGTAAAATGTTTCCTGAGCTCTGTCAGCTTCTCTAACAAATTAATCAAACCCAAGGAAGGAGAGGAGTCCTGGGAACCTCTGACTTAGAACCAGTTGGTCTGAAATACAGGTAACAACCTCAACTTGTAACTGGTGTCTGAAGTTGAATATGGTGGGTGGGGGAGAGTCTTATAGAACTGTATCTTTAACCTATGGAATTTGATGGTATTTCCAGTAGACAGTATCAGATTGAATTGAATTCTGGGACTATTTGCTGATGTTTTGTGGGAAGATCTACACCCCATGCATACATACACACAGTGAATTAGAATTGGGTCCAGGAACCTAAAAGACTCTACTCTTTCTGCCTCCATGGAATTTGGAGCATTTTTTTTTTTTTTAAAGAAACATATGCTAAGCATGTTATAAAGTATAATTTTTCACCTGGCTAGAACTAGAAAAAAAATGTAGGAACTTTTGCTAAATAACAGGTGAATAGTATCAGAAGATGTGTTTTATTTTGTTTTTTCTCCAGCTACTTCTCTTATTTCTAGAAATAGCATCCTATCCAAAGAGTGAATTAGAGATCCATTTCCTCAACCACATTCCTTTACAGTGATAATCAAGGTATAGAGAAGTAATCATCAGTTTGCCATCTTAATTCATCTTCTTGCCTCTATCATGGTTGAAGGTTTATATACAAGACAAGAGGTCAAATAGTTACTTCCTTTGACTTTTCATAAATGGATTAGAGGTAGGGGAGTTGGCAGTGAATATGAGCCTATAATTGTTAGTAGCCACAATTGTATTAAAATCTCAATTTTGCTAAAGATGGATTTCAGCTGCTTGCAACTAAATGCTTTAAGAATAATACATTTAAAAGAAAATCAGATTTCTTATGCTTAATTTTAGTGACTAGGTGGAATTATGGCAGAAAATCAAACATTCCTGGTAAAATAAAATACAGAATCAACATTTTTTTTTGCATAAAATGCAATAACCATGTGAATACAGTAGATGATAGATAGATAGATAATAGATAGATAACTAGTTCTAAAGATGTAAAATACTTTAATAAGATATCACCTACCTTATTCTTTTCCATACCTTCTAAAATTGGACACTCTTTTAAATGTTTTCTAATTCCTTTTGAAGTATGTGACATTAAAATCATTGACTTTTTATATGCATTTTCATGATTAATTAGTAATACAGAATAGAGCAGTGCAGATTTAGACTTACAATTCCTGGAAAAAGCTGAAACACTACTAAGACTAATACTAACAAGTTGAAAACTTAACAAACAAAATAATATATAGCTATATACTGAGTACACGCAATGCATTTAATCATTCTGATATGATTTTAATCTTAGTATTTAAATAACTGTTCACTTTAGCTAACTCCTTTAAACTATATATATATATATATATATATATATCTCATAGAATATACAAGGAAAACATATTTAAAAATAATTTTTCCATCAAATCTCACAGTTTCCTACTATTGCAGATTATGTGTGATCATTCCTACCTTTCGTTTCTTCAGTAACAAAACTAGATTTATGAGGTACAGCTTAAATAGTAAGCCCTGAGTGTTTCAGAGAGACACAGGAATACAATCTCAGGTCTATTTCTCCTGCAAATGGCCAAATTAGATTTTTCTTTCCTTCTCTCTTTTTCCTGAATCTATCCTCTCATTTTCTTTACCTCGTTGTCCTCCTCCTTCTCTCTATTTCTCATACACTTAACATCAATGGAAGATAATGTCAGCTACTGAAATGGAAAATAAATATTTAAAAGGCAATAAATCTAAACCAAAATATGTAATTGCTTTATATAACAAACATATACATTCTATTTTGGCAGAAAATTATATTAAACATATATTATGTTAAACTATTGGTCAAACAATAAAACAAGTCTCAAAATGTTTAAAGGAGTTCAAATCACACACACTATGTGATCTACCCCAATAGAATTAAATTACAAGTCAACAATAAAAGCTATATGGAAAATTTCCAAATATTTGGAAACTGAATAACAAACATACTTTTACACAACTCAGGAGCCAAAGAAGAAATCAAAAGAAAACTAGAAAGTATTTTTTACTGAGTGAGTATGAAAATACAATATACCACAATTAAATAATTATCCTAAAATCTAGCCAGACTGATCACTTAAAGAGAATGAAAATACAAAGTATCAATATCAAGAGTGAAGGATTTAATCCTACTGCAAATTTCACAGATAAAAAGAATAAAAGGGGACTATGACAAATTTTTGTCAATTGATTCACTGATTTAAATGGAAAGCACAAATTACCAAAACTCACTCAGGAAACAAATTACCCAAATAGCTCAAATTTATTGTATAATTTTTTTTTAATTATGAATTTCTTTCCACAGAGAAAACTCAGTGGTGAATTTCACCAAATGTTTAAAGGTGAAATGATACCAACTCTACACAAATTCTTTCAGAAAATTGTTAGCTATGGACTACTTCTGAATTCATTCTATGAGGCCAGCATTACTCTCATACTAAAACCAAACAAAGATATTACAAAATAGGAAAACTACAGACCAGTTTTATTCATGAGCAAAATCCTTAAATCATATGTTTAGCCCTGCTATGAATATTTTGGGAAATGTGGCTTTTTGCTGATTTTTAAATTTTCCAAATAAATAGAATTCAACAATCTAGATTCTGTTTACCAACACACACAATTTAATATGAGTTTTAGCACAAATTAAAATTTGACAATTGGAAAAATTCCATTACTTTCCTTAGAATTTTAATCAAATAATATTCTTTGGAAAAACCCATTTAAAAGGTTTATGAATTTTTGTTTGTTTTTATACCTGAACAAGTTGTCCATTACCTTTTACTGACAACACACTCAGTTCTAATATTCCACAATCCAACTTGTCAGGAATGAAATGCTTTGAAAATAAACAGCTATGGCATATGTTAGCATTATTCAATTGAGATGATGTGACATAAAATCACATATTTTAAAAAGTTGAAGAAGTGATATGATGTAAATTTGTCTATAATGGCAATGCTCTGTAGAAATGTAATGCAAATAATGTATAATTAAAGAAATTAATATCTTAATAATAAAAGTTAAGAGAAATAAGTGAAATTTTATAACATTTTATTAACCTGATATTCTTAAAATAGTTTCATTTCAACATCATCAGTGTAAAAATAAAGACATCCTTTTGTGTATTCAGCTACAGTATTAATCAGGAGAATATAAATAATGTGTAAATATTTTGCTTCTAGCAAAAAAAATTGTAAATAAAAAACATATACAATTTATTTGTCATATTTGATTAATCTGGCTAATTACATATTGAGAAATATTACAGCCTAATGGCTCTAATGCCTAAGGGCCTGGGGTCTAAAGATAAGTTGCCTGGATTCAAATCAAACTCTGGATTCAGAGTTTACTAGCTGATGACCATTAGCCCCAGTTTTCTTTTTTTTAAATCAAGATTAGTAATAGTATGTAACTCCGAGGTCATTGTATGCACTAAACAGGTCAAGACAATATATTAACTAGTACTTGACGTAATTGGCTTATGCCAGTTTAATTATTATCTTATTTGCTATGAATACAAAGTATTTTTCCATTAAGGACTCATAATACAAACAACAAAAATAACCCCCAAAGTCCTCAAAATAATAAAAATCAACAAAACTATTACTTCCTAAAATGTTACATATAAGGAAAATAAAATTGAAATGTACAGTGTATTCTACGTATATTTTATACATTCCTTGATTTTTCTCATCTTTCAAACAATTCCAAAGCATAATTTGCCTATATGTTTTTATATTTCTCTTTCTGTTCTAGAGAATATTGAAAATGTTGCACAAAAAGTCTGTTATTTCTGCTTTACTAAGTACAGAAAATTCTAATAGAAGAGGTCTTCTAAAGTTCAAAAGATAATCTGGTCTTATCCTATTTGGATACTTTGGTTCTGGGAAAGAAGACATTGTCAATTCTGCGGACAGCATGTTCAGCCACTTTCTATTTTAGACTAAAACATAGCTAGTATTTGTAGTTAATGAGAAGGTTTGTCTTATTTCAAAGCCTAGGTGCCTTAACGTTTATTTTTTTTTTTCTTATATAATGATTTTCATTTTTTTTTTCATTATAGCTGGTTTGCAGTGTTCTGTAAATTTTCTACTGTACAGCATGGTGACCCAGTTACACATACATGTATAGATTTATTTTTTCTCACATTATCATGCTCCAATATAAGTGACTAGATATAGTTCTCAGTGCTACACAACAGGATCTCATTGCTTATCCATTCTAAAGGCAATAGTCTGCATCTATTAACCCCAAGTTCTTAATCCATCCCGCTCCCTCCCCCTTCCACTTGGCAACCTTAAAATATATTCAAAGCCTTTTTGTGCTAACAAATCAAAGAGATGGATAGGAGAGAAGAAATGTTTTCATTTTCTCTCCTGTTGACATTTCAAGTATTCTGAGTTTAGTGGCTTTTAAAATAGGACTGTTTTGGAGTTCCCATTGTGGCTCAGTGGTTAATGAACCCGACTAGCATCCATGAAGACATGGGTTTGATCCCTGGCCTCACTCAGTGAGTTAAGGATCCAGGAGCTTTAGTGTAGGTTGCAGACGCGGCTCGGATCCTGTGTTGCTGTGGCGGTGGGGTAGGCCAGCAGCTACAGCTCCAATTGGATCCCTAGCCTGAGAACCTCCATATGTCGCAGGTGCAGCCCTAAAAAGACAAAAATAAATAAATAAATAAAATAGGACCTTATTTTATTTTAAGCAAGAAATAGATTTATTAGGATAGAATGCTTGTGAGAGATACAAGCGGGCAGGCAAGGAAGCTCTGCCTGTAGTAGGACTATTTGATATTTACTTAGTTATTTGAAATGGCTGTTAGGAAACTGGAAGCTGTAGTAAATCATTTAATTTTACTAATAATCCCATTGTCTCAACTGATAACTTATTGGACCAAAATATTCATTAAAATATAAAGAGGGAAATACTTATTATTCTCATACGCTCTTCATATTTCCAACCCATCAGTTTTGGGGAGACAGAATTATTTGTGAGCCTGTCAACTGAGTTCGGGACAGAGAACGTCCAGGAAAATTAAATTTCGGGTATATGACAACTAAGATGAGCCGACCTAGAAGAATCGTTTCAAATATTACTTCTTGCAATGTAATTATGTAGGTAAAACATTGTCCATCAACAGAAACATTAGTTTTTTACCTTGTTGCAATTCAGATTTATTCTAAAATATAAGGGCAATTGCCACCACTCAGGACTAAAATCAGAGATAACACCACTCTGAAGTGTGGTGTTATTAGTAACTCCAGAAATGCCTTTAAGGGTGACTGTTTCTGCAAAACCTGACAAGAAGAGCAAAGTTTACTCTTCTAAAATGTCACTGGGCTCTCTCTAGCCTCCCTTCCCCTGGCACTAAATTATAATCTAATCATATTAGATATGTTTAAGAAACTGATATCCATCTTCTTAAACAACAATGAATCTTGACTTGACAAATGGTATTTCATTGTTGGAAAAAAATCCACTTTATAATGAATAAAACCTAATTGCATTGATTTATTTAATCTCTAGAGGAGATATAGCAAATACAAATTTTTTTAATTACATTTTTAAAAGAGCTTGTTAATAGCTTTTAGGATATGGGATACTATTTACTCTTTTTATATAAAGTGACCAAATAAATTGTTATATGAAGTGATAATACATATCAATGTAAAGGAAAATAAATTTTAAAAACCTGCCAATTAAACAAATGGGAAGCCAAAAGAAATACAGCTATTTCCATACAATTTTTATATAAAGAGTAGTTCTAATCCCTTTAAAAATCATGGACTCCTTTTGATTCTCTCAGAAAAATTTACTTGGGCATATGCATCAAAATTTTTGCATAAAATTCCAAGAGACTGTCTATTCATGGACTCTAGGTTAAAAATACTTGTTCTATTAAAATGAGGTAAAGACATGTTTGTACCTTCAACAAAGAATATGAATGCACCCCATTCTCTGAAGGTAGAATGTTGTGACTGCATAAAGTTAAATTCATTGCAATCTATACATTGTGATATTTCAGTTAATATATAATAGAACAGTTAACATGTCAATCTTCTAAGACCTTTTTTGAGAGAGAAAATATTTAGACTCATCATAGAACTGTAGTTCTTAACAGTTGTTATAATTTGCATCAGTTTAGTGGGTGTCTAGACAAAACAGACATATGACAGATTTTTAGTGGACCAATTCATTTCAGACTGTAATACACATTTTTTTACTTTAATTTACTTACGTAAAACTATTTGACATATCATTCTGAGGGCAATGCAATTTCTGCTATAAAGTCTGCTGCCCAGAGTTGTATAAAGTTTTAGAGAGCTTTGTTTTTCCTTTTTTCCTTATATTAAAGTACAATGTGGCAATCTGACAATGTGTGCTAACAGATAGTAATACATTTACTGGGTCTTCTATAGTCATCAGAAATTTTATTAAGTGTGTCACAATAACAAACTGAAGATTTAAAATCAGTTACGATAATTTTGCAAGCAACCTACTCAGACAGTTTAATGTCTGATGTAGATTTTCTGTCTGGACTCTAGATTCTGGCAATATAATATTCTTTGCTGTATGTCTTTAAGGTCAAAATATAATCCTGATGAATTAACAGAGATTATACCTGTGACACAATGTTAGACCAGAGCCAAATGGTAAAATTTTAAAGCTTTTCCTCAGAACCCTCTTAGTCTTTCACATATCTTGTAGCATCCTATTCTCTGTGTTCCTCATCCCATGGTTTCCTCATCCCTCTTGCTACTACATTTTTGTGCAGTAGGCAAGGTTCCCACTGACCAAATTCCTTAAATTTCTAAATGAACATGTATATGTTACTTCAACTATGAGAATCATTCTGGTCTGTTGCAAAAAGGGTAAAATAATGCCAAGTGGTTATTCAAATAAAATGAGACAATATTTGGAAGAATGCCTTTCATATATTAAAAGAGTTACTATTATGTTTCCTTTGGATGAAATTGTCAGTTAATAAAATATGTGAATTAAATGTCGTATTGGGTAGTTAACTTTTGAACAGAATCCTTTTAAGACCGAAAGGATGAGTTTTTAGGAAGAAATGAGTGAACTGTAGCATAAAAGATTGCTGTAGGGACCTCTTCAACATCTCTCATACCCTGTTTGTTTCACTTTTCTGAAAGGCCTGTTCAGAAATGGATCTGACTAAAGAGTGGATGAAATATTCATTTAAAAATATATAAATAAAATATATTAAATTCTGGAACATTTTCTCAGGTCTAAATTATTTTTTTGCCTATTCACAGACAATATTCAAAATTTACTCTTTGAGAAATTCAGGGAATCATACTTTGCAAAAAACTCATAACAAACACAAGAAAAATAGAACTTCTATAACAATTGTATTAAGCTTGCAGAACAAAATTTTCGAAGGAAAAGGGAGAGGTAACAATATCAAAGTATTAAAAGTATATAGTCATTGATAAATTTCATAGTATTGTAACGGTGGTAAACTTATGTTCACGGGTCATGGCTGGATAAACTTTGCTTCTTCACAATCTAAATTCTTGTTCTATCTTAACAAAAATTCCAACTGTTCCAAGTAACACTGAGAGATATATATGTTCATGTAACATATGGAAAAATGCATATGAAATCAATTAC
Organism: Sus scrofa; assembly: GCF_054392235.1. Classification (NCBI taxonomy): domain Eukaryota; kingdom Metazoa; phylum Chordata; class Mammalia; order Artiodactyla; family Suidae; genus Sus; species Sus scrofa. The sequence continues at coordinate 111,495,434 of NC_139397.1, read as the reverse complement.
CATCATAAAAAAAGGAATTGAAGGATATCGGTAACCCATAAAAAAGGTCTTAAATTTTCGGTGAAATCTTAAAAATAAAACTTCAACTAAGTGCCTGAGTATTTAAAAATTGTCACAGTATTAAATTTTGCAATAATAGATGGTATTATTTATTTCAGGTTTTATTATAGTAAGAATGCTATAAAATATTAAAGGAAGGTATACCGAAACAGAAAAATTACACAGTACATATATGTTTACTTGTGAAATCTCATTTTTAACACCTTTTCAGTAACTCTGACTGTGAAATAGAAAAGGCAACAGCTCATGGGGCATATTTTCAATCATCTTGAAATGCCCTTTACCCTAGTAATTTACTTTCTAGCTCTGCATGCATTTTAAATGACTACTTTGCTAAAATGTGAAAGATGTTAAAAAGTAAAATGAACATATCACACACTAAAGAAGAATGTGGAGAGAAATTGAGGTCATTCAAATTATTATTAACAGGCTTATAATTCATAATGATGATCATGACAATGAAAAGATGGCAGGGAAACTGGCAAGCAACTATGAGCAAGCTGATTGTATAAGAATGATGTCATTCCCTTGATTGAGAGGCATAGACCCTGTGGAAGCACTTGTCACTGCTCTAAATGACATTTCCCAATGTCAAGTCAGAACATAAACCAATCATAAATCCTCATAACAAAAAGTGGTCAGCAATGGCAAATTGAGAAATATTAATAAAGCCCTTATTGTTCATAGACTTTTTCTAAGTTGATCTTTTTTGGTTTCTAAGTACACTAGTCAGATTTTCAGAGTATTCTAATTGCCTAAATATGTTTTCCGTACCTATTCACATGAAACCTAATTTATCATCTATAACCAAAATTATAGTGGGATTTCTAATTTCTCCTTCCCAAGTCCTGCTATTTCTAACTCTTCCCCTGTGGACTTACATGGTATAATATTTATCACAGTGGTATTTGGGCTCAAAAGTTCCCTCTGCTGTTATTGTGGAAAATAAAAAAATAGAAAGTATTGCATGACACATTGCAAATAAGGATATTTTATTAACTTGAGTAAGAACAAGTCTCACTGGAGTTCAAGTTATAGCATCAGAGAACTACCCAAAAACATCTGTCTGAGGTGAAATAACTCCAATAACTGTCATTGTACAGGCCAGTAAAACGAGGCTGAGAATGCTAAGTAGTTTTCCTAAGGTGTTAGAGTAAAACTCCAATAAAACCAGAAACAGAAGAGGAGAGGAGGCACAAGGAACTTTCTGGATTTTCTGACTTCATCATTATTTTGTTTATCTTTCCTGATGAACAGACTCACCTTGTCTGACTACAAAATTTATAACCTGGCATTTCTAAAATGTTTTGAATAAAAGAGATCTCATAGGTAAATTTAATGATTTATTGCAACAATTAAGATTTGTGGTGCATCATATTTTAATATTGCATTTCTAATTTATTTGGTTTTAATTTATACGTGTGCTGTAACATAATTACAAATCTTTTGGGAAATAAACTGTGAAAATAAATACATACAATAGCAGCATCTACATAACTTATTTTGTGCCTTAATCAAAAATGATAAGACATTATAATTATCATCTGCAACCACTCAAAATTTATAATTTTAAATACATAATCTTTCTGTTCATTTTTTGGTGAACAATGTTGTATTTTATTAAACTTCCTTTTCTGTGTACCATACTTTCTGGAATATGCAAAAAAATGCTTATTTTATAATGTAATCTGGATTGAAGTTTTCAAGCAGTCAAAAAACTAAAATAAATAAGAAAATCTTTTAAAAATCTATTCCTATGGCTTTAGGGGTTTCCTGTTTTCATCTGCTTACCTTTAGCCATGATCTTTACATTTACATCCTTTAGTTCTTCATAAATGAGTACCTCAGTTTCTTAATCATATTTGAGAAACTTTTCCTAACTCCCTCCAATTTGCCTGTTCATGAATCTGCATTTGAAATCAACATCGAAATCAAGTAGAAAAATTTCTTCCATAAATCTGGGGCAACTTCCCTCTTTGTTGGACTTTTATTATTATTATTGCTGTAGAAGAGTCTAATACACAGTCCACTGTGTTTGCCTAGGTCTCTTTTGATATTTTTTACTTTACTTATCAGGTATTTCCATTTACTAGCTATCTGTGTTTCCAAAAAGGCGATTTTATTTCTGCCCTAAGTCTAGTAATTTTAACTGCACTTCATCTTGCTATCTGTCTATTCCTTAGTTTAGCAGTATTGCAGATTTTTACTCTGATTATTCTTCCTAGTTTCTCTGCTCTTAGAGTGGAAAGCAATTTTTAAACTCCTATATAGGCTACTTTTTAAATCAATTGGGAAAGATTTTTTTCTCAAAGCATATTGCCATTTTTCCTAGGATTCTTTATGTAATATCTCTGAGAAATATGATTCAAATTTGTCCAGGCATAATTATGAGTGAAGGAATTCCTGAAGGCAAGTCAAAATATTGGATGACTTTGAGAAGACTTCATTGTCCTCTGATTCTTACTGAATTCAATTTAATACAGATAAGACAAAGAAAAAAGGACTCCATTCATATTATTTAGCTTTTGTTGCATAGAAAATAATCCTAAAACTAGTGTCTGAAAACAATAAACATTTATTAGGTCATGATCCTGTGGGTGGGAAATTTAACCTGAGATCAGCTGGGCATTCTTTTGCTTCTCTCACCCTGGTTCACTCATGCAGTTCTGCTCTGCTTGTGCATAGCTGGCATTTGCCTGGGGAACTGGAGCAACTAGGCCACATGTATCCAATATCTAACAGGCTACTATGAATGTCTTCATATCACAGCTGTGTTCCAAAAACAATGAAAAGGGCATGTACCAGTGGCTGTGTTCCAGAAGGAAAAAGCAAAGGCATGCATCAATGAGCAAGCATTTCCCTGGTCTCTGCTTGTGTCATATTCACAAATGTCTCATTAGCCACAGCAAATCACTTGATCAATCCTAAATTCCTAAATTCCAAGGAAGAGTTAGAACCCACTTCTTTCTAGAAGAGTGACAGAGTCACTTTACAAAGGACTAAATCATAATACAGTTGAACAATGTGATTCCATTTATACCATGTAGATATTTTTTGGGAGTAAATGCAACAATACTATATGGTCAGTGTTTGGCTAAACCTGAAGATATGGGGTGAACTGAGGACACAGAGAGCCAACTATAAATTATACAGAGATTAATACCCCTCCTTGTTTAACAGTTCATTGTAAATCATAATCTATTAAACTTTCTTTGGTTCTAGATTTGTCTTTTGTTGTCTTCCCTTATTTGTCCTCATCCATTTAGGGGATGCCTTTCATTAGCGATTTAGTGGAATTCCTTCTGAGATTTCTCTTTGAACATATAACATTTTCTAAATTTGCAAGAAGCTAAAAGCATTCCTTATTTGCAATACACCAATTAAGAAATTCTTTGCATACACCAAAAGTGTTCTGCATGCAAGGATCATCTGCAACTATGGCCCTGAAAATGTTCTAAGTATTTAATTCATTGTAAATTATTTTCTACACACAAAGGTTTTCATCACAAAATGACTAATTTGTTATAACACTTTTTAATCATTTAAATGTAATTTTGACTTTCACAATTATGGCATTATTCCTATATGTCTGATTAACTGATACTGATCAGAATTACGACATATCAAAATACAAAGAGAAGAAAAAACAGTGGTTGTCTGTCTTGGAATGTTGTGTCAAATATTTAAATTATATACTGACACATCATGCAAAGGCATGGGGGTAAAGGGTATGGCACAGAAGCAGAAAGTCTGGAGAAAACAAAGCGTCTAGATTAGTGAGGCTCAAGTAAATAATATGGCTTTTAAACTAAAAGAAAATGTAATTCCTTCCTAGAGAAATAACTATGTGTGTGATGCTTTTATCATATTTTAAAAAAACATTTAGACAAACATATAAAGGAAGAAATCTGAAGTTAAATAAACATTGAAAGCATTATTATTAGATTAAGCTGTGACATTTATTTCTAGTGGAAATCATCTTATTGACCTGTAATAAATATGCAATAGGTATTTCCAAAGGTATGTAAATATGCACAAAATGGCCATAGTTTCCTTGCGGCACAGTGTACTAAGAATCTGGTGTTGTCACCGCAGTGGCTTGGGTAACTGTTGGGGCGCAGGTTCAATCCGTGGTCTGGGAACTTCCATATGCCATGGGCCTTGCCAAAGAAAAATAGCTATGTACAATAGATAATAATGATGGCTTTTGGTATTGGGATAATCATTTTAAAAATTGTTCATACACTTTTGTTGCCCCCAGTTAAATTCTCTACCATTTATAATCAACTGTGGGAACAGAGAAAGAATGTGTTTATATCTTGTCACTATTTACCACATGTATTAGTCAGCGTTCTTCAGAGGAACAGAATCAATAAGATATACATACAAGAAGAGATTCATTGTAAGGAATTGGCTTATGCAATTATGGAAACTGAGATCCCCCACAATCTCCAATCTGCAAACTGGAGACTCAGGGAAGCTAATTGGTGTACTGAGTCTGAAGGCCTGAGAACCAGAGGAGGTGATGGTGTAGATTACAGTCTGGGTTGGAAGTCCTGAGAACCCAGAATACGAACAAAGATCCATGTCCCAGCTCAAGCAATCAGACAGCAAGGGCCAAATTCCTTCTTTCTTTGCCTCATGTTCCTTTCAGGACCACTGTAGATTGGGTTATGCCTACTCATTGGGGAGAGCAAATTCTTTACTGAGTCTAGAATTAAATGTGAATTCCATCTGAAAATACCCTCTTAAATACACCCAGAGTATTGTTTCGCCAAATATCTAGACACCCTGTGACCCAGGTAAACTGACACATAAAATTACCCATCACATCTCATTTTCACGAAGATCCTTGGCAAGAATCCTAGAAGTAAGAGATAGATATGCTGTACAATTATTTACCTGTTAATATGTTTTCAGTTCTGTGCCTGCCTGACTTCGAGAATTCTGTTTTGGGGCTTACGTTATATAATATCTTTTCTCAAAATAATTAATATCATGACATTACAAAATCAGGGTACAGATAGCACTATAATTCCTTATTCTTCCTATGATATAAACATTTTTTTACATTACCATGGGTATGAAATATTTATGTAAAAATTTTATAAAGTGATTTTAATGTCATGTTTGTGTCTATAATTTAGTGAATATAAGGTTGTAGTAACTTTATGAAAAATACAATCTAATATACTCATTTTCAGGATGCTTAAAAAACATATATTTTCCATTCTAAATATTTTTACAATTCAGATGCTGGTAAGATCATTGGAATAATCACTAATATTCTTAATTTCTGGACAAAATGAAATTTTTTTCCTAAAGTTTATCACTAGATACATTCCTAAAATTATATAAAAACACATTCCTAAGTATATAAAGAAAAATTGCACATGTAACTCTTAAATAAAAATGTGTAGGTATATAGCTATACAAGAATGGAAATACATAACAGTAAACCATGAAACACAATGAGTTACTCTACATTATTCTTGGAATACCGCAAGCTCCTACTTTAAAAAGCCGGAGATAATAGCGGAAGTAAACTTTCCTATCAGAAGTGAATAATAAGATTACTTTTGATGTGATATATTCTTTAACAGGAATTCAAAATGATGTTTACCGAGGAGTCTTTATATCCTTAAGTACTTCCATCCCTCTATGCTACTCATTAAAAATGTATTTCATATGACCAGAAGCAATTTTAAATAACCTCACAAGACTAAGGTTGTGTGGTTCAGTGGCACAATTTTAATTGCCTTAATTCAAAGATAAGTCCTCTTTCCCAGAAGGATATTTGTTTTTATTACCTGATAAAAATGATAAATCTATTAATTTGTATCACTGCAAACAGTGATTTTATCAGATAATGTATCAACATATTATATGCTGTGCAAAAAAATCCTGAAGGCAAAGCAGAGTGAAAACCTTTATTTAGCAGATTTTGTTCTTGCACTGACTTTTACATTAACATGCAACCTAAATAATCTTTTTCATCATCAAAACCCTTTGGCAAAACAGTAACTAAATCTCAATACTTTCACAAAGAAAGTTTTATCCATCATATATGAAGAAAATAAGAATGAAAACAGAGTAATATATTTGAAATATGAAACCCTTGGCAGTGAAAGGCAATGCTTACAAACACATTGTTCTGATATTGTTCAAAGCTACATGTGAAATTGTAGGGCATTGGGAAGAATCTTCTATAATACTGTTTGAATCTTGTCTGCATAATAAAAATGTAAGTTAAAATAAAAGGGAAAGAATATAAATAAATCTAGATAATTTAACAATTGACCAAAAAAGTAAAAAGAAAAAAAAACTTGAAATATGAGAAAATTCAAATGGAAAGACATTCTGTTATCTAAAATCTTGGTTGATAAACCTATGACTTTCCAAGGCTGCACCTTGAAGAGACCCAAAGAAAGGGGGTTAAATGAATGAATCGAGCCAGATAAGAGATGGAACATGGCAATTGGTTCAGAATCAACACAGTAAGGATTTGTGGGGAGAAAAAAATGAAACGATAATGCCTTTACTAAACAGCAGCAATTTACACATTGTAAAAATACATGCCCATTGTAGTCATGTCTTCTGATTTGCCAAGGGAATTTCAAAATCTGTTTTTATGTGAAATTTGTTTTTACATTAAATATCTAGCTCTTCAAATGTTGATAAAAGTTTACTGTTTGTATCAATATAAATCCTTAGAGTTCATCCTTATGGTGAATAGTCCTGACTTCTGATCTGCACACTAAAAGTGGTTTGAGAACGATTGCATATATTGTTTACTCTGAGAGTTTCAAGAATTTCTTCTGGTAAACTTTGCATAGCAAACCATCTGAAAGTTATCCAACTTTTTTGGCTCTAAGATTTTTTTTGGTTTAATTAAAGTATAGGTATTAAGTCCTTTGGGGTTGCCAAGGTAATTTAGTTAGCGAATGTATGTGTATGCATAGAGAAATGAGCGTAAAATAGTTCCAAGATGATATATATCTCCTGTAAGTGCTTATTTAGTGAATTTTGGTTGCTAACATCTTTTGGGTTTTTTGTTTGTTTGACTGTTTTGTTTTCCTAAAAGGCAGTCAACAATAGGCAAGAAATCACAATTCCTTGGAAACATCAATAAGCAATACAATATTATCTCTTAGTAATTTGGGGACAAGTCGATGATGCTATCCTTTTGTTTCTTGGAATTAAAATTCTAGAAAAGTTTATTTTATTTGAAAACAAAAATATATACTTCCCTAAAATGAAGGGCACTGTGTTCTTTATGATCTCAAATATAGTTGGGCTCCCTCCAAGTTATTATTCAGAGGTTTGCCCTATGCCAAGTCCGTATTCATTTGCACAAAGGGTAGGGGTGTGTTTTAGATAGTATTCACTAAAATTGAAACTCCATCAAAGCATATCTTTTCTGTAGAGCCATTGCCTTATCTCCTGTATCCTGGTGGAATTATGAAGTCCTCTTACAGATGTATCATAATGACATCTCAATGATGCTTCTTAACGGAAATAAAATTGACATTTATAGTGGGTCCTGAATGGCACTAACTAATGAGATTGCAGTGCTATATTTAACAAGAATTAAGGAAATAGTTTTTAATGTTCCTGCTACCTATACCAGAGGATAAAAAGTTCTTGCCAACTGCATATGTTTTACTCATGTTTTATTCTCACAGTGAATAGCCAGCATAGTGGTTGCCAAGTTGTGTGTGTTCAGATGCATATAGATAGAACAAAGGGATGAACTCAAGTGAAGGAATAAGTCAGCAAAGTACAGCAAAGTATCAATGTCAAAAATATTTTAAAATCATTTCAGACACTCCTGTCTTTCATCAGACTACAGGGTGTTATAGCCCAATGCTGTTTAGAGATCCTCAGGAAGAGACCATTATGAAGTGTAAAACGTTTTGAATGTAGTTCAGGTTTTGTCTGTCCTATCACTTCACATTTTCCTTGAGGAGGACGTTTTGGTTGGTTGGTTGGTTGGTTTTATTTTTGTTTTGTCTTGTTTTGTCATCAAACAGGGAAACTCAGAAACTGAGTTATAGTTAGAAGACCCATAAAAGCAGGATGACTATATGCGGAATGAAATACATAGCCACAGTTGAGAGAGCTTTAAACTCCCTAACTCTCTTCTCCTTGACATCAGTGGGCCTTGGCCACTTGACCTGAGTATTTGGGGGAAACAAAAGCAAATTAAAATTTAAACAATAGTAACAACAACAAAGATAAAACAAAGAACCCAAGAAGTTAACAAAATGTTGCAAAGGTGAATCTTACATGACAATTACAAGCACCATACCATTTTTAAGCATATCTTAGTGGGAGAGATTGTGTTTGTCATTAGTTACAAAAATGAGTGATGTTTGGAGACAAAGCTGTTTTCAACATAACTTAAGAAAGAATTACAGGGGTGCAATTTTCTACCAATAGCTGGTTAAACAATGTAAGCCAAATCTTTGATCCTGTGGTTTATGGCCCAATAGGTCTGTTACTGGAAGGCCACAATCCCACTGTTTTCACTCATTTAAGTAATAACTCTTAAGCATTGAAAGGATGGTATGAAGAATTTTGTTTACCCAATTATCAAAATCTTTTCCTTTGATTTGGGGCTTTACTCTTACAGAAGGTCTCATAACTTAGGATTCTTATTATTTTTATTATTTTTTCCTTTTCCGTAACTGCCATTCTGGACATCTTTTTCTAAAATCTTTCGAGGCAATAGGCTCATTATGTTGGTTCCTAATTATAATTCCTACATTCTATTCCCACATATTGAGAAACTTGGAATGGCTTATGACCTTTCTATTATTCATTGTTCTGTCACTAGCCTTTGAGTCAATTGGAAAGAATGACATGTAGAAAAGTGCTTCTGATGATACCTCCATATCCTTATCACAATGTCACATAATAGCTGCATGCTATGAATGGAATCCCAAAGGAGAAAACTGCACCTTTGTATGTCCTAAAGTAGGATAAAAGCTTTTTTAAAAAAACTTAAAAATCAATAACTCTACAGAGATTTATGGTGAATAGCACAGAGGCAAGTCTTACATTCTTTTCAGCACCCCAGATGGATAGTAACAAAACCAGTTATCAAGTGAATTGTAGGTATCTAGAGAACATTGCATCTATCTCTCAAGACCTAGAATAATACAGTTCTAATTTTTAAAATCCCCAAAACTCCAGCTCATACATTTCAAGCATTACAGTGAAGAAGTGGTCACTTCAATAAAGTACTTGTTTAAGCATTTGAGGAGATTAAAGTGGCGTTACTTGAAAAAGACTTTATCCTGCCTATAGGGTTTTCTGTAGCCCTTCCCAATGGGGAAGTAAATGGGCCACATGTTTATGTCAGACCCTTTGAATTCTAGAATAGTGTTGAGCTTGCCATGCACATTCTTAATATTTAGATATTTCCATAAATAATATAGGATTTTATTTGTATTTCAAGACCAAACCATAATTGCTTCATTTTAAATTATTTACCTTCTATTTTCTATCCAAAGAAATGAACAATTAACATAGAAAACCTTGCTGATCATTCACTCAATAGATTTTCCAACACGTACGCTTAACCTCTTAACCTTTAATTGAAAATGGATCATTTGAAAAATGCATAGATTATATGTTACATCAATTCATTACACTTAGACCAGTTTTCATGAAATAAAATACCTACCATTATGCCTTTGCCTTTTATTAAGGCTATACTCTAAAAATAGCAATGTAAATAATATTCTTGGTCTTTTCTAAAAGTACTATTGAAATTACTTTCCAATGACCTGTCTAATGTCCCATATACAAAGATTCATCAAATTAACCCCGTTATAACTTGTATTAGAAAACATTTATTGCATTGTACTTCCTTGATCCACTTCCATAATTAATAATGAAGTGGCATAACATATCATATTCCTTCATGCATTTCAATTTTCAGGAGGCCCAAACTTTTGATTTGTATTCAGACCATTAGTTAGTCTTATTCTGTTTTCCAATTCATCACCTGGCCTCTTGATCTTTTTCCTTTCCTCGATTCAATGATATGTTTGAATACATTTATGACTTGTGGCAAAATCTAATTTTGATTGCTAGGGGAGTAGAAAAAAAGGAATAAAGCAGCTATTAAACAAATCTGATATGCCCCAAAATGCACATGATTTTAAGATAAGTGTGGACATTGGATATGAGTTTGCCAGTAGAAGGTAAAACTCCATCCCTAAATATTTTAATAAGACCATGAATTTTCTTCAAAAATTTAAAGTAGTTAAATTAATTAATCATTTACTGAATATTCACTATGAGGAAATTACCATAAAAGAGAGTTTGATAAAGAGTCCAGAACCAAAAGTCAGGAAAAATATTTTCTATTCTGACTTAGACCAGTTTTTTGGCTTTGGAGAAACAAATTTTCTGAGCTTAATCAGCTGTAAAATGTGGGGTCCTATGCTCCCGATTGGTTAAAAAAGTTTATCATTGATTTTGAGACTTATTTTTTATTTTGTAAGTTTATGAGTGTGATTAAGACATATATGCTAACAACTTTTGCATGAAACAAAATTTGTTTTAATTCTTAAAATAAAAATTTAAGTAAAAATGATTCTGTCATACAAAGCCCCTTCCCTATTATTTTGACTTAGGAGTTCCTGGAGTAAGGAATTTATGTGCCTTTTCAAAGGTGGTTATAATTTCAATGAAATACTATGTAATGGAGGGCATTGAAAAAAAAAAAATTATATGAGAAGTAGAAAGGAACAAAAACTACTTAACATACTTGCAGGAATATAGTTCAGTAGAAAAAAAAGTAATACATTGGAGGGAAAAAAAGGTCCTAGGCATTAAACATATTAAATTACCCCCCACTTCTAATTAAAAATAAAATACTATATCATATTTAAAATAAATTGAAAATATCCAAAAAGTCTTGATATTAAACCTGATGCTTCTTTTCAAGTATATGATTATCATCTGCTTATAATAGTAACCTAAACAAATGCTTATGTTGAATATTTGATAATTCAGAACCACATATTTGTGATATAATAATCATATAGTTGAAGATGTTAGATAAGAATTAGAAATACATATCTTTCATAGATAAAATTTTGCTCATTATTACATGAGTGTGGATTTAAAGCTTCAGGAAAAGAAATAGATAAGTGACATTAGACATTGATGTTTAAAGCATCTATTACATCAAAAGCATTCAACTAGCAGAATCTATTGATTTACTTCTTTGAAGTTGTGGTAGTTTGAATGTGCCACCATCTCTGAATTGAATTTATCAATTAAACCATTTCTCATTTGTGTGTGGAAATGTATCATCTGAACTAAGGGGAAAACTTGGAGAAATATATACATTTAATTCTATAATTTGTCCTTAATTCATTTTATAACCAATTGTGCTCATATTAAAACAATACCAATTGTAAGACACTGCTGATGTAAAATGCATTTTAAGTCACTAATACTGAAATGCTGACTAAAAAGCTTCTGCACAGCAAAGAAAACCATCAACAGAATGAAAATTCAGCCTGCTAAATGGGAGATGATACTTACATATCATATAGCTGATAAGGGGTTAATTCAAAAATATATAAAGAGCATATGCAATTCAATAGCAAAAAAAAACCAATTTAAGAAATAGGCAGTAGATCTGAATAGAGTTTTTTTTCTGAAGAAGGTATACAGAAGGCCAATAGGTACAGGAAACGATGCTCACCATTACTAATAATCAGGGAAATGCAAATCAAAAGCACAATGAAATATCACCTCACACTCTTAGAATGGCTGTTATCAAAAAGAAAAGCAAGCAGATATAGGAAAGGCTTAATGTGCTTAAAAAAACAGGGCAACCACAAATCAAAACCAAACATTACATTTACAAAAACTGAAAAAAGTATTCAAGCATAAAATAAATGGAAACTATCCAACACAAAAAAGAAGAGAAGCACAGAATCAATTGGAAAACAAGGTTTAAAATGGCAATAAATAAGTATCTATCAATAATCACCTTAAAAGTCAATGAACTAAATGCTCCAATCAAAAGCCTTCTGGTATGATTTGGAGACTTAATTTTCATAATGAGTATTCTTGCTTGAATTTTTAAAAATGCGTATCCTTGTTTGTGAAAGATTACACTAAGGAATTAGGGAAGAATGCTCTGTGTATCAGAGTGTAGAATTTAATATTAGTTTTGTTTTGTTTATGCTGGTTCTCCTGAGTTTTGTAGCTATTGGCTGAAATATTTTAGAAGTGGCACGGTAAGAAGAAGTGTGGTTTCCAAGACCTGCTTTGTTCCTTGACTAATTTTTTATTGCTATTCTCTAATATAATATATGAATCAGCATATATTCCATTATATTTTATTTTACTGGAGTCTGAAATAAGTATAAGATAAAATACAGATATGTAAAATATTTGTTTCTGCTAGGTTTTTCTGAATGCAAAAATCATATTCATTCTAGAAATGTAATTCTGACCACAAAAACCTTAATTTAATACTAAAGCTGGTTAAGTAAAACTTTTCCAGAGGAATGAAAGAGGTCCCAACAACACTCTCTATAATTTTAACAGTTAGTATTTGATGTATTAGCATTATTTCAAAAACATAGTGACTTAAAAGACCACCTGTATGACTGGCTCATGATGCTATGGGTCTACTGAGCAGTTCTTTCCTGTTCCAATTTTACTTATTGCTGTCAGCTGTGAGGGAAGAAAAGGATTTGCTGATCTTGGCTGGGCTGTCTTGCATCTCTCTACTGGGATGGGCATCCACTGGGGGAAAAAAATGCTCTAATTCTACTTTCAACATAATCTCTCAACCTACAATAGCCTAATCTAGGCTGAGCAATATCTCATGAGAGTAGACCATTCACAAGCCCAGGCCAACCCTACTTCCTCATGGAAAGAGCTGCAAAATAACATTGGAATGTGTATTGAAACAAGGCAACATTTTTGCGTTCTGCTAGTAGCAATGAATCATGTTTATATTTTATTTTAGTATCCCTATTAATTCTTAAGGACAATAAACATTCTTACTATTTCTCTTTTATCCAATTATCATGATGAATGTTGTGCATATACCAGGCCTTCTTTTTAATGAAAATAATACGATAATTATAGTCAATATACTCCCTTTTCAAAAGAAAGAGTAGGAATCATTTAGGGTATTATTTCACAACCAGCAGCAAAGATTGTATATTTCCTTTATACAATGCACCAGGAATGATTATAGATGTAACTAACCCATTGTTTCTACCTCTCAGAGTTAAGACAATGATAGAGACATTATCTATAAGGAAGATATACAAGTTCCATATCACTAAAGAGATCAGAGTTTCACCAATGGCAATTATCCATACAAATATGTCCGAAGATATTCTATTATTAGCTTTTTCCTTTTCCATTGTTCTAATTCTTGCCCATTTGCTGTATGTAAATCTAACTACTTCAGTCTCTGTAATATCTTTTTCTAGCCTTTTATTTGATGCTGTCTTTCCTATATCACCTTTATTCATTTCCTTTATTATTATTTACTTCTTCGTATCAAGTCAAGGGTAATTATTTTCCAAATTAAGAAAGGAACACTTTTAAGAAGTAAAAAAAAAATTACATATTTGAAAATTAAACTATTACACATTGAAAACAGATGACATATAGCTGTAATACTCTTGAAAATATCCATATTCAGAAGCTCCAGAAAGTATCCAGCTAACTCTCCATTCTCCTATGCTGGAGCCTACTATCATTCAGAAATAGAATCTTTTGAATTGAGTTAACATTTGCTGTTTAATTTCTCTTAAATGTGTACAAGTGTAATAGTATTTTCCCCATTTTCCATGGGGAATAAATATACATTTTTGGAAAGCTTGGTGAACTACTATTTATAATATTGTTTCTAAAAGATTAATGTAGTCACATTTCCAATCATGATATCTACAGCTGAACATTTAATCTACAACTGGGTTTTTTAATTTGGTGGCAAATACATCTTTCATTCTAAGTATTATTAAGTTTTCCTTGGTATTACAATCTAGTTCATTCAAAGGTTAAATAGTCACCGGTAAGGGACATTGGACAAATGAGATGGTGAAAATCTTTTTCCCTGACATTTAGATATAACAAGCAAAACTCAGTTTCAGTAATCGTGATTCATTTAATATCATATTTAGAAGATTGATGTTTAATTATTTGTCAACTGGCATTTGCAAACAGAACAAAAGTTTTCCTTCCCTTTTTTCAGATTCAGGTTAAAGAAATCAAATTTAACTAAGATTAAAAATAATGTAAAATATAAAAATGATTTACTGATAATGGAGAAAAATATATTTCTCAGGCAGCTGAATTCTGCAATAAAAAATCAGTTGAACTATGGCTATTCTTAGATACAATACATATGTTGTAATTATCATAGAAACTCATAATTGTTTCAAACAAAATACTATGGTAGTTTACTCGGTGCAATATTTATTATTGCTTCTGTTATAATTAAATACTATTGAATAGAACAAGTTAATAGAAAAATAGTAAAAATTAAGTACTAGTTCTAACTCTGACATCAAACAGCTATGTGCTTTTAGCTTAGATTTTAGAGAAATTCTTATCACTTAAAAATGTTCTGAATCATGCGAAAAAATATTATAGATGATGAGTTCTCAAGGTATGATATAAGTGATTTTAAGTTAAATTCTCAGTGCTCATCAATATCAATTAGTTTTCCCATTTCCATGAGTTTAGGCCACCTTTTAAAGTCTGGTCAATTGTCCCATATATGTGTAATGGGCAGTTAACAGGAGAAAGACAAAAAATAATATGTTTAAGAAAATTTGCCAAGATTACAGGTGAAATAGAAAGGGAGAAATATGAAAAGCTTTGTTGTTTGTAAGCTGATATTTATAGTTACTACATTTTTTTCTTTTGCTTATATATGACATCTCTGCAATCGCAAATCCCAGTGGTTCATCACTTCTGAATATAATTAAATCACTCTGCTCTCTGTACCATTTTTAGACAATTTTATCTGATGACAACTTCCACATTTGAATGTCCATACTACCATGGACATTATTATCTGTTAGTCATTAAATTTTTCTGTAACATTTCTACAAAATGGCCAGAATACCACATCTGTTTTCTACTATTACTTCTCAGTATTTCACAGTTGCCTCCTAATTCTCTACCTGTGGAATTCTCACTGACAAAGACAGTGAGATTTTCAACTCATACAAAGAAATTAAAATTCTCACAAAGAAAATTGTGATTATTTGGCAATTCAATTGGAAATGTAGATTTGTAAAGAGAAGGGGATTACTAATTTCTAGACACTGGTCTGGGAATTTGAAATTAAAAATAATTTTGTTGCTACTCTCAAAACCTCCCATCACTTTAGGAAAGCCTGATTAAAGAGTAATGGCAACAAAGTAATTAAAAAAAGAATGCAAATCACATTTGAACTGAATAGGTGGGTATACACAAGTATATTTCACAAGAGGTATAATTCAGACAGAAAGAGTAGCATAAACAAAAGCAAAGAGATGTGAGGTTCCAAGACATATTGGGAGAACAGTAAGTAGTCAGGATGTCCAGCGCTGCAGACAACTGCTGGGGAAAAGGTTATTGGACTATAGGGTGGTATATGTTGAAAGAGGCCTTAAATATAAAGATATGGCATTTTAATTTATTCTATATTTAATGGAAAAGCACAAAAGTCTTAAAAAGGTGGAGTTAGACAGCCACAACATAGTTTAGGAAAAAATTTTCTGTATTGGAATTCCCATCGTGGCGCAGCAGAAATGAATCTGACCAGGAACCATGAGGTTGCAGGTTTGAACCCTGGCCTTGCTCAGTGGGTTAAGGATCCAGCATTGCCCTGATCTGTGGTGTAGGTCACAGATGCAGCTTGGATCTGACATTGCTGTGGCTGTGGTGTAGGCCGGCTGCTACAGCTCGGATTAGACCCCTAGCCTGGGAACCTCCATATTCCCTGGGTGCAACCCTCTTACTTCTTTCCTTCTCTCATTCTTCTCTGTTCCTTGCTTTCTTATTTTTGTTGTGATAATCAATAATAAAACCATGAAGTGGTGAAACACCGTAACAATAATTTTTATGGAAATCGATTATGGACTCAGACACACAGAAAGTAACAGAGAAAGTGAGTTTGCTTTTTTGTTCTTCAGGGCAGCTGAGCTGCATTAAAGCAACCTTAGTTTGTTTGCTGAAAATTATCATTGCTCTCAGTAGAGCTAGAAATATAATTAATTTAAGATATGGAAAGCTGTGTTTCCAGAGACTATATAAGCTCTCCTAATACCCTGAATATTGAAAATGTACACATTCATCCATATCAGAAGACTTCAACCTCTCTGCTTATTAGTGTACTAATAAGCTTCTGTGATACTGAGAATTTCACTGTAGCATTGAAAAGGTCATGTATGTACAATGAGTATGCCCCAAATTGCTATCATATCCTTAGTCATCTAAGCAGCCAGATATAACTTCTGTTCATTTTTCTAATCCTTGTTTTACCTATTCAAAATTTACTTTTGCATTAACATTTTAGGACTTGAGGGGAAGAAAACAGGATACAAGTAATGGTTCACAAGTATTTCAGGTATTTGACAGAGAAGCCTAAATCTCTGAAAAATATTTAGAAACAGAAAAACATTTCAAAAGTAACTTATGATTTTATAAAAAAAAAAGGTAGCCCCAATGTCAATGTTTTCATTTCCTTTTTGGAACAGTAATATTTATTTAAGCAACATATTTAAATATTTTGTGATATATTCTCAGCAGATTTTGGCATATGTTACGTAACCGACAACATATACACCTGAGATGCCTGAATGGCATAAGAAAAGAACCTGCCAATATTTCTACTACCTGACTGAACAAGCTGAGAACTAGAGGCATATAGAAGAGAAAGGGGGCAACCTTGATAGTTTAAAATGAAGGATAAAATATTTGTTCCATTCTTTCATCACTATTTCCTCCCTTCTTCATTTTGGCCCTTCTTCCTCCCACTAAATGGTTAAGTCCATGTCTTTGGTTATGGACACAGAGGATGAGTTAAGTGTATTAGATTAAGATGAGCTGGAAAACCTCCAAGACAGCCAGAGATAACAGATCAGGACTCTAGATTCTAGATAGGCAGAAGGCACAACATCCCAAAGAATGATGGAACTGGCACCAAGAATGATGTACCATAGCAGGTGAAGATTATGGAAGTCTCCTAGCTCTTTCCAATAACTTCCCTACTCCCTTAGTCTTCTCTGACCACAGCTTCTTGACTCAAGAGAAATTTGACTGTCTCCTGAGGACACTGCATTTCTGGTACAGTCTTCTCCAGGAGGAGCATTCTCAAACACTAGTGATACATCAGGATTGGGTAGTAAACTGATTATGTCCCCTGCACACTAGTCAATGTAACCGACATTCTAAAGTTCCACCTCTCTTATTTTAACAAATAAGGCGAAAAAAACAATCTTCCTTTCAGGCTTGTGCAATCTGGCCCCATTCATTACCTTATCCCATTTCATTTCCACAGGGAGTTTATTCCTGATCATTACCAACCTCATTTATTAATAACCTTAGAAAACAGATTTTATTCTTCCACTCTTTTGAATCTACTGTATCATTCACCTTTCCCCTATTGTCAACATACATAATCCACCCCCTCTATGATTGATCAGTTATTTGAACTTTTTATTTTCAATTATTTTTCTTAAAAGTACTACTCTAGAGCCAAACCCAGAAGTTGTCACTAGTGAAAGCTGCACCATCTATAAAATCATAGTTTCAATATCCACCTGACTACCACTGAATTTTCTTCTAGTTCATTAGCTCAATTAGCTCCATTGATGAATTTCCCTGGACCAGCCCCTGGATCACTCTTGTTCTCCAGGAAAGAAACCAAATGAATGAAGAGATCATTTTGTTTAAGATCTTATCCCTCACTTCCTGGTAGTCCCTAACCCAAATATCATACTGTCATTAATTCCTCCTGAAGTTACTTGCTTTACTTGACGGATCTTTGCTCTACCTCTTTTAGTGTACCTCTAGACCAAGAGAATAAATCTCTTTTACCTTCAGCTTGAGGATAACAATATACTTGGATAGTTGTATCCCAGTGGTTCACCGTAGTTTACACTTATTTTATTTTACTCTTCTTTTTTCCTTTCCTTTTTTTTTTTTCTTTTTGCCTTTTCTAGGGCTGCTGCTGCAGCATATGGAGATTCCCAGGCTAGGGGTCTAATCAGAGCCATAGCCACTGGCCTACACCAGAACCACAGCAACAAGGGATCCGAGCTGCGTCTGCAACCTACACCACAGCTCACAGCAACGCCAGATGCTCGACCCACTGAGCAAGGCCAGGGATCGAACCTGCTACCTCATGGTTCCTAGTCAGATTCGTTAACCACTGTGCCACAACAGGAACTCCAACACTTATTTTCTACATGTCTTGAATTAAGACTTAAAAGATCCCTTCCACAAAAAAGAAGATCATGGACATGGAGAACAGACTTGTGGTTGCCAAGGGGAAGGGGGAAGGATTGGGATGGACTAGGAATTTGGGGTTAATAGATACAAACTATTGCCTTTGGAATGAATAAGCAATGAGATTCTGTTTTATAGGACTGGGAACTATATCTAGTCACTTATGATAGAGCATGATAATGTGAGAAAAAAGAATGTATATATGTATGTGTGACGGGGTCAACTTGCCGTACAGTAGAAAATTGGCAGAACACTGTAAACCATCTATAATGGAAAAAAATAAACATCATTAAAAAGAAAAAAAAATGTAAAAAAAAAAAGACTTGAAAGATCCAAATTTCTTTGTGGCGCAGTTCATATGTAGATGATCACAGCCTCCCTCTGCATGTATCCCTAACCTCTAGGAAATGATTTCATCTATTTCTGCATGAGTGATCCAGACAGGCCTTGGGGTTTAACTCAACTCATGGCAACTATCAAAAATGTTTCACTTACTAGAGCCTCATCCTTTGCAGGTTGAAAATTCTTATCCTTCTTATGATAGAGCATTAGACGCTGTAGCAAATCTCATTGATGCTTATGATAAACAATTCTAGATGCATTTGACCTCATGGTTCCTTATGAAGTGTGGACAATACTACAGACTGAGAATTCGTAATACTTTTCAGATAGTTAATTACTGTCTTATGAGATTTTTGTTACTCTCTCCTTTTCACATTTCTATCACTGCAACACTCTGCGTCTTGAAAGAGGTTCATTATAATTGTCTTATGTCAGTTAGAAAACTTTATATATCTCACTTTTTTTAGGGACTCTCTTTAAGATACCTGACCTAATTTAATATATTGATAAATCATACCTCAAAATTGAAGGCAGATTTTATAAATCATTGATGGAGTAGAAGTAATCTAAGATCTTTGAACTACAGTGGTCTATGTGAAATAAAATTCATACATTATAGCTTTTAATCACGGCCTCTTTCTCTTAGCGTAATGAATTTGCAATTTATACAAAGTTTGCTTATATTAATAATTTGTTTTTAATCACTAAGTGGTATTCTGATGTGTGGATGTAAAACAATTTGCTTATCTAGTCACCAAGCAATGAGTATTTGGGTTACTTTCAGTTTAAGGTATAACGAAAAATGTCTACAAACATCTACCTATACAGATTTTTATTTGGACTTATGTTTTCATTCATGAAGATAAATATATAGGCATAGATTGCTTTTTCTGTATAATAAGTATGTGTTTAATTTTATAAAAATTGCCAAACTGTTTGCAGGGTAGCTTGTACTATTTTGCATTCCTACCAGCAACATATGAGAGTTCTGCATTTTCATTAACACTTTGTATTACATTTTATTTGCTTATTTGTTTCTTAGCCTTTATAATATGTATGTAATGGTATCTAGACATGGTTTTGTTTTGTATTTCCCTAATGACTAATAATGTAGGACATATTGTTATATATTTACATAGCAAATCTATTTTTAGTGAATGTCTATTCAAATCTTTTTCGCAATTCTTTTATATTGAGCTATGAAGGTATTTATTCTGGATACCAGTGTTTTATCAGATAAATATTTTGCAGCTATTTTCTTTTAGTATTTGACTTGTATTTTCACTTAACTGTGTCTTAAGAAGAATAGAAGTTTTACAATTTTTCATGACATTTAAATTATTTTTTCTTTTGAAGTCTTCATTTTGTATCTTAAGACACTTTGCCTAACCCAAGGTCACAAAGATGTCCTCCTATGGTTTCTTTCAGAAGTTTCATAGGTTCAGAGCTAACATTTAGATTTATAACACAGTTCAAGGAATTCTTATAGAAGGTGTGATGAATTAAGGTTCATTTATTTAAAAATGGAAGTCTAATAGTTCCAGCACAATTTCTTGAAAAGAGTATTTATTTCCCATTGAATGTCTTAAATATCCTTTCCAAAAACTAGTTGTCCATATATATTTGCATTTACTTTTGAGGTTTTTATTATGTTCCTTGATAAACATGTCTATCCTTTCACCAATACTATACTATATTGATTATTAAAGCTTTATAAGATGGCAATATTATAATAAGATTAGGAATCAGGTAGTCTAAGTCTTCCAAGTTTGTTTTTCTTTCTTTTTTATTTAAAAAAATTTTTGGTCATGGTGTGCTGTGGCTTGATATGGAATCTCAACTCCCAGACCAGGGATTGAACCCAGGTAGCAGCAGAGAAAGTGCTAAGCCCTAACCACTAGACCACCAGGGAACTCTCCCCAATTTTTTTTTTTTCAAAATTATTTTGGCTATTCTACTTCCTTGACCTTTGTAAAAAATATTAGAGTCAACATGTCAATTACTTAAAAAACAAAGAAAAATCCCCAAGCCCACTAGGATTTTGATAAAGACTGCGTAAATCTATAGATCCATTTGGGGATAATTGATATCATCACAATAGTGACTCATCTAATCAAGACATTAATTCTATCTTAATTGATTTGTCTTGATCCCTATCAAGTATATATAGGCAAGCAGTTTCTAAAATCATACGAGAAGGCAAGGGAACTGGAATAGCCAAAACAGTTTTGAAAAAGAATAAAGTTGAAGTTTCCCACTGCCTGATTTTTATACAAACTTAGCTCTAATAACCAAGACAGTGTGATATTGTTTGGTGAATAAATACGTATTCAATGAAACAGAATAGAAAATCCAGAAACAGACTTAAACAATTATAGCTAACTGATTTTTGACAAAGTACAAAAGCAATCCAATAAAAGAAGGATAAATTTTTAGACAAGTGATGCTGGAGAAACAATTGAAAATACATGGGTAGACAAAGGAAAAGAAAGAACAGAAAAGAAAAAGTGAATCAATAATTGTACAAAAATTAACTTAAAATGGGTCATACAGCTAACTATAAAACATAAAATCGTGAAAATTTTAAAATTAAATATAGGAGAAAATCTTTGTAACCTAGAGTCAGTTGAAGAGCTCTTAGACTTAACATAAAAGGCACATTTTATAAAGAAAAAATAGAGATAAATGAGACTTCATCAAAATTGATACTTTTAAAAGATCAATAATGAAATCCACACTAGGAAATATTTGCAAATCATATGTCTGATAAAGGACTTGTATTGAGAATATATTTTAGAAGTGCTCTAAACTCAACAGTAAGAAAACAAACAGGCCAATTAGAAAATGGGAAAAATATTTGAACAGACATTTCACTAGTGAGGATGTATGGATGGTATATAAGCCAATAAAAATGTTCAATATCATTAGCCATTACAAATTAAAGCTCTAATGAGATATCACCATGTGTATGTTAGAAGATGAAAATTAAAAATACTGGGAGTTCATGTCGTGGCTCAGTAGTTAACAAACCCAACTAGTATCCATGAGAATGTGGCTTTAATCCCTGGTCTTGCTCAATGGGTTAAGAATCTGGTGTTGCCAGGAACTGTGGTATAGGTTACAGACACGGCTTAGATCCTGCATTGCCGTGGCTGTTGCATAGGCCGGCAGCTACAGCTCGGATTTGACACCTACCTTGGGAACCTCCATATGCTACAGGTGCGGCCCTAAAAGACAAAAAAAGAAAAAAAAAATACGATGCTAGTGCTGGCAAGGATATGGAGCAACTGAATCTCTCATACATTGCTAGTGATAATGTAAAACATTACAGTAATTCTCATAAAAAATTAGCAATTTCATATAGCCCTATGCATGAACTTACCATATAACTAGTAGTCACACTGCTGGGTGTTTATCCTAGAGAAATAGAAATGTTCATTCCCACAAAATTCTGAACACAGATGTTCATACCAAGTTGATTTACAGTGGCTGAAAATTGAAAAAAAACTAAATTCTCTTCAACTATGGTACATCTATATTATGTAATACTATTCATCAAGAAAAGAAACAATTATTTTTAACAGTTATTAATGTGATATCTTGGATAAATCTGAAGGGCATTATGCCAGGGTGAAGAGAGTAGGAGAAGCCAATATTGATTATTTAAATACAGTATTATTTCACTTTATAATAACCCCTAAACTGATGGAGATGGAATGATGGAAAGATATTTGTTGTCAGGAGTTAGGATTGGGGGAAGAGTGTGTGATTATTAAGGTATAACATGAGAGTATTTCTTTGTGGTGACATAACAGTTCTATATCCTAATTGGAGTGATGGATACTTGAACATACACGTGTGATAAAATTATTTCTGGAACATACACACACAGAGAATGAATGAGTAAACAAGTGAAATCTGAATAAGTCTGTACTTCATAGTATTGTACCACTATCAATTTCTTGGTTTTGATAATGTGTGATGATTTCATATGGTATTACCATTGATGGAACCTGGATGAAGAGTAGATTGGATTGTTTCCATGTCTTGGCTATTGTCAGAAAGTGAAAGACAAATACCATACGATATCACTTATATCTGGAATGTAATATAAAGCACAAATGTTCATGGACTTGGAGAATAGACTTGTGGTTGCCAAGGGGGAGGGGGAGGGAGTGTGGTGGCTGGGGAGCTTGGGGTTAATAGATACAAACTATTGCCTTTGGAATGGATTACCAATGAGCTCCTGCTGTGTAGCACTGAGAACTATGTCTAGTCACTTATGATGGAACATGATAATGGGAGAAAAAAGAATGTATACATGTATGTGTAACTGGGTCACTATGATGTACAGTAGAAAAAAAAATTGTATTGGGGAAATAACAATTAAAAAAAAAAGAATAGATTGGAATTCTCTGTATCTTTGCTGCAACTACTTATGAGCCTTAAATTATTACAGAATTATTAATTTATGTTTAAATTACTATATTTAAATTTTTAACATGCTCTTTTTTTCCTATTTATAATGTACAGTGGCTTAGTGTTACTTCTTTCTTAATTTGATTGAATGGTCACATAAATTCTGCTACCAGGACTTATGCATTTTCAAATTTTCTATTTTTCATTGCCTAAAAATGCATGGACTTTTTTTTTTCTTTTTAGGGCTGCACCTGCAACAGATGGAATTTCCTGGGCTGGGGGTCTAATCAGAGTTGTAGCTGCCGGCCTACTCCACAGCCACACCACAGAAGTATCAGATCCAAGCTGCATCTGCAATCTATGCCACAGTTTGTGGCAATGCTGGATCCTGAACCCACTGAGAAAAGCCAGGGATCCAACCTGCATCCTCTTGGACGATACGTCAGGTTCTTACACTGCTGAGCCACAACAGGAACCCCTGGATTTTGTTTTAATGTTGTTTCTTTTAAAGAAGGAATCAAGAGTGTTTACTTTCCCAGCCTTCTCCATATTTGAGAAAGTCAGTCATCTTCCTTTATATTTGATAGCAATTTAAACTAAGCATGGTTTTCTAAGGTCATAGTATATTTGCTTTAGAGTACAATTAGAAAGACTTAATTTTCTTCTGCAATTGAATATGGCCTTGGAAAGGTCCGAGAATAGCATTTATTTTCCCCCTTAGAAGAATTTACTTTTATTTGCCAAGATTTTTTAAATTAATGTTATTAAATGTGGTACTGCTCCTTTTATTTTGTATTCTATCCATAATGCCAAACCTCTTTATACTTTTTTGGCTTTATCTTTTTTTAAAAAAAAGTTTTCTCCCATTACCTTATTTTTCTGATATTTTCCCTTTGTTTATCAAAAACATTTTATTTTTCTATAAGTATTTTCTTCTATTCTGTACCTCATTGGTTCTAATTCATTTGTTAATTCCAGAATGGTATAATTTTGGTCCGCATATATTTCAAAAGGTTTGAAATTTCTCATTTAATCTCATTTTGAGTTCCTCTTTTATTGGATTTATGTTCCTATAGTTTAATTTAGCATGAAGGAATTTTGAGAAACCTGTTTTGGTTTCTTTAATTATATTTCTAACCTGTATGGAATCACTCTCTTTTTCATTTTGGTTAATAGTGATATTTTCATAGACTTGAGACGTCTATGTGCATCTTTGGTAGACCGTGTCCAGGCCTTCCTCTAAGGGAGAAGGACTTGCTGCCCAACTGTGGGGAGCACTGTTACCAGATAACTTCTACTTGTCAGCTGCTATAGGATGTGAATCAGCTGCAGAGAGCTGCCTCATTAGAGAGTATACTGTCCCCAAGGGGCCACATCAGTAGCTGAAAGTGGTAGGAGTGTAAATGTGTTGGTATTTGTACCACATGTGGGACAACGCTAATAGACAATATGCACTTCAGATATCCCCACTGAGTTGAGTGAATGTTTGTGAATCCACATCAGGGTTCAACTTCTCCCTCTTCCCAGTCCTAATTTTTCTTCCTTCCATTCATATCTTACACTCCAAATACCATCTTGGTATCTGCTTCCAAGTACTCAACTTGTGATAATATTTCTGGTTTATTTTTATTTATTTTCTTTTATTTTATTTATTTATTTATTTATTTTTGTCTTTTTGCTATTTCTTTGGGCCGCACCCGCGGCATATGGAGGTTCCCAGGCTAGGGGTCGAATCGAAGCTGTAGCCACTGGCCTACGCCAGAGCCACAGCAACGCGGGATCCGAGCCGCGTCTGCAACCTACACCACAGCTCATGGCAACGCTGGATCGTTAACCCACTGAGCCAGGGCAGGGACCGAACCCGCAACCTCATGATTCCTAGTCGGATTCGTTAACCACTGCACCACGACGGGAACTCCCCTTCTGGTTTATTTTTAAAATTTATCTCCCACTAACTTACCAGTATAGTTATATACTGTTCTGCTTATTTCAATATTTATTGCATACATAATATCAATTACGAAAGTATACGCTCAAGCTCTATAGAATGGTAAAATTATATTTTTCTGCCTCATCATTTTTACCTTTTTAATTTTCTATGTGCTAACCGCTAATTCAGTCCCCAACACTAAAAAATAATCTATCCCCTTTACATATGTGCAAATTTAGGAAGTAACTCTGATTTTCCAAAAACATGATATATCCTTACATTTGAGTGATAGTTTCACCAAGTATAGAATGCTAGCTCGGAACCCATGAATGTCAGAAATTAGAAGGGATTTCTTCTTTTCTTCTAACTCCTGATGTGACAAGTGAGAAATGAATTCCATTTAGATCCTTAATCCTGTACATATTCCAATTCATTGTTCTTTCTAGAAGACTTGAGCACCTTTCTCTCTATTGTCTGAAATTTCAAAATAATGCACTTTTGTGTGGATGGGTCATTTTTACTTATTGTGTAGGGCATAGAGAAAATGCTTTCACTTTTTAAACAATTTGATTAGCTTTTTAATGTTTTTCTTTTTCCAGTATCTCTTTGGTAAACTCCTATTATTCATCTCCATGACCAGTCCTTTAATTCTGTTATTTTTTTACTTTTAGGTTTTTTTTTTTAACATCATGTTTTCTGAGAGTTTTTCTCAAATTTATCATGTAATCGGCTAAAGTACTTTATTATTTGTACTGTCATATTTTAGATTTCCAGGAGTATTTTTGTATCTGAATGTCGTTTTTATAGTGCTATAAATCCATGATGCGTTGCCTTCTATCGCCTAGGAAATGTTGATTATAGTTGTTGTTTTGAGGTTTTTCTCCTGATTCTGCATTGTTTCTACTGTCTCTGAAATAGTTTTTTATTTCATCATTTTAGTTTCTGTTATTTCTTAAAAGTTTTCCATAAATGTGTTTTGATCTCATTTTTTTTAATTGAAGTACAGTGGGCATACAATATTTGTTACAAGTTTTCTACATAGTGGTTTGACATGTAAACACATTACAAACTGGTCACCTCAATAGGTCTAGTAACCATTTGTCCCTATACATACTTATTACAGTGTTATTGATGTATTTCTTATGCCATGTATAACATCCCTGGGATTTATTTATTTGATAACTGGAAGTTTTAACCTCTTAATCCTCTTAATTCTTGTGAAGGATCCCTAGGCTGGGAAGCCCAGTGTAGGGCTTGGGCCCCTGACTCCAGGGGAAGTACCTCTGCAAATGCAATATCCCTTCCATTTGAACATTGCCATCCTGTAGGGTGTGGGTCCTGACTAGACAGCATCTCTGCTTCTCCTACATATTTTGTGTGGCCCTCTCTTCATATCTTTAGTTGTGGAAAATCTTTTCTTCTAGCTCTCATGGATAGTTGTAATTTTGATGTGCCTATGGGAGGAGGTAAGTTCAGAATCTTCCTACCCCACCATCTTTACCCTGCCACCTGATCATCATATTTTTATTTTGATTTCATTTTATTCATTTATGATTAAGAAGAAGGAACTAAGGAGCTAACTGAAAGCTTTCAGTTCATGGATGGAGTTTATTGAAGATTAGGCTTTGAAGTGAATTGATGAGACAGTGAACCCCATTTTTCACTGAGCAGTGACTAATTCCTCCACATAGACAATCTATAAATACCTGTATAGTGAGAGGGATGGGGCTGCATCTCCATGCCAGTGTTATGGGATCTATCAAAGTGCAGGATAGCTTTATTGGGGAATACGTAAACTTTAGTGAACTGAACCTCAAGCATTCTCATTGGTGCAAATCTCAAAACTCCTAGTTTCTCTTAAGGGTCAGTAGTCCTCTGCTGTGTGAGGTTTGGAAGGAGGTTCATTCACTTAACCTATTTTTTTTTTTTTAAAGTTTCTTGTTATATGTCAAACATGGTTTTAGGTAATTGGGATATATCAATGAAAATAACAGACAAGATCCCTACCTTAGTGGTGATTACCTTCTAGAAGTCAAAGGGTCCAAAAAATTCTTCAATCCAATTTTGAACTAATCTTCATATTTTGGGCCCCTCCTCAAACCCTCACCTTTGAAGATTTCTTTCCAAGTCATAAGACTTTTTGGAGATTCTACCTTGTAAATCCATTTGCTTTTTATTGGCTTCTCTTCCTGCAGGCTTAACTCTCAGCAATTTTTCATCAGCTAAGATGGGTCAGATTCTCTAATGTCATCTTCATGATTTTGCTGAAGTTATCACTATTAGAGTCTAAAAACGCTTCTGTTATTTTCAGAAAATCTCTTAAAATATCATTTGAATTAACTATATATATATATATATATATATATACACACACACACGCACACACATACATACAGCCCAACATTTCTGTATATATATCTAATGAATGTTTGTTTCAGCATACTTTAAATAATATATGTACTTTCAGTCTTTACATGGATAATATATAATTTTTCCATAATTAAGTGATGACTTTTTCAAAGGACTGACTATAAATTTTCTAGGTTTCAATGTTGATAATTGTAAGAATCAAGTTTTAATTTCAGTATATATTAGTAGAATTTCTCAGTGAAGAGATGACTGCTAAGCTAGAATGATTAGAATTATTTTCAAAAGAAAAGGGTGGAGGCAATCTTATACTCTGATCTCATTTAGAATACAAATACAGAATTCATTCTCAGATTGATGATACTAGTTTCAACATTAATAACTTCACAAATAGGCTAATATAGATTTCTCTGTCCATGAATGGTTTTGTGAGAAGGTTTTTTTTTTCCAAAATGCATTTCACTGTAATGTATTATTCAGAATGAACAATTTTAACTTAATAAAAAGAAAGGTGACATCTGCCCTCTCAGGACTAGAGTGAATGATCTTAGCTAAAAGAAAATATTTTTTACAGCTATAGCCAGATGCTTGAATCATAAGCATAGCAAATGGATAGTTATTATCATAATGGATTATTTAGCTTCAACATTAATTTATAAACAGCTTTTTAATATAAATTATGTATTATCATCAATTTCTAAAATTAACTGAATTATCAAGAAAAAGCTAAAAAAAAAAAAAAAAAAAAAAAAAAAAAGGAGTTCCCGTCGTGGCGCAGTGGTTAACGAATCCGACTAGGAACCATGAGGTTGCGGGTTCGGTCCCTGCCCTTGCTCAGTGGGCTAACGATCTGGCGTTGCCGTGAACTGTGGTGTAGGTTGCAGACGCGGCTCGGATCCTGAGTTGCTGTGGCTCTGGCGTAGGCCGGTGGCTACAGCTCCGATTCAACCCCTAGCCTGGGAACCTCCATATGCCGCGGGAGCGGCCCAAGAAATAGCAACAACAACAACAACAAAACAACAACAAAAAAGATAAAAGACAAAAAAAAAAAAAAAAGAAAAAGCTTTACAATAAGTATTTTTGTACTTAATTTTTAAAATTAATTTTATTAAAATATAGTTGATTTATAATGTGTTAATTTCTGCTGTACAGCAAAGTGATTCAGTCATACATATACACATGTCTATTCCCTAACCGGTTATCACAAAACATTGAGTAGATTTCCCTGTGCTGTACAGCAGGTCCCTGCTCATCATCCATCCATTCCATATACAAAAGTGTGCATTTGCCATTACCAACCCCCAATCCACCACCACCCCATAACACTTCACTTTTGGTAACCATATGTTTGTTTTCAAAGTCTGAGAGCCTATTTCTGTTTTGTAAATAACTTCATTTGTATCGTTTTTTAAATTTACACATATAAATTATATGATATTTTTCTTTCTTTTCCTGACTTACTTCACTTAGTATGATAAATTATAGGTCCACCCATGTTTCTGCAAATGACATTATTTCATTCTTTTATATGGCTGAGTAATATAAGTATTGTATTAAGCCATTGATCAAAAATTTCTCCCCTCCTCTCTCACTTCCAGAGAATGCAACAGTACCCCATATTTGCATTAATAAATTAATATTTCCGCCTTTAACTATTTACTTGACAGGAAGCACAAGTAACAACAGCAGTATCAAAGGAGAAGGTAGAGGCATGCATGTGCTGACAAGGAAGAAAAGAGTGGACAGGCTTATAATACATCAACATACATATGCTGTCTCCTATTTTATAAGGTGTGCTAAGACCACCTGTCTAAATTATGCAAGTTAACAACTTTCCATAAATATAGTTTTACAAATACTGCATAGCATTTTCCTATCCCTTTCGTACTAATGAATTTGAAATCTAAGAGTTTTTCCCCATATAAGTGGCAGGCTTTTTTGGTAAATTTGTTAACTGAAATGATTTTGCTAAATTCCAGCACATTAAGAAGATACATTACAGACAGCAAAGAATTCGCAGTTAATATTAGAAACAGACATGTAAATAAATACTAGTAATGTATTTAGGTACTAGTATATAAATAAGGTCCAAGGAAGAGATTGAGGCTAATAGAAGTGGAAATGGAGAAAGATATGGTGTTGAAGGTTAGGTCAGACTTCTTAAAAGAAGTACAAATCCAACTTCTGGGACCAGTCAACATGTTCAAAATCTTGAATTCCTCTGATATTCAAGATTTAGAGTTGATTACTAAACTATTTTTCTCACAAATGTACTATGTGCCTCCACTTCAAGTTGGGTATGAGATAACCTAAGAAACCCAAGGTAATTGAAGATTTGAGTGTATATTCGGTTTTCCAAACTCAAGCGTGAGAGGAAATGCCTCTATTCATGCAGGATTCAGATCATTGTTCTTTAAGGCAATATTGACTGAGAGGTTCAATTACTCTTTCCTACATTTCCCCAAGACAAAGTTCAATGATTTTATGAGATGTATATAGCATAAAATCATCATTATCAAATTATTTGAGGAGTTCTCATCTTGGCTTAATGGAAATGAATCCAACTAGTATTCATGAGGATGCAGATTCCATCCCTGGCCTTGCTCAGTGGGTTAAGGATCTGGTGTTGCTGTGAGCTGTGATCTAGGTCATAGATGCAGCTTGTATCTTATGTTGCTATGGCTGTAGTGCAGGCTGGCAACTGTAGCTCCGATTTAACCCCTAGCCTGGGAACTTCGATATGCCGCAGGTGCAGCACTAAAAAAGCAAAAAATTAAAAAAAAATTATTTGATATCTATTTTGAGGTCTCAGTTGGAATGCTCAGGACACAATATAATTTCTTTTCTTAAACATTAAGAAGATTTGGCCTTTGATCAATCCAAACATTTTTTTTTCTGTATGTTAGGAATGCTTCAATAAGATGATAAAATTTGAAAGAAAAAGTCTTAAGGACTATAGCTAAACTATAATATTAAATCATGTTTTCTCACTGTAGAGATGGATAGAAATGCTTTAACCAATTTACAATTTCAGCGAGTATGAACTTGTTTCAAATACCCTGAATCACATCAAATTGTGTAGTTTAGAAGATATTCAGAGACTCTGGAGACTTTGAACAATTTTATTGGAAAACATAAGCTGGTAATTTGTGTTTTAATATATTGACTGTTAATAGGACTTTAGTGACTCCTTCCAAAGGAAAATTTTCATTCAAAAGACATATACAATTTGGAAATATTGCTTATATTATTTCTTCATGTAAAAGTTGTGAAATCATTGGGTTCAGGTAAATGACAGAAATGCATTTTAAAAAATATCAAATTTGGAGTTCCCATTGTAGCTCAGCAGGTTAAAAACCAAACACAATGTCTGAGGGGATGTGAGTTCAATCTCTGGCATCACTCAATGTGTTAAGGATCCAGAGCTGTAGCAAACTGCCATGTAGGTCATAGATGCAGCTTGATCCAGGAACTTCCATGTACTGCAGGAGTGGCCCTAAAAAGAATATATATATATATATATGTATATATATATATGTGTGTGTGTGTATATATGTATATGTGTATATATATGTGTGTATATATGTATATGTGTATATATATATATAATTTAAAGTATGCTTAACAACTATTACAAAATTATCAAAGAGGATGTTTTAAAGTATAAATTTATTTTCCTTTACTTCAAGTGAAATTATAGAAAATACGAAGGACAGAGCTAAAGTTTATTTCATATTAGAATAAATAATGAACCAAAAAAGATTTAAAATGCTTGTATTATCTTACTGAGTGAAAAAAAAAAAAAGGAAAGCACATTTAAGAGAAATGAGAGCAGAAGATGAAGACGCCAAAACTAAGCTAATGTTTTGATAACCAACCTTTGACCAACTATTGAACTGAGTAAAACCAAAAAGAATGTGCTCAAAAAGTCTCAGTCTTTAACTGAATCCTGCCTGTGGGGAAGGTTTGGCACAGTGTAAGGAAAGGTCCAGGGTCCTTGCCTTGGAAGATACATTCTTGTGGGGATCCGTAATAGGTATCCTATGAAGACTGGAACACTTTCGCTCTCACTTGAACTTTATAATCTTTCACTCTAGGGAGAAGAAAGGAAGAATTTTCCATGTACAATTTTTTTTTCATTTGTCAAGGTATTTGAAGGCCTGGTTACCCAGAGTTCTTTTTTTTTAATGTTATTGTTGTGGAGTTCCCTGGTGGCTCAGCAGGTTAAGGATCCGGTGTTGTCACTGCTGTGGCATGAGTTCAATCCTAACCCATCAATTTCTGCATGCCACAGGCATGGCCATAAATAAATAGTAAATAAATGTTGCAGTATTCTTTATTGCTGAACAGAAGGTTCTAATAAAAGACAGGAGCAAATTTTTCATATCTCAGAAATAGCATATACAATTCAATTTGAATTATGATTTCATTTATATCCCCAATATTAACTGAAGCCAATTATGTATAATGTTCCATATATAATGAGGGTAGAGAGTGGCATTAAAATGGTGATCATATATTAGAAGTTTCTAGTCTACAACTAGAGTTCTTATATTTACCATTCATTTTAAACATTATTCCAGTTTTCTTGTTTCTATGTGGTTTGGAATGATAAATTTAAAGCTCTAGTCCAAACATTACATTTAATTATTTGAATGCAATTGAAATTTTCTCATTCTCATCTTGAAGAGGAAAAGGATTTTTCAAAAACTGAATGCCTGACCCCTTTAGAAAGAAAATATGACACAGCATATAAAAATGATGACTATAAATAATATAGTTTTATAAATGGTTATTTTTATATACTAGCAATGGAATTTTAATTGCCTTTTAAGACATGAAATGTGAACATGAAAGAAATCAGTGGGCCAATTTCTATGATGATTCTCTCTCCTCTGGATCTAAAAATACTCACAATGTTACAAATATTAAATCATTATGTTGTACATCTAAAACTAATATGTTATATGTCAATTATACCTCAACAACCAAAAAAGGAACGCCATCAAACATTATCGCTTTTGCCAATATCTTAAGTCAATTTTATTGAAGTTATTACACTTATTGCAAGTGTTTCTATAGTTAGATATTCTATTTACACTAGCACTTAACTCTCTGACTCATTTATATGTAAAATACCCTTCAAGTGATTAAATCAATTAGGCATATGGACAAATGGATTATCAAAATACATTTAATATAGATAAAATATTCAGTTAAAGGCAACATTTTATAGTTTCAACTGGAAATCTCAAAAAGTAATTCTTTTTCCCAGTAAGTAAATTTGAACTGCTAGGAATCCCAGAGTTAGAGACATGCAGTATGTTGTTTAAATGACCTCTGCAAGATGATAAATTCTTTGCACCTCTGTGACTCTTCCAAAAACCCTTGAAATCTTCTAGGAAATAGTTCAAAAATATGATGAAGCTATGTAGTTGAAAGTTAAAGTATTGCTTGTTTCAGTTTCTCACCTCTAACCTAAAAAAATGTTTTATACGACATTTTATTGTTTCCCACAGGAACCATGTTTATCGTGCACCTAAATTTGCACTGTTGCTTTTAAAATATGGTCATGGACCATAGCATGGAAATGTTTATAAGTAATGCAGAATACTCTGCAGAGAAGATTGTCCTTTGAAGAAGGCTGTTCTCTTGTGATTCTAAATTCATATAGTAGCTGCATTAGGTAGCACTTATAAGATGAGACTTAAAAATTGGGCTAACCACTGAAAGATTTATAATTTGAAGTTTTTAACACTGCATCACAAAATTTTTATTGCTTTTCTAACTAGTCATGTTAGTTAATTTAGTAATTGTTTTGCTGCTGAATACTACTTAATGGTAAATAAATTTGTTTCAAGTTATATTCGGTTACAAAGTTATCTACAGAAGGTGACTTACGGTAATATTAAGAATTAAGTTTTGGGAGTTCTCGTCGTGGCGCAGTGGTTAACGAATCCGACTAGGAATCATGAGGTTGCGGGTTGGGTCTCTGCCCTTGCTCAGTGGGTTAACGATCCAGCGTTGCCATGAGCTGTGGTGTAGGTTGCAGACGCGGCTTGGATCCCGCGTTGCTGTGGCTCTGGCATAGGCGGGTGGCTACAGCTCCGATTCAACCCCTAGTCTGGGAACCTCCATATGCTGCGGAAGCAGCCCAAGAAATAGCAAAAAGACAAAAAAAAAAAAAAAAAAAAAAAAAAAGAATTAAGTTTTATAAGCTTCCCAAACCTCATAATAAAGCTGAATAAACTGTAATTATATTTTAATATATTTTCTACAATTCTGTCTTAATGCTAACAAACCCATGAGTTACCAGTTTGTTGACTCAGTATGTGAGACTCAGTGCTGAAAACTTTGGTAAATACAATGGAGTATAAACAGTTTGTCCTCCTTTGTTACAAATTGTCATCAGTAACTTATTGTCTAAGATGGACTATTAGACAACATACATATACATTTGAATTCAAGATAGATATTCTTAAGCAAATAGAATGTTTAAGGTGATAATGTGGTTTCATAATATTTTTAGTATATTTTAGCAGAAGCAAGTAAAGAAAAGATAATCACTAACAAAGTGGAAAATTGTAATTTTTTCCTCTTGGTAATTGGGAGACCTAACAGATACAAAAATTAGTAAAGACACTGGAGATTTAAAAATGCAATTTGCAAGCTTTATTTATGAGTTATATACAAAACACTGCACCTATTGCCTAAACAACTATAGTATAAACATTAAAATTTCAAATAAGGAAAATTTAAAAATTGTATGCATATATATATATATGTATTTTTTACAGAACAATGAATTGATTAATACAAACTTACATTGGGAAGAAGAAGGATTTAATCAGAGGGATTGGGCATATGAAGAAAAGGGAGACTTGAATTTTAAAAGTAGTATTAAATTTTTAAATTAAGTGGTAGGTACATGTAATAGGAATATATTATTATTATTGTTATCATTGCTATTATTATTTTAAATGGATATAAATGCATAAGGAAATATGTTTAAAAACATAAAAAGAAGTTATAACATCACATAAAGAAATTTTAGAAATTAAAAATGATAGAATATGTTAAGGGATGGCAAAACTAAATGAAAAATGGTAATTCTCACAAATCAATGTATATTTTCAATTAATATAATCAAATCTGGCAGTTTTAAACATTATACATTAAGATTTGTGTGTGTGTGTTTTCCCCCATAAAACAGCTTATAAAGAAGGATGCATTCATTCACTGGAGCTGCTGTAACAGAGTACCGTAGATTGGATGACTTTAACAAACTTTTGCATTCCTGGACCCATCTCCAATGATGTTGAGGGATGAGGGCACTTCCCACACAACACAAGGCAATTCTCTGATAGGTGTCTGAGAATTCAACTCAATTCTTACACATCTACAAGGAGATAGCATCAGATTCCATAGGTCAAGTGATTAGTCCTATATGACTGCACCTTGCCTCCAACTCCAACATAAGTTGCAAGCCTAGGATTTTACCTGGGTTTCTTCATTAACCGGCTCTAAATTTGAGATTCCTAAAACTTCTTCCTTGGGTTCAATTAAGTTGTTACAGAGCTTACAGAAATCAGAGAAATATTTTGCTTACTAGATCACTGGTGTGTTAAAAAGAATATAATACATGAAGAGCCAAGTGGAAGAAATGCTTAGAGGAAGATGGGGGAAAGAACACAGGGCTTACATCTCCTCTCCAAGCACACCATTCTCCAGCATCTCCACATGTTTATAGACCTGGAAGTTCTCTGAATCCCATATTTTTGGATATTTAT
This sequence comes from Sus scrofa, assembly GCF_054392235.1. Taxonomy (NCBI): domain Eukaryota; kingdom Metazoa; phylum Chordata; class Mammalia; order Artiodactyla; family Suidae; genus Sus; species Sus scrofa. The sequence goes on along the minus strand of NC_139397.1, from coordinate 111,460,022 downwards.
GGAGGCTTTATTATATAGGAATGAATAATTGAAATTATTGGCCATTGGCAATTGATTCAACCTCCAGCCCCTCTACGTTCCTTGGAGGTAGCAAGGGCAGAACTGAAAGTTGCAACCCTTTAATCACATGGTTGTGTTTCCTAGTGATCAGCTGCCATCTTTAGGTGCTTCCTAAAGTCACCTCATTCGCATAACAAGAGATATCTTTATTTCTCTCATCACTTAGGAAGTCCCAAGGGTTTTAAGAGCTCTATTCCAGAAACAGGATAACGACTATATATATATATATAAAGATAAAGGACTACATATATATAGCTATGAATCGCAATATCAGAAACAGAAGTTTATTTTCTCACAATTTTAAATCTAGAAGTCTAAGATCAAATTGTCAGTAGGACTGTTTCTTCAGAGGACTTTTCCTTTGGCTTGTAGGCAGTCCTTTTCTCTCCATGTCTTCGCATGATTTTCCTTCTGTGTGTATCTGACTCAATTTCCTCTTCCTATCTTAACAATACAAGAAACTTATAAAAGTTTTATTTCCATCTCACTCTTCCCCATTTATATTAAATTCTATCTATATATTTTTAATTTCAAAGGATACTTTTTTTTGACAAGATAGCAGTAATATTTAACTGGAGCCTACCCTAATGATCTTTGTTTACATAATTATCTTTTTGAAGTGTTATCTCCAAATCCAGCCCAATTCTGAGGTGCAATTGGCCCTACATATTTGCAGGTTCAGCATCCTCAAATTCAACCAACTGCAAATCAAAAATATTTTTTTTTAATTCCAGAAATTTCCAAAAAGCAAAACCTGAATTTGCCTCAATCAGGTAGCTATTTACATAGCTTTTACATTGTATTAGGGTTTATAAGTAATCTAGAGTTGATTTAAAGTATATGGGAAGAGAGCATAAGTTATACAAAAATATTCCTCCATTTTATGCGAGGCTTGAGCATTGTAAGATTTTCGTGTCTGTGTCAGTAGGTGGGGGGAGGTGTCCTGTCACCAATTCCCTGTAGATACCAAGGGATGAGAGAACTTGGGCTTTAAGACTTCAACATATGAATTTGTAGGGGACCCGATGCAATACATTGCACAACAGAATCCCTTGGGGATTATGAACTAGATCTTCCTTTTCTTATAATAAATACCTATGTTTATTTTAAACTTCAGTTGGTAATAAAATTTTTGTTTAAAATTAAAATAACAATCCTGCTGTGTCTAGCACCAGGATAAAGACTATATAAGTGACTATATGTCTAGTCACTTATGATGGAGCATGACAATGTGCAAAAATAGAATGTGTACATGTGTGTGTAACTGGGTCACCATGCTCTACACTAGAAAAAAAAATTGTATTGGGGAAATAAGTATTAAAAATTAATAAATTTAAAAATTAAAATTAAAATAACACAATATTAAAGAGTAAAAAAAGCATTTAAAAATAAATCTTTAAACCTACGTGATGTTGAATGATAAATATCTAAAAATAATGTCACTTAATAGGAGGTTTAAATAAATATGTTATAGCCACACAATGGCAGCCTGTGAAAAGAGTGAGAAAAAACTTCTGTGTAATGATATGTATAAATCTGCAGAATTTTTTAAGTGATAAAAACAGAAACTGTAGATATTAAGTTACCTTGCTTAAAATTATGAAAAAAATAATGTATGTATATGTATTTATAAATGCAATCCCTGGAATTATTCTAAGTAATAATTAATATTAAATATCACTCAACATTTTCTGTAGAATAGATATTATAGTTTTGAGACTATATTAAGTATATCATAGAATAACTCAAAGATTGTATTACTAGTATTTTAAATATAAGAGAAATAAAAGTATAAATCAAAGAATTTAAGAAAGAAACTAAGGTTAAATTTGATTTTGGAATAGCAACCTGAATGTGTAATTTAAAAACGTGACCGGTTCTGGTCCTAAAAACAATGGCAAGCAAGTGACAGAAATTATACTTAATGTTCTGGTGTACATTTCTGAATATTATTTGAGACTAAAATGAATCAGGCTTCCTTTGAGGAATGGCTGATTCCATGTTTGAGACAGGGAAAACACAAGATGGATCTGGGATAGTTTATTATACCAGAAAGCACAGAAGTACTACAAAACTAATGCAAAGGATGTCAAAAAGACACAGGAGCCAACTTGAAGGAAATCCCATTCTCCGTACTTGTCACAATTTGAACATTAAAAAGAATAATGGAGTTCCCATCGTGGCTCAGTGGTTAACGAATCTGACTAGGAACCATGAGGTTGCGGGTTCGATCCCTGTTCTTGCTCAGTAGGTTAAGGATCCGGCGTTGCCATGAGCTGTGCTGTAGGTTGCGGATGCGGCTCGGATCCTGCATGGCTGTGGTTCTGGCATAGGCCGGCAGCTATGGCTCCAATTCGACCCCTAGTCTGGGAACCTCCATATGCCATGGCAGCGGCCCAAACAATGGCAAAAAGACAAAAGACAAAAAAAAAAAAAAAAAATAGAATAATGACTGCAATTGATTGTAACATCTTGAATAAATATGTTTGTAGAGATATTAAGAAAGCAGAAAAAACAAAACTAAATTTTAAACACTGAAGGTGGGTACTATACAAACTCCTTAGTTTAATAATAGAGTAAGAAATTAAACATTTACTCTGTGTTTTTAGGAGAAACCATTTTTTACCTGTAGACAATGATGAAGACACCCTCCCCCCGCCCCCCCTTTCTAACAAAACAACTTTGGCTAATAAATGTAAATTGAATGTTTTGAAGCTGCTAATAAAAATAATTAATTTCATCATAAATGGATGCTCAAGCCATAAAGTAAATGTTGGGTATACAATAGTCACATAATGCCAAAGCATCACCTCACAAATTGTAATTTCAAAGATATATAAAGGTGGATATACGGATACCTTAAAATAAGGATGTTTAGTCAATACCATCTTATTAAGTAATTAAACTGAATATCACCAATAATAGGACAAACAGAATTTATTTGCCTCATCTGATGCAACATGAAGTACAAAAACATCTCTTACATGGCATTCTGGAAAAAAAAAATACACGATCTAAATCTAATAAATACTGTAGATGTAATTGCTAGTCTATAGGCATCTAGGGAATAGAGAAACTGGTTAAATAACACTATAAGGAAATGATCATATAAACGCAGAGTGGAGGGCACTCTACACCCTCAAAAGGTTAGTGAAAGGAAGCAAAGATGCAGAACATTTCAAGAACAAAATATAATCACTAAATGCAGTTTGGTTTAAACCCTTGTTTGAAACTACTGAGTTGTATAGGACCCTTTTTTGGACAATTGTGAGAATTTGTATATGAACTTGACTTAAGCTAATGTTAGATGATTATTGTTAATTTTTGTTAGCTGTGGTGATACTGTGGTTAGGTTTGAGAATGTACTTATTTGGAGGAAAGTCATACTGATATACTTAGCGGTGATTTTCATGATGTCTACAACACATTTTCAAAAGGATTCATTAAAACAATAAAAATATGTATATGCATAGATGGTATACACATAGATATGAATATAGTGAATTTGGAAAAATGTTAATAATAGTTGAATCTAGGTGGTGGATATACAGTGCTAATTTTACTATTTCCTCAGCTTTTCTGAATTATATAAATTTTCATAATAAAAATTTTAAGAAAAACTCTGCATGAAATTGAATTCACATTTTGAATCCTTTTGTGGAATAGCTGAGGATGCATTATTTTTTCCCTCTTCTTTTCATCTTTCACAGGAAAGATTTTACTACGTATCAGGTACAGCTTATTACATGAAACATTGGCAAGATGATTATTTTCTGTGACATCAAAGTGTCATGATAAATAATGACTACCAAGCAGTTTTCAATCTCCAGGTAACTTTTGCAGAATTAATTCTTCAAAGTCAAACTGCTTTACTAAGTTGAGATTTTCTTAGTATTTTAAATTTCAGTTCTAAGATGTTTCAGGCATCTTTTTCCATCTTCTTCCTTCATAGCACAACTTGAAAGACTTATCAACTACTGATTTTCATTCTCATTCAAATGTAGCCATCAAATTTCTGAAGTGGAATATATACATATTTTATCTAACTTCAGGATTTAGATAAAAATAATGTATTTTCTCAATTATATATATAGGATTTATACTTTATAAGAAAGCTTTTTTAGCTCTGATGATTTGTGATATGGATTATAATTTTTGTTTCTATTTTTCTTATGAATTTTATATTGAAAATATTTATTGGCTGGTTGCAGGAATCATTTCAATTATTTCTAATAAAAATAGGGTCTCATAAAACTGTTTTTATAGGATTCCTCCTTGTAAATGATAGATATTTATTCAAACATGCCTATAAATAAAAACATAAATTTCTATCTGATTAGATCTATCATGTATCAACTTACTAAACTCAAAATTATGTTTCCAATATGTAATGAATGCATTTTACAGAATAAGGACATGTCATCAAGAACCCTTTTATTTTATGTTCTTTACAGAGGGCAGAAAAGGATCAAGTAAAGTTATATGGATTTTTTTCTCATTGTTAAAAAGGTGCTCTGTAAGAGTGTAAGTCTCTGCACTGAAAGTATTCAGAGGCCCAATTAACTTGTGCAATAGGCTTTCTAAAAGAAATTTCTTCATTGAACATGTGACACTTCTAGAATGAGTATCATGCCATATATATCCTTCTTCACCACTATCTGTACCCCCACCCACCTTCACTCTCACCACTTTGGCAAAAACTTACAATGATTTTCTATTACCTAATAGAGCAAATAAGTGCAATAAAGTGAACAAAATACTTAGTTGCAAACCAAGAATTCTGTCTCCAATGCTGACTCACTGTATGCTTTTATAAAGTTAATCATTATTTATGTCATTTTTCTTGCTTAAGAAATGAAAGGATCCCAGTGGTCAGTCATATTTTATTGTCTAACCATGTCTTGAAAGCCTGATCTCTTCATATACTGGAAATAGCCTATGTATAAAGCAGTGAACAAAAGAGATATGTTCCTTACCCTCACTAGGATTAAAATACATAGGGAAAAAATGAAATTAATCAGATAAACAAGCAAAAAAAAAATGCATGTGCCTTAAACTTCAATTCAAACCGAAATAAAGGATATGGAGTAGAATAATAAGATGTACAGAAACAATTTTTTTTTGCATGAACAGTGACTGCTTTTCTGAAGAATTGAATTTTGAGACATGAAAATGAGAAAAAATCAATTGAGCTAAGAAGAGAAGGATAATGACAAGCAGAGAAAACTACATGTTTAAAGGTCTTGAGACAAAAACAAAGCCAGTTGTTCAAATAACAGAAAGAAGACCATGGTGTCTAAATCACTGTGCGTGAGAGGAAGAGTGAGACAGGTAATACTGGAGAGGTTAGTGGGCAAAGTAATACAAGACTTTATAGGCTATGGTAAGGAGTTAGGATTTTATTCTAAGAGGATGAGAGGCCATTGAAGGGATTTAATATGAGGACTGACATGTTCAAATTTATGAATTTTTTTAAATAATTTCTCCTGGTCTGCCTAGGGAATGGATAGGAGAGTTGACAAGAGATTAAATGGGAGGTTAATTAGGAGGCTAAAGCAGTAACCATGCAAGAAATTATTCTTGCTTGGACCAGAGGAGTCTTCATGGCAGAAAAGGAAAGATATATTTTAGAAGTTTTATTGAAAGGATTATAATAAGTACTTTGTGGGTGTAAAGTCAAGGTGGGTTTCAAGAAGGAATTCCAGGTCTCTGATTGAGTGAGAGCTCCTCCTCCTAAACGGAGCAAAGATTGAAAATTTGAGTTTGGACAAGTTAAATTGGAAATATCTTGCAAATCTCTCCAAGATCTGTAATTAAAATCTTAACTCCTCTGCTTAGCTTTCCATAATGATCCTCTTACCCCACTTCACATTAAGTATATTTCCTCTTAATCTTCATATGTACTTGCAGATCATTCTTTTAATTATTCCTCGTAAATGCCAAGTTCATCTATTCTTCTTAGGGTTTTTACTTCTCTGTCATACCGATTTGGAAAACTGTATACTTCTCTTCCTTATCCAGGTATTCACCTGAATATTCGTTATGGTACTTAAACATTCCTGACTCAAAAAGATTTATCCTTTCATAGAGCTTGAACACTGAGAATTCGGCCCCACTAATGCTTTCCAGTGATCAAACACTGCATTGTGTGTTTTGAGATCGGTACTTCTTTCCCTACCATGGTGATCCTTTCCACATGTACTGTGGCCCAGCAGTTTGGTAAGGACTGGATGGCTTGTGCTGAACACAGTTTTAATGGCCATTCTTTAGACTTTCATAATTGGTTTTATTTGATCATCAGCATAGCTCAGAGGTGACACTAATTCACAGGTAACCTACTTCTAGCTGAGAGCAGTTTTCTTGTTGAATCATTTTGCACAGCAGCTTGCCAAGAGTTATACACCTGAAGACTCTTCATAAATGCTTTTGATGATGAAAGGATCTAAACTTTGTTTCAGGCAATGCCAAGTGTGTGTGCCATTTTCACGATAAACTTTGCATTTAGCATCAGAAATAAAGTTCAAACAAAGGAATTTTCTCATTTTATGGAAATTTTAAAATGTCTATGTTTAGGAATAAGTTCCTAGAAATAAACCTCTGATGATAAGAGTGTAAATTTATCATAATTTTTCAGTCAATATAATGAATTAAAGATTGGACAAACATGACAATTAGGTATGAGTTATTCTATATATAAAAAAGGAAAGTAGAAATTTTTCTAATGAAAGAATCACTGAATTACATTGGTGATTTAATATCTGACACCCATTAGCAGAATTAACTTGCAATTTGCTTTTCAGGTACTTTCTACTTTGACCTCTATAGAAGTCAACATCTGTTTATTGAGAAATGAATATCAGTAAATCTTTCTGTTTATTATGGTAATATCAGCTCAAGTCAATTCCCTGCTGAGATGGAAAAATATGATTCAGACAATGAAAAGCATATGTTTTGGAGAGACAGTTTGCCATCAAGCTACATCAACAATTTAAATGATTAAAATATTTCTATAAACATCCTTTTCCTTGTCAGTAATGGATGAAACACACTTGCTCCCCATTGTTTCATTTTTTTTTTTATGAACAGCTGTTAATGTCATGAAGGAAACTTATTTTTACAGTGTTATAATTAAAACCATACATTATTACCTTTTTGTCACGTGTATTAAAGGAACCTCAAATTATTTTAAGCTTGTGAATGAGCTTCTCTTTTAATAGACAAATAGATCTTACCACAGACCACTGTTCCGATACCTGCCTATTTGCTTATTTTGACTGAATAGTGAAAGAAATTCTTAATTTTAACCCTAGTGAAATAAAAAAATTCAGAATCATTCACTTCTAGCAACTGCATTATAAAAATTAAATAGTAAATAGCTAATCAGGTCCTATCTGCTTACCTGGCTTGATGGTTTTGCCCATACATATTCCTCTTAAAATAGGAAAAAGTTAGTTATATATAATGGCTCTGCAACTTCAGATCTCAATCAATATTCCCTTTGAACATTTCTTACAGAATGAATTACAGATAGTTTAAATGTTACATTTACATTTATTATTCTCTGATATAGCATGGAAAGCCACTGAAGATTAAAGTGTAGTATTTGAAATTGGGTCTTTGAAAAAGAAGTTCGAACTATTTGAACTATGAAAGGAGTTTCTTGAAATTTAGACAAGAGGTAAGAAAGATAAGATTTGTCTCTTTATAGGCTATATATTCCATAATTCAAAAGGAACTATAAAGTTCTTTTAAACCACATTTTCCAATACTGACCATAGTCCATTTCTTGGTCACAAGGAACAAAAGAATATGTTTACAGTACATTCCAATGTAAAAGTACCATGCAGGGAAAAAAAATAGTTTTTGGTAATCATTATTCTGAGCTCTGCAGTCTTTTGTCTATTTCTCAATCTCTGGCAAAACCAAAGATATCTTATAATTTTTTGTCTTGATTGAGAAGAGGACTTTCCTATTTAAAATCCATACATCTTGGAGCACTTACATTTCCCCAGATTTTGGTACATCTGTGTTCATTAATTGAGCAAAGCTCAGATTCAGATTCAGCAGTCATGATATGAGGACTTATTCACAAGGACTAACTTAAAATCAATGAAAAAAATCATAAGTTAGAGCAGGGTCAACTCTGATGTATGACATTTGCATTGCAAGAAAATGAATTTAATCAAAGAAATAAACACAGTAAATGAAACCTAAATCACTTTCAGAAATTAATATTGAGATTATAGTCATGAAAATGCAGTAGTTATGATATTGGGTGACTAAAGAAAATGTCCCATTTGTTCTGCTTCTTTATTTATAATGAAATAGATTTTGTCTTTACTATGATCCATCAGTGATAGAGAAGCTGGGTGTTGATTAGCAGATTAATATTTCCCACCATATCAAGAACTCTCTGAATTGCATATAGTTTCCAAAATTACACTGAAGTCAAATATTATTGGTTAGAGAATCATGTTTTGTGTCCTGCTGCTGGTAAAACTTTTGCACAACCAGATTTCTAGAAATCTAGAATGTTTAAGTTCATATTTCTCTGAGGAAACATCTGTGCCTATTAGAAAAATACAGGTATGACCATATGCTATTTACACGACATTGACTAAAGTATTAGATTTAATTCAACCTTGTTTTCTCACTCACAATGTGAACAATACAGATACATTATTTTTGTTTTGGGGGTAAATGTTTCAATGTATGCTAAGTCTCTAAAATACTTCATGTCGAAATTAACAATTTATGGATGATAGATATTTTCATCATCAGGCTAAATCTTAAGAAAATCACATAAAATTCTGTAGGGTCACGTGATTTATCTGAAAAATAATTTTCAATATAAGTCAATAAATATGAATTTAACACCTACTATGTATGCAGCAATTTAATATCTTTTGGATGTGATTGTGAGGTAGATAAGCAAAATGTGATTCATATCCTTATAAAACTCATAGACTACAGTAAATTTTGTGGTTGCTTGCCAAGAATCTATTCCACTTGAGAAGGCTAAAAGCAGCTTCTTGCATCCCCATTATTTATGAAATTTTAAGATACAAATCCCCTAAATGTCCCAGCTTTACGACAATTCTCAATCCAGAGGAAACCTCTACTTCCTTGAATCTTTATCACACTTACCAAATACAATCCCATCTCTTATAACATTCCCCTCCTAGTGCTCTTTTTCCAAGACCTCTCACAGTTTTCATGGTGAAAAGTCTTAGTTATTGCAGAAAAAATACACATAACTTTTACTACAGGCATGTCCTTCGTGGCCATTAGCTATTGAGCATCAACTCACTTTAACCATATGTCTAATATCTTCAGAGATAGATTGAATTTTCCATATTCAGATGAGGAAAAATTTAAGATAGGTTAAACACTGATAGATTAAAAATTGAGTAGGAGGGACACATAATCCAGTTTTTAGCTATTCAGTGCATCACATTTACCTAGTCACAGAGACTTGTTAAAAGATAGGTGCATGACTAGACTAATCAGAATGCAGAACGCTATGTTGATGTGATCTTTGTGAAAACTTAAATCCTCTCATGTTCTGGGTCTTGTGATTTGAGTTTTGATATTGGGATTGGTATGGCCATTTTCCTGCTATGGGAGCAGCTACCTTGAACAAAAAAATAAAATAAAAATAGAATAAAACAAAAAAATTACAACTGAAGAATAACAAAGATAATCATGGAGACGAGGAGCAGAAATCTTGATCAACCTATGCTGATATCTCCCCTACTTCTGGAAGCTGGAGATACAATATGCCAATAAGTCATCTTTTTAAGCCAGTTTTGGCGGCTAGTCTATTATTTGAAATTCAGACTATTCTGATTGGAACACATACCTTATAATCCACAGAATGTCGACAGACACTGCAGAGATAGGATCTCCTGGGATTGACCATTACTTTGGAATAAGGACAATGAGTTAGTAAATGATTATGCCTTCAAGATTTTATGCCTGAATAATTAAGTTTTTTATTCCTTTATTTAAAAAAAAAGGCATCAACTTTTTATAATAACATAGAAAAAAGAGAAGAATTTAGGGGTAATTAAGAGATGCCCAAATATTAATGCTACATCTTTAACTCAGAAGTGTGAAAAAAGCTAGGAATACTTTTTAAAATGCAGAGTCCCTGGACCTACACCAGGATAATCTGTTTTAATATTTTGGGAATAAATCTCATGTACCAAAATTTATTTAAAAGAAAAAGAAAAAATAGAAGCAAAGAATATGGAAAAGGATTGTGAAATGGAGAATGTTCTGTCTGAATACTGAAAAAAATGGGCAATTTAAAGATAACCTCTATTTAGTCATTATTATTTTCAAGAACTGGTATAAAGGCTTATAGCATTATTATTTATTTTAATACATCACATCAAACTCCAATGAAATTAGGAATAGCTCCACTTTTCAGAAGGACATAAAAGTGCCTGCCTTTTACTTAACTTAATTTGTTCTAAACAAATAATCACACATATTCGTGCTTGGTATTAGTGTATACATGAATAATAATGTTCAAATAAATTTATTTAATATAGCCATTTCTTCAGATTAAGGGCCATAGTAAGCCTGGGGAGGTAAAAGAAGGAAAAATTGGCATCAGAGTGAAGTTTCTAAAATACATAATTAATGATCAGGTGTTTCCATGGAATGAAAGTTTCTCAAGCTTCACTGCATCTGATAACAAAAGTGGATATAATCCAGAAACATGCTTGGCTGAATCCCTTGAATACTTGTGTGCTCCCCTCCATTTTTTACCTGACAGCTTTGAGCTGTCCCTGGATGAAACGCCTGTTGATATTTATATTCTTCCAGATGTAGCCCCCGACAGGGCTCCATGAGCTGCGATGGCAACCTCTGTCCCAGATGTAAGAAGACTGTTCCCATCCTTCAAGAGAAAAGGCGGGGGAGGTTGATGCGTGTGGACATAACAGCTGCCAGCTGTTCCCCTTTCCTGCCTCCTGGTACTTAGTGTTACTGGGCTGGAAGCCCAATCCTAACGTCGGCCTGGTAACACTTTGTGATGCCAAACTTTCTGCATGAATCCCCCCAGAGCATGCACCAGACGCTGTGAGGAATGATCTGTGGGGTACTTGACTGCTCTATTTAGGGATTTTTTTGAATTCAGACCATAAGGAACGCTGTGTCCCTAAGCAGGTGTGATACCACAAATGAAGCTTTGGTTCGCTCTACTAGGAATCTGCTCCTGTTATTCATCAGCCCGTTGGCCTAGTCAGATGTTTCCAGAACCCTCAGGCTTTCAAAGATAATGATATGATTTTTTGCTTGTTTTATCTACCAATACCTCATCTCATTTGGTTTAACACAGTATTTAGTTATTAATTTGTACCCAGCAAGTATATTTTAATCTATTTTTTTAATTCTAAAAGTCTAGCTTGGGATGGCTTACTGTGCATTGTTCACAGTAGACACTCAATAATTGTCAGCTAATGTTATTCCTATGACAAAATAGTGCAAGTGGGAGAGGAGTGTAGATCATATTCAAGGTAGAATGATCATGTGGCCTGAGTCTGTTTTTTAAGATTTGTTCATATTTATCTTATTTTCTCAAGTTTATATCTATCCAGACATAAATGTACATAGTCTGTAGTTAAACCCTTGGGCTGATCCTTAGATAAGTAAAAACCTATGTACCATTAATGTGTTCTGCAATCTGAGATATAGCTTTAGATTTGCTTTCTCTGTCTGCACTCACAATGGTGTTTATATAAAAGAAATTGTAGTTTCTGATTCATATATTTACTTGTAGTTGACATAGAAACATACTGTTCACCTTATGTCAATTCTCTAAATTTGACAGCCTTTTTCCTAAGGTAGATGGAGGCCTGGATCCTAGTACAGTCAGGGGACTCTTAGGCTCTGACTATGCCAAATCTAATAATCCTACAGATCTTACATGTTGAATTGTCAGTGAAATTTTAACACAACCACTGAAAATCCTCTAACCCTAAAAACACTATCTTCATGCATTTTAACCACCTTTACAACTAGGTAGTGTTGAAGAAAGCATTGATTCCAAGAGAAATGTACTCATTAATTCCAGTGTCAGTTAGGCCTTCAGAACTGCTCAGGAGCCCATGGGCAGATGTCATGGCAATCCCAGTGGCAGCTGTGCACATTCTAGGCCTTTCATAGACCCTTAGCCGCCTGAACTTACTCACGCTCTGAGGATGACCTGAAATGATAAGGTGGATGTTTTGCTATGAAGTTGAGGACATCCCTCACACAGTTTATTTATCCTTACTCTTCAATTAAAATTTTATCTCTGTCCCACTTATCCTCAACCTTTTGTCCTTTTCCTTAAAAGGAAAAAGCATTCATCCTTCCATTGAGGGTTCAACCTTTGACTTGTGCATTTCCTCTGAACTGTTTGCTTCTGCCTCTTCCAAGATTGTGCTTCATGGAATATCTTAAATTTCTTCTGTTCCACTGGATCTTTTAACTTAGCCTAGAAACTTATTCTTTAGTGTTTCAAAACTAAACAAAAATAAACTGAGACCAAAAACAAAGAAAAAATTAAGAAAATAATCCCCCCCACACTGTTCCTTTACTTTTTACCTAGAAACTTGAAATAATTTATGCTCATTGACTTCCTGCTTGCAATTCTCATGTAACAAATGAATTTGTCTTTGTCAAAGTAAATGTCATAGCTTGTATTTCCCATTACTTGGTAATTACTGAAGCATTTGACCCAATGCTATACTTTTTTTTGGTAAGTTCATAAAAAGGACATTGGTTATCAAATTGATTTTTCTACATAATAACACACATTCACTGGAGAAACTTCATCATGCAAACAATTTATTGTAATAAAATGCATCTCAAAATATCATCTAGAGATAACAACTGTTAGATTTCTGATAGTTTCTTAACTAAGTTTTGTCTAGGAATATATTTCATCATCACAGTTAAAATATGATGTTTATACAAAGTTCATTATAATTTATTTTTGCAATGTATCATAACATGTCATTGCATTAAAATTATTCATAAAATATAACTTTTAATGACTGCTTGGTTTTCTATCATCTGTGTGTATCTCAGTGTGGTTTCAAATAGTCCCTTGTTAAAAATAAGACTGTTTCTATTGTTTCATTTTCATAAATTATGCTATGATAACCATCTCTGTGTTCAATTTTTGTTCTTATTTCTCATTAATAAATCAAAAGGTATGAACAAATTTAAGTTATATATATATATTGCTCTCTTCAAAGATTTAGCATTATATATACTCACTAGGAGATAATTTGTCTCGTTAGACACTAGTAAGTGAATGTATTCACTTTTAAAATCTTTGCTAAAGACACAGGAAAAATGAAATCTTGTTAGAGGAAATGCTAGATTTAATTATTCATGAAACAGATAGTTATATGTTTATTAAACAACAGTAATTCTTTTACTGCTATTTAAATACACATCAATTTTCTGCTTTTTCTAAGGGGCATTTGTCTTCCTTTTATTGATTCACAAGCTATCTTTATATATACTTATTCTATATGTTTTCAAATACTTTCCAAAATTTCTCAAATGTGCAAAAAATTTAATCGTCATTATGACTTTTGACATATAGAAATTTGTCTTGTTTTCTCTTTTATTACCTCTATCACTCTGCATTTATTTTTTGTTTTGTTTTGTATTTTTTGATGCATAGAAATATTTAAATTGCATATTGTTTCTCTTTTGTTATTTACGCTTTAACTCTTCCCTCTCTTCAAAAATTTGAACATATTTGTTACTGTTAGACTTCTGATATTCTAATTCTATGCATTCTTTTTATTCTGTAATTGCTTAATATATTTTGTGTGTGATGTGAGATTTTAAGAGGATTGTTTCCAAATATACATACATGGATTTCACGAGACTTTTTTTTTTAAGGCCACACTCATGGCATATGGAAGTACCCAGGCTAGGGGTCAAATTGGACCTATGGCTGCTGGCCTATGCCACAGCCACAGCAATGTGGGATCTGAGCCACATCTGCAATCTACACCACAGCTCACGGCAACACCAGATCCCTGACTCATTGAGTGAGTTCAGGGATCAAATCTGCATCCTCATGGATACTAGTCAGTTCTGTTTCCACTTTGCCACAAAAGGAACTCCTGAGACATCTTTTTCTTTTTCTTTTGATGGCTGCATATGGAAGTTACCAGGCCAGGGGTTGAATCAGAGCTGCAGCTGCCAGTCTACACCATAGCCACTGCTACCCCAGACCTGAGCCATATCTATGAACTATGCTATAGCTTGTGGCAATGCTGGATCCTTAACCCACTGAGCAAGGTCAGGGATCAAATTTGCATCCTTATAGAGATTACATTGGATACGTAACCAACTGAGCCACAATGGTAACTCTGAGACATCTTATTATTATATTTATAATTCTTATGTATATCATTGTGCAATGTGTTCCATTGCCTTCTGTTCAAGTCATGGATGAGGGAGGAATTCTCATTCCAGGGTTATGGAGTTGGCTGAACAAACACAGGATATCCAGCATGACACAGATTAGATTGACAGCAGCAGTTTTTTTAGTCACATGTACTCACAGGACAGGAAAGAAGGACACTGCATGCCATACAGGGCCAGATGGAGGGTGCACTTGCAAACAGAGTGAAAAGCCAGAGGCTCTGTAGTATCAAATGGGTGGACTGCCCCCAGTTCCTGTGGGATATTGTGACTAGCTTGTTTGCATAATTCTGCCAGTTGGCAGGATAACTGAAAATTGCTACTCAGAGATAAGTGCGAACAGCTCTCAATTCATCTGATAGTTGGTGAGGGTTATTTGGGTAGAAATTCTCTTCCATGGGAGCAGAGAGAACTTGCAGTTCTGCCATTTGAGGCCTTCAGGATACAACCTTCTGTCAAGGTAGTGCATAATTTTGGAATGAATTCGTAAGTATCTGCTTCAAAGTTCTCCTTTTAACTGTACGTATTTTCTCTAACTTTCTCTGTCTCTCTATTGTCCATCTCTCTCTCTGCTATGTACAATAATTTAAATACATATGAAAAAAATGGTATTGAAGGAATGGAGTTGAAGCTGCTTTCAACTTGCAAGTGAAACTCTAGGTATCTTTAGAAGAAAACATGTACATGTGTATGTTTTGTTGCTGAAGAGGAGGAAAATGTGCTAATTAGTCATTTATAGATCAAGCAAATGGATATTTCAAAGAAGAGAACATATTTGAGGGTTGGCTGTGAGAATGATGTAACAGGAATCCTTAGGGAAGAGACTTTGCACCATGAACATTCCTTACTTTCGAAATATAGACTTGAAAAATGTCTTGGTTTTGGCAACTACTTTTTGTCTTTCATTATCTTTAAGCTTATGTGTTAAAATCCAACTTACAAAAAAAGGTCCAGATTTTTTTTTTGTCTTTTTGTCTTTATGCCTTTTTAGGGCCGCTTCTCGTGGCATATGAAGGTTCCCAGGCTAGGGGTCCAATCAGAGCTGTAGCCACCGGCCTACACCACAGCCACAGCAACACGTGATCTGAGCTGCATCTGCGACCTACACCACAGCTCACAGCAATGCTGGATCCTTAACCCACGGAGCGAGGCCAGGGATCAAACCCACAACCTCATGGTTCCTAGTCAGATTCATTAACCACTGTGCCACTACGGGAACTCCAAAAAGGCCCTGATTTTAAATCAATATGCACTATTCAGTTATTCCATTCATAATTTCAAAACAGTGATTTATAAAGCTAGCAACAGCATGAGTTTTCATAACAGCTTAACTCATGTTCCTTACTTTATCATTTACTGTGATTTCACATTTATTACAATTTCCAATTCAAAGCACAATTACACTGATGAGACTGTAATGTGGTTATTCTTTTCCCAAACCAAGGTATCATTTTGATGATTTTTTATTTCTTATCTATTTTACACAATTAGTTAATTAATTGATGTATATGTAGAATGTTATGCTCAATTTATTCCTTTAAAATGTGAAATATGTCATTTTTGTGTGTTATTGTCAATATCTAGTTTATGCAAAATAATTCTGTCTTGAGAGAGCATTCCAGTGAATATACAGTAGTTCTATTAATTCCATCTTTCTGGCTGTTCTCCTTTCTTGCTTTCCTTTTGCTTATCTTCATATGCTTTATCACAATTAGATTTCCAGCACCTAGAAGAGATCTAGGCACATAGTAGTAACTCAAGAAAGATTTTTTTGAGTGAATGAATGAATGTTGTCAACACTTGAAATCCTTATTAACAAGATAAGCTAACTGAAAGAGCTATATAATCTAATATAGGCCCAATAGCTAAACTCTTGTTATTTTTGAGCAAAGAGGAGAAGAAAATAAAAGAACTTGCAGGGAAAATTATTTGTAGCATTTTGCTTCAATTGATTCTACCAACATATTTAATTACATGAGCAAAGACAGAGGCATTTTTATGAAGGCCCCTTAGCACCAAGGTGATACGTTTCTCTGGCTCTCTTGTACGCTTTCTTCACACCTACCACAATCAGGACAGCAATAATTAAGCAGTAAGTGTGAAAGTTTTTCCAGAGATTTCAATAATATTGAGAGGTTTATTGACTAAACATTTTGTGTGTAAGAAGCAAAGTTAAGGGAGAATAGAGGAAAATAGAATCTCTCCCCCTAGGAATTAAGCAATGGTGAGAATTAATTATTTAAATAATCTCTTTATGTTGAGACAAATATTGGGCTATATGTGAAATTCTTTATATTTTGTAAGTAATTATAACCCTGAAATTAAATCCCAGTTTATTTAAACATGTCTTATTAGCACATTTAATTTTGAAAATAGTTAACCTCTCCATGCTGTGAACTGAGATATATAAAATTACTCCCTTGTCTAAAGTTATTGCTTCAAGAAACCTACAGGATGTCTGTAATATTTACCAGAGTTCTTCATTTATGTCTGGAGAGGACAAGTGTTGATTAAAAAGGAAATAGGTTTTCTGAGAAAATTAACATAGCACTGCCACTATTCATTGACAACAACAAAAAGTTACGTAGTTTTCAAAAGTCTCCTACGTGTAAAACACTGAAGCAATCTCTGTATGTTACCCTAAAATTGAGTCAGACTTTACACAGAGTATCATTTATTTGGGGAGAAAGTATATTTAATTTTATACTGTCCAAATATAGAAAGAAAAGAACACTAGGAATTAACTGACTATGGAACAAGGCATCTCAAATTCCAAACTGAACACTGGTGTTAAAATAGGGGCTTCCTTTTATTTCTCCCCCCAGAATTTTCATGTTTTATCAAGTATCTGAAAAAGAAACATAGAGAAATTGAAGACTTCTTGTTTTATATTAACACTATATATGTTAGTTTCTTGAAACAGATCTTCAGATCTATGTGGAGATGTAACTAAGGGCATGCTAAGGGTAGCAGTGCAGGCTGCCCTAGTTATGCCAACACTATGTGTCAATAAAAAGTTGGCTTCTACCGAGAGAAAAACTTGAGTTTCATTGGTTGGACTAAGGTGATGATGAGAGTAAACCCAGGAAGGGGATGAAAAAAGAGAAGTTAAAATCACATGGAATTTCCTTCACTGACAAGACTTGGGGCTAGCCTTGTAAAATTATAATCAGTTTTCTAAAGAAATAACACCAACTCTGTATTCTATTTTGAAGGATGACCAAAAAATTAATTTGCATCTGACATTTATTATAATCAGATGAACTGAAATAAATAAGGTCAACTTGTGTGAAAGACACAGCTAAAGAATCTTGAAACTTTCATGCTGAATCAACTAAGTGTGTGAACTCTGATTCTTGACATCAAGCTATTTGGGAAGAGAGAGAGAAGAAAGACACTTTAAAGAAGACTATATGTCTGATATTTAGCAGTCAGACATAAAGATTAACTAGGCAAAACTTTCCTAAAATGATCTTATGGTTTTCAAAGTCTACATTTCTAAGGAAGATCTTTATTTGTGTAAATTATCCTGCTTGAGTTCTTATCAATATGCTATGAATAAAATGTATGCTTAGTAAAAAGGAATGCAGTAGTTCATAAATGTGTACTATTCAACTCAAAGCCTACAAACAAATTTACTATTGCCATAAACTTACACAAGCTGATTGCAGGATGTTAGGTGACATTTTTAGATCCCAATTCAGAAGAATCCTCCCACTTAATTTCAAGTCACACCCATTTGTATTATATTTTTAAGAAATCAGTCAGTCAAGTACCCTCGCTGAGAAGGACAATAGAAGGACAGGAGAAGAGAGCATGAATGAACAGGGCTAAGGAAGACCTAAGTGTAGTTAACTTAGGAAATACGGAGATTTTTTTTTTTTTTTTTTTTTTGCCTTTTCTAGGGCCGCTCTGCGGCATATGGAGGTTCCCAGGCTAGGGGTCGAATCAGAGCTGCAGCCACCGGCCTACGCCAGAGCCACAGCAACGCAGGATCCGAGCCACGTCTGCAACCTACACCACAGCTCACGGCAACGCCGGATGGTTAACCCACTGAGCAAGGGCAGGGACCGAACCCGCAACCTCATGGTTCCTAGTCGGATTCCTTAACCACTGTGCCATGACGGGAACTCCAGGAAATATGGAGATTTTGCATCCTGGGAATGTTTCTACCTGAGGGCCAGAGCATAGACCTATGGATCTTTGGAGTGGACAAGTGACAACAATAACAGTGGAGCAGGCCTCACGGACAAACACAGGGGAGCAATGTACGGGCCAAAGGTCAGAAGAGAGAACGGTCACAGATGAGAGTTTCAAGTTATTAGACTAAAGAAAGAGTGAATTTAGAAGACAACATGGATAACTATCTGATTAAAAGAAAATTGCTGAACCGTGTTATTTAACAATACACTAAAATTTATTCCAACATATAAGAACATAGTTCTTTCAGCATAAAATTTACATAGACTATTCCATTTTTCTCCTCAAAATGATCAACAAGCAATTTTTTTCTTTTTTTCTTTTTTTGGCCACCCCATGGCATATGGAGTTCCCAGGGCCAGGGATCAGATATGAGCTGCAGTTGTGACCTACACTGCGACTACGGCAACTGCCAGATCCTTAACACACTTTGCCCAGCACTCCAGAGATGCTGCCAATCCCATTGCACCACAGTGGGAACTCCAAGAAGTATTTTTTAAAAGACTAACAAACACAGTATAAAAAGAAGATGATATGTAAAGCAAATTAGGTAGACAATCTCTGTTCTCTATGATTTTACATTTTTAACTGACAATAAATTAATGAAAAAGTATTAGGGTAAAAGTCAATACATATATGCATATCTAAGGCAGGAGAAACCCAAGTCCCATGTTAGCTAGAAACCCAAACATAGGATTCAGGAGAGGCTGAAATAAGTCCACAGCATTCCAGTAACCCCTAAAAGGAAAGCAAGTGTGAAAATCTTAATCAGTATATCTGGCTAGCCCAGTGGTTGGACCAGGGGGCCTACACAGTAAATTCTTATTAAGAACGCAACCATTGTAATATCCCTAATGGAAACAAGTCGACATATTTAACTTGAAGCATTGTGATTTTTGGTTTTGTTTTGTTTTTTAAACAGATCTTTTGCCCCAGAGATTCTGCACATCTGGTCTGTGATATAGTTCAGCTGGTTGACGCTAAGGTCATCAGACATCTTTTGCTTTAATAAGATCTCAAACTTCAAAAGCATACTCTCATGAGAGGAACATTCTCAAATAAAGTCTCAAATAATATTAGATAACCAGAGTATGTTCAGGTGGAGAGACTCTTCCCAAAGGGAAAAAGCAGGTTTAAGTTAATTGTCACTCTGTCATAAAGCATTTTTCTTTGGTTGGGGAAGAAGATTGGGGGAGCCTATAGAGATTTCTCTTTCTTTCTCTGTTAGCTTCTCAGGTCACTATGGGCTGCCAACACTGACTAAATCTTCAAAGATTAACAATGCAACTCTACTTGACCCCCACCCAATAGTGAAAATGGATAAACTGTGATACAAAAACAGGATTTAACTGTTAGAGGAAGGAAGCGTATTTCTCTTAATGAAAAGACACAGTCATTTTATTTGCCAGAAGGAAATTGCAATAACCTGAAAGACATAAATACAATTTGTTTAAACTACAGAAAGAGTTAAATTAATTAGTTTGGCAACAGGAAATTTTGATTATTCTAATAAAATGTGCTCTTTCCTGTTCTACAGTTCATAATTCAGCCTACAATGCTTTCCCTTATTACACATGTATCAGCTGCAATCCCCTATGCAGCTGACCCTCATTAATTAATAATTGTATGTCATGGGTAAGATGAGACTCTAAGTCAGCCTCTTTGTCAGGCAGATTTAAGATCCATTAAGGTATATTTAACTCTGAGTGGAGAAGAGAAATAATTAGGATCGATGAGCTGGAAATCAAGCACCTTGGAACAGTCAGGTTGCAGTTGTCTGAGAAAAGTAAGCTGGGCTGCATTTGAGATGCACAGACATTCTTCCTTGTTATATGGGGGGAAAAGTTAACCTCTGTATATACCTGGGGCATCAATTTTTAATTCTGATTTATATTCAGTATTTTCACTGTGTCCTGCATGTAACTACATCAATCTTTTTAGGAAGAAGCAGCCTGGTAGATAAAACTACATTTTCAATTATGTATAACTTGGTTTCTTTTGTATTTGCTGTTGTAAGCCCACTTGTTACTAAATGATATATTTTTAATTAGCTTTGTCTGCTTGGCACTCAGAAGGTTGACTTGGGCTCTCTCTAGAGCCCTGTTAGCCAAATGACCTGTTTGGGGTTATGGGCTTTTTCCTTCCCTAGGCAGGACAAATGACATGCATTTTTATTCACACACTGCTCTTCAAGGCTCTACATCAGCTTTATTTATTGCCTCCACTCCCAGCATCTCCCAGCCAGGTCCTTTGCTATTGATCTATCTGTTCTTTTACTTCTTCAGGCTAATTTTCTTGCTCATTTCCACATTCACTATGCCCTTTGTTTTGGCTAGATTTCCTACGAATCTGCTTCAGATCTCTCAGAGATCTTTTTCAGTAGTGTCTTCAAAATCTTCTCATTTTTAAGAGCCTGTAGAGAGTAGAAATACTCTGAATAATTATTTATATTTCTACTTATGTGTATATAAAACCAATATAAAACAATTTTCATGCAATATATATATTTTTAAAATGAACTAGAATTTTTCTTGCTTAATGATAATATATAGATTTAAATCAGCATTAGACTCCATAAATGTTAATTAATCACCATTTATTTAGTGTCATATTACCAAAGCAAGGTCATATGCAATATATTCAAGATTCCTTGTGCACACCAGTGTTTTCAAGAATTGATAACATACCAAAGATGTTGATCTGTCAAGGGACTTAGATTACAGCCAACATTCTTTGTGAATCTGAAAGAACTTGATATCCTTGCTAAAATCAGATATAATTAAGCTAATGTTAGTTGTTTAGATTCACCCATTTGAAAATATACAAAAGATATTTAAAGTAATTAAGTGGCAACTGAACTGTGATTAATGAAAAGCCAATGTAAGTGAGAAAAAGAATCAAGAAATATTCTAAGCATTTCTCATGTTTATAGGTTTGTATGGTTTTGTCTCTAAGTAAAGGGTGATTTTGCTCTAGTTAAGGGACTTCATCCTTTTCTTACATAGCACACAGCTGAAGAAGATTAGCAATAGTAAATTATTGAATAAATGGTTAAATAAATAAATAAATGGCATATAGCAGACCATTTAAAAGGAAAACCATAAGGCCCTGTGAGCTTCTGCATACCCTAATTATGAGTTCCATTAGGATAGAGAACAAGCAATTTTCCCTTCTAGCTGTCTTTATATTCCCACTATTAGAGACATTCATTTATAAGTCAAAGATATACACAGCATGCTGAATGTCACTTTTTAAAATGTGAGCCCAAGCAGAAGGACCTAAGACCAAAATGTTTTGCCTTAAGCATCTTTTATTGGCAAGTTTGTATGGATTTGTTCATCAAATTAAGTGATTTTATCTTAAAAGGCCTTAAGTTTCCATTGGGGAAGAGGAAGAAGGAAAATCCTTTGATAACAAGATGACATCAGGGATCATTATCTTACTGACTTGTTGAGTCAAGCCCTAGAAAAATACCAATCTGAGAATGTGACATTGAGGGTGAAAGTGGCATTTGGAAAATATATCAGGAGTTGGAGTAAAATTCCACTGTTTAAGACAGGCAGAACAGCTTTCTTATTACCCCATCAAACATAAATTCATATTTCCATGTTCTCTAGCTTTCCTTTTCCTCTTCCTCTCTTAGGTATGTTTTTATTATGGTTATAATACAAAATTTTTCCCTTATAAATCTTATTAGTGTATGCACTGTAGCAAATTATTTTAAAGGCTGCATCATAATCCTACTCAATAAAAATAATATTAACAAGATAATATAATTTCTTGTATTCTTACCAAGTTTTTGATACAGTAGACAAGTCATTTCAGAAAGAAACAGATTATTAAATAAACTCATATGAAGGAAGAGTAGGTAACAACTGTGATAAATTTCACTTATCAGAATCCTTTATAAAAAGTGCTTTTAAAAATACTATCTTTGTATTCATTAAATCACAATCTAAAAATATTTATCAAGAATCTATACAATGACAGGACTCGCCTAGGTGCTATGAGTAAAGAGAACAAATTGTCCTAATCTCATTGAACTTAAATTCCACTGAGTTAGGAAAAATTAGTAAAAATTAAATAGATTACTTCAAGTAGAGATACGTATTATGAAGAAAATGAAAAGGATAATGTGACAGTGTCTAGATGGCAGTGAAATTTTAGGTGAGAAGATTATTTTAGGGGTTGATATGAGGGAGCCAGCCTCAGGAAAATCTAGGGGTACTGGGTATACTGTGCCCTAAAAGGAGTGGCAGGAACAGAACAAAGCCTATTCAAGGAAACAAAAGAGGCTTTTGTATTGGTCATGGAAAGAGTTAGTGGAAAGGTAATAGGAAACATTCAGTTATATCTGGGAGCGGGGCTCTTCCAGTTCATAGAAAGGAGTTTTGAGTAAATTCTAAATTTATTTAATAAGAAGCCATTGAGGGTTTTTACACAGTTTATATAAAGTTTTACATCAGGAAGTGGCATGTTTCCTACCCCATCTTTACTTGCAATAAAACAGAATTGGAATGATGAACTTAACACAAAATATAACATTTTGAGAGCCATTTGTCAAAGGTTTGAATTACCTAGTTCTGTTCTTTTTTTTTTTTTTTTTTTTTTTTTTTGAGTTTCTAGTTCTGTGCTTTTTTATTTTGTATTCTGAGTAGAAAGCACTGGTGAGACACTTGGAGGAAGAGATTTTTAGAGAAGCAGAAATGTTGGAAGTAGATTATTGGCATTGGGATAAAGGTTCTGATTTGAATTTCTTCCCTGACTTTTTGTTTCCAGTGGGGAAAAAGAAAGAGTGTGAGCTCATCTGTAGAAAGCCCAAGTTTGATTTGTTTTCCCTGAAAATTCCACACAACTACAATCAGGACTTATGTCATTCTTATATATTTTTCTCTGTGTATTACTGAATACAGAGAGAAAGAATGATCTTTGGGGTAGAAAGAAAATTTTAGAGGGAAAAAAAAAGATAGTGGGAAAGAGTATAAGAAAGAAGAGAGAATTTAAGAATGAAAAGTAAATAGCCAAAAATATAATCTTATTTAGGATTTTGTATGCTGGTAATAATCAGTTCATTAATAAATGTTTAGGATAATAATAAGAACTTGCAAATTGAAAAATGGTGGAAAAAATTGTTTACAATCCTCCTCGTTTTTCTCAAAAAAACAAAAAATAGATGTGGAGAAAGGCAGAGTCTGAGAAAATAAATAACAGAGAAAATGGCTCTGGTAAAGGTGAAAAGCTTGATGCACTTAAAGCATATAAATTACCAAAGATTTATAATGTTCATTATGATGATTTTAAAGATTGTTTTATTTTTTTATTTTTATAATTATGTTGATTGAAGCTGATTCTGAATATAGAGTTCCGGCAAGAGCTCTATAAGAGTAGTCTGATACGGACTTTTTAGAAATAAGTTCCTTTGACCCTGCAAAAGCATATCTGTGCAATGGTTTGAACTAATCTAGTCTTGAGTTTTCAGAAACCTATTTTAATATAAAACTTGAGTTCTGATTCTGATAACTTACCACATTAAGGTTATCATTAATGATTTTGTGACCATTATTACTTTATAGAGAGTGACTCAGTCTCTGAAGACATTGCAAATTATTACAGGAATAAAAGAGGCAACTAAATGTGTTCTGTAGCAGAAAAACAGATACCATGGTAGATGTTTGGTAATCTTCCAAGCATATTTTTAAATAATACAATCAACCTCAATTTAGAGATAGTAAAAAGAGCTCAGGAAAGCTCAACTAGTTTCACAGTCAGAAATAATATTCAAACATTAGCCTGGATAACTTGTTTCACTACCTAGAACTTTAAAATTAGATGGGACTTTGGAAGTTGTGCAGTCCAACTTTCCACCCAGTGCTGGACTGCCTTTTGTGATACCCATCACTGATGGCCATGAATCTTCACCTTTCAACCCTCAACCCAAATATAATACAATACAATACATACAGAACATCTTCCCACAACTTTGATTTTGAAATATCCCTTTCTGAAGATATACATAAAGAAATAAAATCTCAAAAAAATTGAAAATATCTTATGTAATTAAGCTTCATCATTATAATTCTAATGGAATTCTAATTAAAATTTAAACAAGTTTTTTCACAGATGTTGACTACTGTCCGATTTCATGCAGCAAGAGAAAGCATCCAAATAGTCAAGAAAAAATATTTAAGGAGATAAGTAATAGAACCAGGACTGAGAAGATAACACCAGATATGAGGATTCTATTAATAGAATTCTAAAGACATTAACAATAGTGTGGTTTGAGCAACCAATAAAATAAAATAAGGAACCCATAAATAATTTCAGATACAATGTAAGAAGCAATAGAAAAAGTGACAATACATATCAGGGAAGAAATGTGGATTAACCAATGAATGCACTGGAAAAATTATTTCTCCTTATGAGAAAAGATCAATTTAAACCCCAGTATCACACCATACACAAAAAATAATTTTCATAGGCTTTAATTACTAAAGGTAAAAAATAAAATAACAAAATTGCAACATTTTACAAGAAAATATAAGACAAACATATATTAGTAAAATAAGAAAAATTATTTTTAAAAAACATTAGCAAAATCTATAAAGTAAAATAATAACAAATTTGTCTAAAATGAACACATGTGAAACTTGAAAAAAACAATTAATGTGAAAAAATGATATACCATAGAATAAATTTGTATTTATTCAAATAATAGAAAATTAGTATACAGAACATAAATGTGCATATGAATTTATATAGATAGGTAGACAGCTACATGGATGATAGGTGTTGGATAGTTAGGTAGATAGATAGATGATAGATGGATAGATAGATAGATAGATAGATTCATTTATACATTGCCATTTAGCAAATCACCCCAAAACAAAATGCTTTAAAGCAACAAAAATCATCCTTTTAGATATTAATTTGCACTGTGGGCAATACTTGGCAGAGATGACTTGTTTCTACATGATGTTCCATGGGCATCTTTCTTGGTGTAATTTCAAGACCTCTTCATGCAGTCTCTGTACATGGTGTTTTCAGTATGGCCATCTCAGAATAATTCAAATACCTGCATGGAAGCTCAGGACTCCAAGAGGTGTTTTTAAAGAGACAAGTGAAACTTTAAAAAAAAAAAAAAAGAGTTCCCGTCGTGGCGCAGTGGTTAACGAATCCGACTAGGAACCATGAGGTTGAAGGTTCGATCCCTGCCCTTGCTCAGTGGGTTAACGATCTGGCGTTGCGGTGAGCTGTGGTGTAGGTTGCAGATGCGGCTCGGATCCCACGTTGCTGTGGCTCTGGCATAGGCTGGCAGCTACAGCTCCAATTAGACCCCTGGCCTGGGAACCTCCGTATGCCGCGAGGTTCCAAGAAATGGCAAAAAGACAAAACAAACAAAAAAAACTATAAAAAAAAATCTTATGACCATTTCTCAGAATAGGTACAGTCTTGATTCTATTTACATATAAAGCCAAACCTTGATTGAAAAAAAGGGCAAAGAATATGAACAGATAAGCTGGAAAAGAAAACTGAATGGCCAATAAATAGAGGAATACATTTTTATCTCAAGTAATTAAAACAATAAGATATCTGAAATTGGAAGAGTGCCTACAGTTTAATTACATTTTAAAATCGTAGCCTAAATTATTAAGATCACTTTAAAAAGCATCTCAGGGAGTTCCCGTCATGGTGTAGTGGTTAACGAATACGACTAGGAACCATGAGGTTGCAGATTTGATCCCTGGCTTTGCTCAGTGGGTTAAGGATCCAGCATTGCCGCGGCTCGGATCCCGAGTTGCTGTGGCTCTGGTGTAAGCCGGCGGCTACAGCCCCGATTCGACCCCTAGCCTGGGAAACTCCATGTGCCGCGGGAGGGGCCCAAGAAATGGCAAAAAAAAAAAAAAGCATTTCAGCAATATGATGGAATTTGAAGATTCCTATCCATATCCTTGGCAATGCAGTCCCATTCCTATACATCTGTCTTAGAGATATTCTCTGACACTGGGTATAAGGCAATATACACAAAAATGTTCATGGCAGCATTGCTTTTAATGGCGAAAAACATCAATTAACTTTTCTAATGGAGAAATTGATAAAAAAAATAATGATGGCTTATTAAAATCATGTAATATGGAAGTTAAAATGAGCAAACTACTTATAAATATCTCAACACTGATGAATGTATAAAAAACACAATGTTCTCAGCATATAAATCTTTTACCTCCTTGGTCAGCTGTATTCCCAGGTATTTTATTTTTTGGGGTGCAGTTTTAAAAAGTATTGTATTTTTGTGTTCCTTTTCCAGTATTTCATTGTTTAGTATACAGAAATGTGACTGATTTCTGAACATTAATTTTATATCTTGCTGAATTTGTTGATCAGGTCAAGTAGTTTTCGGGTTGAGTCCTCAGGGTTTTCTATATATAGTATATGTCATCTGCATATAGTGACAGTTTTACCTCTTCTCTTCCTGTTGGATGCCTTTTATTTCTTTTGTTTGTCTGATTGCTGAGGCTAGGACTTCTAATGCTATGTTGAATAACAGTGGTGAGAGTGTCTTGTTCCAGATTTTAGTGGGAAGGCTTTCAGCTTTTCTCCATTGAGTATTAGATTGCTGTGGGTTTGTCATAAATGGCTTTTATTATGTTAAGGTATGTGCCCTCTATACCCACTTTGGTAAGAGTTTTTATCATGAATCGATGTTGGACTTTGTCAAACGTTTTTTCTGCATCAATTGAGATGATCATGTGGTTTTTGACTTTTCTTTTACTAATGTGATGTATGACATAGATTGTTTTGCATACGTTGAGCCATCCTTGTGCATCTGGGGTGAATCCCGCCTGGTTGTGGTATATGATCTTTTTTATATGTTGTTGGATTTGGTTGGCTAAAATACTGTTGCGAATTTTTGCATCTATGTTCATCAAAGATATTGGCCTATAGTTTTCTTTTTTGGTGGTATCTTTGACTGGTTTTAGAAGTAGGGTGATGATGGCATCATAGAATGTCTTTGAGAGTGTTCCTTCTTCTTATGAGAACTAGAAAACGTTAATCAAGGAAATTAAAGAAGATGTAAGAAATGGAAAGATATTCCATGCTCCTGGGTTGGAAAAATTAGTATTGTAAAAATTCCCATACTACACAAAGCAATCTACAGATTCAATGAAATCTCTATCAAATTACCCAGGACATTTTTCACAGAACTAGAAGAAACAATCCAAAAATTTATCTGGAACCACAAAAGACCCAGAATTCCCAAAGCAATTCTGAGGAACAAAAACCAAGCAGGAGGCATAACTCTCCCAGACTTCAGGTAATAGTACAAAGCCACAGTCATCAAGACAGTGTGGTACTGGTACCAAAACTATCAGACAGACCAATGGAACAGAATAGAGAACCCAGAAATAAACCCAGACACCTTTCCTCAATTAATCTTTGACAAAGGATACAAGAACATAAAATGGGAAAACAAGAATCTTTTCAGCAAGTCTTGCTGGGAAACCTGGACAGCTGCATGCAAATCGATGAAACTAGAACACATCCTCAAACCATGCACAAAAATAAACTCAAAATGTCTGAAAGATTTAAATATAAGACAAGACCCTATCCAACTCCTGGAAGAGAACATAGGCAAAACATTCTCTGACATCAACCTTACAAACGTTTTCTCAGGTCAATCTCTGAAAGCAACAGAAATAAAAGCAAAAATAAACCAATGGGACCTCATCAAACTGACAAGGTTTTGCACAGCTAAGGAAACCAAAAAGAAAACAAAAAGGCAATTTACAGAATGGGAGAAAATAGTTTCAAATGATGCAACTGACAAGGGCTTAATCTCTAGAATATTCGAGCAACTTATACAACTCAACAGCAAAAAAAATAGAAAAATGGGCAAAGGACCTGAATAGACATTTCTCCATGGAAGATATACAGATGGCCAATAAGCACATGAAAAAATGCTCGACATCCCTGATTATTAGAGAAATGCAAATCAAAACTACCATGGGAAAACTATAAATAGAACTACCATATGACCCAGCAATCCCACTTTTGGGCATATATCTGGACAAAACTTTCCTTGAAAAAGACACATGCACCTGCGTTTTCATTGCAGCACTATTCACAATAGCCAAGACAGGGAAATAACCCAAATGTCCATCAAAAGATGATTGGATTAAGAAGATGTGATATATATTCACAATGGAATACTACTCAGCCATAAAAATGAATGAAATAACGCCATTTGCAGCAACATGGATGGAATTAGAGATTCTTATCCTGAGTGAAGGAAGTCAGAAAGAGAAAGATGAATACCACATGGTATCACTTATGTCTGGAATCTAATATAAGGCACAAATGAACCTTTCCACAAAAAAGAAAATCATGGACTTGGAGAATAGACTTGTGGTTGCCAAGGCGGAGGGAGTGGGATGGGTGGGGACTTTGGGGTTAATAGATGCAGACTATTGCCTTTGGAATGGATTAGCAATGAGATCCTTCTGTGTAGCACTGGGAACTATGTCTAGGCACTTATGATGGAGCATGGTAATGAGAGAAAAAAAATTTATACATGTACGTGTAACTGGGTCACCATGCAGTACAGTGGAAAAACGACAGAACACTGTAACCCAGCTATAATGGAAAAAATAAAAAAAGATAATAAACAATTAGCAAAGAAAAAAAAAAACACAATGTTGACTAAAACAAGTTAGCTGCTAAAAGTTTAGTAAAACGTTAGTACACTATTTAAACTTTCAAACACAGTTGAAGGAAGGATCAGGTATATATATATATATATAGCAAAATATCAAAAATTTTGAAAATATTGCAAGCTAATTTAGACTGCATCTGTAAAGGTTTTTTTTTTTTTTTTTTTTTTAATAAAGGCAAAGAAAAATCACAAACCAAAAGCAATGAAAGGAAGGGGGAAGGGAGGAAAACAAAGAGGAAAAAAACATTCTAAAGAATGTTTACCTATACCCAAAGAGCATTCCTAGTTATGCTAGCCTAGCCAATGAAGGCTGGAGAAACCTATCGCCTCCGTCCCAGCTGCTAACTGTTCCTGAAGCTGAAGCTATATGACCATTACTACTAGCAGAAAAAACCTAGTTAAGAAACTATAATAAAACAAAAAACCCTGATCTTTTCTAAGAGATGATTCTGTCCCTGGCTGCTGGTGGAAGCATAGCTCAGTGATACTACCTGGTGCACTCTAGAGAATCAAACTGCTATGACTCAGTCTGTGCCTCTCATTTTGCTACTACCATCACTCCTGGGACTGACGCCTTAATGGATATGTAGTAGCTCTTCAATGAACAAGGAATAACACATTTATAAAATTGATGTCAGTATTACAACGCAATCATTCCCCAAAGTCACACTCTTGCAAGATCAGGAAGTTTGGGTCATTAAGAATTTGTCTTAAGGGTACTAGAAACCCAGAACTGCAGTTCCATTCTGACCCAGTCTTTGTGGAGAAGGCACCCCTCCTGTTCTCTTGCTGAATTTATTTCAGCAGTTTCCTGATCTTTTCTTGGCCAGGTGGCTCTGAGAGAGGTTATTCCAGCCATCTGACATGCTTTAATAACTTTGAAACTCTAACCTAACTGGCCAACATTTCCATTAATTCCTCCTATGAGAGCTTTTTGCTTATGAGTGTAACATGTACATAAGCCCAATTCCTTCCTAATAATATGTCAATGTCCATAACATTTCAATGTATATGTATTAGGCAAATGGAGAGGTGGTTCCCTATAGGTTCTAATTCAAGGTCTCTGTTTCAAAACAAAAAGTACAATTAAGAACAAATATATTCATAAAGTCGAGTATAAACTAAATAAGAAGACAACATGTAAGTGTCCTTAAAACTGTAAGTTCTTAAAATTACTGTTTTTCTTTTCTTAATGGGAGAAGACTTAGTTAAAATACCTTTTACATAGAAAATTGTTTGATAACACATGGTTACTGGGTTTGAATTTATAAATTTCAAATAATCCAATGACAAAAGCAAAACAGAAAAGGACACAGAAATATCTGAAATTTGGGAGTATACATAAAAAGTGTTCAAGATTAGTTGAAGATGACTCATCACGATAAATTTCAGTAAAACAGGAAACATGAAAAAAGTTTGTGAGTCATTACGGAGTCGTATTAACAAAATTAAAAAAAAATCTTTTTAAGAAAACATGATGGAAAAGGGAGTCAATACATGTGGGAGAAAAGCCATTAAGAGGGGAAATGCTATATATCACTCATTTTTAAAATTAGTAGTTTATAAAATAGATAAAAATAATGATGAATGATGATTTTATATATCCTCTCTTTTTCACATTGTAGTAATAAATTTAAAAAGACTGCAATATAAGATTAAAGTTAGTGAGAAAACTTAAATAGGTTATGAAATATGCTAAAATGATTTTTATATTAATTAATAATACTTTTGTTGGATTATTATATGAGCAAGCTCTGGGATCTGGGTTTTATTAAATGTATTTCAAACAGGCTATTTCAACTGAACACCTTTGCTGAAATTAGGTTATTTCCAAGCTCACCCAGCAAATTTGTGTGTAATCGATTTGCGCACTTCAGGCCTTTTAGTTAAGACTGCGTCTATTAGGTCTAGTCATGCATTGAGGTGTGCAGGCTGCCATGCTTTCCTGTGAGTGACTTTGTTTTTTACAGAACTGATAAGCCCTTTGCCACTCTGCCAGGTCTGCCTGAAATTAGCCTCTGGGATCAAAAGTTATTAGTGGAGAGGGATAGGGCAGACTGACATAGTGATTTTATAATTCTATTGTCCTAGGAAAGTAGGCTAATGAGGGTTGACTGGTGCAAATAAAAATGATCATGAAATGCTCCAGGCACCACACCTCTATAAATAGTGAAGAGAAACAGCCTATAAAACTTCTCCTGCTGCCGCTGATGCTGGGTTGATAAGGTGAATCCAGCCCAGTTAAAACGGAGTATGAGATAACTGTTCCCCCTCTGTTTTCTGTCCTCTGAATCCCTTTGACACTGAGATGATCTTCACCTCTTTTTTTCTAAACAAAGGATAGTGACATTTGCTGAAATCATGTTCTTGCTCTTCTGTTCTCTTGAATAATTCAATATATACACTTCCCTTATATGTGAACATATGACACTGGAAGAAAAAAAAAAAAATCAGAAATGAAGTTGCTGAGTGACTTCCATCTAGTGGAGGTAATGTTGGAAAAGTGCCTAGCGTGAACACAATATCCTCTGACAATGTGTAATTTTAAATTTATGTGAATGATGCCATATTTAGAAGCTGCTAAGACCCAACCAGACAAATTGAGAATTAGTAGCATATAACTACTCAGAGGTGTTTTTGTTCAAGTGCCCTGATCTTTTACTAGTAAATTAATATATTTTGAACATACTTGGAGCACACTGTATTAGCCCTGAGATGGCAAAGATACAGAATTTCCATGGAAGAAAACCAAACATTCAGAGAAAATAAAGAGCTCACCTCCATTGCTTTATAGCAATTTCATATATATTAGAGGGGCAATATAAATCAATGGAAAATAATGGACTGTTGACTGGACAGTATCGTGGAGATTGGTTTACTCTTTAGAGAAAAATGAAAATAGATTACCGTTTAACATTATATACAGCATTTGAGTCTACATTGCTTACAGATTTAATATATCTTAATATAATATATATTTATTTATTTACATGTATAACTATAAAATTATAACAAAATAGTATATTAACTACACTAACATACAAATAATTTATATATAAAATACAAAAATGTAGGAGAATAGCTTCAAATTAGTCAAAAATACTAAGAAAAAATACCAAGAAAATTGATTAATTTAATTTATCCCAAATTCAGGATTTATGATCACTACCTTTTCTTGACAGGCAGGGGTCA
Organism: Sus scrofa; assembly: GCF_054392235.1. NCBI lineage: Eukaryota > Metazoa > Chordata > Mammalia > Artiodactyla > Suidae > Sus > Sus scrofa. Next base: position 111,427,411 of record NC_139397.1, on the reverse strand, counting down.
TCTTGGCTCCTCCAGGTACCTGACACGTTTTAGTAACTTTGGGGCTCTAACACAACTGGTCAGCATTTCTGTCAAATTCCCCCCATGAGGACACATTATTCATATATAAACAACCCCAATTTCTTTCTAAAAGTGTAGCCATCATGTATAAATTGCTATATTAGGGGATGTCAAGTATTCAACGGCCAAATTTAAAAAATAATCATATATTGCAAAAGATATCTAAAACATAAAAACCAACAAGAGACCAGTGGCTAGAAAAGACACAGTACATTTGCAAATCAACAAGTTAAATTTTTAAAAATAAAATTCAGAGGGCAAACAAGCATATAAAGAAATGGTCATATTTGTTCAGAGTAATGCAAATTAGGATAAGGATAGGGGCAGATCAATTTAAAACATTTAGACTGGCTATAATTATAAAGCTGGGTAATGTCAGCTATGTTGCTGGACACATGGGTTTAAGAATACTCACACCTAGTTGGTGGTACAATTGTAGCTAAAGTAAGGAGATAAATGCTCCACAGGAAGCGGTTCTTCTCTGGCTTTATACACAAAGAGATGACCCCATGGTCTATAAGGAACATGGACAATTATGTTCATTGGCAGTGCTGTTCATGGTGGTGTGGAGATGAAGGCAATCAAGTTGTCCACTCCTAGAAAGATGTGGCAGAGGCCCACCTTGCCACAGTCAAAGGATCCTGATAAACACACAATGATATATAAATCCAAAACATATTATTTTGTGCAAAACAATAATAATGGTTAATATTAGTAAGTAGAATGAATAATACCCTTTAAGTACTATATATTCAAACAAAATAATACGCATTATTGCAAGATTACCAACCAATATCAGATTTAGTATTTATATTGGTACAATTCCCAATGAGGTGGGAAGGAACTGATAATAAAGGGAAACAAGGAGTTCCCTTCATGGTTCAGTAGTTAAGGAATCCGACTAGGAACCAAGAGGTTGCGGGTTCGATCCCTGGCCTTGCTCAGTGGGTTAAGGATCCGGTGTTGCCATGAGCTGTGGTGTAGGTCAAAGACGCTGCTTGGGTCCTGCGTTGCTGTGGCTGTGGTGTAGGCCGGCAGCTACACCTCTGATTCTACCCCTAGCCTGGGAACCTCCATATGCCGCAGGAGCAGCTCCAGAAATGGCAAAAAAAAAAAAAAAAAAAAAAAAAAAAAAAAAAAAAGACAAAATAAATAAATAAATAAATAAATATTTTTAAAAAATAAAGGAAAACAAAACCCAACATCAGCATGTTAAATATCTGAGACAAGGTCTTCATCTGAAACAGTGAAAATAACGTACCACTATATGAAGAATACGGTTAACTAAGCCAAGGGCTTCCAGTCTCCACAACAAAAACAAAAACAAAGAGGTGTATTCCCTCCATTCTTATGACCCTATATGTGAATCTCCGACTTTCACAGTTCTTCACAGAACTGGTGAAGAAGCAGCTTCCTTGTGGATAAATGTGGAGAATAATTCTGCAGTGTTGTTATCCATTTCAACTGTGAAGTGATCAGGTTCAATTTGGTTTTCTAAATACTATTTATTCCTCTATGCACCTCATTTTCCCCCACACTATTTACTCTTTATCTGAGACAGTGCCTCTCTCTCTCTCTCTTTTTCACTTCTATTCTTGGCCTTAACCCTTGTAAACAGAATAGGTTATGTTTTGTGGGCACAAAATTCTTTGTAATTAGTGCAGGCAAATACTGAATTTGTTAGGAAGAGTCCGAGTGCCAGGCATGCTGGTAAGAGCAGCCACAACGCACTCCACAATCTCAGTGGCCAAATGCTTACAGTAAAATAAGCACTGCTAAATGTTCTTTATAGTGGAAAGACTTGGCATTAACAAATCATTAAGCGGGCACATGTGTTAATTCTTGCAGAGAATGAGAAATCATCTCTGGAAATCTGCCCCAGAATTCACTTTAACCTTGGTTGAATTAGAAATCAGAAATCCTATTCACCACTCAAAGTTTACTACCTATCCAAGTTTGAAAGACATTTAAACATTCCTGTACTTTGTTTTCTTTCATTTAAACATGCATTTTCTAATACTCTACCTAAATATGGGATTTAAGCATGTGATCCCTTGATCCTTGAATTGAACAGAATGTATACTGAAAAGATATACACTCTACATTCAATTCCCTTCTTGTGGAGATGGAATATTATTACACAGTTATGGACTTACAGAGAAACACATTGGGACTGCTCCTGAAGACTGCTTTCTAAATAAATAAGCAGTTCCAACTTTCTGAGAAATGAGGAAAGTGAACATTAAAGATGTTGAGTGCCTTTCCAAGAACTGACAGGTGCGTAGTGCTGGAGCTGGGACTATAAGCCAAGTCTTTGACTCCCAGATTAGCGTTTCACTTCTAAATAAACTCTAATTATGTAGTTGGTCAATGATGCTGTCTGATCTTAGAAACAAAAATATTCTTCCTCATGCAGAAAAATCCCAACATTAGAGTAACCAATTAGTTAGTGGAAGAAAAATACTGTTTTTTTTTTATAAGGAACTATTAAAATGCATGTTGTTATCATGGGCATATTTTGCTGATGAGCACAGGCAAGGATTCATTTGTCAGTTTAGCAAAGGAATATCTTGGATCTTACAGAGATGACTTGTCAGGCATATACCTATCCGTGCAGAGCAGCACAGCATTAGCAAGCCTAGGGGAGAAGACTTGGAGGGTTGAGAACAGTATGACATTGTTGCAAAGGTCTGAGATGATGGATCAGCTGGCCATGAGGGCTGGCTTAGGGGAAGAGGAAGGAAGAAAGAACAGATACTGAAACAGAAGAATGGCAAGGTAAAAAACAAAGTTCATCCAAGTTTGCAATTTTGCCAATGGCCTATCATACATTGGAGTTCCCCTTGCTTTTCAGGTTACCTGTATAAAGTCAGCCTAATAATTAGCTTAGATAATACTCTTCTACAATATAAAATGATGTCTAGGATATAACATCTATGTAGCAAGACACTCTTGGACACAAGAAAACACGTTGAAAAAAAAAAGGAATAAAGCTGGTCCTACTGAATCTGTTTGCTTTAACTGATTGAAGGCTCCAGAAGAGAAAAGCATTTAAATATCTCCCCCAAACCATCTCTAATTCTAAATGTGCACACAAATTATGTTCTTAGTCAAAGGACGTGTACATATTGCACACACACACAAATAAATATTTGTGTAATTTCGTGATTTTTTTTTAGTATTTCTTGTTCCTTTACGTTGCTGAAAAGCACAACATTCATATTTTCGTTCTCTTTTTAAGGCTTGAGATTTGTTAGATTTTCAAGAAAAGGAAGTAATTATTAGAGCTTTTGATATCTTACATATTTCTGATATTACTACCACAGCATAGATTTCAATTTTCAACATCAGCTTATTATTCCTACAGTGCAGGTGCAGTAAGCAAAGAGATTGCTACCTCATTTTTGATACATTAGACAAAATGCCAGGAATTTCACAGGCAACATAAGCTAAAAGAGTACAGCTATGTTCTCCAGATAATGTTTGATCAAAATTAAAGCATAGTTACTTAATGACTTATTAATTAGTAAGTAAATACCATACTCCTGAAAGCAGGATTTGAAGAAACACAAATCCTATAGCAAGTTAAAAATCTGTGCCATGCTAAAATTTAAATAGCCTAATTGAATTTAAAGATTATGAAAGCAACCTGGCACAGAAGAAGGACAAGCTCATCTTGAATCTTAGAGTTGAGTGTTCTGAGGGAATATACATTGAACTGGATCTATTTTCCAGGACACCAAAATTGCTCTTTAGAGCATAGCTCTGAGCTTTAAACAGAGACTGGTAGCCTATGCACAAATTAAAGGGAAAAAAAAATCCATTGCTTAAGGGGACATATTCATTCACCAGGATTCATGACTGAGCAAACACAACATGGATTGGATTTTTGTTGCCACTACCCACTTGCCTGGAAACCCTTGTAAAGGGAAAAACTAGTACAATGGGAAGTGAAAGTTTTACATTAAAATATTTACAGACAGTAAAAGAGTCAACAGCCGTTAATTTGCTACCCTGCCATTCTCAATCAGCCAAAAAAGCTATAATTGTAATTGTGCAATTTCTCTCCACTTGAGGCTTTTGCTAGGACTTTTTTTTTCATTTTCATATTCATACTATGTGCAGTTTTCTTTTTCAAAATCAGAAACAAATTATGAAGTATGATTAAGAAAATATCATTGGCATATAATCATGGATACCTCCTCCATGAATGTGCAAATGCCAGGGTATGTGTCTTTAAAGGAAAATGTTTTCAAGGCACTCCCTTGATTCATTAAACTTTCTGTAAGCTACTGGATTGGTAGCTCCCTTTAGATAGCACTTATTGATATTTTGAGTATTAGTATTCATAAATTTAGCCAACTTAGAAACCTCTTAGCTTTTTCTAAACCTAAGGAATGATTTATTTTTGTTTGTTTCTGCCAAAGCAAATAAACGGACATAGCATGAAAACAAAACTAACCAACATATTTTTAAAAGCTATTTTAAAAAAATAACAAGGACTTCATGACTAGGTTCATGAACCAAAAGGAACTCTCATATGTACAAGGTATCAATGCATTACAACCTCAGTGTAGACTCTTCCATTCTTTCTTGCTTCTTTTCCTTTTTCATGAGACTGCAAAATATAAGCATGAAAATTCTGATGCTAATGCCTTTTCTATTGAAAAGTCTGACATTTTTAGCAGCAGAAAACTAGTGGCAATATTTTTGAATAATATGCAGAGTAACTAAAATGTGGATTTGCATTAAGAGCAAATTAGTTCAAGGTCTTAAAAATTATTTTCCCATGTCAAAAAGATCCACAAGAGGAGTTCCCCTTGTGGCTCAGCAAAACGAACCCGACTAGTATCCATGAGGATTCAGGTTTGATCCATGACCTCGCTCAGTGGATTAAGGATCCAGCGTTGTTGTGAGCAGCAGTGTAAGTCGCAGATGCAATTCTCGGATCCCATGTTGTGGTGGCTGTGGTGTAGGCCAGCAGATACAGCTCTGATCAACCCCTATCCTGGGAACTCCTGTATTCTGTGAGTGAAGCCTTAAAATAAGACAAAAAAAAAAAAAAAAAATCCACAGTAAAGTTTTATGTGAGCTTTAAGCAATGCTATAATTAAAGGTCATTAGTTGTGCTTCTCAGAAGATCATACACTCAGATACGCCTCAGAACATAGCCAAATGTAGAAAACAATCCTGTTTTCAAAGTATTAATTGAACTGGTTTCTGTCAAAGTAATCAAATAAAGGATATTTGTGTCTGTATAGAGTGATACTGAGTACACTCAGCCACCTGGTTTTTGTTCTGATATCCATGCGTTCCATAAACTGATGGATTAGTAAATTGTTCTCTTCCAGCAAGAGCTGAATGATTTACTGATTCTCTTTTCACTTGTCTTACAAGCACAAACACATGACGTTCTAACAGAAAGTCCTGTCACATGCATGATTTCTATCAAGCCATATCACACGATGCCACACCCATCTTCTCTAAACTTAAGAACGTGTTTTAACTGACCAACTTCCTTCCAGAGTTGTCCAAATCAACTTTCTGAGGATACTACATACTGCAGTTAGAGAAATGGTGGAAAAGGAACATGGTAGCTGATAGTAGATGATATGAAGTAGATGATAGTAGATGATATGAAGTGATATTTGGAAAGTAAAATATGTGAGACATGAAAATTAAATGTTGGAGTTCCCGTCGTGGCGCAGTGGTTAGCGAATCCAGCTAGGAACCATGAGGTTGCCGGTTCGGTCCCTGCCGTTGCTCAGTGGGTTAACGATCCAGCGTTGCCGTGAGCTGTGGTGTAGGTTGCAGACGCGGCTCGGATCCCGCGTTGCTGTGGCTCTGGCATAGGATGGTGGCTACAGCTCCGATTCGACCCCTAGCCTGGGAACCTCCACATGCCTCAGGAGCGGCCCAAGAAATAGCAAAAAGACAAAAAAAAAAAAAAAAGAAAAAGAAAATTAAATGTAAGGATGCCTATGTGAAATATTTCTCATTGAAAAGTTTTTAAATTGTTCAGAGAAAGAATAAATGGCATAGTGTGGTATGAAATATCATTGACATAAATGCATGCACAGTATCAAAATCTAGATACACTGGATCTGATGTCTTTGAGTAGGAGCACCTGTAAAGAAAAGACTTGGGCATAGATTTGATGTGGAGTAGGGAGAATAGAGGAAAACAGGAAAAAAAATATGCTGAAGATGACATAAATTTCCTGAATGCATACAATAACGAATAAAATAGATGGTGGTGTTTCTGATGTAATGAGCAGTGGAAGAAGATAAGGAACAGACTTGATCCAGCTATGAGGTGTTAAGAGGTATTTAAAAAAAAAAAAAGGTAAAATCATGACTTTCATACAAATATAAAATGAACATGTGTCAGTCTGTTAATTAATGAGGGAACCAGTAACATGTTACCACCTGCTCAAATGAGCATCCAAAAGAGTAGACATATATAGAAGCAATTAGGACTGCTGAAATGAACTTGCTTAGTGGATGCAAACCATGCATCTTTTATAGAGTAGAAGAGAAATCAGTTATATTTGATGAGACAAAATTCATTTGCATGTCTAGGGACAAAGAATAATTTGCAGTTCTATCATTTATCTACATCTTACAAAGTAGTAAAACTCAGAGACAATGAAAGGCATAGAGACACCAAAAAATCAGGAAGATGCATCACACAATACCAAATTTTTTATTGAAGATACCCAATAATCTCAAGTTCATTTTAAAAAATTCCATATTTTTCCCATACAAAGGTGAGTTAGAGATAACTACATGGAGATAAGACATCAAGTTAGCACCCAGATAGGACTTCACTTCCTTATTATCAAGTATTCTCTCATACTAAGGATTGAGTCAAATTTGCTTTAAAAGAACACAAAATCTAGCTCCTCTTTTATTCTAGCTTAAACAATTGGTAAACCACTTATACTCCACATTTTTACCAAAATGGGACCTCTTTTATAACCTTTACCCTTTGAACAACAAAGAATAAATTATTCTTGATTAAAATAAATGGACAGGGAGTTCCCATTGTGGCTCAGCAGTAACAAACCCAACAAGTATCCATGAGGATGCAGGTTCAATTCCTGGCCTTGCTCATTGGGTTAAGGATTCGGGGATGCTGTGAGCTGCAGTGTAGGTTGAAAACATGGCTCAGATCTTGTGTGGCTGTGGCTATGTCATAGGCTGGCAGCTGTAGCTCAGACTGGACCCCTAGCCTGGGAATTTCCATATGCCACGGGTGCAGCCCTAAAAAAACAAAACAAAAAAACAACCCTCACAAATGAACAAGATGTTATACCATCCTTCACATGTTTTTTTACCTTTCCAGGTCCAACTAAAGCTTGTATCTGGTCCAAACATCTTTCAAAAAGATGGACCATGCTTCTTCCTGAATAGTTTAGTCTGAATTGAAACAAAATGAAAAAGTACTATTATAGGAAATATTCATCAACTGACAAGGAATTCAGTTTCTGAAAAGGACAGTGCTGGATGGAAAATTTTGAGGGGAGGAATGGTTTATAGTATTTGATTTGAGCTAGAAGCATTATTTAGATAACCTCAAGTACTGAACACAGTATATATTTGTTTTTTATTTATTTTAAAAGCTATCATCTATTTTTTTTCTCTGTTGTGGGCAGAACGTAATTTATCAAGTGGATTATTTTGGGGGGGGGGATTGGGTGCTTACTTCCAAATATGAAGGTTTTCTTGGAATAGAAGCAATGTTGAAAAACACTCAGAGGTCAACATCATGTCCATATACTTGACCTTTAGACATCCTAATATCTACCAATTGTACTATTCTAAAGGAAAAAATTCAACATAGCACTGGCACCAGAAATGAAAAAGCATTCTTCTATTCTGTTCAAGGGTTCAGAAAGTTTCCAAAATATTCAAGTGGTTCTTTCTTTACTTTCCCATTTTCAAATGGGGTTACTAATAATTGCAACATGCCTGCCATGTAATGACAAATAATTGTAACCTTGTATATAGGCCATAGGTTTGGTCATAAGTATGTTGAGCAAGATTTTATTCAATTCGTTGGTATTCAGTTTTAAAGTATAATAAACAAATATAATGCTAAAATATATTTTGAAGAAATAATCAACAGGAATAAATTTTATGTTTTTATTGAAGTTCAGTTGTTACAATGCTGTGCCAATTTCTGCTGTATAACAAAGCGACTCATACATATACATACATTCTTCTTTTATACTATTGTCCGTCATGGTATCTCTCAGGAGACTGGATATAGTTCCCTTTGATACACAGTAGGACCTTGTTGTTTATCCATTCTAAATGCAATACTTTGGAGTTTCTGTTGTGGCTCAGTGGTTAACAAATCTGACTAGGAACCATGAGGTTGTGGGTTCGATCCCTGGTCTTGCTCAGTGGGTCGAGGATCTGGCGTTGCCGTGAGCTGTGGTGTAGGTCTCAGACGCAGCTCGGATCCCGCTTTGCTGTGGCTCTGGCAGGCCAGAGGCTACAGCTCTGATTAGACTTCTAGCCTGGGAACCTCCATGTGCCACAGAAGCGGCCCCAGAAAAGGCAAAAAGACAATAAATAAACAAATAAATAAATGCAATACTTTGCATCTACTAACCCCAAACTCCTAGACCATCCTATTCCCTCTCCCTTGGCAACCACAGTTTTGTTCTCTGCCTGTGAGTCTGTTTGTCTTGTAGATAGATTCAGTTGTACTGTATTTTAGATTCCACATAAGAGTGATATCATATTTATTTTTAAAACCTGGAGATAACTACCCTCAGAAAACATATTTCCCTAGTTTTGAATATTCACACAATTCAGTTGTAATTTTTTATTTTTTGTTTTTTTTGGGGGGGCCACACCTGTGGCATACAAAGGTTCCCAGGCTAGCGGTCAAACCAGAACTGCAGCTGCCAGCCTACACCATAGCACACAGCAACACCAGATCCTTAACCAACTGAGCAAAGCCAGGGATCAAAGTCATATCCTCATTGATAGCAGTTGGGTTCCCTACTGCTGAGCCACAATGGGAACTCCAGTTTTAATTTTTAAACTTGAATCGAGTAGCTGATATTTAGAACATTTTATATTAGAACTATAAAAAATAGTCACCATAAGACTTAAGGCATTTTTGTGAACCTGCTTTCTCTATTCTCCCCCTTTTTATAGCCCTAACACTCAGGAAAAAAATGCCTATTTCAGCTTAACATATTTGTTATCACTGCAAGTGTATCATCACTTATACTGCATTGGAATAAACTATGATTGAATAAAAACAGGTCAGATTGTTATGATCATTATATAACTACAGATGTGATAAATTCATTTGAGTAATAAAAAAATAAAATAAAATAAATAAACAAAAATTTAAAAAAAAACAGGTTTAGGTACACAAGTTTTCATTAATCGCTTATCTTAGAGGAACTGAGCATTGATTTATGGCAGTTCTCTTGTTTCATTTCCTTTACTTTTTTTCAATTTTGTTTCATTTGTGTGTGTGTGTGTGTGTGTGTGTGTGTGTGTGTGTACATGCACATATATGTGACTTTTAACCTTTGGAGTCTATACTTGAGCTTTGGAACGATTTTGATATCTGGAGAAATAACAATTTTTTTTAATTCCCCCGAGGGTTCAAATTTCCATGTCTCAGTCACTAGTTCTTGACCACAACCTGACCTGCACCTGTGGACTTCATAATGACTGTGCTGCCACATTCTCCTGCCTGAATCACAAGCATTCTTCTGATATATATTTCATGACTCTAAATTGATCCTGTGTTCTCAGTTAGCTCACCCTAAGTTCCCAAAAGACTTGTTTTACTTTTCTTTAATTCTTTTTGAAATGCAGATGCTGGAGTTCCCTTGGAACCATGAGGTTTTGGGTTCCATCCCTGGTCTTGCTTAGTGGGTTAAGGATCTGGCATTGCCTGTGAGCTGTGGTGTAGGTCACAGACACGGCTCAGATCTGGTGTTGCTGTGGCTGTGGTGTAGGCCAGCAGCTGTAGCTCCAGTTAAACCCCTAGCGTGGGAACCTCCATATGCCACAAATGTGACCCAAAAAAGCAAAAAAAAAAAAAAAAAAAAAAAAAAGGAAAAGAAAAGAAAGAAAGAACTACTGCTGCCCTGTGTAAATTAGCATTTTGCATAACTGGTTTCTAAAATCAGTGATTATATCTATTAAAAAATAAAGTAAAATACAGTGGCAATTTAATTTAAATGGGAATTTTAAGTTATTCTCAAAAAAACTAGTAAAAGAAATTTAAAAATATATTTTACATATACCTGACCCTATTCTTAGGGTAAAAATATGTTATGCTTCTGGAGTTGAACAAGATATGAATTCTAACTTACGGACAACACAAGAAAATATTAGAGGATGCTGTAAATGCCACTTTAAAGAAAAAGAGTTCTGATCTGAATATGTCAGTTTAGCTATATTACTTCTCAGATAAAAATATCATCCAGATGTAGTAGAAATAATTCTGCATTTGGAATTAGAAGACATAATTTTAAAACTTTGTTCCATGCTTAACAAGTAAGTGAAATTGAGGAAGTATCATTCCCCTAATTATGAAATAGGATGCTGTCAGTTTTGTTATAATGGGACACAAATATTCCTAAAAATCACTACACTGTACAAGATCAGCCAATAAAAATCACAAAGTTTATGGGAGGAAAATGATAGGGACATAAAATCATAAAATTTAGAGCATAATTTTACACTTATTAAATAGGCAAGATATTACATATTGTCATTAACAAATGTGGCACTTTACCTTGAAAAAGACTTGAAGTTTGCTTGTGGTAGTTGTCATAGGAAGAGTCGCAGCTTGTTAGTCGTGAAGTGGTGAAGGATGGAGGATTATCTAAAATTGGAAGGCGGGTCATAACATCAGAGGTAGTGATATAGGTTTGAGGTGTGTGTGTGTGTGTTTGCAGCTTATGTATTCCAATGTGGCTTGGTTCACCTGTGTGCAGTGTTCTACATTTACCCAGAGATGAAGTCATATGTAAACTAGCCAAAATTTGCATTATGCCCAAATTGTTTCCTGATATATCAATTGCATTGAAACAAATTCACATTTTGAAAACAAACATATAGCAAAACTGGCTACACTACCTTCTGCCCTGTTTTTATTGTGGTGGTTGAGACCATAGGTCTTATAGTGTGACAGACTGGATCTAGAGTCCTGTTATCACATCTTTGCTATGTGGTCTCGGACGCATTAGTGTAGGATCAAGAGATAAGGCTCCTTATCTGCAAAATGGAGCTAATAATTTTTTTCTAGCAAATCAGCTTTTTAAGGGTTAAATGCTTAATGCATAGAGAGGATTTTGCACTAGCTTAGGGTTCTAAAACTTACCTATAAATATTGTCTTTAAAAAATGAAGAAAAGCCTTGGTGAAAATATTTTGTAATCTAGGAGTATATGCTTGGAACAACTTATTTCGGTATTAATTTGAATCCTATGGTTGAATTGCCAATATTTGATCAGTTTTTTTTAATTAATTATGATAATTTCATGTGGTTTATCCTAATATTTCTTCTATTTTGGTAATATAATACCTAATAAGTGATAATACTTTTAGAATTATATAACATTAGCATAAAATTAAAGATTTGGAAAATGTGTTTAATACAGCCTAAGTATAAACCAGTGATTTTAATTCATGGTTGGTAAACTAAATCTGGATTATAAAACCACTTTCATAACCAACATTCTGACCCTTAATTTGTCCTTCTTCCTATCCCAGAGTATTGAGAATATATATTAACTTGGAAATTTTCTCCATAAAGAGGAGTTTGAAGGGCTCTATTTAAAAATGCACAAAAAGGTAAAGATTAATGATAATGTTCCTCTTTGGAGAAATTGAATTGGTTGTAGACAAAGAATCATTGAGGCCTTTGACACAATGTGGTCTCAGAAACTTGGGGAACAATATTGTTATTTAAAAGTGTTGACATTTGAATACAGATGCTTATTTCTTACTTTATTGTATTTTCTCATCATCTTCTGTTAATCAGGTTTTTTAGGCTTTGTCAAATTATTCAGCATTTATGGATAGAGGCTTAATTTATTGGCATTTGGTGTAGTATTATGGAAATCTGAATATGGTAGAAGGATTTTTAGCCTCAACCTGATTTTCAGGTAACATTAATTCTGAATTTTGTATTTTGATTAATAGTAGAGGAGCTGAGTCAGATTGTAATGTTGTTTGCAGGCATCATCCTGTCTCGTAATAAAATAACTGAACTGAGAGATAGAAAACAAGGGATTAAATCAATATACTTTTACTTTCTGTGGGTAAAGACACCAAGCACATAAATTTCAGTGGGTTCACAAGTCTTACCCTGCTATTTTCAAAAAGGGAAGTTGGATCTACTATTCTGCCATTGTCTTGTAAATGGCAGTAGTATTTGTAAATCAGATGTTTCATCATTATGCTATTTTCTGTGTATATTTAATTAAAGAGAAAGTATACTTATAGTAATTATAAATCTGTTAAAACATTATATTAATAATGTTAATCTTGATATATTAACAATCATGCACAGATAGTTGTACTTTTATTTCTGGTGAAAGTATTTCATAAGATATAATGTTATATAAAGCCCCTAAAGCCATCAATTTGAAATTATAAAAAGGCATATTATTATAAGACTAATATTTAAAAAATGATTTGTCAAACTATACTTTAGATTGCTAGGCTGCATTCATTTTAAAGTGTTTGATGACGATCCCTGGCTCTGTGATAATGTTTATCACAAGTTTTGTTCTGCATAAAAATTGATCAGAATTAAATCTCTATGTTTAGCTAATAGATTTTAACTCCCTGAGAGATCATATTCTTTGCAACTATGAATTCCTGGAAGAAGAAAATTCATATTTCAAAAAGACACCGATTCAAACCAAACCTAGATATTTTATCTCTCAGGCAAAACAACAACAAAAAAGACAAAAAATCCACTTAAATAAAGTTCTTAACATTTACACATACAAAAATATATAATTTAAATTTTGTTTTACAGTAGAAGTTACCTTCAACATTTTCTTTTAATAAAATTATAGTTGAAATCCTAAGCATCTACTTAATTCTCCTGATTAGATTACAATGGATGGAAGCAAGGGAGAAAGAATGAGTAGGAGAGAAAAGAGAGAACCCACTCCAAGCTTTCTGAAGGGAGTGGGGAACGTCTCTGTGATGACTGACAGAAGATCAATTTTCACACCTCCTGTCTCCTAGGGAAATGGAGAAGTGGAATTTTATGCTTGCTTTTCCCACAAGTAACCCATGGGGAACTTTCAGGTTCACTGGCATATTTCTAGTTGCTGAGACTTCCCTGAAAAGACAGTCTGAATTACCTTCCACTGTAATCAACAAGATGCGGGACCCTTAGGAGGCTGTTCAGGATAAGAAACAATTCCCTGGCATTGTAATATAGATACTATAAAAGACAAAAATCCGTTTCTACTTCCATTCTGAGACCTCATATTATCTTGCAAAAAATGGAAAATTATACTTCTGTATGTCTGGCATTTATCAAGTACATATTGAATCTAAGATTAAACTCATGGATATATAACATAATGTAACATAATATAGGTATATATTAACATTCAGTAGAAAGAGAAGGTGAAAAAGACAGTGTTCTTTAAAAAAAAAATTGTAGCAAGTCTTGCAAGTGATAAATATTATTCCCACTATATAGATGAGAAAACTGAAGTTCAGTTTTATTTGTTTTATTACATTTTATTGATTTTTTAACACTTTCCCTCAAGCTAATTAATTTGTTAAAACAAGCAGACTACATCTGAGAGCATTATGATACAAATATGTCTCAGCAAAGTGTGTAGAATTCTTCACCTATGAACTTGAATTGACTAAAAAGTGTTTCAAAACTCAAATAATTAAAAAAAAATGAAGGAGAGGAGTACATATCATGGCTCAGTGGAAATGAATCTGACTAGCATCCATGAAGACACAGGTTCCATTCCTGGCCTTGCTCAGTGGATTAAGGATCTGGCGTTGAAGTGAGCTGTGGTGTAGGTTGCAGATGTGGCTTGGATCTGGTGTTGCTGTGACTGTGGCATAGGCCAGCAGCTACAGCTCCAATTGGATTGCTAGTCTGAGAACCTCTATATGCCATTGGTGTGGTCCTAAAGAGACAAAAAAGAAAAAGAAAAAAAGGAAGGAAGGAAAGGAAGGAAGGAAGGAAGGAAGGAGGAAAGAAGGAAAGAAAGAAATGAAGGATATAACAAAATGTCAATGTTGTATTAAATTGAAGCTTCCTACTTTTCTATACATTTCTTTCTTTATCATTGTTCTAATACCCTGATTCTTACTTTAAAAAGAGTAAAGTTTTATGGGAAAATAAATGTATGCTTTTGAAAGCAAAGGAATTTTATTTGATACTTAAATAATAATTTTGTGCAGAAACTTATGCTGATCAACATATAGGGACACTAAAAATTAAAATGGACACAAATACAGACAGCAAAAGACATGTAAATTTTCAAGAACTCAAAATCATTATTTGACCTTTGTCTGGCAGTTATAATAACTGTTCCAATTAACACAAACATAAATCTAATTAATTCAACTGAATGCATGTTCAACAAGATGAGACTCATCTGCATTTGATCCTTAAGCAATACTCAAGTTACCAATGTGGAGGTAACTTATATTCTATCTTGAAATATACTTACTAATATAGAAGTAATTTATATATATCCTAAAAAGATAGCTCTAAAAGCGCTGAGAAAATCAAGAACATTTTCTTTACTAAGATTCTGTTTGATAAATTATTCACTAGAGTAATATCAGTACAAGCCCCAGAGAGGATTGCAGAGTTCATGTCCAACATCTGGATCTCAAATCCATGTATACACACACAATCATTTGCAAACATGAAGCAGACCATGTCAAATACTTGGCCAAATGAAACAAAGTTAGGGAAGAAAAGCAAAAAAAGAGAAGGATATGAATTTAAAAGATGTTGGCAATACAAAGCTGAGTAGTCTGGATTACAAGGATTGTGAAAATTTCATGCACGCTCTTGACTCTCTACATCATTACTGAAAAACTCCTTATTCAAAATGAGAGTGCAGGGTAGTTTGGTGTGGTATAATTATGTCTTCTGCAAATATTTTTTTCCTTCTAAGGCTTACAGCAAATATATTGGTTCCAGTAGTTCCAGTGTTCTACTGTATCTTTTACAGGCACATGGGAGTGACATTTTTCACTATACATGTCTATTTTCTCTTCCAACAAATGCCTAAGTAGAGAAAGGTAGTATCTGGATAGTAAACTCACAATTGTCCCCTGAGAACTGAAAGATTTGATGCAATAGTTGTAAGCATGCACACCTTTGACCTTTTTCAATAATGTATGAAGAAATGTAAGTCAGAGAAATCAAAACTCCTCTACTCCATGAATCAATATGCCTGTGTGTTCAGCTCTCCAACCTGAATATCCATCAAGCAAAGACCAGCTTTAGCTATGAAATTGGGTGTCATTTCCTTTTAGATCCTCGCTTTCCTCTCTCTACAGGCAACCATCTACCTACCCATCTATCTCTATATGAGCAAGTCTAAGATGCTGTGCAGAAACCTGAATTATTCCTATGTCAACTCAATATATTTTTACTTAATTACCCATCCAAGCAAGAGGAATCTCAAACAACTCACTTCACAAAATTTTCAACCTATTTTCTTTGTTTTTTCTTCTACCTTTAGATAATCTGATTTAAACAGTTTTTCTTTAAAAAAAAAAAAATCTAATCCCAAAATCTCCCCAATTATAAAGTCCCTGAATAGGAAG
This sequence comes from Sus scrofa, assembly GCF_054392235.1. Taxonomy (NCBI): domain Eukaryota; kingdom Metazoa; phylum Chordata; class Mammalia; order Artiodactyla; family Suidae; genus Sus; species Sus scrofa. Next base: position 111,411,522 of record NC_139397.1, on the reverse strand, counting down.
ACAAATAGAACTATCTAAAATTTATTTAACTGCATATCGTTTCCAACTTGTTTTTATTTTTCATCATGGAGCTGGTATAGTTTTTTTTAATTTTTTTATTATTGATGATTTACAATGTTCTGTCAATTTCTGCTGAATAGCAAAATGACCCAGTTTTATACACACAGACACACACACACACCTACACACACATATATATATTTACATACACATACATTCTTTCTCTCATATTATCTTCCATCATTACGTTCTATCACAAATGGGTATAGAACAGCAGGACCTCATTGGTTATCCACTCCTAATGCAATAGTTTGCATTTACTAACCCCAAACTCCCAGTGCATCACTCTCCTTCCCCCTCTGTCTTGGCAACCACAAGTCTGTTCTCTATGTCCAAGTGTTTGCTTCTGTTCTGTAGATAGGTTCATTTGTGCTGTATATTAGAGGCCAGATATAAGTGATATCATATGTTATATGTCTTCCTCTTTTTGACTTACTTCACTTAGTATGAGAATCTCTAGTTCCATCCATGTTGCTGCAAATGGCATTATTTTGTTCTTTTTTATGGCTGAGTAGTATTCCTTTGTGTATATGTACCACTTCTTCTTAAGCCATTCATCTGTCAGTGGACATTTAGGTTATTTCCATGTCTTGGCTATTGTGAATAGTGCTGCAATTCCTATAATGCATGTACATTTTTGAATGAAAATTTTATCCAGATACATGCCCAGGAGGGATTACTTAGTCATATGATAGTTCTATATTTAATTTTCTGAGGTACCTTCACACTGTTTTCCAAAGTGATCATACCAATTTACATTCCCACCAACAGTGTAGGAGGATTCCCTTTTCTCCACACCCTCTCCAGCCTGTTAATTTGTAGACTTATTAATGATGGCCATTCTTACTGGTGTGAGGTGGTACCTCATAGTAGTTTTGATTTGCATTTCTTTAATAATTAGTGATGTCGAGCATTTTTTCATGTGCCTGTTGGCTGTCCGTAATGGAGCTGATATAGTTGTGAGAATATATGAGAAAACCAGCAAGAACTGAAACCAATCATGATTCTATTTCTGTTCAACAAAACTTCCTTGGATACCTACTCTATGAAAACACAGTGCTAAATCCTAGGGATGGATCTTGTTCTTCAGGATTTCAGAAATTGATGTGAGAGGGTGACATTTATAAAAACAAGTATCAAAACAAAAAGTCACATACTTTATTTAAAGTGTGCACAAATCTCCGTGGATTTTTACAGTGAAGATTATCAATTGTTAAGCCGCTTACTTTAGAGAAGTATGTTAGAAGCCAGAGACATTACATAGGTTCGTAGACATCCACATTTTTAATTTTTTGAAAAAAATTTGGAAGGTTTGATGGTGCCAATTGGTATCAGTATGATTGATCTTCAGATAAAACTGATTTAAGACTGAATTCAGTTGTAACATATTAAAGTTGATTCATATTCTGTACTTTAAAACTGAGACATGAATCAATCCCTTTTTTTCCCCCTTCATGAAGAACTTTCATTTTCCACTCATTAACTATGAACATAGAGTGGTTGCACGGATAGATGCGATTTGTTTATTTGTTTTTATATTATTCTAGAAGCCTCCTCAATATGATCATTCTAACTAGATTAACTTCTTTTCTGGCTTCCACTTTGCATGCTTGAGAATGAAAGCAGAGATAAACCATCCTTGCAAATATGGACTACCAAATATGTCAGTTCACATAGGTGATTATGCAGAGTATTATGATGTTATCAGGCACCTAAAATATGCACTTGTCTCTCTGTTTCCAGTGGAAAATATAGAGAGGTCCAAGCAGAAAACTTGAGTAAAATAAATTAATGTACAAAATTTATTACATATTTAGAAATGTATTAACTATATTTATTTATAATAATCAGTATATAAAATATATCAAATGTAATGAAAATATGTTATATATTTTACTATAATTTTTGATATCTACTATCATGATTTTATAATTTTAAAATAAACTTGAGATCAGATTTTTGACAGTATAACTTATACGTAATGTTAAACAACCTTCTATTGAATATTTCTATTTTTTTGTTCCTGGTGTTTCCAACTTTACAATTTAAAAAATGAAACTATAAATCTGATATAAGGGAAGAATGCTAATTTACATAACACTAAGTTCTTGCCTAAAATGAAATAAACAGTGTGATAGGTCAGTATTTAGAAAATCACATTTCCATTCTAGCTTTTGTTCAATTATGCATACATAAATTTGTTACCATCTTCCTGTTAATATTTGACCACAGTGGCTATATAACAACATCTAAAGGTTACCTTTTACATAAAAGGATTTTAATTGATTTTTTTAAACCAAAATAGTTATTATGTGTCATAGCTGCAGTAAATTAATTACTCCTTGGAAGTAAGAAGCAGAAAGAAAATGACAAGTGTTTTATTGCATATGATAGTTGTGCTTCACTGAACATGCTCAGCCATGAATTAGTAGAATAAAGAGGAAAAATAAATAAAATTTATAAACGTTTCAGAAGGAAATATTGGAAAATATAAGGAAGGACATTACTATAAGATAATTGCTAATGTGGTCAAGAGAGAATTTGATTCTTCCTTGAAAAAATAAAAGTGAATCCTTTAGAGAAAATATTCAAAACAGATTTTTTGTCATTGTGTAAAACTCCAAATATAGAAAAGTAAGTCTAGAATGATAGAAGAAAGGATGGGATAGTGAGTAAATATCAAAAGCCACGTAACATGAAAACAAACAAGCAAAATACCTCAAATTTATGTCCCAAATCAAAAGTGTTGAAAATACTTATTATGCCTCACTGGGCTATATACACTTCATGTACATGCCGCCTGTTTTTATTCACTGAACTTCCTCACCAACTTTGCTCATGTAATCTCCAAGTGCTTTTCTGTCCTCTTTGGTTCAATGATACCTGACATACATCTTCTTGTAGTGGATCTTAGAAGCAAGAGAGAACGACCCTAATCATGCAAACCAGGTTTAAGCCTCCATATATTCTTGTTCTCATATTTAATAGCCTCAGAAAGTGACATAGCCAAACCCAAAGTCAGGGGTCTAAGAAGTGTACTTTATCTCAAAGTGAGGAGGGAGAGGATGATAACTTATAGGACAATAATAGAATTTATCACATTAGGATTTATTGACCAGTTTTACAGTTAATTAAACCAAGATTTGAAGATTTTAAGCAACTTGATTAATGTTTCACAGTTAGCAAATAACAAAGCTAAAATTGAAACATATTGCTATCTGTTTACAGCACTTTAAATCTTAATTATTGTGTCATTTTGCTGCTGTAATTTTTTTCGCTTTTTAGGCCTACCCCTATGGTATATGGAAGTTCCCAGTCTAGGAGTCGATTCAGAGCTCCAGCTGCCAGCCTATGCCACAGCCACATTAATGACAGATCCAAGATCTTTTTGCAACCTATGCAATAGCTCATGGTAATGCCAGATCCTTAACCCATTGAAAGAGGACAGGAATTGAACCCACATCCTCAAGGACACTAGTCAGGTTGGTAACCTGCTGAGCAACAACAGGAACTCCCAAATCGATTTTTGATTATATGGACACAAAACCATAAAAACACACACAAAATCAACCTTATGAATTTTTTCTCAGGTCAATCTCCCAAAGCAACAGAAATAAGAGCAAAAACAAACCAATGGGAACTAATCAAACTGACAAGCTTTTGCACAGCAAAGGAAACCAAAAAGAAAACAGAAAGACAACTTACAGAATGGGAGAAAATAGTTTCAAATGAGGCAATTGACAAGGGCTTAATCTCTAGAATATTCAAGCAACTTATACAACTCAACAGCAAAAAAGCCAACAACCAATGGAAAAATGGGCAAAAGACATGAATAGACATTTCTCCAAGGAAGATGTACAGATGGCCAATAAGCACAAGAAAAATGCTCAACATCACTATTAGAGAAATGCAAATCAAAACTACCACAAGATACCACCTCAAACCAGTCAGAATGGCCATCATTAATAAGTCCACAAATAACAAATGCTGGAAGGGGTGTGGAGAAAAGGCAGCCCTCTAGCACTGCTGGGGGGAATGTAAGCTGAAACACTATGGAGATCAGTACGTGGATATCTTAGAAAACTATACATAGAACTACCATATGACCCAGCAATCCCACTCTTGGGCATATATCCAGACAAAACTTTCCTTTGAAAAGATACATGCACCCGCATGTTCATTGCAGCACTATTCACAATAGCCAAGACATGGAAACAACCTGAATATCCATGAGAGACAATTGGATTAGGAAACTGTGGTATATATACACAATGGAATACTATTCAGCCATAAAAAAGAACAAAATAATGCCATTTGCAGCAATATGGATGGAACTAGAGACGCTCATCCTGAGGGAAGTAAGTCAGAAAGACAAATACCATATGATATCACTTATATCTAGAATCTAATACATGGCACAAATGAACCCTTCCACAGAAAAGAAAATCATGGACTTGGAGAATAGACTTGTGGTTGCTGGCAGAGGGGGGTTGGGGAGCTTGGGGTAAATAGATGCAGAATGTTGCCTTTGGAATGGATTAGCAATGAGATCCTGCTGTGTAGCACTGGGAACTATGTCTAGTCACTTATGATGGAGCATGATACTGTGCCAAAATAGAATGTGTACATGTATGTGTAACTGGATCACCATGCTATACAGTAGAAAAAAAATTGTATTGGGGAAATAACTATTAAAAAATAAAAAATTAAATTAAAAAACAGATATAAAGCAATAGTCTCTAGATTTTTATTAAATAGTGTTTTCATGGTTCTAGTCAATGATACTTAATGTTACTTGCACAATTGCCAAACTACTGTTTGTCCTCTAAGAAATGTATACTATAACCAATACAAACTTACTATTACTATTACTATTATTAGGGACACACTCGTGGCATATTTAAGTTCCCAGGCTAGGGATCGAATCATAGCTGCAGATGCCGGCCTTCACCACAGCCACAGAAACATGGAATCCAATCCAGGCCTGCGACATACACCACAGGTCACCCAGCAATACCAGATGCTGGACCCACTAAGCGAGGCCAGGGATCAAACCCGCATCCTTATGGATAATAGTAGGATTCATTTCCACTGTCCTATAATAGAACTTACCAAACTTACTATTATATGTTTTGTTATTTTTGAATTCTGTATAAGAGAATGCAAAATATTGTTAGCCTGAATATTGTTACCCTGAAATTACTAATAGAGTCCTCAATTACTCATTTTTCCAGTAATTTCTGTCTTTTTGGACTCTGTATCCTGAAACTACATATACACAAAATTTAAACATTTGTTGAAAAGACATATTATTTTACATGATAAAACTGAGAAAGAATTTTAAACTAGTTTATTCATTGTGTAAAAAGAGACATAAATACAGACATGAACTCACATAAAGATGAAAAGAATCAGACTGTTTTCATTAGATGGATTCCATATGGTCAGAAGCTTAATTAAATGATTTGCAAAGAATTTTTGTTTATTTCTTTTTCTTTTTCTTTTCTTTTTTTGTCTTTTTAGGGCCGAACCTGCAGCATATGGAAGTTCCAAGGCTAAGGGTTGAATTGGAACTGTAGTTGCCGGCCTATACCACAGCCGCAGCAATGCGGGATACAAGCCGCATCTGCAAACTACACCACAGCTCGTGGCAATGCCAGAGCCTTAACCCACTGAGACAGGCCAAGGATGGAACCCACATTCTCATGGATTCTAGTTGGGCTAGTTAACTGCTGAGCCATGGGGGAACTCCATCATTTATTTTTCTTAATTTCAAAAATCACTTTAGAGTTCATTGCTGACTCTGGATTTTATTTTTTTTTCTTTTTAAATAGAGTCCTTGCAAGCATAAGTATTTCCTTAATTTCAAATGAAATCTAGACCTCTAAAAAGAAATTTAAATTATTTCTTAACTAAGCATACTTTATTTTACTTAAGTATTTCAGACAGATCAACAAATGCAATTTTGGTTGCTAGTCAAACTAACATAACATTATGCAAAGAAGGAGGAGTGACAAAAAATAATCCTGATGGTGGAAAAATAATCTGTGATTTAGATTTTAATGAGCTCCATTTTGGCTGAAAAAAAAAAAAGACCCTTATTGCTTTCATAATACATAATGTATACCCAAAGTTTTAAGATAGTTTCTTACTTGATCTCCCTTTACATATTTATGCATATAAAATAACATCTCACTTCATCCATAGTAGTGTTGTTGGAATTCAGCCTCTGTCTCCTGGTGCTGAATTAAAACACAAGAGGCAAAATTTTGGGTAAAGGAGAAAAAAAATATCTTTATTGCTTTGCCAGGCAAAGGAGTGTCACAGCAGACTAATTGCTTAAAGACTGTGTCCCACCCCTTAGAAAGAATTGTGGGGAGTTTTATAGTAAAAAGGAGAAAAACAGGTTTTCAGATAGGAATCAGGATTGGGACAAATATACATTCCTCTTTCTTTGGGGGAATCTTAGTCCAGCCATCAAAGCTGGAGTCAGGACATGTTCGTGATGGTGGTCTTCTGGGTCACTGCCTTGAATAACCATATTTGCAAAAAGGACATATTGGTCAGAGACTAGAACAAACTAGGGATACCACCTCACACCAGTCAGAATGGCCATCATTAATAAGTCCACAAATAACAAGTGCTGGAGGGGCTGTGGAGAAAAGGGAACCCTCCTGCACTGCTGGTGGGAATGTAAACTGGTACAGCCACTATGGAGAACAGTTTGGAGATACCTTAGAAATCTATCCATAGAACTTCCATATGACCCCACAATCCCACTCTTGGGCGTATATCCGGACAAAACTCTACTTAAAAGAGACACATGCACCCGCATGTTCATTGCAGCACTATTCACAATAGCCAGAACATGGAAACAACTCAAATGTCCATCAAGAGATGATTGGATTCGGAAGAGGTGGTATATATACACAGTGGAATAATACTCAGCCATAAAAAAGAATGCCATAATGCCATTTGTAGCAACATGGATGGAACTAGAGAATCTCATACTGAGTGAAATGAGCCAGAAAGACAAAGACAAATACCATATGATATCACTTATAACTGGAATCTAATATCCAGCACAAATGAACATCTCCACAGAAAAGAAAATCATGGACTTGGAAAATAGACTTGTGGCTTCCTGATGGGAGAGGGAGGGAGTGGGAGGAACTGGGAGCTTGAGGTTATCAGACACAACTTTGAATAGATTTACAAGGAGATCCTGCTGAGTAGCATTGAGAACTATGTCTAGATACTCATATTGCAGCAGAAAAAAGGGTGGGAGGAAAATGTGTACATGTAAGGATAACTTGATCCCCTTTCTGTACAGTGGGAAAAAATAAATTATAAAAATAAATAAATAAAAAGAACAAACTAGGAAAGTTCCTGAAATACATCATGTGCTAATAATTTTTACCCACGGGAAATTGTGCTCAGGTTGCCTAATCTTTAGCTTAGGTGTGATTGTGTTTAGGGTACAGTTAAGTCAGGGAGAAGGACAAGGAAAGACTCCAAGCTGCTCAATTTAAAGTATTCATTTCTAACAAAAGCATAAGGAATATAACTTTTCTCATGGGTGTATAAGATGTCGATATTATCATGTGTATTCTTTGACAGGGAACCAGGATCCTGTGCCAAGGCTGTACTATTGTTGCTTGACTATTCCTCCCTTCCCTGATCAGCAACTGTCAGAACCTGTCCCTAGGAACTCAGGGAAGGTCATGGTGGCTGAAAAATGCCCATTTCCCTAAAAACAAGAAATGGGGGACAGGAGCCCCTTAGGGCCATGTCCAGTTTCAACAGTTCTTATGCCTACCTATAAGAAATTCCTTTTCTTCACACTACATTTTTAGTGTGATAGTTATAGAATTAAAATATTTACTATAATGCTGTTTGTAAAAGCTGTTTGCCTAAATGAAGACAACCTAATATTAAAAAATATTCCTTCTCTGTTTACTTTTGCTAATAAGAAGGTAACAGCATAAATGGGAATCAATCTAAAGCCATAAGAAACCCATAAAAACTACACTGCTGCCATACACACACATATATACAGTTTTATATATATATATATATATATATGTATGTATATATACACATACATAGTTTTTTTGCTACATTGGCCAGTAACTAATAATTTGAGTTTTTAATTTTTCATATTAAAGTCTATTCTATCTAGAAGTGCATATTTCTCACTCTCCCCGTGTGCATAACTTTAAACCCAAATTTTGTTGTCAGTACATGTTGATCAAGATTATAAATTTTATTTGAATATAAAGAGTTCTAAGAATCTGGTTTCCTATTATCCACTGTAACACATTGTTCTAGCTTTCAGAGAGTTTTCCCCCCAGTTTCACTAGATGACATCCAATGATAATGGCCTTAACATGATGGGAAATTAATTGAGAAAGCATTTCTACCTTGCCATAAACTTACCATCTATCCTATTGCTGCTATTAGCAGGAACCCATAACCCCATGGGTGTTTCAAGTGAATCTACTTTAGCACAGCTAACAGTCTGGAGGTCATACTGTTAGCTACTTCCATCAGCTGGGTGTCAAATCATTATCAAAAAGAAATTACTGGTGTATTCATTTTCTTAGCTTCTAGCCTTGTGCTGTGGTACATGAGATGATTTGTAGAGAGCCACTGGGGAAAAAAGAGTGCTGGTGGTCATTGAAGGCTTCTTTCATGTCAGCACTTAGTCGAATCACTACAAATGAACTTGGATGTGTGAGGCATTGCCTGCAATGGTTCTCAGTTTTCAGACAGGGTTAGGAAATCCTGGCTTCTAATTCCTGTTGGACTTAACTTTTTCTTAATGACACACAGATAGGACAGTGCCACTGTGGTATGTTAATAATCAGTAGAGGATCCCCCATCATATTGAAAACATATGATTGCCTTGTTATAGTACTGCTATAATAATATAATATTACAACAATAATAGTAACAAATGAAGTTATATTAATGGCTGATGTTCCCTGTTTTCATCAGACTCTGCACCTAATGAAATTGTTTCCATATGTGCATTTTAGATATCCTAAATATAGTTTACACACACACACGAAGACATGGATAAAATTTAAAGAGGAAAGAATTCTATGAAATTTATTATTCTATTCTTCTTTTTCCCCCTCTGATATAGAAAAATAAAAGCACTTAATTGCTAATATCTTTTTTCTGTACTTGCTTTCACAATGAAGCTGTGCAAACTACAGTGATTTTTTTTTGGATACACTTCTATAAAATATGTGGCTAAACATTCTCATGTTTAGAGTTCATGCAAATTACTAGTGTTTTCCCAGTAATGTTTTGCTTGATGAGACAATTTGGGAAGGGCTACTGTCTGTCTTTTCTCCACTGATGTTTAAGTTAATGGATACCATTACCGAAATATGACATATGATAATGGCATATAAGATGATTTTATGTACATCCTAAATCAATTGTACTTGGAAAGATGAAGCAGTATTCTGACAAGCCCAGGCATACTGCTGTACAGTTCATTTTCTAAAAATTTTCACACATATTTTAATGGCTTTAACAAGTTTATTATAAAATGGCTATGCTGAGACAGGAGCTTTTGTCTTTCAAGTAGACTCTGAATCAATAGCAATGTTGAACCCTTCAAAATGTGACATATAAGCTAACATTATTCTTATAGAGTCAAGAATGGGAAATAAAAATGACCAAGCATTAATAAAAAAAGAATATATAGTAACAGAGGTATTAATTCCATCTAAGAATTGAAGGCAAGAAGATCCAAAATTGAGAAAATATTCTCTTGAATATGAAAATAAATTTTAACAGCTACATTTGTGCACACTAAAAAATGTTTTCTAAAAGAGGGTCATTGTTCTCCACAACATAGATAATTGTCTCAATAACTCCTGAGGCTCTTTCATTCATAAATTTGTCAAGACTTTTGAACACATTCATATTTCCATCAGCATGTGTTTCATGTCTGTTAATCTCTGTTTTCTGTCAAATATAGATAAAATATATGATCATAATAGGGAATTTGAAAGATTTGATATAGATAAATACTCAAAATGTGTTGCATGTTGAATATTAAAGCAAAGTTAAATTTGCATCTAGACTTGTAAAAATAGTGTGTTTAACTTGTTTCAATTAAAATTTCCAATGTGGAGTTCCCATCATGGGGCAGCAGAAATGAATCTGACTAGGAACTATGAAGTTGTGGGTTCGATCCCTAGCCCTGCTCAGTGGGTTAACAATCCGGCGTTGCCGTGAGCTGTGGTGTAGGTTGCAGACGCGGCTTGGATCCCGCGTTGCTGTGGCTGTGGTGTAGGCCAGTAGCTGTAGCTCCAATTAGACCCGTAGCCTGGAGTCCATATGCCATAGGGTGGCTCTAAAAAAAGCAAAAAAAAAAAAAATTTTCCAATGCAATAAAATGCTTTCTTATTTATACAATATTATCATTAAAAAATTTATTACAACCAAGGATAAGTGAAAGAAAAATTCTAAAAAAATACCTTTATAAAAATGTTTTAAGTGGCTAAAATATGCTCTTAATTACTTTCTGATTTAGTCATTTTGAAATTACTAACAACTAAAATTGTATCTAAATTATTGTTTACAATTACTGATAAGAAGAATTTTATTTCTGCATTTTAATCATAATGATTCTAGAACATGGTGTATAAAAACTGAAAGCATTTCCAGGAAGCAGTACAACAATGAAAACCATTATTAAGTGAAAAAGTATCATGCTATTTTACTGTTGGACAATTATACTCAGCTTAAACACAGAAAGTGTGATTAATTCCCAATAGATGCTAGATAATTTATAAGGAAAAATGCTACAGAGTTATAAAAATAAGAAATATATTTGATTTAAAACTATATTCATTTTTGTTTTACTTTTGTAAATACAGGAAATATTGAATTTAGGCCAAATAAATGCTGACATTAATTTTTGGTAATTTGAAATGCTTATACTCATCAAATATCATCACGAAAATTTGGGTTTAGGAAACTAATAAATTTCAATTCATTTAATTAATTTTAACTGGGAATGTGTGGTTTGGTCTCATCTTCACTTTTGTTATAATTTTACTCTGAAATATTGCCTCTTGTGCATTACTCAAAAACTTTGGAAAAGGTTGACTTCAAAATTATATGAATATAATGTTTTGTGCTTTGTTAGCTCCATACTCATGCAGATTTTTACCTATCTATAAGCAATATCACTTTTTGTGGGTCTTCTCTAAAAAGACTATGTGTTCTTACCCTTGAATTAGAGATTGGCTTTTTCTCTGATATTTAGTGGAAGTTAAAACGTACTTAAAAATTAGCTCTTCTAATTTATCTCTTTGAGATTAGTGAATAAATATTCTTGAACTAGATTAAAACTATAGATGTGATTAAGGACCCAATATTGCTTCACTATTTATCATGCTTTTTTAATACATGCATTACTGTAACTGATAGTATACCGAACTACACATAACTGCATTTATTTTTTTTAACTATATCAAAGGTCAGTAAATAGAAAATATACAAATTTGATTCAAAACAAGAGCTCTCTTAGAAGCAAATTTGCTCAGGATTCATGTTAACATAATGTTTCCTGCTATGATTTACAAAAGCTGAAATTTTGCTTTGAATTGTACATCATAAAACATTCTGTTTAAAAAGTTTGGGGGGACTTCTCCTGTGCCTCACATCATAACTACCCGGCCTTGTCTCTGCAGTGACTCTGGTTCAATCCTGGCCCAGGAACTTCCATGTGCCACAGGTGCAGTCACACGTTAAAAAAAAAAAAGTTTTTTGCATCAGATTTATTAGATTTTTCATTTGTTCCTTTCTAACTGTGTTTTGCTCTGTAAACTGGTTGTTAGAACATTTCCCTCGAGAGAAAATTGAGCTTCATTCCCATGCTCATAGATCACAGTGTGAATACAGCTTGCTGCACTCCACTTGGCAGGTAGGAATATCCGTGAATAACACTGCAATATAATTGGCTTCAACTCCTGGTGTTGTCCCTGAAATTGCTTCATTCTTATATTGTCTGACCTAAGCAACAAGGACATATTTTAAATTCAGACAGCCTTAAATTGCTGTATTACAGCTTTTTAAAAATAAACCTCAAGTGTTACTAAGGTGACAAAAATTGCTTGTTTTTCCAAAATATTCCATGTGTTTTGGTGAAGTGTATATATGAAGGTGGTTACTGGAATTATGAAATGCTGAAAGTAGTAAGTGCATCTGGCCTATGAATAATTTCCACTGGGTTTTGTGCTTGTACCTTGTTTATATCCAAATTGCATACTACTACATTCATTATTAAAAGGCAAACTGTTCTTTCTTCCCTATTAATTGAAGCATCACTTATTGCTTATATTGTTAATATACTAAACATGTGTTTGAGTATGGTCCTCAGCCAAATTTCATAGCCAGTGGTTTAAGAATAGAGAAGACACACTCCCATCCTGATTAGCTGGTTCCCCATGAGAGTGGGGGTGGGGGGGAGTGGGTGGAAGCAGCCTTGGTAATTTTTCAGCTCATTAGGTGCATATTCATCTTAATGGGGCATCAAAGTTTAAAACTATAATGCATTCCCCTCATTTAATCCACCAGAGAGTATGCATAGTAACCACATGAAAGCAGAAAGAATTTCCATACTTTGAAGCTACAACAAGCAGGTGTCATCTTTCCCTTCAGGCGAAATGGAAACGGAAACTTGATTAGTCTAACTCTGCCTCAGTAACCCCCTTTGCTGCTCCCTTGCCATCCAAAGAGTATGAACAGCAGCACATCAGCTCAAATAAAACACAAAGTCAATTGCCTTCCACTACATTTTCAGAGGTGCGGCGTGGGAGGGAAAGGAACATGACCTAAGTCATATTCTCTTCAATAAAAGTATTTTTATTCATTTTCTCCACACATATTCATTAGCACCCCTTTTCACATAAAACTCTCTGCTGGATGCTGCAGAGGAGAGTATCAAAATTTTGCAAAGCCTTAAAAGAAGACATAATTCTTTTGCAGTCTCTCTAAACATAGTCTTAAAGACTTTAAACAAACATTAGACCCTCCAACCTATTCTTCACGATTGAACTTAACTGGACTTCTGGGATATTTGTTATTTAAAAGTCCTCTCTTGAATAATTGTTTTTATGTTTAGGAAAAAAATAATCTCTTGCATCACTTTTACTCTAAGTGTAAATCTTATTATTCATCCTCTCCAAATAAACACATGACTATTAACTTGCAATTAATGTCTAATTCTAATGAATGATTAGAGTTCTTATCTTAGGAGGTAGCAAACTCCTACTTAAGTTTTGGGAAAAAAGAAAAATGGAAGAAAGGAGGACAACTTATTTCAGTATGATGTATTCCCTTTGTAAAATTTTTGAATATTTCCCCCACTATACTGCATTTAGTTCCTTATTTTAAATTAATCCAAAGTCAGAAATAGAGGGGTTTTTAATTACGTAAAGTATATATTTGAAGTAATGGTAAGTTATTTGCATTTGTTATTTGGCATAAAGATAATATTTCTAGAAAATTAATTCAAGGAGAAAGTACATATGTTTTCACATGAAGCTGAAAACTTATACATGGGAGAGTTATCCCTAAGGGTTTGAAAGGTAGAATTCTTTTGTGAAAACTTCAAAACTCGAAGATACATGATAACATAAAATAGCTCTTTAATAAACACTGGCCAAATCTAATTTAAAAAATTGGAAGTAAAATATTTTGTTTCCATGTCATCTGTGTTTGTTTCTAGACTGTCAATTTGGGGGTGATGTCAGTGCCATTTTTCCTCATGTATCCCCATTCCTGGCACATCATAGGTGTGAGCTGATAAGTACTGAAAAACAAAAACAGGAAAGTTCACATAAAACCAATGCTTTACTAAATATTTGTATGCTTATACTTTCAAATTAGATATTAGTTGGTGATGTTAACTGATCAGATTTTTACAGTAAACTTCTAATGGCTTAAATATTTTAGTTGGTTAAATTTAAGCTCATGTACATTTTTCCAAAGTGACTTAATGCTAAGGAAATGTAGTCTGAAGAGTGCATCTTGAAACAACTTTGTCTGGAGGGGATATTAGTCTCGGGATCATACATTTAGTTTACTGTATACATTTCATTTGATAAATCTCATTATATTTACATCATTTGTGTATATTCAAATACAAAGAAATAAGTCTTAAGATTGAAACAGACGTGTGGTATAGTCAGAATGGAATATGGTCCACACAGATAGCGTCTGATGCCTTATTCTTTGTTCTCCTTCTTTCTTTTATCTTCCCACTGAATCAAAGCCTCGAGTTACTTAGATTTCCATCTGATAATCTGGTAAAATCAACCAAAACTCAGACTCAAATTAATGATAGATTGATAATCTTACCAATTACCACCAAAGGAAACTATAAAAGATCTCCAACTGATAAAGTAAGAAATGATGATTTTCCCTGGCATACTCCAGATATTTTTCTTAATTCATAAAATGGCAGGTACTTCCTTTTTCTTCCATAGATATCAAGTAAACCTGAGAACAAAATACACAGAAGAAGCATAGTTTCTTGCATATCCAAACTCTTCATCACGTTTTCAAGTGTTTATATACCTAAAGGAACTCAGTAAAAAAAAGTCATCTTTGCAGAAAAGAGAATCATATTCAGAGTGACAGATGAACTGCTAAGTTGTGAGAAGAAGAATGAGGGTTGTGTCAGCATTATGTACAATACAGTCATACCTTGATGTTTAGTGTCTCTACAAAGTTGTACAGAGCATAGATTAATAATGAGATAAACTGGCTGAAGTTAATCACATGAGAACCCCATTCCTGTTGGAAAACATGCCTTTTTTCTTTAACCATCATAGTAAGAGGAAAGTCACTGCCTAAGTCTGTTTTTTCTTTTTTGTAATTTTAAATTTGTACTCTTTATATTACTAGTATAAATTAAAGGCTTATTTATTCAGTAAGTCACTTGAATTCTTGCTCAGAATAGTCTTGGAAACTCCTTTTCAAATTTATGTCGTATTTTTAGGTTGCAGCTTTAGTGATTCACTGGTGTGAAATCTAAAGTTCTAAAATTATTCACTGCCTCATTCACCTAAACCATGGTGCTAGATACCTAGGAGCCTTGTTATCATCTCAAACTCAAGGCCAAATTCTTTCCAACAAAGCACCATAGTTGACATTTATGTTATAAACTTTAACACCAGCTCTGTCATTCATTTGCTGTGTGACTTGGGCGAGTTACTCTGTTTTCTTATCTCTAAAAGACAATGATAGAAACACATAAGGGTGTTTGATAATTAAATGAGGCAATGTATTTAAAAGCCTAGAACAACGATAGGCACCTTGAAAGACTCTATGTAAATGGCATTATTATCCAAACTGGGAAACCCATATTCATTTTGTCACTTACTTCTTTTTTATCCCAAGAATCTAGATAACAAGCTGGCATAAGTAAATAAAGATCCTGTAATTCCTTACCACATCTTGGGTCTTTCTTTCCTGTCCTCTTTCTAATGCAAGCTCTATTCACTTTATGACTTAAATATTAGGTCAAAGTGTCACCACAATCCACCAAAGGATCTGTGTTGCATAACACTGCCAGACCAGTAGTATTTATGCCATTGTGCATCATGCCATTGTCCCTTTAAAATGAGAATGGTTTTTGCTTTCTACAGAGCCAATTATACACTTTTGTCTGGCTATCAAATTCATTCTAATTTAATCCTATGATACCTACAAAACTGAGTTCTTATTACTTTGACTTTTTTATTGTGAATAACAGGAAACCGTACTCAAGTTGGCTTAAAAATATTACACATATAAACTCACAAAGGCTTCTCACAAGTAGGGCTGGGCTCAGAGTTAGTAGATTCAGGGTCTCAGATTGTGACAAAAGACTTAAATTCTTTCTCTCATTCACATTATTGGCTTCACTCTAAGGCTAGTTGATCCCAAGAAAGTAGAATATCCTATATTTCTGTGTTCCTGTCTTTACCCAAAGTGACCAAGACACCAGCCTTTCCTTTCACTGGCCAGGTGAGAGGATTGGGTTTAATATAACTTGTTCAAATTATCAGTTGGGGAAGAATCAATATTGGGGACTTGGCGACTCAGCCACTGAATATAGTAGAGGTGCTAAAATTAGATAAAACTAACTAAATTCATGTTGATTTGTCAGTGATTTAAAGTCTGTTTGTTCTGCAAATTTATAAAGTGGGGGGAAAAAAATCAATGAATCATTGAGTTCCTGGGAGTGATAAAACATGATTTGGGTGGTTTCATACCTTTTATGAGATATTAGAATATGATTATTCTGGGAGATAGAGAGATGCAGATTGAGGACTGGCTTTACCCATTCACTAGGAATTATCTTCACTTATCCTCAGATTCCTGTTATAAATCAGGAGTGAATACAGAACATATTTAAAAAAAGTTTTTTCTATTAAATAAGAAATGAAATCCTTAGTCCAGTGTGTGGCACTTATAAGCTCATGATAAATCTTTTTTTAATATATTTACAAAATAAATAAATTATAGCCAATTAAGACAAAAATATAGAAATGTATTCTCAGTTAAATGAAATCTAAATTATAAAATATTATTTGATTCAAAATTATAAAATAAATCAGGGGACAAGGGGTTTCCCAATTTTAAAAAATTGAGAAAACTAATATATGTGTAAAAGAATGATTTGTAATGACTAACTTTGCAAGTCTTTGTTTAAAATTGTTGATTCTAAAAATAATGGCAATTTGTGTAGTCTCAGGGATTTAAGTGTTTATCTTACAAATAATAAAGCAAGGAATTTTTTTCCATAAGTAGTTCGAAAGAAGACGTCAGATCAGCACCATTTAAATTATTCACATATTCCATCTTATGGCTCTAAATCCATGTGGTTAGTATATCCATTTAGTGCACTCTTCTTAGTCTTGAGTCTGCAATTCAGACTTAGGCAACCTGAAGCATTGGGCAAAAAGAATGACCCCATTCTTCATGGCTTCCCAGTCATCTACATCGAGGCTGCCTTACTTAAAGGTGCAATTTTGTTCATAAAGCATTTCTTCTGCATTCCCTGTTGGAACTTACCCTCTTTGATTCCAATTCAAAAGCTCCTGGGGAATCCCGCTGCCATCCACTCTTTACAAATCTCCAGCCCAGCAGTGTTTCATTAATCATCATCTCAGTGCTGGCAAAGACAATGTGGAAGAGAATCTTGTCCTCTATTTAAATGCATTTGTTAGAGCTCACTGGTGAAGCTGCTCAAGCAGATTAAGTCAAAGTCTGCAAATATTTTAGTTTTAAAGGCATTGAAGAGGTGACATTACCACCATTTAATAGACCTTCCCTTTTGTGTCCAGCTTGATGTCTCTTTAGGGTCACTCCTCCCAAGGAAAAGCAGCCCTCTGTTTCCAACTCTGTGCCTGGATACAGAAGGTTTGATGGTGTGTGTGACTGCTATGGAGCAAGCCAGTCCATAATGTATATATCTGGGTTTCTCATCCATACAGAATTTTTTTGTAACTTGGTAAAGTAAATCTGATGAATTGTATCTTAGGCAAAGATATTAAGAGAATAGACATCAACATTTACCTTATCTTTTAATACTATCTTTGGGAGGTTAGTTGATCTTTTGATGCCTTTGAGTTCCCTCCCTTTTGGTACATGAAAGAAAATGTACAGTTTGAATAAAAACCTAATTTTGGAAGTGTTATTACTGATCACTTATTCTAAATTCTTCCCTTTACAGACAGAAAAACAGAAGCCAGAACCACCTGCTCATCATGACACTTTAATATTATTATTACAGCTATGACTATTATGGAGTGTACATTGTTCTGGCAATCACAGTAAGAAAAATTCTTTGTATCAAAGTATTCTGAAATATCACAATCGTGAAGACAGAGAAGAATATAGCTAATCTATCTTCCACAGTGGATGACAATAACAAAGGATATGTAAGAACATTTTTTTTCTTTTCTTTAGGGAATTGACAAAAGACAAGAATGATAAAATTGCCAATAAAGCTTAAGAACATGAAAAATGTAAAATAAAAATTGAAATAGTATACAGAATTTCCTGAATGGTGCAGCAGGCTAAGGATCCAGCATTGACACAGCTGTGGCACAGGATGCAATGATGGTTCAGGTTCAGTCCCTGACCTGAGAAGTTCCACATGCTGTAGGTGCGGCCAAAAAAAAAAAAATGAAATTGGTATATAAAATATTAGGAAAGGCAGTCTTATGTGCATAGTCTTTCCAACCCCCACTCAAATACATGAGGATGGCCCTCGGGCCTGAAACGCATCCTTACCAAGAGAAAAGAGCCCACACAACCTGCATCAGGCTTATCACCTTTTACAGCAATAGCTTTCCTTATTAAGGCTCAATGAGTACTTTTTTGTCTCCATTTAAAGGGCATCATATGGTACCTCGGCAACCACACTGGTCTATCTGTCCTCCACTGGGAGAGAATAGCCTTCTACTAGGGTACGAGAGGGGGTACACATAGATTAATTGCTCTTGGGGACCAACAGATACCCACTAATAAAGCTCATCTTACTCTGTTGTCTCTCTGTATAAATAATGTTTCATCCAGTGCTTGACTCTGTCATGGTTTCTCCCAATACCAAGATGCAAAGGGCAGAAGCCTTTAGTGTCCTCCCCTGAGACTGATAACCAGTGCACGGAATTCTGCCTTTTATGAAGTATTGTTTTATTTAGGAAACATATTTGACATAAGAAGAGAAACTATTAAAAACCCAAATTACTATAGACAATTTTGTTTTCCTGGGATGGGGAGGTGGTGGCCTAGCACAATTTATATCAGTAAGGAAGCAAATCTTGTTATAACCTCCTCTTACAGAGAGTGGTATGGGGAAGAGAAAGGATGAAATTCAGAAGAGATGGTGTGTCATTTATCAGATACACTGAGATTTGAGAAAATACAAATGGGAACAGAAAGCTACATTCTTTTGTATAGTCTTGTATAGGAACTTTCTGGGAACTGTCAGGGAGAACAAAGCAGAGATTGGGGAGAACTGAGAAATAGTGTGGGAGACAAAAGCCTGAACCTAATTTTAAGCTGTTTGTATTTCTGCTACATGAACATCTGCTAAGTCCCTGGTTATATTCTAATGTAAAGTCTGTTATATTCTAATGTACACATATTGTTATTGGTGAAACACAGAAGAGTGAGTAACTGCCATATCTGAGTAGCACAGCAAAAAAGAAATGAATAGCCTCCGAAGGTGGGATGCCAGGGAATTTGCGGATTAGCACAAAGATAGCCCTGAAAAGAAAAAGAAAAAAAAAAGTCCAACTCTTTGAGGTTGCTTCCTAGTTTTAACACTTTTTTTTTTTTTTTTTTTGTCTTTTTGGCTGCACCCATGGCATATGGAGGTTCCTAGGCTAGGTAGGGGTCAAATTGGAGCTGTAGCTGCCACCCTACACCACAGGCACAGCAATGCTGGATCCAAACCATGTCTACAGCCTACACCACAGCTCATGGCAACGCCAGATCCTTAACCCACTGAGTGAGACCAGGGATCGAACCCATATCCTCATGGATACTAGTCAGGTTCATTAACCACTGAGCCTTGACAGAAACTCCTTAACACTTCTTTTTTTCACTTTCTGTCTTCCTTTTTTTTCTCCTGCATTCATTCTCAAAGCTTGTTTTCTAATTATTGCTGTTATTATTGTTGCTGAAGTATTTAAACCAAATATCTGGCCATACCATTTCACCTGTAAATATGTCCATATACGTATTTCAGAGTAATTACTTTTTCTTTACAAAACGATGATGTCATTACCACACCCACAAAAATCATTATTTTATTAATATCTTATAAAATTATGTCCAATTAAAATTTCCCTAAATCTCAAAAAATGACATTTGGAATCAGAGTGCAAACCAAGTTTACCTGTTATATTTGATTGTAATGCCTCCTAAACTTCTTTTAATCTAGACTAATCTTACCCATCTTTTTTTGGTCATTTTTCTCTATGTTTTTGATTTTTTTTTTGATGAAACAGGTTCTTGTCCCATAAAATGATTTATTTTCTAAATATATATGGTTGCTTCTTCTTAATATCTTTTGACCTGTTTCTTTAGCCCTGTATTTATTATGAATTGGAAATTACCCTAAGTTTTCATTGATTAGATTTGTGTTCAACTTCATGGCAAGAATACCTTATAAAAAAATCATATAATTCTATACAGATACTTTGTATCTTATCAGACCAGGAGCCACCTAATGTCTGGTAGTGTTATTATTTAATGAATTCAGGGAATAGAATCAAGAAAAGCCTTATAAAAGTCTATCTCTTTGACAATTTGTCCTTTACCATTTTTTTTTCTCCCTCTTGGGGGTATGGAGATGATGTCTGCAGATTTGGCATCCATCTTGTGATGAAGAGGACAACAGCCAGAGACAAAGCAAGATAAAAAGTGCATGGACAAGGATACAATATGGTGAAGAGATATGCAGTCCAGGGCCGATCCAACCCTTGTTTATTGTTGTATGAAAGAAACAAATCCCTTATTTAACCTGTCATTATTTGAAATTTCAGCCATTTTCAGCTACATGCAATGCAGACTCACCTTTTATTTTCACTTTCCCCCTCAGCAATTCTAGTTCTGTAAACACCATAAAGCCATCCTGGTTGTATGAAGCCAGCATCTATTCTGATTAGGATGTGACTACCGTACTGGTCACTTCAGTAAAATTTCAAACCCATGTCCCGTGACTTAATTTCTTAATTTTAAAAGTTTGAATATTAACTGTACTTACTTCATAGTTTTATAGTGAAAATTGCATTAAATACTTTAAGTAAAATAATGCAGTTAAACCATAGCATCGGGTATATAATATGTAAAGAGTCAAAGAATAATAGCTATTGCTCTCTTCCCATCATCCCTCAAGAGCATTGAGTGAGATAGTGTCTGATATTTATTATCACCCAGTAACCTCACAGTCATTTCCGTTGTCCCTTATTACTTAATAATAATCCGCTGTACTCTCTTGTGACTCTATTGGTACCTAAAATTTTACATAGGAATCATTTGTTCATGAAAAGAAGAACCATTTTAACGTAGAACTAGAGACTAGAATAATAGTAAATTCTGCATTAATATCAAGATAGAAGTAAAAAAGGAGGGCAAGAGAACCTATCATGGATAGCTCAATAAGTATGTGTCAGCAATAGCTAAGTCCATGTTTGTTCACTATAAATTTGTTTATTAAAAGCAAGGCCATATTGGAGTTTCCATTGTGGCTCAGTAGATTATGAAACTGACTAGTATCCATGAGGCTGTGGGTTCAATCCCTGGCCTGGCTAAGTGGATTAAGGATCAGACAGTTGCAGACATGACTTGGATCCCGTGTTGCTGTGGCTGTAGTATAGGCCAGCAGCTGCAGCTCTAATTTGACCCCTAGCCTGGGAATTTCCATATGCCCTAAAATGACAAAACAAACAGACAAACAAAACAAACACAGAACAAAACAAGGCCATAATAAATATGTGGGACAGGGGTGGCAGAGGCAGAGCTGCTACATAAGAATTATGAAATTATTAACATGGGGGAAGAAATTTAAGATAAAATAATTTTCTGAGAAACATCTCAAGTCTACTAAAAGCTGATAAATCAAGAAGCCAAATTTGACTTATTCAAAAGAAGATTTTGACTTGGCCAGGAAGGAGCAAATATAGGTCAAATCCACACTGGAAACACAAACAATTGAGGAGACAGTAAAACATCCTGCTGGTTCAGGGAATCACAACAAAAGGGCTCTGAAAGGGCCTCAGAGGCTTTTGAGCTCTCTGTTCAGGCCTCAGGGGCTTTTGAAACACTTATGAATGAACTCAAAGGGTGTAATCACTTGGCAAATTAGATTGTCCTATAAATCTTAGAGCATAAAAAGTATAATAGAGATCCAACTCCCCTATGATGGAGTAAGGAGGTTGACAACTCCATCTTCTAAAAAGTAACTATGAAGTGGGACAAAATGTCCCAAGTCAACAATTTCATCAGCACTCTGGAATCTGACCAAAGGTATGCAACAAACTGAGAAGTGTTTATCCATGAAAAACACATTTATTAATGAACTTTGAGAAAGAAAAGGCAGGTATGTGGCATTATTTCCTAAGCTGCTTCTTTTTCTCCTTTCCCACAGCTGAGTTCTGTCATGATGGCACTTCAGCGAGAGCATAGGCATGGCAAGCTGTGAAAGCTAGCAGCTTTGTTACTGCTTCTGGAAGAGACTCACTTGATTTAAGTGTTGTCAAGGTGTTGATTCAGTAGCAGGCAAACAGGGAGTTCCAGAGGACTAACTGGGAATTTAACAGAGAGTTCTGGGCTGTAAGACAGCCATAGAGAGCATAATAAATTTGCCATATCCAGGATCTACCAAAGGCTATGTGCATGTGCACAAGTAGTCAGAATGGACACATGCCACCCACACATATCTAGTCCACAGGACTGGTGGGGCCGAAAGAACACTGGGTATAGTCAAGGGAGAGCCTGGCAAAACATAAGAAATGAGGCAGATTTGAAAGTCACAAGAATTTTGAATGACTGCTCAGCCCACACAAATTCACTAGCTGAGGGTTGAAGCTTCATTGGCTTGAAATTTATCAGCACTAACTTTAGTCAAATTTTAAATGATCTCTAACCTGTGCCAACCCAGGAGCCATGGCTTAAAAAGAAAACCAAACAAAAATCTGAGCAGACATCAATGGCCTTACATTACTAGGGAGACACATTTCACAGATTTAGTCTAGGCAAGTTTATAAACAACAACAATTTAATTTAGAGGGAGCTAAGAGCCAAATTTAGGGTTATTAATACATTATCAAAAATATCTAGTATTCAATTAAAAATGAGAAAATATTCAAAGAAAGAAGAAAATGTGACCCAAAGAGAAAAGTGTCATTCATATAAATTTTTCAGTGTCCCAAGGTGTTAGATTAAGCAAAGACTTTAAAGCAACTATTATAAATAAGTAGAAATGATAATAAAAACTATGCTTAAAGAAAGTGTAAGATGGCAACAGTGATATAGAGAATAAATAAACACCAAAAAAGAGATTAAAATTATTACTTTTTATTTTCACACTTTTGGCTTATGGAAGTTCCCAGGTTAGGGGTCAAATCAAGCTGCAGCTGTGGGCCTATGCCACCGCCACAGATCACTTAACTTGGAGTTGGTTGAATTTTTTATATTTATTGTTAGATAGATTGTCTGATTTTTCAATCACATTTGCAAAGTTTTCAGCTATTATTTCTTCAAATATATTTTCTTATCTATTTTACTCTCTTCCATCCTTCTAGAGCTCTTATTATTATTCATGTATTGGTACAATTGATATAGTTTTCCAGGTTTATGAGGAAAAAGTGTTGTCCACTTTTCTTCTCTATGTTCTTAAATTGGATAATTTCTATTGCTCTATTTTCAAGTCCATTGATTCTGTTCTCTTTTCCAAAATCTTCTGGTAAACTTCTCAAGTAAACTATGCATTTCATTTATTGCTCTTTCCAACTCCAGAATTTTCATTTATCCTTTAAAAAATAACTTTAGGAGTTCCTGTTGGACGCAACATTGCCTCTGTGAAAATGTGGGTTCGATCCCTGGCCTCACTCAGTGAGTTAAGGATCCAGCATTGCCACAAGCTGCAATGTAAGTTACATAGATGTGGCTCAGATCCTGCATTGCTGTGGCTCTGGCATAGGCCCACAACTTCAGCTTGATTAGACTCCTAGCCTGGGAACCTCCATATGCCGCAGGAGTGGCCCAAGAAATGGCAAAAAAAAGACCAAAAAAAAAAAAAAAAAAACTGTTTATCAAAAATTATAATCCATTTTAAAATGGAAGTCAAGTAAAAAATGTTCCTTTGTAATAACTCAGAGAATGTGTTGTTACAGACCTGCCTTATAAAAATCTAAAGGAAGTCCTTCAGACTGAGAGGAAATGATATCAGGTATTAAGTCAAATCTATAGGAAGAAATGAAGAACTCCATAAATAATAAATATGTGGGTAAAAAAAAAACAAAACACTCTATAGATTGTTTTGTTTCTTCTCAACTTTCTTTTCTTCTCAACTTTTTTACAAATGTGATTGTATAAAGCAATGATTATGAGCATGGAATGAGCATGGGATTTTTGTAGTTATATTGTAGATAGATGTAATACATAAGACAAAAGTTGTGAAAAGGGAGAAAGGAAAAATGTAGACAGAAAAGAAAGAAAAGGAAAAGAAGGAAGGAAAAAGAAAGTGAAAGAAATAAAGTGTAAATAAATACGAAAAAATAGATAATATTTAAATATAGATTCAAAAACTCCATATAAAATAACAGCATATAAAATTTATCGGATGATTATTATTGTTTTTCTTTTTCATGTTAATAATTCAGCTAACAAAACTAATCAATATAAAAACACCATGTTAGGAGTTCCCATTGTGGTGCAGCGGAAACAAATCCAACTAGGAAACATTATGTTGCTGGTTGGATCCCTGGCTTCACTCAGTGGGTCAAGGATCCAGTGTTGCCATGAACTGTGGTGTAAGTTGCAGATGCGGCTTGGATCCCACATTGCTGTGGCTGTGGTGTAGGCCAGCAGCTGTAGCTCCAATTAGACCCCTAGCCTGGGAACCTCCATATGCCTCGGCCGAGGCCCTAAAAAACAAACAAACGAAAAAAAACACACACAAAAAATGCTAGTAAATTAAATAATAAAAAATACACTAACCATATAAGTAGATCCTAAAAAGGTATTTGACAAAAATTCACATTTATTCTTGATATAGACTCCTAAAAAATTTCCCTAAGCTCTTAAGCATATGCCCGAAAAAACCCAAAACGATAGCAACATAAACTAGGCTAAACATTATTATATTTACGGGTATAACTTTAGAAGCATTGACACTTCAACCGGGAAGAAAAATGACATAGTCACTACGATCTCCACTTTTTCACCTTGTTCTGAAGCCCTAGCCAGCAGAGCAAATAAGGATTGGTGATAGGGACCAAAGTATAGAAACTGAAAGAAAGAAAACTTCAGATGCACTCATTAGTTTAGTTATGTGTTTTTACCTAGAAAATACAGAAAAATACAGTAAAATAACTACAGTGAATAAAAGTTTAATGAAACATGGAAATGTAAGAATGTAAAATTAATAATAATATTCTTGCAAGTGTCCAATAAACAAGTGAAAGATCATATTAAAATAGCATCCACTGCAATGAAAATGTAAGGTATTTTCAAACAAATCTAGGAAAATTCAATTCTCCACGGAGAATATTATAAATATTTACTGAAGGTCATAGAAAAAACTTGAATATGTAAAGAGATACACATGTCTGATTGGACTTGCATTGAATTCAAATTCATTAATTTGGGAAATTTTGCTATCTGCATAACTTAGAGCCTTTCAATTCGCACACAAAGTATCAGTGGCTATTTTACGGAACTTGACAATTTGACTTCAATGTTCTTAAGAAAGATAAGAGACAAGAATATACAAGACTGTATTCTTTTTTTAATTAAATTATAGTTGATTTACAATGTTTCTTCAATTTCTGTTGTACAGCAGAGTAACCCAGTCATACATGTATGTACATTACTTTTCTTCATACTATCTTCCATCATTTTTAAAGAAGAAAAAAATTGTCCAGAGAATGTGCACAAGCATAATTTAAGGCTTATGGTAAAGCTATAGTAATCAATGTATAGTAACTTGAGAAAGGTGTATGAATTCTCCAAAAGAACAAAATCTAGAAGCATACCCACACATAATTTGGAAACCTATACACAGAAGAAGTTGTATTGCAAATCAGTAGGGAACTAGTGGATGATTCTGTAATTAGATGACAGATGATCCATTTGTGGGAAAAATAAAGATTTTTATTTCATATTTTATATAAAACAAAATCCAGATAAACAAAACTAAATGATTTGGAAAAGAATAGCAGGTAATATATTTTAGGGATTTTTTTTCTCTTAGAAGATATCAGAAATATGATTGCCGTTTTTAAGAAAGCATATGTAAAACATAATGTAAAAAAATAAGGTACTGAACTGAAGGAAGATATTTGCAATAATATTTACATGTTTAAAATATTAAATAAAACAAAGATGGAAAAATATAGAGCTGTGGTACTGAACTGCCTTTAAGAGCTCACTCTTGGAAATAATCCTAGCTATATTCTAAGAATCTGGTCTGCCTATTTATTCTGCCTCCACTGGTCGCAGTTCAGTTTCCCTATCCTGGCATGCCCCTACTTGTCCTACTTCATAAGGCCTTCATCAAAATCATACCTGAACAAGCCCCACCCCCTCTGCGTCCCTTTGGATTATTTAGATTTTCCTACCACTAAATTCGTGTTCATTCAGTTTTGCGCACATCTAGATCTGTCCATGGTAATGGGGTATTGGTTGAATTAGAGGCCACACTTATTATCATTTCACAGTCATTCTAGGCAGAAAGGTATTTCAAATAAAGAGAAAAGATAATGATTTCAAAACCTAAGGAAATTTGTTTAGAATAAATATTATTAGACAATTCTGACATGGGATTTTGGTATGTAAGATATAATTTCAAAGCATTTAAGAAATTTGATGAAGTTTAGTCCATTCACGGGTCAGAAGTTACCGATTTGGGAGTGAGCCATAGTGCTTCAGGCATGAAGTGATAACTGGTACTCGCTTTCAATGGTAAGACTATTTATTCATCAATTAAATTTAAATAATTTATTAAAAAACTAACTCAACTGGTTATGTGATCTATCAGATTTAAGAAAACTTTTTTTACCTTTGAAAATAAAGCTCTGCTTTATATCAAAGCAGCAACTTCCTTATATTGGAGCACTAGTCAAATTTCAATACTGATAGAAGTATATATTTCGTAGAAGGTCAAAGTATGCATGTCAGGTAAATTTCATGAATTTATTTTAAAGGCGTAATTTTTAAATCACACCAAAATAATTGGAATCAATGTACACTAACTACATGCGTAAAATTAGTCATAGTTCAAATTTAAGTTGAATAACCATGTAAAATACCTCAAGTAATATTTGATAATATTCGGAACAATGCACATATTTTCAATCACTTAAAAGTGAATGCCCTATCTTTTAATCCCCCAAGAAGTAAAATTTTCTTACTAAATTTAAATAATAAATCAAAATATTTACCCTGGGAGAAGATTCTAGCATTAACTATAGCAGAGTTTAACAGAAAGTTAGAAAATCATGAAGATTTATCAACCATTTTTAAATGATCTTTTTTTTTCTTTTGTCTTTTTTTGTCTTTTCAGGGCCGCACCCGCGGCATATGGAGGTTCCCAGGCTAGGGGTCTAATCAGAGCTGTAGCCGCCAGCCTATGCCACAGCCACAGCAACACAGGATCGAAGCCATGTCTGTGACCTACACCACAGCTCACGGCAACGCCGGATCCTTAACCCACTGAGCAAGGCCAGGGATCAAGCCCTAACCTCATGGTTCCTCGTCAGGTTTGTTTCCTCTGCACCTGGATGGGAACTCCAAATTTTATTTATTTATTTTATTTTATTTATTTATTTATTTATTTATTTTTTTGTCTTTTCTAGGGCCGCACAGGTGGCATACGGAGGTTCCAGGCTAGAGGTCTAATCGGAGCTACAGCTGCTGGCGATTGCCACACCACAGCTCACAGCAATGCCAGATCCTTAACCCACTGAGCAACGCCAGGGATTGAACCCGCAACATCATGGTTCCTAGTCGGATTTGTTAACCCCTGTGCCACAACGGGAACTCCTTATTTATTTATTTATTTATTTATTTATTTATTTATTGTAAATGATCATTTATAGCAATTTCTTGGACGCTCTAGATGAGAGACACTGTTCTCCACTTTCCAACAACACTAAGGTTTATGCTGCACAATGTAATTCATCGGAACTGCATTCTGACCGATGATAATGTGGGGATAATCTTAAAATTTTACTTAAATTGGGAGTGAACATGAGAACAACTAAGCTAAGTAGATTAAGAAGATAGTCACCATAGAAATTTATTCTAATGATTTATTTTAGGAGAAGCAAACAGTCCAGACTGGAATTTGCTTTATAAAGACTACAGAATCACTTACAGAAATGTTCAAAATGCTGAGCTCTAAATAAGCTGAACAAAACAATTGAGCACATGTCTTAACCAGATGCCTACCTTGATTATTTTTATGAACAGCTATCCTGCTGCCCAGTTTTTATGTGCAATTTAGTTTTACATATGTGCACAAGAGAGAAAGAGAAATGAGAAAGTTCAACCTTAACCATATTTAGCATTCCCTGAGGGCATCACATATTCACCAGTTCAGTCACAAATTGTTCCAGAGAAAACTGGATAAAATCATTGTAGCTGTTAAGCATGTCATTTTGTATTGAGAGCTAATATGAAAGATGATAAACTCCATAAGGATATTATCTCAAATCCCTAAAAAAAAAAAAAAAAAAAAAAACCTTTAAAAAAATAAAAGGAGAAACAAAACAGAAAATCATCACCACCATCAACAGAAAAACAACAAATCAGATCAAAGGAAAAAAATATACCTCACTAAAAAATAAACATCTGGAATACTTAGTATGTAAGCCCAAGCTGAATTTGAACACATTTATAGCAAGATGCACTCTTATAGGCTAGTGTGACCAGACAAGATGGCTCACCATAGTGTGTCTTCAAACTGTAAAATCAACAAATCTTATCCATCATGAAATATTGAATCAGTCACCTGTATTGATTACTTAATATGTCCAGGACAGTTTGACTGACTTTTTTCTGCTGTATCATAATTCATTTGGTCAGAAGTAGACAATCTTTGCTAAAAGTGACTTTCCAACAGTGGCAGTTTTTGCTGACATGCAGGTGCCAAAACCATGCTGACTTGAAAATGACAAATGGCTTTGCCAAATCCACCTCAGACTTTACTGAGTTCTTGGCTCCCCCCAAAACAGCTCCTAATGGATTATTCACAAATCCTGCGAGAGCCTCGGCAAAATTCTTTCTTCTCAAAGATGTAGGAGCTAGCCACACTTTTTATTTTGTAATAGAAATATGTTTGATAAACTGATGAACATAACCAAGTGAAGACTTGCCCCTGTGTTTGGAACATGGACATGTTTTGTTTTTTAAAACTTGTTATTGAAGGATAACATACCAAACCCAAGTATAGGCACTATATGCAGTTTATTAAAGTTTCACAAGCAGATCCTTGCAATTGGCATTCAGAATACAAAATAGAAAACTACCAGCCCTCCAGGAGCTTCTCTTTTGCTCCTTTCTAATCACTGTTTATATAATCCCATATCCAGCTGCATAGATTAGCTTTACCTGTATTTGTACATTACATAAAAGAAATCACATGGTACCAGTTCTTGGGTGTGGCTTCTTTCCCTCAATATTATTATATCTATATTTTCTATATCTCTTGTTCACGTATATCTTAATAGATGTGGTTTATTTTTTTTCTGTATGAATTTCATCAGATATAGCTAAACCCAGGTCATGGTAATGCGTACCAAAATACAATACAATTAAGGGATATAGGGCCCAAAATATTAATTTTTGAGGAAGCTTTGGCAAGCTCATGAAAATTATTCCAGTTTCTGAGGTCAAATAAGCCACTAGAATAAAAATGCAACTGAATAAGAATGCTATTGATAAAAGAGCTAAAAACTGACCACAAAATCCAATATATACACTTGAAAAGTGATTGAACAGTCTAAATAAATAATAATAGTGGATAATTTTAAGGGCCTATGGACCTTTAGAATTCAGATCATTGAGCTCTGAAGTGAAACATTTTTGTACTTGGGAAGCACTTTGAAACACTAAAAATACTTCTCATATTCTTCCATAGATGAATAGATCAATATTTAAATATGAATGTAGGTTTTTAACCTTCTATAATCACTGAGTAAAGGATAAAACCCATCTTTGATGTATCTCCAAAAAAATATATTGTGAGAATAAAGGTTATTATTATTCAATTGAGCAAAGTGGTAAGGAAAAAAAGAAAGACAGACTTCAAATGTGCATTAAAGACACTTATGCACCTCTATCCTTAGCACCAGATATTGTTTTGCTTTGTTTTTTCCAGCAACTTTACCTCCCTTTTTCAAATTCTAAATTCTTATAGCTACCAGAAATTGCCAGTTTAGTAGTGGAAAATACTTTTTAAAAAAACTAGAAGTTATTACCATATTTTGGACAATATTAATAAAGGCATACCTCCGAGATAGTGTGGATTCAGTTCCAGACCACCACTGTGAAGCTAACGTCATGATAAAACAAGTCTCATAAATGTTTTGGTTTCCCCATGCACATGAAAGTTATGTTTACACCATTGAGTGGCATCTCCCTCTAATATAAAGCCACTTCATCTACACTGAAAATCTGTCACTTAGTGTAGCCACCTTAATAAGCAATCTTAACTAGCTCTTCTAGACCAGCTTGCTGCAGCTTCTACCCCAGCAATTGCTGCTTTACTTTGCAGTTCTATGTCATGGAAATGGCTTCTTTCCTTAAACCTCATGAACAAGTTCTGCCAGCTTCAAATGTTTATTCTCCAGCTTCCTCACCT
The DNA here is from genome assembly GCF_054392235.1 of Sus scrofa. Taxonomy (NCBI): domain Eukaryota; kingdom Metazoa; phylum Chordata; class Mammalia; order Artiodactyla; family Suidae; genus Sus; species Sus scrofa. Next base: position 111,380,837 of record NC_139397.1, on the reverse strand, counting down.
CTCTCAGGCTTCATAGAAGTAAAGAGAGTTAAGCTTGCTCTGAATTAGGCTTTGGCTTCAAGGAATGTTGTGGCTGGTTTGATCTTTTATTCAGAACAGTAAAACTTTCTCCATATCAGCAATAAGGCTCTTTCTCTTTCTTAGCAAATGTGTGTTCACCAGAGGAGCAATTTTAATTTCCTTCAAGAACTTTTTCTTTACATTCACAACTTGGTAGCTGTTTAACATAAGAGGCCTGGCTTTCAGCCTATCCTGTCTTTCGCCATTCCTTCTTCACTAAGCTTAATCATTTCTAGCTTCTGATGTAAAGTGATGGATGTTTGACTTTTTCTTCCACTTAAATATTTAGAGGCCATTGTAGAGTTATTAACTGAACTAATTTCAATATTGTTGTGTCTCAGGGAATATGGAGACTCAAGGAGAGAGAGGAAAACATGGAAATGGTCCAGCCATGGAGTACTCAGAAGTCAGAACACATACAATTATTTATAGATTACATCTGCTATCATTTGTGGTCACAGTCCATGGTACCCCCAAACAATTACAATAGCAACATCAAAGATTACTTATCACAGACCACTATAAAATATAATAATATTGAAAAAGTTAGAAATATCTGAAAATTGCCAAAATGTGATACAAAGACCCAAAGTGAGCAAATGCTGTTGGAAAAAAATGGTGACAATTGACTTGCTTGATGCAGGATTGCCACAAATCTTCAATTTATTTTTAAAAAAAGGCAGTATTTACAAAGTACAATGAAAAGAGGTGCAATAAAATGAGGTATGCCTGTTCTGTGAAATGTTTCTTAGACTTTATTGTAAGCAATGATGAACTTTCTTTATTACTTCATTTTTTTCAACATTCACATAATGTGTATTGATCTATTGATAGTTACAAGTAGCTGTGCCGAGGAGGAGGAGGGAGTGAAATGAAATGGGAGTCTGGGGTTAATAGATGCAAACTATTGCATTTGGAGTAGATAAGCAATGAGGTCTGGCTATACAGCACAGGGAACTATATCCTGTCACTTGTGATGAAACACGATGGAAGATAAGGTGAGAAAAAGACTGTATGGTATATACGTATGACTGAGTCATGGTGCTGTACAGCAGAAATTGACAGCATACTGTAAATCAACTATAACAGAAAAAATAAAAATCATAAAAAAGTCACTGTGTTAAATATGATGTGTAATTTAAAAAAAAACCCACAAATCTGCTCTTAAGATGTTGTTTACTAGTTAGTTTCATTTCTTTTCTTACTTCTCTCCTTCCTTACTATTTTCCTTCTTCTTTCTTTCCTTCTTTGTTTCTTCCTTTCCTTCTTTCCAGAAAATTTAGTCCAAAAGCCATTATGTGGAATGAAACAAAGTGAAGATTCACGTGGGGAAGGAGGTGAGGTGCTGTGTGCTTGCAGGACTGAAGCCTGGACAGAAACTACAATGGCATCTATGCAAGGGAGGCAGAGGGAGCCCTGATGAAGTTTTCTTATAATAAGTAATTATAAAGAGTGTTTTCACTATTTAAAAAGGGAGGTGCAATTATTAGAAGAAAGAAAGGTAGAATAAATGATGTGGTGATAAATTATAATTGGAATATTGGTGTGAACACATGATTTTTAATATATATAAAGTTATATATATATATATATATAAATGTACATATATTTATATACATACAGGGTCCCACCTTTTCCCTAAAGGAGTGAATACACATAGAGGCCAGACTTTGATCTCCAAATATTTTCTTTATGAAAAGTTAACAAGAGTGTCACTAAAAAATTGCTGGTTATAAGGCTAGGGCAGAAAATGGAATGGCTCAGGGAATGACAGAAGAACTTGGAATATATTCTTGTGCCAAAACCAATAAAGAACTCAAAAAGCAGTGTAGTATATTGAAAGAACTCAGAAGTCAGATTGTAAAGTTTCTTCCAGGCAAAACTGGGGAAACTTCAGTGCCAAAAGAAATAGTAATCATATGAAGAGATTATAGCCTATTGAATGAAATGGGAAACTATGAGTATGTGGCGATACAAATAAACAAATAGAAAAAAAGTGAAAGCTCTCCCTAGCAGTAGAATGCCAATTAATAAATATAGAAAGAAATTTGAATTTACGAAATCACCACTTAGAAACTCCCATGTATCATAACCTTAACAGATGCTAAAAAACTAGCTGGTAAAAGATTGATGAGAAGTGAGAAACACATATAATCTCAAAGTATCTCCCAGAAAATACTTATTGATTACAAAATTTTAAAGTACATCTTTATAGCAGAGAAACTTAGAAAATACCACTTAATTTTGTGATGAAAGTTAACATCAAAATCATGCACCATTTGACAAAATTCGTAAAGAAGAATAAAGCATCACTTATATGTTCTCCTTGTAAGGCATAACCTGACTGAAAATTAAGGAATAAAAGACAAATCCAAATTTGAGATCAATTCTGTAAAATAACTGACCTATAGCATTTGTAAGTCAAAGTCATGAAAGTCAAAGAAATATGGAAGAACTGTTTCCAACCAAAGGAAATGAAAGACATAACTAAATATAACATGTAATCCTCAACTGGATCTTATTGAGATAAAAGACATTGGTGAAAATTGGTGAAACTTGAATTTGAACAGGGTTTGTGTACTGGATAGCAGCAATGTTTGGCTTGGACGGTTGTCATGTCATTATTCGGGAAAATATTCTTGTTTGTAAAAAATACAGTAAAACTTAAGTAAAATACTTCAGGTGGAAAAGCTTTTGGTAATATACTTGCAACTCTTCTGTGAGCTCAAAATTACTTCAAAATAAAATAATGGAAAAAAGAAGAGGGGATTGGTGCTTAATGGGTTTCGAGTTTCATTTTTATTGATGAAAAAGTCCTCAGGACCTGTTGTACAACAACGTGAATACTAAACAATTCTGAACTATACACTTCACAATGATTTTTATTTTTGCCACAATGCAAAATGGAAACAAGTGAATAAATAAATGATAAAAGAGGAGTATTATTTAGAATACAAATTTTCAATGCGAAACAATGTTGTTTTCAGAACACAGGGATTCCTATACCCCAATACTGTAGATTATGATTTAATAGTCTAGATTATAGTTTGGGGTTTTCACATATGGTCAGGGATGGGAAACCCAGATCATACTCTCCTACTTGCAAGTGGAGTAGAAAAAGCAACTGACCCAGTTCAGAGTGTTCCACTCACTAGTTTTATATCCTTGGACAGATTATGTCGACACTCTCAGTTTAAAGCCCTCATCTTTAAAATGGGGATAATAATTCCTGCCTCATAATATTGCTGAGCTGCTCACAGGAGATAATGTATATAAAAGTCCTGCAAAAATGTAAGGCATTATTATGATGCAAGAAATTAATGAATAAACTCCTTTACTATAAAAGAAGTTGAGTACGGTTTGACTATGATTACTGTATCATGTCCCTAAAGTGCACCAGTGAGCCATTCCACAATCTCAGATGATACAGCTGTGTGATTCTTAGTTTTGGAACATAAAAATTTAGAAGCTAGTGAGCTAGACTCAGACCTAAATCGAATCTTATTAGCAAGCTTCAAATTGGTGATGTTTTCATCTCAGTGGGCCCTCCATTAGGACATTTTGTGGGATCTCACATTAGAGGAGAAACAACAACAAAATATGATAGTATACTGAATGATACAAAAGGGATGGCCTCTCACAATCCTTAGTAAAAATAGCTTCCATCAGCTTCCCAAGCAATCAGATGTCTAGAAATTTCGAGTAAGCCGTGTGAAGGCCGTTGTCCTTGTGCCATTGCTGACATGGCAGTCCTTTGGAGGCTCAACTCATAGACTTTACCTTTATCTGATCTTGAGGTCAGATTCTAGCCCCAAATGAGCAACCTTGGACATGTTTTTTGTCTCTGAGGCTCAGGTTCATGATCGGTAAAATGATAATAATAACATGGACTTCATAAGGTTGAATGAATAAAGCATAAAACGAGTGCTTGGTAAATGTTAACAATTACAATTGTAAATAATGATAATCAGTACAGCTCCCCTCTGTCTTTTCCTGAATAAGTGTTAACACTTAAGATAGCAGCTGGGATTAGAATCTTTGCAAGTTACTAATTTGGCCCCTTGAAGTTAGTAGACAGATGAATATTGCAAAAGTAAATTAATTAATGAGGCCACTGTAGCTTAAAGTACAGTTTAGATTTGCAGGCAATACCTGAATGGTTTTTAAAGTGTTAAATATGTATAAAGCTCTTCGTTGAGTGGGGGGTGAGAGGAGTGTGAAGAGGCTTTTAAAACAGAAAAACCCCAGAATCCAAATTATACTCTTTCCTTAAGTTTCACCCAATGCACCACTAATTCTCTATATATTCTTTTAGGGTAATCATGTTATTTCACTGCCAATTTGGCCTCAAATAAAGAAGAAAAGGAGAAACAACAGAATGCAGTTGGGGGAATGTAGTCAGCATGAGAACCATTAAGGAAAAAAAAATCAGTTGAAATCTTCTGTGGTTTCCTGTTTCCTATTAGAAACCTACAAACCTAAAATTCCTAAAGCTCACGCTATGGACCAATTCAGACTACCTACAGTAGCTACTGGTCTTTAAATACTTGCTTAGTTGGCCTTGTAATTTACTCACTTTCAAGGTAAAAAAATAAAAATCCTTCTTTTTTGTTCATAATTCTTTATGAAAAGTTCATGCATTGTATCTCTTTTACCTTTATAAAATGCAGGAAATATGTTATAATTCAAACATAAAAATCGCCCCTCCTATTATGTAAAGGTAATTGGTTTTAAAATACTCAGTTGTTTTTTGTCAAATAACAATTAATTATTTTTCATTGCTCCTATTAAAAATTAGTCATCAGTTCTACAGATTAATCCCTTAAAATTTTCAAGATCCAAAATTGCTGATATTACTCAACTGGGAGTGTTATTTTTAGGTTTTGTCACATAGTGTCACTTATTAGGTATCTACAAGGGTGTAAAATCTTTGATGGAATTGTTATTCTTTTAAATAACTTGGTGAAGAGATAGTTAAAATATTTTATAACTACTCCTATGAAAATGCAAAACATTTCTACTCTTGATTTCCTCACTGTTTGAAAAAACCATACATTTTCTAATCTTCCTCACTTTATTTCTGTGACAAAATGACAGGTACAGAAATGTCTGCAGGGAAAAAAACATGCTGATTAGGAAAGGTTCCATGCTATCATTTTAGGTTTTTTTTTTTTTTTAAGTGATTAGCTATCTTTTGTTCCTTTACAATAGTCTGTTGATTTTCTTAAATACTGCAAAATAATTTAAAGAAAAAAATCCTAACAACTAATTTACAAGATGTACAATCATTGTATTGCTTAGCAAGGATTGTATTTTTATTGTGGTACAAGAATGGTGTTAAGGAATGTTGGAGAATTGAAAAAAATTAACCATTTGCTTTGACTGATCTTGGTTGTGTGATAATTTATATCATGTACCTCCAAGGTTTGCATATACTATTTTGGCATTTTGGAGTAATTATCACTGCAAAAGTTTCACAAGTACACCTCATTTCCACAGGTAATTAAGGTGACCTAGTTATGTCTGCATAAGGCTTAGTCTGTGAATAATGCAGACCCAGGGGAGAGTAACAGGTCACTAACAGCAATCAATCTAACTGATGGAAAAGAGGAAGAATCCTGTAGATGATATTTGCTGTATACCATTAGAAGGCTATTTTTAAGATGCTTTATGTCATCATTGATACCTTACAAACAGAAATCATGCAAATCCTTTGAACTTTCCTGGTCTTATTTCAGGCTTCTTTTAAAATTGGAAGCTTTGAGCATTGTAACTCTTTATCATTAGTCATAAAGGGAATTGAGAGTCATTGTTCAAAATGAACTTTAATCTTGTTGATTTTCAAAAGCATATTTAAAGATTGGTTCTATTTGCATATGATTAATAAATCCTTAGCTGGTGCTCTCATATCTGGGGATTATTGTTTATTGCTATCACCTAACAAATGCTGTACTACAGCAAAGTGGTGCTTAATGCTAATTGTTTTCTTTCCTAAGGACAGCCCTGAACTCAAAGTCCTACCTCCTACATCGACACAAAATCAATATTCCAGGAGCTGACTGATCTTACTGAAAGGGAAAGAGAATCTGGTTTCTTGTACAAACCCACAAAATGCAGCTTCTGTCCTTCTTTTTTTTAATTCACAACCTTGAAATTTACTAGAAGAAAATCAATGCATCAGATACACCACTAAGAATACAATCTTTCTCAATATAAAAAGGTCACTAGCATGTTTATTTAAAGCCTCCTTCAGGTTAATTAACGGACAAAATTTTTCAGAAAAAAATTAACCGAAAGTCAACTGAAATATAAAATAGTTCAAATAATCTGAAGTAGCTTTAAGCTCAGAATTTTTCCACCTCATGGCACTATGGCTGAGAAGACATGGATAATATAATTCACATTTTACTTACAAATGAGTTTTTCATTTCCACTGCTGGGAAATACTAACAAATCAAACCCAGTTTCTCAGTGTTGTCTGTGCTCCTAGACATTAAAATTCTAACAGCTCAAAACTGAATCATATACAAAAGAAAAATACATGCTATTAAACATGCAAAGCACTTGCATTCACTATTGAATCATTATTCAATTAATGAATGACTTATTATCATACCATAAATGGGAATGATACTTGGATAGGAGCTCTAGATGCCTGAGGGTGAATGCCGTGTGCATTTTTCCTGGAGTCCTTAATAAGTGACACACTTGTGTCATTACATTTGAGGTGAAGCAGAAGCCTCTGTCAGATTCGATTCACATGGGCAATCCCCAGTGGCAAAACATCTGATTAACTAGCAAAGCCACTGTCGTTAACAGCTGTATCATTGGAAGCTTGGAAGTATTCAGCCTATTTAGTAACCGAATGTATTATCATAATCACTCTCTCTCTGGCTCATATCCAGGAGATATTAACTACTACCCAAATAATTCACTATAAAAGTGTTTAGGCATAAATGAAACCATGTATGTATAATTTACATGGGACCATATAGCCCATATGTTCTATTCAACTTCAGTAAAACCTACTGTAGTAGTATATACATGGCAGTAACTTCAGGACAAGCTTTGGATGATTTCTTCATTTGTAAGTTTGTTGAGCTGGTTTCATAAAAATTCCTTAAATTTCTCTAATAACATCCTGCAGTAGAGTCTAGAATTAGTTCTGTTATTCTAAGTAAAGTATATTCTCCAACTTGTGAGCACAGATACAAGTGACCTGTTAAGATGCCAGCAGGGTGTGCTTTTCACTATATGTAACTATTTTAATGAGACAATTTTCTAACTGTGATTATAAAAAAGTAAAGTATATAAATGACCTGACTTGGTAAAACCTTATTAATTTTGTGACTGATGACCACTTAAAGTAGCTATGAAAGAAAACTGCCATGTATAAATATGGTGCCTACAGGTAAATAAAATCTTTTAAAGAGCAAAGTTATATCAAAATCTAATATATGATTATTTACTTACATGAAAATAAAATAATTTAACCAAATTTTAATTTTACTTTAAAAAAAATGTACTTCAGTCCTTAGACAATCAGTGGAATACATTTTTTAGTCTATTAATGTGCTAAGTTAAATATCACTTACTATATCTTGTTCAAGATCTTATTTTACTCTACCCATTAACTTCTCATAACTTTTCATTATCCTATGAAACTAAATTTTCATTTAGAAATTAATGAAGAGATTGAGTTTACTTGATTCTAAGTAGCCTGGATTGGGAAGGAGCACTCGTAAGAAAAATCCAGTGAATTATAAATATGATTTGTTTCAATAAAAAAATTAATAAAATTTTGCAGATATACATCTGCTTCCTAAGTCTCACAGCAGCCTTGAATGAAACAACAAGGGAACATCAAGTAAAAGTACTTGGAAATCATAATGATTTAAGCAAAACAAAATGAAGTTATTTAAATGTGTATTATTATCCTGAAATGATAACTTTAATAGGTATATGCTGTCTAAATCCAAAGTGCTATCTAAAACCAGACTGCACCTTGCACCTGCCTTAATGGGTATGAAAAAATAGTATGTTCTTACTAACTCCAGACAGATAAATGTTATTGAAATGAATGACCAGTTTGTCTAATGGTTTCAAAAAGAAATATTTCATATATATTTGTCTCTAAAGAGTCATTTCTAATGACTTGCTCTTTGCTTTTGCATCTATAGGTATTTTGCATTTTCTCTAAAATCAGGTTTTTGAGAAGGAATTAGAGAAGAAAAAGAAAGTTAACCTTAGAATATTAAAGAACGCAACAAAATGTACATGGCATCAGCAATTACTAAAATCTATCACAATCAATTAGTTTTATTTTATTGTCTGCTTTTGTAGGGAAAGTGTTCTCCTGATTAAAGGTACAGAATGCTCTTCAGAACTGTTCAGAGTCTCTCCAAAGGACAGACTAATTACCAACTGTTAATATTAAGAATACACTTGGGGCAGAAAAATAGGACTTCAATTTACAGTAATAATTTTGGGATGGAGTTATTCCAGCAATAAATTGTCACAGCTGCTCAAAGTATGATGATACCCATGAAAATAAAATAAATACAGTTATAATTTTCCAGTAGATCTTAAGATACTTTGCCAAAAAACATAAAATATTTAGTACACTTTCAAAAATTATAAACTAAGACTTCTACCTTATGTTTGCATAGGTGTTTGGAGATATAGAGTGTTTTTAAATGTAACATGAATATAATTTTTGATAATTGAATAATACTAGCATTTAGAATTTAATGCTCTCTCTGTTGAATATTAGTCATAAAATATTTCTTATTTTGAATTACTGGTGGCCAAATCAAATTACGCCCAAGTTGGTCAAGCATAAACATATTTTTATCTCAGAGAGTTTATGTTTTTCTAACAGGATGAAGGATCTTACCACCACCACCATCCCATCCCCAGAATTTTTGCTTCAGTTAACTGAAGAATTCCCAGTTGGCCAAACATCTGTTTCTGCAAAAAAAGACTTATAGACAAGTAAAAAAGTATTCAAGTTACTTGGCACAAAGTTAGTATGTTTCCTGCCTCTGAGTCTCTTGCCAAACTCAACTGTCCACAGGTTATTTATATGAATGAAAAGCTTTCAGATGTGATCTCACTCTTCATTTGCTAGGGCATAAGAATTTTTCTCTTTCCATGCCTGTGTAAATTCAATCTGGCCATCCCAATGGAGGATAACTTCTGTCTCTAAAAAGGAAAAGACCAACCTCATTTTACAACTTGATTTGGTGTGTGTGCATACAATAGAAGTACTTCCACAGATGTGGCAGTTTAGTTTACCAAGCATTCTGTTTAGATCATCACTTTGCACCCTCACCAGACCGTGTAACATAGTTATGGACATCTTTTCTTTAGGCTGAGAATAAGAGTTAAATCTGAATCTTCTTTTTCAAAAGTGTTAATATTTTTATTTACCATATTTGGTTACTTCAAATTTTAATGACACTAGGCTGTATTAGAAGTTTTTCCCCCTTTTTCCTTTATGACTCAGAACTATTTGCTTTTTTACTGTTGCCTTTCTTGTTGTTCAGTGGCTAGGTGCTGTTTATACACTATTATAGATCAATAATATCATAACCAAATAGAGCCTGAAGAAACAGAAATAAATTTAAGCTTGAAAATTGCGCATTAAATCACAATGTAGTATAAGGAGAAAAAAAACTTCTAAGAAGGATTTTTAATTTACTTTAGTCTCAATATAGCAATAATTTATATAGGCAAACTACTTTGCATGGATTTTGACCACTACTAAGGGAAACTACTAAGATACTACCAAAATACATAGAAAAAAATATTTTTGTATGTGATGGGCATTGAAAAAACAAAAGTATCATTATTAAGTTATCCATCTATAACAGTCTCTAGATCCCTCTTTCCTAACTCCTTCTAATCACATATCCACATTCTTTGCATTCTATACTCCCTTTTTTATGCCTTAACATCCCTGTTAAAAAGTTGGGTCCACCCATCTAGCCATGGTGCTCCTTCCTTTAACTTGACAAAATGCTCTTATTTTACCTGTTACCTCACACAAAGAAAGTGCAAAGAAACCAAGATGAACCACAATCAAATTAGGAGATATGTTCCAATGGAAATAGGAACAAATTTGTTTCCTTTAATCCACTAGATTACTGTAGACTTCCTGGTAAATTGCTTATTCATTCATATATTTACTTCATTTTACTTTATCTGTGTCTGTTTCTGAGTATTTTTTTCACCTCTATACTCTTTTACAGCATCCAGGGAATTGTTTTGTGCTTATCAAAGGAGGTTTCTGTTTTTTCTACACCCATGTATGCTTTGTGCAAAGCATAGTGCCAGTGCATCTCTTGGACACTACTCACCAGACTGGTAAGAGAAAGACTGGGCAAAGAATCAGATGGTCATCAAAGCCAGAGAATGTGCTATAACTTGAAATAGCTTCCAAAGAGAATAATTTAACTCTAAAAACTCACAAAGACACAAGTTGCTAATTGTTTAAATGTTGTACAAGACTATACTATGTAAAAGCTAAGATAATGATATTCTTTTACAATGATTAAAGAAATCCCTCCTACTCTATGCATAAGTTTTGACAAAAAAAAAGAAAAAAAGAAAAAGAAAAAGAAAGGCTTTGGTAAAACTTCATCTACCTGCACGTTTGACAGTCAGGAAGTAAGTCCTTTTGAAGTATTCCTATTAAATATAATGATAATAATTAAATCTTAGAGAAGAGAAAATTACTGCAAATACATCATTCCACCCCATATTTTTCATTTTTGCTTTATAATTGACATTTTATAGAAAAAGAATCAACTTGAATTGATGTCATTTTCAATAGCTTCATTCTCAATCACTCTCTTTACTAATAGTGTCCTTTGTTCAATGCACCTCTAAACTAGACCAACAACAAAGTATCTTGACAAGTTAAATATCCTCTTTTCCTTTCTTCCAAAATGGAAGTCAGTAAGAAACATAGATATAAAAACACATGGCCAACACAAATTTATCAGATGTTATTTAAAGCCCCTGCTGCTTAAAGCTCCAGTGTGACAGGGACAAAATTCTCCAGTGACACCAGAAATCTGAAGTTGGAAACTGAGCTGTGCCAAACATGAGGTGTGAAAGTTTCCACCTCTGCCACCTACTTCACAGGTTTGTTATAAGAACTAAGTGAGATCCCAATTTGGGAAGGTGCTCAACACAATTACAAATGCTCATTAAATACTAGTTTCATGATATCTTTTTTCAAATACTTTTCACATGCATTACCCCCATTGATATTTGCTATCATCCAAACAAAGAAGGGCTGAGTGCACTATTCACAATAGCCAAGACATGGAAACAACCTAAATGTCCATTGACAGATGAATAGATTAAGAAGATGTGGTATATAGAATACTACTCAGCCATAAAAAAGAGCAAAATAATGCCATTTGCAGGAACATGCATGAAACTAGAGACTCTCATACTAAGGGAAGTCAGAAAGAGAAAGACAATTACCATATGATATCACTTATATGTGGAATATAATATATGGCACAAATGAACCTCTCCACAGAAAAGAAAATCATGGACATGGAGAACAGACTTGTAGTTGCCAAGGGGGAGGGGAAGAGAGTGGGATGGACTGGGAATTTGGGGTTAATAGATGCAAACTATTGCCTTTGGAATGGATAAGCAATGAGATCCTGCTCTATAGCACTGGGAACTATATCTAGTCACTCATGATGGAGCATGATAATGTGAGAAAAAAGAATGTATACTTGTATGTGTGAATGGGTCACCTTGCTGAAAAGTAGAAAATTGACAGAACACTGTAAACAAGCTATAATGAAAAAAATAAAAATCATTAATTAAAAAAAAAGAAGGGCTATGTTACAGTGATTAAAAACATTTGGATTTTGAGGAATGGAATTGCACTATTTGCTCTGAACAAATGTTCAGTAGACTACAGATAGCTGATCTTGATGGGAGGAAAATTCAACTGTTTAGGCGACAAGTACGGCATAACACAGTAGTCAGTCTAGGAGTACAGGAGTCATTTGGAGAGTTAGAGAGAACATGATGATAGGAATCCAAAGTATATAAAAAGACCCAAGTTGGTCTGCTTCAGGAAAGTCCACTGTAAAATAGTAGGGTCATCAGGGCTAGTTCTTATTTTTTATGTGTATATCCATCCATAGCCAGTTAACATGGTGCCTTGTGCATAGATGGAATTCAATACCTAGTAAATTAATTAATTAATTAGTGAATAGATAGATATTATGTTCCCTATTAGTTGTGCAATGTAATATCAAGGGAATCATTCAATCTGTTTTTATTTATGAATGAATGGATTAATAAATGAATGAATGAATCTCTGTGTGGCTTCTAAACAAGTAAAATCAAAAAACTTTATGGAGCAATAAATTATTTGCTGGAAAGCCTTTTATTTGCACATTTATTTTAATGAACATGAACTTTTGCTTAACATTACTTTTGATTGTTGACTCTTTATAATCAAAAAGCTCTTTAGCAGTGTGTTCAGTGTGCTCTCATCTTTAAATAGAACAAACTTAGTGATGTGCTGGTTCAACCAATAAATAAAGACAAATAAATATCAGATTGTCATCCTCTCATCGGTCTTGAGAAAAATTCAATTTAGGCGTATAAAAATAAGAATATTATAAGAAAGCAAAAAGAGATTGTGAAAGAAAATGAGAGGTTAGGTACTTCAGGAAATGAAATGCTTAAATGCATTAAATTCATAACCAGCTTCCAAAGGAGAAAGCAAAAAAAGGGAACAAAAAAAGCACATCCAAAAAACACACATGGTAAAACTGATTTATTTATATTCAGTTAAAATAAATGTTTAAATTCATTTTCATATTACTATAATATAGAAATCAATCAAACAAAGATACAATGATGGTAGGAACAAAATGTTCCTTGGAAAACTTAAGATGGTACTTTCATCAAATTATTCAATACAAGGTTGAAATACCAAATGATTGTCTTGCTAATAATCACATTTAGAGCTTTCATGGAAAAGTTTTAGGGTCAGACACAGCTCGCTGTTATGGGGAAGCCTAATATATAACCTGGCACATTGTAGACCCTTGACAACATAATCATTTCCTTTCTCTTTGAATAAACCACATTCCATCTTTCTAAAGCACAGTCATCTCCCCATACTGCCATCTAATATCAATTCAATAAGAAGTCCTTCCTGCCTTAATTGCAGTAAACTCTGCAATTTCACCTTCCACCTCTTGATTAATTAGAAAAGAAGTAGCAAACTTTCAAGGTGATAAATTTAAAAATTATGTGATTATTCCCCCACAGAATGTGCATAGGATAATATCCCCCCAAAGGTTCTCTAAAGATAGGGTTCTATGAATAAGCACATTTGAAAAATTCTATCTCCTCTTCCTTACATATTCACAGTACACATTATAATACTAAGGGAAGTGGGAGGGACAAAAGCAGGTGGAGGGAGCAATCAGATCATGATGCATGTCTACAACCATGGGAGGAGAGAAGGAAGAAGGAGGATTCGGTAGGAAAATCTCAGATCCCAATACAGTTCTGGGAACAGTGATAGGCTCAAAAGCAAAGATTGTCCATTAAAGGAATCCTGCCTTCTCCAGTAGTGGCCTGATTCTAACAACCCCTTCATTCATAATCATGGCTGAGAGCAGTTTGGGGTAAGTGTGGCCTTGGCATGAAACCCATATTGTAGCTAAAAGTGCAGCAGTTGGAAGCTGTCCGTCAATTATGCTCCTCACAGCAGGTTCTCTTGAAGAGCTCTCCCATGGCCAGTGGATCTGTTAAAAAACATGTTGGTTGAGCTGAAATTATGAGACAAGTCAAAGATAAGGAGCAGCAGGAAACTACCAACACTTACAGAAACAAAAAGAAGCCATAATTTTAGTGGCAACCAGGAGCTGGGACCACCAGACACAATCTAGGAGCAAAGCAGGTTCTGGCTCGTTAAAGACCCGGTATGGTGGAGGGAGGGACTGCCTGATGAAAGCTGGGTGCACGCAGTCAAGCTCAGACACATCCACCAAAGCAGAGGGAGAGGGGTGCCTTCTCCCTTCCTCCCTGCATCCTCCAGTGCCTCTTGTGGAACAAACTTAAATGGAACCTATTGGCAAGGGACACTGAAGATACGGCAGGCACAGCACCCTGCAATATAGAGCAGATCCGGAAATTGTCAGCAATGGATCTGCCAGGGAACCAGCCCAGGCCTGGCACAGCAAATCATGGAGTTGAAAAATTTGGGGTTTACGTTGAGTTTACAAACAAATTGGTTACAATGATCATCAAAATAATCAAGCACATAACAAGCCACTTAAGCCACAGTATATTGGGAAAGATTAAAATGTGCCTTTATGAAAGATACTTCAATTTAAAATCACATTTTCAATCCGTAGTGAAGAAGCAATTGATATAATATTTTTAATATTAGGTATTTTTCTTTACTGCATAAGAAATAAGCTTGCTGGATTAATAAGAATTTTATTCACAAAAACGTGTTGACAGTAGTTGGAAAGTTTGGAAAGCACTGATCAAATGTGGTTTCACAGTTGGTTGATTTAGACACGAAATTAACATGTATATTAAAGAAAATGTTGAAAATAGAACATGATTGAGAGCTGTAATTTTTGAATGGACTGAATTTAAAAATGTGTCAAAAGGTAGGAAACATTTTTAAAGATTCGAGAATATAAAGCCCTTTAATTCAGAATTCATGCCTCACAATTATATAGTTGTTATATTTAAAAATGGTGTGTTGCCCCAGGTAGCACTGGTTGACTGTGCTCCCTGAAAGAGAAGTCTCAAAGACATTGCAGGTAGTGGAGATTCTTGCTTACCACATCGTACTCTTCCCAAATTAAATGAGTACCACACTCAAAAGGCTTGAAATCTGGCCCACATATGAGCAAATTCCTCCTTCTCCTCCGCTCTGATTCTTCTCCTGGCCAAGCTCAGAATGTCTGCATAGAAGGTTGAGGAAGAGTGCAGACATCTGTCCGGAGCTAGCTCACAATTCAGCTGTTACACCAGTGCCCGCCTGCCTCAAAATGAGAGAGGATGAGAAATAGTGAGGGAGGAGGGACAGATGCCCAGCATGCCAGCTTTGTGAGGAGCTAAAAATACTGCACTGAAAATGATGAGGCAGAGGATAAAAGACTCTCCAGGTGTTGGCGCCTTGGGGGTGCTGGGAGCAGCCCTGGTGTTAATGTCCACTACCCCCATCACGGATGTAATTGAGTGCTTTAGACAAGATTACAGGGTTGTCTCTTCTGGAAAAGGCACGGTGTCCTCCCCCTGTGTGTGCACTCTTTCAGTTTCACCATTGGACAACTAAAACCTGAGATGATGGGGTGATGTTTTAACATGTCCCTTTGTAAAAGTCCATTGTTAAACGCTGGCTTGGAAATAAAAACCGGGGATAAAAAAGATAATTTGCTGTGCTTGTTCAGCTTAAAACAGGCCAAGTTATTTTATGCAGTGAGAACGCTGTATCCTGATCTCTGGTGATATGCTATTTAACTATCAGTCAGTCACCCACCTCGACTTTGATGGCTGAGTCTGAGTGAGGAGAACTTTGATGGAGACAGAGATGCAATTTTAAGAGCGGTATTATATACTGCTGCCCATCTGCTTATAGCTAATAGGCATCAAATTAGAGACTGAGAAAAGCTTCTTTTTTCCTTTCTTTTTTTTTCCCCTCTTTTTATAAGAACCTTAAAAGTAAAAGAGATAAGGTTAAGGACAATAAAAGTGTACTGCAAATGTTTCAGCAGTTATATATAGAAATGGGAACTGGGAAAACCACAGGAGCACACAGAGCAAACACATTGATGGAAGACCTGGGTTCCAGGCCTTACTCTGAGTCTCCTTGGGACATTTACGAAAATGAAGTATAATAAACTTTAAAAGTGAACCACTCAAAGCCCCAGACAGGAATAAAAGAAATGTTTGGTAAAGAAACTTCACTGGCTGTGACCTTCTGCTGAGATCACTCAAAGTGTACACACCAAGGCAGAAAATAAATGATAGACAGCCAATTGGCAGGCGAGTCCCAGAGGACCAAACAACATAATGTCATGTAGTTTGTAAAGGCATGGATATTTGTCACCACAGCCTGCATGAAGGACACACACTGTGCAAACTTTTATTAATGTGTTCCATTACTTTAGAGTGTGTCACTTCTTCTCCCACATCCATTATGTAAAACAGCCTGGCATTTGGCACATTGCTTAATAAGGGTTGCAGTCAACTATGCAAATACTTAATTATTATGGCCTGCACCTACACATTATAGCTTCCTTTCTGATTTCTCTCCTAGGTTAAAATTTTTTAAACTTAGCCTTCACTCCACACCTCTGTGAACAATCCTGGTCTGGTAATATCCAGGATATAATGGTTTTTACCTGTAAGAATAGAGGGGTAATAGCACTTGTTACAGTTTTTAGCTGAGGTGACACTCCTGGGTTGTTTTAAGTAAGCAGTGAAAGGAGTGGCTATCAATTACTTTTTGAGTATGTTTATGAGGAACTAGACAATAAAGCTATCCTTAATCATAAGCTTTTTTTGTTTTTTGGGGTTTTTTTTAAGTCTGATTAGGAGTTCCTATCGTGGCACAGCAGAAATGAATCTGACTAGGATCCATGAGGACGCAGTTTCGCAGTTTCGATCCCTGTCCTCACTCAGTGGGTTAAGGATCCAGCTTTGCCATGAGCTGTGGTGTAGGTGGCAGACGAGGCTCAGATCTGGTGTTGCTTTGGCTGTGCCATATAGGCTAGTTGCTATAGCTCTGATTCATCCCCTAGCCTGGGAACTTCCATAAGCCAAATGCCATGCATGAGGCCCTGAAAAGACCAAAAAAAAAAGAAAGAAAGAAAGAGCACATAGATAACTACATGGAACCATGGCTAAGATTTTGTTTTCTTAAAAAACAATGTTTAGATTAATGTGAAGAAATAAAACATAAGAAGCAATTTAAATATTACATTAGTTTAATCAAAAATGATTTCCTGGGAGTTCCCATTGTGGTGCAGTGGTTAATGAATCCGACTAGGAACCATGAGGTTGCGGGTTTGATCCTTGCCCTTGCTCAGTGGGTTAAGGATCCGGCGTTGCCGTGAGCTGTGGTGTAGGTTGCAGATGAGGCTCAGATCCCAAGTTGTTGTGGCTCTGGAGTAGGCCGGTGGCTACAGCTCCGATCGGACCCCTAGCCCAGGAACGTCCATACGCCGTGGGAGCGGCCCCAGAAAAGCCAAAAAAAAAAAAAAAAAAATTTTACTGTTCATCAGTTTTTAATTTACTTTTACCTGATCATATCATGATTCATGATTTATAATGGCTTTACAAGAAGCTGGATTTTGTATTTAAAATAAATGAAATGGGACAAAAAGAAAAATAAGTATAGAAAAAGAACAATATATCTGGGGTGATATTAAGGCACATAATTTCTTAATAAAAAGTGGGTTACAATTTTCTGAATTTTCTAGAGGCTAACTCAAATGGGAAACCAAATCACTCTTATGATTCTTAGTGTCTATAAAATAAAAATGAACTATCTGTTTAAGAATAGCTATTCTTGATTCTTATACTAGAGTAAAATAGTCCTTGTGTTTCTTTATAACAATATCACTTTGGTGAACAACCCATTCATCATCATACTTAAAGTCAACAATAAGTTGCTTAATGATGTTTCTGGTACTGTCTCTCAGTGGGGCCTATTACATAATCCCAAATGAAGTTCAGTCAGTTTTTCTACGATGCTTTAAAATTATGCAGTCTCTGTACTCTGAGCTCTGGTCTTTCTGACTCAATTTATAAAAGGTATTTTAGACTCTTTCTTAAGTATTATATTGCATTCGCCGCTATTTTTTTAAATTTTCCTGGTATCAACATCCATGGTTGATATATGAAAATTAAAGTCAGATAATGAAAGTATCAAAATTAAAGTATCGACAATTCTGCACTTCTGGGGAGATGGGATTTTGAACAGTCCACATAAAAGTTGTGTGTCTAGTTTAGAAAATGGGTAACGCAAGGCCCACTAACATTGGTAGCCCAAGTCCCCAAGAGTACATTGTATTTAAAAAGTCCTTTTGCTGTACAGCAGAAATTGACAGAACATTGTAAATCAACTGTAATAAAAAAAAATTAAAATCTTAAAAAAAATTTTAAAAACACAATGTTTATAGAAAAGAATCAAGAATTCTCTTTTCCTTAAATTAGTAACAGAGTTAAGAACATCAATAAAATATAACAATGTTTTTTCAAAAAAATAAAGTCCTCATTCTGTCACTACATGCAGTTTTCATTCTTAACAGATTTCAGATCTCACCAATCAGATGTGACCAGACAGAAAATAATGCACCATTCTTTCAACCAAAACCACCCAGTGGAAGAATATTAGGATTCCTAAATCATTTCATCAATAATATCACAAGGAATGTTTAAATCTGTATAATTCTATAGCACCATTTTCCCAACTTTCATAGACTGTAGAATAGTCTGATGAGCTTGTTATCAATAAATACGCATTAGCTACTCATGTCTATTTCCAGGACTTTCTGAATTGGTATCTCCAGGAGCCTAACCTTTAATAAACCTGGTGATCCTAACGTATACCAAAGTCCCAGAATTACTTCCGTACGAGGGGATTTTCCATTAAAAAACTTCCTTGAAGTTCTAAAATGTAGCTTTCTATATAAATTTATTTAGTGTTTTTTCCCCCAGAATATTGCAGTGCTTGTTATTCAGGAAAAATTGTTGAAAATTATAAGGCTCTTCCCCAGACACTAAAGCCAAACATGTGAACTGGAACCCAGGTATCTGCATCTTTTCTTTTCAGACAAGTCTTAAACATACTGACATTAAAGTGCCAATACCATAACAGATAGTACTAACCAAGAGATTTAAAAGAAATAAAACTCAAGTATTATGTACATAAAGCCACAATTACATTTGTCTGGAAGATTTATTGTAGGCTAATTATAGCTGTGCAGGCATTATGAAAGCTGATTACCTGTTAATAAATACACATTTGGAGTTCCCTCTGTGGCGCAACAGGATCTACAGTGCCTATGGAGGGCTGGGATACAGGTTTGAACCCTGGCCTGGCACAGTGAGCTCAGGGTCTGGCATAGGCCCAACTGCAGCTAGGATCTGATCCCTGGCCCCAGAATTCCATAAGTTGCAGGTAGGCCGAAAAACAAACAATATTGTCATAAACCCATAAATAAATTAGAAAATCTAAAAAACAAATACACATTTTTAAAAATTAAAAAAACCCTGTTTTCAAACTGCACAATAATAGTAATGACAAGTAGGTAAAATCATGTATACATCTATTAATCAGAGGTAGCGCTTATCAAATTTTTATACATCTTCAATTTGGAAAAAAACTGTCCTAAAATTGGAGTGATATCAGGAAGTTCTCAAGTTGTGCCGTCAGGCATATGTCCTTTTCGTCCTGGTTCTACCACTAACTAGCTTTATCATCTTGGACAGTTTATTTAACCTCTCTGAAACTCAATGTCCCCATGAATGAAAGAGCCGTAATAAAATCATCAATGTAAGGATTAAGTGATACCTTGTAAGCCTTCAACAAATGTTGCTTCTTTTCACCCTTGCTTCTGGTTTAATGATGCTGTTTTAAAAAAGTATTCCCACAGAATCCATTACACCATCTGAGTCTCCATCTCTGTTTTCTTCCGTGGCCATTCAGGATACAAGATAAACTACCTGTGCTCTTTCAGAGTATGGAAAGACTGTAGTGTCCTGGAAAGAATGGGATCTTTGGAATTTGATCTGAGTTCAAAGTTTGACTCTCCTGTTCAATCTGCTTGGCTTGGGGCCAATTTCAGCACTAGCACCTAATCTGTAAAATTATTACCTCTTGGAATTTTATGGGGAATAAATTAGATACCATAATAAACACCTGGTACAAAGAAGGAACACAGTAAATGTTAGCATTTGCACATTTGGTGAAGAGACTCTGTATGTGCCCATCACCCACTGTAGACAGAAAGTCAACACAGGCCATTAGAGAATTCAGTTGGAACTGTCATCAAATTTAAAACATTTATTTGACATAATATTAAAGGAAAAATCCTCTTATATGGCATCACTGTCCATTGGATTAAACACCTTTATGAACTTGTGAGCATTATTAGATCTTTTAAGGATGAAAGGAATACCCAAAGTAATTAGCAATTATTATTTCACAACAAATCATAGTTGTCTACCCACTAAAGTATTGCACTGGGATTCAGTAGACCTGAATTCTATTCCCACTTCTGCCGTTCTCTAGTTTTATGACATTGGAAAGTCACTTCACCTTTCTGTGTCAGAGAAAACTTATAATTAACTTTCATTGATGTATAAGCCTCTGCAGCCAGCAGCTGGATAACTAGAATTATATCTCCTATCAGAATGTAAAATCCTTAATATTTCCTATAGATTATTTATTATGGAGAGAATTTTGGATTTTTTTTTTTAGAATGTAATTTTGTTGATGAAAAGATGAACCTATACATATTTTTGAGTAATTTTATTTTTTATTTTATACTGTATATTCAAACATGACAGCTAAAATAAACTCTCTCTATATGAATGTGATATATATTGAGACTTTCTCCTATAAATCAGCCAGAAGATGACTAACATACTCTTGTACTAAAATAAGCAGAGCAGTTTGGTAGCCCATATGAAAAAGAACAATAGCACAAAAACATAAAATATATTCAACCTCATTAAAAGCAAAAAAAAAAAGTCACATTAAAGCAGTGACAAATTTTTGCTGACTAGATTTTTAAATAGTTTGATAATAATTTTCATGGGACGAATTAGGCAAGAAATAGCAAAACTCAAAAATATTCATACTCTTATACTAAGTGTTTTTGTTTTAAACCATTTAAATTAAGTATATACTCAGAGATACACAAAATATTTCTATGTAAGTCTATTCATAGCACTATTATGTATAAAGCTGAGAAAGGTTAAATAATAAATGTTCAAAAAAAGGGTATGGTTCAATAAAATCTGGTTTATCTTAGCAATAAAAATATTATGCAATCATTAGAATTGAGACTTTCAAAGAATAGTTTCAGAATTCAGACAAAAATAATGATTGTTAAGGGCTGAATCTTGTCCCTTCTAAAAAAGAAATGAAGACATGAATCCTAGCCCTTAGAATCTCAGAACATGACCTTATTTGGACATAGGGTCTTTGCAGAGATAATCAAGTTAAAAGAGTCCATAAGGGCAGGCCCTAATCCAATATCACTAGATTTCTTATAAAAGGGGGAGATTTGGACAGAGACACACACACAATGTGAATGTTATGTGAGCTTGAAGGCAGATTATGCACCTACAAGACAAACAATGCTAAAGATTGCCAGAAAACCACCAAAAGCAAGGGAGAGGCGTGGAAGAGAATCTCCCTCACAGTTCTCACAACCTTCAGGAAGAACCAGCCTTGCCAACACCTTGATCTGATATGTCTAGCCTCTCCTAAAAGGAGAGAGCAAATTATAAGGAAACTCAGATATAGCAGTTGTCATAGCATTTTCAAACTATTGGGTGGTCTGCCTGCAATCAACAAGTGTGTTTCCCTCTCTCCACACTTTGATTACCCTTTTGTTTGTACCCTTCCATCTAATTTGAAATTCTGAGTGCTGGCCTCCTCCTCCAACTGTACTCATCTGTGCTCTCCTTCATGATGTACAGTCCCAGAGTTCTTAGTCTAACTCATATCCCTTATCTTCTCAGTCTCTTCATCCATTCAAGAATTTAATTGCTGACCTTGATTTTTGATCAGAGGATTTGCAGCATCTACAAAATCTGCTATCAGCATCTTCAAACTTTCTGCAGTGAAAGATAATTTCTCCCCCAACTCACTGAAGACCAATACTTCTGTAATATATTTTAAAACAAATTACTAGAAACATAAAATTAAAAAAAAAAAGAAATTACAAAGCAAAACTAATGTTCCACTGTGGGCCAAAACTTTAATATACATTAAAATAAATTGCTAAATAAATGAAATTTAAAAGTAAAAACAATTCTTTCATGATTAGATTTAACAAACCTAGAATTATCTGGCAAATTGCTATAAAAGTTTCTAAGTGCTTATTCAATTTTCATACTTACTTACGTGTCCACAGATCTCCTGAGCACTCACTTCAAAGGTCTCTTGTTCCATACAGTCAGCTCTTCTCACTTTAAAATGTTACCCAAAATTATAAAGTCAAGATTTAAAACAAAAAATTAGCAGTATTGATTAATCATTTTGCACATCCATCCTTCTCTGCCTTTTTCTTATTTCATATATTAAGAGCACAGCTATAGGAGTTCCCATTGTGGCCAGCAGTTATAGCCCTGATTCCACTCCTAGCATGAGAACCTCCATATGCTGAGATTGCGGCCCTAAAAAGACAAAACAAAAAACACTGCCGTCCTTCAAGAGTTCCCATTGTGGCACAACAGAAACAAATCAAAATAGCATCCATGGGAGGTGCATTTGATCCCTGGCTTAGCTCAGTGGGTTGAGGATCTGGCGTTCCCTTTGGCTGTGGTATGGGTTGCAAATAAGGCTCAGATCCTCAGTTGCTGTTGTTATGGCTGTGTTGTAGGAACTCTGATTCAACCCCTAGCCTGGGAACTTCTATGTGCCAAGCGAACAGCCCTAAAAAGTAAAAAAGAACGAAAAATAACTGTCCTTCAAATCAAACCTTGTATATGATGCGTACTACACAAATGGATCTTTTAAAAAATGTCCACGATTGCAGAGACCAGCTCAGCAGGATGGGGCTGAAGAATGAGTGCTGTGAAACTTAAGGAAAAAAGTTAACAGAAAACAAAACACAGAGATCTTTATCTTAGGTAAAGGTGGGAACCAGGGGACTGAAGGTCTCAGGGACCAAGAGCACCTGCCTCAAGAAACCACACTGCTTTCGTTGTGCTCTTTAGAGTGAGGAGGGGGCTATAGGTGGAGGATATAGGGTTTTTTTTATTATTATTTTATAAGATCTTTTATTATTTTAAAAGTCACTTAACTGGTAGATGGTTAAGCTTTTACTCTGACCTTTAGGCACTTAACAATCATTAGCATTTGCGTTAGCTATCTATGCATAGCATTCCAGAGAATCTTCACTGTGCTTCCGTAAATGGCATGCCTATTTGCAGCAACCCCACATGCCTAGGTTTGCACCTTGGTTCTCTTTGCTAATGCATATTCAGCTAACGACCGCTCATAAACCACTTGGCCATGAGGTTCCTCTTTCTCTTTTTCTTTTGAGGACAGATCATGCTTGTGCAAACAGCGTGCCAATCTGCACAGGTCCAGCGTGCCTAGACCAACGCATTATGTCCTCATTCAGCTGACCCTATGAATAGCTTATGCCTTTAGGTCTTTGTTCCTAAGCTTAAGTCATTTACCAGCACTGTGACTGTTTTTCAAACAGGAAGATAGGATAAAGTAAAGCAGGACAAGATGGAGTTTTCAGCAAAGAGGCTAAGAAAATATTGTAGAAACATGTCTCGCGACACACAATTAATTAAATGAAAAACAGATTGACCTAGAGATTATCATAGTGAGTGAAGTTAAGTCAGAGAAAGACAGATGTCATATAATAACAATTACATGTGGAATCTAATAAAAATGATACAAAAGAACTTATTTATAAAACAGAAACAAATTCACAGATTTCAAAACCAGTCTTGTGGTTACCACAGGGGAAATAATTGGGGGAAGGGAAGAATTGGGAAGGTGGGAATAACATATACACACTACTGTATAAAATGTTATCAAAACTTACTGTATAGCCCGGGAAAATGTACTCAATAATTTGTAATATCCTAAATGGGAAAAAAGAATGGATATATTTACATGTATGATTCACTTTGCTGCACACCTGAAATCGATACAACACTGTAAGTCAACTATATGCCAACAAAATTAATCTTTTTTAAAAAGTGCTTTGAAAAAATAATTGTGTTTTAAGATCCCATTCCTGTGGAAATAAATATACATTGAAATGTTTACTATAAAGAGATTTCTTTGAATTTCTAGATACTTACAAACTGTCATATATTTATTGGTTGAACATACTTCATTAACAGACCTTTACTGAGATAGACTTATTTAGCAGTAAAACTGCACAGGATAGAAGCAGAAGATAGCATGGATATAATACAAATTGAGTCTCACATGGAGATCCTTATGTTTCACTAATAACTATAAAGTACATTGAAAATACAAAGTAATAGGTAAATGATTAGAGTTTTTATTGGTATCAATCACTGACAGAAGCAGAATAATGTGTTCAATGGATGAAAGACAATATAACCTGACCAAGACTTAATTCCTACTAACATCTTACCTCCATGGGAGAATGATAGGGAATTAAAAACGGGCCAGAACACTTCATCAGAGAGTCTCACCTAGTCGCCAATTTTTCCTCCTGCCACCTTGCATTCTCTGTAGCCATCACCTTTAGAGCCCTGGAAAAAATGTGCATTACTTTGGTTTCTAGTTCCACTGAAAGTGTTTTTGTCCCATTTTCTCCAAAAATGAAGTCATAGCAGCCTTCAAGTTATCATGATGTTTTATAGCAGAGTGATACTGGAAGGCCCTTGGGCTGAAAGGGCAAAATAAAACCTTTATTCTTTCTCTACAATTGCTGGGCTGGATCACACTTAAGAATTTCTGCTTTTAAAATAAAGAATTCTAGGAGTTCCCATCGTGGCTCAGCAGTTATTGAACCTGACTAGCATCCATGAGAACATGGGTTCAATTCCTGGCCTCACTCATTGGGTTGAGGAACCAGTGCTATGGTGAGCTGTGGTATAGGTCACAAATGCAGTTCAGATCCCATGTTGCTGTGGCTATGGTGTAGGCCAGCAGCTGCAGCTCCGATTTGACCCCTAGCCTAGGAACCTCCATATGCCACAGTGCAGCCCTAAAAAAAAAAAGACAGACCAAAAAAAATTTTTTTAATTTTAAAAAATTAAGAATTCTGCCTTTATTTTTCTTTTTCGTCATGCTTGTAGCATGTGGAAGTTCCCAGGCCAAGGATCAAACCCATGCCACAATAATAACCTGAACCACTACAGTGACAACACCAGATTCTTAACCTGCTGTATTACAAGAGAACTCCCAAGAATTCTGCCATTTTTGATAACAGACATGAAAGTATTCTTTGGCTTTATTTAGGAATTACTTAATTATATTCAATGATAGAAAATATAGCATAGTTCCTCTCATTTGTACTTAGTTTGTATCTTTCTTGGATGCTTAGGCGGAGAAAGCTTGGATTTGTATTACAACAGAATGTAGATGCACTCATATTTCCCTGTTTTGCTCCCACAGTGTAGAAGGAGAACTGCTCTGCACAAAGGTGACCAATGAGCCATGTGCACTATCAACTTACAATGAGTTCATCTGTTATTACCATTAGGAATCATTTTTAAATGAGCATGATACTGAACTGTGCACCCTAAGTCATCCTCCTAAAAACAGAAAGCATACCTTTAAACTTTATAAATTTTCTCTGTAGATTTCCGAGAACTACAGAAATAGGCAGAAATATTAGCAGTTACTCAAGCACTTATGTAGAGCAGCATTCTTTTTAATACAGAGACCAAAGTTGGTGAAAGGATTATTATTTCAAATAAGCCTATGTGATAGGTATTTTATTCCCATTTGAAGAAATGAGGTTTATACTCTGCTATGCCGATTTCCAAATGAGTAACTAAGTAACTCCAAGAAGGGAAATATAAGACAAGGAGACCAGGTAAATTTCTTGATAAATAAATATCTACTAGAGATAACAGAACAAATACAGCAATTTCATATTTCAAAATAATATGCAGAAGCTCATCATCTTTTAAAATTGACTAAGTATATCTTGGGGAAAGCGCATTCTAAATCCAATTCTGGCGTGTGTGTGGACTTGGATTCAGACCACCAAGCAATCCTCTAACATCATTTGGATGTCCTACAACTTAATTTAATTCAAACAATATTTTACCCAGAGATAGGTTCAGATTCCACAGATTAAGGCCTCAGTCCTACAAGACTGCGCCCAGACACACACACACACACACACACACACACACACACACACACACACACACACACACACACACACCATGCTCATCCATGTCCTATTTGTGTTAATAGTATTCTTTTAATCCAAGCATAATTATTTACTTCCCAAATCTCCTAAGCAATGGCAATCAATTCTCTATGCTTTATCTACAGCCTCCTACTCCTAAAATGATGAAGTCCTTGTTCTCAAGGGACTTGGATTCTATCAAGAACATTGACAATAAATCAACAAATACATAATATTTTTGAGTGGCGATAAGAACCATGAAGAAAAATAAAGCAGGGTAAGAGGAATAAAAATGAACTAGCATTGGATAAGAGGGTTTTTTTAATAGGGAAGCGTAACCCCTTTGCTGGCTAGATGATATTTAGGAGAAACATAAAAGAAGTTAGCAATACATACTTTCTGGAATGTTCATATTTTGAGATGGACTTTATGTAAAGAAATATTAAGTGCAAAGTCCTTGGAGAGAGTAAGTCATGCTTTACAAAACTTACATGGAGGCCAGTGTGGCTGAAGCACTATGAGTAAGGGAAGACAAAAGGTCTCAGAGTGAGATCACAGAAGCAGTGTGCTGGGACCAGGTTGTGTTTTTTTTTATCTTTTATTTTTATTTTTGCTTTTTAGGGCCACACCTGTGGCATATGGATGTTCCCAGACCGGGGGTCGAATCAGACCTGCAGCTGCCTGCCTATGCCACATCCACAAGAACGTGGGATCCTAGCTGCGCCTGCAGCCCACAAAGCAGCTCATGGCAACGCCGAATCCTTAACCCACTGAGCGAGGCCAGGGATCAAACCCGCATCCTCATTGATACTATTTGGGTTCATAACTACTGAGCTACAACCGGAACTCTGATTGTGCTTTTTAGATGGTAGGAAAGACTTTGGATTTTACTCAGGCTTGGAAGGGAAGCCATTGAAAGCTATAAATGAATGAATGACTGAAGATAAAATATCCTCCAAATATTGACCTAAAAGCCAAATCTTAGATATTGTTGCCCAAAGAAGAGAGAAAGAAAATCTCTCCTCATTTCAGGTTGTGTAATTTGTCTATTAACTAGTAATGTAAATCTGGGCAAGTCACACCATCCAACTTGCATAATATCTTTTCATATCTAGGGCTAAATGAGCAAATGGGATAATTCCATATCTTAAGAATTTTGTATTTATGATAAGAGAAAATAACGTGGTAGCTAAGAACTGCAGCCTTGGGAAAAATAAGTTTGTACAGTTTGGTACTTAAATTCTTGGCCTGACTGAAATGAAAATTTAAATCAAATATTTAAAGGAATCTAGAAATGTTTTTAAGAATGACAATTTTTTTTCAGCCGCACCCATGGCCTGCAGAAGTTCCCAGGCCAGGGATTAAACCCAAGTCACAGCAGTGATAATGCCAAATCCTTAACCAAGGTCACCAGGGAATTCCCCAAAAGACAATTAATTTTTTCTAGAGTCAAGCATAATGAGTCACTGCACAATTCCTGTGCTTGGAAGTGGAGTGTTTTCATCTTGGCATTTTGTACAAGAAAGAAAATGAAATTGTGTGTGTGTTTATAGGAAGTATATGTAGATAAATCAAGACGTTTGTTTAGCTTTAGATTCTAATAAACAAGTGGTTGTTGGCTTTTAACATCAGAACTAGTGAGAAGCCTAGAAGCCTACAGGAAATGAGAAGGCTGCCAGAGAAGCTGACCAATGAATTCATTGTTTTTCCCTGAACTGTCAGCACTCTTCTTTTCAGAGTTGGCTTTTCACTGGGCCAATGTATCAAGTCATTAGTTCTTGGTGAATCAGCTGGAGGAAAGGAAAGAATATGCAAAAGGGAAACCTTTAGGACTAATCTTGGAAGACATTTTTTGAGCTGGCTTTGACTTTTTTTCTGTGTTGGATTGTCTTCGACCTGAAGGTATTCTAAAATCAGACTTTGGCAGCTTAATTTTGAAGTTTTATTTGTATTTTCTTGAAATAAAAATAATGTTTTTATTATTCAATTATTTGAATAAAAATAATAGTCTATAATATGTTGTGCTATTAAATATATTTTCCAAAATAGAGGTACACATTTGATGTACCTACAAATTTAAATAAATGCATAAAAATTTACAAGATTTAGTAATGTTTTATTCTCAAGAATTTGTAGACAATTACTGTAAGGGTATTCTTATAAACATTTAGCCTTATATTGCATATCATTTTCCACATGAGGAGATACAAATATGACTAACTGTCCGATCTCATTAATTCTTTTTCTGAAGAATTCATTTTTAGAAACTGATTCTGACAGGTGCTACATTTCTCTTTTGCCTACTATTTGTGTGTCCAGCTCTACAAGAGTTTAGGACATAATAATGTTCTTATTTTGTGCCCCTCTTTTTATTTTGCTTTAATTTGGAAATATTTTAATTTTACTTTGCTGTATATACAAATCATTAAACTAGTTTTGAAATGAATTAGGTTACAAGTTGAATGTATATGTGTACTTTAAATTTATTTAGGATGAGTTAACCAAATAATGAAATTAAATAAAATGCATGGTGGTGGGGAATAAACAGACAAAAATAATTTCTGTAATTAGTGGGTTTTAAAATGGACGTTGACATGTTTGAGGGAAATACATTGGTAAAAATTTTTTTTTTTTTTTTTTTTTTTTGTCTTTTTGCTATTTCTTGGGCCGCTCCCTCGGCATATGGAGGTTCCCCGGCTAGGGGTTGAATCGGAGCTGTAGCCACTGGCCTACGCCAGAGCCACAGCAACGCGGAATCCGAGCTGCGTCTTCAACCTACACCACAGCTCACGGCAACGCCGGATCGTTAACCCACTGAGCAAGGGCAGGGACCGAACCAACAACCTCATGGTTCCTAGTCGGATTCGTCAACCACCGTGCCACGATGGGAACTCCGGTAAAAA
This sequence comes from Sus scrofa, assembly GCF_054392235.1. Lineage (NCBI taxonomy): Eukaryota > Metazoa > Chordata > Mammalia > Artiodactyla > Suidae > Sus > Sus scrofa. The sequence goes on along the minus strand of NC_139397.1, from coordinate 111,351,745 downwards.
TATTTTTTTTAAAAACTCTTCCTTCCTTCCAAATAAACAAACAAACAAAAAAAAAAAAAACAAGGCAATTGCAATAGAAAATATGGGCATGATCATGTTGTGGTCGAAAGATAGCAAGCAGGGAGTTCCCATTGTGGTGCAGTGGAAATGAATCCTACTAGGAACCGTGGGGTTGCAGGTTCGATCACTAGCCTCGCTCAGTGGGTTAAGGATCCAGCATTGCCCTGAGCTGTGGTGTAGGTCGCAGACATGGCTTGGATCCCATTTGCTGGTGGCTCTGGCATAGGCTGGAAGCTGTAACTTCGATTAAACCCCTAACCTGGGAACCTAGAAAGACATCCTTATCACCACAGGTGGGGAATTTAGAGCCAAGAAGCCTGTATCAACAAACCTAGTTACTTCTTTACTAATTTAATACCCAAATCCAAACTTGGCTTAAATTCCTTACTAATTAAACACCCAAGCCTAAGTTTCCTTGTCCTGTCAATTTCTCTCAAATTGTATTATTTCTTTGCCTAAAATGTATGAAAGCTGCCTTCTTTGTCTGCTTCTTGGGTCCCATTTCTATGAGACCTCTGTACACACGGATCAAATTTGTTTCTTTTCCTGCTAATCCATCTTGTGTCAATTTTATTATTAGTCCAGCCATGAGAACTGAAGATGGGTAGAGGAGGAAATTTCCCTCTTCTCAACAGAAAATAGAGTTCAAAATCAGCAGAGAATTTCAAAAGCAGAGTAGGTACCCTGGCACTCAAGGCAAGAATGACACTAGGAATTAATTAAGCACAGAAAGAGCGAATATGAATATAGCATGCCTCCCAACAGCAAAGGCAAGTTCATAGCTATTTAACTCAGGCTAAAATCAACTGAAGAAGTAGGGTTTTGGGAGCCCCTGCTTTGACATAGCAGGTTAAGGTTCTGGTGTTGTCTCTTTGGCATCGAGGGTTCAGTCCTAGGCCTGGCAGAGTGGGCTAAGGACCCAGCATTGCCACAGAGTGGCGTAGCTGTGGCTTGGGTTTGATCCCTGGCCCAGGGACTTCCATATGCCATGGGCTTTGCAAAAAAAAAAAAAAAAAAAAAAAAAAAGAAGAAGAAGAAGTAGATTTCTGCATTCAATCAGGCCAGTCCTTAAGGAGTCAGCCTAAAAAGAACCTTAAGAATCCAGGAGTTGAAGCTGGTGTCCAGAGGAGAGATAAGGCATGAATACAGAGGCAGTGACATGTCAAGATGAACATCTAATAACTGAAACTGAGCATTAAAAATTGAATGATATTGAATGATAAATGGAATTCACAACAACATAACAGCAGAAATGCACAAAACCTCATCATCTGATAGAGATGAGTATAAACTCAAGATAGCACAAACGAGGTGGCTTTCTATTCTAAGAACTTGACACATGTGCTCTGTGCTGTACCTGGGGACAGAGATTAGTTCAGGGGTCACTGGCCCTTATACAAGCCTTGATATTCACTTAGATAGAAGCCCTTACTCCCCAAGAACTCTGGTTAGGAAAGGCCATGAAGACTCCGAAGATGGTTTCCACACTTGATGGTTTCTAAACTTGACCATCAAGTTTAGAATTCAGCAACGAGGCCACAACATAAGAGTGGCTTTCTCTTTTATTAGCAAGCGAAGATAATTATGACAATATTTTCTCCTCCCTCTCATCTGTCGCCATCTATCATAACTGGCTATATTACTCTGCAGAAAGCATGCAGTCTCTTCCTTTTCCATCTCTCCTGAATATCTGTCAAATTAACCTTCCTAAAGTGTCATTTCTTTCATTATT